>NC_047045.1:42489288-43739288 GCF_011762595.2 Tursiops truncatus
TAATTCGACCCGGCCCAGGCTCAGCTTTCTCATTTATAAAATGGAGATAATGAAAGTAAGCACCTCAGGAGCTTCAGAGAACTTAGTTATGATTATTACTTACAGTGCCACCACATCAAAGAGAGTTGACACTCCAGAGAGGGCCCTTGCCTCTTTCTCCATAAATGTGAAATGGGGCTAGGGATATAGCATTGAACAGGCTCTGTATTTGCAGTAATTGAAAACTGAATTAATTCCAAAAAGCATTTATCATGTGCTAACTTTGGGCCAGGCACAAATAGCTCATTTGGACAGGAATAAAGTATATACAAAAGAATCTTAATGTCCTTTTAAAAATTTTAAATGGCCCTATTATCAAAACATAAAATTGTGATCTCGCTTCCTCCTACTCTGAGCTCTTTATGTTAGATGCTCAGATGTTCTGAGGAGGGAAATTGCCCAAGTGTGGTTATATTTTTTTCTTCTTTTTTTTCAGTTTTTTTTTTATTGAAGCATAGTTGATTTACAATGTTGTACCAATCTCTGCTGTACAGCAAAGTGACTCAGTTATACACATGTATACACTCTTTTTTTAATATTCTTTTCCATTATGGTTTATCACAAGATATTGAATATAGTTCCCTGTGCTATACATTAGGACCTTGTTGTTTATCCATTCTAAATGTAATAGTTTGCATCTACCAACCCCAAACTCCCAGTCCATCCCTCTCCCTCCCCCACTCCGCCTTGGCAACCACAAGTCTGTTCTCCATGTCTATGTGTCTGTTTCTGTTTTGTAGATAGGTTCATTTGTGTCATATTTTAGATTCCACATATAAGTGATATCATGTGGTATTTGTCTTTCTCTTTCTGACTTACTTCACTTAGTATGATAATCTCTAGGTCCATCCATGTTGCTGCAAATAGCATTATTTTGTTCTTTTTCATGGCTGAGTAGTATTCCATTGTATATATGCACCACATCTTCTTCATCCGTTCATCTGTTGATGGACATTTAGGTTGTTTCTATGTTTTGGCTTGTGAATAGTGCTGCTATGAACATAGGGGTGCATGTGTCTTTTTGAATTATAGTTTTGTCTGGGTATATTCCTAGAAGTGGGATTGCTGAATCACACAGTAATTCTATTTTTAGTTTTCTGAGGAAAATCCATACTGTTTTCCATAGTGGCTGTAACAACTTACTTTCCCACCAACAGTGTAGGAGGGTTCCCTTTTCTGCACACCCTCTCCAGCATTTGTTATTTGTAGACTTTTTCTTTTTTTAATTTTTAAAAATTAATTTAATTTATTTTTGGCTGCATTGGGTCTTTGTTGCTGCACGCAGGCTTTCTCTAGTTGCAGTGAGCAGGGATACTCTTCATTGTTGTGCGCGGGCTTCTCATTGCTGTGGTTTCCCTTGCTGCGGAGCACGGGCTCTAGGCACGTGGGGTCTGTAGTTGCTCTAGGGCATGCAGGCTTGTTGTGGCACTTGGGCTCTACAGTGCAGGCTCAGTAGTTGTGGCACATGGGCTTAGTTGCTTTGCGGCATGTGGGACCTTCCTGGACCAGGGATCGAACCTGTGTCCCCTGCATTGGCAGGCGGATTCTTAACCACTGCACCACCAGGGAAGTCCCTTTTATTTGTAGACTTTTTAATGATGGCCATTCTGACCAGTGTGAGGTGGTATCTTATTGTAGTTTTGATTTGCATTTCTCTAATAATTAGTAATGTTGAGCATTCTTTCATGTGCCTACTGGCCATCTGTTTGTCTTCTTTGGAGAAATGTCTATTACGATCTTCTGCCCATTTTTCAATTGGGTTGTTCCAAGTGTGGATATATTTATTGATGAATGCTTTAACTTATACTTTGACTCTGGGATTCTAGAGTCAGGGATCTTATGATTTTGACGAAATATTGTAGAGCTTCAGAGATTGAAAGCAACACAGAATGAAATTTAACATGGAAAAAGTAAAAGACCCATTTTATAATCTGAGTAAAAAATGAGCTGGTTACTTTAGAAATGGTAATTTAAATTAGAGTTGAAAATTTTGTTATGGTATAATCTAGGATATCACAGAAATAATTATAAAAGCCTATACTTGAATGACATATTTTAAAACTTTCTAAGTTCATCTTAATGTCTTTTCTCACTCCCTGGACTCTTTTCTGATTTAGTGGAAAAGAAGAATTAAACCCATCTTCTCCAAATCCCTTGCTACAGGGAAAGACATAGGTCTAGGGACAGAAAAGTATCTCATTTGATCATCCTCTTAAAGCAAGAACATTAAAAAAAATCAATTTCCCCTCAAAATCCATCAAGCATAATACAGTGCGACTATCTGGGGTTAATTGTTCTTGTCTTCACAAGGAGAGGTAGTTAATACAGCTCTACACAAAAGCAATATTTTAAAGTATGTAAGGAAGGGAGGTCAAAAAGATTGGTATTATCTAGCTGTCTCAGAGCAGTTTTCCTGTTATAGAGTTTGAGATATGACCCCTTCCAGAAGCGCTTCTATCTGAGTTGCCTTAATGGAACACAGCTAACACCCTGAAGTAACAACCAAACTTCAAAGCCATGTGTGAACAGCACTGCCTGATAAGCTCATTGGCAGTAGTTGGAAAATGATATGCTTCAAATTAAAGGGTTTCTGTCATTTACCAGATATAGCATTAGACAGAAATGTATAAAATTAGCTTTGAAACAAAGATATTCCCACAGAAAGATGGACAATTTGAACAAAAGAAAGTTTAGAAACTAATAATTAGTGAAAACGACAATAATTAGCACTATTTAGCATGCTTCAGTATCCATTTCACGTATGCAAAAAATAAAACAGTTTCCTGACAAAAAGAGATAGAAACAGTCCTGGGAAGGTGAAGCTTTGGAGTTTATGAGAATACCTAAACAGACAGAATCTCATTTTCTTTTTTAAAAATTTTTAAATTTTACTTATTTTTTTTATACAGCAGGTTCTTATTAGTCATCAATTTTATACACATCATTGTATACATGTCAATCTCAATCGCCCAATTCATCACACCGCCCCCCACGGCTTTCCCCCCTTGGTGTCCATACCTTTGTTCTCTACATCTGTGTCTCAATTTCTGCCGTGCAAACCGGTTCATCAGTACCATTTTTCTAGGTTCCACATATATGCGTTAATATACGATGTTTTTCCCTTTCTGACTTACTTCACTTTGTATGACAGTCTCTAGATCCATCCACGTCTCAACAAATGACCCAATTTCGTTCCTTTTTATGGCTGAGTAATATTCCACTGTATATATGTACCACATCTCCTTTATCCATTCGTCTGTCGATGGGCATTTAGGTTGCTTCCATGACCTGGCTATTGTAGATAGTGCTACAGTGAACACTGGGGTGCATGTGTCTTTTTGAATTGTGGTTTTCTCTGGGTATATGCCCAGTAGTGGGATTGCTGGGTCATATGGTAATTCTATTTTTAGTTTTTTAAGGAAGCTCCATAATGTTCTCCATGGTGGCTGTATCAGTTTACATTCCCACCAACAGTGCAAGAGGGTTCCCTTTTCTCCACACCCTCTCCAGCATTTGTTGTTTGTAGATTTTCTGATGATGCCCATTCTAATTGGTGTGCGGTGATACCTCACTGTAGTTTTGATTTGCATTTCTCTAATAACTAGTGATGTTGAGCAGCTTTTCACGTGCTTCTTGGCCATCTAGATGTCTTCTTTGGAGAAATGTCTATTTAGGTCTTCTGCCCATTTTTGGATTGGGTTATTTGTTTCTTTAATATTGAGCTGCATGAGCTGTTTATATATTTTGGAGATTAATCCGTTGTCTGTTGATTCGTTTGCAAATATTTTCTCCCATTCTGAGGGTTGTCTTTTCATCTTGTTTATGGTTTCCTTTGCTGTGCAAAAGCTTTGAAGTTTCATTAGGTCCCATTTGTTCATTTTTGTTTTTATTTCCATTACTGTAGGAGGTGGATCAAAAAAGATCTTGCTGTGATTTATGTCAAAGAGTGTTGTTCCTATGTTTTCCTCTAAGAGTTTTACAGTGTCTGGTCTTAAATTTAGGTCTCGAATCCATTTTGAGTTTATTTTTGTGTATGGTGTTTGGGAGTGTTCTAATTTCATTCTTTTACATGTAGTTGTCCAGTTTTCCCAGCACCACTTATTGAAGAGACTGTCTTTTCTCCATTGTGTATCCTTGCCTCCTTTGTCATAGATTAGTTGACCATGGGTGCTGTGGGCTTATCTCTGGGCTTTCTATCTTGTTCCATTGATCTATGTTTCTGTTTCTGTGCCAGTACCATATTGTCTTGATTACTGTAGCTTTGTAGTATAGTCTGAAGTCAGGGAGTCTGATTCCTTCAGCTCCGTTTTTTCCCCTCAAGACTGCTTTGGCTATTTGGGGTCTTTTTTGTCTCCATACAAATTTTAAGATGATTTGTTCTAGTTCCATAAAAAACGCCATTGGTAATTTGATAGGGATTGCATTGAATCTGTAGATTGCTTTAGGTAGTATAGTCATTTTCACAATGTTGATTCTTCCAATCCAAGAACATGGTATATCTCTCCATGTGTTTATATTGTGTTTAATTTCTTTCATCAGTGTCTTATAGTTTTCTGCATATAGGTCTTTTGTCTCCTTAGGTAGGTTTATTCCTAGGTATTTTATTCTTTTTGTTGCAATGGTAAATGGGAGTATTTCCTTAATTTCTCTTTCAGATTTTTCATCATTAGTGTGTAGGAATGCAAGAGATTAACTCACTTTTATTTAGGATATTTTACAATGACTTACTAAGAGATAGTGATGACTGAAAATCAGGGCAGAGAACCTAATTTCAGTTGGGTTTGCTGACAATAAACATAGCTAAAGTAATGAGTTTGCTCACAGTTGCTTCCTATTTTTGACACTGCTTTTTCGCTCTAACCTTTATAAATATGTCCAAAGAGGCAGGTGTCTTCCTATCAGAAGATGACCACTCTTGGGGATGAGTGTGTGCATCACTTGGCGCAGAAGTGTGAGCATCACCAGTTCTAAGTCTGGCGGTATGGGCATGCACAAATCCTGGCCCCGGAGGATGACTGCCTTGGCAACCTCTGGCCAAACCTGGGAATTTTTCTCACCTCTTTGTAATTGTATGACCTTAGCTTGAATTAGACTCCCTATCTCTGCAGCTGCTGACCAGCCAGGCTGTGAGATCTGCTTATCAGGCCCTTCCAAAAATTATACACATCTTTACAGGAACATGGTTCCGGGTTGCTTTGGGATTTTTACTGCTCTCAGTATAAAAAAAGTTAGGCACGGGAATCATGCCTTGTTTACTCAGTTGCAAGAGCAATACATCCAACACAGGTGGACACAAGCACCAGGAACAACTGCATTCTTATCAATGCACAAGCTCAACAACTACAATGGTTTCAACTTGAGTTTAGGTGTACACACTTATATTAGCAAATTATGGTGGCAAAAAAATGTACAGATAATTTTAAAAATAAAGATTTAAATGTACCAATATTAAAAAAAACTGTTTACCAACTGTCCCTTCTTGGCATAACTTCATGTTGTAGATGCCCGAAATGCATTTACAGTTAGAGTGTCCACTGTACCTTGTGATCCCGCTGCCTGGCTGCTGTGGCTCTGTTCATGTCTTCGGCATCCCTGATATGGTCAAGGGCCAGGTCAAGTGACTCCTGGAGGTCTGACAACTTAGCATTATAGTCATCCAGCTGCTCCAGGACCACAGGAAACAGAGAGTGAGTATCGTTGTACTGCCGCTGCCAACTCTCAGCCTGGCTCAGCACTGGGAAGAAAGGTACATAGAAACTCAGTCTGGGCTTCTCCCTTCTCCTCCCATCCCATCCCGCACTTAGAAAGATGCAAATTCATCAGGGTATGTCTTCTTTAGCAATAGCGATTGAAGCTGTTGTTCACAAAAACAGCCCCATCTTTGATATCTGAAGTTTTAAATACTATTTTGTAGGGTTTGGGAGCCCCTGGACCACCGTCAGCGAAAACGGGAGTTAATTAGTTTTCCCCTGAAGATTATGCTTTAAGTAGAAATGATGTAATTAAACTAGGTTTATTGTTACCAAGATTACTAATAATTTGACCATACAAAGGAAACTTGGATATACTACAGTCTTACTATTAGAGACAACCCCAGTTGTTTTGTCTGTTACTGGCAAATGATGTTCACAACCATTCATTTTCTGTATTCTCTCCAGGCAGCTGTTTTTACTTAGCTCCTTTAGGTCAAACCTAAATCATTATCTTGGAAAGAAGATTAAATGGCAATGATATATTCTTAAACTTTGCATATATCTTAATTCTCTGATCAAAGTTACACACATTGACTATGTGCCTTAATTCTATTTTTTCTCCAGGGACTATCAGTCTGTCTTACTGAGGTTTTCTATTTACTTTCATCACCATGAGCAGAAGATACAAAGTTCATGGCTGAATTGAGAAAGTGGTTGAAAATGCATTCACTAGGCGGAAGGCAGCTAAGTAGGAGATGTACTTGGTTCCATTTCCCCAGAACAGTCTTGTTAAATCCCCAAATAGGCAAGGAGCGTGAAAGCATCTGGCTGTGACATCAGAGCTCCAACCTTCCTGACTGCTGGTCTCATCCTGACTCAGAAAGGGGCCTGAGATTCTTCTTTATTTCTTACTGTTTCTAAGACCTTATAAGTTTGCTATCACAATAGGCCTTTATGTCCAGAATGTTCCTCTTCTAGAATATTCACAGTAAGTTTTAACAGAAGTTGATAGTGACAATTGTAGGAAAATGATCTAACGTAGGCGTTCCTAACCCTTTCTGTATCATAGGCCCCTTTACAATCTGGTGAAGCCTTCAGAGCCCTTATGTATTTTAAAATGCACAAGATAAAATACATAGAATTAAAAAGACCAGTATATTAAAAAAATTGGTAATATAATAATATATGTGCTTCTTTATTAATGCATTAACTAACAAGATTTAGAGGTGAGACCAATTAACTGCTAAAACTTTGAATTACTGATGAATTTAATGTTGTGAGGTAACAGTAACAACTAAAATATGATATGCAAACCTGGAGCTTCTTTTGTTGATTGTGTGGATTAAAATGGACACAAATTCTTTGTAACTCTTCCCATCAAGAGCGGAGTCTTTTTCCTCACCCTTGAATCTGGACAGTCTTGACCAACAGAATGAAGATGACATTGCTGAGTTCCAAGGTCAGGCCTCAAGAGACCTTGCCCTTTCCATTCTTGCCCTCCTGGAAGGCTTCTGACATATGAACGAGCCTCAGCTAGCTTCCTTGAGGATAAAACCCCACATGGAGGGAGAGGCCCAGCCATTTCAACTAAGACCCCAGACATGTGAGTGAGCTCGACCATGTCACATGGAGCAGAGATGAGCTATCTAGGCTGAGTCCAGCCCAAATTACCAACCTATGAAATCACAAGCAAATAAATGGTTATTGTTTTAAGTGAGTATGTTTGGGGTGGATTGTGAGATACTAATTTATAACTGATACAGTGACCAAGTCATAGATTCACTAATACTACTGTGGTTTGTTACTTACATTAACCATTAAAGGAAATGTTCAATTTCCACTGAAGGCTCAAAGTCATTAAAAAGTCATTCATGGACATCGGAACATGAATGTTGCTGGGCTTGTAGCTTTACTGTCTTCTCAATGAGACTTCTTATTGTAGTTCTGGTAATTGGTTCCCCTTAGCTTTCCTTCCCTTGTTTTTCACCAACTGCTAAGTTCCTATTTCTTCTCCTCAGGAGTAAAATTTTGTAGATTCCTTGTGGAATCTCAGCTGTTTCTCAAAAGCTCAAGGTTGGGCCTGGATCTAAAAATCCTGGTCATATAGTCAAGTTGTCCTGAATGACTCCCTGAGGCCACGTATAAACTCTAAATAACTGGATATTGGGAATTGGTTGCTTTGACCAAATGTTGCCCTGTGACTGGGGGTCCTCTCCTGGACCCACAAAGGAAGCAGACACATGCTGGGCTCTAGGAGTCGAATACACCTACGTTCATAGGCTTCGTCTGCCTCCTCATCCACAAGTTCCCGTTGGGTGAGGAACGGTTGACGGCGTCGGATCTCCTCAAGCATCTTCTGGGCCAACACCAGCTTCTCAGAGATTTCCTCAGGGCTAAGTTCCCGATCTTCCCCATAATAGAGCATCTTGTTGTTGATCTCTGAAAGGAAGGACACGGTGAGAGAAGACAGTAGGGAGACATGACTGGGCATTTGACAGCGATGTCACTGAAAACACGGACAGTGAGGACAAAGAGAAGGGCTGATCCTAAAATGGAAAGAGAGACTCAGCAAAGACAGCATGCTGATGTTCATGCTGTGAATGTGTTGGCATCAGAGTTCATCATATATTCCAGGGAGAGGTTAAACCCGAGGAAATCACTCTTCTTTGCTTTTCATTTGGTGTCTTCAGAATAGGAATGGAATTAATACAAAGCCTGCCCTGATTTCAGCTGAATCTGATTTCTATTCTGATTCAAAACTGTTAATATTTAAGACACACAAATCTGGGGTCTTTGACCAAACTTTTATATAAAACACATAATGTGGAGAAAATGTTCTGAGGTATCTCCTGTCACATGCAGTAGGCATTGGAGATATTAATTGCAATTTAGCCAAGGATTTTACCCAAGCTCTAAGCCAAAATGAGTGTATATTGACGGTTGTTTAAACAAGTCTTTCAGATTGTCGTACAGATTAGATACAATATAGAGGTTTGCTATAGTAGGATGTGAGTTTTTGCTTATTAATATATACATTTTTTTTGCAATTGCTATTTGCCTTCTGTGGTATGACTGCCTGTCAAGATTGTGCCGTTTTAACTTTGGGTCGTTTTCACCCCACATCTGTAAGTAGGACGGAGAATTTCAGAACCAACAGGGACTGCTGAGGCTCAGAGGCATTAGATGAGTTGTCTGAATACTGGCGGCGCTGAGCAGGCCTCTGGCTCCCTCTTCCTACTACATATGATCAGATGATAATTATGTAATTGCCACCTTGTCCTATGGCAGCTCCAGGAGGAAGCATTTTATCTTCCTGGCATAAATGAAATTGTCTGTCTTTGGTTTACTATGATCTATGTGGTTGGCCAGACAAGATGGGTAAACAACACTGGTCTCACATAAATCATACCAGGATAAGGGCTTGTATTTTATATGGATAATAGCTTGAAGGTCACCAGTAGTTATTTTAGAGGTGGTTTGGAGATGGTTGGCAATAAGGAATGACACACTACTGGTGTTGTGAAGCATCCCTGAACTCTGAAGAGAGGGAGATAAATGGGAGAAGAGGTTTTCAGTGTTGTAAATATTACTGAGAAAGTTTTAGGGAAACCAAGATATGTTAAAAAAAAAAAAGAAAAAAGAAACTTATGAAGGGATTAAATATTCACTTTTCAAGTAAAGTCTAAAATATTAACTCCTGAAATAAACTAAACATAGATACTTTTCCTCAGATCTAGCACGTGCAATGCTGAATTTCTTGGCATTTTGATACAGATATTATATTTACAATATGGCTTATTTTATTTTAGCTGCATCTGGTCTAGATTAGAAAAAGGAAATACAGAGAACAATATTTTTGCCTTTGGTCTTTGAGACTGTTCATATATTATTTTTAAAAAGGTAAGGGGCTTCCCTGGTGGCGCAGTGGTTGAGAGTCCGCCTGCCGATGCAGGGGACACAGGTTCGTGCCCCGGTCCGGGAAGATCCCACATGCTGCGGAGCGGCTGGGCCCGTGAGCCATGGCCGCTGAGCCTGCACGTCCGGAGCCTGTGCTCCGCAACGGGAGAGGCTGCAGCAGTGAGAGGCCTGCGTCCCACAAAAAAAAAAAAAAAAGGTAAATTATTGTTTCCTCTTTACATTTCTTTTGTATTTTTTCCTTCTTTCCCATGCCCTAAGGGTCAAATAAGAGGACTTAGATTCTTTCCAAATGAAACAACTTAGAATCAAAATTTGAGTTACAACAGGAAAGGTGACATTTTTTTCTCAATGGCTTAATAAGACGCTGGCTTTATTTGCTGCCTAGAGGGACATTTATTTCTTAATTAGATGAGATCAGCTAATCTAGGTTTAATCTTACTTTTCGAATAAATCAACAGTAACTCTAAAATATTATAGGAAAAGAATATTTTATTCGTAGATGCAAAAGCATGAGATAGTGAGGATGGGAGCAGGGGATGTTTGAAATGCATACCATTTGTTTCTATTACATATTATGGGCACCAAAGGAAATATAGCAAAAGATTAATCTTGGCTCCATACATCCCTTTTCCTGGAATATGTTCTCTATAACTCAGTGTAAAGATATGAATCTTCCACTGTGGGTCCCTTTACTGTCGTGTGCCCTTGAGATGCACCTGGAGTTGTCATCCAGCTCTTAATATATAGGATAATAAAAACTATGGAAACACACAAATACTGTATCTTAGCAGACTGTAACCCAAGGAAATTCTCTTTATCTTAGAACAAATACAATCGCCTGTTTTCTGTCAGTAAATTGAAGGCTGGCTTTCAGTGTGCTATTAAGATAGTCTTCAAAATGCAGCCTGCACTTGTGAGAAGTTAGAACACAAATAAATAAACCCTCAAGAAGAAAGGTAAAGTCTGCTACAATTTTATGCTTTAGGGCAAAGAAATCTTCCACACCCCCTCCTGGCTTTTCTTCTGGATTGGGGACCAGAGCATGCGGCCTGCCTGGTTCTTGGGAAAGCATTATAGAGACAGTTTAGGACGATTTGGATTAGTGGACAGTTTACTGCCACTCTAAAGGCAGTGTTTTCACAGCATATTATTGAGAAAAATGTGACTCCTACTCAACTCTTGCATTTTACAGACAACACAGCATGTAATTTCCTCTACCAGAAAGGTATTTTGGCATTCAATTTCTGTGAAATGCCTGGAAAGGGAATGATTTTCTACATTTATTTTTTTGGCCTTGCTGCGCCGAGTCCTAACCACTGGACTGCCAGGGAATTCCCTCTACCCTGTGCATTTATTATTGAAAATAGACAGATAGTAAGCAGAGATGAGTGCTCAGAAGTCTCAGGTAAACAAACTTGAAAGAAGATCTTACATGAGTTTAAACCTATAACACTCTAACAACAGGTCCTGGCACACAATAAACACTAACAGTAGCCACTATTTTTATTGTTGTTAATAACATGAAAGATTCCTTGATATGAAGCTAAACCAAAAGAGAATATATTTACCTTGGATTTTATCCCTCACATTGTGGGCTTGCTCTGCAAGCTGAGTTGCGTGGTTAATGGTATCCATGCTTTCCTTCTGAGCCAACTGGCTCTTTCTTGTGGCTTGACTTTCCTATAAATAATCCGCATAAATACCAGATTAAATTTGCAAGAAGGAAAGGTTGTGTATGTGCATGTGGGGGTGGGTGGGCATAATGTATTCCATAAACATAAATTTCTCTGACATGTGAAAGTTCTAGAATATAGAACATGGTCTCAGAAATCATGCATGAAGACAGATGTGATGACCCACTTTAGAATTATAGATGCTATTCCTAAGCCATCAATCACAGTTCAACCCAAACCAACCATCTTATATATGTAATTTACCCTTTGAATTTTTATTGTATCTCAAGATGCCAGACTAGGGAATTAGCCATGTCTGCTGATCAGTTTGTCATTGTGCTGACTGAAATGATTAAAGGTTCAAAGGGAAACTTGTTGAGAAAGCAGGCAGATCTCAAAA
The DNA here is from genome assembly GCF_011762595.2 of Tursiops truncatus. NCBI lineage: Eukaryota > Metazoa > Chordata > Mammalia > Artiodactyla > Delphinidae > Tursiops > Tursiops truncatus. Next base: position 42,501,012 of record NC_047045.1, read on the forward strand.
TGCTCCATGCATTCAGTGGCTTCTGGGTGGTCCAGCCACTGCTGCAACTGAATTACCACAGAGATTTAAAGGATTATGCTCACTGTGCTAAATGCTACTTTCAGTGCTGCCTTCCAAATTCCCATCAACGTTGATGGCACTTGTGCACAAATAACTACTCAAGCAGCTTTGGCTCAGAGAGAATGAAGTTCTTCCCTGAGAAGCCGTTTTCATTCTTTCAACTCTGTTTCACAGAGCTCCCACGTAGGATTTGTCAAAATGAAATCCCAGCTCAAATGTGGCTCCTGAAGAAAGGATGTGTGGGTGTGCATGTGTACGTGTGTATTTCTCTCTGTGTGTATAAGGTCAGAAGCTGATCTAAAAAATGGTTCAAGGCCAGGACACAGGCCTGTATGCACAGCATGGGGACGTGTACTTCCTTTTGGCATCAGAAAGACTGACTCATGGGTATATTTGAGAGGAGGGAGAGTTCTTCAGTCTGGCATTTGGTGAAGTGCCCACTTGCCTCGTCCAGTGTCTTTCTGGCTCAGCTCTGTGACAAAGGGCTGCAGTACCTGACTGGACTGCAGGGTGATCTGCTACACAGAGTTCTGGCTGGTAGACTCCCCCAGGACAGGAGAGTGGCTATTTCAAATTTCTCTCCTTTCATCCACTGTTCCAGCTGGAGGACTAGGCCATGATTTTACCTGGAATGTTTTTACACTTCCCAAGCATAACCCAAGCAAGTGGCTCTTCATCAAGGAAGAGAATGCAGACATGGTATCCTAGCAGACACATGCCCCAGCAGCCTTTCATCGGGCATTTTATCCGAAATCTCCTCTATACAAAGCTCCCTGCGCAGCAAGACTGTGGCCATCAGCCCCTTCCCTAAAGTGTGGGCTCTCTGAATGGACATTGCAATCTTGAGTCACGATGTTCTTTCCCCCAATTCCAGTCTCCCTCTTATCCTGTTCTAATGCTTTCCAGAGACACAAAAATCTGTGGCCACTTTAAAATTAGATGATACAGAAAATAAGATGAATCTATTCTCGATGTCACCCCTCCCCGCCTTTAAAAAATGGGACACAGACATATAAAACATTAAAAAAATTTTAACAAGTTGATTTTTGGTCCAGTTTAAATTGAGTTATACTTAAAAAACACAACATGCATATTTTTGACTTTGGCTTTATCCTTCAGGGGAAAAGATTTATTGTTATTACTGTGTTCATTTAATTGATTTCTTGATATGGAAACTTTGAGAATTAATTGAAGTAATGAAAGACAGCTGGCAGATGTCATAGCTCTAAGACAACCTCTTCTGACAAACACCAGAGGGCGCTTAGATATATGTATTTAATAAAAGACTGCAGCAAAGAGGAACATGCAAAATTACTGGATATAATATATAGTGACGCCTTATTTGAAAGTTTTACTTTTTTCTTTAACTTTGATTATGGAAGGAAAATAATGATATGGGCACATGGTAAAACAGGTACACTCTACTTTAAGAAAAACTGAAATTAAAAAATTAGCTTTCAACTATAAGCCGGTTGATGTTTAGCATAACAAATGGATTAATCATTTACTCACCTGAACAGCGAATTCTCCTTGTACATATTTGATGTAAAAAGTGGCAAGAATTTTATTTATTATACAGTGCATAAAGTATAGTGTACCTAGAATACTATTAAATTGAGGATGATAATATCTAGGATGGCCATATACTTTATTGTTTAAACTGGGACACTTTTGAGAGTGAAAGGGGAACTTTTAATCATCACTCTGGGAGACAAGCATAAACAGTGGCAGTGCTGGACAAAATGCTAGTAGGAATATTGGCGTGCCATTTCAGAATCTGTACAGTGATATCTAATTTGGGTTTAACTATCTCCTAAACATTGACTTCCAAACACCTTTCCAGCCTTGATCTCTTCTCTTGAGCTACAGACTCAAATCTCTGGCATCCACAGAGAGCTCACCCTTAAAAGGTTCAGGGAAATCCATTCTGAGTTTTTAGTCCTGGCCATCTATTTCTCCACGTCAGAGCTTACATCCTTGCAACTCTTCATATCCAATTGGTTACTGAATCATTTTTATTCCACTTGTCATTCTGGCCTCTCTTCCTGGTCCCCACCGCCACAGTCTCACGTTACCACTGCTCACTGCAAATTCTTTTCCAATGAAGACAAGGCAGCAATTGACCACTCTTGTTTGGACTACTGCGGCAGTCTACTGACGGGTGTCCCTGTCTTCAGAGTCTTAAACCTACCATCCCCGCTTCAGAGGAATGTTTCTGAAACTCCACACCTAATCAGCTCATTGTTGTAGGTAAATGCTCTAATATCTTCCAAAGTCCACAGGATGAGCATGGTGGGAAAGGTTCTTCATGATTTGGCCTCTGAGAACTTCTTCAGCATTGTCTTCTGCTCCTTGCTTTAATATTCTGCAAGGCCAAGGCCAAAGTTCTTCAATCTTCTCGTCAATTGGAATTGAAACATATTTTGACTTTTTGTCCTGTCTTTTGGAGATCAGGCTCGGAGATCAGGCTCAGTTGCTTTTGATGTGTGGAAGTGACCCACTTTCCTCCCAACCCTAAAGATCTTTGTATGTGTTGATATATGGGGAACTTTTGCTGTGGCTCCACATAGGGAAGGAGTAGGGAGGAGATGGAGAAGTGGAGGGAATGGTGCAGCACCCTCCTGGGCTAGCCCTTGGAGATTGGGCTCTACAGTGTGCCTTTTAGATCCAGATGGCAAAGGGCAGCACTGAGATTGAGAGAGGGCCACCATCTTCACTTCTGCTTGTAGCCTAGTCCCACTCTGACTTTGAGCATGGTGGCTTTGGGAATATGGGAGAGTGGAATCTTGACATAGGCTTTGGTACTTTCATTACAGACATGATCAGCACTGGCACAAGTGAGACCTTTTTGAGCAGCAGCTATTTGGGAACACAAATGCATGGGCATCCTGAAGGGGTTTCCCAGAAGTAGCAGGTGGGAAAAGGCAGTAAGATTTATCAAAAGGGGGCTAGAGGACTTAGATATGGAGGTCAGGAAAAAACACAGTAACTTTAGGTTAATATAAATTGTGAGATTTGGATTACATGAGATTCATGTGACAGGTACTTTGCATACAGAGATACAGCTGACCCTTGAACAACGTAGGGGTTGGGGGCACCGACACAGTTGAAAATCCATATATAACTTTACAGTTGGCCCTCTGTATCCGAGGTTCTGTATCTGTGGACTCAACCAAATGCAGATCATGTAATACTGTAGTACGTATTTACTGAAAAGAACCTGCATATAAGTGGACCCGTGCAGTTCAAACCTGTGTTGTTCAAGGATCAACCATAAGTTCAAGTTCAAGAGGCAACATTACTGTGATTTTTTTTATCACACTGTGGGAAACTACAGTGGAATCCTTCACTCTAGCTAGCTAAATATTAGTTATTTTTTTGATAGAAGGCTTTCTAAGATAAAGCTTTTCTTAAATCTTTCTAAGAATCAATTATGGATTTTTCTAGACTAAGGGCTTGAAGGATGCTTGAGAAGTCATTAAGACCCTCTCTGGGTGTTTGTTTCAAAATGTTTCAGCAGGTTCCTTCAGCATCAGAACTGTTTGTGTCGTAGCCAGAAGGATGTTATTTTCAATAAGAATCGATGGCAACAGCTGGGTGAATGCTCCAGTCGCTTTATCATCAACTTCTGGCTTTGGTGGTCTGTTCTCATTGTTCAGGAGCCTTTTCTGTGATGTCCCTTTCAAGCTTGCACTATTTCCTCCCCATGAAAGCCTGCATTTAACTTATATTGGAAGTAGGAAAACGGTACAACAAAAGAATCAGTAAGTCCATGTCTGAGCTATGGAAGGAGCTAATCTTGGTGAAAACATTTCCTCAAGAATTTGAGACACTTTCAGTAAGTTACAGCCATGACACAAATGAAATTACGAGTTTTCACAAAGATTTCTTTCCTGGTATTTCCTTTGAAACTTAAGCGATCTCACTGCTCTTCAAACGCTCATGGTTGGATTAACATGCTCCATTGCATGGGAACGAGGGACACAATTTTTATATGCATTTAAAAGTAGTTGAATCTTCCAAGGATCCAATTAGAGTAATTCACATTTTTAGAAGCATAATCTCTTAGTTTAAGAGGTCCAAGGTCAAAAGAGATTATCAGAGTTATTTTAACCTTTATTTTTGTAGAAAATGAGAGTTGTTTTTGAAAAGAACTTCAGCAATTTATAACGTCAAACATCAGTATCTGAAAGCAGAAATTCCAGAGTACTCTGGGCAGAACTGGTGGAACATAATCAGGGAAAAAAATGTGTTCAACATTTTAACATGTTAAACATGGCGCCTTGTGGCTTAGTTGTATTTTTTTTATTAGTACAGAGGATGGATATTTTTCCATTAGGCTCTTGGGGAATGTATTTAATAGTCTCTCACATTGACTTTGCTCATGTTTTAATGTTTTTCTTGTTAATTTTTGAGAGCTTTTGTAAGTCATATTTCCCCCGACATTTTTCTTAGTCTTGTTGACTTTTTTCATTTATTTAGTTGTTTTACTATGTATTTGAAATTTTTTCTTGTCAAATCTATTATTTCTTTTTATTACAATTCTTCACACTATATTTAAATGTATTGTTATTTCCTTTCAAGGTTTAATAATTATCTAGTTGTGTTTTCTTGTAGATTTGAGATTTAAACTCAAGTCTTTAATCTGTCTGAAATTTATTTTAGTATATAGTATAAAATGAGGGTCCAAGCTGCAAAATTGCTTTCTCAACACAATTTCTCTTCTTTCCTTTTATTATTTAATGCATACTTTAGCAAACATTTAAATTTTATATTCTATATAATAAAGTTTGTTTCTGGATGTTCTATTGCTCTTAGCCATAAAATGTTAAGGTGAACAACTGAACGACTCTTCTAATTAAAACATATATCAACCATATTTACCAGCAGCAAATACAATGAAAGTTTTCCATAAACCTGTTTTTTCAAGGAAACCAATTAAAATGGGAAGACACAGTAGAGACCAAGTATATTAACTTTCTCCTCAGGTCTTGCCTTGATTTATTTTAAGGCACTTGGGTCACTGCATTTTTTCTGGGCTGTGGTAAGCCTCAGTCATTTGTGACTAGCCAGTCTCACACCAGCTAAATCCCATCTCTGAAGTTAGTCCCAGAAACTGAACACATACCCTTCCAGCTAATTCCTCCACGTCAGACAGAAGGCTTTTCATTGTGTTTTCAGCATTGTTGATTTGTATCTTTCTTAGGACATATTGGTTTTCTCTTTCTGACAATTTTGTCTGTGGAAAAAAAAACACGTATTTTTCCATAGTCAGTAAATGTGCACACCAGGTTTGTAAAAATACGCAGAAAACTCTTTCAGTGCAAGAGGACTCAGAGCAGAGTGTGAGCCTTTATTCTCAGAATAGTGGGGTCCACAGGCTACTGCAGGCTGGTATGAAGTTTGAGGTCTGCACAAGGGGGTGGAGGGCCCTAGGGGCAGAAATTCTGCAAGCTCCACGTACCAGGCTGGAGATTCTGGCTTGGGCTGTGCTGGTTCTGGGGAAAGGGTATCTTTTCCAAATCTGCACAAAGGCACAATATAGACTGGCAGTGGCCTTGGGTGTCTGAGCCTTAAAACTTCAATTTCGCAGGTCTTGGAGGAAATGATAAACCACGTCAATCAGTGCAAATGGAGTTTAGAAATTCACTTTCCTTTTTTTGGTGTAAGGAGAACAATTCTCTTTATTTCAGACCATTTTCCCCTTTCTTTTCCATTTTGAGCAGTTTGGTCCAAATGCAGCTTTCCTTCGATTACTTTGGAGTAAGCCCTTCAAGCACTGTTATGGTTTCTGACTATTGCCTGCCTTTCACTTGCTTATTAGATGTTAACCACTAGATCTAAGCAGAGAAACAGAGCATGTGAGTGTGCCTGTGTATTTGAGTGTGTGTGTGAGATGAGAAAGAATGTGTGTCAGTGAGAAGGAAACGTAAGGGCAGGAGAGAGAGGGAGGGAAGAAGGAGGAAAGAGAGAATGAGAGTGTGTGTGTTAGTTTTTAGAGAAACTCCTGAAAACACAGCAAACTGAAGCTAAGGTAATGGTATGTCTGCAGTGTTGACTTGAATAACCAATGTACAGCTCCACTGAAATAAGAGTGTTTCTCCTCCATCAATAGCTTTGTACATAGATACTAGTTTTTTAGTCATTTCATTTTCCATATTAACCTTTTTAATAGATGACAGCTCTTGGTTTAGGCTGGAGTTCATGACTGTAATCAACTTTTCATAATTTCCTAGGTCTAACAATCTGTAATATAACCACTGGACTCATACCAAAATGGACAGGAATTACCAGGAGTGACCCTATGAAACCAGAATGAAAATACACAGAAGGTATACCATTCCTGCATACTTTGAGGAGGTAGATGGTGGAGTTGATTTCATTCACATGCCTATGAGCAGCGGCACCAGATGACACACTCAATAGACCAGATTTGCTTTCTTCAATGGAGAGCGCTGCTAACCGAAGGTCATCAGTCAGATCCCAGATGCACTTATCACAGCCTGGGGGTAAAGTGGGTATGTCATTTCTTCAAAATCAAAGGTCAGCTGGGAAGCATGCTGCTTTAAGTCGATTATTATATGCACTTTCTTGGTTAATACTACTTGTAATTTTGTTTCCTGAGGAGTTGTTCTGGGCCAGGAACTAGTCCTTACACTCAAAAAAGAGTAGGGCCTAAGATGAGCTAAAGTGTTAATCGAGCACTTAAAACGTAACAAAAAAACAAACACATGCAAGTGAAAATTAGGTTAACATGAACACTAAAGGCTGAGCTGAGAAAGAAAGGAAGCACAAAGGGCAAGGCATCTGAGAGATGGGTGGCAAAGGAGAACCCTCTCTCCACTCTTCTTTGGTGGTAGGAAAGCTATCTGGGATGACTCTCTCCATGTCAGGCTTTGGGCTTCTGCTTGGTGCCGGCTAGTGAAGATGGAACGTGCCAGGTATTCCCCCTCTCCTAGCAGCTTTTCTTACTGCCTATTCAGGCTCTAATGCCTTCACCTCACCCCAGGGATGTCTCAGCGCCTCCCCATGGCCCGACCTCTTGTCGGGATGAATGGTTCAGCAGAAGCAGGTCTGCAGGACATCACTGTTTGCGAATATCACTCCCTGATAGCTGACGAACCTGCACACATGGTTAGGTAGGTGGCAGTTTCTCGCTGCTTCCTGCATTTCACGTTTGAGTTCCTCTGACCACTGTCATCACCCCCAGGACCCAGCGCCCTCCTGTGACACACACACAAAGGACACCCTTTGAAACTTTTCTGTTCCCAATCTCTTTCCCCCAGACTGCACTCTCTTCTAGAGAACTGATAAATGGAGACTAAAGTGTTAATGGTTGTTAATATGTTAATTTGTTATTTGAAGTTCAATGCAGACTTCCTCATATGCTCTCTCAAAGGAATGGCTCCCCAGCCAGTACATCAGGCTGGTGGAAAAGATGCGTAGGGCCAAGCAGGCACATTGATGTCTTTAAAGTGACCTTGCTTAGGGGGTCACCTATGCTGTCAGTGTATAAACTCTGTCCTGCTTGTGCCTCCCATCCTATGTCACCTTCAGTAATATTAATCTCTTGTGCCTAGAGGGACTGAGCGGCCAAGATACTTTTGTTTGGGGGAAGGGATATCTAATATTAAAGCAGTCTTTAAACCACTCTACCTAAAGCCAAATATTACTTTCTTGATAGAAGGTTTTCTAAGGCAAAGCTTTCCTTAAATCCTTCTAAAAAATCAATCATGGACTTCTCTAGGCTAAGGGCTTGAAGGATGCTTGAGAAGTCATTGAGACCAGGTCTGGGCATTTGTTTTGAAATGTTTCAGCAGGTTCTTGCACCATTAGGAATACTCATGATTTGAATAACCAGAGGGGCAGGAAAGAAAAGGCAGCTCCATTTCACAAGGCCTGAATATTATATTTCTGTGCCACTTCAGATTTAGAGTGATTTGAGAAAAGCCACTTAAATCTCTTGGCATCTCAGTTTCCCCAATGTTGTAAAGCGTAGTCTGTGGATTACTTTATCTGAGGACCTGAAGAGATAATATAGAAAAAGGAGCTAAAATGAACTCAGTCACTGGGAACTGTATTTCCAACTTAGCCTTTACCTACTAAGTAAGATGCCGAACTTAAAGACTTGATAAAATAAATTTTCTAAAATAGAGCTGTTTAAATGTAAATCACCTCTCTGCCCATTGGAATCAAGTGGACTGAATGTCTTTTGTTTAGGGTCCATTTGGTTGAGGCACAGACAGGGTTAAAGCCAAGGGTTGGACTCAGGCAGTTTCTAGAGAGAGTATTGCATAGCTTTTCTTAATCCTACACCTGCAGCACATTAGAGAAAGTGGGGTTAGTCAATCATGTACTGTTATTTTTACTTATGGTTGGGCAGTCCATGCCTGTAGGGGGTTCAGAACCTTCTTCCAAGCATTCTCCGGTTACGCTGTCACATGGGCCTCCCCCACAACTGCACACTGTGGGAAACAAAAACAAGAGATTAGGGATTCATTTCTTAATGCCTAAAGTATGGCAATGTTTTTGTGGTTTGTAGAAATACTGGCTATTGGTATATAATTCTTCAATGGGGATTAATTATATTCTTTCTTAAGATCGTGTGGAATACATGATTTAGTGATTATTCCTCTCACCCAATTAAGCCCCAGCTCAGGGAGATTTTCAAAGGTGACTCTGGGGCAAAAGTAAATCTAAATGTTCTAGGATTCCTTTCCCAACTATTTGAGATTCTGACATGACTCTGCAACTGCTTCAGTCCAAAGAGCTCCTGGTCAGTTTCATAAGGTACAAAATGATCACAGAGTCCATCATTCAGCTGGAATCTGAAAGCCATCCTTTCATCACAGTCAAATTCTCCAGTTAATCCAGCTCCAGGTTTGATTACTGCCAGGTGTGAGTGAGGAGACCCAAGAGCGATTCTTGGGTCCCACAGTGCTTGACTCTCGGCAAGACTGACTCCAAACCTCCAAATGACAGCTATCAGTGGGATAGCTAGCAACAATGTCGTGGAAAGAATTAGGACCATATTTACATAAATTTAGAAGATCTGGGCGCCTATTATTAATCTACTGATAATTTTCAAGAATGCCTTTTGGAAAAAACCAAAAACAAAACCCCAATCTCACTAGACTGTTCATTTTCCACTGAGTTTTGGAGTGGAGATTAATTTTTTTTAACATCTTCATCGAAGTATAATTGCTTTACAGTGGTGTGTTAGTTTCTGCTGTATAACAAAGTGAATCAGCTATACATATACATATATCCCCATATCTCCTCCCTCTTGCGTCTCCCTCCCACCCTCCCTATTCCACCCTTCTAGGTGGTCACAAAGCACTGAGCTGATCTCCCTGTGCTATGTGGCTGCTTCTGGAGTGGAGATTAATTTTTAATATTTACAAAGGATTTCTTAAGCTATCTAGGCTAGCAATAAGCTGGAATTGTGAATTTCCTCCCACCTCTTAACTGTCTTAACAGAATAATCATAAAAAATTAGCTTCAAGGGTAACATACATTTATTACATTTTGGCTGTTTAATGTTCCACAAAATGTAGATTTATTAAACAATTCAGCAAGATCATGCTTTATTGCTTCTAGCATCAGCTTCTTTTCTAAGACTGATCTGCATCTCTGTAACTTAAACATGAGTTGACATATTGATATGAGTCAATATTTTGAGAATCAGGATGTCAATGTTTAAGTCTTTGATTTTGCCAACACTCTTTCTGATGCCCACTTTCTCTCTCTTTAGTCTGACTGGGCACAGAGCTCCTCTCTCCACTCTGTTATTCTCGGGGTTACGCTTCTGTGCACATAGCTTTCCTGGAAACATGTTTACTTGTATTGCTTCTGCAGATCATATTTGTTTTCTTCTCAGTTTCAAACTCTTCACTTCTTAAAAATCTCTTCAAGTGGAAATCTGTTTCAGTGAGAGAATCTCCAATTGAAGCATGCCACAAGAGCACAATAACTCTCCCTCACTCTTCTTCCCCTCGAAGTCACATAAGAGAAGGAATATTCAGTCTCAGCCTCCCTTTAGTCCTAGAGGAAGGCAATTTAACTTTTCTTCTGAAGAGCTTCACTCTCTGAGGCAAATGGATTGGAGAAATCCTGAATAAAATTTGTACCTTTCAGTCTAACTGAAGTCTGACCAGGAAGATATATTATCCCTGAAATATTTACTCTGATAATTTGAGGAAATAGGGGGATGATTAAACTACCTATGGCTTGCTAATCTATTTCACTGAAATGTTGATTTTACCAAACGTAACTAAAAAGAGACACATAGCTTGCAGAGTAAGAAAATTGATGTCAAACATGCAAACTTTCATTCAGTCCTCTGGTCAATGACAGGTAATCTATGGAAGTCTGATTTACTTATTTGATCAAAATTGAAAGGACATAAAGATGATAAGACAAAAGTTCACTAGTGTTAGTGTCTCATGGTTCATTCTACCCATGAGCTAAGCTACATTAGTCTTGATAAAAATACCTACCCCTAGAAGTATGGGATGCACATTCCTATATTGCCCTGGAAAAGTGTCAAGGGGGTAATTGCAATATTTCCCCAAGATAAATTCATCTAAATCCAGCACTGACAGAGACCCTGCTCCTATCACACATGTGCTGGCTGGGTAGCTGCTGCAGCACGCACAGAACCATACCTGCACAGTTCTTGGCTCTCCTGGCATCCCCATAGTAGCCAGGTGCGCAGTGTTCACACTTGAATCCGGTGGTGTTGCGTAAGCAATTCCTACACTGGCCAGTGACCTCATCACAGTCTTCAAAGATCAGGTTAGGATCTGAATTTCCACTGCAGTCACATTTCTTACAGGTGCTTCCAATCAGCAAGGGGTTTCCATAGTAACCAGGAGCACATCTGAAGGGGAATCACATGTTAAAAATTTAGCATCCATAGTTTTCTTCCTTTTTAGCTTCTTTCCTACCTAGAAGAAAGTGTAATGGATATTTGTGTATTGCTCTCCCAGAATTAATTCCCACTCTCCCATCTTCCTAATAGGACCAGACTTTGTTTTTAAGGAACTACCCCTCCCCATTGTGTTGCAGCCCATTCAGTTCGGCGAGACCTTCAGGTGCAGGAGTGTCTGGATATGACCAGGGTGGGGGCATTTCTGGTCACTCCAATGACTGGGGTGCACAGCTGGCATACGATGGTGGTACTAGATATGCTACATTTGGCCGTGAGATATGCCACTAGGGCATAGCTAAGAATTGTCCTGGACAAAATGTTAGTAATACCTTTACTGAGAAACACTGGTATGTATCCTACCTTGCCATAGTGAATTGTTCTGATAACCTAAACCTGAGCCAACCAGTGCCTGGCATTGTCCTGGCCGAAATGGTTTGGCTCAGGAGTGATTCAGCTGGAGTGGACTCAGGGCTCTTGTTTGAGGCTTGTGTGAAGGTCTTCTCTCCCTCTGCAGGTGAATGAAGAGGCAGGCAGCACGCTTAGCTCTTGCAGCCATCTTGTGACTGAAGGAAGACAGTGCGGAGACAAAGCAGAGGGCAGAGCTGGGAGTACCACAGATAAACAGAGCTGGGGCCAGATGGCCATTATTCTGTATGTTTCAGATATATGAGCCTACAGAGGCCAGGTGCCTAACTGTATTTGCTGTGGAGGCAGAGCTGAGGCCTACAGTCATGCCAGCTGGCCTTAATGAGAGACTCCAGCCCCGGTGGAGAGCAGAGGGTGAACTACTTGCAGCCTTTGCTGGCCTTGCCAAGCTATGCACTCTGGGGGGGGCTGCCTCTGACCAGAGGAAAAGACCCTTTCTCTACTTTTTCCAAAAGGTAACCTGTCGGCCAGCAGAGGCCCTGCTCTGAGTGATGGGCCCACAGGCCCCACCTAAGGGGGTAGCTGCTTCTCAGCTCCTATCAACTGTTTCTATACTGTAGCCTTGAGGGAATGAAGGATCTATGTTGTCAGATCTTATTTTTAAAGGAAAAAGTTGAAATTCGGATTTTTATGTGAAATCTCAGTTTTTAAAGGTTGGCTCAAACTTTATAAGAATACTTTTTGAGGCAAACTACACACTTTTTGGCTGGCTGTGGCCCCCTCTCTGCTATGGACCTAAATCAGTGTTGAAGACTGGCTAAGGTGGGCTGAAGATGCTTTGGGAGTGGCTGGAAGGAATGTGCAGTCACACCGTCATGGGGCTGAAGGTCAGGCACAGGAGTTAGTTTTGATGAGAAAGAAAAAGAAGAGAGCCAGTGAAGGTTTCTGAGTGATAAAAGTGACGGTGAATGAAGCTGGTGTTGGCATCAGAGTTCAGGAGGGACTCGGGGCTGGAATGGGAGACCAGGGTTGGGTGGGGAGGGCCTGGGGTGGGACCTATGCCTTGGGAGTGGAAAGGAAGAGAAGACTTTCCAAGGACACCAATAAGACCCAGCCAGCAATAATAGGACACCACCTTTTTAAATGCTTCCATTTAAAGTAAAAGAATCATGATTCAGAAGATTTGAAAAATAGAGCAATGAAAAAAAAATCACATCTGTAATCCCAAGACCTTAACAATCACTGTTCAACATTTTGCATATGTTTTTCCAGGTTTTATTCCTATGTCTCAGTTTTTTGATGTAGTTGTCATGATGGTGTATGTTCAGTCACTTGCAACGTATCTCGTGACTTCACCCAGGTAAATTCATTTAGTTACCACAGACACCTGGGAGGTAGGGCACACAGGCTTGGCATTCCGAGGCTGAGAGGCTACTTTGGTTTTCCAGGCTCACATGCTAGGAAGTGACAGCGTAAGACCCAGACCTTCTGACCCTGATGCTCTTTCCTTTGCTCTGCCCTGGACCACACTGCTGCTGCTATAAATGAATGAGTGAATTCATCCAACAGAAGGACAATTCATGTCTATTTTGTGTAAGGCACAAAGAGACAGGAAGAGGAAAAACACACAGCCTATGCACTGAAAGAACAGGAAAAGAATTAGGCATAATTACACAAACTCTAGAAGTCGAGGACTATGAAAAAGATAAGAATGAATGTAAGTGCCACACAACCCACAAAGAGACATCCCCCTGAGGAAATGTTTGATAAATTTTATTATTCATACTCATGTCTTTGTACCTTTGGTTCACAGGCCCTCTTGTCCCCAAGTCAGCATAAATCATTCCTCTATGGAACACATGGCTGGATTGAATTTCTATCCTGTGCCACAGTTCACCAAACAGAATATTAGATACTTAGGCTCACTAAAATGGGACTCAGATCTGCCACTTCAGTGTGCAGCTGCGAAGCCTGAGGTCTGGGAGTGAACGGACTTGTCCAAGCTCACAGAAGCCAGATGCCAGTTGCTTCCTTTTCTCTGTTTAATTCCACTGTATTTGATCTCCATAGGTGGTCCCCTGGTCTTCTACTAGTCAGAATCTCAACCACAGTGGAAACCTACTTTGAGTTACTTTGAATTTCAAGAATATCTTTTGGTGGTAGGCTCAGAGGCAATTCTGAAGTCACAGTCCCAACTTCAACCCTACAGATTTTATAGAATGAGCACACGAAGGTTTTGTACTCATGGCACCCTCTAACCCTGACTTTATAGATGAGGAAACTACAGCGTGGAGAAGCTGGACAATTGGTTCACTGCTTCAGGGCTCAAGCATCGTATGGGACTCCAAGCTTATGCTCTTTCCACTCCACAAATCTGGCGTTAATGAGTTAACTAATAAGTCCATTAATGATCTAACAGTTGAGTAATTAAATGCTATCTATTAATACACCTAATTCCTGTCCTCGAAGAGCAAATTACAAAGGATACAAAGGATACAAAAGGACAAGGAGTCGGATTTAGAGTCAGCATTGGAGCCCAGGTACCCAGTACTGGTGCACTTTTATTTTCTTCCATAATCTTGTTTCTAGCTTTATTAATGACTTGATTCACTTGGAGAAAATAGAGCTGATAAAATTACAGTGTAAATGAAAGAACTGTGACATACAAACTTTGTCATTTCAGTCAGTGATCATATCATTTGGGAAAAATGGAAAACAAAAAGACACGTTTTTTGGAAAAAAATGCTTTTGACCAAGAACTAATATTTTGGGAATTTTTGTAGTGCTTTCCCTCTCCTCTGCTCCTTCTCCTTTTCTTCTCTTCCCAAGGCCATATACCTCTTACTGAATGCCTTTATCAAAGGTGCCAAAATTCCCAGCCCAGGTGGCATAGAAGCTTTTCTGGCGGGGGATGTCACTCTGTAGCTGTCATCTGGGTTAAATTAAATGAAGAAAAAAAAAAGCACCTGTTACATAGTAGATGCCATATAAATGCTCTCTACTTCTCTACGAATGACTGGGAGCTAAGGCTAGGAAAATATAAGTAACGCATTCCAGGTCACAGAGCCAGAATCCAGAAATGGGGCAGGGCAGAGAGTAGGGAGTAATAAGAATTCTATACAGATAACGGGGCTGATACCTTAAGTTTGAAAAACTTGACGTCTGCAGAAAGAATCAGGCTAAAGCCCTGAATCATAATATAAGCCTCAATAAATGTTAGCTTCTTCTTCTTCTTCCTCCTCTTTGTTATTGTTTTCTAACATCAAGGTCATCATCAAAATCATTATCACTGTCATCATCATCCCTGATGATACTATGTTCGGCCTTTCCTGTTAGGATTTTCAGGTCTCCCTGAATTTGCTTTAATTTGCCCCATTCTTCTTTCCTGATCCTTAAGCAGTAAGATCCACATGATAAAACCTCATACGGTTTTAGCATGTCTCTCAATCCCCTGCAGAATTGAATGGATAAAGGTACACTGTTAAAGCTGCCGCAAGAGACAATGTGGAATACTAAGGCATTGACATCATATATGTTTATTAACTGAAAACTTTGTGTTGAACATTGAGGGTCAATTATGTGACCTTAGATTAAGTCTCTTCATAGCTCTTAGTCTCAGGTCCGTCATCTTTAAAATGTACTACTTAGGAGCAGAGGGTAGGTCATTCTGGAATGAGAATAAGAATTCAAAACGCCTGTCCATTCGGTTGTGCATTTTATAATTATTTGCATCAGAAGATGACTTTCATTTGCAACCTCTATTCAATTCTGGGTCTTTGATTTTCCAGGCATGGGGTGGGAAGTGGGGGATCAAATGGGGCAAGAAATGACTGACTCTTGTCACTACATCGTGCTTTCTTAAAGGAACATTAAAAATTCTGGGGTTTTTTTAGTAAAAAAAAGTTTTAAAAAAGTATTATAGAAGCAAATATAACTCAGTGCCTACAATGTTTTAGACACTGCAACGGAGGAAGAATGGATAGAGAAATAAATAAGATGCTACTTCTGCTGAGAAGCTCATATTTCAATGAGATTTTAAAAAATTGTTCGATTTTGAACAAGTGGCTTAACGTCTCTGTGTCTCACTTTCTTTCTCTGTAAATAAGGATGAAAATGGTATCTCATAGGATTTTATTTTGAAGTTTAAATGTATCATTGCAAGTGAACTGCTTACAACAGTGCCTGGCATAGAGTAAGCACTCAATAAATGTTAGTTATTATTTTTATCATCATCATCATGATCATCATCTAAATGTAATAAAATGTGGTAAGCTCTACAGTTGACCTGGTGGACTTCAAGAGCAGCAGGTCCAGCATGGGGAGTTTAAATTGTGAGGTGAGAAAGGACTTTGGGAAGAGACAGGCAGGGCCCAGAGCAGGCTAAGTAACATGGACCTTACTGGGAAGACAAGCGTGCTTTGAGTTGCTCTGCACAGTACTAGAAGAGGCTCGTGTCTTATGTTTAGACCAGTGTTGCTCAAAATTGTATATAGTATGGATCCTTGTGAAAAGAAAAACATTCATACAGAATATCTCTTCCAGTGTTCATTTAAATTACCTTTAAATATTTCAAACATAAAACTAAGTAGTAACTCCTTATGTCTATGACTTGTATACATCTTGAAAAACCAAGATAAATTTTCCAAATAAAACAAAACTATAAAATGGATCGAATTCAAATGAACACTATTAATTCAGGGCAACGGATGATGTCGTTGCAACTGAATGGTTACTTGTAATGTGATGTGGTAGAGGATTGTTTGAGTTCAGCATGCATGACCTGCCCTGTGCTATGTCATGACTCTGTGTGCCTCACTGTCATGTCATTCGGCCTCCAGTTGTCTGTAATGTCTCACTGACACACCATCAGCCATTATTTTCTCCTCAGCTCTGAGGCAGATAGATCCCTCTTTATTATAAAATGGTACTTCAGGAAGTCCAGAACATGTTTCAATGAACTTTTTTTTCAAGATTATCACTGAAATGAAACACTTTTGTGTCACTGAGAACCCATGAACCTCCACGAATATTTCCAAGGACACCAGTCAGTGGCTCTTGAGCCCCAGTTTGAGAATCACTGTTTTGTATTTTGCGGGTGTGGTATTAAAAGTTGAAATAGAGCAGTAGTTCACAAGTCAGTGAGAGGACTGGTGTGAGAACCCAACGGGGAATCAAAATATGGGTCCCCAGGCCTCACCCGAGAGGTCTCTTTTCAGTGGGGCATGGAGCGGGTGAGGGAGGGCCAGGGAATCCAAAGGTTTCCAGGAGATACTTACACACAGTCAGACTTGAAAATCACCCCGATTAAATGATCTTTAGGTACAGAAACACCCAGAGTGTTCTTGTTTGAACTAATGAGATAGATATCCATGCAAATCAGCTGCATATTTTGGAAAGATCTTGTGGAGAGATCTGAGTTTACAAATTCATTGAAAACATATTAGATGAAGTTTAATTGGGACAATTTAACAACTTGATGAGTAAACTCAAAACAGAACCCCCTCTCAGTCCCAGAGTCAAACAAATCAAAAGCAGTTAAGGCCACCTCCTGTGGGATGATCCAGCCCCGCTGTGGGAAGGAAACCACTCCTTTCACTACGCTTTTGAAGAGCCTCTGCTTGCCCTCTCTTTAGCTTTTCATTTTTTCTGTCTTGCAATCAATGGTTTTCAGGTTTGTCTCCTCCCCTAGCCTTGACTTCATTGAGGACAAGAGAACATGTCTTAGATGTATTGCATCCCTAACTCTTCCCACTGATCTGTTTGTGTGGTCATTTCTATTTTGAAAAAGAGTTACCTGTATTGTCAGGTCAATTTTTGATGTAAAAGACCTCAGTGGATTCTTTTTAAAAGAACAGGGTGAGAGGAAGGGTGGATGGGAAAGAGAAGGAGAAATGAAAGTTGCTCAAAGTGATCCTCCCCCAATGCAGATGAAAGGCCTGAGAAGGGATGCTTATTTCCAGCACCTTTGTAAATGCAGCCTCCTGTCAAAGGGAATCTACTTAACAGAGTAACCATTTTTCTCCTCTATATCAGAAGTTCATCTAATTCATTAATTGTCAATGTTCAAAATAGGAGACTCTTAGAAGACATTCGGGAAAAGCAGAATGGGAGAAGAATCCAGATTTTAAGCCAAACTTTCCAAGTCCTGGTTCCCCCACTTAGCAGTGATGTGACTTTAGATAAGTCACAGTTTCCTCATATGCAAAATACGACCTCCTCTCAGGGTAGTTATGAGGCTGAGAGAGGACATCAATAAAGGACATCAATAAAGGGCACTATTTCTAGCTAAGGAAACTGAGATTCAGGGAAATGAGCCAGCTTGTCCCAAGCACACATTATGCCAGCAATGGCAACAGGACAATAGGCACAATGACTCATACTGTTACCAATTTTTTTTTTTTTTTTTTTTTTTTGCAGTATGCGGGCCTCTCACCATTGCGGCCTCTCCCGCTGTGGAGCACAGGCTCCGGACGTGCAAGCTCAGCGGCCATGGCTCACGGGCCCAGGCACTCCGCGTCATGTGGGGTCTTCCCGGACCGGGGCACGAACCCGCATCCCCTGCGTCGGCAGGCGGACTCTCAACCTCTGCGCCACCAGGGAAGCCCACCAGTTAATTTTTATTGAGCATTTATTAAGTGCCAGGTGCCATACTAAAAACTTCACAGTATTACTCACAACAGTCCTATGAGGTGGGTATTTTCATTTTTTCCTTTCTGGAGATGTGGAAATAGCCACTTAGAGATCAAATAACTTGCCCAGGAGATCATAAAGGGCTACAGCTGAGAGACAGCCACCCAGGCTGATGCTACATCTCAACACGGTACTTCCACTTCCCAAACTAGTGCTCTCTCCTCCATCCTATCAATCCAGGTCCAGGCTAAGCAGCAGATTTGACTGAGCCTTGCTGATTAATGGCAGGTTCCAGGAACCTCTGATGTGGGCCAGGGGATTTATCATCTACAATGCCACATGTGAGGTGGGCATGATGTCCTGTGCCAGGCCCCCCACTGTCACTGACAGAACCCTAATCCGCACCCCTGTGTGATTTTGTAGGACTGAGCCCTTAGGGCTGAGATTACTCACTTCTGGAGGAACTTGCATTGGGTCAGCAGGACTCTATTTAAGGCCATTAATTCCCCCTTCAGGAGCCATACAACACCCATTAGCTGGTAATATTGCTCAATCCTTATCTGACTAAACTGACTTAAACCTCAGACACTGAGGAGAAAAATCTCCATCCCTGGCTGATGAACAATCCTCTCACCCCCACTGAGCCAGATAATGAGTAAATCAGGTGGCTTATGTTCCTGGGTCCCCAAATAAGGAAATATAGGAAAAGCGTGTCACCAACATTAATCAGCCGAGGGTCACCTGACCATCTCTAGAAGTCCCTCTTAAAGGATGACATTCATATGGTCCCTCACCTTTCACTTCCCTCTTCTCTTACAGTAAAAGGAGGAAAATCCCACAGCTCTTTAGCAAAAGAATTATCCACATTTTGCAAATTTAATAATCACAATAACAATGCCCTCAAAATACAGAGATTTTTCTATGTACCATAGACACTGTGGCTTTTTAAAAAGAGTTCCAGAGCTACACTTTTAGAGATGGAGGGTGTTTTCCTCGGAAATGAGATGGTATTTAAGGTTTACCTTTTGAGCCCCAGGCTGAATCTGTGAGCTCCACCCAGGGCAGTAAGCAGCATGCTGTGGTGAAGTGAGCACGCTGCAGATGTGGGGATGTGGGACTGTATGTCTGACCGGTCCCTTCTGCCCCTTCCCTCCCTGTCTTGAGGACACCACACATCATTTCACTGCCTAAACACAGTGGGGAGGATATTAATGGCATTTATGTTAAAAATAAGAAGGCCTCTCTGTGAGACTCTTACAGTGAAAGCACTTTTATCTTAGAAAGCTGTGAGCAGCTGAGGGAGGATGGGAAACGTCTTGCCAGGAATCATTCAGTAGGAGTCTTGCACCCTTGCTTGCCAAGGCCATTCTTGTTTGAGCAAAGCCCAAAGCAACTTAAAAAAGAGTGTTAGGTGTAAATACCAAAAAGGGATTCAGAAAATCCAAACTCATGGAATTAGTTTACTTTTCAGGAGAGGAGATGGTATAAATAATAGGTTAAATAATAGGTTTGTGCTTTTTTTCAATGTATCACTCTAATAACTGACCAGTTGATAAAAAAGGAATCACTGAAGAAGACTTTCTCTCTTTCTCTCTCTCTTTTGGACATTAATTGTACTACTGGTTCTCAGTGAGAGAGAGAGAGAGAGAGAGAGAGAGGACTGTTACCAAAAGCATCTAGAGAATCTCTTCAAAATACGCATACTCATTTTTCCTCTTTCCTTACCCATTTATCCTGAGATGTAGCCCTGGACGCCTAGGGAGCATTCTCATAGCTGTATATGAGGCATGGGATTTGGGAACGCTCCCCAAAGGGGTTCTGAAATGCTATCTCCCACTCCCTCTTCTTAAGACCTACTGAACGAGAGCATGGCAGAGCTGATGAGTGTAAGAAACAGGAAGTTTCCTTTGACCCCCATAGCACATGGTGACTTTCAGTAGCCTACCTTTCACAGTTAGGTCCAGCATAGTTTTCTTTACAAATACACCGAACAGCTCCATTTTTCCTATAGCAGGATTCTGCAAAACTGGAATTGAAAGAGAATATTAGAAGTCAATTCCATACATCACTGAAGAGACTGTCTTAACATTTTTTTTTTTTTTTTTGCGGTATGCGGGCCTCTCACTGTTGTGGCCTCTACCCTTGCGGAGCACAGGCTCCGGACGCGCAGGCTCAGAGGCCATGGCTCACGGTCCCAGCCGCTTCGTGGCATGTGGGATCCTCCCGGATTGGGGCACGAACCCGTGTTCCCTGCATCGGCAGGCAGACTCTCAACCACTGTGCCACCAGGGAAGCCCTTAACTTTTGATTTTGATTAGATCGTCTCTACCTTGGTCCCCTCAAGTTCAAATGGGTGCAATCATTTGCTTCAGTTAAATTAAATCTTCCTCCTTTCACGAGAGCTCAGACTATCAGGCTCAGACAGAAAGTGACACACCACTGGTGACACCATTTCCCATGTCTACCTCATTTATTTTTCCATAGAGGCACTTTATTATTTTTACTTGAAACAGTGGGAATTTCCAGAACATCAGGTATATGTGTATGTGTGTGTGTATAAATATATATGTATATATTTTTTAATGCAAATGTAAAACACATATCCTAAAGCTAGAGTAAAATAAGTAAATTTTACCTGTGATTTTAGATTTCTATGAGAATTTTCTCTTATTCCTACCACTTTCTGTGTATTCACTTGAAAGTTTACCCCTTTTTTTCTGCACTAGCTCTCTTTCACTCTTCAAGGTCATGAACCAATTCTAAACTATGCTTTATAATCACCACAAAACCTTAATTTCTTTCATGTGTACCTTAAAGATTGGGAATAAAGGGTGCAGGGACTGGCTCAGCTGATCAAAGTCATAAAGCAAGTACTCAAGCAAGAAACAGGACCCATAGTAAAAGGATTCTGGTTCATGAAACCCACTCTCGTGATTCTTCTTTTTTTTTGATAATAAAAATTAGGACACAGGACAGAAAACAAATAAATATATTGTTTCAGCAGAATAAATAACTATCTTAATTATGAAGGCAAGGGAAATGGAATATTGTTCTCCATATGTTTTGAAAATTCTACCTACACTGACACATGGATCCATCCCCATGAGCGGGGTGTACAAAAGTTTTAAGACTTTTAAACTAGTTTTGGCTTAGGTACTGTACAATCCACAGAGTGTGGCCTGCTGTTCTCACGTTCCTGCATGTATCAGCAAAGACCTAACCACCTTTGGAGGAAAGCAAATGGATGTGCTTGCTTTGTGTGAAAATATTTATAAAGTCAGTCAGAAAACAAATGTGCTTCTCAGTGAAAGGCAGTACATACAATTTATTTTCTCTAATAGTCTGGTTAAAAACATTCCAATGAATTACATTTCTTTGGCATTTACCCTTTATTTTGCTTGTTCTTATTCCTCAGCCTACTTAAAGAAACAGTATCAGTTAAGTGCCCAGAACATGAACAAACCCACATGCATGTTTCTTTGAAGATGTTCCACCCAGCAGCCCACCCATGGCTTGAAGGAATGAAATATCTGCCTGGAGTTGTCTGCTTTGAGCTCATGTCCTACAGTTTCAAACAGATGACGTTTTCCTTGTTTGGAGCAATTATTAGTAGACATGGAGGATGTCTGGCCAACCCTAAAATAAATAAATGAGCTCTGTGCAAATGGTCCCTGGGAATAGCTGTGTGACTACTGGTCTTGGTGGAGGGAGACTCAGAGGTAGTAGAGCCACTGAGGGTTCCTTTTCCGTTTTCCATCAGCATTAATTGTTTATATTTTGCTTAGGCTAAAGTCTGTTTTGGGCTAGGGAAATGAAAACACTGCACCTTTCTCAGCCCACACTAATAACCATGGTGCTCTCTCCAAGTGGAAGGGAGTCTTTTGTTCTTGGAAAACCCTCAGGGAACTTAAAGGAAAATAGACTCAGCACTCTTTGTTTGCAAAACTCCCTCAAGCATCACTTCCTTGCCTTCTGATGTGGCTATTGTAATATCTGGAGATCCAAATCCTGGGTCTGTAGGCTCAACTTGCATATCTTTCAAAGTGTAATTCAGATTCCACGCTTGGTGCCTTTCTGAAATCTCAAATAAAAGTCCTGGCACTTTGATTTTTTATAGAAAGTAGAAATATGAATTTTAAGAAAAGCTGAAAGAGGCAGTGGGGAGTCTGATTTTTTATGATATTTGATTAGTATTTGAGATTAGTTAACTCAGTCAATAATAAGGCCAGATCAAAGACTAGCACTTTATAGGATCCAGGCAAATCTGTCCTGTTCTATGATCACACACTATCCCCCCACCCCACCCCACCCCACCCCCGCTTTCTGTATCCAGTTCTCTCCCCCAAGGGATTTCAGGAAGTAGAACTATTGCCACTACAGAGAAAGCAGGTCTCTTCCACCCTTCCCAATTCCTCCACACTCCCACTTAATGTTCTTTACTTATAGGTCATATATTTTTGCTTTTGTGTTAATCTTCAGCAGGTTTTTCCACCTCAAGTCTGTCCTCTAGAGCAGGAGTCCCCAACCCCCAGGCCGAGGACCGGTACCGGGCGAGGCCTGTTAGGAACTGGACCGCACAACAGGAGGTGAGCAGGGGGCAAGCAAGCAGAGCTTCATCTGCCGCTCCCCCATCGCTGGCGTTACCGCCTGAACCATCTCCCCCCCCAGCCCCTTCCATGGAAGAATTGTCCTCCATGAAAGCAGTCCCTGGTGCCAAAAAGTTTGGGGACCACTGCTCTAGAGACTTCAGCTTTTACATCTGTGAATGTGTACTTAACTGCACAGCCTGTTCCCTAAGTCCCTCAATTGCTCTTTTGAACCTGGATCCACTCACACAAGCAGAGAAAGAACATGGGTGGAAATGGTGATTCTTGTTGCCTATGGAAACTACCTATGTTTCCTCTTTCCAGACAAGAAGCTCATTACCTGATTGGCAAGTTTCTGCTTCTTTTATCTGAAAGAGTTAACAGTCTTCAGAAGAGCTTCTTGATGAACTAAGATACTGGATAATCTGGCTCAAAGGTAAGAAAGTCATTTGCTTTAGAAGCTTCAAAATATTTCTGTAATTTCATCCATTTTAATGAAGGCAGGAGTTTTTAACTGTTTTATTCACAACTGTGACCAACAACCAGTACATGATTGGCACATAATAAGTGCTTGATTAATATTTGTTGATTTTATGTAGACAAGACTTCTCAGCCCATAGGAATGAGGCTCCAGAAGACTTATATCTCAAGACATTAATGTCCTATAATTTAGATAAGGAAGTCTTGTCATATGAATGGTGCAAAAAGTACAAAAGTCGGACAATACAATGAAGAATTTGGGATTACCTTTCTAATTCATCTGGTAGTTTCTAAAGAAACTGCAGCTCTAAGCTTATAAAGCTGCTTTGAGCAGATGGTGCTATATAACATCTTTGTTTATATGGAAGAATGAGTGAAACCTGTTATTAGAAAGTTGGAGGTTAATATATTTAACAAAATAACTATACCATGGTAAGGGAGCAGCATGCTAAACACCTCATCACATATGGTTAAGACTCACGTTTTAGAGCAGAATGTATATATTTTTTAACATCTTTATTGGAGTATAATTGCTTTACAATGGTGTGTTAGTTTCTGCTTTATAACAAAGTGAATCAGCTATACATATACATATATCCCCATATCTCTTCCCTCTTGCATCTCCCTCCCACCCTCCCTATCCCACCCCTCTAGGTGGTCACAAAGCACGGAGCTGATCTCCCTGTGCTATGCTATGCAGCTGCTTCCCATTTTACGTTTGGTAGTGTATATATATAAATGCTACTCTCTCACTTCATCCCAGCTTACCCTTCCCCCCTCCCCATGTCCTCAAGTCCATTCTCTATGTTAGAGCAGAATATTAATGAACAATTAAAGAATATACCTAGATGAGGCAAAGGGAGCTCATAAATCAGGACACACTTGAATGAAAATAATAGAACACAATGTTTTTTTCCACTCTCACTTTCAGTACCATCCATTTTGCACACATTATTAATACCATTGGACATGAAAAATCACAAAGCAAAGGCTGAGACAGTTTAATGGTTTCTAAAGAAAGATGGGGCTGTAAAACATCTGACTTCTTCACAGACTGTCAGACTCATCAGAGGATTTGAACAAATCACAAGCTATTAGGTGAAATGTTAGGTGGTACTGGTGTTCAATAAAGGGAAAAAACATTAGGGGGAAATTTGGTTGTCATCTTTTTTCTCTTTATAAGAAAGTATGTGTGATGATATCACTTATATGTGGAATCTAAAATATGACACAAATGAACTTATCTATGAAACAGAAACAGACTCATAGACATAGAGAACAGACTTGTGGCTGCCAAAGCGGGAGGGAGGGATGAACTGGGAGTTTGGGATTAGCAGATAAAAACTGTTATATACAGAATGGATAAACAGTTCCTATTGTATAGCACAGGGAACTGTATTCAATATCCTGTATTAAACCATAATAGAAAAGAAAAAAAAAGTGTGTGTGTGTGTGTGTGTGTGTGTGTGTGTGTGTGTGTGGCATTCAGGCCTTTTAAAAATTATTTTATATGCATTATTTAATTTTTACTACAACTATCAAGCAAATATTACATCCAAACACTTAGAAGAGTGCCTGACATAGAGTATGCAAAATGTGTTAGAAAAAATATAAAGTATGTGTTCAGTAAAGCCAACATCTACATACACCTTTCTATGTGTGAGGCACCAACCCAAGTGCTCCACACGTGCTATCCTAATCCAACTTTGTGAGGCAGATCCTTACACAAACTTTTATTTACTAAGGGAAAAACTGAGATCCAGAGCAGGTTAAACAAATCAACAAATGAAGCTAACATCTGAATCTAGTTTCCCTGACCTGAAATCTCATGGAAAGTGAGACATAGAGAGAAGGGACTTTGTCTAAAATAACACAGCTATAATGTGCCAACGCAGAGATATGAACGTAGTTTTTTACTTTTTCCACTTGTGGGATAATAAAAAATATATATTTGATTTTTGTCTTGGTTCCTGGTACCGAACTCCTAAAATCCATGGAATTTCTTAGTGACATGACTGTCTTTTGTTATTCATAATGAGTCCCTTTCAATTTTTCAATTGTATCTTTTTTTTTCTAAGGCTTTTTTTTCACCAGTGATCGAACCATGCCCCCTGCAGTGGAAGCGAGGATTCTTAACCACTGGATCACCAGGGAAGTCCCAACGGTCTTTGAGTTTATGTTAATGAGGTGACTCGATGGGTCCCTCAGTAGCTTCAGGACGTGGGCTGGTCTGCGGGAGGAACCTACTACTGTAGTAGGGTTCCTGTAGTAGGGTTCCTGTAGTAGCGTTGGAATTTTCAACCCCATCCCTTCCTCCACCTCAGGGAAGGGGAGAGGGGCTAAAGATTGAGTTCAATCACCAATAATCCAATCATGACTATAATGAAACTTTGATAAAGCTCGGAACAACAAGGTTTGGGGAGCTTCTGGGTTGGTGAACACACAGATTTGCTGAGGGGTGGTGCGCCTGGTGAGCAAGTGCACAGAGGCTCTGCTCCCTCCCATCTCCCTGTCCATACCATGTCCCTGCGTCTCTTACATTTGGCTGGTCCTGAGTTGTATCCTTTGTAATAAAACTGTATTTGTAAGTACAGTGCTTTCCTGAGTTCTGTGAGTCATTGTAGAGAATTATCAAACTTGGAGAGGCATTGAAGGGACCCCTGAATTTGTACTTAGCTGGGCAGAAAAGTGAGTAGCCTGGGACCCCAACTTGTGGCTGGCTTTCAAAGTGGGACTGAGCCCTTAACCAATGGGGTCTGCACTAACTCTAGTGGTTAGTGTCAGATTTGATTAGATTGTAGGACACCAGCTGGTGTCAGAGAATTGGAGAACCGGTTGAATATTTGTAAAACCAAACACCACTACATCATTTTAATTCTACATTCTACATTTTTAAGCCAATAAAATGGCTAGTCATGACCTAACTACTGGATTTATACATATATGTGCCTGAAAAGAATCCTATTATTTCCCTTAAGATGCACGTGTATTGTCTTTAACTTCTCACTCAGGAAACATAGCCAGAAGTGAAAATTCATTTTCTCAGATATCTTCTACGAGCTGACTGGTCTAAAGCACATCTGTTTATCTGTGCTCTATTTCTGATTGAAAGCCTACTTAGCCGCCACATGTAGAAAATGTCTGCTCTATGGGACCAGGAGAAACACTATCACTGAAAATGACAAATTATAATGTCTGTTGGCATCACCAGTTGTGATCTCTCTAGGTCAAGGGATGGCCAAGAAAAGATGAGACTAGCCTTGATTATAAAACTTGGGAAGCTTCATTGACTTTTGTGATGTGCCCCGTACCCCACCCCCAATATTTAGGGAACACAGTCATCACCTATGCTGCAGTGCTTAAGCTTTCCTGAAAGTGGATTTAGGCTAGAAAACTTTCCTATATCTCTCCAGTCTCATTGCAACATGAGATACTCAATTTTGACTGTGGAAAAACCTTAGAACTCTGTATAGGGAGAAAAAAAAGAAAGAAAAATGAAGCAGATAAGTGGTAGAAGAGACCATCTTTCTTTAAGACTTACTTGGCAACATGAGGCAGGGGGCAGGCGCACGGCTGGCAGACGCGGGGTGCTCCCCTGATGGCATCTCCGATATAACCATCTAGACATTTCTCACAGTGCTCGCCTGTTGTGTTCCGTTGGCAGTGCTGTAAGACAAAAGATAAGAAAACTGACAAGGACACAGTAAGAAACTTTATACACAGCAAATCTGGCAATCAAGCAGTAGTTCAAGCAAAGGGGATGTCAGGCCTGACAAAACAGATGGTGTGCGATGGTCCTGGTCAGCACAAAGGAGCCACGCTGGCCCCAGTCAGTGCTACAAAGTGCAGACAATGGGGATGACCTCTGCGTGTGCACTAGCAGCCTGGGGACTCTTCAGAGTTTGTGTGAAAAGGGGATTATTCGTCAGTTACTCGTTTCAATTCAGAATGATAATCAGAATGATCAAACTCTGGATATCCTAGAAGCATCAGTTTACTGACTTGGAATAAATATGAAATGAAAAAACAAATCCGCCTGGGTAAGCATCAGGGGGAACACTTTAAGAATTTATGGGCTTGGGACTTCCCTGGTGGCCCAGTGGTTAAGAATCCGTCTGCCAATGCAGGGGACACAGGTTCGTTCCCTGGTTGGGGAAGATCCCACATGCCGCAGAGCAGCTAAGCCCGTGCGCCACAACTACTGAGCCCATATGCTGCAACTACTGAACCCGTGTGCTTAGAGCCCGTGCTCCACAACAAGAGAAGCCACTGCAATGAGAAGCCCACGCACTGCAATGAAGAGTAGCCCCCACTCGCCGCAACTAGAGAAAGCCCGCGTACAGCAACGAAGACCCAACAAGCCAAAAATAAAATAAATAAATAAATATTAAAAAAAAATTTATGGGCTTGGAAGAACAAAATGTGTCCAAATAAAGCATAAATGGAGTAGAAGGTAGATTTCTGCTAATGGGCTGATATCTTGGATAATGATATACAAAAAATAGTAAGCAGGTTTATTGTGTGATTTTTCCATTTGTGGTGGGGATAATTGGATAAAAAGCACAAAACAGTTGATTCTTCTGCCTAGAATGTCTGTTTATCATTCAAGATCTGCACCAGGCCTTGAGAGCTTCAGGATTCCTTCCTGATGCTCCCCTCCCCGATCCTTCTCTCCTTCCATTGCCCTCATTGTACTGTTATCATCAGCTCCGAGCTTCAGCAGCGCTTCCCTCCACACTGCGTCTCTCAGCATTATACTGCCATCAACTTGAATGGAGTCTGTACTCAGCAGCTGTTTGTTGAGCTGATGGATTAATTTCTCATTAGTCCTCTGGAAGAGTCAGTGATGCTAGTCTACTGATATTTTCTCCAACTGGACATGACTGGATTGCACAAGGCAATGCCAGTAGCACTACGATACTTTCAAAGATGAAAAGAAGACATCTACATTCACCAGAGTGTATAAAGTTTGAATAGGCTTTTCAGTGAAAAATTGTACTGTTAGAATTAGAACGCCATTGAAGAGGCACCCTCCTGTTCGAGCAATTCCCTTAGTAACATCTATGCATGAGAACTTCAACAGATAACTTTTTTTTTGTTAGTTTCTGCTTTATAACAAAGTGAATCAGTTATACATATACCTATGTCCCCATATGTCTTCCTTCTTGCACCTCCCTCCCTATCCCACCCCTCTATGTTGTCACAAAGCACTGAGCTGATCTCCCTGTGCTATGTGGCTGCTTCCCACTAGCTATCTATTTTACGTTTGGTAGTGTATATGTGTCCATTACACTCTCTCACTTTGTCCCAGCTTACCCTTCCTCCTCCCCATATCCTCAAGTCCATTCTCTAGTAGGTCTGCATCTTTATTCCCGTCTTGCCCCTAGGTTCTTCATGACCACTTTCTTTTTTTTTAGATTCCATATATATGTGTTAGCATACGGTATTTGTTCTTCTCTTTCTGACTTTACTCTGAATGACAGTCTCTAGGACCATCCACCTCACTACAAATAACTCAGTTTCGTTCCTTTTCATGGCTGAGTAATATTCCATTGCATATATGTGCCACATCTTCTTTATCCATTCATCTGTTGTTGGACACTTAGGTTGCTTCCATGTCCTGGCTATTGTAAATAGAGCTGCAATTAACATTTTTTTTCTTTTTCTTTTCTTTTTTTTTTTTTTTGCGGTACGCGGGCCCCTCACTGTTGTGGTCTCTCCCGTTGCGGAGCACAGGCTCCGGACGCGCAGGCTCAGCGGCCATGGTTCACGGGCCCAGCTGCTCCACAGCATGTGGGATCCTCCCGGACCAGGGCACGAACCCATGTCTCCTGCATTGGCAGGTGGACTCTCAACCACTGCGCCACCAGGGAAGCCCTGCTATGAACATTTTGGTACATGACTCTTTTTGAATTATGGTTTTCTCAGGGTATGTGCCCAGTAGTGGGATTGCTGGGTCATATGGTAGTTCTACTTTTAGTTTTTTAAGGAACATCCATACTGTTCTCCATAGTGGCTGTATCAATTTACATTCCCACCAACAGTGCAAGAGGGTTCCCTTTTCTCCACACCCTCTCCAGCATATATTGTTTCTAGATTTTTTGATGACGGCCATTTTGACTGGTGTGAGATGATATCTCATTGTAGTTTTGATTTGCATTTCTCTAATGATTAATGATGTTGAGTATTCTTTCATGTGTTTGTTGGCAATCTGTATATCCTCTTTGGAGAAATGTCTATTTAGGTCTTCTGCCCATTTTTGGATTGGGTTGTTTGTTTTTTTGATATTGAGCTGCATGAGCTGCTTATAAATTTTGGAGATTAATCCTTTGTCAATTGCTTCATTTGCAAATATTTTCTCCCATTCTGAGGGTTGTCTTTTCGTCTTGTTTATGGTTTCATTTGCTGTGCAAAAGCTTTTAAGTTTCATTAGGTCCCATTTGTTTATTTTTGTTTTTATTTTCATTTGTCTAGGAGGTGGGTCAAAAAGGATCTTGCTGTGATTTATGTCAAAGATAGAATTTAATTTTTAATAGTAGCTGGGCTTAATCACCAGCTTTCAAAATTCCTGAATTTCAACAATTGGCTATTGCAATTGTAATTTGGTATGAGTCAGCTCCAGCACACCATTGGTACTAGGAATATACCTTGCTGAGTGGTCCACACAGAAGGAGCCTGGCAGAACAAATACGCCAATTCAGCAGCAGGCCCTGGAGGTCGGAGGTCAGAGGTGGGTGGAGGAATAGGAAAAGGGTGGTAGCTTGAACTGGAACCCTTCTAATCCAGTTGGCAGTGTACACTGTCATCCCTCCAAACTTGGTGGATGGTAAAGGCCGCGCCACTGGAGATTGCTGAGCGCCGCCAAAGGCTGCAGGGGGCCCCCGGCCGGGCGCGGGGGCGGAGCGTAGCAGCGCAGAGAGGAGCCCCCGGCCCTCCCCGCGCCGGGCCCGCGTCGCTCGCCGGAATCCCGTACCGCAGCCGCAGCGGGTCGGCCCCTTCCGCTCGTTCCGGGCTCCCGGCATGGGCATGCAGCTTCTGCGGGGACTGAGGCTCTGGGGGCTTGGCGCCTCCGCAGGCCTGGTCGCCGCGGCCCGAGCCCCCACCGCCAACAGATAACTTTTTAAAAACTGGGATCTGTGGAGGAATCTTGGGGAAGGCAAGACGGAGTGACTGGAAACTTAACTCTGAGTTTGTTATTTTGTCTCTATGTTCTATGTTGAGGTTCAAAATATTAGTGAGGTCCTGCTCAAAACATTTTATCTGGATTAACTAATTTAATTCTCACAATAATTCTAAGGTAAGTTACTATTTTTTCCCCATTTTACAAATGAATAGAGACACAGGGAGGTTAAGTAAATTGCCCAGTGTCACACAGAGGTAGGTGTGTCTCAAAAGTGAGATCTGAACTCAGGCAATCTGGCTCCAGAGGTTAGGCTGGAAACTCCCATATTATACTGCTTCTCCAATGTGTTAGAGAAAAGGCTTCTTTCCCAAAAGAGTCATAAAATGACTGCATTAGAAAGTGTCAGACTGTTTTACTAACAGTTTGAGCTTCATATCAAGAACAACACACTAGACAAAAGGGAGGAATCCTGATATGGGCCACAGCTATCATGGTTGAATGCTCTTTGGGCATTTGATATGCCATTAGATGTGGACAGTCTTTGGGTCCTGATTAGAATTACGTTAACAGAATAGAATTATTGATAAGAGGTTAGTTCAGACCACCTGACAGAAGAGAAACTGAAAATAAAGTATGATGTGCAGACAACAGGATGTTAACATATTTCCCTCACTGTTCTTAATGCTGTATCAAGTGCTAAGTCAACCTTCAGTAAATGTTTGTTGGAAAGAAAAATGAAGGAAAAAGTGGGAAAGGGTGAATTAGCATCTGGAGCAAGTAAAGGAAATTAACATGCACCCAAAGCCAGCTCAAAATTGGTGGCAATCTCTCATCCCAGGGAAAACCCACGAGCCTTATCCAACTACCAGGAATCTAAGCCATAAGCAATCTGTCAGGGCAGCTCTAGACTGGGGTCAAACTTGTCCGAGTCCTTGTTGGACAGATGAAGCCTATCTGTGCAGAAGAAAACAAGCCTGTTGTAAGATGTTAGACCACTCTTCATGCCTGAAGCGCCTATTTAGCTGCAAAAATGAGCCAATTCTCAATTCTGTCACCTTACGACTCAATGGATGCTTTGGATTCCTTGTCAGGGCACTAATTCTTCCATGGCAGCCACAGGGAGCAATTACCCTCAAGGGCAAAAAGCCTCCAAATCACTATGACCTCTAAATGCTCAGAGTGCAAACACTGACTCTTGTCATCTGCCTTCTTTTAAAGACTTAGTTATGAAATGCCCTAAAAGGCAACTGATGCACATTCTGGGAGATCAGCAGGGATAGTGCTGGCAGCAGGGACAGAGTTCCCTAGCTCCTCCTTTTTCTAGCTGGTTGACCTGGAGCAAGTCACTCGACTTTTCTGGGTCTCTCTGTCTGTAAAACGAGGATCTAGCTGAGACGGTCTATAAGCTTTCTTCTAGCTCTGAAAATCTTTTACTCTGAGATTGCAAACATCCTTTACCTTCATTGCTCTGCCATTTAAAAAACAAAACGGAAAAATGACAATAAATAGTATGCTGTTGTTCGAGTGAGGTACAAATTTATTTTTCAATGAAACTGACCCCACTTAAAAATGAAAAAAGCATTCTGAATTTTTGGCCCGTGGTTAAGAAAGCTACATCTAGATAATCAATTTCACATTAAGTGTCAGGAATGACATTTGGGAACCAGCTGCGTCTCCTTCATGTGAAAAATGGAGTCTCTTGATGACTGGGCCACAGCACCAGCCTAACGTGGGAAGAAAGCCTAAAAGGATCAGGTTAGTGGCTAGTCACAGGTTTCATGCGTGACTACAGTCTATCTAGACCTGTGGTTCTCAAAATATGTCCAGGGAAGTTAAAACTATTCTCATAATAATACTAAGGTTTTATTTCTCTTTTGCATTCTCATTTCTCATATGTGTAAGGGGGGTTTTCCTGAGGCTACGTGACAAGGAGATATCACCACAGATTGATGCAGAGGCAGATATGACATCCAGCTGTCTTCCATTAAGCCAGACATGAAACCTATTTTCAATCTGTAAAATACATTTATATTTTTTAAAAACATACTGTTTATGTTAACATGTAATGGGTTTATTATTGTTCTTTTCAAATAGATTAATAAGAAAATATTATAAAAATTTTCCCTTTTAAATTTCAAATGCAGTAAACATGAACAGGTATAATCCACATAAACGAAAGCTCTTTGGCACCTTGAGTGATTCTAATGAGTGTAAACGGCTCAAGAGACAAAAAGTTTGAGAACTGCTGCTCTGTCTAGATCAGAGCTTCTCAGACCTGTGTGCACAGAATGCACTGGGGATTTTGTGAAAATGCAGATTCTGTTCAGGGTGCCTGGGTTGGGCCTGGGTTTCTGCATTTCTAACAAGCTCCCAAGTATCACCAGTGCTGTTGGTCTAGACTATACTTGAGAAGCAAGGGTCTAGATGGAAACACCTCATGTCGGTAGCACTGTTTGCTAGTTACTCAGCACTCAGCACAAGCCTAAGGCTCTAGAATAACAAGACAGTGCATTTTACTGCAATAAAGGGGACCCCAGTCTCAAATTAGAATATTAAAGATTTTTGCTTTTAAGTAAATTTGTTATTCATTCACTTAAACCTGGATTAAGCTGATATAATGACAGACAATGAGCTGTGACGGTTACTAAAATGAAGAAGACCCAGTTCCTGCCTTTGAATAACTCACTTTGAGTAAGTTGTGATAAAAACAGAGAGGTAAACTGAGAAGAATACAGTGTGCTAGGTGCTATGACTCTACTATGGGTCAGAAAGAAGGGAAAGGGTCTACTCTTCCTGAGAAAGCAAGACAAGACTTAATGGAGGTGGTGACATCTGAACTAGGCCTTGAAGGATAAGCAAGAAATCCCAGGCAGAGAACAGGGAAACACAAGTTCAGACACAGAAAGTGAAAGTACAGAGTTAGTTTAGGTGGCAGAGAGAAGCTCAGTGGGTCTGGAATAGAAATCCTTGAAGGATTTTAGAAAGGGGGATGCCTTGATTAGGTTGTGTTTTTTAAAGATGTTTCCATTGCTTGTGAGGAAGACAGATTAGGGGGAGGAGAGTCTGGAGCAGGGCATAATGAGTAGTTGGGAAGCTGCACTAGTGGTCAGGGAGGGATACTGTGGGCATGAATTAAGACAGTGGGATGGCAAAGAACAGAGGAGGCCCTCTCCTAGGTTGAACTGGCAGGATTTGGTGCTCAGCTGAATATTGGTGAAGAGGAAAAGGCAGTTGATGAAGCATCTGGGACAAGCATGAGGGATTGGCAGAATGGTGCTGTCATTAATTGAGGTGGGGAATACAAGAGGAGGAACATGTTCAAGGTTGAGAAAAGAAGGAAAAAACAATGTATAGAGAACTTATTATCTGCATTTGGTTCCCATCATACTCTTACATTGGGGGCACAAAGCAACAAGAGACTCCACTGAGCTAGCCATCCTTAAAATCCTTTGCACACAAATTTTATGACTTTATGTCAAAACTTTAGCTAACATGGAACCAAATCAATCACTATTTGCAAAATTTGGTTTTTCCAAGCTTGCAAAAGATTGGAAAACTGTCAAAATTTTAATGTAAGAATTATGCACTTGATTTAGATACCAACTTTATAGTTGCAAGTAAAACAGGAAAAAGAATTCCCTATTACTCAATTTCTTCTTTCTACTGGACATCTAATAAGGGTGTTGCTTTATCCATCACACATGTTTAGTCTTAAAGGGACTTACATTGGTTGATTTTGGCTTAATACACATAAAGGACAGTTTGAAAATCAGGAGAAAAATGCTAGTGTCTACAGAAATTAGAAATGTAATAACTTTGCTTTCCTGAATTAGGTTTTAATTAGGCTTTGAGAGTAATAAAAAATTCCTTAGCCTTCAATATGTCGAATGACTTCCTTTTCTCCATTGTGCTTAGGGTGGGGTAGAAGTCCATCTAAATATCAATATCTTTTTAATTATAAAATTACTGGCAGTTGTAGAACACTTGGGCAGGTATACTGTAAAGTGAAAAGAAGAAAATAAAAGCCCGTCCACATTTCTACCAGCCAGATGTGAATCCTTAACAGCTTGATGGTTTTCTTTTTAGATTTCAATTATGTTTCGCAGTTATTTAGTGGTTTCAAATCCAAATCTTTTAATTCAGATTTAGATTTTTTCCTGAAATGCTGGCACAGACCTCAAAATCTTTTCATTTTTTTTTCTTTGATTGTCACTGAGCAGGTGGGGGTCTCTGCATGTGTTTCTGAAGCACCCCTGGTCCTCGTACTTTGGACTTCATTATGTTGGTCACGTCCACAAGCATTTTCAAGTAGGTGTACTGTCCCTACAGCCCTTCAGTCCACACAGTGGAAAGCACTTAATCCAAATCCTAGAATAGTTCCAGGCACATAAGTGGTACTCAAAAAATGCTTATTTGTTAAGTGGATAAATGAAATCAACAGATACATCAATGCTTAATCAAAAGGAACCTGAGGGCTTCCCTGGTGGTGTAGTGGTTGAGAGTCTGCCTGCCGATGCAGGGGACACGGGTTCATGCCCCGGTCCGGGAAGATCCCACATGCCGTGGAGCGACTGGGTCCGTAAGCTGTGGCCGCTGAGCCTGTGCGTCCGGAGCCTGTGCTCCGCAATGGGAGAGGCCACAGCAGTGAGAGGACTGTGTACCGCAAAAAAAAAAAAAAAAAGGGAACCTGAGGAGCCCGTGCCAGTGGTGAACTTCAAGTCAGATTTTCTCCACTCTAGTTCTGGTCAGTGGGCTCCACGCTTTCTCCTGATGATGAAGCACCAGTTCTTTAGATGGTAACTGGACTTAGTCATGGTCTCTTCTTGGTTCTCTGTACCTAGCCTCTAGATCAGGGGATAAACTATAGGTTATCAGTGACCAGGCATTCCTATCACTAGCCATCTGTCTGCTTCTGTTTGTTTCTACACCTTAAATCCTTTCTCATGCCTCTTTCGGGATTTCCTAGAGAGTCTGCCATGCCCACTGGAGTTGCCTGGCCTTTAAGTCTCTGCCTAGCTGACTCCACTGAGAATCCTGCCCAGTGCACCCCGGTTCTGATAAGATGCAAAGTGGCCCTTTGGAAAGACAATCAATGCATACTGGATTTCATTAGTTAATCTACTTTTCACTTAACGACCTTTCTGCATTTGAAGAGTTGGCATTCCTCTTGTGAAGAAATCTCTTAAGATTTTTTGGTATTGTCTGAAATGGTAGCATAACTTTGTTTATATATTTTGTCAAATGGCTTAGTTC
Organism: Tursiops truncatus; assembly: GCF_011762595.2. NCBI lineage: Eukaryota > Metazoa > Chordata > Mammalia > Artiodactyla > Delphinidae > Tursiops > Tursiops truncatus. Next base: position 42,536,443 of record NC_047045.1, read on the forward strand.
CTTAAAATCAGTCTGTAAAATATAAGGTCCAATTGAAATTGATCATGGGAATGGAGGAAGAATTAGAAACCAAGAGGCGAAGATAAGACAGAGGCATTACAAGCCTTCAAAATAAAACAAAATGAAATAAAAGAAGGCCATTTATTTTGTTGCTTATGGAAGATAGGAGAAATTAGTTAGGCCAGGCAAACTGTAAGAACTGATTGAAACTCTGGTGCCCACAGTGAATTGCAAGGTGTTCAGGTGGAGCCGCTGTGTCTTCTCTGGCTCCCTGAACGATGACAAGGCGCTGGGGCTACAGGGCAGGAGCTGAGAAGTAAGATGGCTATTTTCTTTTTTTCTTTAATGTTCTATCTTGGAACAAAGTAATTGCAGGAAGATAGGCAACTTCCCTGAGTGTGCATATAAATGTTTACACCCTAGCCCATCCCCAAACTTTTTTTTTTTTTTTTTTTTTTTTTTTTCTGTTACGCGGACCTCTCACTGTTGTGGCCTCTCCCGTTGTGGAGCACAGGCTCCGGACGCGCAAGCTCAGCGGCCATGACTCACGGACCCAGTTGCTCCACGGCATGCGGGATCTTCCCGGACCGGGGCACGAACCCGTGTCCCCTGCATCGGCAGGCGGACTCTCAACCACTGCACCACCAGGGAAGCCCCCGCAAACTTTTATTAGAACTTCGTATGCCCCAGGAACTATGAAGGAATCACGTGATGACTGCCCCCTTCAGAAGCTCAAGTCCAGGTCAAAGATAAAACCATGATAGCTCTTATTCTGACCAGGTCATTGTAACGAACAGTAGTTTTGTCATAGCCCTCTATAGGCACTAGCAGGAGGGACATTTTTCCCCTTTAATTTATTTCAGTCTTCCATCTTACTGTCTAACAGCAGCTGATGGGCTGGCTAATCCCTGTTGTCTTATATTTAAATAAACTAGATGACAAAGAGCATTTAATTGGTCAAATTATCAGAGGTGTACATTATTAGTTCAAGTGCATCCATGGGATTTTCTTTTCAAATGTCACTGGGATTAAAATAACAGGAAACCGGAGATGAAAGCATTAGAAAGGGGTAGACTTTGGCAGCTGCAGGTGCCTACACTGCTACAGAGGACATCCTGGATGTAATGGTTATTTAAGAAGATGGGGGAAGGGGTAAACAGAAACACCAGGACTAAACAAACACTACAAAGAGTTAGCAATGTTTAGTGTTTGCAACTTAATTCTGTCCCTAGAAAAATGTGAATTGTTAGGTTTAAAATAAATGGAAACTTTCTAATTTGCATCTTAACGTAATACATGAGTAAAATAATACCTTCAAGTACACACCTTGAAGACCACTTACAATCAAAATTATCTGCTTAATACAGACAATTATGCTAATTTTGAGGTAGGTAGGTATATTTAAGTATTCTTGCAGTTTATGCAAAAATATTCTTGCAGTTTGGGAAAGCCTCTTTGCCTCATGGGAACTTCTACTGTTATACTACTGTGTAATAGTATCACTCATGAAGGAAAACATGATCTTAAGGCATAAGTCTTTAAAAACGCCTCCTACGACTTCTACTGAAGTCACTTCTGGTAAATATTTCAATCCCCATCTTCACTAGGTTGTTAGTCCTTTTAGTGAAAATGGGCAATATGTAGCACGTACTTTTGCTAAAAGGCTTCTCATTCTCCTTCATAAATCTCTATCATGTTTCACTGTCTATTGGAAAATTCATTTCAGTTAAGGAAAAAAAAAATTCTTTGGGGGCTTGATTACAGAGTTACAAAGGCCATAACGCCAAAGCTTTCATTTTTATTAGCTATTTGGTTTAAACCTTTTTTTTTAAAATTTTGATCTATAGACCTGACTATCTTAAGTTGTAAAATAGGCTATGAAACAACTGTTTTATTCTCCTGGTCTATGTGGAGTGAAGCCAAACATATGGCAAACTGTGCTATTACAGAGGAATTTGGATGGATGATTTCCTCCTCTGTGTATTATTTTCAAGCCCATCACCAATGGCTGTTAGCAGGAAACCAGCTGCCGAGGGTGGTGGGGCAGTTACTGCTAGGGGCACACGCACATTCAGACATACACCTTGGTGACCACTTACAGTCATACGCAGTTTATATGAGGTGTTTTACAGGAAAAGTGAAGGGTATAAAGAAAGCTTGATTAGCAGTTTGCTCCTAGGCAGCTCAAACATCCAGGAAGAATATTTTATCCCCACCCAAGATGCAAAGGCTCGATGCAATATTTGAGAAGCGATAGATGACCCCTACTTACCACACAGAGTCCAGAGCCATCCAAGCACTCGTTGGAATTACCATTACAGTCACAGGGCAAACATTCTCCCGACTGGGCAAAAAAGAATCCTGCGTCGCATTTCTGAAACAGACACAACAAAAGCATCTTCATGACCGAAAAGATCAATTTTGGCCTCATTTTCTGAGAGGAGTACGAGGAACTGATTGGTAAATGATCCAAATATTTCTTTACAGAACATACTAACATGAACTATTTATACTACCATTCAATGATGTATATCCAATTTTCTTTATGTATCTTTTCTGCCTCTTTTTTCACTCCTTTTTTGGGGGGGGCGGGGAGGGCCTGGGGTCGGGGGCTCCTGCAGAGGTTGGCGGACCAGCCACGGCCCGGACACCACGAGAACAAATGGCGTCCAATTCTCGCGATGCGTAGCCGTTCGCGCAGCGAGATCTCGTCTCTTTCTCTCCTTCGCCGCGTGAACGCCTGTCACTTCTCAGCAGAACAGGAGCACCTTTAACACAGCCTGTCACCGTGAGGAAGTAAGATTTTAGGTAACAGTGAAGGAGAAATTTTCTAATGTTTTCTTCCAATCCGACACAAGACAAATCCAAACTATTTGGGTGAGGCACTACTGCATCATGCAGTATGAATAAAGACCTGTGGGTTCAGAAATTATTGCCTGTGGCAGAACAACTTAGAGATGTGTCTGTCATAAACTTGAGCTCTTAAAAAAATACGCTTTTCAGATCCTAAAATTTTAAAGGGAGGGGTAAGGAAGTTAATGAGTCCTTACACTTAGCAGGTCCTTCGTGGGCGCTCTTCCTATTTCATTTGTCCTCGTAACTGCGAGAAACACATTGTTTTCCTTCGTTCCCCTGGTGAGATAATTAAACCCAGAGGTGTGGGTTGTGGTGATGTTAACCGATCTTGCATTTGCTGAATTGCCCTGCCCAAATGTCTCTTGTGCTCAGGTTGAGAAACTTTGTGAGATTGTTCTTGGTTTATGCCATTGGGCTTTTGGATATGTATTTTATGTTTCTTTGGAATGTTTCAATGCTGCAAGGCAGAAATGACATCATAGGCCTGGAAGTCCACTCCTTGTCTGTCAGACAGATTTACATCTAAAGAATTCCAGACAGATAAGAATCTGGGTGGTTTCCACAAACTTACAGAGGAGGAGGGTTCCCATCACACCCGCCATTGACTCGTAGTTTTGTACTGTCTTGGCTACCAGGAAACTTTTCATTGTATCTGGCTGAGGTCCCTCTGACTGTTATGCAAACCCATTTCCTCTTGCTTTTTTCTCTGTAGAGAAAGAATCACTAGACACCATGCACAGTATAAAAACCCCATAGTCCTAAAACTAAAATTTAACATATTCCATTTGGAGGAAGTTTGATAGAGCATAATGTCATTTGCCTATGAAGAAAAGGCAAAGAAATTCTGTCTTTCTAAGTGAAGACAAAATAAGGCTGAGAAGGGACCAATTTATAAATTATAATGGAAATTTTGTAGTTGATGGTAAGCCTTTTTCTCAGTTTCCACTAGGGCACAAAAGAGAGGGAAAGGTGCTAAAATTGCAGTAGGAAGCATTTAATTCACACCACCTGATTTCACATATTTCTAACTTCTGTTTCAAAATACAAGAAATACATGTTTTCACTGTGATGCAGTACACAGAAAAAGGAATTCGCAGAAACAAGAGTAAGAAAAAAGACTCACAAAACAGTAATTAATCTTACTATGTGTCATATACTTTAAACTTCTCTATTTTATTTTATTTTATCTTATTTTATTTTATTTTAAAATATATCCTGGTCCTAAGACATAACATTGATTTGATGACCCATGAATGTGTTGCATCCTGCATTTTGACATTAGGAGGCTTTTAATTATAAAAGGAATGGATAACAGTAGTGAGGGCCTTAGTATTAGTTATCTCAGGACCCTCCATACCAGTGGTTTCTGAGTTCTCTAACTGACCAAGTTACAGACATCTGATTGGGGGAGTTTCTGATTCAATAGTTCTGATGGTGAAGCCAAAGAATCTACATTTTTTTTTTATAAAATAAATTGTGTATTTTAAAAATTATTTATTTTAATTAATTCTTCCCCCCAGCCTTATTGAGATATAATTGACGTATAACGTTGTATAAGTTTAAGGTGTACAGCATGCTGATTTGATATGCATATGTATTGCAAAATGATTACCACCATAGCATTAACTAACAACTCTATCATGTCACATAACTACCATTTCTTTTTTGTGGTGAGAACATGTAAGATTTACTCTCTTAGCAACTCTCAAGTGTATAATACAGTATTATTAACTATAATCAAGGTGCTGTATATTAGATAACCAGAATTTGTTAACCTTTTAACTGGAAGTTTGTACCCTTTGACCAACCTCTCCCTGTTTCCCTGTCTCCCCTCCCAGCCCCTGTAACCACCCTTCTGGTCTCTGTTTCTATGAGTTCCAAGGAGTGGGGCAGAGATGGGAGGTGTATTTGGAAGAGAAAAGCACACTGGTAGTAGCAGGGAGTCTGATAGAGATGCCTGGAAACGGTACATGAAAAGACCCACTTGTACCATCAACTATAGTAAGGACCTTCTTCTGGCCCAAGGAATCAAATTTCTGAAAGGGTGTTTTTAAATTGATAGTAGTGCAAGTCTTTTAGGCATTCTCGCAGCTCATTCTTCTGACGAAGACAAAGAAAATTAAGATTTGCCCTGAATAAATGCATCATTGTGAATATGACAGTGGCTAATCTCTTATTAGCCTGAGGCCCTGACTAAATTAAGAGACTCATTTTTAAAAAACAAAAATAAAATTATCACAACATAGGAAAAAAAACCACAAAAAAATTGAAAGGTTTTGTATTTTAGAAGAGTTTTATGTTTACTGAAAAATTTTGAGGGATCTGTATTTTTAAAAAGCCCCATGAAGATTTCAGTGTGAGACTAGGTTTGGAAGGATTGCTTCAAAGCACCTGTCACAGTACCTTGTACATGTTCATTGCTCAATGAACTTGTGATTGTGATTTGAATGGTTTGGACCAGGACAGGACATCAGAGGTATATGTGCTGTTGGAAACCAGTGGTTTATCCTGCTAATCTACTCACCGCTCTCTGCTGGGGCTGGACTGGGTCTCCAGCGTTTCTCAACACAGTTCAGGCAGCCACTGCCTTGACTAGACTGTGTACAAGATGAAATCTTTGTTATGCCAAGTTTAGGAGGAGACTTCACTCTGAGAATCTGTCATTATCCACTTATCCACACACCAGATGAAGGTTCTGACCTTGTGTGAAGGATGATTTGGCTCAGGTCTCATACTGTGGGAGATGGGAAGAGAAGGGAGGCAGGGACAGGGTTGTGTGGAATAGTCACTTGGCCCCCTGCCAAGAGGGCAAGGAGGGTTGGAAGCCTGGCCAACTCCTTTCTTGCTGAGTTTTGTACACTTGAAAGGATTGTATTTTCTAACTCATCTATCCAGAGAGGAGGCACCATTTTAAAATTCACATAAAGGCACCATATGGAATAATGGAAGCCCTGGGTATGGGGAGCTTCTGATGTCATTCCTAGAGCCCATGCATTGGATACCTTGGACCTTGTGTTGTAGAACTTTAGAGGATTCCTTGAAATGGTAAATTGTTAAGTGGTTCAAAAGAAGCTTGAGTATCCTCAGGAAGAGCTGTTTAAGGTTTTTTCTTTTATGTAAAAACATTTCATCATTTTTTCCCCAGAAAGTTCTGTTAAGTTTTACTGGATCTCTTCTTGAAATTCTATGGGAACTGGCAAAATTGACCTTTGTCATAATAGTAAAAGGTAGATATTCTCAAGGATGAAAGTGTGGCTATTTTTTAGTTTTGCTCTTGGTTAATCTTTTCTCTAAGTAATTCTAAGACCTGTGCTATTTAGAGGCCTGTGAAAGCTGAATAGTCTTCTCACAAGGAGAATAATATCTGTGTGCTTTCCTTGGAAATAGTCTCCAGAATTTACTAAACAAAGATGTGTTTATGTATTATATATGTGTGTGTGTAAGCAAGAGAAGTCTTACAGTCAATTTTTAGATGCCACCCTGAACCCTCTTGCCCACATAAGATTGACCTACAGCAGACAACTGTATAAACACGTGGGTGGGTGATTTAGAGAGCACTCAGGGAGATTTGTATCTTCTGAGATGGTGCCACAACCTTTAAAAAATGGATAATAATAACAAGGATAATAATGACAATAATGATGATGATGATAACTATAATATGGTTACCATTTACTGAGAGCCTGTGTACCAAGTATTGTGATAAGTACTTTATCCATGTTATGGTATTTGCTCTTCACAGCAACTCTGTGAATTAGATATAAGTACCTGCATTTTAGAAATGAACAAACTGAGAGTCAGAGAAGATTAGAAATGTATCCAATGTCACATAGGTTTACAAGAGGTTCAGACTGCTCCAAATCTTCTTGTTTCTCTACTATACCATGCTGCCCCTCGTAAGTAAATAAATAAATAAAATTCAAAATTTTATTTAATTTACATTTTAATTAATTGAACATAAATATTTATCATGCTAAGTCACTGCGTTGGTCATGTTGTATAGGTCTTGCATTTTTACCCCACCATAGCTCTATGAGGTAAGTTCTGTTACCTTCGTTTTGCAGATGTGGTCTGTGTGGCTTACAGGAATTGTTATTCAGGCCAAGTAACACAGATAAGAAATGGTGGACTCAGAAATTAGATTCTTTGTTTGACTCCCACATTTGAGCTCTTAACCTGCTGATGTACCATTAATACATGTTAACCAAACCCTTCTTGTTGGGCACTTAGGTTATTTCCAATTTTTTGCTGTTATAAACAATCCACAGCAGGCTGAAATGAATAAAAAATGTAAAATCTCTCCTTTAAGCCGCAGAAAAAATTCTTTAAAAATATATACAATCATTAATATATAAAAACCATTGAATGGGAATATTTACTTTTTAAACAACTTATTTCAGCCACATTGTCATTTTGCTTTCCACTAAATCACTTGTAGACTTTTTACAGCTCTCCATTCTTAAGCCACTCTGTTACTACAGCTTGCCTCCTGCTCTGACACTGAGATTGGATTAATCAATAATATTTACTTCTGCCTTTGAAGAATAAGAGTTAAAATTGCCATTTGCTTACTTTGTTATGATTAGTGTGATGTCTGGCTTAGAGTAAAAATCAGTATATGTTTACTTGACTGATTTTATATTTATAGAAATCAGAACTAGATAGAACTTAGGAGGAAATTAGTGTGGTGTATCCATGTGCTACTTATATTTAGAGGAACTGGAAATGACAGTGTATATATATGTTGATATCCTTGAAGAAGGCGTTAGTTCCAGAGGTTCATCGTATAATCACAATGTTAATTATTTCACTAGATGTAATTGTAATTAAGATTGTTTCTTAACAAAAAGGATAGCATTTATACAGCTGATTGATCATTTTTGTCCTCATTCAAAGAAGTCTCCTTGAAAACACTAGACTTAAACCAACAATACTGTCATCATACAGAACATATTTTGAATTTTCTTAAAAATTCTTAAATTGTGTTCTTTTGAAGTATAGTCCAGTCTGCATCCTTTGGGTGTGGCAAACTTCTAAAAATCTCTTGGAGTTATCAAATAAAGTGAATACCAAGCAAAGTAATATTAAGTTAAAAACTCATAAAAATCTCACTGTGTTTTCCAAATATTGTCACAGAGGAGCCAGTTAATTGGCCACAAGCCATTACTTTCGCATAGATAGTGAATGTCTAAGACCTTCAGAATTTCTGTTGAAAAGCCCAATTGACTAAACAATTTAAATGCTCTAATAGCATTCTTTAGGAATTTGAGGTCTCCAATCACCCATTAAAATAAACTAACAATAGCAAAAATTGACCAGATTTAGGAGGGGCCTGAAGTTGTCATCTGAAGGTGTGAGACACATCTTGAGATCTCTGAGTAGGTACTTGATGTCCCAGAGAGAAACAGACTCTAATCTCCAGTTCCAACAAAAATAATGAATTAATTATAATAAAATTCATTATAGAGAGCACACGCCACAGCCCTGTGCCTATTCTAATAGGATTTGACCTAAAATTGGAATAGATATTTGCATTGTGTCTTCAACCAAGGATCTACAAACATTTTACAAATATTGACTCATCTTGCTTTCTGAATTAGACTTGTAAAATTTTGATTCATCAACTTTTGCTTTAATTTACTAAGGCTTAATGTGGAAAGCTTTAAAAAAAAAATCTCTCTGAATTCATTCATTTGTATCCAGAGTCATTGCTACCTTCCAAATTAGTATTCTTCAAATTTAACAGCCCACATTCAATTATCTTTCTGCTTAGGTTTTTGTATGGGTATAATCAATCAATTGTTTCCAGGCAACAATGATTTCAGCTCTAGTTTTAGTTTTAGTGAATTCCATTTTTTGTTTTAGTGTATTAGTCACCTTAAAATTTAGTCACCTTAAGATTGAATGTTATGCTCACTTAGGAGCTAAAGCTTTGTGCCTTTACTCAGAGTCTCTGGATCTTACACAATGCTGACTTCCATCTGCTTAAAACTTGGGCAGAATTAAGAATCCGATAGTATTCAGGGACCTTCTAATAGGAACCAATTGTTCAATTTAATCTATTTAAAAATATCAATTTAGCCTTTGCTGAGGAGGAGTGACTTCTAAGAACATATGAATTTATTACACGGGTAGGTATTTCAAAGGCTATTTTTTTCTGTGTCTATAAAAATAAAAGATAAAGTATCTGACATGGAAAGCAGTCCCGAATTAAGCTATTGATAACTTTGCCTCTGTATTTTTTCTGGTAGGACTTAACATGTTTTGATTGTTCATATACAAAACTATAATGGAAGTGCCAAAATAAGTTAAAACGCATTATGCAGTGGGTTACAGTTAGCAAGTTGCTTCTTGATTGACTTCACTTGAATATATAGAGAATTACCCATGTACCCTCCCTTGTGTCTCTTTAAGCTCTTGTTTGCGTAATTGAAATTCCCCACATTTCAATAGGCGAAGTTAATTTTTAGATTTTGACAGTGATTTCACCATAGCTTGATTAGGAAAGTGGTTTCAACATTCCTCAGGGGTTTATCCAGTTCAGAGATATTTTTTCTTAGGATTGGCATAAATAAAGCTGGGGTATCAGCTGAACACAAACTATGGTACTGGTTTCTCCTAGTTGGCTCTTAGAGCTACCTTTGTGCTTATTGCTTGGGAACTTTATCTGCCATTCCGTGGCAAACTTGCAAAACACTCCAGCCCTCAATTTAATCACCAAATGAATTAGAGACAATGATTTAGGTCCCGAGGAATTCTGAGGAGCACAGCACTGCTATCTTGTCCACAGTTAAGCCAGGTCCTTTAATTTTGTAGAGTGGAGAGATAGTTATCATGGCATTTACATTTATGTGGCTATTCCTCAGCACTCTTTATGGGTCTTTTGGGTATTCTCTTGGGCGTGGAAACCAGCGCTCCACTCAAAGGTCTCAGATAACTGTTCTCAAGCCCTGCACTTGATCAAATGCTTATTTGGACTTTTAGATACCAACAGACTCAGGCTGTGATGAAGTACTTACCATACTTGCTAATAAATAGCTCTCTTTAGCTGTAAAACTAAAAGGATCAAACAAGAAAAGTTTAGAGCCCTAAAGCCATAAAGATTTTCCTTTTGAAGTGTTGGATTGGAGGATGATTATGTTCATTAATACTGATGAAAATTTCTTTAATTTTCTCCTTGAAAAGTTAATTAAAACACTTTATAAGTTGCTCGTTTATAGTGGTGATTGCCACTTATAAAACATAATGGGGCTTTAGCAGTGCCTTTTTTCCTTTGATTTTTCTTAAAAAAAGAAATCTGCTAACATCTGGCTTTCTGCTCCGGGTCCTCCTCACATTGCCTCATGTAACTGGCTTGTGCTTTTCACTCCTCGCCTTCCAGGCTATGGTTACACAACATAGCCTCTGCAAGATTTTTTTTTTATATCTGAAAACTGACTCAGTTTTATTTAATTTACTGGGGCAAATGCCATGGACACATTTCCAAGAAAGGAAGAGATGCAGACCACAAGGGCTAGCCTTAAGAGCAAGGAGAGAGGAATGACTTCAGAGTTACAAGGTTTAGGGGATTTTGATATGACTCCTTAACCGCTTAGTAGGAATCAGTGTTGTGAGATGACAGGCATCTCTGTCCTCTTCAACTGGTTTTTGTGAATAATAACCGCGAATATTTATTGACAGACACCAGGCACTGAGCTAAGTGCTCCTTATAGATATTCTGATTTGATCATTACCATTTAATAGCCCACAGGATTGCAAATGTGTGCCTAAATTATCGTTACTTTTTATAAGAAATTGGGAAGTTTAATTGTCTATAAACGGACTATGGCTTCTGTTCAGTATGCCCAGGGAAGGCAGCAGTGCTTCCTGAGGCGAGTTCTCTGGTTGGGGTATTCTGTCAGTTTCCATTGCCAGTAGATGTACCTGTTTCTGTCTTGAGGTGCCCTGTGTACTTCATTGCTACCTTCACACTGGACCATTCAGGATGCAAAGCAAAATGTGACTGGCAGTACCTGTCATTCTTTATGCTCTTCCTTGTGCGTCTATGCATCACTGAAGACATGCTATGGTGAATTAGTAGGAAAGGAGAAATGCATCCCAAATCTCTACTCTACCCATTTATTCTCAGGAGATAATCTTCCCTCTTTTGATGAGAAAATGGAGGTCATTGGGTAGAAAATCTCATACTATCTATCTCTCTTCTCTTTCTCAAAATTTGTCTTTATCTTGACTCATCCTGATGTCCTCTGCCCACCTCAGAGGAGGTAGTGCTTCTCTTGTTGTTAGGAAAGACTAGCCCTCTATCCGTGCTCTGGGGCTTACACACCTGTGGCCAGCAGGCTCTGTCTCATCACCTAGCCTCCCTCCCTCACATGCCACCCACCTCTTTGCACCCACAGGGATGAGGAGAAGCAGAGTACAGTTAAGTGCTGGGTCTTGTGTTGGATAAGCTCTGACTTCTTCCCCCAGGTTCAGATTCTAAGAACACCTTCCTTCAGCTCTGCCTCTTTTTCATTTTCCTCCATTCTTGCCCAGCCAGGCTTGGTGAGTGAGAACTCAATCGCACTGGCTCCACTTCCTTCATGCCAACCTATGCCTCTATCCATCATCCAGTTTCTGTCTCCATGGTGCCACTGAAACTGCCCTGACAAAGCTGTCGGGTGATGTCTTTGTGGCTTTGCTTTTCCAGTGTTACTTGTTCTTATTCCAGTACTTAATATTTTTGAAATTCCCTCCTTGAAATTCTCTCTTCTCTCTGCAGGACAACTCCCACTTTAGGTTTTTCTCCTGCCTCTCTTTCTCAGTATCTGTGGGGGGAGCATTTGGGGGGAAGGAAGGTAGGTTGTTCCTCTTCCTCTGCTGCCCCTGTGTTGTAGGTGTACCCCAAGATAACCTCTGTATCCCTCTTTTTTATCAACACACTCTTGCTGGGTGAGGTCAACCTCTGCCACAGTTTCAGCCTCCATTTATATTCTGGTAACTCCCCAAACGCTCTACATAACCCGGATCTCACTCTTTTAGTCCACACTCTTGTTTCCAAGTACTTGTTAGACAAGTCCTTCTCCAGCTCTATAGGCACATGGAGTTAAATGTATCCCACACTGACCTTATAATATTCTCTCCCCAATCTATTTTTTTCTTTATATCTCAGTTAATTATAAAGATTATGGAACATAAAGGGAAAAAGTAATGGATTAATGCTTTTAAATCACATGAATGTATTTTGCATTAATGTAGTTTTTGGAAATGCTTCCAAAAGAGTGAACTCTGCAAGGATCAGAGAATGGTTTGCATATAGAATGACAAAGTTTAAGAACTCACGTTTTATCTCTTCCTTTTTACAAGCACTTTGCTATCATTGTTTATTTCAAATCTATGGTTTAAATGGAGGTAAATGAAGTATCACAGAGGTTAGAGTCTCAAGTTAGAAACGACCGTACACAATTCTGATCTGTTATAAATTTACTCTCTAAATGAATATCTCTATCTACGTGGACAATAGGACTGGATGTTCTCCAAATTAACTTCTGTGTAGAATACCATGTTTATCAAGGTTAAGTAACTGGAATGTGCTAAGTTGAAGCTTACGTATTTGTTATATTATTAAAACTCAACAGTTACCACAGCGACTGCTTAGAACTTAGACAACAAAAGATTTCTCAGGGAGGAGAATTTTGTCATGGACATTATTTAGAATTGCTGGCACACGGTGCTAATAAAAAGCAGACTGTGGTTTAGTAAGTTTTATTATTGTTTTAAAATTCTCTGTACACAATGCACCCCTTATTGCCTCCACCTGAGTAAGACTGATCCCACCTCCTATCACCCTTTGTATACTGTTGCCTCATAGAGTTTGCACTCTTTCTCTGAGATATTTACCAAGATGACTCTTCCTCCTTGTTCCTAATACCACTGTTTAGGTCAGAATCTTGGCGTTTCTCTCCTGGATTATCATAATTACGTTTACTCTACTCTCTTGGTCACCAGGCTTTCTCCCTTCCAGTCCATTCTTTATTACCAGAATTAATTTTTAAAGACCTTATCATACTGCTTTTCTGCTTCAAACCTCCCAGTGGCTCTTCATTCATTGCATACATGAGTAAGTAAAATTCTTTAGCATGACATACAAGCCTCCTATTTCACAGTAAAATCCTAACTATCTCTTCAGGTTCAACCTCAGCTCCCTCTGCTCTAATTAAACTACATGTTTCCCTCCTCCCCCAACATACCATTCTCTTGACCAACTTGACTTTGCATGTACTGCACAAAGGGTCTTGGGGTGCCTTACTCCTCACCATCACCTATGAATCCTTTCCTCAGTCTCAGACTCAGTTGCTCTTCCTCTGCGTTCACGTGGCACTCTGCACACACCTCATTAGAGCACATGGAACATGCTATTGCAAGTTTTAATCTACACTCTAGCCTCCCTGAAATCACTGTGAGCTCCTTGAGAACAGGGAGTGTCTTATTCATCTTTGTATCCTTATCACCTATCAGAATGATTAACAAATAGCAAGTAGATACTGAAAATGTTAGTTGAAAAAATGGATTTGAACCTGGAAAGAACGAACCAAGAGGGGGAAAATCATGTAAAAACTTTGGAGAGAAATTTGGCAAATCTCACAAGTGAAGATCTCCAATCATGAATGATCTTTAAAAAATAATATTAAGGAAAAAAGCAAGCTGCAGTATAGAAACAGTATGATATTTATATTGTATTTTAAAACATGCAAAATAATTTTGTGTTATACACTGTGTAGGGCTGCATGCATATAAAGAAAAGTAAAAGAAATAAATGGGAACCTAAGAAATCAGGCCTTTTAAGGGTAAAGCAGAGGAATGAGATTGAGGATATATGGGCTTAACTATATTGGCAACATTTTATTTCTTAAGATACATGGAGGGGATACAAATACTCATGAGAAAGAAAAAGAAAGAAAGAGAGAAAAAAAGAAAGAAAGAAAAAGAAAAAGAAAGGAAGAGAAAGAGGAAGAAAGGGAAGGGAGAAAGAGAGAGAGAAAGAGAAAGAAAGAAAGAAAAGAAAGAAAAAAAGAAAGAAAAAGAGAAAGAAAGAAAGAAAGAAAAAATGAAAGAAAGGGAGGAAGGAAGGAGGGGAGGGGAGGGAGGAAGGAAGGAAAGAAAGAAAGACAAAAGATCCCACGTAGGTTGGCTGGCTATTGGATTTCCATGTCTAGACCTGGTAAGGTCTCTAAAACATCATCTCTAGGAAGTGACTAATGTGGTCATAACAATAGATTCAGCTGCTTGTGTATAATTTCCCTAACTTCCTTGTTATTCATTTTATGTACCAGTATCATTCTACACAGTTAAAAAAAATAAGCAGAGGAACATTCCTTACTTAATTTGTTCTTCCTTTGTTTTTCATCGTACAGCTAGTAGCTACCTCATCCCACGTGGAAGCCTTTCACGTGTCTGTATACGTGTCTCAGTTAAAACATACACCAGCTTTTAGGTTCTTCTAAAATGTTCAAATGACTGCTTAATTTGATTTCCACTACTTAATTTATTCTATCAGTAAAGCTACGTGTCCTAGGCTACCTGTGCAATCTGGAGGACTTTTAGGGTGCTTATTTATTCTAGTTGGGGCTTACTAATTTAAGGCAGAGGTAAAAGAGTCTCAAAATAGTGCACAATACTCCCATTTTCCAATGACTGAGAAACTAAAATGTGAAAATCCATGTGAGATGGTTTACAGGCTAGTTTTCTGTTCTAAGAGAGGAGTTGGAGTCCAAACTCAGACTCCTGCCTCCTCAGGGACCAAGACAGCCAATAGTGGGAACCCCAAGCATCTCTGGCTTTAAACTGGCAGAACATGTTTAGCCACAAACTCAGCTAAAGGTTGCCCTCTCCAGCTGGCCTGGAGCTGAAAAAGGGGAACGGGAAAAGACTGTGCAGTGATTCAAACGAAATGAAGCTGCCTTACAGAATTTAAGATTATGTTCTTATACTTGGTTAGTTTTTTGGGGGTATATTCTCTTCTCCATTATTCCTTTACACGAAACTAAAATAATTTGTAAATTACAACAGCTAATTGCAGGAGGTACTTTTGGAAAGGGTTCCCCCACTAGAAAGGAAATGGAAAAGGCCATGAATTTTGAAAGAGGGCTTGTCATTGATTTAGTCAATCAGTCAGTCAGGAGCCCAGTAGGAAACAGAAGTCACTTTAGAGGATTCAAGTGAAGAGAAGGAAGACATGAGAATGGATGGATGGTTTACAGACGCGTGGGGAGGTTAATGCAGCAAGGAATGGAGAGGCCGTGGGAACAGAGGCCTAGCACCCCTAGGGCCCAAGGAACAGAGAAAGCTCTTACTCTGGCCTCTTACAGAGAGGCCAGAGCTGTGAAGGAGAGGCTGCTATTGGACCCGCAGGCATGGGGAGTCACAGCTTCTGCCCAAGAGGCAATGGTGAGGCAGAGAGGGAGCAGGGCAGAACTGCCCCACCTCTCTACTCTCCCTTCTGACTCAGCAGGGGAGCCTGAGTGAGGAGTCTTCAGGGGTCTGCCTCTGGAGGCAGAGCAAGGTGGGTAGGCAGGCACAGCTAGGGTCTGGGGGGAATATAAGTGGGCAAGTGGAGAGTAAGCAACACACCCTCATTCCCAGGGGTGTGGCAGGAGAAGGTACTCAAGCAGCAGTATGAAATAATTGACCTGCTAGCTCTTTATCTGGGGATGATTCAAATGGTCTCCATTTGAAGTAGATGTAGAAAATGACATCTGATTGACTTTCTCAGACAGTCCAGGCCAAGGCCGCTTTCAAAGAATCAAATAGCCTTTACCAAATCTTTGAAGGCTCATTAAAAAATGTTAATTTACTAATTAGGATGGTTTTGAACACTAAAACAGAAGCAAAGTCAGATTTTGTTAGAAAATCATTAAATGTGATACCAGAAATTACGGTGACTGTGTGTATTGAGCTAGAACTAGGCTAAAAGTTTAGGATTATTTATATCCAGTTATTTTGTTTTGGAAGTAGAGTTGATTTACAATGTTGTGTTTCTGATGTACAGCAAAGTGATTCAGTTATACATACATACACACACACATATATGTATGCTTTTTCATATCCCTTTCCATTATGGTTTACAGGGTATTAAATATAATTCCCTGTGCTATGTAGTAGGACCTTGTTTATCTATATCCAGCTGTTTTTTAATCACATCTTCCTTGTGGCCCCACTCCTTGCTTTGTTGGTGGAGAGCAGTGCATCTCCTTCACGTTTTTTGCCTTAGAGAGCCCTATTCTTCAGCCTTCCTCAGGCATAAGCCTCTGAAAACAAGCAAAACCATAACCACACCCATGATCTCCTCCAACATCCTGAACTCAGCTTAAAGTTTCATATACATTTAATCAACTCTTGGGAGATAACAATTCTCTGTTGAAGTGGAAAGGTCTTTTTTAGCTGTAATCATCCTAAATATTAATTTTAGGGTTATAACAGATTTTTAAGTGGGTCCATTAGGGGCCACGGTCAGGAAGGAACATGGATATAAGTGCTTCTTACAAGAAATATGTTTGGAATAGCCAGTAATGCACTGAAAAGAGCTAGCGACTTGACTTCTATTCATCTAGAGGCTGAAGCTGCACCATCTAAAGATGGATTGAACTTCACATGTTTGGACTCTTCTTTCATAATTTATAACAATCTGGGAAAAGTGACATATTTCCCCTGTTCAGTTGATGGAGCATATTTTTAGGGAATCTAAATAGATAACGAGTTTGTATTCAAGGATGGGATCCCTTTCAAGTATCAGTTTTGATAGGTTTCTCAGTATAATTGCAGTCAGTTAATTGTTAAATCAAGAATATTAAGAGCATTTCATAGGTAGGGGGAAATTTTCTTTTCGAATGTATTCTCTCTGTCCCTCTTTTTATCCCTTGTTCTTCCAACAGCTTACAAATCCTCCCCCCGCACCTCCGCCCCACACTCTGTAGCACATCTGTTTAGGTAGTTTTTCTTTAGAATTTGCACCCAAAATTGTCAGAATATGTTGAAAATCTATTCTTTGCCATTTTAAGAAGTGCACACATGTATATCCATGTTCAAGTCCCCATCTGTCAACCATATACCTGGCAGCCATTCAGTTTTGTACATATTTGTTGAGTGAATGAATCAATTTCTTCTCCATATATGCTTCCATTGAGGATACCACCAGCTTCTAGACATCACTGTTTTATCTCTTATGTGCACTGATGTGGTGCACTACAGTCTGTTTCTTACAGGAGCCATAATTCCTTATAGTGGCATCCTCTGGAGACAACTGGGAGCAGTGGAAAGCATGAGGTCTTGATTCCAGTTCCAGTTCTACTACTGGGTAACCTGGCCTGGCTTATTTAACGCTAGGTGTCAGTTTCTCTTTCTGAAAAAAATGGGAGTGATCACCATATTATCTCTTAGAGTGGTTGTGAGTATCAACTAATATTGTGCAGTTAAAGTCCAATGGAAGGGTAGAGAAGGGGTTCAATAGCTGTTAGTTTCCTCCCTTCCTTTTGGACGTGTCTGTTTTAACTGGTAGCTTTTCAGTAAGCTATAAGTCTTCCTTTATGGAACCCAGCTCAGCAATGACCCCTGAAGTTACTGGTTCATTGTCTTTCTTCCTCAGAAGACTTAGCTTCCAGAGAACAGAATCTGGATTTATCTGTTTTGTCACTGTATCCTCAGTGCCCTGCACAGCAGGTGCTTAATGAGTATGTAGTGAATGTATGGTACTGTACATACATTGGTATTATAGGATCACAGGATTCCAGAGCTGCCGAGGATCTTAGTTGTTCCTTCATCTAACCTCTTATTTAAAGTTTGGAAAACTGCAACCGAGAAAAGTAAGGGACTCACCTAAAGTCACGCACATAGAGCAAGTTAATGCCACCCTTAGTGCACCTTCCACTAAACCACACTTCTTGATGATGATGAAAAAAGTGATGTTAAGAATGGTGGGGGCTGTTCTGGGGCTGCAAACAGGCCCACACTGTCCACTTCTGCCTTTCCCAGGCTTATCTGGGATAAAGGTCAACTCTGCTCATGGTTATCAGATTTATCAAGAATCTCATTAAAGTTATTCCAGTAGTACCATCGCCCTCATTTCACGGGTGAGTGCCATCATCATCCAGAGCTCTGACTACCACTCCCCAGGCACGAGGGTGAGGGAGGGGGGTGGGATGGGATGGAGAAGTGGGGGCAGGTGAGGGGGGAACACTTTTTAAATCTTGCTCAGGTTTGCTCTGTGTGGCTCAGCTGAGATGGGAAACCTTGTCCGTCGGCCCTCTGTAATTACTAGATTTGGCATATGGCAATTGTTTGTAATTTAAATATAATAATTTATAGCTAGTGTTTCAAGTTTTAGCAGTTTCTGTTTAGTGCAGATAGAAATAGACTGTGAAGCAAATAATGTAATTACTCATTAGAGAAGTCAACTCTTATTAGAAGCCGGTTGTATGACATCCAGCTGTATCCCTGACACCTCTCTTGTTTCATTTGAGGGATCTGACAATGGGCCTTGGGAAAGGATGCCCCTTTGTGTAACATACAGCAGCGGTTATGCAGGTGTTTCCCTTATGAATCAGAAGCAGATGTCTGGTTGGGCAGAATGTATGACAGCTTGACCCACCTAACAGGAGAACTATGACCTATAAATTGTACTAATAAAATACCATCACTACAATTTTGACTGGGCCATGAAACTAACACCATTGCCCTTCAACACTGAGAGAGGCTAGATCCCACAGAGGGTTTGTGACTGGTTCAAAACTTAGGATTGTAAGTTTTGATATATTTTATATATTGATATATTTTGATATATTTTATAAGACAAATTTTATGAGGCAAATGACAGTGAGCTCTTACACCAAGTGTTCTTATTTGTAAAATGGGAGCAGTAGAATTCATTAAACAAACATTTTACATCTCTACAATGTGTCAAGCACCTAAAAGGCTCAGGAGAATGAATCTTCTGGCCACAACTGAAGTATTTCAGAGTGGTGGTCTGTTCAGGGTCTCTGATGACAGGGCCATTTTCAAACAGTTCATAAATAAATATATCAAACACCAACTGCTTACAGAAAGCAACGCAAATGAGTTATCATCCTGAACATTTAGCTCCTCAATTTGGGGAGCTAATTAAAACAACAATAACAGAAAAACTTTTCCAACAAGTGGTAAATCTATATGAACAAAATTTTAACTACAATATCATGAACTGTTCCTAAGTTCTATTATTTTTAGAACATGAATGAGATTCAAAGTTGGTACAGAATTTCCATTCTTTTCATGTTATTTGGGATTGTTTCCTATAATTTTCCTCCCTAACTTCCCTCCCCTAAAATTTTATTTTATGATTTTGGTAAAATACTATTTAAATCTTTATTTCATTCAATTTTACGTTGATAAATGGCATAAATAACCTGCACATTTTCCTTTTAGTAAAAATTTTGAAGGGTAGTTTCAGAATCACTTTACAACCTGACATTATCTGTTTATAGCTTTTAAATTTTGCGCCCAAATTACTGTTTTGATCCAGATACTTACTGTGTTAAACCATGTTTATAAAAGTGAAGGTAAAGTACACAAAGTGAAAAGAAAATGACTGCAAAGGAGATGGCAATGCCTTAAGTGCTATAGATCTATTCTCTGCACTGCTGTTTTTAATGACAGCAAAATAATACACATTTATGAAAGGAAATGGATGAGGAAGGCTGAGAATGTTTGATTTAAAGTAATTTTGTTATCGGTAATTTGAGGGGGAAAAATTGTGCTGCTTTTAAAACAATACTTTAGTTACAGATGTTTCCAGACCCCTTCCCTGATCCAAGGAAACAAAATACCATTCAGCAACAAGCCCAGATTTAGAGATGGGGCTTGGTCCAATATAAACATTTCTTAGCTAGGCCTTCTCCATGAAAGTGCATAGTCAATTTTTCCATATACAGTGGGAAAGACAAAGCTTTTAGCTTAAAAGGCATTCTCGCCCGTAGCACACAGCTCCTGGAATGAACAGCCTAGGGATGTCATGGTTCATTATTGATGTCAAGCTGAATGCTGACTTGTTCATCAGAGGTATATGACAGGATTTTGTCAGAATGGACACATGCCACAAACAGAAAAATCAGCACCGTTCTGGCTTTCAGTATTTGGTATGGTCATTTATTCATTCTGTCTCTCTGTTTCATGTAGCACTGTTTACCCACGGCCCAGTTTAGGGTGTGGCACAAAGCAGGCATTCAACAAATAAGGAATGCATGACTATTTTCTTGAGCAAGTATTATACTGAAGGCACTTGGCCAGTCAATTTGGGGAATCAGAAGATGAATCACAGACACTGCTGGCCTCCAGGAGTTTAGTGGGGGCATTTAAGGTGCATATGTAAATTACTATAATATATGGTAGAAAGTGCTAAGAATCATAGTATAGGAGAGGTACAGAGAAATGCTGAGAGAGTAAAGAGGAAGGGGAAATTACTTTTAACATGGGGGTGGGGGATGGATCAAGAATGGTTCTTCAGAGGAGGTGGCATTTTTGCACGGTTTTCTTCAAGGAGAAGGCTGAAGCCTAAAGGCTGGAAAACAGGGCATTTTTTAGTCACTTCCCATAAGGCAGAGAGACTCAAACTTATAGTCCTTTTGTTTTATTGCTCAAACTAGGCATCCTCCCCCCCGCTCCGTAATCTACTTCAATAAAAGGCACCAGATGGACTGACTTTTTTCCTACTTTCTGTGATCTTTTTTGGAAGGATTAGTTTAATATCAGCGATTAAACTCATGTGACATCTTCAGCAACATTCTGGCTTACAGTATACTAACACAGAGATACCACTCTCTGTCCCCATATTGTAGATAATACTGGAGGCATGCCCTAATCCCTGAACTAAGTGTTAGATATGCCTAGAAGCCTCATTAGTTCTTTGTGGTCACCAGGATCCCATAAGCGACTATCATGTGGCTTAAAAGTTAGGAGTTTGGAATTGACAATAATTTCCAAGTTATAATTTATGCATAGGGATAATGCCATTCAACTGTAAGAAGAGAATATTTTTTTATCCTCATTCATTCTGCTAATGCATTTTACCCAAAGTGAGATGAGCAAAAGAATGGTAATA
The DNA here is from genome assembly GCF_011762595.2 of Tursiops truncatus. NCBI lineage: Eukaryota > Metazoa > Chordata > Mammalia > Artiodactyla > Delphinidae > Tursiops > Tursiops truncatus. Next base: position 42,557,405 of record NC_047045.1, read on the forward strand.
GGAATACTTGGTTGTGTGGCTCTCTCGGTAGCTACGAGATTGATTGAATTGACTGAGAATCTATCAATAATTAAAGCAAGAACCTGGTGCACTTGGTTTTTAATACTCTCCTGTCAATAGCCCAGTCACTGAACAGCTGAAATAGAGCAAAAATCTACCCTCATTTAAAGCTTCAACTGCTTTTTCATTTTTTTCTCCTTTTAAAAAAAGGACTTAATTGATATTTATAGGACATTCCATCCAGAAACAACAGAATACACTTTCTTCTCAAGTGCTCATGAAACATTCTCCAGGATAGATCATATCTTGGGTCACAAATCAAGCCTTGGTAAATTTAAGAAAATTGAAATAGTGTCAAGTATCTTTTCTGACCACAATGCTATGAGACAAGGTATCAATTACAGGAAAAAGTCTGTAAAAAAATACAAACATATGAAGACTAAACAGTACACTACTAAATAACCAAGAGATCACTAAAGAAATCAAAAAGGAAATTTAAAAATGCCTAGAAACAAATGACAATGAAAATATCATGTCCCAAAACCTATGGAATGCAGCAAAAGCAGTTCTAAGAGGGAAGCTTATAGCAATACAATCCTACCTTAAGAAACAAGAAACATCTCAGATAAATAACCTAACCTTACACCTAAAGCAATTAGAGAAAGAAGAACAAAGAAAACCCCAGAGTTAGCAGAAGGAAAGAAATGATAAGAATCAAATCAGAAATAAATGAAAAAGAAATGAAGGAAACAATAGCAAAGATCAATAAAACTAAAAGCTGGTTCTTTGAGAAGATAAACAAAATTGATAAACCATTAGCCAGACTCATCAAGAAAAAAAGGGAGAAGACTCAAATCAATAGAATTAGAAATGAAAAAGGAGAGGTAACAACTGACACTGCAGAAATACAAAGGATCATGAGAGATTACTGCAAGCAACTCTATGCCAATAAAATGGACCACCTGGAAGAAATGGAAAAATTCTTAGAAAAGTACAACCTTCCAAGACTGAACCAGGAAGAAATAGAAAATATAAACAGACCAATCACAAGCACTGAAATTGAAACTGTGATTAAAAATCTTCTAACAAACAAAAGCCCAGGACCAATGGATTCACAGGCAAATTCTATCAAACATTTACAGAAGAGCTAACACCTATCCTTCTCAAACTCTTCCAAAATATAGCAGAGGGAGGAACACTCCCCAACTCATTCTACGAGGCCACCATCACTCTGATACCAAAACCAGACAAATATGTCACAAAGAAAACTACAGGCCAATATCACTGATGAATATACATACAAAAATCCTCAACAAAAATACTAGCAAACAGAATCCAACAGCACATTAAAAGGATCATACACCATGATCAAGTGGCGTTTATCCCAGGAATGCAAGGATTCTTCAGTATATGCAAATCAATCAATGTGATAAACCAAAATAACAAACTGAAGGAGAAAAACCATATGAGCATCTCAATAGATGCAGAAAAGCTTTTGACAAAATTCAACATCAATTTATGATAAAAACCCTCCAGAAAGTAGGCATAGAGGGAACTTACCTCAACATAATAAAGGCCATATATGACAAACCCACAGCCAACATCGTTCTCAATGGTGAAAAACTGAAACAATTTCCTCTAAGTTAAGGAAAAAGACAAGGTTGTCCACTCTCACCACTATTATTCAACATAGTTTTGGAAGTTTTAGCCACAGCAATCAGAGAAGAAAGGGAAATAAAAGGAATCCAAATCAGAAAAGAAGTAAAGCTGTCACTGTTTGCAGATGACATGATACTATACATAGAGAATCCTAAAGATGCTACCAGAAAACTACTAGAGCTAATCAATGAATTTGGTAAAGTAGCAGGATACAAAATTCATGCACAGAAGTCTCTTGCATTCCTATACACCAGTGATGAAAAATCCAGAAGAGAAATTAAGGAAACACTCCCATTTACCATTGCAACAAAAAGAATAAAATACTTAGGAATAAACCTACCTAAGGAGACAAAAGACCTGTACTCAGAAAACTATAAGACACTGATGAAAGAAATTTAAGGTGATACAAACAGATGGAGAGAAATACCATGTTCTTGGATTGGAAGAATCAACATTGTGAAAATGACTATGCTATCCAAAGCAATCTACAGATTCAATGCAATCCATATCAAACTACCAATGGCATTTTTCACAAAACTAGAACAAAAAATTTCACAATTTGTATGGAAACACAAAAGACATCGGAATAGCCAAAGCAATCTTGAGAATGAAAAACGGAGCTGGAGGAATCAGGCTCCCTGACTTCAGACTATACTACAAAGCTACAGTAATCAAGACAGTATGGTACTGGCACAAAAACAGAAATATAGATCAATGGAACAAGATAGAAAGCTCAGAGATAAACCCACGCACATGTGGTCACCTTAGCTTTGATAAAGGAGGCAAGATATACAATGGAGAAAAGACAGCCTCTTCAACAAGTGGTGCTGGGAAAACTGGACAGCTACATGTAAAAGAATGAAATTAGAACACTCCCTAACACCGTACACAAAAATAAACTCAAAATGGATTAAAGACCTAAATGTAACGCCAGACACTATCAAACTCTTACAGGAAAACATAGGCAGAACATTCTATGACATCAATCACAGCAACATACTTTTTGATCCAACTCCTACGGTAATGGAAATAAAAGCAAAAATAAACAAATGGGACCTAATGAAACTTCAAAGCTTTTGCACAGCAAAGGAAACCATAAACAGGATGAAAAGACAGCCCTCAGAATGGGAGAAACTGTTTGCAAATGGAGCAACAGGCAAAGGGTTAATCTCCAAAATATGCAAGCAGCTCATATCAAAAAAACAAACAACCCAATCCTAAAATGGGCAGAAGACCTAAATAGACATTTCTCTAAAGAAGATATACATATTACCAAGAAACACATGAAAGGATGCTCAATATCACTAATCATTAGAGAAATGCAGATCAAAATTATGAAGAGGTATCACCTCACACCAGTCAGAATGGTGATCCTCAAAAAATCTACAAACAATAAACGCTGGAGAGGGTGTGGAACTGACACTGTTTACATTCCCACTGTTGGTGGGAATGTAAATTGATACAGTCACTATGGAGAACAGTATGGAGGTTCCTTAAAAAACCAAAAATAGAACTACTATATGACCCAGCAATCTCACTACTGGGCATATACCCTGAGAAAACCATAATTCAAAAAGAGTCATGTACCACAATGTTCACTCCAGTTCTATTTACAATAGCCAGGACATGGAAGCAACCTAAGTGTCCATTGACAGATGCATGGATAAAGAAGATGTGGCACATATATACAATGGAATATTACTCAGCCATAAAAAGGAATGAAATTGAGTTATTTGTAGCGAGGTGGATAGACCTAGAGTCTGTCATACAGAGTGAAGTAAGTCAGAAGGAGAAAAACAAATACCGTATGTTAACCATATATATGGAATGTAAAAAAAAAGAAAAATGGTTCTGAAGAACCTACTGGCAGGACAGGAATAAAGATGCAGACGTAGAGAATGGACTTGAGGACACGGGCAGGGGGAAGGGTAAGCTGGGATGAAGTGAGAGAGTGTCATTGACATATACACACTACCAAATATAAAATAGATAGCTAGTGGGAAGCAGCCACATAGCACAGGGAGATCAGCTCGGTGCTTTGTGACCACCTAGAGGGGTGAAATAGGGAGGGTGGGAGGGAGACGCAAGAGGGAGGAGATATGGGGATATATGTATATCTGATTCACTTTGTTGTACAGCAGAAACTGACACCCCATTGTAAAGCAATTATACTTCAATAAATATGTTAAAAAACAAGTGAATAGCATATAAAGAAAAAAAGTTTGTAAATTTCTTAGACGATATGAACTATGTTCCAAGGAAATCCATGGTGACTTATGACTTTGAGGAGAAAGCACATTTTTTAGATGAACTTACGTTAGCAGATTACAAAAAGAGAGATCGTAATCAAAGGAAAATCAAAACAGTTTAGATAATCTGAGATGATGATATAATGTCTTAAAATTAAAACAAGCGTCCAACACTTGTTAGCTTTCAAAACAACTGAATGGAAGAGCAGATAAAAAGATATTCTGCAGAAAAGAAAGCAACAAAATGCTTATTTCCACTGAACATTTTGATATATTGCAGGTCCCAAAACACAGGTCACAAGGAAAATGTGCTTCACCTGCCAAAATAATCACCAATACTGTTTGAGAGTAGGAAGAGCCCAGCCCTTTAAAAAAACACAGAGATTTTAAGCCCAGTACAAAGAGTATTATCCTTTCCCCCAAAGATTATTACTCTGATCTGACAAAGATATTTATATTTCCTTAAATATGGTATTACTTTCACCATACTGAGCATCCTCCTCACATCAAGACCACGGGAGAGAACAAGGGATGATGGTGCCTGCCATTCTGAAAGTGAACCACTGAGTGCGCAGCAGGTTAGAACTGTTCTGCCTCCCAAAGACCTTCTTATTTTGCTGACCACAGCGGGCTACCCCAACCCCCGAAATCTTCCTTATTTCTTATCCTCTATTAGACTCAGGGCACATCTAAGCAGATGCTACTCCTGGTGCAGTCCCTGGATTTTACTAACTACAGTTCTGCTGGGAATTGGTAGATTGCCTTTGAGAAACTTGCTGTTACAAGAGTGGGGTGGCTTGACTTTGAAATCAGCAGTGAAAAAGCTCCACAAATAAAAATGGAGATGCTGAAACTCAGAACTGTTTTAAAGCAGGTTGGGGCAGTCACAACGGGGTACAACTGCCAGAGTAGACCACTTTGGTGCCAGCACACATTTAATTTTCCTCATTAATTTCTCATGTTATAATTGTTTTGCTACATGATAGGGAAGTTTCTTACAGTCATGTGGAAACCTGAATGATGACTGTGCAGGGGGAAAAGCAGACATAATGTGGTCTGGGAATTTTTAAACTTTGTTCTTCAATTGTTTTAAAACAAAAGTGTCATTGTTCATTTTTGAAATTGATCTTATTTTCTTTCTTCCTTTTAAGATCCAGGATGTGTTGTTTATTTTTATATGACCATCAGGAAACTCTAACCGGAAATTCTGAAATCTTAGTGCACTTGAAAGCTTTCTTTTTAAGTATGGGTGCTGAAAGCATAATTTAAGGGGTCAATAGCCATATGGGGACAAAGCAAAAATCCTTCAAATGAAAGAAGAGGTATGAATAGTGTGGTTATAAATTAAATTCAAAATTGGGATAAATATGCTGACCAAAAGGTCAAGAGAATTAATATTTTAGTAGTTAAATTATTTAGGACTAAGGCACAGATGGTGACATAAGTCATAACAGGAAGGTACATGTGGATATGCTCTTGTCTGATCCAACTTGTTTAATATCCCAACATACAGATCACCAGGTGTTCCTCACCCCTATTATTTATTCTGGTGATGGCATCCATGCTGTCATTCAGTAGGACAAGAGGACTGCTCTAAGAGTCAGGAAACTTGGCTGGTTCCAGTTCTAGAAACTTGTTGTGGGACCTCGAGGAAGTGACTTAACTTCTGGCTCCAGTTTCCTCCTCTTTCAATGATATTAGTGGCACGATGCTTTCTAGGCTCTTCCCATCCTAACAGTCTAGAATTCTATAAAGCTGCCTGCTGTTTCATACTGGTTCCATGCTATGAAACATTGGGCAAAGTATTTAACATCTCCACATTTATATAAATTAGATTAATAACCAGTGGCCTGCCTGGTTTGTAATATAGTTGAAAGGAATAAAGGTGGAAATATGTATGAATATACCTTGTAAATCATGGAAGCTTTATTTTTATTTATTTAACTTTTTTAAAATGTACTTTTTTTAAAAACATCTTTATTGCTTTCCATTGTTGTTAGTTGCTGCTGTATAACAAAGTGAATCAGCTACATGTATACATATATCCCCATATCCCCTCATGGAAGCTTTAAAGTATTAACATTGTTTTTCAACTGAGTTAGTAGTCATTGGAAATTCCAATATTTTTCAGTTGTAAGTAACATTTGTCCAATGTCAAGAGCTTTTTGAAAGCTGTGCTCTTTAAACTTGGGTTGAGATATATAGGAAGCTTTCCTAATTTATCAGAAGATCAGTTCTCAGTGTTCTGAATATATGTCATAAAGCAAAATAAAATAAGTGGCAACTTGCCTTAATGACACTGTGAAATGCTTAAGGTGTCACTTTTCTCATTCAAATAAAAAAAATCAAATATGGTTTTAGATGTTTATTTTCTCCCTTTTAATAGACATAACACTCATAGTGGAAGCATTTTGGCCCTTGGAGATGAAGGACCAAAGGTGGGTGTAATCCAGTGTTGAGGGAGGGAAAAGTAAGACTAAGAGCTGTCTTTTTAGGTCAGAGTGCAGGTGAGTAACTGTTTAGGTTTAGGATAAGATGATGTTAATAATGATGAAACCATTGGTTTAGAAAAATAAGAACCATACAAACATCTGACTGTTCCTATGAGGACTGAAAGATACCGGTATCGGTTCAACCCACTACCACCCTCCAAAACTTTCCAAAACTCCTTTGCCTTTTCCTCAGCACTCCCAGGTAATAACTGAGACAAAAGTGGAATTTCCTAGGAAAGGGCCAAAAATATCCTCAGACAGGGAACAGGAAGCATAAAAATATCTCTTAGGAGAGCACCAGTTGTTCAGTGATTTCTAGCTTGTGTTTGGAGCCGCAGCAGAGATGCTCAGAACACCAGCAGCTCTGTGCAATCAGCAATACGCACTGGCCCAGAGGCAGGTATATGTAACACTGAGAAACTGCCTAGGAAGCACTGATTTGAATGAGATTTGGGGCAATATTTTGGAGACCTGTCATGATTTAGAATATCAACTCGGAAGCCCCCAGCACCATGGCTCTCAAACACTGTAGGGCAGAGAATTCCTTTTTTCCCAGGGAAATCTCATGTAGAATTCATCTATAAAACAGATTAAAAAGATGCACTGGTTGAAGGAAGAAGAGCCCCCACTTCTTGCTGCTCAGCCTCCCTCACCCCAAGTTATACCCAAGGCAATGCATTTCCATGAAGCCTCAGCTTGAAAGCCACTGATTTAGTAGGTCTTGTGTTAAAAGGTCTTTGAACCCAAGATTTTTTCCCACGATGTAATACATTTCTCCAAACAGCAGCAGCACCTCTGACTTCTCTGTCATCCTTGCTCTCCAAAACAGGGCAAGTCATCTGATAGAATCTCTGCAATGACCCCAGCGTCTGTTTTCTTCCTTCCAGACCATGGCCACCATCTAAATCTAGACCCTTCTTACTCGTTCCTGGACAATTACCAATACATGATATAAGTTACCCCGATTCCAGGCTCTCTGCTGCCTACTGCATCCTCCATCCAATAGCCCACGTCCAGATTAATGTTGATGAAGAATTCTCATTGAGCATCTTTTCTGCTCTGAAATCTTCAGTGGCTCCCTGTTATCCAGTAGCACCAACTAGGACTATATCCCTTTCCAGAAGAACCCTGTGTCTTTTGACTTTACTTATCCTATCGCCTCAGCTTGAATTTTCCTCAATCTTAAGGATTCAACTCAAATGTCACCTCTTCCATGAATGCACTTGTGAACTTCCCACCAGGAGTGAACATTCCTTCTAAACCCTCCAAGAGTTTTGATAACATTTAGTTGTATTACACTACTGTTTACTTGTTTTATCTCTTTGACTGGATTCTATTCCTGTTTATATCATACAAAGCAACTTGGCTGAGGTAGTAGGTACCTTTTTAAAATAAGAGAATAAAAACATTAATGGTAATCAATCAAGTGTCCCTGAACACCTAAGGAATACAAGATGGCAATAGAGGGCTGAATGTACTATTCTCCATATTTCAAAATATCTAATAAAAATTAATTGTGACACATTCATAAAAATGTACAATCAAAATGAAATGCTAATGAAATTTTTGTGTTTGTTTTTGCTTTTGGCTGAGGTTAATACAGAGTGATAACACTACTAATTTTACCAGAAGCTCTCTTTTGCTATTATACATTACTTTGCCTAATTAAAAAAAGAGTTACTGCTTACATGCTTCCCCTGGTAGGTGTTACCAACTCAGTTAACACCCCTCCCCCATCCCAATTCATATGTTGAAGTTCTGTGCCTAATATGAGTGTATTTGGAGGTAGGGCATACAAGGGGCTAGTAAAGGTTAAGTGAGATCGTAAGGGTAAGGCCTTAATCTGATAGAACTGGTGTTTTTATAAAAGAGGATGAGATCTCTCTCTCTCTCTCTCTGCATGTGCACAGGAAAAAGGCCATGGGAGGACTCAGAAAGAAGGCGGCCATCTACAATCCAGGAAGTGAGCTCTCACCAGAAACCAAGCCTGATGGCACCTTGATTCCAGACTTCTAGCCTCCAGAAAGGTAAGAAAATAAATTTCTGTTGTTTAAATCTCCCAGTTTGTGGTATAACGTTATGGCAGACTTAGCAAACTAAGACAGTAAGCAAAACATTTCAAAACCTGAAGCTAGAGGGATAGGAGAAGCAGTAGAGATTCTTGGGCGTGATTATCTGGGGGACCTTCCTTTCTTCCAGGCTAACAGCAGACTCCACAAGTGACTGCTGCTAGCAGAGCTATCCTCCTGGTCCAGCAGGGTGGAGGCTACCTGGGTTTGTTCCAGACAGAATCACTGATGCCTTGCCTGGTTCCTCTCAGCTCTTAATCACTGTGAGCTGAATGAATAACTCACTTATTTCAGACATGTTGTTTTATATAGTGCTTGAAAATTTCTAGGAAAGTCCGTTCTCTAGTAGGTCTGTGTCTTTATTCCTGTCTTACCGCTAGGTTCTTCATGACATTTTTTTTTCTTAAATTCCATATATATGTATTAGCATACGATGTTTGTCTTTCTCTTTCTGACTTACTTCACTCTGTATGACAGACTCTAGGTCTATCCGCCTCATTACAAATAGCTCAATTGCGTTTCTTTTTATGGCTGAGTAATATTCCACTGTATATATGTGCCACATCTTCTTTATCCATTCATCCGATGATGGGCACTTAGGTTGTTTCCATCTCTGGGCTATTGTAAATAGAGCTGCAATGAACATTTCGGTACATGACTCTTTTTGAATTATGGTTTTCTCAGGGGAAGGGTGAGCTGTGACAAAGTGAGAGAGAGGCATGGACATATATACACTACCAAACATAAGGTAGATAGCTAGTGGGAAGCAGCCGCATAGCACAGGGAGATGAGCTCGGTGCTTTGTGACCACCTAGAGGGGTGGGATAGGGAGGGTGGTAGGGAGGGAGACGCAAGAGGGAAGGGATATGGGAACATATGTATATGTATAACTGATTCATTTTGTTATAAAGCAGAAACTAACACACCATTGTAAAGCAATTATACCCCAATAAAGATGTTAAAAAAAATTAAAGTTAAAAAAAAATAACAAAAGCAATGAAAAGCAAAGGTTAAAAAAAAATTTCTAGGAAAGAAGTTAACAGCTTATGTGTCTTTTAGGTCTGACTTGAATCCTTTCAGTTGCCAAACTCCATTTCTTTCCATATTTTCCTTTATAAAGAAAAATTTTTAAAGATAAATAGTTTCTAAGACTTCATTCAGTTTTCCTATGATTGACATACTTTGTCTAATCATTTCCCCTGAGATCCTGCTTTTACTACAGTTCAAGTTCTTTCTTTAGCCTTCTATAAAGTTCTTTTAAGTTGTAGGTCCCTAATGTAAACTCAGGATTCCACTGAAATGACTAATGCTTAGCATATTTGAAGATCATAAATACATATACATTCAGATATTATGTCAATCTTTATTCCTATTATGCCTAAAGAAGAACCTCCTATTGTTATTGAGATGATAGAGTGAGTTTACTCTATAACTTGAAAAACAAGTCAAAGTATAAACATACCACTAATTTAAATGTTCTTTAAATAGACTCATCAGCTTCTAAGACCACTCTGGCATTCCTGGATGATACTGGGGACCCTTGTTAGCTGAGCTATTGTAAGACACTCTGAGATTTAGAAACAGACATTAGAGGGTCATTTACAGGACAGAGATTAAGAGCTTGGAGCCAGATTCCCTAAGCTGTGATCTTGGGTAAATTACTCAACTTCTAGATGACTCAGTTTCCTCAAGTGTAGAATAGTGCTAATAGCAGTGCCTTCCTCATTAGCTTATGAGCAAAATTAATAATACACATAGAGCACCTCAAACAATGCCTAGGACACAGCTAGTGCTAAGCAGGTGGTTAGGCATTAAAATCAAAAGGGTGACAGCTGTCCTGTAAGGCTGTTACAGAATAACAAGGGGCCCTCTCAGGGCTGTGGCTGCATCAAGGAGACCTGGAAGGGGCCAGGAGAATGGAGGTGACTCTGCTGATGCAGGAGGAGGCCGAGACCCTGTCTCAACAGCACTTTCCTGGAAATCTCAATCCCTCTAGAGAGGTTCCATTTTGAGGGCTAGCCTTGGCAATTCTCATTCCGGAGAGCTAGCTCTTCCATATCTCTTATCAAGTTTCTTTCTAGTTTAGGCCAGAGACCACACTCCTCACTCCCCGAAGACACACTGTCCTGAATTAGAAAGCTTCCCTTGTTAGCAAGAGAGAACGTTATAATCCCACTATTTCCTAAGAGTCTGGCAATGCCCTGTTTCCAAGAAGGTTCCACGAGTAAATTCTTCCCGTCTCTGCTCCCTTCCCCTCAAGGACACAGATCTCCAGTGGTCCTGTTTCTAGGCTGTGTGTGCTGGGAGTAGGAAACCTTCCTTATCATTTCATGTCTGTCTTTTTTGTCTGTTTGTTTGATATCCTCTAAGCATTTTAATAAACATTAAAAATATTATTATTATTCATGTCTTTCTTTAAATTCCCTTCCTGAACACCTGCTGCGTGTGGGCCAGGGTTTCAGGAAGTGATGTTACCTTCTCAGCTCCTCCAGATGCCTTGAAGCAGCAGTTTTCTTTGAAGCTTGATTTTTATTCTAAAGTGCACCTTTCCAGGCCGGGGGCTAGTACCCCGGTGGGCCTATGAGCTCTCTTACTAGCCTCATGCAGCCATGATTTGGTTTTATTTTATAGGCCTCTCTATAATTATGTCAAAAATGCTTCCCTTTTCTGGATTCTCAATTTCCTGAAGTCCATTAAAATCTAAGCCCAGCTGCATTTTAGAGACTAGTGCTTCTTATACTTTAATGTGCATGTGAACAACCTGGGCATCTGGTGAAAATGCTGATTCTGGAGTGGGACCTGGGAGTCTGCATTCCCAGTACGGATCCATGTGCTGCTGGTGCCGCTGTCCTTGGGCCACATTTGGGGCCTCCACGATTTCGACCCCTCCTCCCCACAGTCATTCACACCCCCAGGGCAGGCCCCCTCACACACTGGCGATTCTGACTTCCAGAAAGGTCCTTTAAAATATTTGCTTCCAAATGTTGCATTCTGCTCAATCTAGAGCAGGCTATCAAATTAAGCTTCCTCTTTACCTTGTCATGAAGGCTTAGTTGGTGGCATTATTGTGTCTACTATAATGCAGTGATTTCAGTTGATGTTTACAGTGAATTAATAATCCCTCACTGGCTCTTCCTTCCTTTTGTGCAGAGTGAAAAGACATTCTCCTCTCTGGGCCCTCTGTCACATGTCACTTAAGTTTTAGAAGACTCAGGGACACAAGTCCCCATGTCCCTTATCTCATCCATTGTCATCCTTCTTGTTTTTCCATGTGGAGCTTCATGCTTAGGGTCACCCTGAAGGGTCTGGAGAGGGCAGATGGCAGCAGGAACCCTGGCATGGGAGACCATTAATATTCATTGGACACACTTAGGTGTCTGCACCGGATGCTGGCTGGGAAACCTCCTGGGCGTGTCATCTTGGAAAGGCTCCTGTCAGTGGCTGGGCCAGTGCTCTGTCCTGCAAACCATTCTCAGCTCTGACCCTGAAGGAAGCAGGAAAAAGGACTCTTAAACCATCCCCACCCAACCCTCTTAACCAGATCAGGACCCTGTGTTTCCCTCAGGTTCTGGATACTAAATCTTGGGGTTCTAACTAGGACAGCAGCTGTGACTCTGAGTGATTCTGTTCCTTAGGTCAGCTCCCCTTTAAGTAGTTTACAATTTGATCTATTTATTAGCCAGTTATAGAACTTGGTTGCTTGAAGTAACCTTGATTTTGTTTTGTTCTTTTCAAGCTGTCCCAGGAGGTGAAGGGATTTACCCAGGTTCCTTTAACTGGTAAGGGTGATCTGGCTGTTAGTGGCATGGCCATAAACAAGAATAGTTAGTTCCAGACTCACGGTTCAGTGCTTTTCCCACTCCACTCAATTCTGGGTGACTCTCCTACTGGTAATTCAACTTAAGGTTAACTAGAAACAATGAAGAGTAAAGTGATAGTATATTAGAAGTAAACAATTCTTCTCTTAAAGATATATCTGTGTGTGTATATATATATATATATATATATATATATATATATATCTGTGTTTATACATATATATATTTTATTAAAAAATATATATTTTACTTAATGATCCCCAGTTCTAAAGCTAAGGATGATTCAGTTGATTAAAATAATTTGAAAGAAAATAAGACTGGAAGTCAGAAGACATAGTTCCTGGCACTGCTGCTAATGAACTTTGTGTCCTTGAGTGAAGCACCCCAACCCCTCTGAAACCCAGCTTCCTTACCTACAAAATGAGAGGGTTTGAATCTCTCAACTCTCTTTCTAGATCTAACATCCTATGATCCCTTTGATTTTATGGTTCCCAGTGCAAGGTCCAATAGAGTTATACATCCAATAATAACCACCCACTGGCTCCGCATTCAAACACGTCTCCTCTATGCTGAATTCTGTGCTGCAATAGAGGCTTCAGGGCTTGTCCCTGATGAGAGGAATTTCAGGGTGTCTGCTGGCATTGATCACGACAGACAGCAATTCCAAGGGAACAATATAGAATGAGCCAGTTATTCATTCACCACAAAGAAACACTGGCCCATCTCCAGGCATTCAGACTCAGTTCAGTCTTCAGATAACAGGCATTTAGCACCTCACCTGTGACCTGGGGATTAACAGAATCACAGATGACAGAACTGCTCCGCTGCTCCTAGGACTCATGGCATATCGGCAGGAAGAGAGGTTACGCTTAGGGCACACTTAGCTTGTCAAATTATATCACTGATCATCAAAGGGAAACATACACACTGTGGCTGTGAACCTTGAAAGGCACTGTGGAATAATTTCGTGTGGAAGAAGCAGCCAGCCATGATTTTAAACCCTGAATTTGTGCTCTGGCTCTTGCAGTGATTCTAGATGGTTCTACAGCCCTGGCATCCCACGGTACAAGGCTTTTTAGACATTTATCTTGCCTTCTGCTTGTGTCTATATTATGCATTCCTTTGGGTCGACATTTGGCTTTACAGAGCTGCTCAGTGCAGTGTGCCGTGTTGCAGTTCACTTTGTAAACAGACAACAGTGTTGCATGTAACAGTCACGTCCAAGGTGAGTTTTAGTGAAGACATCTTTGATCTCTAGACATCTTGATTTCCTTTAAAGTAATCATGCCACTCCATGTAATGGAAGGCATAATTTCCAAATAAATATTAATATACAGAATCTGCACTGTGCTCAAGCATCCTTTTAGCTGTAGTATGCAGCATGGATCACTGCTCTAGTCTCCAAGGGGCTTGGGTTAATGCAACTGTTAATGTTATGGGATTTCTCCAACTCATTGGTTCTCATGGAGTCATAAACATTGATACTTTACTCCATTTAGGTAAACACTAGATCTCTAGCCTCCAGCAAAACACAACACACAAACTAAGAAATTCCTGGAAGTGAAAAGAGGGCCGTATTACATGTTACTTAAAGTACATTTGACCACCCCCCACGCCTTTTTTTTTTTTTTAAGAGAATTTGTTTCTTCGTGTATTTTTTTTTTCTGTCATGTAGAGGATTTGGGCTTGAATATGGACAGTTTCCCACTACCAGTCAGCCTCAGAATGCTGTTTTCCCCAAGTTTCTCATGATAAAAAGACTCAGATTCAGAGCTGACTGCCTGGCAGCTGAATTTCATTAAGACTTTGATGGGAAACTTAAGTTGGAATTACAAACATCTGTGGTTAAACTTCCCTTTAGTAAACCATTTCCCAGAATTTAACTTTACCACACTAGGAGCAAAAAGAAAAGCAATTGAAAAAAGAATGCTGCTTTTTGGCAAATGCTGGAGTAGATATTTAAATATTCTTCTATGTGGTCACTATATCTCAGTCAAGTAGCAGATTATTTGCTTTAGAAAACGCGAAAGTAATTGTTTGGAAATGCTAAGTTTTGGAACTCAAAGCATGTACTGGCAGTCTGATTTTAATGGTTTCTAACCAATCAAATGTCTCATAACTATGTCTGGCCATCATTATATTTATGTGGTTACTTTGAGCAAGGAAAAACCCTAAAGGAGAGGAGTGTTTTTGGCATTATATGCTTCAAGAATCTATGACAAGTCAGATTTTAGAATTTAATTGTGAAAGGGAAAAAAAAAAAAGGTTATAGCCCTTGTCATAGCAAATATGCTGGGTTTTTTGTTTAGTTTTTTGGGTATTTGGGAAAACTCATTCATTTCTCTTAACTGCTCAGATTATCCTATTTCTGGGGAAAGGTTATGTTTAAAGAACCATTAGGGATACAATTATTTTGATAGTTAAACTAGTCTCCTTCTTGTCCAGTGTTGGATAATCAGCAAATTTGTAAGCAAAAGTTGAAAGTAATCAAATTTACAGAATAAGCAAAAATTTAGATGAAAATAGACTGATACTACAAATCTGAACTCACAGGTAGATAAAAACAGATAATGGAAGAAAAAGGGTGAGGAGGGAGGGAGAGAAGAGAGAATGAGGGCAGACTGAGTTAGGCAGCTTATACACACGATTTCACTTAAATTTCACAAATATCTTGCAAAGAAAATACATTTGTATTCATTTTAAAATCAAACAGACGGAGCCTCTGAAAAATGCACTAATTTGCCTAAAGTCAAACAGCTAGAAAGTAGGGGAGCTGGATTCATAGCACATCTGTCTGGCTAGATGCCCACATTGTGCCTTTGATGAAAGGTGAATTTCAAATGTCATAAAGCAGAGGACTGCAAATAAACAGTCCTCAGATGTGCTTCCCACAGGGCGTTAAAAAAACTGAGTCAGCAATTTCACTTAAGAATCCAGATTCTGTCTTCTTGTAAAAAAACAGAAGGCCTGGCAACACAGAGAGGTGGGTGCCCTCTGGAAGAGGCATCCCGTCCTCTGCTGCTGCTTGGGCCCCACCACTCACAGGATGTGTTCCTTTCCCTACCCAGTTATTTTTTGCTCGGCCTCCGTAAAAATCTGAGTTTTAAAACTGTCTCTGTTCCATAGGATCAGCAATTCCACTTCTAGGTATATACTCAAAAGGACTGAAAGCAGGGACTCTGATGGATAATTGTAGACCAATGTTCATAGCAGCACTATTTACGGTAGCCAAAAGGTAGAAATAACTCAATGTCCATCAACAGACAAATGGATAAATAAAATGTGATATTACATACAGTAGAATATTATTCAGCCTTAAAAGGGAATGAAATTTGGGCAAATGCTACAACATAGATGAACCTTGACCACGTTATGTTAAGTGCAATAAGCCAGGCACAAAATGACAAATGCTGTAGATTCCACTTATATGAGATACCTAGAGTAGTCAGATTCATAGAAACGGAGAGTAGAATAATGGTTGCCAGGGCCTGGGGAAAAGGCTAACAGGAATTATTGTTTAATGTGTATTGAATTTGAGTTTGGGAAGATGAAAGTGTTGGAGATGGATGGTAGTGATGGTGATTGGTGGCGATGGATGATGATGAATTACCTAATGCAACTTAAAAATGGTTAAAATAATAAAATTTGTGTATATTTTACCACAATTAAAAAAAAACCCATTTCTTCTGGTTAAATCTGAGAGCTCTGGTATTACAGCAAATGGAATTCTCTGTTTTCCAGCGGTTTTATAATAAATTCTGTAAGATAGGCCATGTAATTTATGCTACTCATCTAGCAAGCACTGCATAAATGGTCTTTGAATGGTATTTTATATATCTTCACTTTAAGAAATTATCAAACTTTGACTAAAATTGTTCCTACAGATAGTTATATTTACCTCACCACATTTTTCTAGATATTCTTGCACAGTTGAATTACTTTCATAAACTCCTTCCTAGCTGGGCCACTTACCAGGCAGGTTGCCTGGGCAAATGCTTTGTGCCTCAGTTTCCACGTTTGCAAAATGAGATAATAAGTACGCCAATCCCACTGAACTGTTATGAGGGTTAAAGGAAATAACTCATGGAAAGTGCTTAGACCAGTGTCTGGCACGTGGTAAATACTCAATGAGTGTCATCGATAAGCCACGCTATTATTATTATTACCATTACTGTATTCCAGTCCTTCTAAAATAATGTTTCCCAGGAACTTTCTTTGGTGTTTGGTGAGTAAGTGGCTGTGCCCTACTGGCCTAGCCCAGGAGTAATACTTTTTCCACATTAGCCCCATGGCACTTAGCTGATAGCTGCTCTTACGGAACATAAATTCATTCTGCTTTATATAGTGGCTACGTGTATGTTTTTCTGTCTTAGATTGCTTACTCCTTGAGGGTAGGGATGTGACTCTGCCTTCTTTCTGTCCCGCCTGGTGCCTGCTTTATTACTGTGTACATGGTAGGTCTCCAAACCTGCTCTTTGGATGGTATTAAGTGAATGAAATAATGACTGCATGCCAGGCTGGGGGTGGGGTGTGGGTGTTAAATTACCAACTGCTCTGTTGAACAGCGGTATAGAATGATGGCCTAGGCCAGTGACTGGAAGTCTTGATATTGTTCTACAAAGCCTTTCTCAAAGTAAGTGAGCAAGATAAGGCAACGGAAAGCAGATAGTGAAAGGGATCTGAGCTGTCTTTTAATAAACATACTACAATCCTTTAGTGGCAGGGCACCTAACTACGTGTTGGAGCATGGGATCACAGATCAACCATGAAGGGTGTCTAGAAGAAAAGTCCCGCAAAATTAGTCTAGTTCATATTGCTTTTTTTTTCTTAGCAAGCAAGTTTGTCTAGTGTGAGGTACATTTGTGGTTCATGGGGCACGAATCTTCTTGGAGGGAAGCTAAGAACAGCAACTGCAAAATCCAATCAGGTTATCAGGAGATAAACTCCTGGTTTCCCCTCTCAGGGAAGTTTGCTCAGTATTGTCAATTATTTCCCTTATTTTCTCAATAATCTACCAAAGGCAGTAACAGCACCGTCGCCTTCCACCACCTCCCGCTTTGCCCTTCCAGCAAAGTCCCCACTCCTCTCTGAGTCTCTGGGTGGCTTCTTTCCAGCCACGAAGGATATAGACAACAGGGATATGGCAATATTAAGTAAAATAGCACCATAAAATAAAGTTCTGAGAAATATTCCCAACTAAGGGTTTCTTTTAATCAACCTCTAACCTGTGTTCTTGACCTTGTTTAACTCCTGCTTCTTTTTGATAAACAAGAATGTCACTCTTCCTAAGGACACTCTGATACCCTCTCCTGGGGGACTGTTCCCATCTCCATCCCTGCGTCCCCTCCCATTCTTCTGCATCTCCGTATTGGCCAAGAAGACTTTTGCCTAGTTTCACTTGCTGTAATGTGTATAATAAAATTAAGTCTTTCTTTTCTTAAATGTGGAATATTAGAATACTAAATATACTTTTTGACACTACCTAGTTTCCCCTTTGCCCACCCCCACCTGCTGAGAATCATTGTTCTCACCATATACTCAGAAATAATGGACTCAGTAAATTATCTGCTCGTAAAAAAGCAGGTAGTAGGAAAATCCTACCAACTAGCACCCATGGTGCTCCTGTTTTCAAATTCTCTGCATCCTGTAGGAGCTTGTGCTTATTTTAGAAGGAAAGGAGGGGCGTTCCTTCTTGGTCAGCCCATGTTTCCCATCCTTTTATTCAGTGCATGTTGAATGTATTTGTTCTCCTAACCCACACTGTGCACCAGTATGCCGTAGTCTGTGCTGAGGGTGGAGAGGATGCCAGTCCTGCTATGGAGGGGCGTGGGAGAGCCTTAGGAAGGCCGTCAGCCTAGCACCTCCCACTGCTCCATGCTTGCTTTACTAGTTTTCTTTCTTCCCTTTGAAGGAGAATTGAGGAATGACCATTTATATATATACCCGATCCAAATAAAATGAATGTATTTTTAGAATATCCTTCCAACCACCTCTCCAAACGCCCGCGAATAATGTCTTGTATGAGTCCATGTTCTCTTTTTCTCTACAGATGAAATATAACCTCCTGAACCAATTCAGTGGAGTGGTTGTACCATGTTATTAAATCTCCAGAATGTATTTGCTTTCAGGTCTCCTTACTGGCTATAAAAAGCATGGGAAACCCGAATGGTGGGGCGTTGGAATCGCTGTGGGACTGCAGGCTGACTGGAGGGCATTATGTGAAACTATGCAGTGGGAACATAATTACCCCAATCCCACCCTTTCTACATCATATGACCCTCCGGAATGACTAATAGATTCTTTCTGTTTCCCTAAACCAGAAGCCTCAACAGGCATTCTGGACCTATTAGTCTCTGACAGTATTACAAATTTAACACACTACGTGACATTCTTTTTGATTGGAAGGATACAGACAAGCAATATTAAGTAAAATAGCACCATAAAAATAAAGTTCTGAGAAATATTCCCAAATAAGGGTTTCTTTTAATCCAACTAGCCATGTATTTTTTATAATAATAATAAAGACAACACGTAGGATGTATTAAGCATTTATACATGTTAGTCACTGTGTTAAGTCCTCTATGTATTTTATCTAATTTCATCACAGTAACTGTATGAAATATGAAGTAGACATCAATAACTTATCTAAGTCTCAGTTTCTTTATCTGCAAGTTGGGCATCTGTAGTTTGCCCAAGGTAAGGAGCAGGCAAGCTGAAATTTGAACTTGGGACCATCAGACTGCAAAGCCTGCAATCTAAAACCCTCTGCTGTGCTGCCTTCATATTATTTCACTGAACATACGAGTATATAAGCAGTTGCTCAGGGTTTCAGCAATAAATTTAAGGTTCCCTAAAAAATCAAATAATTATTTTCTTACGTTTTGTGAGATGAGAGTTACAAAAAGTTATGTGTGCCTGTCTTTTTAGAATTAGCAGGTAAAAAGATAGGATGCCCAGATAAACTGAATTTCAGATAAACAGTGAAAAAAATTTTAGTATAAATACATCCCATGAAATATTTGAGACATAACCAAAATCTATTTGTTGTTTATCTGAAATTCAAATTTAATTGGGTGTCCTGTATTCTATCTGGCAATCCTACTCTTAAGCATTTCATTCTGGAACTTTCCACTCAAAGCAACAGGTGGAGATAATGCTTCCTGGGGGGTTGATTCCAAGCCTGTAGAGAAGTGAAGCCTTCTCATTGTGTGGAGTGTCTCCTGGTCTGGCTTCTCCCCATGTCTGAGTACAAAGTTGACCAGAAGGCGTGCCCCTCTTTCTCATGGGGATTACATTTCACACCACAATGGGAGTTGGTATGCTCTGGCCCTACCCATCCTCCCCTCATTTTGGGGTGTGGGTAGGGCTCACTCCTGGAGAAGGACCATCTTCATGCGTATTATCTTATCAGTAGTTTAATAACTACGGTTATACTAACAATTAGTAGGACTAATGGCAATAATCCAGACTTCAGTGCTGTTAGAAATGGCACTAGAAATGCATCAATGGCATTAGAAATGTATCAATCCACATAACTGCTTTGGTTCTATAGTTGCTGTAATCATAGCTATGGGTGTGTGTGTGTGTGTGTGTGTGTGTGTATACATGTGCGTGTGCGTGTGTGTGTGTGTGTGCGTGTGTGTGTTGTTAGGTCAACTGCTCTTTCCTTTCCCATGAACTTAGGTGACTTCATTTTCCTCCTATTTAGCATCTCCCACGCCCTGGACGTGCTGTTGTCCGTCTCGGCTCAGGGGGTTCTTAAATCACTTACTCTGGATTCATCCACCTTTACCCAGTTTCTACACTTTGGTTATGCTTTTAACATAAACGCTTTTGCAAGGGATTCAAACAGCAGCTCGTTGAATAAGCATATCATCAGTAGCATATCTCCATCATTTTTACATTTGGGATGGGGCTTGACTTTCATCATGACTTCTTGTTTCTGGAATAAAATGGCTTGTGTCTATTTAAGGTATCTGCTCTGCAGTTTCCTGACAGCTTCTTTAGTGCCCTCACCCACTCTTCACCCTCCCCTCTTGCAGAGGACCTTCTGTTTAATTTGTGACAAAAAGATTAGTCCTGCAGTATTGTTCCCACTGTCCTAACATCACAGAGGAGCAGGAAGCCAGTGACAGGGCACACACATTAAATGGTGTGGCTTGACAAAAATGACTCTATTGGGACATCACAAGCGGCGGAAAGTCACAGACGTGCTACTGCAGCCCCAGCTGAGAGTCTAGCCTACTAACTCAGAGTATGCAGGACACATGCCCTTTTACCAGCTTGAACAGGGATGTGTTCCAAAGCCTCAGCTCTCAAATCACAAAGTCCAAATCCAACGTACAAAGTAAAACTCTTTATTTCAAGTTTCTGAACTGACCCGTCCAGGTGAAACTCATAAGGCGGGTGGGGAAGGGAAAGGGGGTGGGGAGAGAGGGGGACACAAGTGTGATACACACAACACGGGGCACAGGTGCCCCAGCAGGGTGACAATGGCAGGGGCACTGTACCTTGGCAGCAGGCGGCAGGCTTCCGGGAGCCACGCGGGCCTCGATGGTCTCAGGCGGGTCTAGTTGGCCGAACGCTGAGCTCCCTTCAATGTCAAAAGGAGAAGCGCTGTCGTCCTCAGACGCGGCGCGGGAGCAGGCGGCGCCCCAGAGGAGCCACAGGGGCAGGACTGCGTACCAGGCAGAGCTCAAAGCCATCTCTCCGCTGACATCCGACAGGGCTCTTCCAGGGGCTCGGCCACTGTTGGTCCTCGCCGGTCCCCACTGTGGTGCAGCGGTGCCTCACTTATTTTACCTTCTGTGCGTCTGCAGTATCCAGATGTGGGAACTCAAGGCAGCCCAGGGAGCAACTTAGTAGAAAAAGGAAGAGTGAGAGAGTAAGCCAGAGCCTGCTCCACCCCCCCCTTCTCTCTCTCTCTCCTCTTTCTGTCTTCCCCCTCCGTTTCTCTCTCTCACTTTCTCTCTCTCTCCCCAGAGGCTCTCGCTGCAGAATGTACAGATGGATGGAGCTTAAAGCTCAGCATCAAGAGGCGGATGCGTTTGGGGCGAGCCCCGCGAGCGCCGGCCACCTCCTGTCCCTGGCGGTCGGGATTGAGGGCTGCGCTGTCCTGGCTTCCTTCCCACACCCATTTTCACCACTCCCTTTTTACCTTCACTTCCAGGCCCTCCCCCTCCAAGCTGGTCTTTCAGACACCGTGGCCGGGCCTTTCCTGGCGGCCTCCCCTCCCCTCTCAGTTTGGAGCCCCTCCAAGGGCCTCAGATGAATATTCAGCTTTTGTGATTGCTTCCTCACATCTCTTATTTATTTAGCCAAGGTGCCGGGTGTCTTATCTATATTTATGTACATCTTTTATGTGGCCCGGATAGTTTGCAGTAAAGTGGGTGGAAAAGGGATTCCTGGGCTGGAGCCGGAGGTGGATGCTCTCAGATGGCAGAGGGGGAGGGCACCCCCTTTCTTGGGCAGTGTTTCTCATTTTCTAGAGACAGGCTGCTGCACTCTTTGTGCTCATACCTTCCCTGGAGACTGGCTGGCCACGCTCTTCCCCCTGACAGTCCTCACCCAGAGGGCTTGGGAGAAGAATATCTTTCACTGTAGCACTGGAAAATGACTTCATTACTCAAATGCATGAACTTTTATTTACAAAGAACATCTTGTTTTCGTCCTAAAGAGGTGCTTTGTAAGGGGCCCGGAACAAGGCTTGCAGTGTATGAGCCTGTCAAATATACTGCCCACAGCTCCGACCTCTTCCTTTTGCCCTGTAATCTCATGCCTACTACATCTGTCTGTCATGTAACCTTTCCAAGGCTTCGGGGTGAAGTTGAGCTACAATTATGTGGGGTACCAATGTGGATGGGTCAATGGCCACTAGATACTGATAGCTGATAGATACCTTTGCATTCATTGGCTTCATAAGGAGCTTTAAACATTCCCACAAGACCCAAACATGTTTTAAAAAGGATTAAGTGAGACAACCATAGAATAACACTTAAGTTTCTAGGTGTTTGAAATCACTCACAATCATGCAACTAAGCATTTCAATGAAGTCTAATCATTAGCTCTATTTATAGGACAAAAATCGTTTTATCTAAGGATAAACAAAGCAGCCATTTATTGTGCACCTACAATATGCCAGATACTTTGCATGTGTTATTTGCAAGCCTCATAGCATTTTTGCAAAATAGGACTATTATTTCCTTTTTATAGGATTAAAAAGGGAGGTTCTGAGAGACTAAGACATTTGCCCAAGTCACACAGCTGCTAGAAAGCTGGCCCCACTCCTCACTGATTCCAAAACTATCTTGCACATTTACACCACACTGAAACTCACGAAATAAAGTCCACAAATTCAGAGATAGAAGAGATTGCACTAAAAATTTCACAAAAATCCCAATTTTTTGAGTACTTTCTAGGTGCCAAAAAGTTTGCATAAATTATCTCATTTATTTCCCTCTTCACTATAATGAGATAGGCGTTGTTATACACATTTGGTAATGGGTACGTGGTAAAAGTACTACTAAAACAGGTAAATCTGATGCTAAGGTCATTGGTGTTTTCAACAACAAATTGGTATAATACAAAAGTGCCAAAGCTGGAAGAAGCAAAAAGTTTTCATATTTCCCAAAGCGTCTGTAATGTTTTCAATTCAAGATATAAAAATAGTATTGCAATGAACCATTAAGCTAAATTATGATCATCTTCTTCCACATAAACTGGTTAACCCACTAAATTAAGTAAAAGAACTTAAAAATATATATTTGGTTTGGCTGGTTCTTCAAGAGACTTACATTGGGAGACAAGATGGCCAGACTCTGAAGAGGAAAAAACGATGCTCAAATATCCTGTCCTACTCTCGCTTTGAAAAAACTTTAAATAATAATTAATAACAATAATGATTTAGGTACATATTATATTCTGACTTCAGATATAGACCTCGTCAGTACACAAAAGCTGTTCACATTTGCTTCCTGCTGGATTATGTCCTGTTCTTCGTTAAATGTCAATTAATCGCACACTTTTTATTTGACCCAGCGCCTCTTTTCCCTGCTTGCCAGGCAGTGTCAGGTTCTATGAGAGGCCTGAGCAGTGGGAGTAGGAGTGCATTTATTCAAGACCTGTGAACTTTTTGATTAAATATATGTTTCTAACTCTACCTCCTCATCTTTCTGCAGATAGTATTATTAGTTTTGAGGCAAAACAGCAAAATACACAAGAAGCTTGGGTTTTGTATGAAATAAATTAGGCTGCAAATCCTAAGTCTGTTTACAGTGGCTCTGGGAGCTTGACAGAACTTAGTCTCTCTGGGTGTCAGTTTCCTCATCTGTAAAATGGGATAATGATGCCTCTTTCATGAGTAGTAAATGAAATAATGTGAATAAAGCATTAACACAGCCTGGCATATGGTCAACTGCTCAATATTTACTATTTAACTAACTGTATTTTAAAGTCTTAAAAAAGCGCAGAATCATTATTTTTAAAGAGAAAAAATAAGCATGTTTATTTGGGTAACCTCCTGTTTGCTGAGAATAGCCGTTCACATTTCTGGCTGCTACTTGGGACTTCCTTGTATTAACCATGAATGAGGCATCTTAGAGTGACAGAGCAGTCAGGCGAGGAGGGAGACTGGCTGACTATTTTATAGCAAGTTGGAAGGCACTAGAACAAAGGTAATAATCACCAAAGGGCCACCCCAAGACCATCAAAGGCCTGAGTGTGGGAGGATTTTATTCCTGCTAACATTACAACTGCAGAGTGTCTCCAGTATGGCTGCTTTCTTATCATGACCCTCCTTCTCTCCCTCTCCAGGCATTCAGCAAGTACTTTCATGTCCACTCTCTCCTTTGGGAGCCCCACCTACCCCATGATGGAAGGGGTACTGCTCCATCATTCCCAACGCACAGAAGAGAGCATGGCATTATGACAGGCTAAGAGGTTAAATGGCAAGGACACTAGGCCGGTTACTGCAGGCTGAGGGCCCCATGCCTTCTGACTCCCAGACCAATGCTTTCCTAACCAGACCAAGCTATTTTTAGTTCTGGCAGCAGCAGATCTGGTGGTTTGGAGGCTTTATCAACAGAGGGTTCTGGAATTCTCTTCTGAGTCCCCTGCTGCAGTTATCAACAGATCAAGGCTGCCCACTCCCTTCAGCACTTGGCTGTTGGGCCTGTCCATAGTGTCCAAGGATCTGGCAAGGGTGTTGTTAATGTATCCCATGTGCCCTTCTGCAAATAGAAAGTCGCGTCAGATGCTATTTAGGATTTTTAAGTGCTAATCTTGGACATAATTAGACAGGGGATTGTTGTGGGGACTGTGTACTAGTGACAATTTTATGATGAGATTGGTCAGAGAAGCAAGATGCATTATCCCTGCCATGAGGTGTCTAACTGATAGTCAAGTGGCAGGAAAGTAAGGAGGGAGATGGGGGTCTCTTTTTCTGTTCACACTCCTCTCCTCTCTGGCCAGGAGTCTCCTCTGTGAATGACTCTGGTGGGAGTTCAGGCCACCGGAGCAACAGCGAGAATGCTGGGAGAGGATAAGTCTTCTAAAAGTGGTTCTTTTCCCATCAGTTTGTTCAGGCTTTTGTTCGGGGTGTCGGTAGTATGTGCTCCCTATGCTTTGTCTCCTGACTATGACACTTGTCACAGCCTCACCTGGCTTTTAGCATGTGCCACCTGCATCCTTTCCATCCATCCATCCAGTATTTATTTATTTAATTTATTCATTAATTCACGTATTCATTTATTTAATCAGCATTTATTGAACACTTCAGTATGGCATGTGAAATGCTGAAGGTAAAATAATAAAAACATGATCCTGACTCTCAAGGAGTTCAGAGTCTGGTGGGACAGACCATGAGTAGACCCTGTAAGCAATGCAAAGTGATTAACGTGGATTGAAAGCAGAAGAACAAGCCCTTTACTGGAGCTCGGCAAGGGAGTGTGGGAGAAGGCTCCAGAGGGGGAAACTGTGTTGTCTTAACTGAGGAGAGGAAGGGAAGAATGGTGGTCCAGGGGGAAGAACTGTATGTGCAGAGGGACAAATGTGCCACAGCCCCGATGCCACAGGAGGGTGAGAAGGCCGTGGGATTTCCAAAGGCTCTTTGAGCCTCCCTCTTCACAGCCCATAGTCATGGCCTTCAGGGCTGTGAGACGGAGCCCGGTGAGAAGACACAGCTTCCCCGCCTCCTACTGGTCTCTCAGCGCCACAGAGGGATCCTCCCAAAATGCAGATCTGAAGACTGGAGAGCTGTTCACAGTCCTACTCACGTCCTGATCAAAAGCCTGAGAAAAGTGTTGGGAGGAAGAACAACTTTTTTAAAAATAAAAAAATTTTAAAAATTTCACTGTGGTGAGAACACAACAGGAGACCTACCCTTGTTTTGAAGGGTACAATGTGGTATTTTATCTACAGGAAAGAACCACTTTTAAAAGCTCCGTCCTCTCCCAGCACTCTCGCTGTTGCTCCTCCTCAGGTGGCCTGAACTGCCACCAGAATCGTTCGGAGACGTGTGGCCGGAGAGGAGTGAGAGCAGAAGACCCCATCTCCCACCTTAACTTCCTGCCACTTGACGGTCAGCTGGAGACCTCATGGTAGGGGAGAGCTCATGCTTGCTTCTCTGACCAATCCCATCATAAAATTGTGATCGTTTTGTTTTTGTTTGTTTGTTTTGTTTTTTGTGGTATGCGGGCCTCTCACTGCCGTGGCCTCTCCCGTTGCAGAGCACAGGCTCCGGACGCGCAGGCCCAGCGGCCATGGCTCACAGGCCCAGCCGCTCCACGGCATGTGGGATCTTCCCAGACCGGGGCATGAACCCGTGTCCCCTGCATTGGCAGGCGGACTCTCAACCACTGCGCCACCAGGGAAGCCCGTGATCGTTTTTTTTAAGTGAAAAAATTTAAGCCCAGGAATGACATGCTCATATTTTCATTTAAAGAGTTTAAAAAGTACCAAATATAATAATTACAGTAAAATAGGAAATTACAGCTATCACACAAGAAGGAAGTGAGGGGCACCAGGAATCATACCACTCTGGGGCAATGACTGACAACACTGAAAATGTTTGGGTGTAAATGTAACCTTCAGGCTTTTGTTACATCTATGTTGACGGATTCCATCTGTTTTTATATTATACATTATATATTATATACGTTATATATACATAGATTTTTTATATTATACATTATATATTATATACGTTATATATACATAGATTTTTGTGCATGTAAAATATATTTTAATATATATCCATTTTACAGATTCTATCTCCTTTTTTCTTGCAGAAATGAATCAAACTGTATATAATATTTTAAACTTTTTCTCCATATCACTGTAACTCCAGTGTTACTGTGAGTAGCTCACAGTGTTCGGATTGGCATTTTGGGAGGATTGGGTAGTGTGGATAAGGGCAATGCTGAGGGACCAGTAGGAGGTTGGGAAGCCCTTTCTTCTCACACTGGCTCTGTCAGCTCCAAGGGCAGGGACTGTACCGGTGAAGAGGGGGCTCAGAGAGCATTTAGGAATGATAACAGAAATGAGGATGTTCCTATGCAAGTCGTTCATCCTGATGGAGAAAGGGTGAAACCAGCAGGTAAGAGAGAATGGTCCTAATAAGGATTATCAACTGCCTCAGCTGTGACCTTCCTTTAGGTCTGCTGGAATAATTACTTCATCAGGCTAAAGGGAAGTGATGGATGCTCTGTGGTAATGTAATCAACTGAGTACAGAGGCATCAGCATCCGTTAACTCAGTGATGAGATCAGTAGAAAATAGGAGCACCTGGGACTTGATAATGAAATTAAGGAGAATTGGGCAACATTCAAAAGAGGAGGCCTGAAAAATGGGCTTTTTGTGTCCTTGCACACACCCCACCCCCAGCACCACAAAAGGAGGAGAAGATTCTTCAAGAGAAGTCTTGCTGTCACCATGGTGGGCATATAAGCAGGGAGGAGGGCTAAAATATGTTCTAACCTGCTTTGTGTGAGCAGCTGCAGACCAGGCTGTAAGATGCTAACTCAAAAGCTCCACAGTCTAGCTCTGCATTCCATGCATTATCCTCTAGAAAACGCATACTGGACATGCTCACCTTGGGAAATCAACTGACTTTGGAAAAAATATTTCAGAATAGGGAGCACATAACCATAACAATGCCTTATATTTGCACGGTGCCTTATAGTTTGGAGTTGAAGTACAGTTACTGCTCCTCTAACAAGTGAGAAACTGATCCGATTCTAAAAGTTCAATTGTACAGATTCTGACCTTTAGAAGAAAGATTCTCAAGTCACTGTCCACCACATCCCTTAGGTGGTCTACAGCCCCTGAATATTTAACACTCTAAATAAGATTTATTCATCACCCATTCATTCAACAAATATTTTCTGAGTGTCTACTTTGCCATTGGCACTTTTATAGGCTCTGGGAAAGAGCAAAGGAGAAATCAGATAAAAATTTCTGCCTTCATGAAGTTTACATTCTAACTGAGGCACAGGTAGGAGAAAGAATAAACAAGCAAGAGAAATATGTATGCATGGAATACATTCTGTCAAATGGTAAGTGCTATGGAGAAAAATGAAGTTGCTGTGGGATAGAGAGTGAAGGCTGCAGAGGGGGAAGGTGCTGGCCTTGTTGAGGAAGAGGCTAGAATGAAGTGATGGAGGTAAAGAGTAGTTGGTGACAGTGTCAGAAAGGCAGGGGGCCACTGAGGTGGGTTATGTAGGACCTTTGAGATCATTGTGACAACTCTGCCTTCTGTCCTGAGTGAGATGGGAAGTATTTGGATGTTCTTTGCACACAAGTGATATGATTTGACTTATTTTGTCTGCCATGTGGGAAATAGACTTTAGGGAAAGAGATGAGGGAGGAAGTAGGGGGACTATGCAGAGGCTCTTGCAATAATACAGGTGAGAGATGATGGTGGCTTGGTCCACAATGTTAGCAATAGATGTGAGAAACCTTCAAATTCTGGATTTATTTTGAATGTAGAACCAATGACATTTGCTGGATATGAAGAATGAGAGTGAGAAAGGACTCAAGGCTGAAGTCCATGTTGTTTGGCCTGAACAGACTTAAATGATTGATTTGCCATTACTAACATGGGAAGGAAAATTGGAGGTGCAAGTTGGCAATGGAGATGATGAAGAGTTTAGTTTTGGACAAGTTTTTTTTGAGATGCTTCTTAGATTGGATTCTTACACTGTATTCCTTCCTTTTTTAAAATACTTGTTTTTAAAACATTATAAATTCATAATACATAATGCGTCAGGCACAAACTGTCTTTTTACTTGGGATCTACAAGGCACTGTGGGTAATACTGTAGATAATACTATGGGATGACCTTACAGTCTAGTAAGGGAGGTTTGTAGCATGTGGGTAACATCAGGTGGTCAAATATTTTTTCCAAAGTCAGTTGATTTCCCAAGGTGAGCATGTCCAGTATGCGTTTTCTAGAGGATAATGCATGGAATGCAGAGCTAGACTGTGGAGCTTTTGAGTTAGCATCTTACAGCCTGGTCTGCAGCTGCTCACACAAAGCAGGTTAGAACATATTTTAGCCCTCCTCCCTGCTTATATGCCCACCATGGTGACATCAGGTGGTCTAGTAAGGGAGGTTTGTAGCATGTGGGTAACATCAGGTGGTCAAGATGGGCGTAAATCCATTGCTTTAAGCAGAAAGGGACCCCTTTGAGCTCAATAAGAAGAGAAGGTATTATAGATTTGAGCTGGATCTCCACACAGGTATAGGAATTAGATATGGAAAGACTGGTGGGGGAAGGGCATGGAGAAGGGAATGTTACACAAATGGAACAGCATAGACACAGGAATAGGAGAGTGAAAATACATGCACGTTCAGGCAAGGGCAGACTGGGTGAGTCATTGGGTGAAGTTTTTTTGGGTGAATAATGGGAGATAATATGGTATGGATAGGTATGGAGCTGATTACTAGTTTACTACTAGAAGAGAGTGAGAGGCTCACAGAGGGGTTAATCAAATAACCATGTGGAGAGAGCACTGAAGTGAAGAGACTGGAGCCGACCAGTTGGGAGACTGTTGCAATAACAGTCTAGGCCTCAGCTGACAAATAGAGTAATGTTTATGAACTGTCACTGTGTCCCCCAAACACAACTCCCCATCCTTGGACAAATTCAGTTGCATCACAGACATCTCAATTTGTAAAACCAATATTTCCTTGAAACTGAGGTGAGTTTTAGCTTGAGTAGAGTCAGCCCCCTGCCCCTGCCCCCCACCGCCTAGCCTTGGAAGGAACGGATAGGCCAGAAAGAAAGCAATGTTTGAAACTTGTGTTTCCTAGCCAGCACACACCATCATGAGTTTGCCAAGCCAGTGGAAGGTGTTGCTTGACAGTAATTCCTTGAGATAGCTTCTATCCATCATATGCATATCATCCTTAAGTAAAGTTGATTAATTACTGGCCCTGGGTTTACTTTGACTATTTTGACTACTTCCAAATGGCCACTAATGGTTTTCTCCCTTCCTTTCTCTTTTGTTCTTGCTTTCTTTTCTTCTTCTCCTTTTTTAGTCCCCATTTGCTTTCTCAAAAGTCCCACACTGTCTTAAATTATATTTATCTCAAGCTAAGTACATATTTCCTTTATTTAATAAAAAGATAATCTTTCCTATTAAATCAGCTCCCAAAACCTCTTTTCTTTTTAATAATTAAAGAAGAATATGTAAAAACAAACAATTATGATATTTGGGATTGTAGTTCATGTAATTTCTTACTAATAAAGTGACCCATCAACATAGGTTCTCACCTTTAAGTACAGCCACATTTCTCTATTGGGATTTCATTTTATTTATTTATTTATTTATTTATGGCTACATTTGGTCTTAGTTGCAGCATGCGGGATCTTCAGTGAGGCATGTGGGATCTTTCATTGTAGCACGAGGGCTTCTCTCTAGTTGTGGCATGCAGGTTTTCTCTTCTCTGGTTTTGGCACGCAGGCTCCAGGGCACCTGGGCTCTGTAGTTGTGACGCATGGGTTCCAGAGCCCATGGGCTCTGTAGTTTGTGGCATGCAGGCTCTCTAGTTGAGGCACATGAGCTCATTAGTTGTGGCACACAGGCTTAGTTGCCTGGTGGCATGTGGGATCTTAGTTCCCTGGCCAGGGATCAAACTGGCGTCCCCTGCATTGGAAGGCAGATTCTTTACCACTGGACCACCAAGGAAGTCCCTCTATTGGGATTTCTAAACCAGTTTTCACCCTAATATTGCTGGGACCCTAGAGATACTGATGAGAACTCTAGGAGAAATTAAGGAAGCTCTTGGTAACTACTCTTATTTTACTCCCCAGCACAGTACCTGTGCTGTGTCTCATTGCTCTAGAGGTGGGGTACTTGGTTCAGATCTAAATGATTCAGTGGAATCCCATTCCATCCTGGAGCATAATTATAGGGTCAGAGATAGTTATGTGACTGACACAGGCTAATCGTGTGGAAGGAGAGGTGTGCTAGGGTCTTCTGGAAAGAGGCTTTCTCTTTTGTTTGGAGAGAGCCTCTAGAGGTGGGCAGCTCTTATATCTTGCATATGGAAGAGGGACGTTTTTGCCTTTGCAGTCATTAGCAGTCCCAAGGGAAGCCACCTTTAGGAGAAACTGACCCCATGGAAGATAGTGTGAGGAGAGGAAGAAAATGGGTCTTGGAAGAAGTTGTTCAGCTGTGAAATCAAACTGAACTCTAAACTTTCCAGTTTCATGGGCCAGGGAATACCTTTTATTGTCAATTTGAGTTAGATTTTCTGTTACTGAAAACCAAAAGTATTCTGATACAAGAACAGTAGGAATTTAAGAAATGTGATTTTGAAAAGGACTGTGATGAGTGTATCAGTGAGAAATAAGAGATGGCTGGCAGAGCTACTAACAGGGATGTTAGTCTTCTGGAAGGAGTCAACAGAAAAGCAAAACCTGTATATGCAATATATTGATTTTCTATAAGTTTGTCGGTTTGGAGACATTTATTAAAAGATAATTTAGATGTAGTTGTTAAAAACCCAGTCTACAGATTCAGATTGTCTGTTTTCCTCAATTTTCCTACTTGCCAGCTGTGTGATCTCGGGATGTTATTTCATTCTCAAAGCCTCAGCTGCCACGTCTGTAAAATGGGGAGTGTACTGACCTCATAGAGTTTTTGTGAGGGTAAAATAAGATAATGCATATAAATTGCCCAGAACGATGCCTGGCACATAGTGAGCACTCAATAAACTTTAGCCACTATTATCATTACTACTAATATTAGTATTATTCCAGTTGTTATATGAATAATGTGTTCTGGAGTAAACTAGAAGACAGAGAGAGAGATTGATGATAAAGTTAATAAAATTCTCTGTTGCCTATAGCAATTCAGTAAGTACTCACTTTTCTTTTAGTCATTTTAATATTCAGAAGCTATAGCTTAATTATAGATGCTTTATTATCAACGTGGTATCTAATATTTGTTAACATTTTTCATGGAGGCTGCTACTCAGTCTATCACATGGCTGTGGTCTCATTATCAACCTAAGATAACATCGAGCCCTTCATTATAGGTCCCATCTTACTCCTTAGCACCATCCAGATAATTCATGGCTCCAACTACTCCGTCCTTAATTACTTGGCTCTCTCAGTCCAAAGTGATTTTAGTATGAATCATGTCCTTACCTGACTCAGTTCTCTATTTGAATTTTCATCTGTAGACTCAGATATAGTAAAATTCCATAGGAATAAGTTCCTAGAAGTGAACAGGATTTTCTAGGGGACTAGACCATAATTTAGGGGACAGTTTTCTGTCTGGTATTCTCAGGCAGTCAAATTCAGAATCTATAATTACTAAAACATGTTAGAATTGTGGCATTTTACATAGGTCTTCATTTCTCTTCATTTTGAGTATGCGGAATGCTGACACCTACAATGTCCCAAATAACTCTCCTGACAACTTTGTGGGGTAAGCATCATCATCCAACTTGAAACTGAGAGAAGTGAAAATATCAGGGGGTAGCAGACCAAGACCCGAAGGCTGATTTTCAAGTTCTCAGCCTGGAGTGATCTCTTCCCATTCCACCGGGCTCCTGACGTCATCAGTCTGACATTTTTAACCTGTACAACCCCAATTAAGTCATAGCTGAGCAGCAAGGACACAAAAATAGCAGCGTTCAAGATTGCTGTCCATCAGATTTTGAGAAACAGTTCACTTATTATTACTCTTAAATTAGCATTTATTAGAAAACAAAAATACCAATGAGAAAAAATTGATTATGGGATCAGCGAGAAGGAACATATGTTTGGAAGGAGACACATTTCATCATTAAACAGCTGAATAAAAATGAAGGCTTATTCTCTTTCTTTGGGATATCTGAGCACAGACAATTTAAGGACTGGGCTTATCACGGCTCTGGCTTGTATTCTAAGGGAAGAGATCTTCTGGGTGAAAATGATAATGTACTAAAGACCTTGAAATAAGCATTTCTTCCAGCTAGCTACTGAAGATTAGCCCGTGACATTTCTGTGCTTAATTCAGCAGGATCGCCTTTGGGAAAGGTTTAGTGTGATTTTTAACCTGGTGTTATGATGAGTGCAGAAAAGCAGATCCGTAGAGGGCCTATGGAAGAGCACAGCGGGGAGAAGAGGCCCTGGCCTAGGGGCTGGAGACCTTGTGTTTCCATCCCAGGGCTGCCTCTCACTAGTCACAGTCTTGAGCTAGTCTCTTAAGCTCCCTGGCCTTCACTTCTTCCCTCTATAAAATAAAAAGTGAGACAGGATGAGCCTGGGGCCCCACCCAGCTTCAGGGCTCCCATGTTCTAGAAAAGGACCTATCCCCAGATACTGTGACCATTCTGGCCACGGCCGGGAGCAGATGGATGGTTTAGAAAGCAAGGTTGAGAGCACTGTTCCATGGCCATTCCTGATGGAATAATAAAACCCAGGGTCTAGTAATTTGTGCCTGAAGCTATATTTTAGGTACCTCAGGAAAGCCTGTAGACAGTTCATGTAATAAATCAAATGAAACAAAGGGGAGAGAAAGATGAGTTATTATTTTAAACTCTGCCAGATTCAGACCTGTAGACCAGAAAAGAAATAAGGCCACTGGAGACCACAAAAGGAAAAGAATTTGAAAATGTCTCCTGTCCTTAATTCACCCCTCTATTATACAGCCAGATACAGCTGCCAGGACGTTTAGCCTTAATCAGCCACTGCCTTCATGAAGGGCTGAACTGCCCTAAAGCTGTTCAAAGTGGTAGGTCAGGATCCACCTTGAGGATTCTGGGAATCAGCAGACATTTTGATTCACTGGCGTGCTTTTATGTTTTATTAAGCAAGCGGGTATTGCCTTTACAATTGAAGCAACAGCTCCGTCCACTTATCTACTCACATGACACTAGCATAGATATGATTCTTTGGATGAAAGTGGAACAATCCAGTGGCCTATCGCTCATTTGAGTCAGTCAATCTAAACTCCAATCTGTCAGTCATCAATGCTGCTGTCTCCCATTTTGACACCGTTTTCCTAAGCTCAGAAAGAATTTTTCTCATTAGCTTACAAGTTCCAGCTCCTCATTCTGCTTCTTTATATATTTATTGTTTGAAACATTTTTTATCTGCCAGGACTCATCACCATCTTGCCCATTCTCCACTCACTGCCTCCCTCTGCTCCAGCTTACAGACTGCCTGGCCTTGATGCGGAATGCCATAGTATAGCATAGACTCTACACATTTCCTCCCTCTTAACTTTATCAGACCCCTCACAAATGCCTGGCAATCCATTTATTCATCTGTTTCGAGTTATTTTTGCATATTTTTAGAGGCTATTGTACTGGACTGGCATCGTCGCTCACAAAAATGTGTGTTTTTTGGCAAATCCTTGTGTAAAATGGGTGGTTAGATTGAATCGTCTCCAAGGCCTCCCCAGCTCTAGAACCGAGTCCATGTTCTGAACCTTCTCAACCTTTCGCAGATGCCAGTCACCACTGCCCTCACTCTTAGGGATGACACTGGCTCCTACTTTATTGAGCAACATGATTGGGTTCCCTATTTTTTCCTCCTTTCTGTAATGTTGCCATGGTTCACTCCCTTCTTTCAGGAAGAGGGGGGTTTGACCCTGTTCAAGGCTAACCCATTCTATTGCACTTGTCTTCCCTTTTCTCCAGTGATTTTATATCTTTTATTGACATATTGAAATTATGAAAGAAATCTATGTTTGAACTTAAGAATACAGAAGTAATTAAAAGTATACGTACTTACTTCTCTTGCTCCACTTCTCATCCAATCCTACTCTCCAAAGGTAACTAATTTCCTGAGTAGTCTTCCAGAATTTCTTTCTATGCACGTGCAAACCTATACATACATATTTTAAGCATATATATGTATATATAAAACAAATGTGAATCTTTTCACATTTTACTTGTTATTCTGCAACATGTTTTTAAAACTCAACATTCCATTTATCAAGTATTTATTGAGCAAGCTCTATGCTAGGGCATGGATATACAGGCTGAGAAAACAGACATAGTTCTTGCTCCAGTAGAGCTTACAGTGCTGTGGAAAGATACTGAGCTTCTTTCCATTTCAGTATATATATATTTTGTTCATTTTTTCTAATGGCTGTGTGGTATCCTATACAAGAGGTCTACCGTGACTTATTTAAATGTTTCTTTGTTGAAGGGCGTTCAGGTTCTCCATTTCTTGCTATTACAATTAGTATTATAATGAATATCCTTGCATACCTGCTTTAGTTTTTCTGTGGGTCAGAATCATATTAGTGAAATTGCTGGGTTGAAGGGTACGCACACATATAATTTTGACAGATATTGTCACATTGCTCTCTAAAAAGACTTTATCAATTTATCTTCTATCAACAGCAATCAGACTTCTGACCTCAGTCCTCCAGCTTCTTTGAAATGTTACTTTATCAACTATCTCCCTTTTAACTTACATCTGGAGTCACTTCCTTTGCCTACAAAAAAGCTTAGGCCATCCTACATCTTAAAAATGTGAATATTCCCTGTATTCTCTTTCTTAAGTTACCAACCTATCTTTCTCATTCCTTTCATCACTGACATACTAAGTCAGTGCTCCTTGGCCATACGTTCCTCGGTACCCCTTCAATTCTTAGTCTTTTTTATAAGGCTTAGGTACTCACCATAACACCATCCCTGTTCTCTAGAAGGTCCTCAGTCACCTCAGATCACATCATTCAATGACCTTATTATCTCTGGTCTTCATCTTTTCAATCTCTGGGTGGCATTTCTTCCTTGTTAAGACTGTCTCCTCTTCTTGCTTCTAAAGGAACATACATCTCTTGTTCCCTTCTAAACTCTCTGATTAGACTCCCTAAATACAGTGAGACATTCTGCCTTTGGCACTCTTTCCTCTCTTTTATCAGTTCCTTCCCAATTTAATCTATTGCCCTGGCTTTAATTGTTGCTTCTGTATATGACTATGAAATCTTCATCTCTGGTCAGGACCATTCTAGTAAGCTGTAGTCCTGAATTTCCAACTGGTGGACAGTTATACCCCAAAAGGGATCTTCACATCAAACTTAGTATGCTCAGAATGGGACTCCTCATTCTGCCACACCTGAAAACTTCTTCATGCTTCCTTTCTTATTAAAAGAACCATCGTTTTTCCAATCAGCCAGCCTCAACATGTAAACACAATTTTTACTACTGTCTCCTTTTGAACCTCATTTCCTATCTATTGCCAAGTCAATAGATTATACTAAAGCAGCATTTCACAAAGCAGCATCTTACAGATAATGGGATAAACAAGGGCTAAAAAAAAAAAAACAAACAGCAATACTTCTCAGAGCCTTGTATTGTGAGTCACTGGTCCTATGCATTTCTCCACTTATTAGACCAAGGAGCACTTCTTTTTTTTTTTTTTTTTTTGTTATAAGTACATTTCTTTTCTTTCTTTTAAATTTATTTATTTTTGGCTGTGTTGGGTCTTCATTGCTGCGTGTGGGCTTTCTCTAGTTGCGGTGAGTGGGGGCTACTCTTCATTGCGATGTGCAGGCTTCTCATTGCTGTGGCTTTCTTGTTGCAGAGCATGGGCTCTAGGCACGTGGGCTTCAGTAGCTGTGGCATGCGGGCTCAGTAGTTGTGTCTCACGGGCTCTAGAGTGCAGGCTCAGTAGTTGTGGCTCACAGGCTTAGTTGCTCCACAGCGTGTGGGATCTTCCCGGACCAGGGCTTGAACCTGCATCCCCTGCATTGGCAGATGGATTCTTAACTACTGCGCCACCAGGGAAGCCCCAAGGAACACTTCTTTTCAAAAGAAACCTATTGAGGAATCTTTGGAAATAAAGGAATGCATTTTGGCAAATTTACACGTAGAAAAAAGAAATCATTCTCTAAAAGAAGAATTTTGATATGTCATTTCACTGAATTCATTCAGGAGTAAGCTATATGTAAGGGCCAAGTTTGGTGAGAGCCATGCAGAACGGATGGTGTGCTTTTTGCCTGACATTGTTTCTGATTCCAGAAAGTAAACATTTGGCAGTCCATTGCAGGCAAGTTCCGTATCAGTGTGAAAGTAATCAGAGATGCACACGTTTTTTAAAATGGATAAAACAATTTCATACTTACTCAATATTATCCAGCTCAAAATTCTTTTAAGTGGTCAGCAGACATCTCACTTTGTCTCTCCTTTGGTCTTGCTTGGGTTTACAAAGAGTTGTCTTTTAAGTGGTATCTACTAATTTCCGTTGAAAATTACTATTTCCATGTATCTCCAAGTGGAAAAACTGTGCTATTATACTTAGCATTTTATAGAGGCCAAGTTTATCAGTTTATTTGATAACAGATAAACAAATACATTACATTTTTCTTTAGGTCTTAGAACTGACTTTGGTTATAACTGCCCAAGCCTGTATGTAGCTCTGAAATTATGTTCCCATAACTATATTCACTGCTTTGCTAGCATAATTTTGTTTCTTTGCACATCAAAGAATATTTCCAGAATGTAATAAGATCAAAGTGTATGGAAACATGGAAAGTAAATATTTTATTTATGTGTTTCTATTTTTAAAAGATGAACAGTTTTATGCAATAGCTGTAAAATGTTTATTGCAAGTGACACATTTCTAGCTGTCAGTTTAGCTGCTGTACAGGGAGTGAGTATTCAAGGAAGGCAAGAAACTGAAAACTCCTACTTCAACTGGCACAGACGATGGAGAAATTCAGGTTCTCCCATCACAAGAGGTCCAGCAGTAGGGGCTATAGCCACAGGCACAGGATGTGAGGGCTGCAGCTCTGCTTTTCTGTGAATCTGTTGGTTCTTCTTTCCTCTATATGTTGGTTATCCTTGGACTGGTAGCAATTCCAGGTCTCATAGCCATACTAGATATTATCTTAGAAGCAGAGAAGTATCCAGCCCCCCAACAGATCGCCCCCTCAGATTTCATTACTCACCAATCAATGGCAATTGATCATTTACAACTTGTAGATATTAATGGCATAGACAATAAACCATAAATAGCAAGATAGTAGATCAATGGCCTAGATCAATCAAGACTCATTCTTAGAGGAGGGGATTAGGTCACCATCTTCTAAATCACTTGACTAATTTGAAGTCAGACAGCAAGAAAGGAGGAATAGATGTTCAGTGTACCAACTGTTTATTATGGAGTAACAAACCTCCTCAAAACTTAGTGCTTAAAATAATCACCATTTATTCAGTGTATGATTTGGGGGTTAGCAATTTAGGCTGGGCTCATCTGGATGGTTCTTTCATTTGTTTTTGAATTTCAGACCCACATGTGTCTGAAGTCAGGTATGGGTGGACTTGTGGCTTTACTTTGGAGGGTCGGCTGGCTGAGGGCACATGCTTCTCCTGCAGAAATTCTCTCATTCTCCGGCAGGCTAGTCTAGCCTTCTTTATGTGGTGGAGGCAGGTTCTAAGAACAATAAAAAGACATGTTCCAGTGTGCAAGGGTAAGTTCAGCTTCTGCATGTGTCCAGTTTGCTAATGTCCTACTGGCCAAAAGTGATGAGTTTGTGATCATATTTGCAATATACCACACTGAGCTTGCTGTCATCTGCTTTGGCAAATTTTAGTCGAAAATAATTAGAAGAATAAATGTACCATTCTCCTTGCATTTTTCTTTCACTTGATCCACTTCGGTACAACACTACTTTATATAATGGTTTAAGAAAAACTTAGATTTCTAGATATCCAATATTTTGGATGTTTTCTCCTCAACTATATAAAATGTCTTCCTTCAGGCCTGGCATGATGTTTTTGCACCAGATAGAATATCTGTTAGGAAAGTTCAGCTAGTTGGCTCTTTGCCTGATGAAAGGCTTAGAAACTTGGGACTCTTTCCTTGAGATTTCTAAACAGGGGTCAACATATGCTAAGGAAATCTTAATTCATTAGGATAATGCCTATGCTGTGGCAATGCCATCCAGTTGAAGATTCAGGTACATGGTGACAATTAAGCCTTTCTATACCTGAAGAGAGGTGGCCATTTCCATTTTCTAGTTTCATAAACTGAGAGAGCTAAAGGATGATTAAGGCTGTGCTTAATCACATAGAAATCAAATATCAGAATTGAAATAGAACCTGAATTGTGGTCTGAATCCTTTGCTCAGTTATCTTAAATAGTTGGAATTTGGCCATTTAGTTACCTCTCCCACTCAAAACACAACTGAAAACAAGAAAGTGAGCAAAAGAGGTCTTTAGCCCTTAAAAGTTAAGCCCATGAAATTCACTTTACTTGGAAGAGAGCCTCTTCAGACTCTTTCTTGGACCCCATTTACTCTTATGTTACCCACATGATAACAAGTTTGGCTAGTGGTTTCTAAGCCCACAGTGGATTATAAGACTATTTCATAAGGGGGAAAACAGGCACAATTATAAGAGAAAGTGAAATGATGTCTAGTAATTTGGCAGGAGGGAGAAGAGAGAAAACAAAAAAATTAAAATCAGAGAAAAAAATACAGAATTTGGATTCTTTCTTGAAAATGAAAACAGTTCCATTTAAATGGCATGGAGAAGCATCTCTACAGTGGTGGTTTTTTGTAGCATACTCACATAAGCCAGTAAGGCAGTATCTAAAAACAGTATCTGATTTATCTGATTGCTCCCTTCAGATGCCAGAATCTTGCTATATTTGTTAGTGCTCTCACATCACTCCCCCAGTTCAGGGAGTAGCCTGTTATACTTGGAGAAGCTCCTTAATTTGAATATTTACAAACCAATAAATGAATTTATTGAGAATGACTGAGCCCACACACTATGGAAATAACTACGCATAGTTTACTAAACAGCTAACTGGATCGTAAAAATACATCACACAACACAGATTTTCCCAGCATGGGTCTAATGTTAACTCAGAGCACGTCTACATCAGAATTAGTAAAGCCCTTAGCTATCTGTGGCCTAGGGCTTGTCACTATG
This sequence comes from Tursiops truncatus, assembly GCF_011762595.2. NCBI lineage: Eukaryota > Metazoa > Chordata > Mammalia > Artiodactyla > Delphinidae > Tursiops > Tursiops truncatus. Next base: position 42,597,083 of record NC_047045.1, read on the forward strand.
CTTTCTCCGCAATCTAGAGTCTACAGGCTTCCTGATTCACATCTCTGGAGGAGCTACTTTCTTGTGGAATGAGGTCCCCGTTTGAATCTAAACTAAGAGTCACACTTCCCAGGGAATGTTTGACACTGGACTGTAAAGTCGAACATCCTCATACCTGTGACCCAGCTATTCTGCATCTCCCTGAATTCCCAGGAGAAACTCACACGCATGTGCAACAGGACATGAGCTCGAAAATGTTCACAGCAGGGCTGATCACAACAAGGAAAACATAAAAACAGCCCAAATGCCTGCTGATGGGAGACTAGGGGATAAAATTGTGGTCTACAGATATGTGCCTTGCCCTTAAAAAGAATGGTTATGGCAGAACTGAAGGATGGTTTTCATGAAGAAGTTTAAAAAACAAGGATCCAAGCGCGGCTGCTTTGGCACGCCCATGACTGAGTGTTGAACTGAGTGTTGATCGTGGCTTTCTTCCTGCCTCCTCTTAGAATACAGCTGTGCATGACCTGTAGAAGGACCCCGCCCCCCCGCCCGCACCACTTCCCACTTTGGGAGCACTAGGCATGAGCAATCTTGGCAGGATATCAGGGCTCATGTGGCAGGTCCAGCAGTCAGGGCTGAGATGAAATGCTGCATAGTTCAGAGGTCAAGAGCAAGGGCTGAAGACAGACTGCCTTCTTTTAGATGCTGTCTCTCTAGTTATCTTGTACATGTTACTGACATTCTTTGAGACTCATTCTTCCCATCTGTAAAATGGCAATAATATTAGTACATACCTCATGGGTTACCATGAAGGTTTAGTGATAAAATCTAATAGGGTAGTATTTGTAGTGCCCAGCCAGTAGATTTTAAGGCACCCTCTTAATAGGTGCATGGACAAAGGATGTTAAAGAGAACAAATACATCTGGGCAGGTCCCTAGAAGGACCATAAGAAGTGCAAGTGAGCTGGAACCTGTCGACGAACATTGACCCTGCTTCCTAGTGAATTGTTGCCTAGTCAATGTCTTACACTTTGCTGGATCACTTTAAGGCCTTCCCCTTGTGAAAGAGTTAGAAAGGAAATGAGCTGACAAAGGGAAAGAGGTGGGTCAGATGGTGGACTTTAGTAAAAAAGACCCTGGTCACCAAACAATTAAAATAATTTAAATATCCTCTCTTTATGAGGACAGATAAATGCGAATGTTCAAAGATTTCCATCCAAGAAGAATTAATAGACACACAAATAAAATTGATATTTAAAGGAGTAAGTTCACAGCCATTCCCAAATCTGAGCCCCACAGAGGCTGGATTGATGAGCCAATTTCCTCTACTGCATGTAGGAAGCCCACCAACATCCATTCTGGGTGTGATTGTCACCCAAAAACCCAGGCCATTTTAATGAATTCTGCATCCCCTCCTTGCTGAAGCACACTGAAGGTACAGCATGACAGGATGAGCGAGAGTAAGTGTAATTAGCACATGCCTTGCAGTACTTTTCCCCCTGAGGATTAACTGTGCTTTTCTGGTTTGGGATAGAATCTTAAATCCAGGTTTTAATAGCATCTTACTTTCTGAATCTATTTCTAGATTAGTTTTCAGCATATGTATATTATGCAATGATCTAAGAAACAGACATTTTGCACAATCCAGGGTAGAGAAGATTAGTTGTCCTTTCACCTTTCCCCGCAGTGTGTGAGAGAGAAGTTATGGCCGCCAGCATAGCACTCTAGATCTCTGGAGAGGACTGTTCCTACTAAAATAAAGAGGGAAAGGACGACAGGATAGAGAGAATTATGAACATGGAACCAAGATTTAAGTCTTGGTTCTGTCTCTTCCCTGTCTCCACCTGCGCTGCTCCCGTCCTTGGGGACTCTGCTACAGCCAGGCCCTGCCACTTAAGGAGACTCAGCTGGTGGATCGGCAGCTGTTTTTCTTGCACAGCACATTTAACTTAACAAGATTTGGGACTAACTCTATATCTTTTCCTTTCTCCACCCAAATGAAATCATTTCCTTTTACCATCCTGCAACTAGTTCTTACGGAAGAGAAGAGTTAGGGTTATAAAAGAGACAGAGAGGGAAAGACAAGGAAGGAACAGCCCCCTTATAAGCATGCGAGGGTTTCATATGTGAGCTTGAAAGAAAGCTCACACTTGCAGAAGGACAATGGTGCCTAAAGGCCTGAACTTGCCATGTTTGTGAGGATCACCGCTCCCATCTTTGCTGGGCCAGACCCTGGAAATGAACCATGTCATTCCTTGAAAGGAATCTTTGTTTCCTTGTTAATTAGCTATATTTTGCTTTTGCTTTTTAAAGATTGTTCAGGCTTTACAATATCAAAATCTTGTTGGGAGTTAATGTGCAATTTTCAAAGTCATGTTAAATCATGCAATGAAAAAAGAAAATACTCCCTAATCCTCATAACCTTGCAAAATGAAAAATGGCAAGGTTTGCCTTTTTTCCACAGCACATGAAATTTGAAAAATAGCGTGAAGACTGCATCTAAACCCTCTCTCTGCCCTAAAATGGCATAGCCATCTAAAGAATGAGTACATGCACTAACATATGTGGTCAGCTGTCTTAATAAGAGGGTGTTTCTATAATATGATGTTATTTCTTCAAGCTGCGTTCAATATTCTTGGCTGCCAGATGACAAGAGGGGAAAAAATAAGACACTTTTAGGGCAGAGGACAAAGACTCAAGGACTGGAGTGGGGGGAGGGGAGGAAGGGAGGAAAAAGTCTGAAATTTGCTGCTCCTCTGCCTGTCCTATTTAATTGTTGAGATGGGTGGGAAAGAAGCACATAATGTAGGAGTTTGGGGAAGACCAGTTGCCTCAATGTTGGCAGTGACTTGGAGGACATTTTTATTTATTTTCATATTGAATGCTCCTTTAACCAAAGAGGCAAAGTTGGGTAAACATGTACTCAAGGCAGGAGAGAAAGACCCTTATACTCTCCGGCTGTCCTCAGGGAAGTACCAGGCCTGCTGACGTTCTAAGGGCTGGCCTCTCTCAGAGTTACTTTCTGAAGAGAGCAGTCACAGATGGAAGGACATCGTAAGCCTCTTTAATGTTATATTCAAGCTCTGGCCTCTCCCAGCACACACACCCCCCAACACACACACCCCTCCCTAGCCTCAATTCTGGTTAAGAGAGAGTTGTTTTTAGTTTTGTTACATAAAGTGGCAAAGCTGAGTAGCTTGAGAAGCTGGCCAGTGGGGCCTTTATGATGTCCCCTTCCATTACAGAGTTTTGAGCCTTCAAAGGATTTGCAAACTACTGACAATGAAAAAAGATAATTGGTTGAGAATATAAATTCTTAACCATGCTTACTACATGTTTTTATTTCTTTGGTTTGGTCTTCATCCATGTCAACAGGGTTTATATGGTAAGTCAATTGAGGGTAGGCACAGTGCTGACATGCCCTAGATTTTCTAAGATAGCCCTGATTTCAGATGTTCCACTCTGTGGGCTCTTGAAATACCCTCAAATTTATCAGAAGATCTGCCCCATAGCTAGTCTGTCTATGTGGCAGACTAGGTTCTTAATTAAAAGTTTGTTGTGATGGCAGTGGCTAGTCCTGATTCATAGCTGGTCCGTGGTGACAGCCAGGCCAGAGTCTTCTGATGCAGAATTGCTCCCACGAGTTGACACTGTGGTTTTATTGTTCTCAGAGGTCCAGAGGAAGGAGAACACTCCCTCCATAGCATCCGGGATAAATTTTTTTAAAAATTGTGAGAGTGAACAATTTTGCTTGATAAAGTGAAATTTACTCCAGTGTTGGCAGTGACAGTATGAATGTCTTTTTTAAGGAAATGATCTGCAGCTCATAAATTTTGCCAAAACTTGAATAAAACTAAAATATCCCTAAGTGAACTTAAAATCATTCTGGAACAGCAAAGCTCCCCAGTGAGATGAAACTTGCTTTTTTTTTTAAGCTAATCTTTGAAATGAAATTTTACTTTTCCTTTTCAGTTTCCATGATAACTTTTTCAACAGTTCAGTTGAAGAATTCATCACCTTTTGGTTCCAATGGACTACTGTAGCAGTTTTAGCAATTTAAAGTGCTTCAGTTGGGATCTTATGTTTTAATCCCCATCACTCTCTCCAAACACACACACTGCTGGGAGGGCAGCTTCTCTGAGTCACTGACTCAGGCAGCAGAATGACAACTGCTGTAGACGCTCAGCAACACAGCTGACATGTATTTGAAAAGTGAAGTGTTAGTGTCATTTAGAGAGCAGAGCAATATCCTCCATCAGAGATGAACACTTGGATTAAGAGAGAGTACTTAGTTCCCATAACATTTAGGGTCTGAAATAAGTGCTCGAAGCAAATCTCTTGACCCTGAAGTTGAGGTCAGCTACTCTTGGGCAGGGTCATAAACTTAAAAAACTGCTGTTAATAGAGTTTAATGAGGTGAAGGCTATTTCCAATTGAATCTTCAAAAGCCCTTCAAGCTGCAATTGCCAATTACTCTTTGCTTAAGAAAAATGACTTCACCCATTCATAGCCACTGATTCTTATTTATTGATATTACTTTATTAGAGACATTAAAGTAACATGATTAAAACATTTGAATATTAGACGTCTATGTTTATTCCTTTTCCTTCCTGCTCTAGCCATACCAAAGATCTTAAAATTGTCTGAACAAGCCACGTTATTCTATTGTTAGCCTTTAAACGTGTTTTCTTCAGAAAAACTGTATCCTCTCCTTTGCCTCTCTTTGCCTGGCTAATTCCTACTCATCCTTCAAGTTTCAAGCTACATCTACTATAACTGGTTGGGATGCCACTCCTGTGAGCTCCCTAAACCCCTGTGCTTACCCACCCTGGTACTTGTCGCATTTTTTACTTGTCTGCCAGGACTTTCCATCACTGTACCATAAGTTATTCTCTCCAGTGCCTTCTACACATTAGGTCCTCAATTAATATTTTTTGGATGAATGAATAAATGAAGAATAGAGTAATAAAAAATAAGTAAATCACTTTGCGATTAGTGGAAATAGTGTCTTTCAACTATTATTGTGCATCAGGATCACTTAGAGTGCTTGATAAAAATGTACATTCTCAGGTTCTAACTTCAGGAATTTTGCATGAAACACAGTGATAACTGTGGCAAGCTACAAATAATTTGTTACTACCAGAGCATAAAATGTAGACAGAAAATGGAGGTTATTGGGGCTGGAGGTAAGGTGGGGAGAAAGATTTGAGGAGCCAGTCAATGAGCTTGGGTTTTATCTGCAGCACAGCTTATGGGGGAGTCAGCAAAAAGAGCTTTATGATTAGACTTCTGGTGTCTGTGTAGAAATTAGATTCAACATTGGTTCTCAACCTTGGTTGCATATTATAATTATCGGGATAATTTTAACAAATAAGTAATGACGCCTGGGTCTACCCTGAGAGATTCAAATTTAATTGGTCTGAGGTATAGCTTGGGCTTGGAGTTGGTTTTAAATCTCCTCAGGTGATTCTAACAAAGTCAATACTGAAAACCACCAAAATAGAAGAGAAGAATTGTCCATACAATTTGGCAATCAATTAACTCTCATGTGACATCTCAAATTGTAGTTGTGTGTTGAGGAAAAGTAAATTTAAAACCAAAATGAGATATTACTACACACCTTCCAGAATGGGTAAAATGAAAAATAGTAGGAAACTAAATACTGGAGAGCGTGTGGAGCAGCCGGATCTCTCATATACTTGCTGGTGGGAATGTGTGGCAGTTTCTTCAAAGCTAACAATGCAACTACCGTACAGCCCAATATTGGTACTCCCGGGCATTCATCCCAGAGAAATGGAAACTTAGATTGACAAAAACGTGTATACATGAATGTTCATAGCAGTTTTAATTGTAATAGCCCTAAATTGGGAACAACCTATATGTCCTTTAATGGGTGAATAGTTAAACCGACACTGGTATGTCCATATCATGGAATACCACTCAGCCTTAAAAAAAGAACAAACTATTGACAAATGGAACAACTTAGATGGACCTCAGGGGCATTATGCTTAGTGAAAAAATCCAATCTCAAAAGGTTACATACTATATGATTCTACTTACATAACATTCTTAGAATGGCAAAGCAGTAGAAATGGAGAACAGATTAGTGATTGTGATTGGGAGTGGGTGAGATTACAAAGTGGTAAACTGAAGGAGTCCCTTTGGAGTGAGGGAATAGTTCTGTGTCCTGATTGTGGTGGTGGTTACACAAATCTATACAGGGGATTAAATCGCATAGAACTACATGCTATAATAAGCACACACACATGTACACATACAGTTGAGTGGCAGGCAAAAACTGGAGAAAACCAAATAAAGTCTGTAGTCTAGTTATCAGTATGGTACCACTGTCAGTTCCCTGATTTTGATATTATACAACAGTCAAATAAAATGGCACCATAGAAGCTGGGTAAAGGATTCATGGGATTCTGTGTATCATTTTTGCAACTTCTTGTGTGTCTACCATTATTTATTAATTATACTTATTTATTTGTTTACTTTATTAACATATTGAATTTATTTCACATGTATATTTTTGTCTCCCCACCATTTCCATTTGTCTGACCACCACTATTACTATGCCCTATGATAACATTCTATACATACTTAAAACCAAGCAAAGGGTGGAGTTTCATCTTTAAAAACTAAACAGGCATTTTGGACAACACATTCTTAGCAATGGAACCTGGACAACATGTATCAGAAATGGTAGGGAAAGTTCTCATTCTGCATTGTAAAAAGGACTGCCAGATGTCAACTGTTACAGAAATGAAAAAGATGGAAAATTTTAACAAACCATTTAAACTATTTTCTTAAAGAGACTTCCTCCACTTCCACTGAAGAGATCTTGAATAGACTCCTGGTCAGTCATCTGGAAAGAATTCTTCACATAACTGATGAACTTGGCTTCCACTTTGGGAAGAGAACAATCTTTTTCTATATTTGTTTGCATTTTTGCTTTAATGTCTTCTATAGAACTAGGTTCTTTTGGTGTTTTAGGAGTTCTTTCCTATTTTTTTTAAGGATTCTTGACCTTTGCTCTCGGTGTTGAAGGTTTCAAGTTTTTTCCATTCTGGTTTGATTTTTATGCATTTTTGGCTGGAGTATTTTCTATAGATTTCATTACTGGAGCTTTTTTCTTTAGCTTCCTCATTACCAAAATCAACATCATCATCTTCTTCTTCTTCATCAGCAGCAAGTTTTACTTTTTTTTCTGTGGAAACTTGCTATCACTTACAGGGGCAGAAAGGGTTTCCAGATGTACTTAAGAGTTTCGCATCCTCCTCCTCTTCATCTTCTGAATCTGTATCTTCCTCCACAGCTACTAAGTGTGTGCACTAAGATGCACAGGCCCTGAACAACACTTCAACCGTAAGATCACAGGTGGTGTAATTTCAAAGCTCTCACGGGAAACTGTTGGCTATACAGACATTTTCAAAGTTGCCAGTGTTACTTTCACTGGACTGCCTTCATAATTCACTGCCTCTGCTTCAACAGTATGCAATTCATCCTTTGCACCAGCCCCTAAACTGATTGTTCTTAAAGATAACTGGTGCTCATTTTCATCATTATCTACTTTAAAGTGATAATCTTTGTCAGCCTTTAGTTGACAACCAAAACGATAGCTCTGGGACCTCAGGGTCCATGCCCACGTCCATTGAGTTTTCCATGAGGTTGGTGGCACATGTTTAGGTGGGAGAGGAGGTGGACAGAGATAAACAACTACTGTCTGGAGAATAGCCATTATTTTAAAAAATTATAGTCATGTATTGTTATTCATTATTTGTATTATTTAAAATTTCATGCATTTATATTTAATTCCTTAGCTAGATTAGAGATTTAAGTATAGTGACAGTGTGTTATAATTGTCCTAATTCAAGTCAGTATAAATCAATTCAATGAAGTTAAATTGAATTCATTTCAATAAACATTTAAGGGCCTATTAGACACAAAATTAGTGAGGTTTATTCTTCTCACCCTTAATATTATATTGACCCTCCAGTATAGCACAGTAATGTGGACACAGCAAGATCTCAAAAAATAGTATCATTTGACTGGCCGTATTAATTTTTATAGCGACGTGTCCTTCTGTTATTTACATAAATGCTGCATTTTCTTTACTCTGTTTTCTTTCTCTGAAAAGATGAAACATGTCTGTAAGGAAAATATGTTTCCAAATTAATTTCTGCTCTTTAGATTTTTAAGCCACAAGAACTTAGGAAAACATTGATATGCCTCATACATTTATATCAGGTTTTAAGTTGCAGGTATGTTTTAGTATATTATTTTACAGCAGAAGACTAATATATATTTCTATTCTTACCTTGAAATCAGGACAAAAACAGCTTAGGCTACCAAATGAAATTCTTGGTCTTTTTTTTTTATATATATATAATCACCAAGCTTAAATTTGCGGGACAGAGGGCGATTTTCTCCATGTTTTCTACCTGGTTCAACATTCCCAGACAGCTATCACAAGCCAAATATCATTTCAGTAAATGAGAAATTCTTGTTTTCGGTACTGATTGGCTTTATTACACATGAAGGTTAATTGGGAGACTTCTCAAGCTTATCTGGGTAATGAGGAACAGTTGCAGTAGATCGCACCCGCCCGACCACCCAGCTCCTACATCATTTTGACTGAGCAATACCCAAACAAAGCCTTGTGCAACTGTGCAACTGGGGCGTCATTTAACTGCACTGCAAACCCTGGCTGCGCTTGAACCCGGTGAGCAGCTTCACAGGAAGCCAGAGGGAAACAAAAAGCCCCAGAGGAAATGTTCAATTAGCAGTGGTGCCACCCTCCACGCCTCCGGACCACTGCAGCTCTAGGATTTGACTCTCGGAGTTCCAATGTATTGTGCTTAATTAGATCTCTATCCCACATCAATAAGTGCTGCTACCCACAGCAGAAATGTGCTTGCCTGATACAGAGGCACTAAATGGCAGATTTTTGTATCCCCAACAGAAAAATATCATTGCTAATTAAGTAGCAAAGAGAAAGGATGCCTCTAACTGCCTTGAAGAGCTTATAAAGCACTTTACCTGTCTTATAACATCTTTAATAACAACAGCTAAGATGTTTGAGCACTTACTATGGGCTAAGCATTGTACTATTTCACGTGTATCATCTCAGTTAATCCTCTCCATAAACCTAGGATAGATCTACTAGGCATATGTTAGAGATGATGCCTAGAGCTCTTACAAAGCTTGTCTAGGGTCACAAAGCCAATAGGTGTTTGAGACTGGACCCAAGTCCAGGTGCATCCTTCCTGAGAGATTCACTCTTACCCTAATGGATAGGTTAACAGAGAATGCTGTACAAGGAACTCATTGCGAGAAGGTTACTTCGTGGAGTAGTTATTAAGGCAGCAGATATTTTTCCAGTTCGTTTACCAATTGGCCAGGTCACCAAGTGGACAACCAGTTCTTTCTTTCTCTGGTTATCTATATGCATGTTTGGGATGACCTGCTTTTTATTGTGTGGCATTGTGATGCTGCAATGTTTGTTAGGGAGTTAAAGTTTTCAGGTAAAAACAATTTGCTTAGTAATAAAGGAAGAGTTTGTCAGTAATGCTTTGGATGGTAGATAGATGTGTACCACTGGCGCCCCTCTTGCTAGCTTCTCCTCATCCAAGTCTCCTCTTCCCACGACCACCTCTTTCTTCTACTTAGTCTTGTCCTGTCATGATCTTCATTTGGGGCTTTAAGGGGCTTAGTTAAACAGTCTTTTATTCCACTGATTCCTTTTACCACTCTTTTCAGTTCATGACAGCAAGGAAGTGGAGTAATAGCTTAAGAGGGCAGGTTTAAAATCAGACAGATCCAGGTTCAAATGCCAGTATCGGCACTTGCTGACACTTAAAACACACATTTTGGTCATGGAAACACACATTTTGGTCAAGGCACTGAATTTCCCTGAGCCTCAGTTTCCTCATCTGTGAAATGTGAGTAACAAGGACACAACCTCTTTGGATTGTTGTGAGATTGATTTAAAGCCTTTTTCCTGGCACGGTGGAAGTGCTCAAGTATCACTCATGAATAACTGTCAACAACAACAATAAAAACAGCAACAATTCAGCCCCACTCGTTTCCAATTCATTGTACCTGCTCTTCCCTGAATTTGGAATTTCTTTCTTCTTCACTAATCTCTGAGCTTCCTTAGGCTCCACATACTTTTTAGCAACCATGAAGACCATGTGTATATAGTTCTGTGCAATTGCAAAACTTACATTGCTCTGTATTCTAGTTGCCAAGTACTGTAATAACCATTAAAAAATATTTTCCCGATATATTATTTTGCACCTGTGTAAACCTAAGCAGCTGTGCTCAGCTAGGTATAAATATTTGCTTATGTGCTTCTGTTACATTTATTTATGTGATTCTGTCTACAGCCAGTTGCTCTGTAAATGATAAACTCCTCAGGGCCAAGGACCTCACTCTCTACTTCTGCAACAGAACCGAGGATCCGGGTATCCTCCCAAGAATAGATTTCAGGAAGGCTGAAACTTGAACATATAGTACTACTTTAATGAGATGTTAATGACAAGTTTCCAAACATTGTGTTTGGAACATATGTTTCAAGGCTGAAACTTGAACATACAGTACTGCTTTAATAAGATGTTAATGACTAGCTTCCAAACATTGTGTTCTCATTGAGAGCATTATTTCTTAAAGCAGTTTCAGCCACAGCCAGTGTTCTGTGGAAATGTTCAACTTAGAGGTCTTCGGTTGGTGATTTTTCACATTTTAAAAGTTAAAAGAACAAAGCTATAATTTGGGAAACAACAAGTTAACAATCAAGAAAAAGAAAGAAGGGTTTAGTAATTGTTACTTTCAAGAAAGCTTCAGATCATATTTCCTTTGACCAGTGAAGTGATTGGTACGTTGGATTAAGAAAATATCGAGTCACTCCTAATAGTCAAATAATCATAGCTGCACTTTTAGAGCACTTAATAGGTGCCTCGTTAGGAGTTTGTTTTGTCTTGTCTCATTCAGCCTCCCCAGCACTCCCATGAGATAGGCACCATGTTCCTGTCCATTTCACATTCAAGGAAACTAAGGTTAAGAAAGGTTTACCTATTATCCAGGATGCAGCTGAAAAGAAATGGAGCCAGGCCATGTTAATCACTGAGCTGTACTGCCTTCTTCAAAAGGGAAGGAGTTTTACAGATGAGCTATAAAGATAATTCCAATATTCCTCTTTTTCTTCTTCCATAATACTACCCCTGCCTGGACCCCTGCAAGGGAGAGGAAATTCTATTAGTATATTCATGATTAAGCTTGTTTACTATAGATAAATAATGATGACTGCAGGGGTTTTGGATGGTTTGCTAGGAAAATTAAAAAAAAAAAAAAAAAGAAAAGAAAACTCTCTCCCTAGTTGTTTGCCTTCAAATGCTCCTGCTCTCCCACTGCCCGGCTCTCCCTTCACTGCCTTATAGTGAAATGTTCAAGGGAGGGTTGTCCTGTCAGAGTGAAGCCATTAAGGAAAATGTCTCACTGCCTTTTGAGAGGACAAGCAGGAAACCTCTTTTGCTTTCTTTCTCTTTTACCCTCATCCTCTTCTTTTCCCTCCCCAGCTCTATTCTTTTAGAATAAATAACAGCTAACTTCACTCAGGCATTGGGTAACTTGAGCCATCTCGAGCATTGTCTGAGAAAGCTGGCTCTCAACACACACCACGTGCAGCTGCTTGGGGCCCTGCTCTTTGGCAGCCTCACCATCCCCATCTGCTCCTCCTGGATGTCAGGACCCAGCAGTTACAGAACTGGCCTCTGGACCTGCACGTAAAGCATGCTTTTGTAATAAAACATCCAGTTGGTCTCTTCCAACTTCAGACATTCTGTGAGTCTCTCAGCTGTGAGTTGTAGGGGATCCAAGAACCTCTCAGTGGAGTCAGGACTAGGCTGTGGCTGATTTGTAGAATTCTTACATTTGTTCTGTTTTACAACAAGAGAGTTTCCAAGTCAAAGCAGCATGCTGTATTCTATAATGTGATGGTGGAGAGCAGAGGAGGATGGATAGAAAAGGATGCTGATGATGCTTACACTTCAAGCTCCTCAAATGCCTGGGTTCTGACAGGGGCCTCTGCTGCATTCATAATTCTCCCAGATTGTATAATCTTAAAAATGGCATCCCAAATTGTATAATCTTCAGGCCACTTAATACTTGGGTCTGGCCCTGGTTGAGTGACTTTTTGAGGAGTAGTTTAATTTACATTGTGTTTGACTAAGAAATTCAAGCCCTTGAAGGCTAAATATGAGGAAGGTAGTGCAAATAATATGAATAACTAACATATCTTGAGTCTTTTACATGCAGTAGGTACTGTTTTAAGCATTTTTCTTATTCTAACTCTTCAACTCTCACAACAACCCCAAGCACTAGGTCTATTTTTAGCCCATTTTTAGGATGGGGATATTGAGGTTAAATGACTTACCTAGGGCTCCAGTTCAGGCAGTCCCAATCCCCAGCCTTTGCTGTTAGCCACTGTACTATGCTGGTGTGAACTGAGACTTTCTATCTTACTTCTGGTTCTTTTGATGTCTTTGTTCGTTGTCTTCAGTAAGTCAATGAGTTTCTTTTTGCCTTAGTCACCTCATCAGAAGATTTTACCTCTCCGATTTCCAGAGGTGAGAATGGAATTACATGTTTCATATAGGAGCCTGGAATCAGAGAATTGGCAAAATGTGCTCTGATCAAAATCCAGAGATAGCAAGTGACTTGCCATTTAGCAACAGAACTGGGGTTGGCTCTATTTCTCACTCCTCACCATGAAGGCTCTTCTTCAGAATATACTTACATTGTAATAAGTCTAGAGTAGAGTAGAGTGGTATAGCAAGTGCAGAGCATAGAGTAGAATTTCTGTCTGTATTCAGTCAAAGTTTGATATAAATCTGTGTTCTTAATTTCAAAAATTAAAAATAAATTCTTTTTATTTTACTTGCAAATAATTGTATCTTTGTTCACATAAAAAGAAATTCCACATTGTGTTACAAAAGGGAACAGTTAACTTCTGTGACTCACGATTATTATCTTTAAAAAGAGCCATTCAATAAATAAGCAGCCCATATTTCAGTTCAGGGCTGTTGATGTTTTCAGTGGATTCTTCTATAAAATGTAGCGTAAATAAATAAGTTGAAATTGTTTGTTTAGACAAATCTAAAACATTTACTCCCACACAAGCAATGAAATGTAGATTTTTCTTTTGAGGCTTAGATGTTTCTCACAGTATTATAGTGGTTCACTGGAGTTCCACTCATGCTCAAGGTCATTACATATCTGAAACCCTCAGGAAACACATTGTATTATTGTTCTTGAACCACTTGAGCATTGTAGATTGACTGAGTTTTAAAACCACATCATGGGTGAAAAGCACAAAATTGTGTTATTATGGTTTTCTTCAAGGAATCCCAGAATTTCTAACTGTAGCTTTAACTGTGTTATACAATAACTCTCCCAAACACCATTTTAAACAAGTAATCTTTTTTATTATTTCTTTTGGCCTTCTCCTTGTGTGTGTATAAACAGTGAAGACTCAACAGTATTTTTTGTCAGCCCTGCCCTCACATAACCCACACTAAGAATTTCTACTTTCTTCACATTTGGTAGTAACTCCTCACTAGGCCTTTGGGCTATAAGGGTAACTTAAAGGACAGGAGACCCACTTGGCCGTCAGACTTTGGAGCGCCTCCTCACCTCCAACCTTTGCCCTGTCAGTGTCCCCAGTTCTAATAAGGAGAGAAAGAAAGGAAACAATGCCTCTCATCTACTCTAAATTCTCCTCAAGAGACCACTCTGTGATTCTGCTTTTTCTCACCTTCACATTCTTGGAAGGAGAGTTGACACATGTTACTTCAATGTCCTTGCCTCCTTCAGTCCTTGGAAACCTCCTCATCTTTGTGACTGCAACACTGGCACAGTGGAACACTCTTCTCTGAACTCTGCACACTTCTTACTTTCTAGATACAACTCACCTTTGGTTCTCTTCTTAGCTCTTGGACCACTTTTCCCTTTCTTCTCTTTCCTTTGCTGATTCCTCTTCCTTTGACCAAATATTAAATGTTATCTAAATTTCCAACTCTGTTTGTTGTTCTTTTCTTCAGCTTTCCACATCACCCTGACTGATTTCACCCAATCTCTTGGTGTGAACTCCAGTATTTTCTCTACAAAGTCTACCTCCAGCTTGATCCTCTTATCTGAGCACAGAAACAAACTTCCAACTAATCTTTGACCTGCTCCAGCTGGAAGACCTGAAGCATCTCAAACAATACATATAAAAATAAAACTATCACCTTCTCTGTAAAACCCATCTTTTCTTTGTGTTCTTCATGGACATTGGTAAATGTCATCACTGCTTATGGGTCCATTCCATCTTAAAATGTCAGATGTCTTCTACTCTTCTTTCTGCCTCACTCCAGTATCCAATCATTTGCTAAAATCCTGGCAATTCTATCCTGAATGCCTCTCAAATCCAGCTATTCCCTCTGTTACTCTAAATATGTCACATATCATCTCTCGGTCTAGGTAATTCTATCTGCCTAACTACTGTTTCTGATTTCAATATCTCCTTCCTTCCCTTCACCTCCACTGTATTCTCTCCATGCCACCAGAGTGGCCTTTATAACATGAATCTTAATGGCAGATGCTTCTGTCTATAAACTTATAGTTCCTTAAGGATCCATAATATTAGATTAAAAAAATCATACAAAAGAATATAAAGAATAATCTCAATATTAGTAAAAATAACACACATATACACAGTCCACCAAAATGTAAGCTGTGGTTATCTTGTTATTGCTAAGTCATAGTATTGGGATGAGTTGTATTTTTTTTTTTTGCTTACTCTTATCTCTACAACGAGAATATGTTACTTGTGTAACAAGGCAAAATTATTATTTAAAAACAAACTGATGGAGTAAAAAAGAGCTGACCTAAGTAACTTTGGAAATAGTGTTTTTACTAGATGCTATAAAGCTAAAAATGAAAAGAACTATACATAAACACTGTACTCTTGTTGGTAAATTCATTTCTTACAGGGTTATGCATTGGCAATTGTGAAACTGCTTTACAAGTATACAAGCAATAAACAAATATGTAAATAAATTGCAGATAATGAGAGTCAGGTTTCTCACTGCAAGGGACAGAAGTTACAAATAAGCAAGTGGGGAAGGCTGAAATAAACCTGGTGGTAGATTAGAACTGGAAACATCAGTACAAACGCATGTTTAATTTAATATTTGAACAGATAGATGGATACAAAACAATTATTGATATGTGTGTGTACATGGGTTAGTACACATGTATATATTTCCTAGCTCTGTCCTTTGAGAGGGCCAAGAAGCAGTGAAATCTCAGTAGCAACAAGCACACCAGCACCTGGACTTGGTTTCCAGAAGTCATTTTCCAACATCGGGAACCAAAGCTCCTTGGAGAAATATCTGACTCTAGTCCTGGGTCACAGAAAATCAAAGATGAGCCTGGAGCACTCGTAGTGCCAGATTGAGAGGAAATGCATTTAAAAAAAAAAAAGATGGAGCATGTCAAAAGGACATAGGAACCAACTTGAAAGAGCTTGAAATGCTAAAAGGTGAAACAATTTGAGCAAAAAAAAAAGAGAGAGAGAGAATTGAATTATAATCCAAATAATTTTTTAAAAAATCCTACTTTTATACTAACATAAATAAATGGTTGAATAAATAAATAAATGGGGGAGAAGAGGCAAATCTTTCTTACGGAAGAATTCCAAATAATTTATGTAGATACCACTCCCCTCTCCGGGGGGGGGGTGGTGGGTAGAGCTTAATTCTCTTCTCCTTTAGTGTAAGCTAGACTTAGTGCCACTCCTCTAATGAATGTTGTTAGAAAAAAAGGGAAAACTTGTCCCTGTACAGTGGAGAAAACTAGCATATAGCACCTTAACCACGCGATCACCACACCAGTGATTAGTGATTTTAACATCATGTTCCCCCTTATGAGGGGATGAGAGGGACGCATCACCTCTGGGGTATTCTTCCCCCAAATCATGAGAAAACAACAGATAAACTAAAATTCAGGGATGTTCTACAAAATATCTGACCAGTACTCTTCAAAAGTGTCAAGGTCATGAAAAACAAGAAAGACTAAGAAACTTTCACAGATAGAGGAGACTAAGAGACATGATGCTTAAATGCAATGTGGTCCCTTGGATCCTGGGACAGAGAAAGAACATTAGTGGAAAAACTGGTGAAATCCAAATGAAGTCTGTAGCTTAAATAAAGGTAATGTATTAATGTTAATTTCTTAGTTTTGACAAATGATCCATGGGTTTGTAAAATATTAAGATTAGGAGAAGCTGGATGAAAGTATATGGGAACACTGTTCGATTTTAGCAACTTTTCTATAAATCAGATATTACCCCAAAATAAAAACTAAATAAAAAAACAAACAAAAACATCTCATGGCCTGTGCAGGGCTTCTCAACCTGTCTTGAAAAAGTCATCTGGAAGTTTTTCAAAAGTACATGCTTGGGCACCACCTGGGAGATTCTGGTTCAATAGGACTGTGGTTGAGTCAGGGAAACTACAACACATAATTGTAAAGTGGCACAGGAGAGCCTCATATACTTCAGGTATTGCAAAACCACTTGTCTGTGGTTTTGCAAACAGAGCCTGCCTATGCCATTTCCTCTATAGACTTTTAAACTTTTTGTAGTAAAAATTGCTCAGAGACCACAACCAGAACTGCCTTTTATAATTATAATTAAGAATATACTAACTAATAAGGCATAAATTATTCTGTGTATAGGGAGTATAATTGGTAGATTGAATGGTTTGTCACACAAAGAACTTAATGAGACTGTGTATTTTATTTCTAAACACAGTACATTATAAGTTTGCCACTTGACACCCATCAACCCAAAAGCTTATTAAATATTTATGGGCCAAGAAATTATTTCCACATCTTCATTTTGCATTTCATTCGCTTTGAAGTGGAAATTCACACATGATATCTTTCCAGCAGGATTTTCATGTGGTTGTCCTGTACTTGCAAGCTTTTTGTGAAACTGAAACACTCTAAAGTTATTTCAATAAACAGAAAAACAAAACAAAACCCAACTTGGTAAGATGTAGGGAAAAGTTAAAATAAAATGTACTGGAAAAAAAGATTGAAATCAGAGAGTCCATGTAAATTATATCCAAAGTGTTCGTACATGTCTCTGGGAGTGTATGTGTGCTTGGAGCCTTTTACAGAGGTCTGTGAATGCCTAGAGATTCATGAGGAAGTGTCAGGGGTTTCTTAGACTCTCTGAAATTGAAGAAAAAAATATATATGTACATTTTTCCTGGGGATTCTTAATGAGAACAGTAAGCCAAAAAGAGTTAAGAAATGCTGGCCATGGGTAGTCTTTTGGGTAACAGTAACATACATTTATATTAACTAAATTACTGCACTTTTAAATTAAATAACTGGCAAATAGTTGTACTGTGATCTGATCTCATAACAAGACCCATTGCTAATGACCTACTGGAACACAAATGCAATCTTCTTTATTTTTCCCAGTAGAGAGTTGAGAAAGGTCTTGCAATGCAACGAATGTTCTCAGAAAGAATGACGAAAATGAAAGCCTCCATCTAAGGATAGGGCGTTCATTTATCAGATGTTTACAAAGTCTTTACCATGTGCCAGGCACAGTTCTAGGGTTTTGGAATAAACTAGCTGACAAAACAGGCAAACATCTGTCTCTCACAGTTTACTTTCAAGTAGGGAAGATAGACAATAAAGAATAAGCAAAATAAGTAAGTTACATAGTATGTTAAAAGGTGATATCAATGCTATGTAAAAGAGAAAAAATAGAGTAGGGTAAGGGGGATTGAAACTGCCAATTGGGGTGGGAACAGTTGTATATTAAATAAGGTGAGAGGGTAGCTCTCATCGAAGTGGTGAGATTTGAGCAAAGATTTGAAGGCGGTGAGGGAGTTAGCTGGGTGGATCCTGGGGAAGAGCATTCCAGGCAGAGGGAACACTCAGAGCAAAGGTCATGTTGGGGGAACAGCAAAGAGGCTTCTGGCTGGAATGGAGCTAAAAGTGAGGGAGGAGGAGAAGAAAAATAGGAAAAGAGGCTAGAGACGTGATGAGGCAGTGGGGGCTTTGCAGCCGCTGTAAAGACTTAGGTTTTTTCTCTGCACATGATGGGAGCCACTACAGGTATTTGTCTCCCCTCTGTTTTGTTTTTATAGATTCAAAAGTATAAACCTTAATGTACCTTCATCAGAAATTGACAAATGAAGTCAATACAAAATGTGAAAGGCTAGAGGGAATTTGATAAACAAAATTAACATATTAACCAGATGTAAAAGTAGAGAATACAGTCGTTTTTCAAACACAGGAAATAGTTATACTCACTGTCCGTGTGTTAGAACACATATAAAATCTTTATACTTTCAAGAAAGAAGAAACCACACATAACATACTGTCTCACATAGGTGCAACAAAAGTAGACATTAACAAGAGTAGAATAGTTTTTAAAAATATATATGCATTTAGAAATTTAAAAGCAGTCTTTCAAAGAACTCTTGGTGTAACAAGGATATCAAACCCAAAACTAGGGAAAAAGTAGTGACAAGAAAAACACTGTATATTGAAACCTATGCAACATAGTCAGTATGGTGGTAACCTGAAGCAGTAAATTGAATTCAGAACCTTTCAGGATCTCTTATGTTGAAGTGACGGTATTGATTTCGAAGTAATGGACCCTGAAAATAGGGATAGGAACATGTAGAATCTGATGTAGCTGTAGAATGTACCTCGAAACTCTGCTTACTTTGTCAGTAGAAGCATCTATTCCTCTCTGACTAAGGAAGCTAGTATCTTTCAGCCTGAAGACTCTGCAGTGGCCTCCCTTGAGGCAACTGCCTTGCAGGAGATAACAGAGTTTATGTTTCAAATTAATGGCTGTTATATTGCAAAAGACACTAGAGGGCAATAATGGATGCTGGGAGACTTAGAGAAAGAAGGCCATTGTAGTAATTCAGATGAGAGAGGACAGTGCGTGGACCATCAGGGAGCAGGGGGCAGGGGGCATGGTAAGAAGTGGTCAGAGTCTGAAGATAAAGCCAGTACGGTCTTCTGACTGGTTGTATGTATCGGGGAAAGAGAAGAATCAAGGATAACACTAAAGTTTTTGGCCTGAGAAAATAGAAGGATGGAGTTTTCCCCAGATGAGGTGGAGAAGGCTGCAGCTGGAACAGGTTTTGGGAGCTCAGGAGCTCAGTTTTGGATATGTTAAATTTGAGAGGTTAGACATCCTACTGAAGATATGAAAGAAGCAGTTGGCTATACAAATCTAGAATTCGGGAGAGAGGTCCAAAGTGAAGATCAGCATTTGGAAGTCATCAGCATATAAATAATGAGGAAGTCAGGGGACCTGATGAGATCACTAAGGGAGTGAGGGTAGATGGAGAAGAGAAGAGGCCAAGGACGGAGCTTGGGGCTCTCCAACACTAATCTTCAGGGAGAATTAGAAGAACCAATTCAGGAGACAGGGAAAGAGTGAGCAGTGAGGAAGAAGGAAAACTGGGAGTGTGTCATCCTGGAAACCATATAAACAAACTGCTTGCCAATGCAGGGGACATGGGTTTGAGCCCTGGTCCAGGAAGATCCCACATGCTGCGGAGCAACTAAGCCCGTGCGCCACAACCACTGAGCCTGCACTCTAGATCCTGTGAACCACAACTACTGAGCCCCCGTGCCGCAACTACTGAAGCCCGCACGCCTAGAGCCCATGGTCCGCAACAAAGAGAAGCCACTGCAATGAGGAGCCCATGCACCACAATGAAGAGTAGCCCCTGCTCGCTGCAACTAGAGAAAGCCGGTGCGCAGAATGAAGAGCCAACACAGCCAAAATAAATAAATTTATATATTAAAAAAATACAGACCAAAATATACCTTAAAAAAAAAAAAAGGAGGAGTGAGTGATCAACCTTGTCACTGTCTCACTTGACAGTCAGTGAGAATTGACCACTGGATTTAGTAGCATGGAAATTACGACTTTGTCAAGAGCAGTCACAGTGGAGGGGTGAGGGCAAAAGCCTGACTGAATGGATTCAAGATAGGATGGAGAAAAGGAACAAGAGAATAGCCAGGCAATTTGCTGCAAAGGGGAATAAAGGAAGGGCATTGGTTAGGGAAAGTAGGGTCAGAACAAGTGCTTCTTTTATTCCTTTTTAAGATGGAACACATAATAGCATATTTGAATCCTGATAGAAATGATCCAACAGACAGTGAAAAATAATGGTGTAGGAGATAGAGAGAACTGGTAGATCGACATCCTTGATTAGGCAAGAGGGATGGGATGTAGTACACACAGAGAGGGGCTGACACTTTGGAGAATGGAAATTTCATCCATGGAAGAGGTGAGTATGCAGAGAATGTAGGTAGATACTTTAGTAGATGCCTGTGGAAATTTTCTTTTAATTGCTTCTATTTTCCCTGTGAAGTGAGAATTAAGGTCACCAGCTGAGAGCAAGGATAGTCCAAAAATTCTATGAAGATATAAATATGTCAAAGAGACTCTTTACTTTTGGGCTCTTTCTATTAAGCATTGTTTGCTAGTTTCACTTGAACAGAATCAATGGAGGCAAGAGTTCAGTTTGAGAAGTACCATAATAGTGTGTACAAAGAATAGCTGTATGGGCAACTCATGTCTTGCTCTTTGACGTAAGACTCAAAATGATATTCTTCCGGAACTTAGTATACTTGGTGGGAAATTTCGGGGCTTCAATCCCTTGGAGAATATTCTCAAAGGAGGGTAACCCATGATAACTGTACAAACTGCTCCCAGATGACTCACCCAAGGACTTGTGAGTGGAAATCCAGTAGAAACAGTGCAGACAGATTCATCTTGACCCCAGAGGTCTAGCTCCACCCAAGGTTGAAGTGTCGTTTCCTCTTCTGTACTCTGAGTTTCCTGAAGCAAATATTCATGTTAGCCACACTTAGCTGTCAGGTCCATTTATGTATGAAAAGCTACTCACATCGCACTGCTTTTAAACTCAGATGTTTTTTTCCTGACATCTCCCGAGATGCCCCACAGCAGAGAACCTTTGTGCATGCCTTAACTGAATGAGCATTTAAGCAGGGGGCTTCCTGAGATGGTGACAGCACTTTTAAACAGACAAACATATTAGGAAATCTACTTTAGTCATTTAATCATTCATTCGTCTATTTAGAACTTTGGAATTTATGAGTCATCTCATTTAGAAAGGCATTTTGAGAAAAGAGGGGAATATTAGGAAATAGTTTTAAAAGAAAGAAAGAAAATGGTAGCTCTGCAATTTTTATCTCTATCTTGGTTAGTTAACCTACAAAGATAATTAATTTACATATTTTGTTGGCACATTATATATGTGTGTGTGTGTGCGCGCATGTGAGTATGTATATGAAAATCTGGGCAGGTCCCGTGACCTTTCATTCACCCATGTAAAATAGGCAGTTCTACATCTTCTTAAGTCATGAACATGGAGTCTCAACTTTCTAACAGTCCAGTCTGAGGTATGAACCAACACATCAATCTCCAATCAAAGTAAAGTCTCTTCTCACCCTCCCCCTGACTGAAGACCTATTGTTGAAGGTCAGACTTCTGTTCTCTCCCCGAAGTCCCTACTCCTGGAGGCTGGCTGATCCCTCGAGGGTGGAGGAAGTAGAGGCAGCCCTGGTGTATTAGAGCACTGGCTCCCAGAAGCCAGTTGTTAAATATCAGGAAAATTATGAGAAGATTGTTAAGCTATTGGTAGCTTGAAATCAGTCATGGTGGGTATGTTTACACCACAGAAATTGGCAAGTGTTATAAATCAGGACTTTTCCCTCTCTGGATAGCTGTTTTACTAACACACTATGTGACGGGTCAGGAAATGGGGAATTTGCCCTGGCTCTTGGTGGTTTCAACTAGAAAAAAACACAACATTAAGAGCTGTGAGTCGAGTTTATTCAGTGTCTTACTGAAGACTATAGCCTAGGAGACAGAAGACAGCCTCTCAGGTAGCTCTGAGAAACTGTTCCAAAGAGGTATAGGAGGAGCCAGTATATATACGTGCATTCAAGATCTCAGTGAAAGGTTACTGCTAGTCACGAGGATCAGACATTCAATGCTTTTAGTGCTTTTCTATGTATGGGGAGATGCAAGAATCTGGGGTCATTGAAATTCTTCCTTAGATATTCACTTTAACTACCTAGGGGCCCATATATCCAAAAGACAGAATGCTTCACCCTGAATTCCTTTCAGGGTATACTTGTAGGTCAGTAACTGCAGTGGCTAATGATTTGATCTTCGTAGAACTGCAATGGCAGGGAACATTCTTTGTTTACAGTGCCCCTTACTGGTCATAAATTTGACCCAGGTTTAGGAGGCAGTTCATGACCAATTTGTCTCACGGTGCTAGGAAGGCTCATTCCTAGGTCAGGCAAGGATTCCGTTGATAGGCCACTCACTGTGTTATTTCTGGATTAGGCCCTGTTAAGAGCATTCTTTGTTTACAGTGGCTGTGTGCTCTCTATACTTGTCAGACAGTTCACCTCTTCTCCCCTGACCTGTGAGTTCTTTGGAGGCTCCCATCATCAGGTACCTCTTTGTGATGGGCAGTGCATATTGTCCTTTGACAGGCCACTCCCAACCCTCAATCAGCTTCTGGTTTTAGATGATCAATCCATGGATTCCTGTTGTCAGAGGTCTTTTTGTGCTCTGGGCAGGATCCTTTCTGATACTACCTCAGAACAGCATTTCTATTGTACTCATTTTATTTTGTTGCATAAAAAAATTACCAGAAACTTAGTGGCTTGAAATCACACACATTTCTTATCTCAGTTTCCATGGGTCAGGAGTCTGGGCACAACTTAGCTGGGTTCTCTGCTTAAGGTCTCACAAGGCTACAGTCAAGGTTCACATGGGATACATTTCTTTCTGGAGCTCAGGCTCCTCTTCCAAGCTCATGAGATTGATGGCAGAACTCATTTCCTAGTGGTTGTAGGATTGGGGTCCATGTTTTCTTGCTGGTCATCAACCAGGGACTGCTCTTAGCTCCTAGAACATGCAGTTCTCTGTCATATTCCCTCTCAAGGTGCTTTGACAGCATGGCAACTACTCTTTCAAAGACAGAAGTTGAATCTCTAGCCTGGTTGCAAAGAGGAAGTCTTATGCAATGGAATGTAATGTGACACAAGTGACTATCCCATCCTCTTTACCTAATCAAGGGAGGGACACTCCAACACTTCACAACACAATGTAGCATAGTCAAAGAAGTGACATCCAATCACTTTTGCCATGTTCTATCAGCTAGAGGCCAGTCAGAGGTTCTGCCCATATTCTAGAGGAGGGAATTCTATGGGATTGTGACTCATTGGAGGTCAACTTAGGTTGTGTTTGCCATACCCTCTGTAGGTTCTACATCTGGATCCTGAGTTTCACAGATGTTTGACCCACCATCAGAGGGAAGCACAGTTCTCAACACACACCCAGCTTTCTCTCTGTCTTGCCACCAAAGCAGCCTACTGGGTTCTCTTTCCTTCAAGATTTCCTGGGCAGGAGTTAGAGACATTTCTACTGTGTTCCACTAGAGGACGGCGTGTGATTCCCTCTGGTGGTCACTTTGAAGCCCATTTTCTTTGGACTTGAAGCTAAGGAAGTTGAAACTGACATTTCGTCCCTGCCCTTTTGGTGGAAAAAGAACTGGTTATCACAGCATAAATGTCTTCAAAGAATTCTCCTCAAATTTTCTTTCTTCTTCATATTCTGGCTTCTTTGTGTAAATTTAATCTTGCCAGTGAGCTCAAGAGATAGAGTCTTCAATTTCCACCATAGGGAACCAATAGGTTACCATGTAAAATTCATAAACTAAGAACAGCAGCATGCGTATCTTATTTTAAAATGTGAATGAATACTAGAGGAAATAGTTAAAAGATTAAAAACTGGGTGTCATTGGAAAGCAGGACTGGGTATGGGCAAGGGTGAGGAAGGTCACTGCTATTTTTCTTTATAGTCTTTGTAGGACTAATTTGTAGAACAGAATACCTACCTGTATGATTTGGATTTGAAAGAAGATATGCTCAAAGAGTCACTTTCCTTTGGTCTTTGACTTTTCATATGCTACTGGAGGACCAAACAAAGGAATTTTTATTCTTCAGTTTATTCATCTGCTAAGTGAGCACTGCTAAGTGAGCACAGCAATGCTTTTGAAATTAAGAAATGAAAACTCTTGGTAAAATGTTTTGAGACCTTGTAAGGAAACATGCCTAAAAATGTTAGTTGTGATGGGCCAATTTGCCATCATCAAACCTTCTATATTTTGAGTCAAATACTCTTTGTCTAAGTTATTTCTATTCCAAAGCTACAATTCAGTCTCAGCTGAAAATGTATTTGTGGAACATAAGCTACATTGATGCCTTGTTGTTTTTTTAAAATTTATTGATTTTTCGGCTGCTTTGGGTCTTGGTTGCTGTGCGCAGGCTTTCTCTAGTTGTGGCGAGTGGGGGCTACTCTTCATTGTGGTGCGCGGGCTTCTCATTGTGGTGGTTTCTCTTGTTGCGGAGCTTGGGCTTTAGGCATGAAGGCTTCAGTAGTTGCGGTGCGTGGGCTCAGTAGTTGTGGCTTGTGGGCTCTAGAGCGCAGGCTCAGTAGTTGTGGCGCATGGGCTTAGTTGCTCTGGAGCATGTGGGATCTTCCTGGACTAGGGCTTGAACCCATGTCCCCTGCATTGGCAGGCAGATTCTTTTTTTTCCTGCAAGAAACCCACTTTATTTATTTATTAAAAAAAATTCTTTTAAACATCTTTATTGAAATCTAATTGCTTTACAATGGTGTGTTAGTTTCTGCTTTGTAACAAAGTGAATCAGCTATACATATACATATATCCTCATATCTCCTCCCTCTTGCGCTCCCTCCCACCTTCCCTATCCCACCCCTCTAGGTGGTCACAAAGCACCGAGCTGATCTCCCTGTGCTATGTGGCTGCTTCCCACTAGCTCTCTATTTTACATTTGGTAGTGTATGTATGTCCATGCCACTCTCTTACTTTGTCCCAGCTTACCCTTCCCCCTCCCCGTGTCCTCAAGTCCATTCTCTACATCTGCATCTTTATTCCTGTCCTGCCCCTAGGTTCTTCAGAGCCATTTTTTTTTTCTTTTTAGATTCCATATATATGTGTTAACATATGGTATTTGTTTTTCTCTTTCTGACTTACTTCACTCTGTATGGCAGACTCTAGGTCCATCCACCTCACTACAAATAACTCAATTTCGTTTCTTTTTATGGCTGAGTAATATTCCATTGTATATAAGTGCCACATCTTCTTTATCCATGCATCTGTCAATGGACACTTAGGTTGCTTCCATGTCCTGGCTACTATAAATAGAGCTGCAATGAACATTGTGGTACATGACCTTTTGAATTATGATTTTCTCAGGGTATATGCCCAGTAGTGGGATTGCTGGGTTGTATGGTAGTTCTGTTTTTAGTCTTTTAAGGAACCTCCATACTGTTCTCCATAGTGGCTGTATCAATGTACATTCCCACCAACAGTGCAAGAGGGATCCCTTTTCTCCACACCCTCTCCAGCATTTATTGTTTGTAGATTTTCTGATGATGACCATTATGACTGGTGTGAGATGATACCTCATTGTAGGTTTTTTGTTTGTTTGTTTTTTGTTTTGCGGTACGTGGGCCTCTCACTGTTGCGGCCTCTCCCGTTGCGGAGCACAGGCTCTGGATGCGCAGGCTCAGCGGCCATGGCTCACGGGCCTAGCCGCTCCGCGGCATGTGAGATCTTCCCGGACCGGGGCATGAACCCGTGTCCTCTGCATCGGCAGGCGGGCTCCCAACCACTGCGCCACCAGGGAAGCCCCCTCATTGTAGTTTTGATTTGCATTTCTCTAATGATTAGTGATGCTGAGCATCCTTTCATGTGTTTGTTGGCAATGTGTATATCTTTGGAGAAATGTCTATTTAGGTCTTCTACCCATTTTAGGATTGGGTTGTTTGTTTTTTTGATATTGAGCTGCATGAGCTGCTTGTAAATTTTGGACATTAATCCTTTGTCAGTTGCTTCATTTGCAAATATTTTCTCCCATTCTGAGGGCTGTCTTTTCGTCTTGTTTATGTTTTCCTTTGCTGTGCAAAAGATTATAAGTTTCATTAGGTCCCATTTGTTTATTTTTGTTTTTATTTCCATTTCTCTAGGAGGTGGGTCAAAAAAGATCTTGCTGTGATTTATATCATAGAGTGTTGGCAGATGAATTCTTAACCACTGTGGCATGGCACCAGGGAAACCCTGATGCCTTATATTTTAAATGGCTTAATGTTGAATTGTTAATTGTATGTTAGACATTTTTGTGAGTCAGTGCTCACTTTAGTGGAACACATTATGTCTAAAGTATACACTAATCTTCTTCATTATATTAATCTTCCACATTAATATCTTAGGCATATAAATATATATATACAGAGGTGGGGGGAGAGGGAGAGACATTGGACACATAAATCTTGTGGTGTAGAAAATCACAGCAAATCTTGAAGTGCTGAGAGCAGCATTCATAGCTGGGAACCAACTCGCCAGTGTAACATGAGGCAACCTGTTTCAGTAATCAGAAGGCTTAGGCCAAAGTCACAGCAGGGATCGGTGCCGTAATCAGCAGCTAGAATTGTCAGTATCTAGGCTTGAGTGGCCTGATGCTCCAGGAACTCTCTTTCGAGCTGAACTTTCCAACACTTGAAAGGGAAATTTGAAAGCAGCAGTTCCTGTTAAACTTAATTGTTTATCTGTAGCAAATTGACTCGGGCCATTTTGGAAATGCACAGCTCTTAAGTTAGTTTTGGTAGATAACAGGAGATTTCAATGGTTTGATGCTGCTCTCTCATCACCTTGATATGAACTGATGATGAAAGAAATTCTCAGACAAAATTCTGAGTCACATATGGACATTCATTAACATTTATTACTAGGCAGGGCCAGGCTAGCTTGTTCTACTCTTTAAGACTGAGGAGGTCTTAGGTCTCTGACTTTAGGTGATTTAACTACCCATTACATGGAAGGTTTAGTTGAGGCAGACACACCGATTTCCTGAGACAGGATTCTGTTACTCTGACAGGTGACATCAGGCAAACAGAAGTCTTCTGACCTCCCAGCTGGATACAGGACAGCGGGCACAGGCTATAGGTCAGGTTAAAATTTTATTATAGGGTGGGGAGTCTCTTGAAACTATGTTATTGTACCTCCTCTATATATCCGGGGTGTCATTAATTTCATCACTGAGAGCCCATTTCTAATATTCTTTATGCTAATTTCCTAAGCCTCTGGTGTGGATAGAGAAAAAGATACCTGAAGGCTGTGCTAGCCTCCTCTGGAGTGTGGGCTTCCCAATTAACTATAACTAAGTAGCTTACTGACCATCCCTGGGATGGGAATTTCTGCTTAGGACAGCACACTACACCTAAGGCTTTACTTAAACTAACACATGCTATTTATGCTGAAGTATTTTAAAGCAAAACATAGGCATGGTAACAATGTCCATGGATTACGTACAGTTGCATTTTCTAACAAATATTGTTCTCCTGGAGCAGGCAAGCACGTATTATTGAGAACAAAACACTTGAGGGGATGATACTGCATTCATCTCTCACATTGGAGATTGATGTTTCAGCTGTGGACCAAAAGGGAACATAAATTTTGTTGTTTCACTTCATTCTTTGTCCATTTCTGAAATAAACTTGGCAAACAGACTGCAGGCTCCTGGTTATCACTAAGCTGCCCCAAACCATTGGAAGCTCTTCATCTCTTCTCAGTGGCACTAGCAGAAAATTGATGTCTTATTCATGGCATTAGTTCGAGCCTAATGGCATCTCTCAAGTAAAGACATGCTCTTTATTTAATGAGTCTACACCCCCAGGTTAGCTCCGAGGGAAAAAATTTCTCTCTCTTTCCTACCCCTCCCTCCCTCCTCTCCCCTTCCTCCCATCTACCTTTCTCTTTCCCCACTGCCTGTCTTCTCTCTTCTACTTTCTGTGTTATTTTTTGATCTGTTCTAATAAGTTAATTGATTGCTTGGTTCTTTGTATTAAACAGGACTGAGCTACTTCTACAAAGGAAGTTGGTTAGATTTTCATTATTCTAGCTCATAAGAAAGATCTTCTAGGTATCACAACTTCTGTTTCTGCTACATGTTTTAAATGTTGCAAATCTACAGATTATCCCATGGCCAATAACACTGTGTCTGGGTAACTCTACCTCTCTGCTGAGCCTTTTCTTGGTGCCTTCGTCTCCTTTTACCAGGTGTCACGGATCATTAGTTCCTACTGGCAGGCTCTCAAACACTCAGGTTGCCTTTTTTGTTTGTTTTTGTTTTTTTTAATTGGAGTATAATTGCTTTACAATGTTGTGTTAGCTTCTGCCGCACAGTGGAAGTGAATCAGCCATATGCATACACACATCCCCTCCGTCTTGGACCTCCCTCCCACCCCCCCCCATCCCACCCAACTCGGCAATCACAGAGCACTGAACTGAGCTCCCTGCGCTATATAGCAGGTTCCTACTAGCTATGTATTGTACACGTGGTACTGTATTTATGTCAAAACTAATCTCCCAATTCATCCCAGCTTCCCCTTCCCCCCCACCTTGTCCACACGTCCATTCTCTATGTCTGCCTTTCTATTTCTGCCCTGCAAATAGGTTCATCTGTATCATTTTTCTAGATTCCACCTATATACATTAATATACGAAATTTGTTTTTCTTTCTGACTTACTTCACTCTGTATGACAGGCTCTAGGTCCATCCACATCTCTACAAATGACCCAGTTTCATTTCTTTTTATGGCTCAGTAATATTCCATTATATATATGTACCACATCTTCTTTATCCATTCATCTGTCGATGGACATTTAGGTTGCTTCCTTGTCCTGGCTATTGTAAATAGTGCAGTGAACATTGGGGTACATGTGTATTTTTTTTTTTTTTTTTTTTGTTACGGTACGTGGGCCTCTCACTGTTGTGGCCTCTCTCGCTGCGGAACACAGGCTCCGGACGCGCAGGCTCAGCGGCCATGGCTCATGGGCCTAGCCGCTCCGCAGCATGTGGGATCTTCCCGGACTGGGGCACGAACCCTTGTCCCCTGCATCAGCAGGCGGACTCTCAACCACTGCGCCACCAGGGAAGCCCACATGTGTATTTTTGAATTATGGTTTTCTCTGGATATATGCCCAGGAGTGGGATTGCTGGATAATATGGTAGCTCTATTTTTAGTTTTTTAAGGACCCTCCATACTGTTGTCCATAGTGGCTGTATCAATTTACATTCCCACCAACAGTATAGGAGGGTTCCCTTTTCTCCACACCTTCTCCAGCATTTATTGTTTGTAGATTTTCTGACGATGGCCATTCTGACTGGTGTGAGGTGATACCTCATTGTAGTTTTGATTTGCATTTCTTTAATAATTAGTGCTGTTGAGCATCTTTTCATGTGTCTCTTTGCCATCTGTATGTCTTCTTTGGAGAAATGTCTGTTTAGGTCTTCTGCCCAGTTTTTGATTGGGTTGTTTGTTTTTTTGTGATATTGAGCTTCATGAGCTCTTTGTATATATTGGAGATTAATCCTTTGTCTGTGGCTTCGTTTGCGATTATTTTCTCCCATTCTGTGGGTTGTCTTTTCATCTTGTTTATGGTTTCCTTTGCTGTGCAAAAGCTTTTAGTTTAATTAGGCCTCATTCACTTATTTTTGTTTTTATTTTCATTACTCTAGGAGGTGGGTCATAAAAGATCTTGCTGTGATTTATGTCAGAGTGTTTTTCCTATGTTTTCCTCTAAGAGTTTGATAGTGTCTGACCTTACATTTAGGTCTCGAATCCATTTTGAGTTTATCTTTGTGTATGATGTTAGGAAGTGTTCTAATTTCATTCTTTTACATGTAGCTGTCCAGTTTCCCCAGCACCACTTAATGAAGAGGCTGCCTTTTCTCCATTGTATATTCTTGCCTCCTTTGTCATAGATTAGGTGACCATTGGTGCATGGGTTTATCTCTGGGCTTTCTATCCTGTACCATTGATCTATATTTCTGTTTTTGTTCCAGTACCATACTGTCTTGATTACTGTAGCTTTGTAGTATAGTCTGAAGTCGGGGAGCCTGATTCCTCCAACTCCGTTTTTCTTTCTCAAGATTGCTTTGGCTATTTGGGATCTTTTGTGTTTCCATACAAATTGCATAATTTTTTGTTCTAATTCTGTGAAAAATGTCATTGGTAATTTGATAGGGATTGCATTGAACCTGTAGATTGCTTTGGGTAGTATAGTCATTTTCACAATATTGATTTTTCCAATCCAGGAGCATGGTATATCTCTCCATCTGTTTGTGTCATCTTTGATTTCTTTCATCAGTGTTTTATAGTTTTCTGAGTACAGGTCTTTTGCCTCCTTAGGTAGGTTTATTCCTAGGTATTTTATTCTTTTTGTTGCAATGGTAAATGGGAGTGTTTCCTTAATTTCTCTTTAAGATCTTTTGTTGTTAGTATATAGGAATGCAAGAGATTTCTGTGCATTAATTTTGTATCCTGCAACTTTACCAAATTCATTGATTAGTTCTAGTAGTTTTCTGGTGGCATATTTAGGATTTTCTATGTATAGTATCAAGTCACCTGCAAACAGGACAGTTTTATTTCTTCTTTTCCAATTTGTATTCCTTTTATTTCTTTTTCTTCTCTGGTTGCCATGGCTAGGACTTCCAAAACTATGTTGAATAGTAGTGGTGAGAATGGACATCCTTGTCTTGTTCCTGATCTTAGAAGAAATGCTTTCAGTTTTCCACCATTGAGAATGATGTTTGCTGTGGGTTTGTCATATATGGCCTTTATTACGTTGAGGTAGTTTCCCTCTATGCCCATTTCTTGGAGAGTTTTTATCATAAATGGCATTGAATTTTGTCAAAAGCTCTTTCTGCTTCTATTGAGATGATCATATGGTTTTTATTCTTTAATTCATTAATATGGTGTCACATTGATTGTTTTGCATATATTGAAGAATCGTTGCATCCCTGGGATAAATCCCACTTGATCATGGTATATGATTTTTTTTAATGTGTTGTTGGATTCTGTTTGCTAGTATTTTGTTGAGGATTTTTGGGTCTATGTTCATCAGTGATATTGGTCTGTAATTTTCTATTTTGTGATATCTTTGTCTGGTTTTGGTATCAGGGTGGTGGTGGCCTCGTAGAACGGCTTTGGGAGTGTTCCTCCCTCTGCAATTTTTTGAAAAAGTTTGAGAAGGATAGATGTTAACTCTTCTCTAAATGTTTGATAGAATTCGCCTGTGAAGCCATCTGGTCCTGGACTTTTGTTTGTTGGAAGATTTTTAATCACAGTTTCAATTTCATTACCTGTGATTGGTCTGTTTACATTTTCTAATTCTTCCTGTTTCAGTCTTGGAAGGTTGTACCTTTCCAAGAATTTGTCCATTTCTTCCAGGTTGTCCATTTTGTTGGCATATAGTTGCTTGTAGTATTCTCTTATGATCCTTTGTATTTCTGCAGTATCAGTTGTAACCTCTCCTTTTTTCATTTCTAATTTTATTGATTTGAGTCCTCTCCCCTTTTTTCTTGTTGAGTCTGCCTAAAGGTTTATCAATTTTGTTTATCTTCTCTAAGAACTGACCTTTAGTTTTATTGATCTTTGCTATTGTTTTGTTTTTATTTCATTTATTTCTGCTCTGACCTTTATTATTTCTTTCCTTCTACTAACTTTGGGTTTTCTTTGTTCTTTTTCTAGTTGCTTTATGTGTAAGGTTAGATTGTCTATTTGAGATTTTTCTTGTTTGTTGAGGTGAACTTGAATTGCTATAAACTTCCCTCTTAGAACTGCTTTTGCTGCATCCCATAGATTTTGGATCATCATGTTTTCATTGTCATTTGTTTCTAGGTATTTTTTTTTTCTTCTTCTTTGATTTCTTCAGTGAGCCTTGGTTATTTAGCAGTGCACTGTTTAGGCTCCATGTGTTTGTGGTTTTAACAGTTTTTTCCCTGTAATTGATTTTTAATCTCATAGCACTGTGGTTGGAAAAGATGCTTGATAAGGTTTCAGTTTTCTTAAATTTTTCAAGGCTTGATTTCTGACCCAAGATGTGATCTATTCTGGAGAACATTCCATGTGCACTTGAGAAGAAAGTGTATTCTTCTGCTTTCAAGTAGGATGTCCTATAAATATCAGTTAAGTCTATCTGTTCTATTGTGTCATTTAAAGCTTGTGTTTCCTTATTTATTTTCTGTCTGGATGATCTGTCTATTGGTGTAAGTGGGGTGTTAAAATTCCCCACTATTATTGTGTTGCTGTTGATTTCCCCTTTTATGGCTGTTAGCATTTGCCTTATGTATTCAGGTGCTCCTATGTTGGGTGCATAAATATTTATAATTGTTATGTTTTCTTCTTGGATTGATCCCTTGATCATTATGTAGTGTCCTTCCTTATCTCTTGTTACAGTGTTTATTTTAAAGTCTATCTTGTCTGATATGAGTATTGCTACTCCAGCTTTCTTGTGATTTCCATTTGCATGGAATATCTTTTTCTAGCCCCTCACTTTCAGTCTCTATGTGTCCCTAGGTCTGAAGTGGGTTTCTTATAGACAGCGTATATACTGGTTTTGTTTTGTATTCATTCAGCCAGTCTGTGTCTTTTGGTTGGAGCATTTGATCCATTTACATTCAAGGTGATTATCGACATGTATGCTCCTATTACCATTTTCTTAATTGATTTGGGTTTGTTTTTGTGGATCTTTTTCTTCTCTTGTGTTTCCTGCTTAGAGAAGTCCCTGTAGCATTTGTTGTAAAGCTGGTTTGGTGGTGCTGAATTCTCTTAGCTTTTGCTTGTCTGTAAAGCTTTTGATTTCTGCATCGAATCTGAATGAGATCCTTGCTGGGCAGAGTAATCTTGGTTGTAGGTTTTTTCCTTTCATCCCATTAAATATATCCTGCCACTCCCTTCTGGCCTGCAGAGTTTCTGCTGAGAAATCAACTGATAACCTTATGGAGATTCCTTTGTATGTTATTTGTTGCTTTTCCCTTGCTGCTTTTAATATTTTTCTTTGTATTTAATTTTTATTAGTTTGATTAATACGTGTCTTGTTGTGTTTCTCCTAGGTTTTTTCCTGTATGGGACTCTCTGCGCTTCCTGAACTTGAGTGGCTATTTCCTTTCCCATGTTAG
Organism: Tursiops truncatus; assembly: GCF_011762595.2. Taxonomy (NCBI): domain Eukaryota; kingdom Metazoa; phylum Chordata; class Mammalia; order Artiodactyla; family Delphinidae; genus Tursiops; species Tursiops truncatus. Next base: position 42,630,266 of record NC_047045.1, read on the forward strand.
GAAAGTTTTTGACTATAATCTCTTCAAATATTTTCTCAGACCCTTTCTATTTCTCTTCTTCTTCTGGGACCCCTATAATTCGAATGTTGGTGTGTTTAGTGTTGTCCCAGAGGTCTCTGAGACTGTCCTCAATTCTTTTCATTCTTTTTTCTTTATTCTGCTCCGTGGCAGTTATTTCCACCATTTTAACTTCCACCTCACTTATCTGTTCTTCTGCCTCAGTTATTCTGCTATTGATTCCTTCTAGAGTATTTTTAATTTCATTTATTGTGTTGTTCACCACTGTTTGTTTGCTCTTTAGTTCTTCTAGATCCTTGTTAAATGTTTCTTGTATTTTCTGCATTCTATTTCTGAGATTTTGGATCATCTTTACTATCATTATTCTGAATTCTTTTTCAGGTAGCTTGCCTATTTCCTCTTCATTTATTTGGTCTTGTAGGTTTTTACCTTGCTCCTTCGTCTGTAACCTATTTTTTTGTCATCTCATTTTTTATGATGGGTTGGGCCATATTCCTGTCTTACTGGTTGTTTGGCCTGAGGCACCCAGCACTGGAGTTTTGCAGGCAGTTGGGTAGAACCAGGTCTTGGTGCTGAGGACCTCTGGGAGGCCTCACTCTGATTGATATTCCCTGGGATCTGAGGTTCTCTGTTAGTCCAGGGGTTTGGACTTGGGGCTCCCACCACAGGAGCTCAGGCCCGACTCCTGGACTGGCAACCAAGATCCAGCAAGCTGTGTGGCCCAGCAAAAGCAAAGAAGAAAAAGGAGCAGTACAATAACAATGAATAAAAAATAAAATAAAATTAGAAAGATTAAAAAAAATGTTAGAAAAAAAATATAATTGAAACAAGGTAAAACAGAAACACAACAAAAAATAAATAAATAAAAAATAAAAAAGGGAATAAGCCAAAAGGAGCAGAACAATAACAAAGTATAAAGAATAAAATAAAATTAGAAAAATAAAAGATTTATTAGAAAAAATTAAAATATGAATGAATCAACAACAACAAGGTAAAACAGAACCATAACCCTTAGGTGTCCATGGTCCCCCTCACATTGTCTTTGGACATGTATTTATTTTTCCATTCATCCATTAAATATTTACTGATTACCTCTTATCAAGGGGAAGAGAATACACATAGAAATGAGGGAAATGCATCATCTAACCACAATGAAATACTTGTTGGCTCTTTAACAGTAGTGCTTAAATATTTCTTTGGGGCTCCTAACTCTACAAAACAAAGCATCTGGAGAATGGCATGTTAATTCCACTTCCAAAAGCCATGGGTTAAGACTATAAACCTAGGGGCTAGAATTAACCTTAGCTTCCCTTCCTCCCTTCCTTTTTCCCTTTCTTCCTTTATTTATTTATTTTTTAAAAATGTAGATTGGTCACTGGCCTGACAGCTCAATTAAGTGAGGCAAGCAAGGATTTCCCAGCTGGTGCCAACTCAAAATGGATTATATCAAAGGAGGGAAAGCATATTTCCCATCTGGAAAACACCAAAGATCTTGAACCTAGAAGCATGGATCAGTGCAATAAGGATGAACAAAGCCTTGAGAATTTGGCCAAACCATAATATCTCTGCGTTGTACCTTTGGAAAAAAATGAATAGAAAATATCTCTGGTTCACAGAGAAGTTATGTTGAGTCATCATTTACAGCCCCCACACAGAGCTCAACACAGAGCAGGTGCTCACTAAATACTTGTTAGCTGAAATAATGTTTGTCTCCAATTGCCTCTAAAGCACCTTCATCTGACCCAGTGGTATTTATGGACCTCCTGGTCACAGCCCTGCACTGGCTTTCTCAGTGTAGTATCTCCATGCAGGGAAACCTTCTAATCCCCAGTAAAATGAAAGACTGCATAAATATTCAGTAACTTGAAGATTTAGGTAAATGCTCAGTGTCCTACCTTTAAACATGTCTGCAAAGGATCTTGGTTTGCTCCTTGGAGATGAACCAAATGCTTTAGCTAATGATGGAACATTCTCTCTCCCTTTGCTTGTATAGATCTGGCTTAACTCAAAAATAAATGTTTCCTTAAGATGATTTCCAGCTTGACCTTTCTGAAGGCACAGGAAGCTGGCTTAACTGCAGCTGTCCAAGGTTGGAATGTCTTGATGCAGGAAGAACGGTGTTTCCAAGGAAAGTTCTTCGCCATTTCCTTGTTGGTTGTATTAATGTCCCAGTGTTCAACAAGTCAAAATCTATGGAGTAATGGATACAGTGGATAATAAGAAGTGGGTTTTTTTCTCTTAAACCAATGTAACACATTGAGATGCTTGTAACTGATGAGTGAGTTAGGCTCAGCATTCAGCAGTATGGCTAATCATATCAATTTGTAAAAAGCACGTAGAGGTACTCACTGGGTTAAAATGGTGGCTGTGCTTACAAAATGTGGCTGTTCAGTATCATTTTCCTGGAGTCATCTAGCTTAAAAACTTTCAAGTTATGGATAAGTAAGCTGACTTATCAAGAACCAGTGGGAGGGGACTTCACTGTAGCACAGTAGTTAAGAGTCTGCCTGCCAATGCAGGGGACATGGGTTCGAGCCCTGGTCCGGGAAGATCCCACATGCTGCAGAGCAGCTAAGCCCATGCGCAGCAACTGCTGAGCCAGCGTGCCACAACTACTGAAGCCCACGTGCCTAGAGCCCGTGCTCTGCAACAAGAGAAGCCACCACAGTGAGAAGCCCGCACTCCACAATGAAGAGTAGCCTCTGCTTGCTGCAACTAGAGAAAGCCCACGCACAGCAATGAAGACCCAAAGCAGACAAAAATAAAATAAAAAATAAATTTATAAAAAAAAGAACCAGTGGGAGGAGCATGGTGTTGGTATTTAAATCTCACCTCTTAATTGATATCAGGCAAACATATTCCCTTCTCTGAGAATTAATATCTCAATCTTGTAACAGGGCAACAACAGGGGGTGAGTAGGATTTTCTCTGTTGACTCAGAATCATCAGTAAGACCCAGAGCTGAGATGGTCCCCCAAATTCTAAGCCCTGAAAACTGCAGCTAGTGGGACCTGCTATCTTTTTGCATGTGTAACTGCGAAGGATTATTCCAACAGACCAGGCATTATCATTCCACTATCTCTTATCCCCTGCTGATGTATGAAAACCGAGAAGAAACCCTTTTGAGGGAGTGAAGTGCTCATTTCCATTTCCTCTCTTCTCTTTCACTGAAGAGAAGTCTAAGAGAATCATTCATACATTTGGGGGTAGCTAATGAAAGACCTACTGACATTTCATTTCCTGGTTGAATGTCTGCTTAGCAGAGCTGATGAACTACCTCTGAGCTGCTAGGTGAGAGAGAGGGAGAGAGAGAGTCACAGATGTGCAAGTATATGTACTTGCATGTTGGGGAAGGAACTCTCCAGTGGAGAGGCCACTAAGATTTCTTACCTCCCCCATTGACATGTGCCCCCTTTTAAGAGATGCTGAGAGGGCTCCTACATATACATGTTGTAGACCTACCAACTGGCCAAGGAAGTTAGAGTTTGGGGTCATGTGTCTCTAGAGGAATCTCATAATGAGGGACAAAAGAATGTGAAACAACAGTGCTAGCTGAGGTCAGCCAGACGAAATTTCATAAGGAACTGCCAATGCCTAGAGTTACGGCTTAGAGGGAGTGTTGGTGAGGGTAAAGCATGTTGTAGCCACAGACAAGTAGGGATGGGGGTTAAGGGGAAGCATGCAAGCTCACTCTGTCCTGCCCCAACTCTAAAGGAGATATTTCAGGGAAGAGGAGGAAGGGGGCTGGCATCTAACAAAGACCACACCCCTGGCTAGAGGAAGGGAGAGAATGTGATAAATTGGATATAGCATTAAATCTTAATCAAGTAAAGTGACTAAAAGCATAAACTTGGGCTAAGATGTTGTTGGGCAGTGGCTTGGTCTAGCATAGTTGGGTGCTGTTATTGGAAGGAAATAATGTAGTTTCAAATTCATAGCTTAAGAGTTGAGACTCTTCAATAACCCCCTCTCGCCTCCTAGTCCATTGTACTTCCTGCTATATGGTGCCCACTGGCTGCCACTTTCCAAATGTCATCTCTCTCATACTGTTCATAACATACTAAATATTTCATTCCCGCTCCCCCACATCCTGGTTATACAAACCCTTGTGTCAAATTCTACCTCGTCCCAGAAGTCTTCCTTAAGAACCCCACTTTCCACCCTACCTTTTCCCCATTGCCCTCCACCATTTTGGCATTTTCTGGAATCCATCATTTTCATTCCAATTGACCGCATGCTAGTTCAGGACCTCAAGTAATCTCACGTCTAAAGCGTTGCCACATACTACCCATGGCCAACTGGCAGAGCCCCTGCTGTATTTGGCAAGTTATGTGCTCTGAAACAGGGCAGAAGGAACCCAGAGGAGTATGTTTTTCTAAATTGCGCAGGGACTCTGTTAGCTCATCAGGTGCACACCTGTGGGGTCATAAATGCTCAGAGGGAGTATCTTTTCCTAAGTTGCCTGAAGGTAACCCTGCACTTTTTAACCGTCTCTTTCCCTCACACTAGTTACTCCTGGTTTCAAATTATCTTGTACATGGCTGGCAGATCAATTTTCTTTTTAATTAAGCAATTCTGTTTTTGGACATAAAAACCACACTCAAGGGAACCACCACCATCTCATATATATATATATATGGTGTTGTAGAAGGGCTGAAAAGAGACTCTGCTTGGGCATGCAGTGAAATGAAAAGCTTCCTAGCACCATGATTCTTAAAGTTTAATGTGTACACTAATCACAAACAAATCTCATTAAAATGTAGATTCTGATTCAGAAGGTCTGGGTGGAATGTGAGATTCTGTATCTCTAACAAGTGCTTAGGTGATGCCAATGATCTAAGGACTGCACTTTAAGTGGCAAGCATATCTCATTTAATTCTCGAGAAGATCCCTATTAGGTAAGGATTGTTTTTACTCCTACTCTATGAATGAGAAAACTGATGGTCAAACTGATTAAATAATTTGTTCAAGGTCACATATCTTGTAAGTAGAGGAACAGGAACTCATAGTCAGGTCTCCCTGATTCAATATCTCTTTTTAATCACCATAGTATATTCCCTCTAGAAGGGTTGGACAGAAGAGAATGGACTTAAGGAAGGAATTCCATTCAGGAAGTAAGACAGGCAAATTTGGTGATGAATTGGCCTTGATCTTTTCAATCAAGTTGGGGAGGAGGTCACTTGCTATTAGAAATGAAGCCTGGGGCAGTGGAAATGGAAGGCTTAAGGAGAGTTTGGAGGGTTTGGGGCAGCTGCAGTGGGCCGTGCGCTGGGGAATTAGCAGAAGGAGCGAGGGCTGTCTGCAGAAGGGAGGGCCCAGGTGAAGCTGGTAGATTAGATTTGCCAATGTTCTAAATCAGTGGTTCATAAACTCCACATTTGAATCACTTGTGCATCTTTTAAAACTTTCAAAGCTGAGGGCATACCCCAGACCAATTAAATCACCTTCTCTGGGGCTGGGACACAAAGATCAATATTTTTTGAAGGTACTCTGGTAATTCCAAAGTCAGATAATTTTGGGAACCAAAAAAAAAAATTGTTGTAGACTCTTTGCTTCTAATGCTAAAGGGGAAAAGTATTTAATTATTTATAAAGAGCCCAGGGAACATTAAATAATGGTTTTGGGTTTTGGCATTGTTCAGGGTTTGGCAAACTTCTTCTGTTTAGAGCCAGATAGTAAATAAAATATTTTAAGCTTTGTGGGCCAAGAGGCAAAATTAATATTATGTAAGTACTTACATAACAAGAGAGAAAAATTTCCACATTAATAGAAAACAAATTTTCTATTAATGAAATTAAAAACTTTATGGACACAACCTTAAATTTCATATAATTTCTATGTGTTATTAAATATTAGATTTCTTTTGATTTTTTTCAGTCCTTTAAAAATGTAAAATCATTCTTCACTCGTGGGCTATGAAGCACAGGCGGCCAATTGAATTTGGCCCCTGAGTTGAACGGTTGAAATTTGCTGACTCCTGATGTAGTTAATGATATGCTTTGATGAATCCAAAGAAGCTATCAAAGATATGCATTTAAATAAAAATATCAGTATTTAAATGAGTGCCCTACTTAACTAGTGGTAAATCTGGCCTTTGAAAAATCATTGTCCTTTCTAAGGACAATGTGCAAATTGCATGACAATATGTTTGGGGCAAAATCTACTTTTATCCTTATTTTTCATAATAAATTTTAAAAAGCTGATTGAAAATATGGACAGATTACATAGTCTACTACATAGTGTGCTTTATGAATGATTCAAAATACTTTAAAAATATCTTATAAAAAATATAAATAGGGTTTTGATTTGATTTTAAAACATCTTAGTGCTTAACCAGATGTTGGTTCTCTCTCAGCTCTGATTTGTTAGAGTCCTGGTTGCAGAGGGCAGCCCTCTTGTGATTCTAGTTTGTGCGTTTGGATACAGGAATAACAGGCCCAAAACTGCAATTTTATGGAAATACTGTCTGTGTCATCAGGTGAATAGTCTGAATTACATAAGAGGGGTTAGAGAAATCACTCTACTGTCTTTTGTTTTGTATTTTTTTAATCCCCTAAGTGAATTCCAAGGATTCACTAGTCCAAAATCATACATCTGGTAATGATTGGGGTGAAACTTGAACCCAAATCATCTGACTGCAGATTTTGTGTTTAGTCCATCATACCACTCACACTTCGTGGTCACTGCAAAGCCAAAAGTCCACCCCTGCAGGCACTGTGTTTTAAAGGGTGTGCATTTGGGTCTGCTATCCAAACACCAGAAAAAAAATTTTCACTCGAAGTGTCAGTGAGTACTAACTGGCTCACATATCTCTTTTTAATCCTACTGTTTCCATTAATTCAGGATTTTAAAACAACAACATGATAAATTAAGAAAATAATTATACCAATATTTCAGAATGTACTATGTCCATTTTCCCAGGTAAATGTAAAAAAATGTAAATAGATTTAAAAGCGATATAAAAATACACAAATGTAGATATGACTGTAGTGTGCTTCTGATGCGAATTATCAAACCTGAGTGGTCTCTTCTATTCTATGCTATGGTTATTTACCACGTGTTGTTATCAGTTGTCCTTCAGGGGCAGCAGTGTTGCTAAAAATGGTCATTTTGCTGCTTCGCTAAGGTTTTACAGTTTAACTGTTTCATCCCCACTTAAACAGAAGTTATGTTTAAACCGGCTACTTATTTCATACACTGTTGTCAAAACTTTTTATCTGGAAAACTAGCTTAAGGAGCTCATTCACAATACAGAAAAGAGATTTTAAGCAAAAAGATATTACACTTATGTGAAAAGAAAATTTAGAATGTGTTTAAATATCCAACTATATTTGGTTAAATACCTTTTATTACATATGTTCACATTACTGAATGTCATGTAATTTTTAAGTTATGTATACTAATAAATTTTTAATGGACTATGACATGTTTTATTGAAATGTTAATTATTGAAGCAAGATGAAAATTATAAATTCTATACACAATATAATCAGTCTGACTATGTATTAACATGGAAACAAAGTTATACATAAAAGAGATTGAAAAAAACCAAAATATTAACTAAAGGTATACCTGGAGGATAAGCTTACTGATTTTTTCCTCTTTCTATTTTTATTTCCCATATTGTGCATATATTACCATTAATTCCCAAAATCATTACTTTCATTTAAAAAGAAATCCTGTCAGATGATTCAAGATCATAATTGCTAAGTATTTGACTATTCTGGATTGTAACTTGTTGTCACTCTTCTGTCTTGAGGCATTTTATAACTAGACCACCCTGAATTGTTTTATTAATGACTTCAGATAAAGTTTCTCATTAGCAAAAGCACAGTGGAAAAAAATTTAAAGAAAAGAGCCTTAGGACCTGGTGATCTAAATATTGTGTTTGTAATTTATTTACAAATGCATAGTTTTTTTTACCCCTTATGTATGAAAATGTTCAATTGATAGCAGAAGTTACCAGAAAATAAAAAGCTTCTCCAAACATTTGGAGTTTGTCTGCCTTGAGAATTTGCCAGATGTGGAAGGGAGCCCTCTGCTGTTCGTTATATTTATTACAGCAAAATTTGATTTATATTGTTTTGTGCCCTTCCTTGAACCTGCTCAGGTTTTTAATGTTTCTGTTATGATTGTACATTTCACATAACAAAGGAAACATAAATTCCACGATGCCAGCTGGCACGGTTAATAACCCGTCAATTCTGCCCTTTTTGAACTATACCACAGCATTGGAACATCTGGTGGTTTCCAATTTCCATGTTAGAGTGGGGTTTTGACCTCTATTTCACTTTCAAATGGGTCTCTTCGGCAGAATAACTCTGCTTTGTCTATTAACTTTACTGTTCACACCCTTTACAGTGCATATGAGGCTTTAAACCTAATGCTTTAGAAGGTGATTGTGCTGTTGTCAGAGGGAGCTACACTCTCCCCTGTTCCTTTAATCACCTTTGTTAGTTTCTCTCATCCATTAACTGTGAACGCTCTTTGAATCTTACTCCGTGGGCCTTTAATTTTTTTTTAATTTCTGCATTTGTTGCATCGAGGGCTTGTCTATTCTCACAATCCTAGTTATTATGTCTAAACTAATAAACCTCTTAAGCAGTGTCATCTGCAGGGCCCTGGAGCGGGGAGCAGGGAATAGGCATTTATTGGGTGCCTGCTACATGAGCACAGTAGTCTGTATGTATATATGTATATATGTGTGTGTATATATATATATATATATATATATATATATATATATATATATACACACACACACACACACACACACACACAAAATATATACAAATATGGATATAAAAAATGTTTCTCTTTGCCTGTCTTTGTTTTCATTGTCATCAGACTATCTTCACTCCCTGGGACTCAGCTCTTGGGAAGAAGTTTCTTCAGCTACTGTGATTCTGAATTTACCCCTGTGCTTTTCTATCTCCACTACCATTATAAAGACCTCATCACCTCACATCTGGATGGCAGTTTTAGCATTTTAACTCTCTTTCTAGGCTCTAGCATCTTTTCCTTCTATCTGCTCTCCATGTTCTCATCATATCACTCTTCCTAAGGAACACTTTATTTCCCTCCTCTTTGAAAATATCTGCAATGCTTCTCTTTTTCTTACAGTTTCTGTTTCAAATATCTCTTCCTGTTATTCTAGGCCTTTAAAATTTTGACTTTTCCTTTCCATCCTAATATCCTGCTCCTAACAAGCCTATTCCAACAGGCCAGCCTTCTCATTGCCTCCTTTTCTTCCCTACACCAGACCTCACATTCCTAGCTTAATGCTTTCTCATTATGTTCCTGCCTGAAATGCTTTCTTTCTACCTGCCAAAATCCAACTCCCATTTGAAATACTATGTTTCCATCAAATCTTCTCTAATAATGAGGCAACATTGATATAACCCTTTCTCAGCTATTTGTCTGGCATTTATTATTAGCTCCACTCATTACAGTATTTTATTGTATTTAATTTGATGCTGGTGTGTACTCTCTTGGCTACTCTTAATTGTTCCTGTAATATATCTTGTCTCACTCACAAAACTGTACATTTATGAGGATAAGAATATAGTCTGATATTTCACACCAGGTACCACCCTGGGCTTAGTCAATTACTTGAACTCTCTGGAATTCATTTTCTTCTTCTGTAAAATGGAAATAATGATAGCTCTCCACCTATCTCACTTTGACACTTAAGGCTAAAATGAAATAACGTGGAGAAATGCTTCAAAGCTTTCAAACTCATTTTTTTACCACTATTATGATGATACATAACCTCCCTCCTCTTTTTTCTGAGACATCACCCAATATAGAGTCATGGAATTTCTTTCTGAGGATAGAGTTAATCACCAAAGAGGGTCACAGCCATCGTGAGGAAAGGACACTGTCTCTCTGAAGGCATATCAGATCTGCCATAGTAAAGGTTGCGTCAGTCTCCTCATTTCCCCCATCCACAGACTTTGATAGTGTCTATTTTCATTTACATAAAGGCTCTTGAAATCTTAGTTTTTAGTCTGTACTTACTGTTTATACTCTAGCAATCTGGGGTCAAAACTCACAAGTATACAGAAACTGCTCCCTAAAAGTGATCAAAGGCATTCTAATTGTTTAATCCAACCTACCCTTCAGTCTTCACCTTCCTGGACCTCTCTGTAACATCAGGTGACATTAAGCAGTTGTAAAATCAGGTTTGAATAAAGAGGGAGATGTTTCAAGGCAAGAGATCACAAAGGAAATGGCAGATTTGACTACATTATAATGGAAGGCATCTCTACATCAATAACATCATAACCTAAATAAAAAGGCAAACAAAAACTTAGAAAATATTTGCTATGTATTTGACAATCATATTAATGTTCCTCATATTAAAACATCTAAACAATATGGAAAAAGACAAACACTGTAATAGGAAAATGAGCAAAAGTCATGAATATACAAATTGCAGAAGAGAAAATACAAATATTACACATGTAATATTCAACTTCACTAATAACCAAAGTCAGTGGCCAGTTTTAGGTCCCATCTTTTTTCCTTTTGAACTGTTTCTGAATTATATTAAACTTCTTTCAAATATATTCCATAAAAATATTCTGATTAACCTGCCTGGAATTCTTCACGTTGAGCCTGAAATGGTGGGCTGTCCCCACTATGCTTGCTTGAGGGTATCAGCTGGGCACAAGCTTTCTATTTTCCAGGAATATAATGGGGCCTGTGTACCGTAACGCCAATCCTGAAAATAGCACTAGCTTGCAGTGGCATATTTACATCAAGTTATGTCATTAATAAAGTGTTTCTGCCATCTCTCATCCGATAAAGAACAGAATCTAAGAGACAGACAAAATCCTGTCAGGTCTTGTTGAAAGAGTGAGTGATGAGTTGTTTAAGAAGGCAAAGAACAAAGAATGTCTTCATTTCCATCTAAACACTGTTCTGTGGCAATATTGTAGGTTTGTTTCCTTGGTTCAAGGTTATAGAAGATCTTCCCAGTGATACAGTAGCAGCCAGACATAAAGTCATATACCATGTTGCCAAGAACTTGCTTATTGCCTTGAACAATCTTTTTCCCCCACTATATTAAAATATGCCCTGTGGGATGTATACTAGAAAAGTATGCCTTCTTTTAGAGCTACTCTTTTCAAATGGTACATACATTGCCACGATCCTACAGATGTTCTCTTCGGCTCGCATAAGCCAGGCGCCATTACTGGGTATAATGTGCCAGGCACTTTACACACACTATTCATTTAACTTTGTGACAATCCTGGAGGATATAATAGGTTTAAAAAAATTTTTTTAAACATTTTATAGAAAATAACTAGAACCTGTGTCTCAGATAAAATAAATAACTTATTTAAGGTTCACACAGCCACTAAGAGGCCTACTTGCAATTGAAATCAAGTCTGTCTGATCACAGAGCCCGTGTTTTCCCACCTTACCTCATTTTTTAATGTTTCCTTCCAGCTCTGTAATTTTCATACCATGTTCATGTTAAAATGAACACAAGGCTTACCATGTGCTTTCAGTAGTATTTGATTTGTGTTCCACGTAAAGTTCTTTGGAACTTTGTAGATTGTGAGAACTGTTTCTGATGGTTTCCACAGACTCCATAGAATGATTTACCTACTGCATCTGGAAGCATCTGAAAGTTCTTATCAATCATGAGAAAGTTGAAGACCTCCCATCCTGAAATGAAAAATAAAACAAGGCATCTATTGGGCCTCATTTGGCAGTGTGATTTTAGAGCTAGTGATGGTCACAGCAAGATGACCTGCCATATGGGAAGTTTATGTTGTATTCTGTGTTACCAGTGGGGTTCATGACAAAGTCCTGTAAAGGATTCTTGCTCGGGAATGTTCCTGAATGGTCATTATGCAATCCATATTGAGTGCTCTAGCTCAGCTCTCTCTTGGGCAGTTATCTTTAGTGTAGAGATTCTAGTGTCATTTGATTTAGTGACATTTGGACACTGTGGTTTGCCCAGTCAGGACCAGGTGGGATACAAAGAAAATTGTCTTTCTTCTTTTTCCAGAGCTCATAGTTATAAGGGGATATGCCTCTGCTGGGTTCAAATTTTGGCTTTGCTACTTGATAGCAAGTGACCTGGGCAAGTCAGTTGACATCTCTGAGTCTCAGTTCTCTTTCCTTGAATTATGATAATAATAATATCGATAGCACTTGAGCACTTGAGCTTGAGCACGATATTTGAAATAGTATACACTACAGCATCTTGTAAACTTTAAAAGTATTGGATAAAAAGACAAATAATTAAAAATGGGCAAAGGGCCTGAATATGCATTTCTTCAAATAGTACATACATACACATGGCCAATAACTACATGAAAAAATGCTCAACATCATAGTCATTAAAAATATGGTAAGATATCACTTCATACCCACTAGGATAGCTGTAGTTAAGAAGTCAGATGATAACAAGTGCTGGTGAGGATGTGGAGAAATAGGGACCCTCATGCCCTGCTGGTGGGAATGTAAGATGGTGCAGATTCTCTATAAAATAGCCTGGCAGTTTCTTTAGAGCTTAATACCATATGATTCAGCAGTTTCACATCTGGTTATATACCTGAAAGAAATAAAAACACATGTCCATATAAAAACTTGCATGTGAGTGTTCATAGGCATTATTCATAATAGCCAAAAAGTAGAAGCAACCTAAATGTCCATCAGCTGATGAATAGAAAAATAAAATGTATATTCATACAACAGAATATTACTTGACAACGAAAAGAAAAGAAGTACTAATACATGCTGTTGTGTGGATGAATCTTGAAAATGTGCTAGGTTAAAGAAGCCAGTCGCAGAGGATCACATTTATATGAAATGTCCAGAATAGGCTACTCTATAGAGACAGAAAGTAGGTTGATGGTTGCCTGTGGCTGAGAGGGTTGGGAGAAAATGGGGAGTGACAGCTAATGGGTCTGGGGTTTTTTTGGGAGAAGATAAAAATGTTCTAAAATTGATTGTTGTAATCACTGAACAACTTTGTGAATATAGTAACAACTATTGTACACTTCAAATGAGTAATATGTATAGCATGTCTGTGAATTATATCTCAATAAAGCTGTTATGTAGAAAGTATTGGGCTGACCAAAAGTTTCGTTAGGTTTTTTCCATAAGATGGCTCTAGTAGCGCTCAGTTGTTTTAACTTCATTTGAAACAATTTTGTTAGATTGTCTGTGACAGCTGTCATATAAGTGTGCATTTTAAAAACATCAAAATTGGTGAATTTTTGTGTAGCCATTTTAATATTGAAGATGGAAGAAAAAAGCAACATTTTCAGCGTATTTATGCTTTATTATTTCAAGAAAGGTAAAAACGCAACTGAAACACAGAAATAGATTTGTGCAGTGTATGGAGAAGGTGCTGTGACTGATCAAATGTGTCAAAAGTGATTTGCGAAGTTTCGTGCTGGGGATTTCTTGCTGGATGATGCTCCACGGTCGAGTAGACCAGTTGAAGTTGATAGCGATCAAATCGAGACATTAACTGAGAACAATCAACATTATACCACGCGGGAGATAGCAGACATACTCAAAATATCCAAATCAAGCACTGAAAATCATTTGCACCAGCTTGGTCATGTTCATTGTTTTGATGTTTGGGTTCCACATAAGTTAAGCGAAAAAAACCTCCTTGACAGTGTTTCCGCATGTGATTCTCTACTTAAATGTAATAAAAACATTCCGTTTTTAAAACAAATTTTGATGGGTGATGAAAAGTGGATACTGTACAAAAATGCAGAATGGAAGAGATCGTGGGGCAAGTGAAATGAACCACCACCAACCACACCAAAGGCCGGTCTTCATCCAAAGAAGGTGATATTGTGTATATGATGGGATTGGAAGGGAGTCCTGTATTATGAGCTCCTTCTGGAAAACCAAACGATTAATTCCAACAAGTGCTGCTTTCGGTTGATCCCAATTAGACCAACCGAAAGCAGCACTCAAAGAAAAGCATCCAGAATTAGTCAACAGAAAATGGCATAATCTTCCATCAGGATAACACAAGACTGCTTGTTTCTTTGATGACCAAGCAAAAAGCTTGGCTGGGAAGTTCTGATTCATCCACCATATTCACCAGACACTGCACCTTTGGATTTCCATTTATTTAGGTCTTTACAAAATTCTCTTAATGGAAAAAATTTCAATTCCCTGGAAGACTGTAAAAGGCACCTGGAACAATTCTTTGCTCAAAAAGATAAAAAGTTTTGGGAAGACAGAATTATGAAGTTGCCTGAAAAATGGCAGAAGGTAGTGGAACAAAAGGGTGAATATGTTGTTCAATAAAGTTCTTGGTGAAAATGAAAAATGTGTCCTTTATTTTTACTTAAAAACCAAAGTCACTTTTTGACCAACCCAATAGTATACAAGGTAAGTCATTATAACAATTTGTTTTATTTTTTTATTTGTCCTTTCCCGCAACCATCAGATTGCACCAATGTCTCTCAATGGCTCCAAGCTAGAGACAAAAGCACACTATAGATTTCTTGTGAACTCTCATAGTTTTTCTTAGGTAAAGTAGTTCACAACGGAATCTCAAAGACAGCCACTCTGATCTGGGTATTACTCAGGGCCTTGTCAGGGTGAACACTGAGGTTTTCAGTATTCACAAGTTACCTCCAGAGGGCCTACCATTTGTAATCAATTTGAATTTCACTGGTTTTAACAAAGGCAGGATTGTGGGAACAAATCTCTTAGTGAGAGTGAGCCTAATTGGTCACCTGTCAAGGGCATTTAAAGCCTGTGTGCACAGATCTACTCAGCTTCTCACTGAGGAAAGAGAGGGAAAATAATTACTTGTAATTATATTCCAGAATTTGAAGATTCTAGAAGACCTCCAGAAGAATCCCTTGAGAAATATCAATGATCTACACTACCAAAAATGATTTACAAAGTATTAATGTAAGGTAAATATAAAATTGGGATTGTGACAGCATTAGGTAGATTAGAAGAAAACTATGCAGACAAATTGCTATGAGATAGTGAGCAGGCCCTTCCTTTATTATCTGTTTGTAGATAAGGCCGGTGCCCTATTTTGACATTTGCAGAGCAGGTCCTGACATGTTGATACCTTTGAAAGCTTTCCTAAGTGTACATACTCACTTATGGGGGGAGACTGAATTGGTTTTGGCTAACTTATCCTGAGTTAGAATGTACATGCTGACCTATCAACTTATTTACCTTTTGGCATATTGAAGAATTTGAGTTCCTTTGACACTAACTCTATTCTGTTCCAAACACCTAAATTTTACTGGGATATGCGCTAGGCAGCCTAGTTCTTTTATAATTCCTTTCCTATTCAAAGCTTCTTCTCACTGGACAGGGAAGCTCACGGAACCAGCTGGAAACCAGGACATGTTGGATGGAAGAGAAGCAGAGCATGCAGTTGTTGGGCTCATTCTCTGATGTAAGTGAAGGCACCTCAGCTGAAGTGCCCATCAGTTATTGAAGAACTTGAGTGTTCTGAAGAGCTGAAGACAAGGCAAGGCTGGGGCAAGTCTTACTTATTCATCACTCAACAAATATTTGTTATCTAATGACTGGGAATACTAATCGGAGTGAGATTAATTTTTTGCCCTTAAGGCGTTCATGATGTATTGAGGAAGACAGACAAAAATCAACACTGTGCTAAGTGCTATGGAAGAGGCAAGGCGTGAGCGCTAACGGGGCCTGGGCTGGGCTGGGAGCAGCATGCATTCCGGGTCCCCCAGACTGAGATGAGAGGCAGGCACGCTGAGGGAGCCGCCCCCACCATCTGGTGGTTAAAACGCAAATAAAACATCTTTAATTTAAACCTTGGCATTTGGAGATGTTACAGACTGGATGTCCTTGAGTCTGAAATGCAAAATATATGTGCTCAGAGATGGAGTTTTTCCTGCTGATTCAGAGGAAGCCAGCTCTGAGCCCCAGGACGGCTTTTGATCTGAAGAGTAATCACTGTTTGTTTTCTCTGTAATCACAGAGAATTTCAGCAAAGCCTTTCCTAACAACAGCCATAGCCGTTCTTTTAAATACTCCCTGCGTTTCATATTCTCTGTTAGGTACTCTGCATAGAGTTTTTATAAAAACCTTGTAAAATAGTATTATTTTACCTATTTTGCAGAAAAGAAAATAGAGATGTAGAGAAGTTAACAATAACTTAGCTACTCAGTAAGTTTTGGAATAAAGATTTTAGTCTGTGACATACTACCTCATTATGAATCCCTGCTCTCAGTTATATAAAATCTGCAAAAATTACAATCTCTTACTCAGTCTAATTTATCAGTGCCTGCAAATTACTTCCTGAACAATATCTCTAGGTGGCTTCTAAAATGCTTTAAAATGCTTATTTTTAAGTTTATAAGAATAAGACATATAAATAATTTTTTAAAAAGGAAACAAACAAAAAGTTAAGTTCCAATTTGAGGGATAGCAGGATGAGGTTCTTATTCTGACTTTTTTTTTTTTTTTTACAAAATGTGTTACTCCCTTGAACTGCAGTTTCTTTTTCTGGAAACTAAAAAAAAGTGACTTAAATGATCTTAAACCTCTCTTCCAACTCTAAGATTCTTTTATTTTGATAAGGAAATATGACGTTTCTGTCACTGATGTGAACCAAGGGAAGACTTTTGTTATATCAGTGTGATTGTCAAAACCGGACACATTCTTGACTGAGACAGTCCAGGGGAGAAATTCCTACTGAGGACCACACTCCAAATATTGTCCTGAATTCAGAGGCATACCCATCCATTTCTCCACAGGTTGTGTAGAGGTTAGTGTGCATTGCTTGGTTTCTGATGTTTTGATGTAAGGATCTGATTTAAAAGTTCATTTCCTTACACAACAGGAGCAGTGTTTGTAGGTCAAGCTCCCAAACTCTGAAATCCTTGAACTCTCTAGGAAATATCCTGGGCATATGATTTAACTTCTGGCTCCCTAGGTCTTGAATGGAGCCATTGCAAAATACGGAACAGGGAGAAAGGACCTCACCAGCAACTCATTTTATTTCTAGACTGAATAGCATGGTTGAGAATCGTAATGACTTTTGCCAGTCGTCTTACTTCTTGATCACTACATAATTTCACTGCTTCTGCACAGCACAACTGAATTCTGAGTCTATCTGCCTCCTCTGCTCCCATGCTCCGGAGAATAAACACTCTGGATGAAAAGACATGACGCCTGGCAGATCAGGGCCACTGCAGACAATTGGTCTCCAGTCTTAGCTGGGTCCTCAGAAGTTCCTCTCAGTGCTTTTACTTGTTCAGAGTTGGCACCTTCCAGTTACCGTAATGATTTCCCACAAACTCACCAGGCTCCTTCTGACACCTTTTACTGCCCTCTGTCTCCAAAGATGATCTTGCTGTCCCTATACTGAGGACATTTAGGTCCCAGGTAAGCCCTCCATCAACCACCAGCTATGTGTCAACATGCTCCCTCTGTCCACATCCACACTGGCTCCCATGCACTGCCTTCCTATCTCAGAGGATGGCTTTCTCCCTCTCAAGTCCAAGTCCTCTAGGCCACTGACCTAAGTCAGTGACCTAAATCAGTGACCCATAGGCCACTGTGGAACTCTCTAGCATTTTATTCCTACAGTCATTGCCCTACCCTCCTCACTCTCCAACCTTCCTTCTCCACAGGTTTCTAAAAAAGTAAACTGGCTTTGAGGCCATTTCTCTCTCTAGCCATCAAGTCTCTCTTTTCTTTGAGAATATAAAATTTTCAAAGGAGTGGGCTAGACCCCTAACTCTGCTTTCTTACCTCTTACAGGCATCTGACCTTGGAACTCACCATTCCTTAACTGCTCTCAATAAGGTCACCAATAATGACCTCACAACCCAGATGCAATTGACCTTTCTTAGTCTTTATCTCTGAGGATCTGTGTGCTGCACTTGGCAAAGCTGACCACACTCTCTTTCTTAAAACACTCTATGTATTTCCTTGGTTCCTCCAACACTGTGTCCTCCGGTTCTCTCCTTAACCTGGTTGTGCTTCTCTCTCACGTGGGCTCCTCTCCCTCTACCATCACTTAAAAGTTTGTTGAAGGCAGGACTGGGTGTGAAAGCGTAAGGATTTTTGAGTTAGCTTGTCTCTTACTATTTGTGCTTCCATAGATTCTTAACCCCTCTATGCCCCAGTTTCTTCACATTTTAAAATGGGATTGATAATATTTCTCATTGTTAGGAGGGTTAAATCAGATAACACATGTAAAGTACTTAGTATGGATTTTTCATTTCAAAGAGAAAATTTAATTGTTATGAGCTAACTTAATTATATAAAGAAGCATTCTAAAATGAAATATTAGTTTTCCAGTTTGCAGTAGCAGCTCACCAATATCTTATCATGTTTTAGGTTTTTCTAACTGTAAATGTCCTAGGAATTATTTTAAAAATTAAGAAAAAAAGGTGCTTTTCTGAATTTGTCATGACAGAGCCAATTCAAATTTTTAGTAATAGAGGAATATTTAGCAAGATTTTAGGGCATCTAAGACTGTTTTAAAATAACTAGATGTCTAGTTTTGATGGCTACCAAAGATTTTTAAAAAATAAAAGTATTACAACTAAAAAGAAGATTCAAAAACATACAAAATTTCAACACATTTGAATTTCTTGAATCACAAAATTTTTATTTAACTTGTCCTTATAATTAAAGTGAGCCAATATTTGTTTTAAAAAAAAGGTAAGTTCAAATTTTATTTCTGATAAGTTAGTGCAATTACCAGAGATCTGTTGGCTCCTTTATACAAATAGGATAATAATATGTAACTGAACCAAATTAGGTTGATTTTGAACTTATGTGTGGAGGTCACCATAAATTAGAGCAAATTTATTGATTTCATGTTGTGAGGAGTTCAGAAAGTTTTATTCATGTGCTTTATTTCATGTTTCTTTTTCTTACAACCTGAAGATGAATGTCAAAAGTAAACATTCTCAGACCAGGATGGGTTGAGTTGAGTCTACATTTTGAGCGTCAGATGTCTGAATAGGTTCCATGTCTGTATCTAGAGTCCTTTCATCTTCATCATCCACTCAGTACTTAGAAATAGAACTTATGATTAATGACTGTATCTTTGTATCTGGTTTTATAGGGCCATAGTAATATGAGAGTAAGTTCAACTCTCTTTTTTTTTTTTTTTTTTTTGCGGGACGCGGGCCTCTCACTGTTGTGGCCTCTTCCGTTGCGGAGCACAGGCTCCGGGCGCGCAGGCTCAGCGGCCATGGCTCACGGGTCTAGCCGCTCCGCGGCATGTGGGATCTTCCCGGACCGCGACACGAACCGGTGTCTCTTGCATCGGCTGGCGGACTCTCAACCACTGCGCCACCAGGCAAGCCCCAACTCGCTTCGTTTTTAATGGGAGATTATTCACATTCTTACAGCTCATTGACCCACTGAGAGGTGCATCTTTTACTCCCCCTATAGGAGGAATCAGAAAACTGCATCCGTTTCTAGGATATCCCCTATTAAAAAGACAAATGAAAACAGGCAGCCAGTGGTAGGGCCATTTAGTGACTTCCTCCAGCCATCTCTGTTTCCTGGTGCAATTTAAGGTGGATGAATGGTTGCCTCTGGCTCCAGGACAGCTAACTGGCCCTGGGGAAAATCATTCTCATACGCACGCTTGATGCACACACACCCTTTAATTCTCTTTCCTGACTTGCAGCCCCCCAAATAAAATCCTGATACTGGAGGAAGCAGCAGGTTCTTTCATTGCCATCTCTGGGCTACAAGAATCAAAGAGCAAAATGGATGTTTTCCTCTGAGAACTGGCACTGAACAGAAGGAAGTAAACGACTACTCCAATTCAAGCATGTTTTAATCTCTGGAGAAGTGGGGACAGAGGAGGGGCAAAATTGGCCAAGGAATCAGTGGGAAAGTCATAAATTTTGTCTCTTACCCCGGCAACTAAGATTCCCCGTTTACAGTGCTGCCCACTCCTTTTTCTCTTTTAAAAGGGTCTGGATAATGAACAATCACTTTCTAAATTCTCAAGTTCAAAAATCTCTCAGTGGAGGAAGAAAAGGGAGTTTTCGAGTAAATCTCTAAAGGCTGGATGAATCGTTTGAAACATGCTCAGAAATTTCAAGATTCACACGCACCTCATGAATACACTGTCCTAACCTAAACTAAAGAATCTGGCAGCAAACAAATCCACAATTTTTTACCTCTTTGATACTTTATTCAAAAAGGTCAACTCATAGTCTCTATTTCTTTTAAAGAATTGTCTATCACTGGAAGATACAATGAGCAGTAAACACTATTGTGATCCACTTTTAAAAATGATGGTGCAGTTTGACCTGAACCTAACCATGAGGACACAATTAGACAGATCCAGATGGGGGGGCATTCTACAAGTCAACTGGCATGGACTTATCAAAATGTTGGTGTCCTTAAAAGCTTAAACAAGAAGGTGGTGGTGGTGGTGGTGATGGTGGGCTGTTCTAGAATCAGGAGATTTTAGAGATATGACAAGCATATAGAATGTAGACCCTTACACCTTGATTCTTGATTGTGATAATGATATTGTCACTGTGAAGAAGAATTCCTTTGTTCTTAAGAGCCACATGCTAAAAAAGTATTTAGAGCAAAATGGCTTGATGTCTCCAACTTATTATTTTTTAAACCACAACATAATGTGCAGCTGCCCTACTCTTGGAGTAGAGGGAAAAAAACATTTGAATCATGAGGAAGAAACCTCTAATTATGCTAGAAAAATGAATAAGGAAGCCAGGACAATACTTTGTTTATAACTTGCATATGCAATATGCCATACTCTAGCTGATGTGAGAATAAGGTATACACATGTCTTCTATTCCTGCTGAATCTCATTCCCCCTAGAAACCAGAAGGGCACATCTTACTCCTCCACCCCTCCCCTACATTACACAGCAGAGTGCCCAGCACAGCATTATCAAAGTTCCAATGGAAAGGAATTGAATTACAGAATGTTTTTTGAGAAAGCAGTACAAGTGGCAAAGTACTGAGTAATGGACAGAGAGGTGAGTCTTTCAGAGGTATCAAAGAATTGAGGCAGGATTTTGAAGTTATCCATCTTGCCAATGAGCTGCTGAAAACCAGTCTTTATGGACCCAGGTGCTAACTGTCAGATGGTCAAAAATGATGACCCAGCAAAATAGCAGAATGGTCAAATCTGTGACTGAGGAGTCTTTAAAAAAAATGTGAATTTATATCAAACTACCCTTGATATTCTTAAAGTAAGAAGCCCCAAAGATTTGCTTTAAAACCATGTTCAAAAACCGCCACATGTGTATATGCCCAGTCCCTAGGCTATATGACCTATTAAAACACAATGATTTTCCACCAGCTCACATAATCATGGAATTTTTCTTTCAAATTTGTGAATCAAGCCCTTAGTGTGAGTAGACAGTGAGGGAATTTTTTTATGAATAGCCTCCCTATTATCATGGTTCATGACTTTTTACAATGCAATTATTGTGGCACATATCATAACATAATTGAGATTCTAGAAATGAAAATGGGTGGTAATTGAAGGGATATAGTCAAGAAAATGCAAATGCCATTTTATTTGCAAATTAAATTAAAAATATAGTGAAGTGGGTATAGAAATTGATTGAAAAATTAATTGAGAGAAACGAACTTGGAATACTTTGTAAGGGACATCTGTAAGAAATTCCTTGCTCTAACACACTTTTTCAGAGAGTAAAACTTTTCCTGTAAGCTAAAACTTTAGTTGAAGCCAGACTAAAGACAGATCATTAGAAGATGTCAGAGTAGCTGAATTTATACTCTGAGGCCAAATGGTGAACTTGTGGACTCGCCGGGCCTGAGCAACAAGCAATAGGGAATTTTTCCAACATGAACTCCAAATCAATATTAGGCTAGAGTTTTTTGTTTTAACATTTGCCTTCTTTTCTTTCTCTCGCTCTCTCCCTCTCCCTCAATCATCTCTGTCCTTATGTTGTTTTTAAACTGCTCTTCATCATGGAACTCATAGTCTACTAGGAGAGCTGGATTATAAATGAATAATCACATTCAATAATTCGATTATTTGGTAGTAGTAAAGATACACTATTAATAATAATTATATGCTAGGATAAGTGCTCCAAAGGAAATGAATGAGGTTCAATAAGATAGTTTATCAAAGGCATGAGACTTGGGCCTGAGCCCAGGGAAAGCTTTGCAGGAGAAGTAATGTTTAAATGAGAAAGGACCCCTTTCAGGCCCGAAGAGCATTTCATCAGTACATGCTCCAGCACTGCGGGGAGGGGCTTAGCACATCATAGAACTGACGGAAGGACCGTGTATAGAGAATAAAGGGGGAGAGTGGTGGGGATTGAGACCATAGAGGTAGACAGTGTCCAGACGCTGGGCAATACATGCTGTGTGGGCCTGGGTAAGGATTTTGGTCTTTATCTTAGGGACAATGGGGATGCTCTGAAGAGTTTCAACCAAGAGGCAGGGAGTGGTGGGTGTGAGTAACAGAAAGACTGGAAGGAGGACAGAGTGATGCAGGGCCACCAGTTAGGAGGCTGTTGTTAGCAGTTGGGGCCAGAGATAACGGTGGCTTAGCCTGGGGTAATGGCCGAGGTGGTGGGAGGTGTGTCTAGCTGTGAGAGGTGAGCACCTTGGACAAGCACATGCAGAGAGGAGGGAAAAGCAGAGGCTTGGAAAGTTTCTGGCCAAACTTGTTTGAACATGATACTGGCAGGTGCTTAAAATTAGGGGTCCAAATGACATTTTGCGTGGCTTTGGCCTTCCTGGAAATTATATTTGGATCACGAGAAAGGATGAAAAACTTCCCTCTTCTACAAACGCATCTCACTCTGGGGGAGAGAGAAATCGGTGATTTTGTTTAGTCCCTTGAGCAGTGAGAGCCGTGGTGGGTGGGTGCTCACAGTTAGAGGTTTGAAGCCTTGTCTAACTCTAAGGAACTGGGTTGTTTTGAACTGTCAGATCAGCCTGCAGGAGAAAGGAATAGCTAGATTAGCTGAAGTGCAGAATTTGTGCTGAATTCTCCCTTAATTGAGGCATAGATTGTGTCTTTGCACTGTTACCTTTCCTTGAAAAGCGACTTTAGACCGTTTCTGGAAGATCTGTAGATATCAGAAGGCTCAAGAACGAGTCTTTCTTGCAAAAGTTCTTTCAGTAAAACTGGTTGCCAAAAAACAAAACAAAGCAAAACAAAACCACCCATTCCTTTGATATAATTAACTTAAAAAAAATCATGCTGGAGCCCTCTCAGTCTTTTGGATTGAGGAACAAGAGGGTAAGAACCATCACTGAACAAAATCACACGGCGGGAGTCCCCTCTCCCTTGCTCTTTTCCACACTGTGCTGCTGTGACTCCTATTTCTTTTCAGATACTTGTTTCCCAGGGACTGAATTCTTACTTACCTACTCAAGGAGTCATCCTACATTATTATTCTCCCCAGAGTAGTTTTTACAAGACCATGCCCAACATGTTAGGGGAAAAAATATATATTTGGAATCGTGGCATTTCAAGCCCTCTCCTAATGCACAGGACTTCTCAGCAGCCAGCCAACTCCTTGCAAAGCTGGTTTTACCGGGGGTCACTAATATTAGCTACTAGTTGTGTGCCAACCATGTACTAGGCACAGATTATAATTAACGATTAAATTGAAATTCACCCAGTATTCAGGTATTAGTAGCATTGGTGATTTGGTGAATTACATCCATGATGAAATTCTATTTGAATTTCAAAATCTTTTTCCCCACTGACCCACCAAAAATGCTGACAATCTCAGCTAACAAGCCTATGTGTGACAGTTCAGTGTTATGCATTGTCTCTTTCCTTGCTACTACCTCACTACTGCAGAGAAGGGACCAGAAATTAGGTACCAAGATGAAAAATAGGAGAGGATGGACCAAATATAGACTGTTGAGCTTTGAACAATTGATTTCTGATAATCCTGGAAGAGCAAATAAAACAGACCTACATGAAGATTTTCTTTTTTTCTACATGTACATAATTCAGTCATCTTAGAGTTGTGTGCTTCGGGATTTGATTTTTTAAAAAAGCCAAAACAGAATGCCATTTTGCCTGTTCTCTGTGATACCAAGAAAGTGATCACAGATTTTATAAACTGATTTCCCCTCAGTGAGACAATTTCTTGTCTAATTTTACCCCATTGTTCCTAAAATCATCGTCCTATGGATCTCAATGAATCTAACTGCATAAGTGCACATCTCTCATTTATATCTTTTTCTTATAGTCATAAAACCTCCCACAAGTGAAAGGAAAGTGACGCTCATCGATTGGTTTCCTGCTTGCCTTCAGGGTTAGAATCAAAAATATTGCAGTCTGGGGCTCCAGTTCCCCAAGGGACACGGTAGATGGCAGTGTGCGATGAAGATTCCTGCCTCTCAGCCTTGCAGGGGCAACTGACTGGGAAGAGATGGAATCTCTGGACAGGAGTGTTGTTTTTTCCAGCCCAGTCAGAGGAAGAGGTTATCCTCCTAGGAAATGATTTCCCTACATAAACTTGGTTTTGCCGAATCAGTAACTGAAGTTACTTGAACTATACTGACACCAAAGAATCTTAATCTTCTTTAATTTAAGCCTGAAAAAAAATCTGCACTTCAAAACTCTTCTTCAGTACATGGAATAATCTTTCAGTTATATGATGTGCTGACCTCCCTGTGCTTCAGTTTTTATTAATCCCTGACACAAGATCACTCTGGGCAACCTACAGATAAGTCCTCTGGACATTTCATAAGCACAAGCTGGATATACTTTGTGATTTGACTTTTCAACATCATATCTGGACTAATTTGAGAATCAGTGTATACCCTCAAGGCCATGTTTAATTAGGTGAACGTTCTTTGGTTATTTTAAAGCATTTTTAAGTTTTTTTGCATAATATCTCCCCTAAAACTTATTGATTATTTCCCAATAGCCCTAAAATATATGTAAGATAATTTAAATGTTTTATTACAGAAGAGACAGACATCTGGGATAGTTTTGTTGAAGATTTTAAAGTTTTGTTGAAGATTTTAAAACTGTGACTACTTCATTAATAAGGAAATAAATAATTTCTAGTATGCTGCTCATTCTTAAACACTAGCAGAGGAGACCTTGGTCAACACCAGTAACAGATTTTTTTTTTTTTTTTTTTAAGAATTTCCCCAGAATAGAAGTTCTTAGAGGAAAGGAGAGATGTTATGCATAAATTGTGTACAGCACTTTATTACACTGAGATTTAATAACTTAAGTAGACGCATATCTACGATCACACTTTCCCACCCTTTCCTCCTATCTGGATTTGTGTCCTTGAATTGGGAGCTTTGCTCTGACCTCCGTTTGAAAGTATGTGTGGCCGCCTGACCTTTTTCACTTGGACTAATATTCTTTAGTCCAGACCTCTTTGTCCATTGAGAGTTCAGACCTGTGTCCAATTACACTGTCCCCTGGAACACCTGGCTTTGGCTTTTCATGGCCTGACTCACTCTTCTGGCCCCACTTAGGCTGAACTGCTAGGCCTTCTCAGAGTTGCTTCCATTGGACTGGATGGAGGCCTTTGGATTCCAATTGCAGGGATCTCTTTCCTCAGTGTCTTCAACATAATCTCTTGGGGGTTGCTTTTCCCCTTCCTTAACTGCTGGTGTTTCTCAGGGTTCTGCTCTAGGCCCTCCTTTCTATTCTGCATGGATTTGTGGACAATCCCAATCAGTCCCTGTCTTCCAGTTACCATTTACATGTCCATGCTAACCCCTTCTATGTCCAAGACTGCATCCCACATCCTTCCCTTGAGATCCAGAACTGTAGATACCTCAAATCTATAGAGACACTTAGATGTCTCCCTGGCACCTATGGTAGGGGCATGGGAGACAGAGGTATAGTAGTACCTTATTTGTGGTAGGAGTACATGAATCGATAAAGAAATTCATTACAAACTGTCAATCTGTAATACTTGTTGGACACTTCCTGTGGACAGTCATGGATAATTGGAATTATTTTAGGGTGGGAAGAGAGCTTGGTTAGGAAATAAAGCTATACCAATTACCTCCCTAACCTTCATGTAGAATAGATTAGTTGACATTGCTTTCAAAAGTCTTTGATACTATTTTAAGAAATGAGCATTAATTGGTATGAAGGTTCTGAAAAGAAGATGTCTAAAAACAGACCAAAACATGTTGTCCTCTGTTATCTATATGTAGATGTGGTTTAAAGATGTATGAGGGGCTTTCCTGGTGGCACAGTGGTTGAGGGTCCGCCTGCCGATGCAGGGGACGCGGGTTCATGCCCCGGTCCGGGAGGATCCCACATGCCGTGGAGTGGCTGGGCCCATGGGCCATGGCCGCTGGGCCTGCACCTCCGGAGCCTGTGCTCCACGGCAGGAGAGGCCACAGCAGTGAGAGGCCTGCGCACTGCAAACAAACAAACAAACAAACAAAAAAAGATGTAGGAGTAACCAGCAGTCCGGTACATACCACAGATCGTCTTATCTACTTCACTTCATTATTTACTTTCTCAAATATTTGTCTTACTTCCCTTAATGGTGCTGTAACATATAGGGCATCAGCAGTGTCATTCCTGTTTTGGGATCGCCTCAGTATTTAACAGTGTGCATATCTCAAAGATGGCAGGCAATCATTGCATGTTTGTGTGCAAGGCTTAGGGTGCAGCTGGCTCTTCTGAAGAAGGACAGTTATTTTGGTTAGTTTATTTGGACTTACCTCATGACAACGGGCAGCACAGCGTATTGTGTTTATAGTAATTGAAACATTGGACTGCATAAGGTATCCTACACTGCGTACACAGAACTGGGCTGACTCTGCTAGTCATTGCCATTTCTTATCTTGCAATGATACCATGCCAAAGAACTCACTAATAGAACTGTAAAAAAACTGAAGAGTTAATGTCCAGGTAGACAAGCACATTTAGAAGTATAGATAAGCCAATGAGTCACATTCGTCTCTTCAGTTAGATGATTAACTAAATGCAAAATATGGGAGAAAATATAGCTGGGATCCAGGGTTTTCAATCCCCGGATGAAGTCTGATGAGACTATCAAGATAGCATGGATCCATATAGTTCTAGAAGCTAAAGAATTAGGTTAGCACCTATTTTAATTGAGCTTTAATTGGATTGGATTGTGTGCATAAAATACACTGATTTTAACAGGGTAGAAGTTTATTTCTGTCTCCTGTGAAAGACTAGAGGTAGGCGATCAAGAGAAGTTTAGTAACACACCAGGGTCACATAGCTTGGTGACAGTAGAACTTTAAATTCATCATCTGAGAAGTTAAAATGATAACAGCACCTACCTTCTGAGCTGCAAGGATTCAATGCTAGAAAACGTGACATACTTAGAAAAATGCCTGGCAACACAGTAAAAGTGCTCAGTAAGTGTTGTTTAATAATGTGAGGGACCTCGGATGAATCAAGAGATCACATCCGTAAATGAAACCTAACATAGTGATAACTTTCTTGGAGGAAGTATGCAGCGTGCTGTGAGAGGATATAATTGGGCTGACTTCCCTGGCAATCCAGTGGTTAAGACTCTGTGCCTCCACTGCAGGGGGCATGGTTCAATCCCTGGTCGGGGAACTAAAATCCCGCCTGCAGCCAAGAAAAACAAACAAACAAACAAACAAAAAACTGAGTTTCTGACCTAGTCTGGGGAACACTCCCCAGAAGAACTGACACTCCAGCTGTATCTGAACCATGACTAGGTGTTAGCTGGGTGGCTGGCTGAACCTGGTTCCAGCCAGAGAGAACTGACCTGTCCTGAATTAGCAGGGAGCACGGGGAAAGGACTGAAAGGAGGGTTTGTGGATTTCAGAAGATGAGGCTAGAGAGAGGGGCAGCATTTTGGTCTGTATCCGAAAGCAGTGGGCAGCCACCAAGGAGGATGCCTTGGGGGAGGACGCAGTTATCGAGGCTAGATCTTCGCCTTATTCCTGAGCCTGATTTGCAGTCTCTGACCTCCGGGAGGCTGCTGAGCCCTGCTCGGGGTCGGGACTACTGGCGGCTTGCCTTGATTACCTGGATTTCCCGAGGGCGGGGCGGGGCGGCTCAGGTCTTTTGAAGACATTTGCAGGCTGCGTTCAATAATATCAAAAAACAAAAAAACCCCCAAAAAACCATTGAACGTCAGATAGTTAGGGGGAAAGGAAATTTATTTTGACTCGGGCTTCCTCACCTACATAAAAATATTTCATCAGCCCTAAACCAAAGGAGAAAACATATGGATAATCTGAAAACGCTTATACTTGGCTCTAGAAATCGCAAAGATAAATAGCACCAGAGGCAGGGTCACATGTTTGTCATTGTTCCTGCACACTCACCACTGACCCCCTATGGCCTCTGCTTAGACTCTGGTACCTACAAGGTGACAGAAGGGTGAGGCTACTTGGGGTGACTAAGCATTACTTCTTTACTTGAGGGTGGGTGGCCTAGGGTCATTTAAATTTACATAGAGACCCAGATTAGAACTTGCTATTTTTACAGATAATTTGCTGTAGATAAGCAACTCTGTGGCCAGTTCTTATCCAGATAGGAACACACTTTGTGAATAAAACACATAAACATTATTCAATTTTTTTCTCAATATTTTTGACAAAAAAACCCACAAGAGGAACGAAATATAAGAGGTCCTGAATAGGACTAGAGTACGGATTACATATTACCAAGTATATAACTATGGAGTCTCATTATCCTTGACATTTTTTGTAGAGTCTGTCCTTTACAATAAGTGCAGAAGTGCAACATTCTACATATTCTAAAATGCCTAAAATATTCTCTTCGTGGAGCTCACTGGGTCTGCAAAGCATGGCTCCTTTTGAAGAGGAGAGCACAGAGCACCATTAGTGGGCTTTAGTGTCGTTAATAATTCAGAGAGGTGCCCTCCATCTTCTTTCAGATACACAGAAGGGTCCACTTTAATGTATAACAGGGCTGCAGAGAAGAGAGGAGTCAAGTCCCATGCCAGGGGATGGAAGCTAATTGTGAAAAGTTGCCCCACTACAGCTGCTGCCTTATGAAAAATGTGAACTGTGGTTTAAGCAAACACTTCATCTTCTTGTAGGGACGTTAGATTCCCGACAGGGCTGACTATGTCCCCCTCCCTCACCAGAGGCTGCATCTTATCTAACTAGCAGGTGTGAAAGTCAATTTCTTTTTTAATCAGGAAGCTACAGACGCAAGCTCATTTTGTGATTTAATCTTAACTTGTAGAAGCACTAATGATAATTAAAAATTATTCTAAAAATTAAAAAAATCTTCATGCACATTTTTGATATGTTGTCATGAGCGTATTAAGACATTACAGATAAGTGGCTCCAAATATTTCCAGTACCTGAAAATTTTAAAAATGGCATTTCTTCCTGAACTCAGCATTATGATAGTAATGAAGAATCTGGAATTAAAGTATTTCTGGGGAAGAAATATTTCTCCCAGCAGACAAAGACTCAGAGGCAGCAGCGAGTCAGTTATTATATAATCAAGCCACAATCAGAGCTGGCTGAAAAATGTACATCAATGAGAGATGATGCTGTGTGTCATAGTTAAGCATCTGTTGAGGGCCTATTAGATATCAGACAGTGCTATAGAGAACAACCTGATTTGGCATTGTCATCGCAGTTAAATAATTTAAATAGAAAAAAAAAAAGAAAGGAACCTCATCATAATTGGGCAAAGGTAGGAAAATGATTCATATTTAGCTACGTCATATGAATTAGTTCTGAGATTGCAGAAGCCATACAAAAGGATGGTTGGGTTTGTCATTAGGGTCTTTGGTTGCCAAGAGACTAAGATTTGGGGCTGTCTCTTGGAGTTATGAAATATGATGTAGAGCAATGGTCCTCCAATAATGGTCAGAGGGGTCCTGACCATTAGAGGCCCTGTTAGGACATCTAATACTAATTAGGACAAGTTCTTCACTTTCCAGCTAAATATCTGTGGGAAGCCAAATTTTCTTCACATAGTTCAACCAAAACAACATATCGCAACAGATCAGCAGAGGCAGATGTGAGAATCCATCTGTCTTCTGTTAATCAGGAATTACAGTGATTTGCAAACATGCAAAAGAGTGGTATTCTACTCACTAATTATTATTTTTTTTGGAAGGAAAATAAAGTTATTTTTTCATAAAACTGTGCTATTTATGTTAACATATAATGGTTTTATTTTAAATGAATTAAATAAATTCTTTAAAAATTTCCCTCAGTTTGAATTTCTAATGGTGTGTATATGGAGAAATAAAATTCACATAAACACAAAGATTTTTGGGGTTCTCAGGTTTAAGAGTGTCAAGGGTCTTGAGATGAAGATTTTAAAAAGTTTGAGACCCACTGCTGTAGATGTTTAACTTATGAAAATGGAATCAGCCAACAGATAAAAATACAATGAAAGATGTGCAGTTGCCCTTGCAAGAAGGACAAGAAACTTCTGGGAAATGGGAGGTTATTCAGAATGCATGTATTGCAGGGAAGTGTTTACTCTTAGATTGCCCTTAGCAACAGGAATTCATTGACCTTCCAACTCCCTTTATGATTTATTTTTAATTAATTTTTTAAGAGTTGAAGTGTAGTTGATTTACAATATTGTGTTTCATGTGTACAGCAAAGTGATTCAGTTATATATATACTTTTTTTCAGATTATTTTCCATGGTAGCTTATCATAAGATATTGAATAGAGTTCTCTGTGCTAGACAGTAAATCTTTACTGCTTATCTGTTATCTATTTTACATACAGTAGTTTGTATCTGTTAATCCCATACTCTTAATTTATCCCTCCCCTACTCCCTTTCCTCTTGGGTAACCATATGTTTGTTTTCTATGTCTGTGGGTCTATTTCTGTTTTGTAAATAAGTTCATTTGTATCTTTTTTTTTTTTTAGAATCTACATATAAGCCATTTCGTATGATATTTGTCTTTCTCTGTTTGACTTCACTTTGTATGATAATCTCTAGGTCCATCCATGTTGTTGCAAATGGCATTATTTCATTCTTTTTTATTACTAATATTCCAGTATATATATATGTATATGTCACATTGTCTTAAACCAATCATCTGTTGATGGGCACTTCGGTTGCTTCCATGTCTTGGCTATTGTAGATAGTGCTGCCATGAACATTGGGGTGCATGTATCTTTTCAAATTAGAGTTTTCATCTTTTTTGATGATGTCTTAGCTCTCCTTCATTATGATTTTCATTGCTCTTTCTACTTCCAATACAGACACTATATAATTTATTGTTTAAACTAGAACTCTCTTAAAGTAAAGGGAGGTTTTATTAATATGGCAGGGCAACAGGCTTACCTGGCTGCTCTCTTTCTTATCCTGTTCAATAACTACCCTCCAAGAGAGGAATTGCTGAATCAAAGGATATGAAAACTCTTCTAGATCCTGTTCATTAACAGCTGTACTAGAGATGTGATTACATTAGGCAAGACTTGATTAGATTTCAGTAGTGTGTTTCTGTATTTGATCTCTAAAACATTTTGTTGTTTAAAGTTGAGCTCTGAAATTAGATAATCTCATTCAGATGGCAGTAGGTTCGCTAGTTGAACTCAAAGAGGATAACTGTAGTACTGTGAAATTTGGCATGTGATTTCATGCCATCATCTTGCCCCGGAAGAGTAAGTTCACTTGATAAGATTTGAGGCCTAGACTTTGATCCTGATTGTGGGCGGGGACTGTGCCCCAGGCACTATAAAAAGCCAGATTGTCAGAGCTCCCACTCACTTCACCAAGAAGCCTGGAGAGGTAAAAGTGCAGACTTCAGAGCTTCAGGGAATCAACTGAAAGTCCCCAAATCAATGTAAGCAATCATTTCTGTCTGGGTTGTTTCCACTGTCCCATTTCTCTCTCATTAGCTATAATTATCTTTTGAATACCCAGGAGTGGAATTGCTGGATCATATGGTAGTTTTATTTTTAATTGTTTGAGGAACCTCCATACTGTTTTCCATAATGGCTGCGCCAATTTACATTCCCACCAACAGTGCACAAGTGTTCCCTTTTCTCCACATCCTCACCAACATTTGTTGTTTGTAGATTATTTATTTATTTATTACTGTAGATCCTTGTTGGTTATCTATTTTAAATACAGCAGTGTGTACATGTCAATACCAAACTCCCAATCTATCTCTCCCCTCAATCCATTCCCCTTTGGTAACCGTAAGTTCATTCTCTAAGTCTTTGAATCTGCTTCTGTTTTGTAAGTAAGTTCATTTGTATCATTTTTTTAGATTCCACATATAAGCAATATCATATGATGTCTGTCTTTCTCTGTCTGACTTACTTCACTTAGTATGATAATCTCCAGGTCCATCCATGTTGCTGCAAGTGGCATTATTTCATTCTTTACAATGGCTGAGTAATATTCCATTGTGTTTATGTACCACATCTTCTTTATCCATTCATCTGTTGATGGACATTTAGGTTGCTCGCATGCCTTGGCTACTGTAAACAGTGCTGCAATGAACATTGGGGTACATGTATCCTTGTGAACCATGCTTTTCTCTGAATATGTGCCTAGGAGTGGGATTGCTGGATCATATGGTAGCTCTATTTTTAATTTTTTAAGGAACCTACATAGTGTTCTCCATAGTGGCTGTACCATGTTTGTATATTTTTTTTTTTTTTTTTTTTTTTTTTGCCGTACACGGGCCTCTCACTGTTGTGGCCTCTCCCGTTGCGGAGCAACAGGCTCTGGACGCGCAGGCTCAGCGGCCATAGCTCACGGGCCCGGCCGCTCCGCAGCATGTGGGATCTTCCCGGACCGGGGCACGAACCCGCGTCCCCTGCATCGGCAGGCGGACTCTCAACCACTGCGCCACCAGGGAAGCCCTGTAGATTTTTTGATGATTGCCATTTGAACAGGTGTGAGGTGATATTGTGGTTTTGATTTGCGTTTCCCTGATGATTAGCAATGTTGAGCATATTTTCATGTGCCTGTTGGTCATTTTTATGTCTTCTTTGGAAAAATGTCTATTCAGATCCTCTGCCCACTTTTTTTTTTTTTTTTTTTTTTGCGATACGGGGGCCTCTCACTGTTGTGGCCTCTCCCGTTGCGGAGCACAGGCTCCGGACGCGCAGGCTCAGCGGCCATGGCTCACGGGCCCAGCCGCTGCACAGCATGTGGGATCTTCCCGGACCGGGGCTCGAACCCGTGTCCCCTGCATCGGCAGGCGGACTCTCAACCACTGCGCCACCAGGGAAGCCCCTCTGCCCATTTTTTAAACTGGGTTTTTCGTTTTGATGTTGAGTTGTATGGGTTCTTTGTATGTTTTGGATGTTAACCCCTTATCAGATATATAAAATGCCTTCTCCCATTCAGTAGGTGGCCTTTTCTTTTTTTAATGATTGTATTTAGGTGTGGAAATTCTTTTTCTTCAACTGCAAGTGACTTACAAAGTAATGCTGTTTAGGGGGTAGAGACTGTGCTCCTGGTTCCTGTTAAAGACCCAGTTGGGAAAAAAAAAAAAGACCCAGTTTGGCTCACCTCCTACGGGGAGAAGCTGTGGTCAGAGCAGACAAGACTTCACCCAGAAGTCTCCAGACAAGGTAAGCTGTCCCCCATGAAAAGACAATGTCCAACTGTCCTATTTCTCTTTCTTGTGATCACTTAAATTTTGGATAGTTTTCCTCACAGACAGTGCCTTTGCTATGATTCTCTGTTGACTTAGTGTCACTTTCTTGTCTAAACTACAGAAAGGTTTACATTATTTAATTTTTGTATTGGATTTAGGTACATCCTGACTATTGAAGAGCAGATCAGGTACTGAAGGCTCCCGATCGCTCCCAGAAGCTAATAAAGGGCCGCTTCAGATCAAGTCTGCTAAAGAGTGAACTTCAGGGACCATGGCCAACCGTCTGCAAGAGGAGGCAGCCTGTCCAGTCTGTCAGGAGGTTTTCCTCAACCCCATTGCTCTCTCCTGTGCCCACACTTTCTGCTTTGATTGCATGCAAAGTTGGATGGAAGAACAGAAGGATCTGAAATTGATCTGTCCCGTATGTCGAGGCGTCAATGAGAATCCTCCTTTGGAGGAATGGCAAGTTGGAGAACTGATTCTTCTCATCACACAGCATGGTTCCCAACTGGAGCAGGGTCTGCATGTGAATGACGAGTACCTGAAGTTCTGGGAGGACATAACTCTGGATGCAGCCACCGCCAACCCCTTTCTTGTCCTCTCTGATGACCTAAGGAGTGTCCAGTGTGGGAAGATCTGCCAGAACCTGATGGAAGATCCCCAGAGATTTGCATACTGGGCTTGTATCCTGGGCACTCCGTGCTTCTCCTCTGGCTGCCATTACTGGGTGGTAGAAGTGGGAGAGGGGAATGAGTGGGCTCTGGGGGTCTGCAAAAAATCGGTTGACAGGAAGAGGAAGAGCGGTTTTTCCTCTGAACATGGCTTCTGGATCATCAGCATGAAGGCAGGAATAATCTATACCTGCTCCATCCCAGAAACCAGAATTCCTGCAAGCCCTGGCCTTAGCCAAGTAGGAATTTTTCTAGATATTGAGTTGGAAGAAATCAAGTTTTTTGATGTTAGCAATGATGCCCTCATCTACATACACAGTAATTTCTCCTGTTTGGAGCCTTTGTGTCCATTCTTTAGTCCTGAGCTCCCCGGAGAAGGTGATAATGGTGGCCCCCTAACCATCTGTCCATCAGGAACTCATCCCTTCCTAGAAAACTCCTGTGAGGTGAATGAGATCTCTGATGTGAGAAATGTCAGAGTGACCCAAGAAGAGACAATTTTGTAGACTTTGTAGCTAAGCAATTTTAATTGATTTGAAGGCGTATTTTGTAGACCTTGCAGCTAAATACCTATGGGGTGTAGGGGGTGTTATTAAGCACTTTAAAGCCTCAGTTTTTCAGTCTTTACTTGGGGATAATTATATCTCTCAGCCAAACAGCTGTGATGATTAGAGACTACACTGCATTTATTCTGTAGTATATACAATGGGGAGTTTTAGATTATAAATTAAATTATTACATTTTGTGGATAGGAACAATGCCTTTTTCATTATTTCATGCCTTTTCTATAGTATAATTCCTGATAATGATAACTGTCTGGGGAAAAAGAAGAATGAGATGCCAGAGTGAGATATTTTGACATGAAAGTTAAATGAGAGAGACAAATGTACTGGGAAAGAACTGTTTTTTATTTTTACTTTCTTGAAAGACAAAGAACCTTTCACTGAGGTACTGTTAGTGGTGATTCATGTTTGTCCTAATAAGGATGTTCAATAATTGGCATATTGGGTGGTTGTCAAAGTGGTATTGTATATATGATGGCCAAAAAGGTGCCAATAGGGTCAGTCAGAGAGTATCTGTCCTGGACTCCTTGCTTGGTGCCCTGCAGTTAACGTTGCACTTGCCTCTACCACAACTTGTTGTCAATAGATTGGCTTTACTACACATGGGTGAGCAGACCCAAGTTTGGTCCAGTAACAGTTTCTCTAAGATTCTGGACCTTCTGGAATCAATTATATAAGGAGGGAAATGACTGTGGAACACTGGATCCTCTCACAACCTATCTGTAATTTGTGCCCCTCCCCCCATCACACCCACACTGTCCTAGACTGCAGTTTCCCACACCCCAGTCTTAAATGCTCATGATGGCTCCTTTTCAAACCATTCAGGGGCTTTCGGGTTGTATTTTTAAAATTTTACTGAGTCAGCCACTTCCAAGGTGGCATCTGTCCTAGGAATGCTGGGTTGGGACATGTTCTGGACTCTGACTTTGACTTCCTTTCCAAAGAGACCCAGAATTGTTGCAGGAAGAGGGACCCCTTCCAGGGCCGAAGAGTGGGCTCTTGTCTAACACTCAGAAATGAATTGCCTGAGGAGACATATGTACTGACAAAGCAAAAGACTTTACAGTAAGTCCCCTACATAAGAACCTTCAAGTTGTAAACTTTCAAAGATGCAAATGTACGTTCGCATGTCCAATCACGTAAGTTAGTTTACATGTCTGGCATACATTGTCACGTACGTGCATCCTCTACAAGTGGTTGTGCTTTTGTGTATTTTACTGTACAGTACCGTATAGAGTACAGTAGTACAGTATCTTTATTTCAAGCCCAAGTTGTCCAGAAGCAAGCATAAAAGCAGCGGTGATGTAGTTGGTACTGCTAAGAAGCGCCAAGTGATAATGATGGAACTTGCTGTGCAACACGAGGAGCTTACTAATGAAGTCCTGATGGAACTGCAGGCGCAGAGAAGGGACAAAGAGAGACAATAGGAAGAAGAAGTAACTGAAGAACCAAAGAGATTCACAACACAGGAAATGGCAAGGGGATTTTTTTTACTTGAGGAGGCACTGTTAGTTTTTGAGTCATAGGACCCGAACGTAGAATGGTACATGAAGGTTGCAGCAGCCGATCAGAATGTAATCCAGCACTACCGTGTCATCTATGACGAGAAAAAAAGAGCTACTACCCAGACATCACTGGATCGTTTTTTCAAGAGGGTAGATAGAATGGAATCCAGCAAGGAACCAGAACCTGTGCCATCAACGTCAGGTGTGAGTGAAACTGCAGCTTGCCCTCCATCTCCTATTGCTGACGATCCTTCAGCTCTACCATCTCCCACCTCCTCTCCCTCCTCCAGTCAGTAACTCTTCTTGCCTGTTCACTCAATGCCAGCCCCTGTATGCCAGCTGTTGTACTGTACTACTGTACTTTTCAAGGTACTGTACTGTAGGATTAAAAATGTTTTCTTTAGTTTGTGTGTCTGTTTTTTATGTATTATTTGTGTGAAAAGTATTATAAACCTATTACAGTACATTACTGTATAGCCGATTGTGTTAGTTGGGTACGTAGGCTAACTTTGTTGGACTTACGAATAAATTGGACTTACGAACGTGCTCTCGGAACGGAACTCGTTCGTATGTAGAGGACTTACTGTATTGGGAAGGGGCTATGGCTGGGCGGAGAGCTGCAGGGTAAGGGAACCCAGGAGAACTGCTCTGCCACGTGGCTCGCAGTCTCAGGTTTTATGGTAATAGGTTAGTTTCCGGGTTGTCTCTGGCCAATCATCTTGCTTGGCCCATATTTGGTCTGACTCAGGGTCCTTCCTGGTGGCGCCAATATCTCTCAGCCAAGCTGGAGTCTAGCGCAAAGGATTCTGGGAAGTTGGTAGGACAATATTATGGGATGGCGTCTCCTCCTTCCTTTTGGCCCATCCCGAATTCTCCTGGTTAGTTTTCAGTGGCAGCACCATGTTCTTTATCGGGACCTCCTGTGGTGAGACAACTCATCGTGCCTGGCCAGTGTGAGCGGTTTCGGTTAATGGTTCCCTAACAGAATTGTCATCTCCCATTTCTTTCCAGCTCCATTGGAGATGAGGGACAGCCCAGTTGTGGTGTTTTGTTGTTGTTGTTATTCCCTTTTGATCCATATGATTTTATTTCAGGGGTCTCCTTGCCCTTCTCTGACACTGGGCCTAGGTGGGGACCACCCCAATCCACCTTAACAGGTGTTTGTATTGTTGAAACAAAAGTTTTCTGAGACAATACCTATGACAAGTAATAACACTATAATTTTATTTTATTATATTTTATTAGAAAAAATGCTGGTCTCACACACTAATTTGATTTCAGAACTCACCAATAGGTTAGAAGTGCAATTTGAAAAGCTGGGAAGGTCCCTGGGCTTCTCATGTCTTTGAGTGCTAAAGAGAAGGCAGCCCCAGTTTCCTAGGACTAGAGGTAACAGTATATATTATACTCTGCATATTTCAGCTTCTCTCAAGGACCATTTGCTTTAAGGGACTTTCTGTCTCTTCTTCAGGGGGATTTAAGTTCTAAGCTTTCCTTCATCCCAGCTAAAGGACCTGAGTGATTTTTTTCTTCATCAAACATTAAGGGAAAATGCCAGTGGCCAATGATTGGCCTGTTTCTTTTTTTCCTATCTGAATCACTGTGGCCCAGGGGAAATGATGGGGGCTGGGTCACATTCTCATCCTGTTGTCAATCGGTATTTTTCCTTAGCAAAATATTTCACATATCCAACTCTTTAGCATGTCTATTGCTACAGCCCTAATCTAAACCTCACACGTATCCCATCTGGACGGTTGTGACAGCCTCCTAACCTCCTTGCTCCACCCGCATCTTTCCATAGTTCACTTCCACCCGGGCACCAAAATGATTCTTTTAAACTATCCATCAGGTCATTCCTGTCTTAAACCCTGCAAGGATTAATAGGTCAGGGGGAATAAATTCTCTCAGATGCCCTCCCCCACACTCTCCCCTCACTCCTCTCCAGGAGCACTAGCTTTCTTTCCACCAGAGCCAGCTTCCCAGGGCTCAAATCCTATTTTTGTTACTTTCAGTTATGTGATTTTGGACAAGTTATCCAACTTCTCTATGCCTCAGTTTCCTACTTAGTAAACAGGGATTAATAAGAAACCCAGCCTTTAGGATTGTTATATGGATTAAATTTGATAATTCACCTCGATTGTTTAGCTCTGGGCCTTGCTTGTAGACTGTGCTATTTGTTGCCAATTAGTGACACCATCTAGTATCTTTGGTGACGTGTGAGGTTGGCTATTTATTTAACATACTCCTTACCATGTTGGAAACATCTTTTTAATCCCAGTTTTTAAAATACTTTAAACTTATTCAGGAAGAGGTATTGCATTTTGACTAGTCTTTTAGTAATGAAACAATTGTTTGGTATTACTTATGGATTGATAGAAGAAAGCATCTTGGTGTGCCCATCCCCCTCACACATCTGTGTAAGTTCCTTCCCTCCTTCTTCCCATCCCCCAGCTAACCCCTCCCACTGTTGCAAATTGTGGTGTGGACTGATGTATACGGAAAGGTTTTAATTGGCTCTGGGGGTAAAGGTGGAGTCAATTTGGGGAACAGAGCTCTGGTTGCCTCAAAAAGCAATAGTAGTATGAGGATAATTACAATTCTGAATCTAATTGGTATATTAGGATAATAACAATTATTATTGCACCTCCCACCTCCCTTCCAACAGCCCTTCTCAAATTTCAGCTTTCCAGCCCTCAGCCCTTACTACCCCAATCTGGGAATCCTTAATAAAATACCTCCCCACCCAAACTTGGACGGAATCATACCCCTTACTCTTTTTTTCACATCTACCTCTGCCTCTCCCTCACTATCCCTCCAAGCAATACGTTTTATACATAATGTTCTTTCCACTGTGGTCTTCTTGGACTAAACTGATTAAGTACCTATCCCACCCTACCTCAATTAGCATAACTGACTAAAACTACAGGCTAGGTGGGGAAGGAGAACAAGAAAAGGCTGTGGAGATGCAGGGAAAGAAGAGTGAGGGCCGGGCTGAGTTCCAACCAAGGCTAATGGTGAAGGAGGAACTCAGTCCTTCCCACCTGAGTCACAGGGACGGGGAAAAGCTTACACTACCTTCAACATCTCTATTTGGGAGGAAGACTAGTTCCCCACCACTCCAAGACATAGTTGATTTGAATGACTTTATTTGGCCATAAAGGCTCAGATGACATAAGCAGCAGGAGCAATGGTTCTCAGCCCTGGTTTCTCCTTACAGTCATGTGAGGAATTTCAAAAGTTCCCAGACCCCAAACCACGTCCTAAACCAATCAAATTGGAACCTCGGGGATGGGACCCAGACAGTGGTACTTCTCCAAGTTTTCTAGGTGATTTCAGTGTGCAGCCAGGGTTGAAAATCACTGGACTAAAGAACTGGTTCCAAAAGTTTATTGTGCCTCAGAATTTCTTGGATGAATTCAGTAGGTCTGGGGTGGGGCCCCAAAATTTGCATTTGTAATCAGTTCCCAAGTGATGCTGGTGGGGACCACATTTAGAAACCAATGGACTAGAGGACAGAGTGCACTTTAATTTTCATTCTTGAATTAAGTCCATTAATTAATTTAAAATTTAATTCCATTTTAGTTTTAATTTAACTTTAATTCTTGCATTAAAAACCAAAACAAATTAGAGAAACCCTGGAACAGTTGAAGAGAAGAGAGGGGGAATGAGGGAGGTTATCTGGGATTAGATCAGTGTGTTTAGAAAACTCAGATAACATTATGGGCATTCTAGCCCACCACCAGCCCCTCTGCATATTGATCACAAGATTTTCATCAATTCTGGTACCCTGATAATACCCCAAAGTGTGTATAAAAATGACTGTTCACCATAATGTCCCAAGCCTGTATTCTTAATATTTGGTTTCAGGACTTTCTGTAAGAAAAAGTTTCTTGTTCAAGCCTTTCTGGGCCACCTTTTTTCCATAGAAAGCAATCAGGAAAAAGTGGTGAGATTTTCTGCTTCTTAAGAGGTTACTGTCTCTGGACAGTCTGTACATGTTCACTTAGAGTTTGGTGAGTGCT
Source organism: Tursiops truncatus (assembly GCF_011762595.2). NCBI lineage: Eukaryota > Metazoa > Chordata > Mammalia > Artiodactyla > Delphinidae > Tursiops > Tursiops truncatus. Next base: position 42,670,572 of record NC_047045.1, read on the forward strand.
GTTCTTTGTTTTTCATAGGTGGCAGATTCTGCCCAGACTCTAAAATGTACTGATATGTATGGGTGCCACATGCAGCCTGGTCTTAGACTTCCTTGTGGCAAGCTTCTAAGAACCTTTCTTAAGAAACAGCTGGCTCTCCCTCTTTGCCCACTTTTTGGTCTCTTCCTTCATCCTGCTGCTCTACTCTCTTGGACTGTAAGGGTAAGGGGCTGCCTCAGGGCCTGAGAGAAGCCTGTGCCCATGAAGTGTACAGGGACCCCTGACGGCTGCACAGCCTCTCTGCTTGCCTTGGAACTTTACCTCTGACTTGACCAATGTGATACAGAAATAAACAGCTTTCCATTTTAAGCCTGTGTTATGATGTGATTTCTTTCTATTTTTTGGATTTTATTTTATTTATTTTTATATAGGAGGTTCTTATTAGTTATCTGTTTTATACATATTACTGTATATATATCAATCCCAATCTCCCAATTCATCCCACCACCACCACTGCCACACCGCCCTCACCCCGCCATTTCCCCCACTTGGTGTCCATACGTTTGTTCTCTACATCTGTGTTTTTATTTCTGCCCTGCAAACTGGTTCATCTGTACCATTTTTCGAGGTTCCACATATATGCGTTAATATACAATATTTGTTTTTCTCTTTCTGACTTACTTCACTCTGTATGGCAGTCTCTAGATCCATCCACGTCTCTACAAATGACCCAATTTTATTCCTTTTGGTGGCTGAGTAATATTCCATTGTATATATGTACCACATCTTCTTTATCAATTCATCTGTTGATGGGCATTTAGGTTGCTTACAAGACCTGGCTATTGTAAATAGTGCTGCAGTGAACATTGACGTGCACGTGTCTTTTTGAATTATGGTTTTCTCTGGGTATATGCCCAGTAGTGGGATTGCTGGGTCATATGGTAATTCTATTTTTAGTTTTTTAAGGAACATCCATACTGTTCTCCATAGTGGCTGTATCAATTTACACTGCCTTTTCTCCACACCCTCTCCAGAATTTGTTGTTTGTAGATTTTCTGATGATGCCCATTCTAAGTGGTGTGAGGTGATACCTCATTGTAGATTTCACTTGCATTTCTCTAATAATTAGTGATGTTGAGCAGATTTTCATGTGCATCTTGGCCATCTGTGTGTCTTCTTTGGAGAAATGTCTATTTAGGTCTTCTGCCCATTTTTGGATTGGGTTGTTTCGTTTTTTGATATTGACCTGCATGAACTGTTTATACATTTGGAGATTAATCCTTTGTTGATTTGTTTGCAAATATTTTCTCCCATTCTGAGGGTTGTCTTTTCATCTTGTTTGTAGTTTCCTTTGCTGTGCAAAAACTTTGAAGTTTCATTAGGTCCCATTTGTTTATTTTTGTTTTTATTTCCATTACTCTAGCAGGTGGATCAAAAAAGATCTTGCTGTGATTTGTGTCAAAGAGTGTTCTTCCTATGTTTTCCTTTAAGAGCTTTATAGTGTCCGGTCTTACATTTAGGACTCTAATCCATTTTGAGTTTATTTTTGTGTATGGTGTTAGGGAGTGTTCTAATTTCATTCTTTTACATGTAGCTATCCAGTTTTCCCAGCACCACTTATTTAAGAGAGTGTCTTTTCTCCATTGTATATCCTTGCCTCCTTTGTGATAGATTATTTGATGATAGGTATGTGGGTTTATCTCTGGGCTTTCTATCTTGTTCTATTGATCTATGTTTCTGTTTTTGTGCCAGTACCATATTGTCTTAATTACTGTAGCTTTGTAGTATAGTCTGAAGTCAGGGAGTCTGATTCCTCCAACTCCGTTTTTTTCCTCAAGACTGCTTTGGCTATTTGGGGTCTTTTGTGTCTCCATACAAATTTTAAGATTTTTTGTTCTAGTTCTGTAAAAAATGCCACTGGTAATTTGATAGGGATTGCATTGAATCTGTAGATTGCTTTGGGTAGTATAGTCATCTTCACAACATTGATTCTTCCAATCTAAGAACATGGTATATCTCTCCATCTGTTTGTGTCATCTTTGATTTCTTTCATCAGTGTCATAGTTTTCTGAGTATGGGTCTCTTACCTCCTTAGGTAGGTTTATTCCTAGGTATTTTATTCTTTTTGTTGCAATGGTGAATAGGTTTGTTTCCGTAATTTCTCTTTCTGATCTTTTGTTGTTAGTGTATAGAAATGCAAGAGATTTCTATGTATTAATTTTGTATCCTGTAACTTTACCAAATTCATTGATTAGCTCTAGGAGTTTTCTGGTGGCATATTTAGGATTCTCTATGTATAGTATCAAGTCATCTGCAAGCAGTGACAGTTTTACATCTTCTTTTCCAATTTGTATTCCTTTTATTTCTTTTTCTTCTCTGATTGCCGTGGCTAGGACTTCCAAAACTATGTTGAATAATAGTGGTGAGAGTGGGCAACCTTGTCTTGTTCCTGATCTTAGAGGAAATGCTTTTAATTTTTCACCATTGAGAATGATGTTTGCTCTGAGTTTATCATATATGGCCTTTATTATGTTAAAGTAGGTTAGCTCTATGCCCACTTTCTGGAGAGTTTTTATCATAAATGGGTGTTGAATTTTGTCAGAAGATTTTTCTGGATCTATTTAGATGATCATATGGTTTTTATTCTTTAACTTGTTAATATGATGTATCATATTGATTGACTTGTGTATATTGAAGAATCCTTGCATCCCTGGGATAAATCCCACTTGATCATGGTGTATGATCCTTTTAATGTGTTGTTGAATTCTGTTTGCTAGCATTTTGTTGAGGATTTTTGCATCTATATTCATCAGTGATATTGGTCTGTAATTTTGTTTTTTTGTAGTATCTTTGTCTGGTTTTGGTATCAGGGTGATGGTGGCCTCATAGAATGAGTTTGGGAGTGTTCCTTCCTCTGCAATTTTTGGAAGAGTTTGAGAAGGATGGGTGTTAGCTCTTCTCTAAATGTTTGATAGAACTCACCTGTGAAGTCATCTAGTCCTGGACTTTTGTTTGTTGGAAGATTTTTAATCACAGTTTCAATTCATTACTTGTGATTGTTCTGTTCATATTTTCTATTTCTTCCTGGTTCAGTCTTGGAAAGTTTTACCTTTCTAAGAATTAGTCCCTTTCTTCCAGGTTGTCCATTTTACTGGCATAGTATTGCTTGTAGTAGTCTCTTATGCTTTGTATTTCTGCATTGTCCATTGTAACTTCTCCTTTTTCATTTCTAATTTTATTGATTTGAGTCCTCTCCCTCTTTTTCTTGATGAATGTGGCTAATGATTTATCAATTTTGTTTACCTTCTCAAAGAACCAGCTTTTAGTTTTATTGATCTTTGCTATTGTTTTCTTTGTTTCTATTTCATTTATTTCTGCTCTGATCTTTATGATTTCTTTCCTTCTACTAACTTTGGGTTTTGTTTGTTCTTCTTTCTCTAGTTCCTTTAGGTGTAAGGTTAGATTTTATTTGAGATTTTTCATGTTTCTTGAGGTAGGCTTGTATTGCTATAAACTTCCCTCTTAGAGTTGCTTTTGCTGCATCCCATCAGTTTTGAATCATCATGTTTTCACTGTACTTTGTCTCTCGGTATTTTGTGATTTCCTCCTTGATTTCTTCAGTGATCTCTTGGTTATTAGTAACGTGTTGTTTAGCCTCCATGTGTTTGTGTTTTCTACGTTTTTTTCCCTGTAATTGATTTCTAATCTCATAGCGTTGGGGTCGGAAATGATGCTTGATATGACTTCAATTTTCTTAAATTTACCGAGGCTTGATTTGTGACCCAAGATGTGGTCTATCCTGGAGAATGTTCCATGTGCACTTGAGAAGAAAGTGTAATCTGCTGTTTTTGGATGGAATGTCCTGTAAATATCAATTAAATCTATCTGGTCTATTGTGTCATTTAAAGCTTATGTTTCCTTATTAATTTTCTGTTTGGATGATCTGTCCATTGGTGTAAGTGAGGTGTTAAAGTCCCCCACTATTATTGTGTTACTGTCAATTTCCTCTTTTATAGCTGTTAGCAATTGGCTTATGTATTGAGGTGCTCCTATGTTGGGTGCATATATATTTATAATTGTTATATCTTCTTCTTGGATTGATCCCTTGATCATTATGTAGTGTCTTTCCTTGTCTCTTGTAACATTCTTTGTTTTAAAGTCTATTTTTTCTGATATGAGTATTGCTACTCCAGCTTTCTTGTGATTTCCATTTGCATGTAATATGTTTTTCCATCCCCTCACTTTCAGTCTGTATGTGTCCCTAGGTCTGAAGTGGGTTTCTTATAGACAGCATATATTACTGGTCTTGTTTTTGTATTCATTCAGCCAGTCTGTGTCTTTTGGTTGGAGCATTTGACCCATTTACATTCAAGGTGATTGTCGACATGTATGCTCCTATTACCATTTTCTTAATTGATTTGGGTGTGTTTTTGTGGATCTTTTTCTTCTCTTATGTTTCCCGCTTAGAGAAGTTCCTGTAGTATTTGTTGTAAAGCTGGTTTGGTGGTGCTGAATTCTCTTAGCTTTTGCTTGTCTGTAAAGCTTTTGATTTCTCTGTTGAATCTGAATGAGATCCTTGCCAGGTAGAGTAATCTTGGTTGTAGGTTCTTCCCTTTCATCCCATTAAATATATCATGCCACTCCCTTCTGGCTTGTAGAGTTTCTTCTGAAAAATCAGCTGTTAAACTTAATGGGAGTTCCCTTGTATGTTATTTGTCGTTTTTCCCTTGTTGCTTTCAATAATTTTTCTTTGTCTTTAATTTTTGTCAATTTGATTGCTATGTGTCTCGGCCTGTTTCTCCTTGGATTTATCCTGCCTGGAACTCTCTGTGCTTCCTGGGCTTGGGTGGCGATTTCCTTTCCCATGTTAGGGAAATTTTCTACAATAATCTCTTCAAATATTTTCTCGGGTCCTTTCTCTGTCTCTCTCTTCTCCTTCTCGGACCCCCATAATGCAAATGTTGTTGCGTTTAATGTTGTCCCGGAGGTCTGTTAGGCTGTCTTCATTTCGTTTCATTCTTTATTCTGTTCCATGGCAGTGCATTCCACCATTCTGTCTTCCAGGTCACTTATCTGTTCTTCTGCCTCAGTTATTCTGCTATTGATTCCTTCTAGTGTATTTTTCATTTCAGTTATTGTATTGTTCATCTCTGTTTGTTTTTTCTTTAATTCTTCTAGTTGTTTGTTCTTTAATTCTTCTAGGTCTTTGTAACACATTTCTTGCATCTTCTCGATCTTTGCCTCCATTCTTTTTCCAAGGTCCTGGATCGTCTTCACTGTCATTATTCTGAATTCTTTTTCTGGAAGGTTGCCTATCTCCACTGCATTTAGTTGTTTTTCTGGCGTTTGATCTTGTTCCTTCATCTGGTACAAAGTCCTCTGCCTTTTCATTTTGTCTGTCTTTCTGTGAATGTGGTTTTCCTTCCACAGGCTGCAGAATTGTTGATGTGATTTCTTTTGTATTATGATTCCTACTCATCCTGTGTGATATGTTTAGGATTTAAGTTAAGACATGTTAAGTACTTCAAAATGGAGTTGTAGTGGCCAGTGTGAACTTCCACGCTGGTTGTTTAGTCTTAGAGGGATAAACTAAGAATATGACTTTAGATAAGAAGTTTGATGGCCAAGTACATCTCTGGAACAGAAGGAGGAACTGATAGATTCGGGACCCCCTTTCCTGGGGTAACCTTTACTCCAAGAGACCACTGAGCAGAGTGAGTTGAAGCCTGTTCTCTGGAGGACCCCACCCTGCCTGGCTGAGAGCCTGTTCCATTGGATGCTGCTGCAGGCTTATCTGTGGGAGCCCAGGGTGACTTCCTGCTCACATTTGTCCCAAGATCCATTGCTGGACCAAAGACACCTGCTTGTGCTGAGATGCCTCCTTCCTGGCTTCTCCTTGGAGTGGCTTGTTACTCCCTTATCCCTCCTTTGACTGACCTATGTTGTGGGCTAATTGTGTGCAATAAACTGGCTGATTCCTGAATTGAATATGGCTGGGTTTCCTTTATCTCCAATCCCAGGATTTTCACCTGGCCTCACCTCTGGGCCCCCGAGACAAACACACTCATTTCTGTGTTCTCCTTGCAGCTGGCCTTACTCCTGACTCATACTCTGGGGCACCAACATCTCTATGACATGGTGGTGATTGATTTTTGGGTGTTGTCCAGAGAACTCCTTCCCCGTGTGCCTGTCTTGAGAACTGTGGAGCAGCCCTAAATGCTTGTGTCTATTTCACCTTGTCTTCCTTGGTGCCCTGGCGGTTGTCTTCCAGGATTTTGCAGACTCACAGTCTGCCCTCAGCTTCCTTCCTCTCTTCACTGACCAGCTTCAATAACTGAAAGACAATGTGCAAAGTGCACCTCTGCTTTCTCTTTTAATAGAAAATTCCAAACATTTAGAGGACAGAATATTTAGAGGACAGAATAGCAAATCTTCATGTACTTATCACTCAGTTTCAACAATTATCAACAAATGTCCAAAATCCTCATTGGATTACTTAAGAGCCAATCTCACACATCATTTCATCCATAAATGCTCACTAAATATCTCTAAATGAAAAGCACTTAAGAAAATTATGATACCATTATCATATATAAAATGTTAATGATTCCTTAATGTCATCAAACATCCAATCAACATTCCCATTCTCCCTTCTGACTCAGCTCTGAAAGTTTCACTTTAAGTAGCGCCAGATATCCTAAGCTGGTCCAAGATTTATTTACCTAAATTATGGAGTCCCTGTACTTTCGTTTGTTGTTTTTTTAATGTGTTTTTTAAAAAATTAATTAATTAATTAATTAATCTATTTTTGGCTGCATTGTGTCTTCGTTGCTGCGTGCAGGCTTTCTCTAGTTGTGGCAAGTGGGGGCTACTCTTTGTTGTGGTGCACGGGCTTCTCATTGTGGTGGCTTCTCTTGTTGAGGAGCATGGGCTCTAGGTGCACAGGCTTCAGTAGTTGTGGCACCCGGGCTCAGTAGTTGTGGTGCACAAGCTTAGTTGCTCCACGGCATGTAGGATCTTCCCAGACCAGGGCTCGAACACATGTTCCCTGCATTGGCAGGCGGATTCTTAACCACTGCGCCACCAGGGAAGTCCCTCCCTGTACTTTCTGTATCAAGGTTTCCAACCTCAAAACAGGAAGGCACTTTTTTTCTAGTTTTCTTAAGGTGCTTAAGAAAAAAATCAGGACCCTCCTCACCAACCCCAACCCCTGCCCTGCCCCAGCCACTGTGTCAATCTAAAGCCTGCAAGGAGCACCTGGGATCCTGCCACAGTGACTGAGATGTAGCTTGTTTCAAGGGGACTAATGATCTTAAAGTTCCAACTTCTGGATTTGTATCCACCAGAGGTATTTTTCACATTCTGATACTCGCTACCTTTTTAAAAACCAGATAATGAAAGCACATGGTACAATATTCAAAAAGGCACAGAGTGTAACTGTCTCAAGACACTCTTGTCCCCACTTACCTCATTCTCCCCACAAACAACTGTGGTTACCAATTGCTTGGGGGCTCTTCCAGAGGTATTCTATATGTATACGTATATATTTTACAAAAATGTTCATTTAGTACATACTTTGCTTTGCACCTTGCTTTTTTTCACTTGAGAGTATTTAAGGAGATTTACTTTAAATGGTCTTTTCCCAAGTCTCAGATAATGAGGGCTTCCCGTACTGTGTTTATCAACTTAGCCAATTTTCTGGAAACAGTCCTCAATAAGATTTGTAAGTGTAACACTTCCTTTGTTTTTCCAGGAAGCCACTAATCCTTCTCACAATAAAACCCATGGCACTGTGACTGCCATCAAAAAATTGCTAGAGTGTCTAATTACTACAAAATACCAGTAAAAACAGACTGACCTCATGCCCCGTATCTTTCAAGTAAGAAATTATTTTTTAAGCATAGATAGTTTAAAAAATGATGTTTTGGTAAAATCCTTAGAAAAGGCTGCAATGCCAGATTTATTGAAGGACGTGGATTGTGATCTCAGGTGATTCTCTGGAGACCTTAATGAAGGGTAAGAGCAGGAAGTTGGCAGTGATTTCTTAGAGAAAAAGGATGCTAATGCTTCACTTTACCAGGCTCTGAACATACAATCTGTGGCCAAAGGGGGAAGCCCAGTATTGGGCAGTGCTGGAGATCCTGAGCTAGGCTAACAGGGGCAGAAGCATAACAGGGGTGCAAGTTTATCATTAAAGGTGTTGATGTTTTTAAGACTTGGCTTGAGTGGAGAGTCCACAAAAGAAGGCAGAGGAGGAGGTGGACTTTGGCTTGTAAATAATTAGCTCAGACCCAGATACTCCAGATAGCCTGAGAAGAGGAATTTTAATTTAATATATAAAGATTATTTTAAAGGTGTATCTACCCACTGTTTTTTCTGCAAGATGATGAACCAAAGAATAGAACTGAGATTATACTTTTCCCTGATTAAAATGGACCAGAGTCCTGGAAAGCTAATTATTATAAGTAGTTCTAGAAGGTCTTTATTGTTATTCATATACTGTTATTTATTTATTCATACATTTTATTGTGCATGAAACGTATATCTTTTCTTCTTCAGACATAGCACTTAAATCCAATGGTTGAGTTCTGGAGAAAAAAAAAAAAAATTCAGGTTTTAGAAACCACAAACAGACTTTGTCAAGTGTCTGTTCTAGGGCTTCCCTGGTGGCGCAGTGGTTGAGAGTCCGCCTGCCGATGCAGGGGACACGGGTTCGTTCCCCGGTCCGGGAGGATCCCACATGCCGCGAAGTGGCTGGGCCCGTGAGCCATGGCCGCTGAGCCTGCGCGTTCGGAGCCTGTGCTCCGCAACGGAAGAGGCCACAACAGTGAGAGGCCCGCGTACCAAAAAAAAAAAAAAAAAAAAATTGTTCTACTCAGAAGCACAAACACTTCTCATCAAGAGTTTTTAAGTTCAAAATAGGTTATATCTCCTTAATGTTACAAATTGAGGCAAATTAAATACATAAACCCTTACCAATGATTGCCATATATTTTTCTAAAAACATTTACTTTGTGCTTCTCATAACCACGGAAGCTCCATTTAAGCTCATTTTTTGTTTTTTGATGAAGATGGCAGAGATGAACCAATGACATCTGAACTTCACAAAGTGTGGCAGAGTTTAAAAAATAAAGTGGCATGTCCTATTTGTCTAGATTATTTTTCTGAACATCCGTATTAAAAATACAGATCTGTGTAGTGATGATAAATGATTGGCTAATGATTGACTGATAGCCAGTCACTCATCTCTTCATCAGCACTGTGCTGAAAATAATGAGATTCCTTCTTTCTGGTCCTCATTTCTATATTGGCAATTAAACCCTCCCCTTTCCCACCATAAATGAAGGTCTGTGACATCAAAGAATTTCTACCCTCACGTCTTGCTTCTTGGTAATCTAAATATATCTCAGGTGTGTACAGAGGCTTCTGGTTGAAGTTCATGGGCCCAGAGCACATGTTACCTTCTCTTGGAATGACAAGAAGGAAGTACCAAGAGGTGCAATTTGTAAGAAATTTGAGAACGGGGAGCTGGAAACTGATGAAATAAAATTTATATTTTATAGCAAGACAAGAAAAATTTAAACATATAATTTTACTCTGCCAGTTTGGACCTCCTCCCTCCCCTTTAGTGTGTATTGTGCATCTGGATTAACCAGACCTCCTTAGGACATAATCTTCCTACTTAATCTTGTAAGGGGCCATTAGGGTTATAATCCTCAGGTTGGCTCAAATAAAATTTTCCATTTTTTTCTTAGATTAACTACTGACTAATTTTGTTAACATATGCATGATATAGCCAAAAGGATATTAGAGATACCCTCCAGAGGACACCTGGTGTCTACTCCTAACTGGCACTGAGTACTAGCACGGGCCCTGTTGAACCCCACCAGCTTCTTAGTACTCCTCAGGTGTTCCAGAGAGTTCTCCTGATATCTGGATCTCATTGCTTTTAAGTGATGAATTTTATTTGAGCTGTTTTCACTTAAGACTTAGAGTTTTAAGGGGCACCGGTACATTTCCTAGGCAGGGACCTAGGGGGATCTGGGCAGGAGGCCCAGGGAAATATAAATGGTTGGGTTTTTGTTAAATTTGCCTTAAATTGAAAAAAAAAACCAGTTAATATAGGGTCTAAACAAACCATTTGCTAGGGAAATGAGACTGGATTATTCAGTTCTGAAGAACAAGGGACATTTGCTCCGTCTGGCCACAGGGTGTTCTCAGGTGACTTGAGAACCTACTAGAAGTGTCTGAGGATCAATCCTCGTGACATGCAGTGGTTCCTTTTTTTTTTTTAATTTTATTGAAGTATAGTTGATTTACAATGTGTTTAATTCCTGCTGTACAGCAAAGTGACTGAGTTATACATATATATATTCTTTTCATATTCTTTTCCATTATGGTTTATCACAGGTTATTAAATATAGTTCCCTGTGCTATACAGTAGGACCTTGTTGTTTAGCCATCCTATATATAATAGTGTGCATCTGCTAATCCCAAACTCCCAGTCCTTTCCTCCCCCGCTCGCCCTCCCGCTTGGCAACCACAAATCTGTTCTCTATATCTGTAAGTCTGTTTTTGTTTCATTTGTATCATATTTTAGATTCCACATATAAGTGATATCATATGGTATTTGTCTTTCTCTTTCTGACTTACTTCACTTGGTATGATAATCTCTCGGTCTATCCATGTTGCTGCAAATGGCATTATTTCATTCTTTTTAATGGCTGAGTAGTATTCCATTGTATATATGTACATCTTCTTTATCCATTCCTCTGTCAATGGAAATTTAGGTTGTTTCCATGTCTTGTCTGTTGTAAATAGTGCTGCTATGAACATAGGGGTGCATGTATCTTTTCAAATTACAGTTTTGGGTATATACCCAGGAGTGGGATTGCTGGATCATGTGGCAAATCTATTTTTATTTTTTGAGGAACCTCCATACTGTTTTCCATAGGGGCTGCACCAATTTACATCCCTGCCAACAGTGTAAGAGGGTTCCCTTCTCTCCACACCGTCTTCAGCATTTGTTATTTGTAGACTTTTTAATGATGGCAATTCTGACTGGTGTAAGCTGGTACCTCATTGTAGTTTTGATTTGCATTTCTCTAATAATTAGCAATGATTAGCATCTTTTCATGTGCATACTTGGCCATCTGTGTGTCTTCTTAGGAGAAATGTCTATTTAAGTCTTCTGCCCATTTTTTGATTGGGTTGTTTGTTTTTTTGTTATTGAATTGTAGGAGCTGTTTATATATTTTGGAAATTGAGCCCTTGTTGGCTGCATCATTTGAAAATATTTTCTCCCAGTCCATAGGATGTCTTTTTGTTTTGTTTATGTTTTCTTTGCTGTGCAAAAGCTTGTAAGTTTGATTAGGTCCCATTTGTTATTTTGGCTGACCTAAGAAAACATTGGTATGATTAATGTCAGAGAAAGTATTGCCTATGTTCTCTTCTAGGAGTTTTATTGTGTCTTGTCTTACATTTAAGTCTTTACGACATTTTGAGTTTACTTTTGTGTATGGTGTGAGGGTGTGTTCTAGCTTCACTGATTTACATGTGGCTGCCCAACTTTCCCAACACCACTTGCTGAAGATGTGCAGTGGTTCTATAGGGGAATCCCACTACAACTATTCAGTAAATACTGCTCTTCCAGGGATACAGGAGATAAGTCCTGATCATCCAGTCCTCTGAGCACTGTCAGAGGGAGTTCTGGACTGTTGGAGGGAGAAACTGAGCCATGTAAAAGAGCTGAACCAACCCAAGGGTAACTCCTTGGGGAGCTAGACTCAGAAGCAGCATACATGCAATCCACCACACTGTCCTCAGAAAGTTTAGATCATATCTCATATCTGAATTAGACTACCAAATTAATCATGGGAAATTGTGTCTCAAAGGCTGAGCAGCTCCCGGATGGACAGCCACCTATGGGGATACCAGCTGGGTTTATATATGGTAGCATGAGCTTACTTAATTGGGAATTAAAGGAAATCTCGCCCTGAAATGGCTAAGATGGAGCTCTGTTTTTTTGGCTTTCAAAAACTGATTTTTACAAGTGCAGTTAAGGCTGGCGGAAGGTAAGTTCCTACCATGTCAGTCAGCCTCCTGGATCCTTGCCTGTATGGTCTACTGGAAATAAGAGTGGTAAGAGTTGTTTACTCTTTTCTAAAATAGGCTATCTGGAGCAAATATTTGTAGGGCTAGCTCCTTGGATCCTTTGAATTGGAAAGACTTCTAAATCGGTAACAAATTTTGGAGAGCTCCAACTTTTTTTTTTTTTTTTTTTTTGCGGTACACTGGCCTCTCACTGTTGTGGCCTCTCCCGCCGCGGAGCACAGGTTCCGGACGCGCAGGCTCAGCGGCCATGGCTCACGGGCCCAGCCGCTCCGCGGCATGTGGGATCTTCCCAGACCGGGGCACAAACCCGTGTCCCCTGCATCGGCAGGCAGACTCTCAACCACTGCGCCACCAGGGAAGCCCTGTTGTTTGTTTTAATGTGCATTTATTTGTCACTGAGTTTGAACCTTGTCATACCTTTTTTTATTGCAGTATGATTGATGTTTAATATTATATGGGTTTTAGGTGTACAACATAGTGATTCACAATTCTTAAAGGTTATATTCCATTTATAGTTATTATAAAATATTGGTTATATTCCCCATGTTATACAATATATCCTTGTAGCTTATTTATTTTGCACATAGTAGTTTGCATTTTATTACATCAAAATTAGTTATCTGGCCATTCACAACTGCAATGCAGTCTGGAAGGTGTGAACTTTCAGCTTTCCAGTCAGCGCTTAATGACAGACAATAAAGGATGCCATTGACAAATTTGGGAAATAGTGATATTTCAGGAGAAGATCTATAGAATATTTAGGACTAAGAATTAATATCTTTGTTAAAACAGGATAAATTCCTATAGGAAGCAAGAAAAAGAAACTATAGAAAAATGGCAAAGATTAAGAGATACCCTAATAGTTAAAAATATACAGAGATGAGATGTTAACCTCACAATAATCAACAAAACACAAATTAAAAGTCTGAGATAGTGTTTACAGAAGAGCAAAATATAAAAAGGAGGATATCAAGTGCTGCTGAGGATGTGGGGAGGTGGAGAGTTTGGCCCTGCTGGGTAGCGCATAGATGGTATGGTCACTTTGAAAGCAATAAGGTAATAACCTAATGGAATTAAGTAATTACCATATAGACTTTCAACACTAGGGAACCCTCACAATGGTGCACCATGAGGTTTTTATGAAGATGTTTAACACAGCATTATTTGTGGTAGCAAAAAAAAAAACAGGGAATAATCGGGTCGAATTATTGACCTGTACACAGCAGTCACAAGGAATAACCCAAGCAGACATTTAGCCACATGGATAGATCTCTAAAATATAATTTTTGTAGTCCTATACTGTTTATGTAAGTTAAACATACCCAAGCAGTAATATTTGTATTTTAAAGATTCTCACACATACGTATACAAATAAAAATATTGAAGTTGGATTGAAAGTACAAATATTACATACTTTAGGTTGGAAGCATATGGAGGGGGAGAGAAATTGGATTATATGGGATGAAGGGGATAAAACTCTAAAATAAAATAAAGAACAAATGAAGATCATGCGTCATGAGTTGATGGCATGATACATCCCATACTACTCATCTGACATTTCTAAAATAAACCATTTCCTCTTGAGAAACAGGAAGGTTTGACAAACTAAGATCTGGCTTGGTGGGAGCCAGGAGGTGGGTAGATGTGGAGCAATCCCCCACAGCTCACGTCCCTTACTGTTTTTCAGCAGTCAGGTGCATCAATTTACATGGCTCTCTGGCCTCTGCAAGCATCTGTATTAAGGGCTCTGCTCTACAGAGCTTTGTTCCAGATGGGGATCTCAGGAGCAGGCGACCTCGTGGGCATGGACCAGTTTTGTAAGCCTAACAGTGTGAGTTAGTTTATCCTAAAGGCTGTTGCTGTGCTGTTGAGTTCCCTGGGCAGAGAATCCCAAAGACAAGCAGCTGAGAAGATTTTAGAGGCCCTAAAGTCAATATTCACCCTAGGCAGGGTCCCTCAGAAGATCCAGACAGACAGAGAAATAATTGTAAGCAAAGCCCATAAAGAAATTTTTATAAGAGTGTACTGTCTTCTCCCATCATTAATAATTCAGGCAAGAGTCCTGTGAAGAGCACAGACCAGACGAGCATCTTCTCACCTTTGACTTTTCTATACTTTGGAAATGGTCAGACTTTCAGTCCCTGATTAAAGTTTCCAATTTAGCTTGCTAAAAATGTGCCAGTGAATTCTGAATCCTGTAGGTTTTTGTCAGAAAATAGCAGCTTTTCCATCCATGAACTTCCTTGATTAAAATGCTAAGGATGTTCCATATTCAAGTAGCAGACTACTTGAGACAACCTTTAAAAATTAAGACCCTTTGGTATGAAGTAACAGAAATCAACTCAAAAGCTTAATTAAAAAAAAAAGATATTCTTTGTCAAGAAAAGGGTTTGTAACCTATGGATGAAGTTACAAATTTAACTACTACATTCATAACTGATATGTAACAGGTACAAAAAATTAAGAAAGCTGCAGTAAAATATCCTATTTAGGACAAGGGGAAAGTCAAAGGAAACCCCAACCCCTCTATATGTTGGTCACCTGTACAGAATATATATTTCATCCCCAAGGGCAGTACTAGTAAGAACAGTGAAGTAGATGGACTACATTTCATTGAATTGCTTCTTTGTTAACTGAGACCAAGAGCCAAGGGACATTTTGCCAGAGTGTGTTAATAACATTTTCTATCCTGTATTTGATAATGTAGGAAAAATCAACCAGAAATGGACCTGTGCTTGGTTATGTATAGATATGGACACATTATGGGTTTCTACCATTTTAGAGGAAAAAGTTTTTGTATTTAACTCAGTTTTCTACCACCAGAGTACCTACACTAGAGATTATGTGCATTGCAGTAAACACCCACTGTTGTGACAATCCTGGGGAACACTAGTTAGTTCACATAGGTAGCTGAAGTACTGACTTTGGAAGTCTACCCCTGAGCTACTAAAATCACTTACACAGCTTCTAATATTGGGCAGTTTACTGCCAATGGTGATATGAATGTTATGAAATGCAGACTAGGACCCGGATTTCAGGAATTTTGTACTATGTTTCTCCAAAATGCACGAGGTCTCACTGAGGGTGTCTACTGCTAAATGTAGGGGGGAAAGCAAGATAGGTCTGGAACGTCTTAGCTGATGGGGAAACAATGATAATTTCAGAGATTTCTGGGGTTAGTATTGACAGGGGAAAAGAGGCCAGCCCTACAGAAGTAAACAAGTCAGTTACTACCATAAAGTGAAACAGGTTGAATTTGTACAGAAATTTTGGTTTCATAATACTAAAAAAAAAAAAACAAGTGACATTAAGTGTGCTCACAACAGACTATGGAAAGACAATTGTATTAAACACATGAATTTCAGTTGAGGAAGAGGTACTGAATGAATGATATTATGAGCATTGCACATAAATTACTACTGAGAAAAGTCCATTTGTATTTCCTTAATAATGAGTATCAGTAATCTCAGCTGTCCAGATTAGGTGTTTGTTCCTCCCCATCTCTCCCTATGGAAGGTTCTGTGGAGTCACAGGCAGGATGATCTCCTGATGGTAACTCCTCACTCTTGGTGAATGCGTGGTTTCTCTGTATCATAAGACACACAGTTAATAGCTCATCCTATTTATTCATCATTGACAAGTAAGCCTGCTTTTGAGTTAACAAACTCTGAAGCAGTTGCCTTGCTCTGATACACAGCAGCAGAGAGACCAGGGCTACCATGAAGGGCTCAGCTCTGGTGGTCAGACAGGACTGCTGCTTGTGTCACATCTCTCCTTCCTGGTTACTGACCTGAGATTCATCTTTACTCCTTCATCTTTTCCCGGAAGTGGGGATTGTATGTGTGTGTGTATAGGTAACACAGATAAATCATGGTGCATATGCTGCCCATCACATTCATCCTTAGGTTGACAGTTCTTAGATTAAGAAATTATCCTGTCATTGGACTAAGGTAGGTAGTTGTTGCTGCTTCAACATTGGCCACTCGACCCACTACATACAACTCTTCTGTTTTGTTTTTGAGATCCCTAATACTGAGTGCTTAATTTAGGTGGAGCATTTGGGTGAGTTTGGAGGGTTGGAATAGATGGCCTTTAAATGTCACTAATATGAGTCATCCTCAATGAATTGGAAATAAATAGTGCACACTCTAGTGGATAATTTCAGAACTGGCATAGCCTGTTTGTGCAAAACAGGTCAGGATTGGGTCAGTTCATGGTAGCAGCATTACACAGTCTTGGCACCCTTTCATCTGTAAGTTAGTGATTGCTGCCTTTGTGGTAACAAAAGGAGTCCGAAAGCTTAAGCACAGGACCTGAAGAACAGAATGGCTGGAGGTGTGTGTGCGTGTGTGTGTGTGTGTGTGTGTGTGTGTGTGTGTAGGGTGCGGTGGAGTGCTTGCTGCTTCACTCCACTGCCCTTTGTAAAATGTTAGAGAAGGGGGTGAAGTTTGGAGAGACACTCTTCTCACAGAAAAGCAAGTCAGAGTGTCTGGGTATCATGCTATTGAAATATAAAAATGCAAGAAAAACTGATTGCGAAGTTAGAAAAATTCTCCTAATTCTGACTCTACTAAAATCATTTGGTGCGTAGGGAATTGCTCAAAAAAGTGCCATTAGAGGTACTAAAATATAAGCTTTCCCTCTATTCCGTAGTCTCTCTCTCAAATTGTCAGTGTTTTTAATTTGCTATTTAGTGTCATAGTAAGTATAAATGTATATATAATTTTTAATTGTTAGCATAAATTTTATCATTCATCTTTATATTATACAAAGCCAGTTCTAAATGCAAATATAAGAACACTTAATTTATATGCAGAATCACTGAAATTATATAATTTGTATTTCATGCAGGCATATGTAATTTGTTCTTACCAGATGAGGGAAAAAACTAACTCAACTGTTTTTATTTCACTTCTTGATGTATGCAAAATATGGGCTACTCTGTCTTTCCCTTTTTTCCCTTAACTTCCATGTCATCATTTTCAGTGTAAGTGGTTGGTTAATACAGGGAATTAACACATATAAGAAAAGATGTGATAGGGTTTCTCAGTCTTTAATGTTTCTCAGGCCACCATTGGCTTTTTTCTGAGTTGGGAATGGAATGGGGAGTGTGGCCTTTTGGGACTGTCCGAGGTTATTAATTATAGGAATAAACTTTTTTTTTCTGGTTTCACTGTCTTTCCTTCCTCTGAGTTCCTTTTGTTTAAGTTGATGCTCATCTTAGATATTTAAAGAGTTCCTCAAATCTGATGATCCTGGGCTTTTTGTGCATAATTAAAAATGAGTCACTAGAAAGTGGGTTAGAAGTTGTGTACGTGTGCATCAAGCTTCTGACTCCTGGGTTCACTGTGGGATGGACAGATATTGAAACTACCTTTTGGTCAGAGGATGCCAAAAACTTACTCTGTGGGTATTTTCTGTCTCTAGCTGTTCAGTTTCTCCAGAGAAGAATTCTGGTCACAGTAAAATGCTTTAGAGTCTGAGAACTCAATATGTACATTTTCATTAATCCTTATTTCAATCTTACACTTTGCCATAGTCATTGCATCCTTCAGTCTAGACTCTTGTTGCTTAGGTTTCCTCAAAGAATAGATCTTTCAGCTTCTTTTGGGAAAGTACTAAGGGGTAGTTACTTGTTCTGCTTGATTGCAGAAGAGAGCTGGCAAGTCCACCTACTCCCTGTTTAGACTCTCAATAAATCCACCTGCGTTCCAATTCACACCTAACACTTACCTGGCGTCACATCTAACCATGAGCCTTTTGTGGTGATGTAGGGTGTTGGCTCATTTCCTGTCATTATTCTCTCTATATAAGCTTTTTTTTTTTTTGGCTGCGTTGGGTCTTCGTTGCTGCACGCGGGCTTTCTCTAATTGCGGTGAGTGGGGGCTACTCTTCATTGTGGTGTGTGGGCTTCTCATTGTGGTGGCTTCTTTTGTTGCAGAGCATGGGCTCTAGGCCCGCAGGCTTCAGTAGTTGTGGCTCCCGGGCTCTAGAGCGCAGGCTCAGTAGTTGTGGCGCACGGGCTTAGCTGCTCCGCAGCTTGTTGGATCTTCCCGGACCAGGGATCAAACCCATGTCCCCTACATTGGCAGGTGGATTCTTAACCACTGTGCCACCAGGAAGTCCCTCTATAAGCTCCTAAAAGTTTCATAAATCTGCTAAGTCAGTTGCTACTACTCCATCCATTTTCCATCCTTGAAAATTAAAAAAAAAAATTTTCTCTGCAGTTGTTTTGTCTCCTATTTGCTTTGCCTTTTGGTTTATATCTTTTTATCCCCCTTAACTATCACTTTAGTAGGATTCAAGGACAAAGAGGAGCCTAGGGTTAATTTGCCATGTTTAACTAGAACTCAAATGAATTTTTTTTTTAATTTATTTAATTTGTGTCTGTGTTGGGTCTTCGCTTCTGCACAACAGCTTTCTCTAGTTGTGGCGAGCGGGGGCCACTCTTCATCGCGGTGCGCGGGCCTCTCACTGTCATGGCCTCTCCCGTTGCGGAGCACAGGCTCCAGACGCGCAGGCTCAGTAGTTGTGGCTCATGGGCCCAGTTGCTCCGCGGCATGTGGGATCTTCCCAGACCAGGGCTCGAACCTGTGTCCCCTGCATTAGCAGGCAGATTCTCAACCACTGCGCCACCAGGGAAGCCCTCAAATGAATTTTTTAAGGGAAGGTTTTTTCATCTTTTTCTTGTAGTAGGTATACGGGAAGTGCCAAAGAATAAGATATTGCTAAAAACCCTGGGTCTTCTGGAATATACCCATTCCAATTGCTAGAAGCCAATATTTTGCCTTTCAGCTTGCTACTTTAGGATGAGGCAGATTTTGTGGCAATTTGTCAAACTGTATTGTTACCTGATCTTCAGAGCTCAGATGACTGAGTCCATGGGGAATTGTCTTACTTTGACAAAGCTGCATCACCTCTCCTTTTGTTTCCTGTCAACTTTCAGATGAGTCAGGTTGTCTCTCTGTGCCTCAATTTTATGAATGCTGAAAGAAGTAGCCAACATCCTGTGATAGGGATGATAGCATTTTCCTACCATGTTGCCTACGGCTCAAGCCTCTGTGATTATTTGGTCTGAATCCAAAAGGTAACAGGTAGTAGTTTAACCAACTGTTTCACTACCTTCATAAGATATACATATTAATGAAAGTGTACATATTGAACTGTTGGATTCTAAAGCTCTGACCTTCAAAAAGATACTCACTCCCACCCTACTTGGATTCAGCCATATCAAAATTTTAGGCTCTATCCCTGTAAGAACCAGACTCTGGGTTGTAAATAACCATAATCAAACTCAAAATCACCTCCTAGAATCCACGGAAGAATTGAACAACCAAGCTTCAGAGAAGTAGCTGGTCCTCACAAGCAGCTTGTGACCAGGGATTTGAATGCCATCAGGATATAACCTCTCTCATCTCTGATGTTCTGTATGTCACCATCATCACTTTTTGTTTGTTCCACAGGGAGTTGAATATAAGCCATCAATAGTTCATGAGTTTTCTATATTAAATTTTCCACTAACACTAAAGACTGACCTACTTTCTCAGTTTCAGTCCAAAAAAATCCCCAGGAAGGGCTTTACTTGGCCCAGCTTGAATGAGTATCCACATCTGGGCTAATCAGCTCGGGTCCTGGGGTGAAGTCAGGTAAGAGTGTCATTTCCCAAGGGGCCATCTGGATGGGGTAGTTGTGGTGACAGTGGCACATCCTCGGAAAAGTAAGAGCTGGGGCTGGCAAGAGAATATCTTAGATATTCACCGTGAACTAACCTTGAGTTTTGAGCAGAATTTTCTGTTAGTTCAAAATACGTATAATACCATGTTCCTTGTACACATCAACTTAAAGTGTAGCTATTAGAGGCAAAGGGAATATATTTTCCATTGTCATTTCAAACCCTTAACTCTTTTTCACTCTGAAATAACCAGCTTATAACAACAAGGCTGATAGCTCACTTTAAGATCAGAAATGTGACAGCACTTAGTGATTTTGACACTCTCAATAGGAAAACTCTTGGAGTACCGATGACCTGAATTATTTAGAACGAAAGATACTTTTAACATAATAGACCTCAATAAATATTTTGGATGTTGGTGGTAGTGAAATGTTTAACCTGAAATTAGAATCAACTTGAACCATGATAGATAGCTTTCAAATAAGGCACTGAAGTGATTTTTAGCAATCTGATACATATATGTATATGTAATATATGTGTAATATATATGTATATATTTAATAAAATTACATAAATTGAAAGTATACATATGTGTATATATATGTGTGTATGCACATATATACATATATATATCCATTATATATATAATAGAATGGTTTAATAAAATTACATAAATTGAAAGGGAATATCGGCTTCATTTTGTTTCAGCATGTACAGTTTATCAGAGCTAGTTACTGATGTCTTTCAAAGGACTTGACACAAACTTGAATTTGACATAAAATTGAAACCTTCAATTGGTTTGCTGCCACTCAGTGACATTTACATTCTGGTTGTTTAAAAATACAAGAATTCCACTTTACATTAGAGAGCCTGTTTTAATTAAACCTCAAAACTGAATTATACTTCCCTGCAATCTGAATATAAGGAGATTGAATTATTTACTTTGTGTATCTGAGCAGATACCATAGACCTAATTTACTGCTGGTAATGATATTCAATCATAGATTAATACTCTGAATATGCAAAATTTAAAACACATCTTAATAATTGTTGAAAGTCTCCTGAGAACTAATGCCTGATTTTGAAAAGGAATCATATTTTGAGTTAATAAATGCAGGTTTTAAAAACATTAATGTAGAAGAATCAGAAGTGTACCCTACTGTTATAATTTCCTCTGCTTCAAAATTTCGGAAACTCTGACTCCAACTGTAAAGATCAGGACCCTCTGGGGCCTTTCTGGGACAGACCCCTCCCCCACATTCTCTGCTTTAGCTCCTCTCTGAAGTGCGTAGATAATAGTGTCTGATACACATTTCCTGAGTTATTTTACAGATGCTAAAACCACCACCAAACGGAAGGAATTAACTACTTGACCATGAGCATGTAGCCCCCAGACCTAATGGCACCTGAGGATTGATAATGTTAACCCTTGTGACCCTGCCCTGTTACCTCACCATCAACCAATCAGAGAATTGTGCATGAGCTGACCACACACCCTGGGACTCCCTTCCCACACCTGGCTTTTAAAAATGTTTTGCTGAAACCCATGGGGAGTTCAGGTGTTTTGAGCACTAGCTGACCTGGACTCCTTGCTTGAGGCTCTGCAATAAACGCTGCGCTCTCCTTCACCACAACCCAGTGTCAGTACGTTGGCTTCACTGTGCCCAGTGAGCGGACCCAAGTTTGGTTTGGTAACACAACTGTAGAGAGTTGCTTGATAATTCCAGATAATTTTGCCTATGTGTAAAGTGTGATAGGTAGTTGCAGATTTAGGTAGATTATTTTAAAATACCTCTTCTGAAATACTATTCTTAGTACAATATATTAGTATTCTCTTTTTAAGAATGCATGTATATTTGTGTAGATTGGATTATATATTTGTCTAATATAAATGGAGATGATAGAGTCATTAGGATCTTATTCATTTCAACTCACATTCAAATCACTGAAATTTAAAACATTCAGGGATGAAACAGAAGGTGGGTGTGAAAATACAAACATATGAGGATGCACCTTCTCCCTTTTCTGTTGCAGCTTAAATTTAGTGGCTTTCTAGTGCCTAGGGAATGAAAGGTGAGATTAAGAGAGATGCTATGAGCTGGGAGTACTGTACTTTGCCTTCCTGAGTGAAATGTAAGCTGTGTTAAAGCTGAGAGACTTCAAATAAAGTCACAACACACCAGGCTGTTGAGGGAGAATTCCAGAGGGAATGACTTGTAAGAGATAAATGACTTGAGCAACTATATTAAAGAATGATTTATAACTATTTCTCAGAGTCCCTATGCATAGCCAACTGTACAGGTGTAGGAAAAACTAGGCTAAATGAGGCTGAGTGTGGATTAACCCATGTAGTAAAGACCTGAAAATGTACTATTGCCCTGTGTTGTGAGTGCTGGATGCTCACGACTATTTAATTGACATATGGTAGTTTTCAGAATTAAGCTTTAGGCGTGGGTATTATCAGATATTTGACACAAGTAGGTGTACAAGACAAGATGCCTTGGAGTATTTCCTGTGCCTCAAATTTGTGGTGACAGAGAGAGTGACTGGGGATATGGAAGATTTGGGAATGATGATGAACCTTGATGATATATTGGTACTTCACATGGCTTTGGAGGAGCCCAAGCAATGCCTTCTTAAGGGGTTATATGTCCAATATCAGTGAAATATGGCAGCTGACTATCAGGAAGAATAAGCACTTTCTTAAAGATTTTTCCTTCATCACTGGCCTTGTTCTACCAAATTCAGGGAACTACACCATTTTTAGGGCTTAATGGATGATAGAAGTGATCTGTAAATAACTGTCCAAATTTCCAAGTTTCTCTATCTGACTTAACTTGTAGTTAACAAATGTGGGCTAGAGTCCTGCTGCCAGGCTGGGTGACCCCAAACAATGAAAGAGGCGAAGGGCCGCCATTCCAGAGACTTGAGGTCCAAAATAACAACATGCTGTGGTGAGTCAGCCACTCCTCCAGGAGAAAAAAGGCACCCTACGACTCGACCTTGATGGTGTTTTCCTGGCATCACACACCTCTTGCTGAGATGGAGAGTGGCCATGAATCTTTAATCCCAGAGTGCTCCTGGTTGCCCCAGAACCTCCATCAGAGGACAAGACTGGAACAACCTGGGTCTGTTGCTCCATCTCCACCCCACCAGGAACTCAGGGATAATCAGCAGGGTCTCACCCTTCTGCCCCGCTTCTGATTCCATTCAATTCCTTTTGACTGTGCTGGATGGGCCTCAGTGCCTGCCTGGAATGAGAATGGGTTGGTCTATACCTAGCTTCTGCCAAGTGACCAGGGGAATATTTATTATCAAGGCATTAATAAGTAGGTCTTTTTTTTAAACCCATTCTGGTAATCTCTACCATTTGATAGATTGTTTAGACAAGTAATAATTAGTTTGAAATGATTGTTGTTATAATTTTGTTTCAGTCTACTATTTCACTTATTGTTTTATAAATTATTTTCTTGATGATGATTATGATTATGATTATTTGGTATTGTTGTTGTTCCTATATATCACATTTTCTAATTTGGGTGTGAATTATTTGAATATTAAAAAAAAAGCAAAGTGTTGTCTGTAAAAAAAAAAAAAAGACATGAATAAGGTTAATTTAACTGAATGTCTCCCTCCCTACCTCCAACCCACCCCATGCATTCAAAAAGAGAAAGGGAGAGCAAGGAGAACAAAAAAAAGAAGAAAGAAGCAAAGCGAGAGACCTACATTGTTTATATATGGGTGTATATAGAAACGCATTTTAATAAAATACTGGATTTCACTGCACAGAAAACTAGAACTGTCAATCAATTTATTGTAAGAATCTGTGAAGACTAGCACCCATGAGGCTAATGGAACTAGATTGAGAAAACAGTTAGGCATTTATGTCAACTGGGATGCCAAGGAAACCTGCAGGACTGAAAGAAATTAGGAAGATCCTTTATGCCCCATTCAGTGCCAACACCTTGATTTGGCACACAAATTCCATTTAAAACTTAGATTTCCCTCTTTCTACTTGGGGCAACCTGTACCAACATCTAGGGGTTAATTAGCTATGAAGCCAAAAAAGTCACCTAGCGGGTATATGATAACCCAATTAAGCAATGTAATCCCATAAACCCCATCAGTCCCCTGCAATCCCAAACCCTAAAGCCCCATCTTTCATGCTCCCTGCCATTATTCCCCTTCTTTATAAGCCTTTCCTCCATTTCTGCACTTCCCACCCTCTCAAAATATGATTATCATACATTTGCAATTGCTAATTATTTGTTGATGGAAAGGGGGAAACCATTCAAAAATAGTGAGGGCATAGCTAAGATATTTGGTTGTAAGAATATGAGACTGTCTCTAATGATGGGGATTTATTATGAGGTTACCTGTGTGACAGTAAGGGAGATGGGGCTTCATAAGACTGCAACAGCTGAGTCACAGGAAAGAAACGGGAGCCATGCTTCAGCCATGATTTACAGAGCCCACCCTAGAAGGAAGGGTCGTTCGGGATTCAAGGCAGCTCTGGGGAACAAGTATTATTTCATGGGCCCTCGCTGGCAGTTCTTCAATTCTCTGTTGAGTTCCCTCTGATTTTACTATTCTGCTTAATTACCATCCTCTCTACCCTACTCGTATCTTTACTTTTTGGTGTATTTTCTGCTTATTCAACGTTTCTGCTTACTTATAATTTGTCTTCTTTATGATTCCTCTGCTTCATGTCTGCTTTTGGTGTTTTTAAATACCCATGTACTAATTACAATTTTTCTGTATTTCACACAAAAATTCCTGCCACAATACTTTGATTGGGATAATCACCATGATTACTGTTGGGCAGAGCCTTTGCATGGGGTAATCTGTAGTGAGGTACCTACTTTGGTCCAAACAGCTATAGCTGATGGGCAGGATTACTCAGGCAGAGAACAGGTTCAGGGACCTGTTCCTTCCTTCCTGGAAGGAAGCCCCGGAGCTGTTGCCTCAGCAGGACAGATGCTTAGTGGTTTCCTTTGTAAGACTATTGGCATCACAGGTGCTGTTACTGATCAGTCTATATTTGTAGAAGTCAGATTTTGCTAGAAATCTGTACAAGTAAAATTCCCTTATAACAAGCCCCTCATATGAATAATATCAGACTAAAGAAAGATTATAATACATTGATAGTTATTTGGTTTAATAAAAGTTAATTTGATTTGATCCTTCCCTCCCTCCCTCCCTTCCTGCCTCTTCTCTCCCTCCCTCCCTCCCTCCCTCCCTCCCTCCCTTCCTTCCTTCCTTCCTTCCCTCCCTTATTTATTTTTGTCTGTTTGGACTTTTATTTAGAATTCTCTTCATGGATATTGTATATAGTTGTGAATTGGTTGTTCATAATGTTTACTGTTAATCCTTTTCTTTACCCTTAGCGTCACTCACTGCAGCCAAAAATCTGCAAAGAACTAACTGGTTTCTATCAAATTTTCTAAACCAAGGCTACCACCATAGTTGTTGGTTGATAGCTGTTAAATGATGGTTCAGTTTTAAAGTATCCAAGGTGTGTCAAGAAGGGTTATTCTCTATTTACCACTTTCTTTGCATAAAAAAATTCCAGCATTCCAACAGCACAATTTAATAATAGTTTTAAACAAAAAGGGAAAATGTTTGAAAACATTTTTAAAATATAAAGTTTTATAAGTTACACATACGTTTGTCTATTCTGCCTATCTAGCTATATACCACTTATAAACTCTACTTTAAAAAATTGGAGCCAGTTAGACCTGGGTTGAAATTACACATTTACTGATTATTAAGTCTGTATCTTAGGCAAAGTATTAGGTTAGCTTTCCATATCTCCATTTGCAAAATCAGGATACTAATTTTACTTTCATAGAGCAAAGTTAGATTTAAAGACCAAATCAGATTGCATTATACATTAAACATGAAAATCACTAAGCACAGTGCTCTGGTTCATTGGAGGAATTTAAGAAATATTAGGTCTTCTCTCCTTCACAACACAACCATGTTTATTTTTGCACACACTTGATGTGGGCTGTACGTCCTCCACAGCAGGGAGAGCACATGACTTATTATCAAGAAAAGAACATTTTGAGAGTGAAAGTGAGTGCTATTGATTATTAGTCCAGGAGACTGTGTATAAAATGGGACTGTCAGCAAACTGGGTGTGTGGTTGGTTACCCTATTCATGGTTCTCTTCTTGTTGGTTTGGGTTTGGAGCCCAGGTAGTTATTCAGGGCTTGAGAACTCACGGACCCTTATTTCCCTGGAATTTTCTAGCAATATATTTTCTTTACTCTTCTTTAACCTCTTCATATACTCACCTCCTGGTTTCCATCGTCAATCAGTGTGATGATCCCTGGCATATACTCTCAACTCCTTAGCACCCATGTGAACTAATCCCATCTTTCAGAAGTCAGCACCTTCACTCAAGGATTTTAAATGACGCTGGAGAAAAACTCAGAACCATGAGCGAGAAGTGGCTTCTCCACTACTTGCCCAATCAGCCGCTTCTTCCCACCACACTAAGAAAAAGAAAATCTGAAAAAAGGAAAATGAGTTTTTAGTTATTTAATTTGAATGTGTATGAATCTAATTTTATAGAAACCATAAATTGAATCTACAATTTTTGTAACATGTGACATTGCTACTTAGAAAACATGTTAGACTGTATTCAATTGAAGGACAGGAAACTTCAGTTTCTCATTTTTGTGGAAATAAAATACTTCATAAATAATATTCTACAAAGGATAAGAAGCCCACCTACCATGTTTCTTTTTTCTCTCTAAATGCTTCTAATATTTGAAAAATTGATAACATTTTTATGACAATAACATTGACCAGAAGAAGGAATAAGTAAAGCATTATTACCAAAAATAGCTTATCATCATACATTCAAAATTGTTCTTTAAGACTGGAAAACTGGGTAGAGTTCTGAATCATGGGCTCTGTGAAATGAGATACATGGTATGTGTTGTCTAAGAATGCTTAAGTCATCTCTGAAAACCATAGTTTCATAAATTAATTAAAAGGAAAGAATCTGGTTTTAATATATTTATCAGGGCAGAAAGTAAATATTGAAATATGAATTAAATTGGGATTCTTCTAGCTGACCAAGTTTCAAATTACCCAAAAATGGACTATCTTTTTATGTATTTATTTTTATTTTATTTTATTATTTTTTAAAATTTTATTTATTTATTTTTGGCTGTGTTGGGTCTTTGTTTCTGTGCGAGGGCTTTCTCTAGTTGCGGCGAGCGGGGGCCACTCTTCATCGCGGTGCGCGGGCCTCTCACTATCGCGGCCTCTCCTGTTGCGGAGCACAGGCTCCAGACGTGCAGGCTCAGTAGTTGTGGCTCACGGGCCCAGTTGCTCCGCGGCATGTGGGATCTTCCCAGACCAGGGCTCGAACCCCTGCATTGGCAGGCAGATTCTCAACCACTGCGCCACCAGGGAAGCCCCTATCTTTTTATTTAAAGGTGATATGGTCAACTCACCGTCAGTAGAAAAGATAGTCTAAGCTAATAGAAACTGAAGCCCTGTGTCCCCCTCCTCCTGCTGTTCTACCAGAACTAAAGGTCAGTAAGGCAATCAGACAATATTGCTGAGGGCCTTCTTTGAGCAAGGCACTGTGATTAATTCAGGAAAGCAAATAAAAAATAGTCTTTTAGAAGGAATTCGCTAAAATAATTCTGTGCCAAATATTGAAAGGTATGTATATGTGGAGAGAATATCTCCTGGTTTAATTTAATAGTTATTCCTGGACATGCCAAAAAAAACCAAACTGGGTTATCCATGAAATTCTTACCTTGGGCCATTGCGTTCAGAAAAAGAAAACCTGGAGGTTGTACGAAAAAGGGGATATCATCTGTCACCCATGTATGTGTGGAAGAAGTTAAATGAGTCAGATTTCCACATTCTAACCAACATCAAATTTAATATCTCTTGTATCTGACGTGTGTCACAGGCCTTAGAACTGCAGGCTAATTTGCCTAACTAATTCGCACATTGTGAAACTAAGTCAAGCATGTAGAAATACCCTATTAGACACTGCAACTTAAAAACTCCAGTGTATCTCACTTTAAAAAGGACCTGCTGAGATTCTTTTGAAGTGTGATTATTATTATTCAATTAAAAACGCTCTTAAGTTTTTATGAACTTATAAAATGATTTATCAGCCTTGTCTATGGGCTGCTCCAGATGTTGTTTTCCAGGCTGTAATTTTTATGAGCCTATTTTATAGGTCAAAGAGCTGTGAGTCTAGGTGACTAGTTATAGCCTCAAGTCTGGAGAGGTGATACTTAATCATTTAGGGGGCAGGAAGGCAATGAAATGACCATTTGAAAGTTTTGCATTTTAATGAGTGTGTAAGATATAAATACAGGTGCAAACCAGCCCAGGGCACCTATGAACGGGGAATATTGTCTTAAGAGTCTTTCATCTTTTCTTACCTTAAAAAAAAATAAACCTAAACCAAATGGAGGTGGTAAGCAATGTCTTGGGATTGAACTTTAACTTAAGGCTTCACTGCATCTTCTTTTTTCCGGCTCTAACCTTAGAAGTGGGCTTTTATCCTGAGGTTCTGATGCCTGGGGGAAGTGAGACACAGAGCCTTTTCAACAACAGGAGTAAAGCTGAGTCATGGATTTGATTTGAATCAATCCATCCATCCATTCATCCAGCAAACAGTGAAAGAGCTCTCACAGGGAGCTGGTGACATGCAAAGATGCCTGGGACACTGCCCTTGCCCTCCAGTAGCGAACATCCCTTTATATGGAGGAAGAGAGGAAGTGACGGGGCCCCCAGTGAAGGTAAGGAGAAATGGCAGGAAAGTATTAAAGAGAGGCAGCAGGCCTTTTGGAAGACCATCTAGATAGTTTCCACTGTAAAGTAAGCAGGACTGGGTAGAGGATAAGCCTATGGATTTTGGAGTCAGATATACCTGGGTTTGAATTCTGCTTCTGTAACTTCCAATATCCATGACCTTGTTCAGGTTATTTAGCCTCTTTAAGCCTTTGTCCTTGGACATAATGATAATGACTTCAGAAGGTTCATGTGGAGATCAGTGATGTTATCCTGAAGGACTTCAAAGCTTTGCATGTTAAGAGTGATTACCAAGATGTAGCTGTTATTTTTATAGTTGTTTTACCTGAGACTGCTCAGAGATTTGGACTGTTTCTGGCCTGGGGCGAACTGGATTCAGGGTGACTTCCCTCGCTAATGGTATGAAGGATCTGCCCACAGCAGCTCATGAGAGCCCACTGTGAAGTTTTCAGGAACTTTACAAGCTGTATGTTATACACAGCCATCTTTGAAATCGGCCACGGTGGAAGTATTTACCCAACGAAAATCGGCAAATGCACAAGGTCAGAGCTCCCCGGTGCCCACTTGATGTATCAGCATAGCATTGCAAGCGAATTTCAATCCAAGTCGATGTATGGGGCTCTGGGGGGCGAGGGTGGAGGGGCTGGAGGCACCGGGTGGAGTGGGGGAGAGCCTCCACATAATTTAGGTTTTTCAGTCCTGTGCGGAGGGAACATAACCAGGGTCAAAGGTGATGCCAGAATGAGAAAGAAAAACGTGGGGGAATAAGCCTTCTCTTCATTTAAACATTTTATCTAAGGCTTTGAAAGCAGTGTTTAAATGTCATATTTATTGGTGAATTCTGGAGTTGAAAATCACAGCCCCAGAACAGCCCAAATGTTCGTTCCTTGATAGCAGCTGTTTTTAATATAATTGAAAGAAATGGAGCACACATGTAGTAATAATATTTATAAACACTTCTCTGCCAGCCAGATCCCTGCAGTAAATAAGAGTGTTCAGGGTGCCCAAGTAGCACCCTGGTCCGTCTCCCACCTGTCTATTTTCTGAGCTATAGCAGGAGGATCCTTAATGGTTATGAAGTATTTAAAATCCAGCCTCATCTTTATGATGAAGAAAGTATTTCTAATGCCCCACCTGATCACTGTTGCTTGAATTTCATCTCATTTCTTCTCTCTTTGCCTTGATTAGAGGTGGGGAATAACTGGGCAGTAACCTTATCTTGTTTATTTCCTTACTGAAGCTAGTGATGCTACATTTAAACTCCCTCAAGTCCAGGCGACTTTTAATATTTTAAAATTTCTCTCTTAGCATTGTTATATGAAATTTTCAGCTATCTAGATGTACCCCCTATATTCTTCTTTAAATATTTTTTTCTTCCTCTATTTCTTCCCTGGACATTACCTATCATTACTTCTCCAACCAACGCCCCTTATTATTATTTTTTTTTGCGGTATGCGGGCCTCTCGCTGTTGTGGCCTCTCCCGTTGCGGAGCACAGGCTCCGGACGCGCAGGCTCAGCGGCCATGGCTCACGGGCCCAGCCGCTCCGCGGCATGTGGCATCTTCCCGGACCAGGGCACGAACCCGTGTCCCCTGCATCGGCAGGGAGACTATCAACCACTGCGCCACCAGGGAAGCCCACCGAAGCCCCTTATTTGAAGCCACTATCACCCACCTATTCATGTAGTAGAGCCCCATCTGGTGACTCACTGACCCACTGATTCTCTTCTGCTGTGCACAGCCCTGCCCGTTCCTGATGCACCTCCATGCACCTCTGAAATTAGTATCTACACAGTTTATTTATAGCTTTATTCAATTCAATTGGCCTTCTCAGTTTTGCAGCTTACAGCTATTGAGTTCCAAACCTTAGTGACAAATGATGTGTGAAGTCATCGAAAGTCTCTTAATTTTCTCCCTGAGTGAACCTGGCACTCAAAATTTTAGTTATTAAATGGTTGTCTATAAACTACTAAACTGTGCCTGCTTGGCTAAGAAGACATTTGTGGGACAGGGTAAAAGTACTATTAACATTTCAGAGACTGGGTTTTCTACTAGTTGACAGCTGAGTGCCAGTGAAATTGGAGATAAGGTGGAAAACTGCCAAAGAACATTTTTCCAATCTCATAGGGCAGGATCCCTCCACACCCATCTTCAGATCCTTCTGTCCAATGCTTTTGTACTACTTAACCTTTCTGGAATGAGGTAAAACCCCTGGGAAAAGAGATGAGAAACTTAAAGTAACTGACATTGTTCCTACTATTCAATGGGATAGGCATTAAAAACTAAAATCAAGATTAAATAAAGACAAGGGTAATATTAAATATGTAGGAACGATTTAACACTGGTACCAACCAAAAAGAACAGCTGTTGGCTTGAAAATCCCAGAGTCCTCCTGCTGTGAAATCTCTTAAATTGCTGGAATATTCAGATGGCTGGGAGTTTATGGAGTATGGCCTAGGGTGGCAGTGGCAGTGGAGGGATTGCACTTGAACTGATAATGAAGCATTTCAATATTTAACATCTGTTCTGCCTGTGCTTGTGCAGCTCAATATCTGGTCTGGTTAAAAAAAATAAATAAGCAAAGTTAAATTTCTTGCTCATCTAAGTTTGTAAGTTGATTGATACACGCCGCTTGTAAGTTGAATGAAAGTTCCTTGCCCACAAATTTTTGCTCTCCACCTTTTTTCTCCACTGTTAGCATGTGTGTTTAATTTCTCACTATCATTGCTATTTATTCTATTCTTCAAGCAATAAACACACACATACACACATAAAAGAACAGGAAAACTACCTCATGGATGATTATAATGAACTCTTCAGATTTCTTTTAGTTTTGAAATAATTAAATGTTTAAATCACTGAACACATTTTTTCCATCTTAAGGAAGCAAAAATATTTGTTAAAAGACATGGTAAGAAGTAGTACTGATAGGATTACTATATCAGATTATTGTTTGTTTTAAAAGAGACTAAATAATGGTGATTAAATAAGATAGTAGTTTTTTTATTCCCATATGCATGAGGGTGTTTCTACTCCATGAAGTAGCCGAGGGACCCAAGTCCTTTCTATCTTGTTACTCTGTCTCCTCCTAAGACATTGCCCTTGTCTGTGTGGTTGAAGACAGCTTATGACCATCATGTCTATGTTGCAGTTCTTTATCCATAATAAAGAGGAAGGGGAGGTGTCTTAGTCACAGCTGCTATAATAAAATACCACAGACTAGGTTGCTTATAAATAAAAATTCATTGCTCACAATTCTGGAGGCTGGAAGTCCCACACTGGGGTGCCAGCAAGGTTGGGGGAGGGCCCACTTCTGAGTTGTAGACCTCTTGTTGTATGCTCACATGGCAGAAGGGGCCAAGGAGCTGTAGGGGTCTCTTTTGTAAGAGCACTAAACCCAAAATAATACAAGTGAACTTATTTACAGAACAGAAGCAGACATAGAAAACAAACTTATGGTTACCAAAGTGGGGAGGGATAAATTAGGAGTATGGGATTAACAGATACACACTACCATAAATAAAATAAATAAACAACAAGGACTTACTGTATAGCACAGGGAACTATATTCAATATCTTGTAATAACCTATAATGGAAAATAAAAAATATATATATACATCCAAATCACTTTGCTGTACACTTGAAACTAACACAATATTGTGAATCAACTATACTTCAATTAAAAAAATAAAGAAAGAAAAATATATACCACACAAAAAAGCACCAATCCCACTCATAAGGGCTCCATCCTCATGACCTAATCACCTCCCAAAGGCCCTACCTTCTGACATCATCACATTGGCATTAGGATTCAACATGTGAATTTGGGGGGGGGGGGGGGACACAACGTTCAGACCATAGCAGGAGGGTAAGCAATGACTTTGAAGAGCCAGACCCAGAAGTTGCACACACTGCTTTTGCTCATAACCCATTGTCTAGAGCTTAGTCTCCCGGCTGTGTCTAGCTACAAGGCGGGCAGGGATTATGCAGTCTTATCTGGGCAGCTGTATATCCAGCTAAGACTCAAGGGGTTCTGGGTTCTGGGGGGCAGTTAGTACTTTCTGCCACATTTATGGAAACCAATTTATTACAATCCTAGTCCATTGCTTCTGTAAAGGTATGTGATACAATACATGATATTATAAGTGGGTAGGATGTTTTTTAGATGTTTGCCTTTTCAGAAAGTCTTCACAAATATAACTTTTTGTTCTGATCCTTTGTATTTACATAGTCTTTCTTAAATATACTATTAAACGGTGGTCACACGGTTCCCACAAAATTTCCAAAATTTGATCAATCTACAAAATGCCCTTTTGGGTTTTGTTTTGTTCTTGTTCTTCTCTCAGAGTTCTGGTATTGTATAGTTTTCTATTTACATTACAGTTTCTTCAAATACATCTTTGTGTGGCTTTAATGAGCTATTGCGAATAACCTCCTTTCTCTCTTTCCTTCCATCTCAGACTCCACTGCTACTTGTAGCTCTCTTTGCCTCAGTTTGTATTTCCTCCTCCACCTTCTATCTATCTGCTTAACATTGATCCTCTGGGACTCTTGTGTAGAGAGACTTTGTGTCCTTCCCCTGATGTTAGTTGTCGAAGATACTATACTATTCCTTCCTTTTCTTTTTTAAGAGCTCAGGTGGAATCTTCAGGATTTAAATAGCAAGCCCTCTCTCTTTTTTTTCCTTCTCCATTGTTTTTAAAGGCATCTGTTTACCCTTCTCTACTTTTAAATTTTTCAGTCTTTTTCTTTCCAAACAGACTTTGAATTCATTATCTTTTTTTTATTAGACATCCTCTGACATTCTGTGGTTTCATGTTGTTGTTTTAGTTCCTTTTGAGTTCTTGCAGTTATATGCTACAGTATTGTGTTCCTGATGAGATTTCAGGACTTAAATATAAAAATAATTTTTTTAACTTTTTATTTGATTTTGGAGTATAGCCGATTAACAATGTTGTGATAGTTTCAGGTGCACAGCAAAGCAACTCAGCCAAACATATACATGTATCCATCCTCCCCCCAAACTCCCCTCCCATCCAGGCTGCCACATAACATTGAGCAGAGTTCCCTGTGCTATACAGTAGGTCCTTGATGGTTATCCATTTTAAATAGAACAGTGTGTACGTGTCGATCCCAAACTCCCTGACTACCCCGTCCCCCTACCCTTCCCCCCTGGTAACCATAAGTTTTTTCTCTAGGTCTTTGAGTCTGTTTCTGTTTTGTAAATAAGTTCATTTGTATCATTTGTTTTTAGATTCCGCATATAAGGGATATCATAGGATAATTATCTTTTTCTGTCTGACTTAACTTCACTCAGTATGACAATCTCTAGGTCCATCCATGTTGCTGCAAATGACATTATTTCATTCTTTTTAATGGCTGGGTAATATTCCATTGTATATATGTACCACATCTTCTTTATCCATCGCTCTGTCGATGGACATTTAGGTTGCTTGCATGTCTTGGCTATTGTAAACAGTGCTGCTATGAACATTGGGGTGCATGTATCCTTTTGAACCATGTTTTTCTCTGGATAAATGCCCAGGAGTGAGATTGCAGGGTCATATGGTAGCTCTATTTTTAGTTTTTTGAGGAACCTCCATACTGTTCTCCGTAGTGGCTGTACCAATTTACATTCCCACCAGCACTGTAGGAGGGTTCCCTTCTCTCCACACCCTCTCCAGCAAAAAAATAATAAGAACTTGAACAACTGCTGCTTTACTCAAGACAGGGGTATTTGACAAACTTATGGAATTTTAAAAGAAGTCCTATTTCATGTAGTTTATCTCTGAGATGTAGATTCACCAGTGGAAACAGCTGTGTATCATTACTTTTTTAAACCAACAGACACGATTGAGATCCTAGTGTAGAGTGGTGATAACCATGTCCTATCCCCTTCTCATTTCTAATATATGCATCTTTTTTTCACCTCTATTTTAAGAATTCTATGTATTGTGTGTCTTTCATTAAAGCCTATCTCAAGTCTCTACTGGAATTGGGCCAGGTATAGAAGACCAAATGAGGTGGATATCTGGGAGAGTCTCTCTTTAACTTCCTTGTTCAGAAACTTCAATCATTCACACATCCTTGAGTTGTTTAACAAAAAGAGGTGCAAAACTTTTCACCAGCTTACCACCAGGTTTGATTCCTGCTGTCTCTGAATCCTGGTGTCTTCATCCGTCAGATAAGCTTAAGATTTCATCTTGTGTGACAGCCTCAGTTGGAGTCAA
Organism: Tursiops truncatus; assembly: GCF_011762595.2. NCBI lineage: Eukaryota > Metazoa > Chordata > Mammalia > Artiodactyla > Delphinidae > Tursiops > Tursiops truncatus. The sequence continues at coordinate 42,705,366 of NC_047045.1, forward strand.
GAGTTATTGCCAATAAAACAGTAACATGCTCCTTCACTAGAAGGTGTTTCTAACCTGGAGGATTAAAAAAATGTAGGAGGTTGAAAAGAGAAGTTACAGGCAGATGAGGAGGTAAGAAGAGACCACCCAGCAACTTTAAAAGTGGAAGTACATGCCAAGGCATGGAAAAGGTTACGGACTTGGTCTCAGAGTGAACATTTATCATTCTGCAGAAATCATGGCACACAGGAGAGGTGTGAAAAATATTATTCTGTCTGTAAGGGAAAATATACTCTGTCAGCTTCAGGCAGGGCTTGGTCTTGATTTCCAGGAAATTTGTAGACTATATTATTAAATATAGGGTTTGCAACAGCTTAGAATGGTGTTCATGACTTCTGGATCAAGATAGCTAACTGAGCCACAGATTTCCCTCCTCTACCTTCCCAACTTGTACTCAAATGACAGGAAAAAATATAAGAAAAAAAAGACGGGTTTCTTAGAGTGCTGAAGAAACAGAGACTAGGAAAATGGTAGAGAGAAGGCTGCTATAGAATTAAGAGCTGTCTTTTTCAATGAGATTTTCATAGGGGTACAAGCTTGAAATCAGCAAAGGTGAGGACAGGAAGTAGGCTAGAGATCCAGAAGAAGTTAGAGGCAGGACAGGAATAAAGACGCAGACGTAGAGAATGGACTTGAGGACACGGGGAAGGGGAAGGGGAAGCTGGGATGAAGCGAGAGAGTGGCATGGACGTATATACACTACCAAATGTAAAATAGACAGCTAGTGGGAAGCAGCCGCATAGCACAGGGAGATCAGCTCGGTGCTTTGTGACCACCTAGAGGGGTGGGATAGGGAGGGTGGGAGGGAGATGCAAGAGGGAGGGGATATGGCGATATATGTATATGTATAGCTGATTCACTTCGTTATACAGCAGAAACTAACAACAACAACAAAAAAGGACTTTAAAAGAGCTGCACCAGTTATCTGTTTTGTGTGTACAGGACTGGCTATTATGTTTCTTCCCTAGATAAAGCCTGAGAGAATAGCACCTCCCAAAAAAGTGGGTGGGGGTTTATTGTTTGTGTGTGTGTGCGTGTGCGTGTGTGTGTGTGTGTGTGTATTGGGGTGGGGTGGTGAAGTTTAACATAAGCACTGGAGTCAAATGGAAGAGATGGCAGTTGGTAACTTCAGACATTCACCATGGACAGAAAAGAGAAAACATAAGGAAGTCAGCTACGCACAGGAGTGAAACCTAAATGACTCCACCCCCAGAATAAAGTCCTTATGTTCTTTCCAACTATGATAGAAGCCCTTGCACTAGAGCATTTCTGCCCATTCACTTGCAAAGCTGTAGGATTAGCATCTCATTGAGAGGAACCTTCCCATCAAAAGTAATTTTTGAAACCCTCAGAAGAATTCTATTTCACCTCCTACATGTCATGGACTGAATAGTGTCCCCTCCCCCCGCATCTATATGTTGAAGTCCTAATCCCCAGTACCTCAGAACATGACTGTATTTGGAGATAGGGTCTTTGAATTAAGTTAAAATGAGGTCATTATGGTGGGCCTGAATTCAGTAAGACTAGTGACCTTATAAAAAGAAGAAATTTGGACACAGGCAAAACCATAGTGAAGGTAATGTGAAGACACAGGAAGAAGGCAGCCAGTTACAAGCCAAGGAGAGAGGCCTCAAAACCAACTTCTAGCTTTGGCAGATATTGCTTTAGCCAAGTGATCAAAATATCATTAATGAGGGACAAACACCGTCCCCACCACCACCAGGCAAAGTACTAAGAAAAATAGAATATTCTTCCCATAAGCATTTAACCTGTATCCAATCATGAGGACAAGTCACACAAATCCATATCAAGTGGCATTCAGCAAAACCACTGCCTGGAGTCTTCAAAAATATCAATAACATGAAAATGAAAGGCAATTCAGTTGAGAAACTATTCTTGATTAAAGAAGACTAAAGAGACAGGGAAACAAAATGCAGTGTGTGATCTTTGATGGAGTCCTGGATCATTATCAGGGTAGTGAGGGTTATTGGATATGGCTCGTATAATAGATAATATTATAATATTAGTATTTGCTGGTGATAACTGCATTTGGTTATGTAGGATAATGTCCTTGTTCTTATCAGATATAATCCAAAGTATTTGATATAAAGGATAATGATGTCTGTTCGCTAGTAATTCTTAAACGTCTCCAGCTATAATATATGTACATAAACATATGTATGTGTGTATATTTGTGTATCCATGTATGTGTATAAACAGAAAGAGACAAAAACAAATATGGTGAAATAATAATTTGTAAATCTGGGTGAAGGGTATAATGGTATTTCTTATGGTATTCTTGCAACTTCTCTGGAGGTTTGAAAATGTTTAACATAAAATTGAAGAAACATTTGAAGGTTTACTCTTGGTGTGAAGGGAATAGAAGAAAATTATCTTTTTTCCCTATGGCAAATATAGTAAGTTGGTATTTTCAGTTTAATTAAACAAAATAAAGCACAAGTTTCATAGTAAGGCCAACAAGGATTCCAGTCATAATTGTACTACTAATGCTGCTTCCTAGTGGTATATCCAAAGGTAGTTTGCTTAAATTCTTCATCTGTAAAACGGAGATAACAATAGTACTTACCTATGATAGAGGCAGGCTGGCTGCCTACCGAATATCCATTCTTGAATTCTTTCTTATTAAAATAATGGTAAATTCAATGACATTGGCAATGTACCCAGCTATATAACTACATTTTGGAGGATACTTTGCGAGCTGGTCATGTCTTGGATCAAGAGATGTGAGTGCAGGTTGTTTAATAAGGGCTTTGACAGGTGGTATACTTAGATGACTGGTGTCTCTTTGCCTTTGCTCCTTCCTCTTCCTCTTGTTCCTGCCAAGGAGATGGATGCAATGGTTGGAGCTCCAAGGTATCTTGTGAGCATGAGGTTGTAGACTACATCTGCAGCTGGAAGGAGAAGGGGTTGCTGTGGGCATGGTGAAGCTTCCCCATCAGCCTGGCATCTCCTCCTTCGGGACTCTTGTTACATGCAAAAACATGCCATTATTTAGTTAAGTCAACATTGTTTTGATTTTCTAATAGGTGCAGCCAAAAGCAATTCCTCATTTACATACTATCTTCTAGAGTTATGAAGATTGATTTGACAAGAGATCTAAAATGCTTGGTACTGTTCTCAGCACACACAAAGAAGCTTGATAGACGTTTGGTTACTATTATATCAGTTTAGTATAAAAGAGTGTTCTTTGCCATTGACCTAGAGAGAGAATGGATGTTTCCCTCTCTCTTGAAACTCCCTTTTTAAATATTTCTCTTAAGCTCAGCGAATACATACCAATTCAGAGTTCTTCAAATATCTAATCTATTTAAACATAATTCCTGGAAGTGGTTAGCATAATCAGCCCCGTATTTGAAATGAAGATATTAAATAGGTTTCTTGAACTGATGCAACCATGTCATTGTTAGTGAATAATTGCTGTTCTAAGAGTCAGAATGATTTATAAAGTTATAAAAGTGATTATCAAGTATTCTAGGTGAAACTAAATATATAAACAGTTGTATATATGGGCTCAATAAATCAAAAAATACATAAATAATTGCCATGTTTGCAAAACCTGGCAAACTGGTTGAATGAATAATGTGATGTATAAAAGGACAATTTTAGACATTTCTTTTGCAATAAAATGGTAAAACAACATACATATGCTTAACTTGAGTTTAAATGAAGTAAGCCCAGCATGGTTGAATTCCAAAGCCAGAAATTATCTTTAAAAACCCCATATAATATTTCTTGAGCATAAAGAATAGCCAGTTTCCTGTTTAACTTAGTAAGATGTTACTTACTTAATATATGTTACTTACATGTTACTTAGACAGTTACTTACTTAAGCAGCTTAGTTACATCTGTAGTAAGATGTTATCCATATCTGGATACAATATATCTCATAGAGTAATTTTTCTTTCATGTTCCTGTTCAGAGACTGCCTGTGGGAATAAGAATCTATGTATACTACAGGGTGTTGTGTGACTAGAAAACAAAGTGCCTGATGGTGGTGAAGTAGAATTCCTCTTGAGTTTCTAGCATTTTATTATTGAAGTCTTTGTAGCACACAGATATCACACCAATTTTTAAACTGAGGAATCTGATGATCCATTCCAAAGCATATAACACATTTGCTTTTGCACATAATGAAAATTCATAATTGAACCAAAGAATTATAGGGAAAACAAATGTATACTCAATGCCAAGGAAGGGCCTGGCCCTGCACACATTTATCTTTTCCCTCTTCATAATAACGCTATGGGGTGGGTGTGCTTATTCCTATTTGTATGGGTTGGGAGAACTATATCAGGGTTTTAGTAGGAAGCAGGTGGGACGCTTGAATTAGGATAAATCAAGTATGGCTTAATAAAAGGACTCTTTATGAAGGCGTCCTCAGGGCGAGGAACCCACAGGGGGTAGTGCAATCCCCTAGGGCAGGTTGTTACAGAGCTATGCCCACACCCAGACTCAAAGAACAAGGGGAGGAAGTGGGACTGGACACTGGAAACTGGAAGGAGACTGGTAGAGCAGGATGCCTTGAGTGATGTTGTGACCTTTAGTCAAATGACAGGACTGACTGGAGGGGCTCTGCAGAAAGGGAGCTTGGGAGTGAATACTGGACCTCATTTCCCTCCTGCCAATTTTCTGCCAGGCTCCCCATAGCTGAACTTGAAGGGAAGCCAGTGGGCAAGGTCATCTGATGACATTGTCCTTGGAGGTCAGCCTGCTGTGATGACGGAGAATGGAGTGGAGGAGTGGATAGTGCATCTGGGTGAACAAGTAGAAGGTGTTTAGCTCAGGAACTGAAGCTCAAAGAGGTTAGGCTCTGTTAAAAGTCATACAGTTAGGAAGTTAAAGACCTCAACTGGAATGCGCGTCTGACTTTCAAAAGCTTTATTCTTCCCATTATATCAAGTGACAGCTCCTATCATTTTGGAGAAGAGGGGTGTAGTTATATTTGCAATTTCTTATCTAATCATCATGTTTCTCAATAGAAAGTGATATAAAGCCTTAATATGTCTGTGTGGATTCATCTATTTGTTTAACAAAATATCACAAGAAGAAAATAATGCAAAAGGCCATGGTTTATATTGCTTTGAATATACTCCACACAGGCAAGGAGCAGATAAATTTTTTGTGGACATAAGTGGCATAAGTCCAGATAACTGACACATAGAACAATTGTTTCATTCTTTCAATCATGTATTTGATTCTCCTTTATTGCATGAGTCCCTAGAATCATTAAAATTCAAGAAGGGTTACAAACCGGTGTCTTTAGAAGAAAGTTATCATTATTAGTTTGTTAAGGTCCCAACCAATAATAGGAAATCTATTTTTGCATCTTGAAAAATGGTTTCAAAATGCCCAAAAGAAAAATCAGTTTTTTGAAAAATAATGAAATTGCAAGTCAGAGAATAATGTTCCTTCTTTATGAGCATCAATCATTGTCACTGATAACTTCAGTAAAACTGAAATGAAATGCTCACCATTCGCAGGAACCGTTAAAAAATGAGTCTCATTTTTACAAGGTTCCATCAGACATAAAGGACTTTTCCTTGAACACCACCAGAGCCATAGTCTGGAAATATGAGAATACAATCATTGTTCTGTTCTTCTAGGACACTGTAAGTTTTATTTTAATTGAGTGACTGAGGGTATATAGCTGCTGGTTTTGTTAAGTGAATCATTTAACCTCTCAAAGGAACAGCCCATTTAAAAAACAATTGGGTGTATTCTATATTCCTTGATTCCTATAATCAATCCATGATTGATTATTTTTAATGAGTTTGTTGATACAAACAGTGATAGCATTAGAAACAATACTATTCCAAATGTAAAAACCCCACTATATACTTTATGGCTAAAATTTCATTCCAGTTAATGTTAAACTCTGTATGTTATTCAACAGAGTGACTAAGAATCAGTTTAACAAAGAAAGAGAATAATTTTTGAAAATATTTGTAAAATGCTAGCAAGATGGACCCACTGACATCTCGGCAAAGTCTTCTATTTTATTCAAGGAATTCAGCTAAAGTGGATTCAAGGATTTTAGCTAAACTTGACTCTAGCTGTTATTCAATAGAAAGAGTTAATTTATATATCCATTTTAAATGCTCATGAGAGGTAAGTTACAGACAATTTGAGTAGGTAGAGATTCAGAAAATCTTGTACATAGTGTATCATATTTTAATCTTAGCATTTTTTTGGTTGGATGGAAAGAAAAGAAAATGTGTTTCTCTGAGCAAGGGACATTAGTGTCTGTTTTTATTTACTAAATATTAAGAAGCTGCGTAAAGCAGAATACTTAATATGCAAACTTGGGCATTTGCCTGCCTGGGTTCAAATCCCAGCTCCATCACTCATTGGTGGTGTAATAATAGTACCTCCTCCACTGGAAGCTGTGAAGAGTAAGCGAGTTAGTGTCTGTGGAGCCCTTAAAACAGAGTCTCTTATATACTCTGGTATGGGCATACCACTGGCATACCAATTTTTTATATATCAAAAGCCGTTTATATCCTACATATAGTAAGAGCTTTTTTCAAAAGCTTATACAAAAAAAAATTATCACAATGAAGTAGGATTTTAATTTACAGTTTCATATTGCTGTTGTTTTCAGAATTAAAGAAGAGAGAAATTGGAAATGTTTTTTTTTTTTTTTTTTTTGCGGTACGCGGGCCTCTCACTGTTGCGGCCTCTCCCGTTGCGGAGCACAGGCTCCAGATGCGCAGGCTCAGCGGCCATGGCTCATGGGCCCAGCCGCTCCGTGGCATGTGGGATCTTCCTGGACCAGGGCACGAACCCGTGCCCCCTGCATCGGCAGACGGACTCTCAACCACTGTGCCACCAGGGAGGCCCTGGAAAGGTTTTTGAAGGGGAAAGAAGATGAGAGAATATAGTTTTGCAGCTAGGAAACCTGTTTTATTCTGAGCCTGATCATTAATTAACTGTATCATCTTTGGGAAAATCACTTAATCTCTTGACTCTCTGTTGCATTAGCTATGAAATGGGCATAATGATACTCTTGACATAATGCATATGCTCCTACTTAATGTGATCTTTTCATTGAAGACCATTTACATCCATGTTTTGTATCTCCAAGTGCCTGGAAACATTTAGTCCCTTTTTTAGACTTTGGGTTGTCCAGAGAGTAGCCAACTTCCTATTACATTCCAGTCCTTTAGGCCATGTGAGTTAAAACTAGGAAAGGGCCTCAAAGAAGGAGGCCTGGAGAATCACTTTCATAGCAGCTAGAAAAGTGTGAGGTTGTTCAGATGTGCGACACCGAGGGGCTCTCTAGACAGGCACAGCAACCTCTGAGGCACACGCCACTTGGTTCACCTTGCTGGACACAGTCCCTTCTCACTTCATTAGTCCAAAGTTCATTCTGATCCGGGAGTCCCAGCCAGGAACACAGTTCATTCCACTGCTGATTCAAAACACCTGGACTCCTTTGGCCAGAGGCCACATCCTGGGGCTGGCTCATCTCCGAGTGGAGACCTGGGTCTTGCCTCAGCCTTCACTACAACAGCAAACACACCACAAGGAAAGATTAATTTTAGTGCAATGGGGCCAAGTAAAACAAACATAGCTGAGAAGTTAAAATATTAAAAACCTATTAGCTGGGACAATGAGAAGCCCACATGAGCCCTGAAGTAAGAACCGTGCCCAATTAGAGAAACGTGTCCAATTAGAGAAACGTGCCCAATTAGAGAAGCAAGAGCTGTTAGGAGCAATCTGAGTTAGTGGGAATGAGAGCAAGACTCCTTGCAGGGAAAAGGGATTCCAATAGAAGCATTACCAGAGCTTAGTTAGATGAATACAAACACCCATTTCGTTTCCACATTGATACTTTGCTATTGGTGCTGTTCCTATGACCGTAATGATGAATGAAGCAACCCGGTCCTGAGAGTTTCAGCGGCATATGTAGGGCTGTGCGGTGTGTGCATTGACTTAACTTTATGAAGACATAGACAATGAAAGAGAGGGAGTGCAAACAAGGATTTGTTGGTACCAGTAGGTTTTCAGCTGGACATCTGTCTTCATATGTTGCTATGTATATAGGACTTGTAGTGTAGCATGATTATTTTCTAGTCTGTGTTTTGTTAGTTCATCCCTGAGCTCTTCATTACTGCTCTCTTCTGCCTGCCTCCCATTCCAGTTTTTCTTGGCTCCTCCATATACTAGAGAGAAAAAGCAGGAACAGGTGGAAGCATTCCAATTAGTATCATAGCTCTACCAAAGCTCCATCACAGGTCCACTTCAGTTCAACAAGTCGTAGGTGTTTTTTTTTTTAATTAATTATTTTTTTTCTGTGCCGCACCACATGGCTTGCGGAATCTTAGCTCCCTGACCAGGGATTGAACCCAGGCCACAGCAGTGAAAGTGCCGAGTCCTAACAACTGGACCGCCAGGGAATTTCCTCAACATATCTTTTCTTGAGCGCCCCCTTCTGTCAGGCATGGTGCTGGGAGATGCAGAGATAAATGGGTCTTCATTTTAACTGAACGGTACCCAAGGACCTTTGTCACATCTTGGAGTTGGCTACCCTGCTTGTCGTAACTGCTGTTCCTCACTCAAACAAGGACAGAATGCCCACACTAGCCTTAATATAAAGGCCTAATGTAGTTACTCATTAGTCATACTGGTGGTAGATATAGAAGATAATGGATCAAGTAAGATTTCTTTAGCATGTGTAATAGAATTGGTTTTCTATAAAAATTGACAGCTGATATTACCATTTCCATCACAAAGATATTAGAAAACAAAGATATTAGAAAACCTTCCATGAAGATGCTATTCTCCTTTATCAGAAGCATGACAAACCAAAAATGTATGGCTAGGACAGAACAGCTTATGAAAGAAATAGAAAAGAAATGAGTTTTATAATATACAGGGAAAGAAGTAAATATTAAGCCCCTACCAAGTTTCAGGTACAATGCTTTTTACTGATGTTCTTCTGTAGGTGGATATGATTCAGGCTGCAGTGGTGGTTAAAATGTGATTCTGTACCAGTTGGAAATAACTGCTGCCCTGAGCTCCTTGAGTATGTCCTTCCATCCCAGCCTCCTAAGAACTTTGCAGGGGTATCCCCCTCACACCCAACTTTATTCAACTACCACCCCAGTTATCCCACTGACAATGGGTAAGGCAAGTCCCAGAGTATTACAGTGACTTGCTGGAGGGGGCAAAGATAATTAGAGGCTGGGCTGAATTGTAAGTTCAGTCTGACTCCAAGCCTTTCCCACTAAGTGCACCACCTCTTGCGGAAGTAGAGTTGGGGTCACAGAGATTTAGGGCAAGTCAGAGAGCACTCGCTTCCCCTTGGCTGGCTGCTTTTTCTCCTCACAAAGTGACACTATAGGTATTAATTCTGAGGATTTAACTGGTGCCTCTTTATATGTGAAAAAATGCACGGAATGAGAGACTGGGAAAGCAAGGACATAAACTGAGAAGGAAGTGCTCTATAGAAAATGCAGCAACAATCCCAATAACAAATGGGCACTGCTTTCCTAACAGGAACTTGCATGCAGGTAAAAAAGCACAAACATGTTTCTTTTAATAGCAAAATTATGGAAACTATTGAAATGCCCATCAATAGGGAGTGGTTTAAAAATGCATTAAAGGGCCTCCAGAGAGTGAAATATTATTCACCCCTTAAAAAGGTGGGGTGGATCTGTGTGTACTGATATGCAAATGTGCCCAATATAAAGTAAAGATCAGGCCATATATACAGCTTTTTCCCATTTGGGAGACAGAAAAGCCGTGGGGCAAAGGGAGGAGCAGCTGAGAGGCAAGGGTAAATGTGGTGTGGGAAGTGAGAAGCTTTCAGGAGGTCTTCTAGCAGAGAGACCAAATGCCCCGAAGGCATATATATCCTTGGGAGTTTCATGCTCAAAGTCTTTGCAGGGATGATATCTCCCAACTCAATGATTACACTAAGGTAGGTCTGGTGGAGCAGAATATTCACACTTCATCATAATGAGATACCAGTACACACTTATTAGAATGGCTACAATTAAAAATACCATACCAAGTGTTGGTGAGGATGTGGAGAAAGTGGAACTCTCATACACTCCTGGTGGGAATATAAAATGGTACAATCACTTTGGTAAATAGTTAGGCAGACTCTTAAAAATCAAATCATGTGGACTTCCCTGGTGGCGCAGTGGTTGAGAATCCGCCTGCCGGTGCAGGGGACACGGGTTCGTGCCCCGGTCCGGGAAGATCCCACATGCCGCGGAGTGGCTGGGCCCGTGAGTCATGGCCTCTGAGCCTGCGCGTCCGGAGCCTGTGCTCCGCAACGGGAGAGACCACAACAGTGAGAGGCCCGCGTACCGCAAGGAAAAAAAAAAAAAATCAAATCATGTGACTATCATTTCACTCCTAAGTATTTAACCAGGAGAAATGAAAGCATATGTCCATACAAAGACACAAATATTTATAGCAGTTTTATTTCAAATAGGAAAAATTGGAAAGAACCCAAATGTCTAGAAATAAGTGAATGGATAAACAAATTATACTATATCCATGTAATAGAATACTACCCAGCAATAAAAAGGAGTGAACTATGCAGCATGAATGAATCTCAAAATAATTATGTTGTGTGAAAAAAGCCAGACAAAAAATTACATACTGTATGATTTCATTTATGTAAGAGTCTAGAAATTGCAAATGAATCTGTAATGACAGAGAACAGACTAGTAGCTGCTTTGGGAGGAGGAGGGAAGGGAGGAATTGCAAAGAGTCACAAAGTAACTTTTTGGGGGGGATGAACATTTTCATTGTCTTAATTTTAATGATGGTTTGATTAGTATTTACATATTTTAAAACTCAAAATTGAATACTCTGTAGTTGATTGCATGCCAACTATACTTCAATAAAGCTGTTTTAAAAAGTAAAACATGAAGAGTAGAATTTAAGAGAACTCTAGATTGTCTTTTGGCAGAGAAGTGGACCACTGCATACTTTTCTCAGTAAATTTGTAAATGTAAGGTGGGGGTGAAAAGTGGGGCTGGAGGGCTAGAGAATATTTTCAAGGTCTTTTAGAGATTCGAATCTGAATACGTCCTAAAACAAAGAAGGATCTGAATGGGTATTAAAGATCCCAATTATTTTATTAAAACCCTGCCTTTGCCCTTACTGATATGCCTTCAAGTAAATACCTGAGAGCGTTCTGCTTGTTACTGGATAATTAAAAGCACACTCTGAGTTTGTATTTGAGGAAGGATGTGTTTGGCCAGTAATCGTGAGGTTGGCAATTGGATCTATCAGGAACATTTTAAAGATTATTTATAATTTGATTTCTTTAATACAGAATAGGAGCTTATAAGTTTTTAGCAGCCCACTTTCCTCTTCATAAGATTGCATTTCATCACACTGGTTTTTTTTGTAGGATTTTTTAATGTCTTACCACCAGCTGAGCCAGATGGTGTCTAAAAAGCTATTGTTGGAATAGTTGCATCATTTGGTTTTCTCAAACACAATGTTCAGGAGCTTTTCTGAAAGAAAAGCTCCCCACATATTAGCCTACTTCAAAGCATCAAGCAGAAAACAGCTCTACTTCAATTTTTAATTTTTTTCCAACAAATTTTAGAGAGAAAAAGAAGTGTTTCTTTCCTGTGTTACTTCTCCTATCCCTCAGGATGTGCTCTCAGACATGCATGAATTCATTTCAACTATTGTGGTATCAAAGAGACCTGAAACAGGTGCTGATGGCAGAGGTGATGATTTCATCCCATGTGGAATACAGCCTTGGAAAATACCAAAAGTCAATGTGGCTTCAGTAGCAGTGATGCTCTATCCTTCATTTCTGAGAGTTTCCCTAATGGGATCCCATACAGAAAAATGATGCAGCATTCAGGGTCATAATGTAAGTTTGGGAGCAATAGATAGAATTTATACAGGTCACAGGACTGATAAATATGATAGTTAAGCAATGTTGATTGCTTTCACATTTATCTCCACAGATTTCACCCCCTGATAATCCATAAAAAATGAATTAATTTATGAGAGTTTAGTCATTGACTACCAGTCTAAGTCAGTTTCACAGCTTGTAACATAGCAGAGTGACTTCTGAATGTTCCTTGTTAAACAGCTCAGCCCTCAGTGGGAGGAAATTATTGCTTACACGTTGCAGACAAAGCATACAGCTTTCTCAATGACCAAGTACCTTCAGGGGAAATTTTCAAGGAAGAGGAAATTCCTTGATGCACAAAATCAGCCTTTATAGAGATTACTAATATGTTAAAGGAGCTCTTTGTCACAGTTCCACTTTCTCGAAAATAATTGTGCTCTTGCTGCTCTGGAAGACTCTAAGACACATAATCCAGGCAAGCAGCTTAACACTAGTGTCTTCCAGTTCCAGCTCAGAGACTTGTCAAGGTTAGCTTCTGGGTGTAGGCAGCTGGGGGTAATTGGCCCTTGGGTGCAATAGGCCAGAATTATAATGGATGAGAACATATTATGAAAGAAGAAAAGGGGAGGAAGTGGCATAATGAAGGGACCAAATCTGGCCTCTGGGGAAAACTATAACAAAATGAGGCTTCCCCACTCTGGGACTGAGCATGGTACCTTGTCACTGTGGGGTTGGGACTGTCATTGTATCAAAAGACATTTTCTTCCCAGAGGGTTTCCTCCCATTTGTCAGGTGCTAGAAAATAACATATGTGCACTTCAGAGCACTGTTTTCATATATACTTGCCCTAAACCCTCATAGATAGGCTGAATTAGGTGCGACTGTTATCCTAATTTGCATAGGAAAGATCAGGTTCAGGGCTGTTAAATTATTAAGTCAGGGCACATGGCTAGAGAATGAAAGAACGTAAACTTGAGTCTGTATTCTGATGTAAATCCCAGATATTCTGTTAGTTGTTTGGTTTAACTCACCCTGGAGAGATAGATTCACTTCTAGAACTTATTACAGAAATCAGATGCCAAGTAGTGAATGTTCATCCTAACAAGAAGTGTAGCATGATGGTAAAGTAAGTGGACGCTGGAGTCAAAATGCTGGAGTTCAAATCCAAGTTCTATCACTCACAACTGTGTGATCTTGGGCAGTATTCTTAAACCTTAATAATGTTATTTATTTCAAAGAGTTGCAGTGAGAGTTAATGAGTTAACAAGCATAAAGCACTTAGAACACTGCCTGGCACATTTTAAAGACTGCCTATTAGCTCTCACCACAGCAGCAAACACCATTGTTACCATAATTGATGCTTATTATTATAGTAACTGAAAGCATTTATTACATTTCTTCCAGCTCCGTGGGAATAAAAATTGGGTCTGAATGACATAGTTTTATGTTGATTTGAATCCTGCCAGGAATACATTAGGCACTGGAGAGCTGCGTTACTCTAGTAAGCTCTTGTTTCCAGTTCCAGCCAATACTTTAAGAGCCAGGAAATGTATGTTCATTTTCTAATGTGTCTTATTTCCCACTCCCAACCTTATATCTAGGGATTACTGGACTCATTCCTACTATTTTGAGTTCAATACTATTTGAGATGACAGATAGTAGGCATGAATACTCAATTCTAGGGATATGCATGTGTACCTTCCCCACTGGTATTTTTTTCCTCTGTTTATCTTCTGCCTTTCTCAGAGTTCAATCCTTGGCTGTCTCTTCTCTAGCTACATCTGCTTCCTGACAGTCCTCATCTAGTCACATGGCTTTATTTTATTTTATTTATTTATTTTTGTTTTTGTTTTTTTGCGCTACGCGGGCCTCTCACTGTTGTGGCCTCTGCCGTTGCGGAGCACAGGCTCCGGACGCGCAGGCTCAGTGGCCATGGCTCACGGGCCCAGCCGCTCCGCGGCATGTGGGATCTTCCCAGACCGGGGCACGAACCCGTGTCCCCTGCATCAGCGGGTGGACTCTCAACCACTGTGCCACCAGGGAAGCCCAGTCACATGGCTTTAAATGCCAGTCCTATGCTAATAATCCCCAAATGTATATCCAGGCTGGATTTCTCTTCTGAATTCCAGACTCATATGTCCAACTGTCTACTCCACACCACCTCTTGGAAGACCCACAGACGTCTTGATCTTAAAATAAGCCCAACCACTCCCAATCATCCCCTCCAAACCTGCTGCAGCTTTAGTTTCTCTCATTTTGATGGTGACATCTCCAGCTGTCTGATTATTCAGGCCCCAAATCTTGGGGTCACCTGTGACTTCTCTCTCTCCATTATGTTAAGAAATCCTATTGATTCTGTCTTCAAAATCGATCCAGAATCTGACTACTTTTCACCATCTCCATTACCATCACCCTTGTCTGAACCACCATGGTCTCATGTGGATTATCACAATATCCTGCTAATAAGTATCCATGATTCTACCCTTGTTTTCCTACAGATTATTTTCCACACAGCAGCTGGAATGATACTTTTAAAATCGAAGTCATATCATGTCACTCCTCTACTCAAAACCCTGAAGTGGCTTAGTGATTCGACATGATTTTGTCACATATTACTCCTCTGATTGTCTTTTCTACTCTTTTTCTTGGTCATGTCTCTGTGTTTCCCTACAGGTCTCCGGAGTGCCCAGGCATTCCCCTGCCTCCTGGGCCTTTTCTCTCCTGCTTCTGCTGCGGGAAACACTCTTGCCTTGGGTCCCTGCTTAGCTAACTTCCTCACCTCTGTAAGTGAAGGTTAAATCTTAAATCTCACCTTCCCGATGAGGCCTGCCCTGACCACCCTATTTATTTATTTATTTTAATTTTTATGGGAGTATAATTGCATTACAATGTTGTGTTAGTTTCTGCTGTACAACAAAGTGAATCAGTTGTATTTACACATATATCCCCTCCCTCTTGAGCCTCCCCTGACCACCCTATTTAATTCTGCACCAGCTCCCCTCCCCACCTCCCTCCCTCCAGATCTCCCTCAACCTGCTCTACATTTTCTTTTTCCCATGGCACTGTTCCTAACAACACTCTAGGTCCACAATTCCATCCAAAACCACTGGGATGATGCGTTTCAGAATTTAGCCTTTTTCGAATTTTAGTAGAGAATGCCACGTATATACCATATATTACATCTCATCCATAGCTAGGTTCTGTGCTCAAATACATTAATATTTCTGAAGGAAAACACAGAAATAAGCTTATTAATTGGAATAACTATATGTAGTTGTTCAGTTCAGATCAAGTTTACTGACAAACTCAGGAAAAACTTTAAATTTTTAGACCTGTTTAGACTTGTTTTGCAAAGAAGGGATTATGGACTTGTGTACAATTGTTGTTTTCTTCCCTCCACTGGAGGGTGAACTCCACGAGGGCAGTTGTTCATTGTCTTTAGCTCACTGCCACTTTCTAGGTGCTGAGAGCACTGCCTGGCATGTAATACATGTGCGATGTACATTTCTTGAATTAAGGAATAGTCCCACAATCCTCTTCCTGTTTTCTCTCCAGATTAACCAGTCACTCATTGCTTGTTGAACTTGTCTTATATGTACGCTTTTCCATCTGGACCTTTCCTTTCTTTGATCCTTCATTTCTGCCCTTGTTCTCTTTTTATTCAAGGAGGCCAGTCTCTCACAGTTTAGGGCTAATCTCACCCCCATAAGAGCCCCCCTAGCTACATAGTTTGTGATGCCCTTTCCCTATCAAATACTATAGCAATAGTTTCTGTTTTGTTTTACTAATATAGCATTTGTATCCAATAGTCATGTGCCTCATTTCTTTTATTAATGATTTTTTAAAAAAATGAATTATCATTATTCCAAATAAATAGCAGAAAGGCTATGTTTTCATCACCACTAGGAGGGCATGTAGTAAAGTTGCCATTTTACAGTAATAGGTCCACCATTTAACAAATTATTACATTTTGCCATTTTTTGTATGAGACACTATTCTAGATGCTGGGACTATAATAACTTATTAGATTTACTCCTTATCTTAAAGCACTGACTTTATTTACTGACTACTGGGGGAAAAAAAGAAGAAAATAGGCCACTGCAATTGGACTGATTCGTGCAATTGAGTTGGTTGGGACTATGGGCATTTAGCCCAATCTTGGAGGACCAGGGATCCTCCCAAAGGGAATGGCAACTAAGATGAGACATAAATATTAGGATTCATCCAAAGGAGGAGGGCAAGGAGAAAGAATGTTGCAAGCAGAGGGGACTGCATGTTCAAAGACCAGGGGTGAGAGCAAGAAGGGTAAGTCATTATATAAGGCACGCTTGGATGCACTAAAGGCATTACTGGGTTGATGTACAGGTTGCAAGGGTGGTGGTGTAATTCACTGAAAGATAAAACTGGTCTCAGAGGGAGGCAGAAGCCAGATCGTAAAGGGTGTTATACATTTGGCTAAGGAATTTAGGCTTATTATAAGAGGAGTGGTGAATTATTCAGGGATTTTAAGCTGAGGTCTATGATGTGCTCAGATCTGTATTTTTGAAAGATGACTCTATCTGCAATGTGAAGAATGGATCGGAGAGGGAAAGGCTGGACACAGAGAGACCAGCCTTTTTATTTTTGCAGGATTTGTGGCAATGCCTTTTTGAAGAGTTATGGTAGAGGGATTTGCTTGCTGTTCATCTCTGGTAGGATGAAAAATACATCTTAATGATTATGCTGAAGAGAAACATGGTAACACATTTATTGATTAAAATGTATTGGCTTTTGTTTATGATCTTTGGGAAATAGATTTCCCCCAAATAAAAGAAAAATGCATTTGTGAAATATGTGAGTGGCAGGTACGTGTTCTGCAAAACAGGATGTGATGTGGGCTGAGCCGTCCCTCTGAGAGCAGATACACTACTCCAGAGGGCAAGGAAAGGACAGATCAGAGGTGTGACGGGAAGATTGACAGTGACACATGGGGTGTGAGCTCTGCGAGAATGAAGAGCCTGGTGCACCCTGCATTCTACCCTGATGAAAGCAGCCTTCACAGATCCTTAAAAAAAATGAATCTGTTAAACAGATGCCTTCAGCATGTCACTTGCAGACAAAGCTCCCTTTGCTAAAACCCCTCTCGGAAAGGTTGATAATGGATAAGTCTGGTGAGAGGAATAATTTGTCAAACTAATTTATTATAGTCCAAGAAGTCTCTGAATAATACAAGACTCTAGGGGATAGAAGGCAGTCATCTCCTGGTGTTAGTGACTCACCTCCCACAGACCGGGGCCTCTGTTTGCTTATTTGGTTTTGGTTTTGTTACATGGATGAGGCTAACATTGTTCCCAGTTCTCTGGTTCTGTTAATAATAGTGCATTCTTTGTTAATGTTGAAAATGAGAAAATGTGAGCGCATGTGTGGGAATGCTGGGTTTCCAACAGGATTCACGAGGGAAAATTGGATCTGGGAGTGAAAGCTATCAATAAAACAGGAACTGGATCGGCCTGCAGTTGTTCCACTGTTTGGCTGTGAATAATCTGTAGGAGCCCCAGGGAAAGGACAACCCACATCAGGCTTCAAAGGCAGCAGTTTATGCCTCTCTGCTCCCCCAGAAGAGCTCACAACCCAAACCCAGACCACTAAGCACTGTGGGAGAACTTTTATTTTCTGCCTTTATAAATAAGAAAGAAAAAGCACCCAGCCAAAAAAAAAAAGAGAGGCAATTTAGCAATAAGTAAATGGGAAAATTATTACCATTCCAAAAGAAGTGGTCATTTTTCAAGAGAAAGTGTTAAAATTCCAATTTCTAATGTAATGGGTATCAGACTGCACCTTTCTGAAGGAATCACTTCCCTGGTCATGGTAGTAACTGTATTTGTTAAACTATTACCAAGGAAAAAGGAAAGGAAGGAAGAAAGAAAATAAGAAAGGGAGAAAGAAAGGGAGAAAGTAAAAGGCCCCCCCGGGAGTCCTATTTTTAGGTCCTGGGCTGTGACATTGCACCACACCAGCACTCAGCCCCTTTTGTTGGCCTTGGTTTTCTAGCATGCATCTCATCTTCTCCATATTAGCATTTCAGAATTAAAGAAAAAAAGTTCCACTGAAGAAGAATTGAACAATTTCAGAAATTAGTAGAAAACCTAAAACAAAACCGTCCTCTAATCATCAAGGCAAGAAATACCATGACAAAGATCATAAAGGAATTCTTACAGTGTGGTAGAAAGAGGTAGTGACTCTGAATCTGCTACTTATTTCTATAATTTTAGAGAAATATCCCACTTCCTATCACAGTTTCTTACTCAGCCAGATGAGAAGATTGGACTAGATGATGTCTCTGTCCTTTTGCAGATTTAAAATTCTATGTATTAAATGGACACATTTAAATTCAGACAGTAAATATTTTTAGTGCCAGGTTTTGGGGGTAAGATCCTTACTTTTGCAGAATTCACATTATGATATGAGTGGTTCTCACTTGTGTAAAAGGAGTAGCATTTTTGCTTCTTGTTTCTGAAACACATTAATATAATCAGTATAGAGGCTTTGCAGTGAAATATAAGCAGATGCAAATCAGTATGGGCCCTTGGTGGATATAAGGCACGTAGATGTGAGGTTATAAGTGTTCATTCAGCCTGTGCTGCTGACCTGTTGGGTGTTAGAGTAACTCAAAAGATATTAGTTTTTGGAGGCTTGTTTGTACACGTGCAAGGAAACTCTAATTTGCCACAAGCTCTCCCAGCGCTGAAGTGTACCCCCAACCACTCCTTCCACCCATATATGTATTTTCAGCACAAAAATATTGATATATTGAATTCAACCCTGGATGGTCAAGTGCCTGACCAGATGATTCAGTAAGAGCAACTTTATGCACTTTCCTCCTGGTTCCCAGGGGGAGTGCTAACACAGGTGGGGAAGAGCATTCTCATCCTAATCTGAGAGCTTTACCTGTTCTTCCCTGCTAGGCACAGATGTCAGTAGATGATGCTATCGTCGGTACCAGCCTGGCACTGTCTTTGCCTGCATCTGTCAGCTGTGGCTGTTACATGGCTCTCAGTTGAGCCTCCCATGATGACACATTTCAATAGTCACATCACAATAACTCACCATACTGATCACAGTCTTTTCTTCCATCCTTCCATTTTCAGAATGTTCTGACTTTCATGAAATGTCACTGGACATTTTTTTTCTGAAAATCCCTTTCTGGGAAACTGCTTAATACTCCATGTTACTTTTCTTCAAAAAGTCCACTTCAGAGGATACTCCAGGCCTTTGGACTTTTCCACATTCCTTAGCCAGATGTTCAACAGCAAGTATTTTCTCAGCTGGGAAAAATAAGAAAAAACAGTGAAACTTGTCAACAGTGGTGGGAATTATCAGTATCAATGAACACTTATTTTTTACTTTTGCATGAGAGATTGGCAGAAATATTTGAAATATGAATCTGGATCCTATCCCTAATACACCTTAATAAATTCCAGCTCTGCAGTACCAAACGAAAACTGATACTGGAGACTACAGAGTGTGCAAAAATATGGAACATATTCAGAAGTTATTACTATTCTTTCTACTTCCAATCATAGGTTCACTCAACCTCTGTGTGATAAATGAACCTTCAGGAGATGTTTGCATTGACATTTATGAGTTTCAAGAATAAATGACCTGATTTTTTTGGAGGGGTGTTCCCCAGGGGGCTTAAAGGTAACTGAAATATCTTTGGCCCAGAATATTTCTTAAGTAGCTTTGAAGCCAGAGAATTTAATTGAACTTGAAAACCCACTTAGGAATAAAAATCTGAAGGCACTTCGGGCATTGCATTATGGGACTAAGCCAAATATTTCAAAAATATTTAACTTCAAATGAAATTTTCATTCATTTGGTTGGTTAATTAAATATGATTTTTTTCTGAATTTCCCTGAGAAGGAAAGAATTCTTTGAATGCATGGTATTAAAAAGAATACTAAATAAATTGGAACACAAGAGGCCTTTGGTTTGGGGCAACTTTGTAAAGTAGCAGCTTTTTATCAAGGAAAGAAAAAATATCACTTCCTTTGATCTGCTCCTTCCTTTGGTTTCTTGAAGTTACTAGGGACCCCTTTTTTGGTCTCTCCCAGTATGGATGGTCACTTATTCTCCAGTGAAAGTGATTTGGAAAGGAATTATAGTGCACTCTGCTGCTTTCTCCCAAGGTCCTCAGACTAAAGCGTTCTCAAGTGAGATTTATCAAAGCAGGATCCTTTCCACTCAATATCTTTGGATTCAGACTTGGGTTTTTTCAATTATTGGCTTGGAATCTCTTCAAACCTGGCTCATCATATGGAAAAAGCTCATCCTTAGTGACATGATAAATAATCTTGTAATTAACAACTAAGCTTTTATCTTAGAATCACTTTTAAGATACAGCAATCAAAACCGGCATACCAGAGCACTATGAATTCATCATTCGTTTTTCTCAGATAATTCCTTTGTTTGAAATTTTGGCATTTTAATTTTGAGAATGTGGCATCAGAGTGTATACTGACAGGTTACTTGAAAAGTTGAATGTTAAAATTTAAATCTTGGAAATTTTTTTGGCCTAGTTAAAGAGCAATCTCAACCTATAAAACAAGAATATCACTATGGACTTATTTTGGGGGATGATAAAATCCTTCAAGAATCTTCTCTTTAGTTTAATAGACATGACTTTTTAAATATGAGGATTAGAAACAAATAACCCTGACTTGAATCACCAGGATTGATGCTATTCAAGTTCCAAGGTATAGGGAGATATAGTCTAGCAAGTCACCTGCCTGGTCAAATTGTTCTTATGGTAAAAACTGAGTGTGGGAAACTCCTACTTTTCTATATCCATCACATCTTTCTCCCTCAGTGGGGGAAAAATTGCTTGCATTTTAATTTTATATTTATTTCCCAAGACCCATAAAATTTACATAAGTGGAAAAAGCAGAAGGTTAATTTTGGGGGAAAGGAATTGGCAAAATATTTGGGAATTTCTCATTATTATATCGGCCACTCTTTAAGTAACATTAATGTCTCTAACTTGACTGAAAAAGAACTTTTCAGCCCAAACTCAAGCACCTAAAATCAGTACAGTTGTACCGCAGCGTACTTATATAATGCTTTGACATTATAGCTGGACTGGAAGGTAGCCAAACAATTCACATACAAGTAACAGAACATTCATTTGCTGTCCACATAAACCTGAAGCCTAATGCCTTATTAGAGAGTCACTTTGCACTTCCTCTGAACCATTTTCCAAACACCTTTCAACTTCAGAAGTGGTCCAAATGCAAGGAGCCGAAAGTACGGAGTGTCCTGCCAGAATATCTCTTTGCATTTCTGTAACGGAAAACTGCTAGGCTTAACACAAAGAAATCTTCTGAGGGAAATTGTAGAGGACTAACCACCCAAATATTGGACCAAATAAATGAACCTAGGGTAATATTTTGAGTGAGGATTATTTGCCTACCAGGAATTATGAACATCTCCATTTACTCAAGGTGATGGAAAACTGATCATATAAATCAAAAAATACATCAAATATACAAAACATGTATAGATGTAGTATATGTATGTTATAGTACATAACACATATGATATAAAATAGAGCTACATACAATTATTAGTGACCCTTTCTCCTAATATTACCTGGTCCCAAACTATAACTGTTTACAAAGTTGCCCAATTACTAACATCACTTAAGTGGCATTCAAAAATGCAGGTCTTTCCTTCCTTCTCATTTCTTTCTTGAGAGTTTCTAATTCAATAGGATTGGAGAGGGGGAAGCCATGTTTAAAAAAAGATCTCAGAGTGGTTCTGAAGAGAAACCAAATTTCCTATGCCCTCACTTAGGCCACCTGTTAACCTGGTGCCTCAGCTCCTTCAGAGAGGAGTGAATAAAGTGAATACAGTACCAAATACTAGAGTGGCTGCTTCAAGACTAATCCCTAGTGTTTGCAATTATATTTGTAGATGTTTCTAATGTAGACAAAAGAAGAACTCAAAATGGTTATAATTACACTAAATGAGAAACCCATTCCTAGAGATGTTGTCAGTAGAGTTCAATCTTAAAAGTAGCTGGAAATTTCTTCTTAGAAGAGTAATGTCAGATATATAAATTGAAAGTTGTCCCTCAATTAGGAAATAGCAGACATCAGAGTCCAGCTTGTTAAAAGAGCATGGAATTCAGGTGTCCTGGAGGACAAGGTATCAAATGCTAGAACTTTAACTTATTATCTTTTATTCCCTCATGAAATTCTATTTTTGTATTACAAAAGTAAAATTTGGAAAATAGGAGATATTATTTAAAAATTAGAAAATAGAAAAACATATCAAAAAAAATGTCACTATACCCGTAATCACTCCACATTTTCTGGCATTTCCCTTCTGTTTTAAAACATGTATATCTATATCTCTATATTAAAATGCAGATAGATATTTACAAAATTTTAAGGCTAATAATAGAGTAGCTAATGTTTACATGTTGCTTATAAGAGGCACTGTGTACTTACCACATGTTAAAATAAACCTTTTACTCTTCAGAATAGTGATATAGGTGATTTCCCATTTTATAGATGAGGAAAGGAGATGCAGAGGGTTTGAGTGATTTTGCTACTATGACGTAGCAGAAGCAAGTTTCTAGGCCTGCTGGAGAGTCATTGCTTTTAACATCCACAGGGCGAGAGTGGACAGAGTATGGATTCGGGCTTGCAATTCCCTGAAACACTCCTCTGCTCCTGCATTTCTGTTTTAACATAAACATTTAATTGGTGGAAAATTAATTAGGAAATCTGAAGGTTTGTTGGAGATACGCCGTGGTGCTACAAAACCAGCTTAGGAACCATTGATCTCAAGGTTTCTATCAGACTGGGTTTTTGCCTCAGCTTTTATTCCTTAAACGTGACAGAGGATAAAAAAGAGAATGTCACGAATAGCTCCCAACTTTTACTTGCGGCAGATTTCATTTTCCTTTTCTCAGTAAAATGGATCTGATTTTTTTCCTTTAGATCTGAAAAATGACTCTAAAAGAGCCCTGCAAAATTCTGCAAGGCAAATTTCTAAATTCATGTCAACAATCCAGATTTTCTTTTCAGATTACTTTAACAGTTGGGATAATTTGTTCTGAGAAACGGTCGGTTTTAATTTAGGCTGTAAATTAAGAGAAGAGGAATTTTAGAGTCAATAGAGTTTGCTATTTTAGGACAGTCTTCTCAGCTTTTGTGCTCAGTTGTGCTTTGCTAACACAAAGCTCTCTCCCTGGGAAATCAGCCATCTTAATTGCTCAAGTTTCCATTGAAGGATATCTGAAGTGACCAGACCCCAGAGGGGCAGAGTCATAATAAAGAATGTTTATTGCTGTTCTATGTCCTCATTGTTCAGTGACACACAGAAGCATCTCTACTTTTTAGTATCTTGTAATCAGCATCAAATTATTTTCTCTGGAAACCTTGACCCTATTACTACTAAATCACATGCAGACTCTTAAATGATTTACAAGCTGCCCAGCTTAGCTTTGTATTTTACGTCTCTCCGGTGATTGCATTTTCATTTCATAACAGCAAACTTCTCATAGGTCAAAGAAACCATCCTCTCAAGGAGGTCAAATTCCCTCTCACTTCACATTCAATTTAATGAAATGGGATAGGAAATCACTGTTTCTGAAACATAATTCCCAGTGCTCGGTAATGTGGCAGCGCAGTACTCTAGAGGGATGGAAACCTCTAGGCTGACATCTGGTGTTGGATGATTTCAGACCCACAGAGGAAATCCACTTGTTCTGAGGCTGCTGTGGAGGCAGCTGGCCTGCAGAGTTAAAAAACAGCATAAAGATCACGCTTGCCCAACTTCCGAATTAAAAAGAAAAGGAAAAAGATAAAAGAAAGAAAAGAGGGGAGAACATCTGCCCAGCATCTGTTGTTAGAAACTTTGTCTCTCTTATGAACCTCAGACTGTCTATTCCTAGAAATGCCAGTTCTCCAGGTGATAGTGCTAAGACCAGTATAATATGAGATAATGGTAATGTGGCAAAATGAAGTAATAACAGTGGGAATCTTGTCTCTTTCAAGGTAAAATCTTGTCCATCTAAGATACAGATCTAGTTTTGTTTTGGGAATGTATCAAGACATCTGGCTTCATAAGCACTTGGTTTAGTCTCAGGTTTCTCTCAAATAGTCTTTCCTATATCCTCAGCACATAGTGTTCTCTACTTCTAATACCTTGCAGAGTTCTTCATACATAGTTGATATTCAATAATTGACCTTGGAAAGACACCTAATCTGTTAAAGTTTGTCAGATACTTCAGAAAAACTTTGATCTTCTCTTAGATCTCTTTCCTGTTTTTATGGAAAATGTCCAACAATCTGCAATTTATATTGCATTTGGAAAAAAAACTGTGATTTACTTTTATGTATTTTATTATAGAATATTTCAAACATAAAAGGTAGAGACTAATTTAATGAATACCCACATACCCACAAGCAAGCTTTAAAAAAATTTAAAGTTTGCCATGTTTGTTTTAGATATATTTTTATTTTTAATTATTTTATTTTATTTTTTAATTAATTTGTTATTTATTTTTGGCTGCATTGGGTCTTCGTTGCTGTGCGCGGGCTTTCTCTAGTTGTGTCGAGCAGGGGCTACTCTTTGTTGCAGTGCATGGGCTTCTCATTTCGGTGGCTTCTCTTGTTGCGGAGCACAGGCTCTAGGCACGCGGGCTTCAGTAGTTGCAGCACGTGGGCTCAGTAGTTGTGGCGCACGGCCTTAGCTGCTCTGCGGCATGTGGGATCTTCCTGGACCAGGGATCGAACCCATGTCCCCTGCATTGGCAGGTGGATTCTTAACCTCTGCTCCACCAGGGAAGTCCCAGATATATTTTTAAAAAGAAGCAAAATACTGCAGATACTGTTGAAGCCTCCAATCCTCCACGAGTCTATCTGCCTCCCCACTTCCCTCCCTTCTGCAGAGGGTACCTCTACTCAGAGGTTGGTGTATATCATTCTCATGCATGGCTCATCAGTACATATTTACACTTTTTACTATACAGTTGTGTATATTTTACCATTTCATTTTACTATACATGTAACAAATATTTTACCAAGTATATATTTATTTGCAAAATCATTGGTGATACACTGTACATATAATTTTCAAATTTTCTCTTTTCACTCAGTATTATATTTTTCAGATTTTTTTCATGCTTACTCACCTAGTTAAAGATCACTGCTTCTCCAACTCTGGTAAATAAGTTGTTGTTTTTGTTAATATTCAGCCTATCATATGTCTAATTAAAATACAATAAAAAAGGATTATGTGATAAAACAAAGATGATAACATGTGATAAAAGAAAGATGTATTAGAACACAAGTCTACATTTAGCAGATAAAAATTACTCTAACTTGCTATAAAGTTTCTTTAGAAAACAATTAATGAATAGTAACAAATACTTTGCCAGCTGACACTGGTGGAGCGTAACTCCTCACCCCTTCAGTGAGGGCTACATTGTGACTTCCTACCAAAGAGTATGGATGGGGGTGGGAAGATGTGAAAGAGGAACTTTACACTATAGAAATCTGACAGGTACTAGCACAGCTAGGTGATCAAGGTCAACATCGTCCATGATGTCATGTTGATAGTATGTATCCCTGATATGATGTGATAAGGACACTTTACCTTTATGATCTTTCTTTGCAAAACACATAACCACGGTACATCCATGGGGAAAAAGCATTGGAAATACTTAATGTGAGGCACATTCTACAAAATACCTGACCAGTAGTCCTCAAAACTGTCAAGGTCAATAAAACAAGGAAAGCTTGACAAACTGTCACAGTCTAGAGGAGCTTAACGAGACGTGACGACTAAATGCAACGTGGTATCCTGGATGGGATCCTGGAACAGAAAAGGGATATTAGGTACAAACTGAGGAAATTCAAATAAAGTTTCAAGTCTAGGTAATAATATTATATTAAGGTTGGTTTATTAGTTATGACAGATGAACACAGTAATGTAAGATATTAACCATAGGGGAAAATGGGTACACCATATGCAGAAACTCTCTGTACTATCTGTAAATCTAAAACTATTCTAAAACAAAACACTTATTTTTTTTAAAAAGACTTTTGAGAAAACTTAACATAACCAGGGAAATAAACATTTACTTAAATATCCATGCCTAGAAAACGAAACAAAACAATTGACCAGATATGTAAACCTTTATTTTGGGATTTTCTATTCTGATCCATGATCTATATGTCTCCTAATGCAATATCACACTGTCTTATAGTTTTATAAATAGTTGTTTTATAAATAGTTGTGCAGTCAGGTGGTATAAGTCCTCCAACTCTGTTCTTTTTCGAAGCTTTTTTGGTATTCCAGGCCTTTTGCTTTGCCACTTATTTTTGGATCACCTTGTCAACTTTTTCAAAAAAGACTATAAAGATTTTAATAGAGATTACATTAAATATATACATCAATTTGGGGAGACCTGATATCTTAAAAATATTGAGTCTTACAATCCATGAATATAGAATGGGTTTCTATTTTGTTATAGATCTCCTTTAAATGCTTTCAGTAATCTTTTTAGATTTCCGTTTACAGGTCTTTCACTTCTTTTATTAAATTTATTCCTAAGTATAGTATTTGTTTTTGATGTTATTGTGAATGAAACTGTTTTCTCAATTTCAGTTTTTGATTGTTTTTGCTAGTATTATGAAACATAATTGTGTTTTTGATTTTGTATCCTTTGACCTTTCAAATTTGTTTACTAATTCTAGATTTTCTTTTGTCTTATTTTTTTTGAGGTTCCTTAAGATTTTCTACACACAGGACCATGTTGTCTGCCCATGAAGACAGTTTTACTTCTTTTTTTTCGATATATGCTTTTAGTTTATTTTTCTGGCCTGATTGCACGGTCTAGAACCTCTCACACAGTATTGAATAGAAGTGACGAGAGCAAACATCTTCTCTTTGTTCCTGATCTAAGTGTGAAATCATTCAATCCTTCACTATTAAGAATTGTCAGCTTTTCTTAGATGCCCTTTGTGAGACTGACAATGTTCCCTACAATTCCTAATTTGTTGAAAGTAGTTTTTAATCATAAGTGGATATTGGATTTTTTTCAAATGCTTTTCTGATTCTGCTGAGATGGCCAAGTGGTTTTGTCCTTTATTCCACTGATATTGTGTATTACACTATTTGATTTTTGTTGGATGTTAAACCAATTTTGTATTCCTTGAGAAAATCCCACTTGGACATGGTATATAATCCTTTTGCTATGTTGGCTAGATTTGCTAATATTTTATAAAAGGATTTTTGTATCTATATTTATTTAGGATATTTCTTTACAATTTTCTGGCCTCAGGATGAATTGGAAGGTGTTTCTTCCTTCTCTGAAAGAGTTTGTGTTTGGTTGGTATCATTTTTTTCTTTAAATGTTATGTAGAATGCATAGTGAGGTCACCTGGATCTGTTTTTGTTGTTTTTTTTTTTTGTGGGAGGCTTTTTAATTACTAATTTTATTCCTTCACTTGCTATAGGTTTATACAGATATTCTATTTCTTCTTGTGTCTCTTTTGGTAATAAGTATATTTGTATCAGTATGTCTATTTCATCTAAGTTGGTAAATTTGTTGACATAAAGTAGATTGCAATATTTTCTTATAATCATTTAAATTTCTGTTGGAGAATTACTAATGCCCCTTCATTCATTCCTGATTTTATTGATTTGTGCTTCTCTCTTTCTTGCCTTTGTCAGTGCAACTCTTTATCAATTTTGTTAACTTTTCAAAGAACCAACTTTTGGTTCCACTGATTTTCTCTATTGGTTTTCTGTTTTCATTGCTTTCAGCAGTAATCTCTATTATTTCCTTGTTTTTAGTATTATTATTTCCTTGTTTAGAAGCTTAGTCATTTTAGATCTTTATTACTTTCTAATGTAAGTGTTCAAAGCACTAAATTTCCCTCTAAGCACTACTTCAGCTGCATTCCCTTTTGATATGTTGTGTTTTCCTTTTCAAGTATTCAAGATATTTTCTTATTTTCACTGTGATTTCTTATCTGATCTTTGGGTTATTTATAAATGTGTTGTTTAATTTCCAGATATTTGGGATCTCTCAAAATTTTTCCTGTTGTTAATTTCTAATTTAATTTTATTGTGCTCGGAGAACATATTTTATATGATTTCAATTCTTTTAAATTTATTGAGACATTTTATGGCCTAGACTATGGTCTGTTTTGGGAAATGTTCCCTTCGTCCTTGAAAAGAATGTGTATTCTGCTGTTTATGGGTGGAGTGTTCTGTAAATGTCAGGTGAAGTTGATTGAGGTGTTCAAATCTTCTATATCAGTATTGATTTTCTGCCCAGTTCTATCAATTGCTAGACGTAGGATATTGAAATCTCCACCTGTAATTATTGAACTGTCAATTTTTCCTTTCAGTTCTGTATATATTTATGTATTTTGAGGCTCTAATATTAGGCATTTATAACTTCCATATATATTGACCCTTGTATCATGAAATGACCTTCTTTGTCACTAGAAATATTTTTTGTCTTAACTTCTGTTTTGCCTGATGTTAGTATAGCCACTCCAGCGTTTTTATGGCTACTGAATGTATGGTATATCTTTTTTCACCCTTTTACTTTCAACCTAATTGTGTCTTTAAATCCAAATTATGTCTCAATTTGTTTTTTATCATTGGTCAATATTTTTATGGTACTGAAATGTTTGTTTTTAACAACTTTGTCCAGTTTTATGCTTTTCTTGGTGGGGGAGAGGATTCTACACTGTCTTCATGCTGCCACATCCAGAAAGCCAAGCTTTCTGTTTTACAAAAAAAAAAAAAAAAAAAATTGCTTCTTGTAAAAAAGTTAAATAATGCATAGAGGGATAAATAATAAAAATCAATTCCTCTGTATCTCAACTACAACTACTATTAACCTAAGTGTGAATATTCTTTCATACTCTCTTAATGCATTAACATGTACTTTTATATTAAGAGGACCACACATTACAGAATGTTTTACAGCCTTTTTTCATTCACCAAGATAGTGGGTAGGTATTTCAGTGTCAGTGTGAATAGATTTACATCATCCATTTTAATGCCTGGACAGGATTCCATTTTATGACACAGTTGTTCTAAAATTTATTAGCCAGTCCCTTACTGAGGAGTTTTAAAATGGCTTCCTCTTTTCTTTCTCATTTTACAAACAACAATGTGATAAAAGTACATCTTTGTGCAAATGTCTAGGTATCTTCTCAGGATAAATTTTTACAGGAAATATTATCAGTTTTCAGGGTGTGATCATTCTAACTTTGGGGATATTTCTTTAAATCACCCTCCAATTTATATCCCTTCCATCAATGCATATATGTAGCTATTTCACAATATTCATAAGCTCTGGGCATTATTCATTATTCCTATGTTTCCCAAGCTAATAATTGGCATTGATAATTTATTCCTACTTTTGTTTGTGTTTGATTGCTAATGCTATTGAACATTTTTTGTTTCTATTGAATACTTGTATTTCTTTTTCTGTATGAATTTCCCATTTTCTATTCTTTGCCCATTTTTTTTTCTATTGGTATTTTTCGTCTTTGTTAGGACTTTTTCTCATTTACCATGTATTTTATCTATTTCCCTTTCCCACTTTTTTCATGTCTTCAACTTTATATTTTTTCTTTTTTTTGGCCTTTTAAAAAAACTACTTTATTTTTATGGCAGAGTGCAGGCTATGTAGTCAAAGTGCTGAGGTTCCAATTCTAGCTGGCCGAGTATAAGCTATGTGACAATAGAAAATTAGCGATTCTATACCTCAGTGTTCTCCTATGTAAATTGTGAGTAATGCTAGCACCTACCTTGGAGACACTATGTGAATGTTAAATGTTATAATAATTGTAAAACATTTTGAGTACTGCCTATAAGTTATTAATGAGTCTTAGCTATTATTATTGCTATGTAATAAAATCTATAATTATTTTTCTGATGTTCAGGTTTTCATAGCCAGCCTTACCCTAAGATTTTGTGATCTAAATGTGTTTGGGAAGGGGGAAGGGGCAAGATAGGGATATGGGATTAAGAGAAACAAGCTACTATGTATCATATAAATAAGCAACAAAGATATATTGTACAGCACAAGGAAATATAGCCATTATTTTGTAGTAACTTTAAATGGAGTATAATCTATAAAAATACTGAAACATGATATTGTATACTTGAAACTAATATAATATTATAAATTAGCTATATGTCAATAAAAAAACTCAAAAAATTGTTCTTGAGCAGTCTAAGATTTTAGATGTATTTACTCACACTTTGTTTCAGTGCTTCTATAGTATTAATATTTATATACTTATGTATTCAGTCTATTTGTATTCATTTTGGTGAGTGAGATGTCTATCAGGAGTTTACTTTTTTCCAAATGACTGACCATTTTGTTGATCATCTATTTTATGAAACAATTACCAAATAATTTAAGAATTTGTTGCATAGTATACTTTATCTTAGTAATTTGAAATGCCTGCTTTTTTTTTTTAACATCTTTATTGGAGTATAATTGCTCCACAATGGTGTGCTATCTTCTGCTGCACAACAAAGTGAATCAGCTATACATATACACATATCCCCATATCTCCTCCCTCTTGCATCTCCCTCCCACCCTCCCTATCCCACCCTTCTAGGTGGTCACAAAGCACCGAGCTGATCTCCCTGTGCTATGTGGCTGCTTCCCAGTAGCTATCTGTTTTACATTTGGCAATGCATATATGTCCATGCCCCTCTCTCACTTCATCCCAGTTTACCCTCCCCCCTCCCCGTGTCCTCAAGTCCATTCTCTACATCTGTGTCTTTATTCTTGTCCTGTCCCTTGGTTCTTCAGAACCCCCCCCCCCTTTTTTTCTTTTTAGATTCCATATATATGTGTTAGCATATGGTATTTGTTTTTCTCTTTCTGACTTACTTCACTCTGTATGACAGTCTCTAGGTCCATCCACCTCATTACAAATAACTCAATTTTGTTTCTTTTTATGGCTGAGTAATATTCCATTGTATGTATGTGCCACATCTTCTTTATCCATTCATCTGTCAATGGACACTTAGGTTGCTTCCATGTCCTGGCTATTGTAAATAGAGCTGCAATGAACATTATGGTACATGACTGTTTTCGAATTATGGTTTTTCTCTGGGTATATGCCCAGTAGTGGGATTGCTGGGTTGTATGGTATTTTTAGTTTTTAAGGAACCTCCATACTGTTCGCCATAGTGGCTGTATCAGTTTATATTCCCACCAACAGTGCAAGAGGGTTCCCTTTTCTCCACACCCTCTCCAGCATTTATTGTTTGTATATATTTTGATGATGCCCATTCTGACTGTAATTTTGATTTGCAAAATGCCTGCTTTGTATTAGATTGAATTCTCACATATAGTTTAGCCTAACTCTGGACTCTCTGTTTTGTTCTAATTATGTCTGTCTACTTCTGCATTGGGTTCATGTTACTACTATTTAATTATTGAAACAATTTTAATACATTTATGTCTGCATGATCTTATTTTCTCATCCATAAAATTATGAAAATATCAGTACCTATCTTAGAGAGTTGCTTGAAATTTAATATATATATATATATTTTAAAAATTTTATTTATTTTTGGCTGCGTTGGGTCTTCATTGCTGCACGCAGGCTTTCTCTAGTTGCAGTGAGCAGGGGCTACTCTTCGTTGCGGTGCACAGGCTTCTCATTGAGGTGGCTTCTCTTGTTGCAGAGCATGGGCTCTAGGCACATGGGCTTCAGTAGTTGTGGCTCACGGGCTTAGTTGCTCTGCGATGTGGGATTTTCCTGGACCAGGGATCGAACCTGTGTCCCCTGCATTGGCAGGCAGATTCTTAACCACTGTGCCACCAGGGAAGTCCCTAATATATGTTAATTATTTAGAAAAGTTGCTTGACACATGTAAATTTTTCAATACATATTAGAAGTTGTTATAATCATTACTGTGAAAAAGTAGTTTTATGTCTTGACTGATAGGTTGGGACAATAAGACCCTCCAGTGAATCATACTCCTGTGTCCATGCCCCTTTGCAATGTGAATTTCTTATTCTTCATCAAGAAATAGAATCTATTTTCCCACCTCTTGGATTGGAATGGGGCTATGTCTTGTTTTGACCAATAGAATAGTAGAAGGGACCTTGTATGGTTTGTATGCCTGAATCCTGAGAGGCCTTAAAATATCTGCTTTCACCCTATAAGAAAATTTGGATAGGATAATTGAGGTGCCTTGGGTGGCTGTCTTGGATAACCACTAGACACATGAGTGAAGGCATTTTGGACCATCCATTCCCAGAAAAGCTCTCAATCCCAGAAACTGCATGAGTGACCCCAGGTGAGATTAGCAGAAAGACTGTTCAGTGGAGTGCAGCCCAAACTGCAGATTTGTGAGCCAATAAATGTTATTTTAAGCCTCAGTTTTATTCCTTTCAAATGCCACAGTAGGTAACTAGAGACTTTAATTTCCCATTTTAAAGTTAAACAATTACTTCCATCTCTCAACTGGAATTTCTCATTCTTCAAGAATATTTTACTTTCTTTTCTATAATTTCTGTTTGAATCTGTATTTCAGTCATCATTCTGGCAGCACAAATGTCTATGAAGATATAGAAAAAGACAAAAACTCAATAATACCTCAAATAAAAATTGACAAATTATTGGGTGATCTGTGAACATTTTTTATACTAATTAAATAGGGAACAGAGCTATACTTAGAACCATTAATGGTTCAC
Organism: Tursiops truncatus; assembly: GCF_011762595.2. Taxonomy (NCBI): domain Eukaryota; kingdom Metazoa; phylum Chordata; class Mammalia; order Artiodactyla; family Delphinidae; genus Tursiops; species Tursiops truncatus. The sequence goes on from NC_047045.1 coordinate 42,738,014, forward strand.
CTGTGCTTCACCACAGATGTCCTGGTCATCTGAAACTGAAAGATGGCCAGCCCTACTGTCAGCCATTACACCCTCCCAGTCCCACTATCTAGAAACCTGGTATCGGTACCAAATAAATCATGTTATTCTGCCCAGAAGTTTGTCAGTTTTATTTGTAATATAAATTCAGGTTGATTACAAAAGACAAATGCAAACCTCTGCTGCTTTAGGAAATAAACCAGAATAAAATATAATAATCAGCACTTCCAAATCAGGAGCTATTATTTTCATGTGGCCAAATCTATTTAATTATGTTTCTCTATTATGTGTGAGAGATGTTCTGAAGTCTAAGAGTTTAAGCATTTTCACATACAGCTTTCCTTCTGTACTATGTCCCTTACTTGGTGTGTGACATATTTTCTTTCAGAATTTAGGAAAAATAATAACTAAAAACTTTATGAAGTCAAGAAGAAAATTAAGACCAACACATAAATGAGTAGATTGGAATTTTCCATGAAGTAGTTCATGAAATAAAGACAATCAAAAAGACTGCTCTCTGGCATATCTAAAACAAACAAACAAAAACCTAGGAAATAATAAGCAAAGTTAATAATGATAAATTGTTTGGCAACAGCTACAGAAAAGATGGCCTAATAATTCAACCAGAGGACATGGCATTTTGAACTTTTGTGTTGGATAAAAAAAGAAAATAAATTGGCTGGAATTAACTCCCCCAAATTGAAAATTTCTCATTTCTCCAATTTTCAGTTAGTAGAATTATCTTGTATAGAGAAATATTATTTAAAATAATAGTGAATACAGTTCTGCTCTTTATGACAATCGATGTTTCTTATTATTTTTCTAGACGTCAATCATGAGAAAGTTCTTTTTGTAATTTATCTGAGAAAGTACCATCCCATATTCTTCTAAATGGAGATGAGATGGTAATGTGTTTTTTTCCAGTCTCACTAAGGAAAACCTTGAGGGGACCACAATATAATTAGAAATATTGATTTTCTGCCACAGATACTTTTCCCAGCAGTGAATGGCACACGATTCTCTCTATTTGTTTAACATAGTAAGAGAGATCAGCAGTAGGATAGAGGCCAGGGCAAGGTACGCTATCATACCTCTTATGATCCATGCATCCTAACATATAAAAGTGTGCATCACATACTTGGCATGACACTTGGTTCTCAGGCCTGTAGGGGTGTGTGTGTGTGTGTGTGTGTGTGTGTGTGTGTGTGTGCGCGCGCGCGCACGCACGCGTGCACACATGCTTGAAATCATTTATAATAGATGTGTCTGTATATCTAAACCAGCACATAAGAACTCAGAAGAATTTTTGTTGTAACTTAAAAATTTGTATAGTATTTTATAATTTGCAAAGTGCATTAACATCAACCATCTCATTTTACATTTTCCTACCTCGAATGTATTTTGAGGAAGTAATTGCCTCACACTTTGGAGAAATGACTGTGAACAAGAAAGGCTAAGTGAGATGTCCAAGGTTATAGGGAAAAGGAGGAGACGGGTGGGACACCTGAATTCCTTTACCCAATGCCATGCTGGCCCCAGAGATGGAAAATATATTTTTATGATACTCAATGGGTGAAACTGAAGAATGATACTCTTCTCTTTACTACTTTTTTTCGAAGTACATTTCTTTGAGAAACATGTCCAGTGTAACCTGGGTAGCATTATATACATATATATAAGGATTAAATTTCATTACTATATAGCATATATTCTATTATTCTGAATACTAATACCCATTAAAAATAAGGTTCTTAAATGCCATTGGCTTATCCAATTTTGAGAGAGTTCTGGTATAGTACACTACACACTTTCCTTCTAAACACACACACATACCACACACACACACACACACACACACACACACACACACACCACATACACCCTATATAGTGTATCAGAAGTTAAGTATTAATTAATCAAGCTCTTTAAGCTTAAATATCCAACCAAATACCTGTCTAATTTAGTGTAAAGTAAAAATATCAGAATTTGTGTTGCTCCTACCCATCACACATATTTTTTTTCATGGAAAAGCATTTGGATTTTGATACTTTAAACGTTTTTGAAAATGTTGATAAATACAAGCTGTACTTGGAGCTGGGTGACAGACATGCTTTCAACATATTGGATTTTTATCCGAGAATGTGACTTTTTCCGAAAACCATTCAATCTCAGGCCTTTTGCTGCAGGTAGGTTCCATGGGAATGCACGAAAAAGAAGCAAGGCCACAGTCCCCATGGGAGACTGTAGTTTCTTTAAAAAACAGCCTGCTGGTACTTCCTGTGAAGTTCATAAAGCCCCTCTCCCTTTGCTTAGTCATCCAGAATGAAGCCTGGTGAGTCAGGCTCTCTTCCTCTCCCTTGCAGCTCCGACACTGCCTTCAGTCAGACTTGTCAGGAATATTAAGGATGGCTTTACTGGCCGTGACCTCTCTTCCAAACTGCAAAGGAAAATTCCTTTAATTCTGTGGAAAAGCTTCTCTCCCGAGTCAAATACAACATAAAAATATGCTGCTGCTCCTGGCTCTGCCATCTGCTTCACGGCAGAGTGCTGGGGTGTCCGAGAGCACTATCTGTTGTTCCTGTGCCCGGGGAATGAAGGCATTTCTAATGTCATCAGTGGTGTCCTGGCTGATGGCACAAGAACGACCTGGTGCTGGAGGTGATGTCTCTTATTATCTTGTTACCGAATTAAGGCATATGGACCCTGCTTAGGCCCAAGCCTGACTGAGGCTCTCTGCCTTGGAAGGGGAAGGTTCTTTTTCTGTTCAGGTTCAAGTAGGTGAATAACAAAACCGAAGGTGAGATGGACACAGCACAAGCTTTATTCAGTGGCCAAAGAATGGAGAAGCAGTTCACAGATCAACTTCTCACCCACCTGGCGAGAGGGATTTAATTTTAGAGTAAAGACAAAGGGAGGAGAAGTGAGGCTAATGATGGGGAGGCATATGCATTAGTCTGCCGGGGAAGGGGCAGGGCTATTTTGAGGGAGTGGGATACCACCCCATTTTTATCCTTTTTTGGTCCTTAATGTCTGGTCATGGCTACTGGTAGGCGTGTCATTTAATATGCTGATATAGTAAAATCAATGTATAATGAGATTCAGGGTCTGTTGGAGGTCAGATTCATTGCCATCTTGGTCCCAGCTGGTTCCTTCTGTTTCTTTGTGTGTGTGTGTGTGTGTAGCTTCTTTTCTTATCTCTGGACCCTTTAACTTAAAGATTTATGTTCACTCCTGCTAAAGGTGGGGAGTTGGCAGGTTTTGAGCAAGGACACCCCTGCTAAAGATGGGGGTTGATGGGTTTTGAGTAGCTTTGGCAACGATCTCTCTCAAATAGAACACACCGTTTCCCTCGACTCTTAACAAACTGCCCCAGTGTAGCATTATACTTCACCTCTGCCACCACCTCTGCCAAAGCTCTTCCACTGAATGGTAGTGTCCAATGGGCAGAATGAGGACACAGTCATCAGATAAGCCTCCTTTGGCCAGGGAAAGGTAGCAATGCATGCCAGTGTTGACCACCAGATGCTTTCTACTTCAGGGCTGGCAAGGCAAAACCAGCAAGGGCCTGGAGTCCGGGGAGGTCTGCAAGGCTGCTTTGGGTGAGGAGAAGGCTTGTTATCACTGCCAGTGGGTGCTTCCTTCCTGCATCTGTGCAGAGATGATAGAAAATGTACATACAGCTTTTAAACAAATCATTGGTCATATAAGTAAGAATGATTTCATCTTCTGTGTGTGGGTTGGATATAAAACACCTGTTTAATTTTAACCATCATTATTGTGAGCCAGCCTTGTGGAAGTGGGAGAGAGCCATCTGCTCCAGAAAGGTGATTATGAGTAACATAATGAAGCTTCATTTGGCCAGCACTGATTGGGGCAGAATTGCATGGTGATCATGACAGCTTGGAGATTGGGAAAATTGGGTTTGAATAGGAACTCTCCCACTTACTACCATTGTAAACTCAGACAATTGTTTAACCTCTTTTAGTCTTTGTCCCTTTATCTACAAAGTGAAGATAGATAATCATATCTACTTCATAGAGTTCTTGTGAGGATTAAATAAGAAAATGCATGTATAGCGCCATGCCTGGCACATAATAAGCATTCAACAAATGGCTGCTATTACAAGAAATTTGGCAACAATTTCATAAGCAAGATTTATTACTTATTCAAGAGCTCATAGATATTTTTAAAACATTTTTGAAACCTTTGTCCTTTGCTATAAAGCTTAATATAAACACTAATAATGTGAATATTCCTGTCTGTTACAATGTCACTCTTAGAGTTATTATGGGAATTTCCAATCCTACATTTCTTCCTTCTTTCCTAGTCCAAGCTTCTGCATATTTTGCCAAATTCCACCAAATCATGACTACTTCACTTTGAGAAAGGATCCATTTGCTACTCCTACTCAGTGTCTCAAAGTACTGATCTCTACGAACTTGATTTTCCACACCCCCTTTGCCATTTGTTTTCTGAAAAGATATGGCTAATGGGAGACAAAAATGGGAAATTGGAGGACTAAGGGAGAGAAGCTAGGTTACTTCTTTGCCATCTCCCTTGGCTTTGGGCTGCATTTCTAGCATAATCTGAGTCTCCATTATTTCATCTCTTTCTGGCAGACCTCTCACAGTTTCCACTGGGCAGGTCTCTGAGTGACTGCTCCTCTGTGGGTTCAGCTTCTGTCTGGATGCTCTGTATTCAGGCCTTTGGTAGCATCACCTCCTTTATCTCTTCAGCTCTAGAAGAACTTTCGGCTGATACTAACCTCTGTGTGCTGACACTGAACTCTGAGTATCCTCACCATTCCCTCAGTGTCTTTAGCTCCTCCTATTCCTTTGTAACTAGTGGTCTCTATTAATAACCTCTATTGGACTACTTGGTCTGGGTTCTTCTGCTGATTAGACCTGACTGATTCAATCACGGTGATTCCACAGCTGTTTTCTAAGCAACTGACCTAGTGTAGAAATTTGATTTTTAGTGAGTTTTGCCTTTGAGAGGACATTTACAAAAATAAGTATTGAAATATGATTCATTTCTTTATTCAAGAAAGCTAAAAAATTCCTGCTCCAGACTTTGATCACTAACTGATTTTTTTTTTTTTTTTTTTGCGGTACGCGGGCCTCTCACTGTTGTGGCCTCTCCCATTGCGGAGCACAGGCTCCGGACGCGCAGGTCCAGCGGCCATGGCTCACGGGCCCAGCCGCTCCGCGGCATGTGGGATCTTCCTGGACCGGGGCACGAACCCATGTCCCTTGCATCGGCAGGTGGACTCTCAACCACTGCGCCACCAGGGAAGCCCACTAACTGATTTTGTTAGCAAATAGCTATATAGTAGAAATTCTGTGCCTGAGACTTACAGGTAAGAAAATACAATGAAGTCCAACACATAACCACATGCCCAGAGGACGGAAAAAAGACTCTTTATTTTCTTCATTCTTACTGTTAGTATCATAGTTCCTGATATTTAGGAGTTTGAAGTAGAAATAGTTCAATTAGTTTCAAGTTTATCCGAAATAAAAGAGCTTGGAATTATAAACTAAACCTCAAACTTTATGTATTACGATAGTTTATTTTTCCTCTGTCCTTCATTCATATAGTTCCTCCAAATCAAATAAACAAAAGAAAGAATAAACAAAAGAATGTTCGTTCTAATCAAATATTTTTCAAAAAGATAACTAATAGTAGCAAATAAATTTTCTGCTTAGTTGTAGGGAATCTCATAAAATAATCCTGATATTTCAAACTTGCTGCTTAAGTCAATGCAGAAGAATCAAACTTACGACTTCCTTCAACTTTGTAGATCATCTGTAATTTGAGGGAAAAATAGCTGCCAAAGGAAAAAAGTGGATTAAATTCTGAAGTTTAGGAAAATCATATTAACTAAACATCTCAAATAAAACATAACCAGATTCTCTCAGGCAATTAGAGGGCCACATGCATAACTTTCATCTTTGTGCAGATGGGCTGCATTCAATAGGAAAGAGAGCATCGGACATTCAATGTGTCCTGAGCCATATGTCTTTGTTTAATTGCTTGAATTGGTTCTTTCTGTTTCCCGTGCTCATTGGAAAAATATCATCAATCCATCAGAGTTATGGAACTTATCTAAAGTTGTGGAATATCTGCTCTGAAGGATTTATGTGACTGCTATGTTAATATAAATAAATAAATTTATTAAATTGACCATTTCAGGCAAATGTGCACTAAGGTAAGCTAAGAATTATCTTAGTTGGTGTAGCTGGTGCTTAACAAATGTTATTGACCTTAAAAAATGTCACAGTTTGCCAACAATAATGAAACTTTAATTTTTTAAAAAAATGTTATTCAGGAAAGAAACCTACAGTTTTGAGAACGTTTCTCAAAACTGTCTATCAAAGTAACATATTCATACAAATGAGTCAATTAGGGAAAAAATGTGGTGTTTTAATTACACAGAAAGAGTTTGTAAAAGAGGAAACTGGATCCAGGACTTAGCTTTGGATTCCATCCTTATAAAAATGTAATATAGTAATGGAAACATATGTTCAAAGATTAATGCAATTCTAAAGGAAACTAGGAGACATCATATGGGGAAAAGTAAATGAATGTAACGCTTATTTATTAATTAACTTATTTAATGGACTATTTTTAAATTCAGTTTTAGATTTACAGAAGATTGAGCAGAACATACAGAGAATTCCCAGATACCCCTTCCTCCCTGAACATAGTTTCCCTTATTATTAACATTTTGCATTGGTGTGGAACATTTGTTATCACTGCTGAGCCTTTATTCACTCATTATTAACAACCAGAGTTTATAGTTTACATCAGGGTTCACGCCTTGTGTTGTATTGATATATTCTATGGGTTTTGGCAAATGTATAATGACACTATTCACTGTCATAGTATATTTCAGAATAGTTTCACTGCCCTGAAAAACCCTCTGCGCTCCACTTAGTCATCCCATCTTCCCTTCTCCAAACCCCTGGCAACCACTGCTCTTTATGCTGTCTCCATAGTTTCACCTTTTCCAGAATGTCACAGAGGTGGAATCATACAGTATGTAGACTTTTCAAATTGAATTCTTTCACTTAACAATATGCATTTAAGGTTCCTCCACATCTTCTCATGGCTTGATAGCTCATTTACTTTTATTGCTAAATAATATCCTATCATACAGATGTGCCATGATTTACTTATCCATTCATCTATTGAAGGACATTTGGTTGCTTCTAAGTCCCGGCAATTATGAACAAAGCTGCTGTAAACATTCATGTGCAGATTTTTTGTCTGGACATGAGTTTATAACTTATTTGGATATTTCCAGGAATTTTAACATTTATGACAGTTTTATGAAAACTTTATGCTTTAACCTTATGCTTTAATTGACTTAAAATATTAACTAAATTGACAACTTTCTATAAAATGTATATATATATGTATTAGCAAATTTACCTAAAAAACAGTTGGAAGATCTGGATTGTGCTATAATTACTAAAAAATTGCATCAGTAGCCAAAGATATTCCCTCTAAGAAAATTCCAAGCACAGATTCTCTCTATCGATATGTTCAAACTAGTGTTCATGGAACAAATCATTTCAAGCTTAATCATACTCTTCCAGGGCACTAAAAATTTATTTATGAAGCTAGTGTAATTTCAATACCAAAATGCAACAAAGATAGTAAGGTAACAAAGACATAAGCAAATTTTATTTATGAGGCAAGGATGCAAAAATCATAAATAATATACTTACAAAAAGAATTTAGAACATTTATAAGGCATAATGGTATAATCCACCATGACAAAGTTGAGTTTATTTCAGGAAGATAAGTTTGTATTAATATTAAAAAGTATATTAATATAATTTGCCATAATACAAGATTAAAGGAGACCATAAAATTACCTCAAGAGTTGCAGAAAAAGCACTCAATAAAGTATAATATTCATTGATGTTGATGTTCTTGGCAACTTAGAAACAGAAGGCAACTTTCTTAATCTGACTTAAAATCAACAGTTAACTTTATATACAGTGAGAACAAACTGAAGCCTTGATCTCTGAGTTTGGGAAAAGACCAAGATTCTAAGGACTACCTTTTTTGTTCAATATTTTACCAGTGTTTCTAGACAGTGTGGTATGACAAGAAAAAGAAATGTGTTTAAGGATAGAAAAGAACAAAAATGTGAAAACTTATTTGCAAATCATATAATTGTACAAGGAATAACCCAAAGTGCCTACAAATAAATTACTCGAATTAATAAAAGAGGAAGGCAAAGTTGCTAAATGAAAGTCTGTATAGTAAAATAATTACATCCCTATAGAAGAGTAATAAATGGTAAGAATACAGACAAAAAAGTTAAAGATACCATTTATAATAGCACCAAGCATACAAATTATATAAAAACATATCTAACAGAACATGTTCAAGAACTCTATGAGGAGATTTAAAAAATAATTGAAAGATATTAAACAATACCTAAATAAATGAAAAGATAAATTATATTAATTTATTTTATCTCCAAATGATTTATAGATTTAGTGCAATCCTAGTCAAAATCATAACATGTTTTTTCCATAACAATTGACAAGTTGATAAAAAATGCATATGTAAATTCAAGAGACTGCATATAAATACAGTCTTGCAAAGAATTGCTCTACTGTATATTAAGACTTATTGCCTAGATACACATGTATAGAAATATGGAAACACTGTGTTATGCACCAGGACCTAACTTAGTGTTGTAGGTCAATTACACTTCAGCAAACAAACAAACAAGCAAACAAACTCATAGAAAAAGAAATAAGATTCGTAATTACCAGAGTTGTGGGGGGTAGGAAGAGGGGAAATTAGATTAAAAAAAAGACATTATAAAGCTATATTAATTAAGATAATGTGGCATGGATATAGATATAGACCGGCTAATGAAATAAAATGGAGAGCCCAAGAGCAGATGCACACACATATAGACATATATATGACAGGGATGACATGGAGGGTTAGTGGAGGATGGACAATCTTTTTCATAAATTCTATTCAGGCCACCTGTATTCATATGAACAACAAATAAAAATCCTACTTTATATCATACATAAAATGAACCCTGGGTTGATTAAAGACCTGAAATTGAAAGGCAAAATTATCAACACAGGAAAATATCTTCATGATATCAGGGTAGGGTATAATCTATATCTATTGACTTCATGTTGGTGTATAAAAAAAGGAAATAATATAATAGTAGACAACCAACAATATTTATTGAATTGAATAGGCCATTCTTTTATGTTTTAAGATGTAGCCACTATGTTGTATACGTTAGCCTTCTTTCCTTAATAAAATACAAAACACTTCAAATGTGAAACAGTATGGCAGTGATATTTTTGTAGCATGGTGCCATGAGAAATACAAAATTTGCAAAAATGTCTCTTTATATGCATTGTGGTAAACTTATAGTATTCAAATACCTAATAGACTTTTCTTTTTTTTAATTGAGGTACAGTTGATTTACAATATTATATAAATTTCAGGTGTAAAACATAGTGATTCACAATTTTTAAAGGTTATATTCCAATTATAGTTATTATAAAATATTGGCTATATTCCCTGTGCTGTACAATGCATCCTTGTAGCTTATTTATTTTATACATAGTAGTTTGTACCTCTTAATCCCCTACACCTATTTTGCCCCTCCCCACTTCCCTCTCCCCACTGGTAACCACAAGTTTGTTCTCTATATCTGTGAGTCTGCTTCTTTTTTGTTATATTCACTAGTTTGTTGTATGTTTTAGATTCCATGTATAAGTGATATACATTATTTGTCTTTCTCTGTCTACCTTATTGCACTAAGCATAAACAAATATATAACAGGCTTTAAACATTCTTTGCCATTTACTTAATATAACTGTTTCTATTTTGTTATTCAAATAATATCACAAGTTGATATTGCCTTATTGCACTAAGCATAAACAAATATCTAACAGGCTTTAAACATTCTTTGCCATTTACTTAATATAACTGTTTCTATTTTGTTATTAAAATAATATCACAAGTTGACATTTTATTTCTAAAATGTAAAAATAAAAATATATGAGAAGAAAGGGAAATAATAAAAATGCCAAATGAGATGAGTTTGTGGACCTTGGAGGATTGTTTTTCTAAGGAGTAAAACATCAAACATGACTTACTTGTTTTATTTTTATTATTTTTAAAATAAATTTATTTATTTTGGCTGTGTTGGGTCTTCATTGCTGTGTACAGGCTTCCTCTAGTTGCGGTGAGTGGGGGCTACTCTTCGTTGTGGTGCACAGGCTTCTCACTGCAGTGGCTTCTCTTGTTGTGGAGCATGGGTTCTAGGCATGCAGGATTCAGTAGTTGTGACACTGGCTTGGTAGTTGTGGTGCACGGGCTTAGTTGCTCCACAGCATGTGGGATCCTCCCAGACGAGGACTCAAACCAGTATCCCTTGCATTGGCAGACAGATTCTTAACTACTGCACCACCAGGGAAGTCCCTGATTTACTTGTTTTAAAGACTACCTTCACTTCTAAAAAGCTACTAAAGCTCAAGTTATTTCTTCAAGTATAATGCTTTTTCTACATAAAATATTGGGTTCTATAGCAAAAATTTTAGAGAGAATTAGTTTTATATGTTCAGCTTAATATTGCAAAAGTTGCATTCCTAAGAAATTTTGTTATTAAAAGTAATTGTTTAACAGGGAAAAAGGAGTTAAGGACTAGAAAGTTTCAATCTTGCAATAACAAAGTGAATTTTTCTATAGGAATTTCAACAATAATAGTGCTTTTTGAGATGTTATGGACTGAACATTTATGTTTCCCCCAAATTCATATGTTGAAGCCCGAACCCCCAATGTAACTGTATTTGGAGATAAGACCTCTGAGGAGGTGATAAAGAATAATGAAGTCATATGGGTGGGCCCGTAACCCAGTAGGGATGGTGTCCTTACAAAGAAGAGTAAGAGACAATAGAGTTCATTCCGCCATGTGAGGACACAATGAAGAGATAACCCTCTGCAAGCCAGGAAGAGAGCTCTCACCAGAAACTGAATCAGCTGCCACCTTGATCTTGGACTTTCCAGACTCCAGAACTGTGAGAAAATTAATTTCTGTTGTTTAAGCCACCCTGTCTATGGTATTTTGTTATGACAGCCTGAGCTGAAAGAGCTAAATATGCATTGCTGTAAAACCTAAACATCTCTGGTTAAATGTGCCATTTGTGATGCCCTGTATTTGCTCCATAGTAGTGGCCATTTCTATCACCATCAGCAATATAATTAGCATAGTTTCTTATGAACAATATTTATTTCATCCTCATTTTATCATTATTTTATCAGATTTTGCCATTTAACTAACCACCCCAAAACTTAGTGAGTTAAAAATATATACATTTATTTAGCTCATAATCTTCTAGTTCTGGTTTTAGCTGGGATCCTTATGAGTTGGCAGTCACCTGAATGTCAGCTAGGCATATCTGTCTCTGGAGGTGAGTCTGTAGCTAACACTAGCCTATAAGTTTCTCATATTGCTTTGCATTCTTTTATCCCTAGCATTAAACACAGTGTTGGGCAAATTGTGGGAACTTAATAAATACTTGTTGGACAGATGGTACTGAGACAGTGACACTGGACTAGGAATTGACAAGAAAGGTGGAAGTCCTTCAGAGAGCTGACCAGAGTCACTCTTAAGGTGTTGGGACCTCTGGGGAGCAAATGGGAATTACATAGAAGGTCTTTGCTAGGAGTTAATCCTTTAAGAACAACCACCCTGGAGCTGCTGGCACCCAGAGCTACCCTGATGGAAGATTCTGTTGGCAAGAATTGCCTTAATAAAGACAGGAACTTATTGTTGAAAATCTCCAGTTCATCCCTTGTTGTAGAACATTTACGTACCTCCTCACTAAGGAGACAGTCACAGTTTGATCCTTATAGCAACATACATGAATTTCTCACACAATCTAGTCTTTGTTCTGAATAGAGTTATCCTGTAGCTAGGAAAAATAAAAAAAAAAACCCACTATGAGTGAAAATTGTTATGAAACACTATCAGGACAGTATTTGGGTGATATGTGAAATATCCACAAGGATCATAACCAAAGTTTGCAAATTATTTTCTTATATATTATTATAGTGGGTGCTTTAAACATCCTTTGTGAGGTGGGTGGGCCAGTGTTATTGTATTATGATTTCACAGGTATGTAAACAGGCTCAGAGGCTCACAGGACCTGCTCTAGCTTAAGACCAATAATTAGTGAAACCAAGATTCAAATAAAATAGGATTCCAATCCAAATTATTGGGTTAGCCAAAAAGTTTGTTTTGGTTTTTCCATAACATCTTATGGAAAAACCTGACTGAACATTTTGGCCAACCCAATACTTTCCTCAAGGCAATGTTGCATCTCCAAAAGCAAAACTACAGTTTGAAAACTAAAGGATGTTTTTTGAAGTTTTGTTCCAAAGTCTGAGACGCGCGGTTGTGGCCAGTGGGGAGGAACTATTTGTGTGAAGATACTTGTGAAACTCAATAGCCTATTTGCTAATTTTCTTTTGAAAGAGAGCTTTGAGGGCAGATACTTGAGACATGCTTGCAGAAATATCCTTCAGAATTTCTCTTTTACATTCAGCTTAACACCTACTTACAACAGGGTTTATGCTGAACTTATGTTAGTAATATGATGAAATTTTATTTTTATTTTATTTTATTTATTTATTTTTGGCTGCTTTTGGGTCTTCGTTGTTGCACGTGGACTTTCTCCAGTTGCGGCGAGTGGGGGCTACTCTTCGTTGCAGTGCGCGGGCTTCTCATTATTACGGTGGCTTCTCTTGTTGCGGAGCACGGGCTCTACGCGCGCGGGCTTCAGCAGCTGTGGCTCGCGGGCTCTAGAGCGCAGGCTCAGAAGTTTTGGCGCACAGGCTTAGCTGCTCCGTGGCATGTGGGATCTTCCCCTACCAGGGCTTGAACCCCTATCCCCTGCATTGGCAGGTGGATTCTTAACCACTGCACCACCAGGGAAGCCCCTGGCCTGTATTTTTTATACCTAGAACATTACGTTTAAACTAAATTAAGGAGAGTCCTCGGTCTTTGGAGAGACACTTTATAACAGGGATTTATAACATAATCATCCATGTAAATTATACATTTAAAATCTATTTCTTAGGACTTGGAATTTCACTAGCTTTTCCAGTAGTTTACAGTTACTATACCTTCACTTTAAAGACATTGCTGGTCATGTTTATGATTCATTTGAAGGCTGACTCCGGTTAGGAATGAAAACCCCAAACAGTGTATTTATTATTCTATAGAAAAATGCCATCTGCTTAGAGTGATTCCCTGTAAGATGTGGATTCAGAACTCCTTTTTTTTGGAACAACCCGCTTTAGCTCTGGATTGGCTGTGGCCTGTCCGGTGGCCTGCGGACAGGACGAATTTTCAGGTTGCTCGTCCGCTAAACTTGCACAGACCTTCTGTCGCCGCTGCCAACCGCACGTGCGCTGCTGGTTCAGGGCTGTTCCGGTGTGGCACTGTCCGGCCTGGGGGAAAGGATGATAAAGAAGAGTAGATGCCTGAGGACTTGGCTCTACTTGTAAAAACCTGAACCACAGAGGAGCCAATGAATGGCAACATCCTTAAGTGGGGCGTGAGGGATGTGGCTGAAGAAAACTGCACCACGCTGCCCCTGATACGTTGGTATGCATTTAGAGATCCACTCCGAAACCTGGGGGCTTCTGAAGGTTTTCTCTATGAAGCATCTGTAAATACAGTCTCTTAACGTTTTTTTAAAAAACTGCATTGTGGTGAGAATCTGGCAATATATTCATCCGCTTGCATCTCGACATACTGAGGTTCACCCACAAATTGACGCCCATGAAAAATCCCGTGGGAAAGAAGAGAGGAAACACCCTTAAAGCAGTAGCCTCCAATGTTGAGAGGAAAACAGAAAAAAAGAGAAAAAAGTAGTAGAGAAAGACAAAAAGTCATCTGAAAGCAAAGGAGAACAGAGAGAGAAAGATTGCAAAGAAATGGGGACATGTGAGGGGTAAAAGAAGGAAAATACTTTGAGGGAAACAACTTATATATCATCGGAAAGTCAGTTTACCCTTTTTGAAAACTACCTACCCAAGAACTTTTCTATTTTTGAAATCACCTCTATTTATTCTTCACAGTCACTTCTTCTTACTCATGCCTTGTTTGATGGTACCACATACACACCAGTTTAGGCAGATACCATAGAAAAAAAGAAAGATATGAGGAAAAGGGGAAGGGAACAAATACTGTGTGTTGGACACTGTGCAGAATGTCATAACTATAAATGTATTAGATGTGTTTACATATGAGGAAGAAGAAATTTAAACAAAAGATTGAAAAGATTCTAACTAGTTAGATTGATAAGGAATGAATCATACAGCTCATGGAAATTTATAGGACCTTACTGTTCTTTTATTTTTGCTGTAATCCCAACACTTTATTGGCATCTTTGAGAAGAATGGCATGTACTTAGAACCAATTTGATTTATAGGTGGAGGGTTACTACTAATATGTACACAATTTGTATTTTAATAGAAAGTCTGTCAATAGTAAAATACCCTAATAAAATAGTCTCTCTCAAATACGCCAAGGTTGAGCACCATACATTGTCCTATGTTTTGCCTAATCTGTTTTACCTGCTCCACTAGGGACCATCCTATTTCCATTTCCTTCCTTTCTTCCTTCCCTCCCACCTCCCTCTTTCCTCCCCTTCTTCCTTTCTCCTCCTTTCCCTCTGTCTCTTTTTCTTTTGGGATAATCCTAGTCATCTCTCTTTTTGGTTGACTCATATTTTTTTTCTTTACACCATCACTGAAATGCTGTAGAAGGAGAGTGTCATGAAAAGATTAGCACATGAAATACAATCCCCTGACTTACTGTATTCACACAATGCCTGTTTTGAGGAATTGTACAGAAGGTTTGGTCAATGTCACAATGCTCAGAATGTTCCTATTTTCAGATAATAAATGTTATCTCCAAGGGTGTGATTTAGATATCTAACCTGTGAGAGCAGGTTCCTCATTACCTCTTGATCACTGTGGTTACACTGTGCTGTGTTTTATTTCCAGATCCGGGCATCTTTCCTCAGGCCACCACAGAACATGGAAATTGCAAGTAGTATACACACAGCTCTTCCATTGTTTCTAGCAAGCAGTTTGGCCTAGAATGAGAATTTTAAATCACAGATAATGCCATAGCTTTACAAACCCAGTTGTTAAATCTTCCTCTCTAAGACTGTTATATGCTGGGGCTTGTAGAGGAGATACTGATTGGCTTCAATGTGGGGTCGGTTTAGGTGTGGAGGTAGTTTGTGTTTAACATTCTTCTGGGAAAAGTCCCACTCACCCATGGGAAAGGAAATCACAAGTTTGGAAGGTCAGCCACCTCTTGACCAGGGGAAGGAGGGAAGGTGGGCTGGGGGATGGCTGAGGCCAAAGGAAGAGGATAACAGTGAGCTAAGTTTCTCTTTCCCTTTCCCAACCCTGGGCTCTTCACAGAAAAGTTACCTTCATACTGTGATGCACAGGGTTTAAAAATTCTGCGACTCACTTTAAAATTCCCCAAAGAATGGTAAGCAATATATTTCTAGTGCCTTTAAGCTTACTATATATGTTTTCATATATATTATTTTATTTGATCCTCATGAGACCTTTATGAATTATCTCCTATCCCCATTTTTGGGAGAGGAACAAAGACTGTGAGAAACTGTGTTGCTCTCAAGTCCACACAGTAAGTCAACAAATTTTCATTGGCACCTACTGTGTGTCAGGCATGATGCTAAGTAAGTAAGAGTAGAGCTAGGGTGGAGAAAAACGTTTTAGAATTCCCAGTCTCCAATCCTGTCCTGTTCCATGGTGCCTTGCTTCCTGATGAGTATAGTTGACAAAACTCTTCCTGGGCTTCCAGCCACATTTCTTTCTTAATGGGTAAAATTTTCCCTTCTTCCCTATTAAAATATATTAATAGTCAATGCTACTTATTTCTGATTGTGTCATTCCACTTATTAGAATGTAAACTTCCTGAGGAAAAGGATCATTTTTGTATTTGTTGTTGTTTTTATTTTATTTTATAGCATCCATAGCACAGTGTTGCTCACATTAATTGTACAATACAGAATCACTGTATATATAAAGTTCCATAAATGTAATCAGTAGCCTGTGGATAGTTATAAAGTAAAATATGATATTTTTGAGGGGAGGAGATGAAAATTAGCTTGAGCTGCTCTTTTCTGAGGCATTTAATTATTTTAATCAACTGACATTCAATTCTGAAACATAAAGGAGGTGGAAGTAAGATTTGTCACAATATGTGGGACAAATATAATCTTACTCATAAAAATATAGTTAAATTATTTTGAATATTCAGGTTTATAGTTTGACCTTGGAGATACGTGTGTGTGTGTGTGTGTGTGTGTGTGTGTGTAGGAAAAGAATGTAATACTAATTAAATCCAGAATTGGAAGAAATGGGACCTGGGGACAGGGAGGCTGCAGCATTCTTTCATCCAAAGCAATCCCAAGAGCAAACCTTTATGAGAGAGTTTAGTTTTCTGAGTGAGCTGATGAGCTCACCCTTCCTTTTCACTTTCCTTTCCAAATTACAAAGCTGAAAAGCATTGTCAGTGGAAGCACCCTGTTAAGTCAGTGATCTATAACACCCTATCCTACCCTAGTTTTTGTTCCTTAAGTGCCACTTAACCATTTGGGAAAATTAACGTGACATTCCAAACATAGTCACTAAATTTTCACATGTTCACACTCAATTGCAAACAGGTTCTGAGTGATATATAATTACTGTACCCAAGGGGGTCCAGACAAAAGTTCAGGTATTTCCTGTCCACACTCTACATCTCAGCCTTTTGTACACTTAGAGCCAGGGAACCTGATACGAGAACATTCTCCAACAGAATCTGGGGCTTAAGAGCCCTAAAATAAAAATTCTGAGTGTGTGTGTGTGTGTGTGTGTGTGTGTGTGTGTGTGTGTGTGGGATCAGAAAGGCCAGAAAGGGAGGGAAACAGGGAAGCAGAAGAAAAAGCCATTATATGAAAACTCTATTAAAGTAGTGAAATTCTTTAAGAAGTACATCAAAAATAAAATTTGAATATTCTGCTGCAATTGAAATGGATAAACTAGGTCTATGTACCAATATGGATAGGTTAGATGAAAAATAATATTTAATAAAAATCCAACTTGCACAAAAATATTTAGCAATGCACTAAGTAAAAAACCCCCAAAATTACATTTAGATGTATATATGTGTAGCATGATTATTTTTTAAATGCCTTGAGTTATACATATATAAATATATGTAAATATATTTATAAATATATATATGTATAATGAATTCTGGGTAATGATTTTCTGGGGACAGGAAGGGTAGGGAACAAAACTGGGGAAAGGTGAATTGAGTTTTAATATTTTATTTCCTTTAGTGAAGAAAAAAGATTAGTGTCAAATGTGGCAGACAAATAATATTTTTAAATTATGAGTGGTGGTTCCATGGGCATGGTTGTTCTATATATATATATAAATTAACAATAAAAAGTGTACTTTTTTAATATCGTTCATATGTTGAGAAAATTGATGGGTAATAAAACTTTGGAGGTTTATGATGTACATTGCAAAAAGGAAAAATCCATCTCATTTTTAAGTGTTCTGCTAAGACTTGTAATTAAAGGAGTGATAACTGTTTTTGATTGAAGTTTAGTTGATTTACAGTGTTGTGTGAGTTTCTGCTGTACAGCACAGTGATTCAGTTATACATATGCATACATTCTTTTTAATATTTTTTCCATTATGGTTTATTACAAGATATTTAATATAGTTCCCTGTGCTGTACAGTAGGTCTTTGTTGTTTATCTATTCTGTATATAATAGTTTGCATCTGCTAATCCCAAACTCCTAGTCCTTCCCTCCCCCACCCCCACTACCCCTTGGCAACCACAAGTCTGTTCTCTATGTCTGTGAGACTGTTTTTGTTTCATAGATAAGTTCATTTTATCATATTTTAGATTCCACATATAAGTGATATAATATGGTATTGTCTTTCTCTTTCTGACTTACTTCACTTAGTATGATAATCTCTAGGTTCCTCCATGTTGCTGCGAATGGCATTATTTCATTCCTTTTTATGGCTGAGTAATATTCCATTGTGTATATGTACCACATCCTCTTTATCCATTCATCTGTTGATGGACATCTGGGTTGTTTCCATGTCTTGGCTATTGTGAATAGTGCTGCTATGAACATCGGGATGCATGAATCTTTTTGAATTATAGTTTTGGCAGTGATGATATTTTGTTTAAAACTCTTTGCCACATTACTTACTACTTGAGTCCCACTGATTATACTAATACTTTACTATTGCATTAGGAAAGATTTTTTGGTATTCACTTCAGTGTTCAATGCTGATGCATTAACTTAGGTGTTTTGTTTGAGTTTTCCATTCCTGAGAAGAAGTGATAATGCACTTTCATTTTTATATTTTCTTTCATTCATTATCTGTGCAGTTGTGGAATTTGCAATAAATTTGGGAAGAAAAAGAAACCCTCTTTCAAATCTTTGTTGTAGGAAGAGTGAGGTTGGGTCTAATCCTGCCTCCACTGGTCACGTCCTGCCTTTGGAATTAGCCTGACATCTGACCTCTGGATGGGCTGCATGAGATGGGAGGCTTCATGGTATTCTTTCTCCTTTACTTTGTGTTTCCTTGCTTGAGATTTTAATCCCTCAAACTTAAAAATTAAAAAAAAATGTTTTATTTAAAAAATGTTTTATTTATTTAAATGTTTTATTTAAAAAAATGTTTTATTTAAATGTTTTATTTATTTATTTATTATTTATTTAAAAAACATTTATTAAAAATGTTTATTTATTTATTTATTTTATTTATTTATTTATTTATTTACTTTCCTTGTTAAAAAAATGAAAAATAATGGTACCCATAGTAAAAAATGGGACTCTTTCCCTTGTTTCCCACTGTTTGCCCCTCTAGTGTCTTTTATTCTTTTGAATTTTATGTATTTTTTTATACAGCAAGTTCTTATTAGTCATCGATTTTATACACATCAGTGCATACATGTCAATCCCAGTTGCCCAATTCAGCACACCACCATCCCCACCGCCCTGCGGCTTTCCCTCCTTGGTGTCCATACGTTTGTTCTCTATATCTGTGTCTCAGCTTCTGCCCTGCAAACCGGTTCATCTGTACCATTTTTCTAGGTTCCACATACTTGTGTTAATATATGCTATTTATTTTTCTCTTTCTGACTTACTTCACTATGTATGACAGTCTCTAAATCCATCCATGTCTCAACAAATGACTCAGTTTCATTCCTTTTTATGGCTGAGTAATATTCCATTGTATATATGTACCACAACATCTTTATCCATTCATCTGTCGATGGGCATTTAGTTTCCTTCCATGACCTGCCTATTGTAAATACTGCTGCAGTGAACATTGGGGTGGATGTGTCTTTTTGAATTATGTTTTTCTCTGGGTATATGTCCAGTAGTGGGATTGCTGGATCATATGGTAATTCTATTCTTAGTTTTTTAAGGAACCTCCATACTGAACTCCATAGTGCCTAGATCAATTTACTCCCACCAACAGTGAAAGAGGGTTCCCTTTTCTCCACACCCTCTCCAGCATTTGTTGTTTGTAGATTTTCTGATGATGCCCATTCTAACTGGTGTGAGGTGATACCTCATTGCAGTTTTGATTTGCATTTCTCTAATAATTAGTGATGTTGAGCAGCTTTTCATGTGCTTCTTGGCCATCTGTATGTCTTCTTTGGAGAAATGTCTATTTAGCTCTTCTGCACATTTTTGGATTTGGTTGTTTGTTTCTTTAATATTGAGCTGCATGACTCTTTATATATTTTGGAGATTAATCCTTCATCCATTGATTCGTTAGCAAATATTTTCTCCCATTCTGAGGGTTGTCTTTTCGTCTTGTTTATGGTTTCCTTTGCTGTGCAAAAGGTTTTAAGTTTCATTAGGTCCCATTTGTTTATTTTTGTTTTTATTTCCATTACTCTAGGAGGTGGATCAAGAAATATCTTGCAGTGATTTATGTCAAAGAATGTTCTTCCTATGTTTTCCTCTAAGAGTTTTATAGTGTCTGTTCTTACATTTAGGTCTTGAATCCATTTTGAGTTTATTTTTGTGCATGGTGTTAGGGAGTGTTCTAATTTCATTCTTTTACATGTAGCTGTCCAGTTTTCCCAGCACCACTTATTGAAGAGACTGTCTTTTCTCCATTGTATATCCTTGCCTCCTTTGTCATAGATTAGTTGACCATAGGTGCATGGGTTTATCTCTGGGCTTTCTATTTTGTTCTATTGATCTATGTTTCTGTTTTTGTGCCATTACCATATTGTCTTGATTACTGTAGCTTTGTAGTATAGACTGAAGTCAGGGAGTCTGATTCCTCCAGCTCCGTTTTTTTCCCTCAAGACTGCTTTGGCTATTCAGGGTCTTTTGTGTCTCCATACAAATTTTAAGATTTTTTTTTCTAGTTCCATAAAAAATGCCATTGGTAATTTGATAGGGATTGCACTGAATCTGTAGATTGCTTTGGGTAGTGTAGTCATTTTCACAATATTGATTCTTCCAATCCAAGAACATGGTATATCTCTCCATCTGTTGCTATCATCTTTAATTTCTTTCATCAGTGTCCTATAGTTTTCTGCATACAGGTCTTTTGTCTCCCTAGGTAGGTTTATTCCTAGGTATCTTATTCGTTTTGTTGCAGTGGTAAATGGGAGTGTGTCCTTAATTTCTCTTTCAGATTTTTCATCATTAGTATATAAGAATGCGAGAGATTTCTGTGCATTAATTTTCTATCCTGCAACTTTACCAAATTCATTGATTAGCTCTAGTAGTTTTCTGGTGGCATCCTTAGGATACTCTATGTATAGTATCATGTCATCTGCAAACAGTGACAGTTTTAATTATTCTTTTCCAATTTGTATTCCTTTTATTTCTTTTTCTTCTCTGATTGCCATGGCTAGGACTTCCAAAAATATGTTGAATAATAGTGGTGAGAGTGGACACCCTTGTCTTGTTCCTGATTTTAGAGGAAATGGTTTCAGTTTTTCACCATTGAGAATGATGTTTGCTGTGGGTTTGTTGTATATGGTCTTTATTATGTTGAGGTAGGTTCCCTCTATGCCCACTTTCTGGAGAGGTTTTATCATAAATAGGTGTTGAATTTTGTTAAAAGCTTTTCTTGCATCTATTGAGATTATCATATGTTTTTTATTCTTCAATTTGTTAATATGGTGTATCACACTGATTGATTTGCGTATATTGAAGAATCCTTGCATCCCTGGGATAAATCCCACTTGATCATGGTGTATGATCCTTTTAATATGTTGTTGGATTTTGTTTGCTCGTATTTTGTTGAGGATTTTTGCATCTATATTCATCAGTGATATTGGCCTGTAATTTTCTTTTTTTGTAGTATCTTTGTGTGGTTTTGGTATCAGGGTGATGGTGGCCTTGTAGAATGAGTTTGGGAGTGTTCCTTTCTCTGCAATTTTTGGAAGAGTTTGAGAAGGATGGGTGTTAGCTGTTCTCTAAATGTTTGATAGAATTCCCCTGTGAAGCCATCTGGTCCTGGACTTTTGTTTGTTGGAAGATTTTTAATCACAGTTTCAATTTCATTACTTGTGATTGGTCTGTTCATGTTTTCTATTTCTTCCCGGTTCAGTCTTGGAAGGTTATACCTTTCTAAGAATTTGTCCATTTCTTCCATGTTGTCCATTTTATTGGCATAGAGTTGCTTGCAGTAGTCTCTTAGGATGCTTTGTATTTCTCCAGTGTCTGTTGTAACTGCTCCTTTTTCATTTCTAATTTTATTGATTTGAGTCCTCTCCCTCTTCTTGATGAATCTGGCTAATGGTTTATCAATTTTATCTTCTCTAAAGAGAACCTTTTAGTTTTATTGATCTTTGCTATTGTTTTCTTTGTTTCTATTTCATTTATTTCTGCTCTGATCTTTATGATTTCTTTCCTCTACTAACTTTGGGTTTTGTTTTTTCTTCTTTCTCTAGTTCCTTTAGGTGTAAGGTTAGATTGTTTATTTGAGATGTTTCTTGTTCCTTGAGGTGGGCTTGTATAGCTATAAACTTCCCTGTTAGAACTGCTTTTGCTGCATCACATAGGTTTTGGATCATCGTATTTTCATTGTCATTTGTCTCTAGGTATTTTTTAATTTCCTCTTTGATTTCTTAGGTGATCTCTTGGTTATTTAGTACTGTATTGTTTAGCCTCCATGTGTTTGTGGTTTTTACATTTTTTTCCCTGTAATTCTTTTCTAATCTCATAGCATTGTGGTCAGAAAAGATGCTTGATATGATTTCAATTTTCTTAAATTTACTGAGGCTTGATCTGTGACCCATGATGTGATCTATCCTGGAGAATGTTCCATGCGCACTTGAGAAGAAAGTGTAATCTGCAGTTTTCGGATGGAATGTCCTATAAATATCAATTAAATCTATCTGGTCTATTCTGTCATTGAAAGTTTCTGTTTCCTTATTTATTTTCATTTTGGATGATTTGTCCATTGGTGTAAGTAGGTGTTAAAGTCCCCCACTATTATTGTGTTTCTGTCAATTTCCTCTTTTATAGCTGTTAGCAGTTGCCTTATGTATTGAGGTGCTCCTATGTTGGGTGCATATATATTTATAATTGTTATATCTTCTTCTTGGATTCATCGCTTGATCATTATGTAGTGTCCTTCCTTGTCTCTTGTAACATTCTTTATTTTAAAGTCTATTTTATCTGATATGAGTATTGCTACTGCAGCTTTCTTTTAATTTCCATTTGCATGGAATATCTTTTTCCATCCCCTCACTTTCAGTCTGTATGTGTCCCTAGGTCTGAAGTGGGTCTCTTGTAGACAGCATATATATGGGTCTTGTTTTTGTGTCCATTCAGCAAGCCTGTTTCTTTTGGTTGGAGCATTTAATACATTCACGTTTAAGGTAATTATCGATATGTATGTTCCTACGACCATTTTCTTAATTGTTTTGGGTTTATTTATGTAGGTCCTTTTCTTCTCTTGTGTTTCCCACTTAGAGAAGTTCCTTTAGCATTTGTTGTAGAGCTGGTTTGGTGGTGCTGAATTCTCTTAGAGTTTGCTTGTCTCTAAGCTTTTGATTTCTCCGTTGAATCTGAATGAGATCCTTGCCGGTAAAGTAATCTTGGTTGTAGGTTCTTCCCTTTCATCACTTTAAGTATATCATGCCACTCCCTTCTGGCTTGTAGAGTTTCTGCTGAGAAATCAGCTGTTAACCTAATGGGAGTTCCCTTTTACGTTATTCATCGTTTTTCCCTTGCTGCTTTCAATAATTTTTCTTTGTAGTTAATTTTTGCCAATTTGAGTACTGTGTGTCTCAGTGTGTTTCTCCTTGGGTTTATCCTGTATGGGACTCTCTGAGCTTCCTGGACTTGGGCGGTTATTTCCTTTCCCATGTTAGGGAAGTTTTCAACTGTAATCTCTTCAAATATTTTCTGTGGTCCTTTCTCTCTCTCTTCTCCTTCTGGGATCCCTATAATGCGAATGTTGTTGCATTTAATGTTGTCCCAGTGGTCTCTTAAGCTGTCTTCATTTCTTTTCATTCTTTTTCCTTTATTCTGTTCCACAGCAGTGAATTCCACCATTCTGTCTTCCAGGTCATTTATCCGTTCTTCTGCCTCAGTTATTCTGCTATTGATTCCTTCTAGTGTAGTTTTCATTTCAGTTATTTTATTGTTCATCTCTGTTTGTTTGTTCTTTAATTCTTCTAAGTCTTTGTTAAACATTTCTTGCATCTTCTCGACCTTTGCCTCCATTCTTTTTCCGAGGTCCTGTATCATCTTCACTATCATTATTCTGAGTTCTTTTTCTGGAAGGTTGCCTATCTCCACTGAATTTAGTTGTTTTTCTGGGGTTTTATCTTGTTCCTTCATCTGGTATATAGCCCTCTGACTTTTCATCTATCTTTCTGTGAATGTGGTTTTTGTTCCACAGGCTGCAGGATTGTAGTTCTTCTTGCTTCTGCTGTCTGCCCTCTCCCCCTGTAGTGTCTTTTCTGCAGTCTTATTTGCCACTAATTGTTCTGTAGTTGGAAAATTATTGTATCCACAGATAAGACATTTTCTAAGGAGGTGAAACTTTTCCTCTGTACTTTTCACTTCCATATTATTTCTCCCTTCTCCCCTCCGCCCTCTCACCCTTTCTAAGCAAAATGTCTTGTTCACTGTTGTCTTCTTATCATTTGACGTCACTGCTACTGTAGAGCATTTGTATATCTACTAGGTCATGCTTTAAGACAGAATATTCCTCAGTATCCAAGGGAATGATGCTATTTATAATGGTAAAGAAATGGGCAATGGGATCAAATTCCAGTGACACTGCTCAGAACTGGTCAAATCTCATCTTAAATCTAAATATAGCTCTCTCCTTTTGGCCAAAAAAATATCTTTAAATAGGAGGTACATCAAATTTTACCTTAGGAATTGAAGATATTTGTTGAAGCTAAGACCTTACTGGACAAGAAAAGATGTTTCAGCCTTGCAGCACTTGCAATATTATACAAGAAAAGCTGCTAGTAGTGCTGGCATTTAAAAAATTAAAAATCTTTAATAATTTGTTTTTTAAATTCCTTCCTATTGTGACCAAAAGATAAGCATTTTTTCATATTTTTAATTCCTTGGCATATGGTATAAACAAATTTCATACAAATTCAACAATTTGATATAAGTGAGAATGATGTGTGTGTGTGTGTCTGTGTGGGGTTTTTTTTTGTTTTGTTTTGTTTTGTTTTAAACTGGCAGGTTTCCTATTTCCCATAGATTTTTAAGAAATCTTAGGAATCTTAACAACTTTTGGTAGAAAAAAATCCTGGTGAGCCCATTAGAGACTTACTCTGTTTAAAGAAAACCAGGTTTTTTGTTTGTTTGTTATAGACACTACTAACACTGTGCTTTAACAACTTAAAAACTTTGAATGGACAGGAAAATTTTTTACATACTATTTACATCTGTGTTAACATATATAGCAGTAAAATGAAAGTTAAATTTTAGTGAAAAAAGTGTCTTGATTTCAAATGCTTACAGGGGAATGACAATCTGAAAACAAGAGAAAAGTTAAGGAAATTAAGTTTTGAGGTTATATTGATAATTAATTGCATGTGTTTCCTGTCACCCTGCTTCATCTCTCCTCAGCAACGCCTTTTTCTGTGTTGACCATCTCCAGGGTCCTTCCAATTGGAATAAATCCTTATATTATGATGGTACCTAGATTATCCACTGCTAGACATTTTATAAGTTGAAATCATTCTAGTTTCGAATAGTAGGTTGTGGAACATAATAGTTACCTCTGTGTTTACCAGTGTGTGCTTTATAGAGTATTAGAACTGAGAGCAAGTCTGTGAATAAAAGGGCTCTGGGGCCAAAGGAATGTGGGAAATAGTTCATATCATGTTTTCTCTTGGAAATTCATAATGAACTTAAGTATAATTAAAGAACTGATATCTGGGGTATAAAAACTTGTTTAACTTGTTTAATTACTGATTTCTAAGACAATAGACCCATTAAGTTTAATGTTATTGAGCTAGTGTTCTGAGACCCATCATTTAAGAAGCAGTAGATTAATCAGATTTTTATATATGAATGGTTTTGGAAGTTAATTTTTCAGGCTATTTCCTTAACTTGCATTTTGTTTTTTTCTCTTGTCATATTTGTAAATTACCTCCAGTGTAGGGAATTATTTCTAGCAAAATGTAATTGAAAGCAGATACCTCAATCTCAGTGTTTACTAAGCTACCATGTGCAGAAAGGAATCTGTTAATAAAAGATCAATAATATCATCAAAAGCTAGCATTGTCATTAAAAACTCTTCTTATTAGTTCATTTTTAAAAATTCAGGGTAATAGAATTTGAAATTTTAAAACTTAATATTGGTAAATATGAGATACTTTGAAAAGAATGCAAACAATAATTGGCAATGAATGTATTACAAATTACAGCCTAGGAAAGGTTTCTAGGAAGAAGTAACTGCCTATTTCTTGAACTAACCCAAGGTGTTAGTTATGGTTAAAAAGTATTACCAGGAGGGGAGCAAAACTGAAAACATTAGCTTGGCCTTACTCAAAGTTAGAATTTTTGTAATCCTAATTTGCCATATCTTAAAGGATAAAAGAACTGTAATGTCACATAGAATAATTTGAAGAATAATAATGGTTTGATAAAGTGGGTAAATGGGTTACATATTAGTACAAATGGGAAAAAAATAGGGCTTACTAAAAAGAATTAAAAGGAAACACAAGAATAAATAAAGACATATCTAAAATGTTTTAATTCATGGAAAATGTGAGCAAGATCCTTAATTCCTCAAATTCAGAACATGTACAATAGAGCAGCTCTCTTTGAATCTTGAAGTTTGAAATAGTAGTAGGATCAAAGGGGACACTTTACATAACAATCAGAGAGGCTGAAGATGTAAATGAGTTCAAGGGAGATTCTAAGATATTCATGAATAGCCTGTGATTTTAAAAAATGTTGTAGCTACCTCAAATGGTTATTGGAGATGAATAATGTTTAAATGAGTAAGATTCATATTGCTGACTTTCTGATCAATATAATGAAGTATTTAAGAGCATGGCCTCTGGAGTATAACTGCCTCGTTTGTCATCGCAACTTCTCCATTTATGTGTGATGTTTGGATGTTCCTAACTTCTCTAATCTCATTATTTTCATCTGTAAAATGGGGAAAATAACGGAACCTCTCTCACTGGTTTGTTGTAAAGTTCTTAGCACAGTGCCAGGTACACAGGAAGTAGATTAAGAAATGTTAACTATTGTGATACTATTATAAAATGCATGATTGGTGATACTTCACTGAACTTTTAAGGACAAGAAATCCCCAGTCACTCCTCAGAGCTATACTAAAAGACCAGATATTGAGCTTGGAGGAAACTGGCAAGATCTACCATATTTTTAACCTCTTACATAATATTCCCAATAGTACAATTTTGAAATTATATAACTATTTTGAAGTTTATTATATGTCCAAATCTGCCATCAATGTGCTTGATAATATTCTGTGCCCCATAGTTTTGTCATCTCAATTATTTATTATAAGAAGCATCCCTGAGCATTTTAATTTAACTTCTTTTATTACTTCTTTGCAACTATTTATTTACCTCTGGACTGGAAGAGAATCCTTTGCCTTGCCCCTAGTGATCAAATTCTTTCATTTTTAATTTTGTCTGATGTGATGGTAGAAGAAGAAAGTTGCTTTTCCTTAACTATTGAAGTTTTCTGAGTGTATTTACTGTAAGTAGTGAACTTTACTTCTGCAATTACAGCTTATTTGATTGAATTTTCCACTGACTGAACAAAACATCTGTCCTGCTGGGACCATGCATAGACTCTGATCTGGGTACAATATGCTGTTAAAATATAGTAACATCTGCAGTCCATTAATTTCTAAAGCAATAGGCAAGTTGGGCTTCCAAAGGGGTTCAGGCAAGTTTATACTTGGGAATTCTGTTTCTTTGCTTTCTGTCTAAATGGACTGAGACAACTCATGCTTTCTGCCTTGTTTAATAAAGAAATATAAAAAATAAACAGTATTTGATTTGATATTCTATTTTATTCTGACTACACTAACTATCCTCAGAGAGAATAGAAGTAACAATGGTGAGAAGGCACTTATACTGACATCAGGATGCAGTTACTGGATTGCTAAGTGATATGAAGATATTTTGTGATAATAGCACTTTTATGTGGACTTCTTTAAAAATTAAGTCTAAGGATACTTGAAAGGTGGGAAAGAGGATCCTGGGAATGTAAGAGTTTTAAATTTTTCCTGAAAGTACAGTGAAAGACTGTCATCATGACCTTTGTTTCTTGTTCCTTACAGAAATATTCTAGTCAATATAGAAATATTTCTCTAGTAAAGTCTAGATATCATTTTCTGCACCTTTACGTTTTAGAAAAAACAGGTGAGGCATAAAGAAATCATACAGAAGGAATAATGTTGACATAAAGAGGCTCACTGCAGCTGCCAATGAAGGCCACTCATTTCTTATGTAGATTTTTGAGCCACCATATCATTTTACCTAAGTTTGACTTGTATTTCTCCATCAATAACCAAGGTCACTCCAATGTTCAAAACAGAAAATACTGTCCATTAAAGTCTGTGTTAGAAAATTAGGGTTGTAGAAATGGTTCATGTTTACCTGTGTTTTCCATGCTTCCCTGCAGTCCTGGTTGCCTTGTGAGTGGTCTCTGACCATGAGATGTGGTTAGAAGTAAAGGATGCTACTTCCAAGGCTGTTCTTTCAGCCTTCTCTGTTCCCCTCCCTAGTCAGCCTTGGAGGTCAAGTGCTCTAGATGGCAAAGCTACAATGTAAGAGGGCTTCTTTACTTACATCAGGCAGGCCCATCAATAAAAAATAAATATTTTTAGTATTAAATTTCTGAGACTTAGGTCTGTTGTAACACATATTAAGCATCTCAACATCATTACTAAGTGTAATGTATAATCCCAGTTAGGTAGTTATGATTGTATCTGTGAGAGTGAATGTTATTTAAGAGGGATTACCCATGGATCTCTGAATATTTAGCACTTTCTAAATTATGTGTTATGTCTGTTCCTCAGTTCAATAAGATACAGCATTTGTACTTACACATGTACAAACATATATATACGTATTTTGAAAATGGCCTGTTTGGTTGCCAGCTTAGCAGCCCAGAGACAAACATATCACAACTATTTTTGTGACGGGGGGAGAGAGCCTAGGAGTGGGCTCAGGAAGCCTCATTAAAGGATGACCTTGTAAATGGACAGAAGTCAGAACAAGAGAATCGTCAAGTGTCAAGGAAGGGGTGAAATGTCCTTCTGAGGAGCATTCCCTGAGAGAAGGCTTTCAGGAGTCCAGAGCAACCATGAGGCTCAGAGGAAAAATCGGGCCATGTCATTGTTCCTTTGGGACCTGCTGTGTACAAACTGCCAGGTTAATATTGAAGGCTCTTTCTTCTTCCCTCTTACAGATATGGATGGAAACACACTGATGGGGAAGGACTGGGCCCCTTGAGGTAATCTGATGCACTTTCTCTACCACTTTTGCGCATCTTAAATGGGTTTTAAACATCCCAAAATGTCTACAATGTGTTCATTTCCTGTGGTGGATTTACAGTGTGTGACAGGAAATCCATTTCTTTTCCTGTAAATGCTAAATTCATTAACTTGGCCCAGAATTCAGGCTCAATCTTTGCACTTGCTGCCATAGCAACCGGTGTCGGCACTTTTTTTTCCTGTCTATTTTTTTCCTCCCACTGGAAACAGGGTAGTCGCATGTTGCAGCAAGAACTGTACGCCATCAAAAAAATATTTTAAAGGCACCTAATGCTGTCACACCAAGATCTCTTCACACCATCACCTCTGTAGACTATATACTTCATAAATCCATTATCACATTATAGACCACAGCATTCTAAACCAGCAGAGTATGGCATTCTGTGAGATCTCTTCATTAGATGGTTTCTTTTTCTCTTTTTCAAATTTATTCACATCAGTGAGAGCTATTTGAAATAATGGGTGTAATGGATTTTTCTTCCCCATCTAACAAAATGCTCTACAGAGCAGTGATTATCATTGGAGGCAAGTCCTGGACAAGGTACTTGACTTAAATGATCTAAATGCTTTTATGTCTCTTAATAATGTCATATTACAATTCCACACACACTGGAGTATCATCTGCTTTCTGCCTAAAAAAAGAATGCCACAAACGTTGTCCTGGTTTCTAAATAGCAGAGGGAATAATTATAAAAAGCAAAACAAAGGGAATGATTTTCCCTGCCCTGAATACTAGTAGGGTTGGTTTGGTGTGGTGGCTGAAAGAGGAAGAAAAAATAAAAGCTCACTTGGTGTGCTTGCCTGAGCCTTAGGAGGTCTTATTTTTTATTTTATTTTATTTTTTTTGTGGTACGCGGGCCTCTCACTGTCGTGGCCTCTCCCGTTGCGGAGCACAGGCTCCGGACGCGCGGGCTCAGCGGCCATGGCTCACGGGCCTAGCCGCTCCGTGGCATGCGGGGTCTTCCCGGACCGGGGCACAAACCCGCGTCCCCTGCATCGGCAGGCGGACTCTCAACCACTGCGCCACCAGGGAAGCCCAGGAGGTCTTATTTTTGAGGTCCAATGTGCGGTATACTTAGCACATATCCTGTTGGTAGGGTTTTGGGCATACCTACACCAATTCACAGAGGAAATTATATAAACACAGGGAAATTGTAAGACTTTGTCATAGCAGAGCTAGTTACTAAATAGCAACAATCATCAGAATTGTGTGTACTAAGGGGCAAGGCCCATGTGGTTTAATTCACTCCCACTATTTAACTTTCATTTTAAATGTAGTATCCAGAAACTACTTTGAGGTGGGAGACTACTCCAAGAAGAAAGAGCCATTAAGTTATAAGTGCAAAGCAGATATATCATAAAGGCTGAAGAATGGGTGATGGCTTATGGTCCTTTTTTTTTTTTTTTTTTTTTTTTTTTTTTTTTGCGGTACGCGGGCTTCTCACTGCTGTAGCTTCTCCCTCTGCAGAGCACAGGCTCCGGATGCGCAGGCCCAGCAGCCATGGCTCATGGGCCCAGCCGCTCCACAGCATGTGGGATCCTCCCGGACCGGGGCACGAACCCGTGTCCCCTGCATCGGCAGGCGGACTCTCAACCACTGCGCCACCAGGGAAGCCCTTATGGTCCTTTTTACTTTTTTTTTTTCCTGGCTTCTTCATGTTCTCTTTTACCTTCCCTCACAACTGAGATAGTTTACCTTTCATGATTATCTCATTTCCCTCTATATTCTTAGGTCTGAAATAAATCCATGTCTGTACAATAAGATTCCACTATTGTATATTTCCATTTCTCTCTTTCTCAAATTATTTCCTTTATTAACCATTATTGTGCTCACCCAGTAAACTAGGGTTGAAGTCTTAGTAATGTACTTTAGTAAGCAAAGACACCTGTAATCCAGATAATGCAAATACTATTTAAAAAGTAGAGCGTTTTAAGCTTTGCATTGAGATTGTATTCAGCTATCCAAGGTTTGCTAAGATATTGCATGGATTAGGAAGTATTTCATTGAAATAAGTATGAGAAAAACTTTGAACAATAAAGCTGAAATATATAAGGCAGATATAAAACCTAAGAAAGGTATGGTGAGAGTACACTCAGAATCAATAAAAGCTTAAAGAGCTATAGACCAGGGAGATACAGCAGCAGATACAAATTGTAAAAACTGACACCTCTCCTCAGGCACCCGATCTAGTGCCTGAGAATTGCAACAGTAAAGATCTATATAATGTGCACATCAATTATATGTGCTAGTAGAAGAGGAGCTGACTAAACGGGAAATACTTCCCAGGGGACTGGGACTTCATAGAGAAGTAAAGGAAGGGTTCAGGGTTGAAGACAGAGGTGGGGGAGGGAGGGGCATTCTAAGACCTGAGAAATGCAAGAACTATGTCACTTGTCAGAAAGCTCTTCCTGGGACCGGCTTTGGCTAAGGCAGGGTAGTGTGAAAGTGACACTTCAGGATGTCGAATGAAGAGGAATCAGTCGTTTGGCCATCTGGGGGAAGATGAATGGGTCAAATATTGAGGGACTGTAGTAGGATAGCAGTTGTGAAATGGCAAGTAAAGGAAAGATATTAGTTATTTTAAGAAAAACAAAAGGTAATGGAATTGAATGATTAATTAAATCTAAGACATATATGTAATAATTTCAAAATCAATATTTGTAAAAGAAAAAAGCTCTCTATAGTTGCAATCTTTTGTTTTCATTGAAAGTTACGACTTTCCCCCATTCTTCTGGAAATAGCTCTCATCTTCCCTTGAGAACCTTCTCCTTGATTCCAACCAAGTAGTTTTCGTGGTGGCTCCCTTGGCTTCCTTCCTTCCTTTTCCTGACCTGGGGGTGGCCACATGACCTACGCTTGTCCAATCAGGGCTCTGCACCTCCTAGCTAGTTTGGTTAAAGGGGTAGATAAGTGGCCCAAGATAGGCCTTGCTCTATGCGGTTGGAGTTGTAAAGATTGCACCTCAGAGCTGCAGGTGGCCATATTCCCCAGTAAAGATAAAGCCTGGGAGAATAGAGCTGACAAGCAGTGAGCAGCCAGGGTGAGGTGTGCGTGCACACTTCAGACATGGAGAAAGAGAGACAAAGAGACAGAACAAGAGAGACAGAGACAATGGCTTCGGCATCTGAATCCTTCATTACAGTCCCCAAAGTCTGTAAAGCTGTCTCGACTTCTGCATTTCTTCACTGAGTCAAAGAATTGGCCCGGTATCCACCCAACGGACTCTTATTTTCATAAGATAGTTTGAGTTGGGTTAATGTCATCTGTAACTAGAATCCTAATTAGTGTATTTCCCAATGAGATTGGGAAAGCGTCATCAGATAAACTGAAACATTTTGTTTTGGTTATTAATCGGAAGTGAAGCATTTGCGGATATGTCAATTCCACTTGAAACCTGTAAACGGTTTATGTTTGCAGCAGTGATTATAAGGTAATAGAAGTAAAGGGCTAGATTTTATCACTTTGATCTATGTTTTAAAAATGTCTGGGGGTGGTGGTGGTGGTGGTGGTGGTGGTGATACAGAAGGTGATTTCTGGAAAAAATATATCAGAAATAAATATTTCATAAAATTTAACAACTCTGCAACTAAAAAGGCTGTGTTTTGGTTAAGGTTATTTCTATTGAGTTGTGTTATGCTCCAGGAACATATTTAATTATTGCAAACACTTTATAGAGCCTCTAATGAGAAATGGTTGGGCCAGGAGCCAGGCTAAAGCAGAGCTAAGAACTGTCTGCAAGTCTGCTGCTTTAGACAAGGGGAATGGTGGTAAAGTACTATTTCATCCCTTTTCTGTGGCTTGAAGATTTAAATTCACCTTTCTTTTAGTTTTTAAAGGACTTTAATAAAGATAAAGGTTTTGTTTATGACAATTAAGTAGTTATGCATTGTAGGTCATTGTAAGAATACTGGAGCTAAATGATGTTAATTTAAAACAGTAATATATGAGAAGTTGCAATATGAAACAGTTCTTGAACTGAGTGATAGCAAAGTCTTTAGGATTTGATTTTGATAAGTGAAAATACAGTGGGAAAATGATTTAAGAAATCTTGGTAACACATTTCAGAGTGATATAATACATTACAAAATGTTGTCACCTCTTGGCTTCTTAGGTCAGTAATCTAGTTTCTAGATAATTTTAGTACCATTTTTATTTGGTCCTAACCTGTAATCTTCCAATCAGTTTGCTATTTTCTAAGTACATGTGCTAAAAGTAGTAAAGAAAGATGTTATTTGTAGGCAAGAAAGTATTATGTAGATTATTTTATTAACTATATTATTGCCCATCTTTGGATGATCAAAGAAGAATAATGCTGTATACAGAATTGGGAATCAAAATAAAAGATAAAAATAATCACTACTCTATATTCAGCTTTCATGTTGCCTAAAATTCCATCCCCACCAACATAAAGAGTGGCTGTCAGTTTCCTCTAGGGGAATCTTTTACTGAGTCTTATCTTCTCAGCCTGAGGAACTTGGTTTAGCAGTTTTTAAATCTATCTACTAAAAATATCATAATTTGGAAACTTAGCTGTGACTTAAATTTTTCCTGGTGATGCATCAGGGATCTAACAGGAAATGTCTATTATACAGCAGTTCTCAAAATGTCATCTTGGAAACCCTGAGGATCCCTGAGACCATTTTAGGGGATCTGTGAGGTCAAAAACATTTTCAAAATAATACAAAGATGTTATTTGTGTTTACTATTACTTTAAGTAATTGATAAATAAATATTTTAAAATATTCTCCGTTTCAATTTCAAGTATGATAAATAGCGACAGGTATAATCCACTTAAACAAAAGCTCTTTGGAGCTCTCAATAATTTTTAAGAGTATAAAGGGGTCCTAAGACCAATAAACATGAGAGCTGCTGTTACTTTACAAAGTAGTAGTGTATTTCCACCTATGTGGAAAAGTGGAGATTTAAGCACATTGATTAATGAATGATAACTCCCCTGATTAAGAGAAGGGACAGTGTAAACTGAGAATGGTCGTAGTGGTGAAAACGGGTCATTTTTCATTGAACTTTATGAGGAAGCCCTCACTCCCTGGCACCCACCAATTTTAAGCATGTCTGTTTTATATTACATGTGTTACCTAACATTAATAAGGGTTCTTTCTTTGCCCCTTCCCCATGTTGTTACATACAGTATATAGAGTGTCCACTGAGAAAAATTCTAGTGTGATAATTATAGTGGACACAGGGATTAGTCTAAGCAGCATCAACTGCTACACATTTTGCCTTGATTATCTAGGGGAAAATATTAGGTAATAACCTGAAGATGGCAAATAGTTGTATTCAATTTAGATTATAAAACATGGAGACATTGCTTATGATACCTATATAATAATAGAAATGTGGCATTTATGGCTTTTATCCATGCACGGAATTCATCTGGAGCCAATTAGGTGGAAATACTCAGGAGGAACCTATATAGGAAAACAAACTAAATTCCTTCATATGCTTCTCCCCGTAATTGTTTCAGGGCAGAAAATGCTTGAGAGATCACATTCCTACAGATTACTCAGCAGAATGAAATATTTCTCTAATTCATTACAAACCAATAGTGCTCTGAAAAAGGAGTGCTGGTGGGGGAAGGGCATGCAGAGGAGGGGCAGCAATAGATCCCAGACCCAACCTCTGGATTCTCCTTGAGAAGTCAGATCTTACATCCCATCAGATATAAGGTTAGATGTACATCCATGCTGGGCCTTTCTGTGATGTTGGGAGGACTTCCTGATGATTCATACCCAGCTTTCCCAAGCCTCAAGATTATTCTGGTTACTCAAATGGACAGTCCACAAAATGGTGAGGTCAAAGTGTCAAGGTCATGAAAAACAAAGAAGGGATTGGATCCCTGGGTAAGAAAAAGGAAATTAGTGTGATAATTGGCAAAATTTGAATAATATTTATAGATTAGTACCATATTAATTAATTAGTAGTACTGTATTCATGTTAATTTCCTGATTTTGGTAATTGTGCTGTGGGAGTCTGGGGGAAGGTAATGTGAAAATTATACTATTTTGTAACTTTTTTACGAGTTTGAAATTATTTAAAATTTAAATTTAAAAAATTTAGGTAAAAAATGACAACTACCGAGGCAATTACTAATAAACCTACATCTCAGTCAGGGTCGTAATTGAGAATGGAGGCTGTGGCACTGGGATTCCTGGGGTTGAATCCCAGCTCCACTACCTGCTAATTGCATAACTTTCAAATCAATCTCTAAGTGCTTCAGTTTCCTTATCTGTAAAATGAAGAAAACAGTGCTTCCTACTTTGTAGTGTGGTTGCGAATATCGAATGAACTAATGTACGTAGAGTGCTTAGAAAAGTGCCTGATTCAATAAATGTTTGTTAGAATTATGAAAATTATTTGTGCAGCAACAATTGTTATGTAGGGAATATTAGAATGAAATACAATGTCATTAGTTCTACCTCTAGGTAAGAAACTACATATAAAGCCGTGTAGTTGTCAGCTATGCAGGAGCTTAGACAAATTAGTGGTCAAGGAAGAAGCGAAAAGTTATAATGATGGAATGTCTGAAATTGCAACCGAGGAGCACAGGGGTAGAGAGGTTAGGGTGTCAGGGGAAACCAGTAATGTGACATTTCTAAGCGATTGGAACTTCTGGCGAGGCAGTTCACTATTAGCTCAAGGCAGAGTATTTCTGAGTAACTGATGTTCAAGAAATGAATTCCATGCCACTCTCACTTTGTCTCAGCTTACCCTTCCCCCTCCCCATATCCTCAAGTCCATTCTCTAGTAGGTCTGTGACTTTATTCCTGTTTTGCCCCTAGGTTCTTCAGGACCACTTTTTTTTTTTTTTTTTTAGATTCCATATATATATGTTAGTATACGGTATTTGTTTTTCTCTTTCTGACTTACTTCACTCTGTATAACAGACTCTAGGTCCATCCACCTCACTACAAATAACTCAATTTCGTTTCTTTTTATGGCTGAGTAATATTCCATTGTATATATGTGCCGTACTCTTGGGTGTGTTGATGCATGAGGGCAGATAAAAATGTGCAGGGCTTGCACTCGGTTGCATTTATATGCCTTGTTATTTCTACACAAAAATGCCCAGCCCAGCTTTTGTTAATTGCTATTTAGAGCGATGGTGATTAAAGTAAATACAGGGGTACAAATAGGAATGCTTTAAAATAATGCTGTAATCATTACTAATTCATTTTATATTTATTGTGGTATTAATTCTAATGAATCTTCTTGATATTAATGTGTATGTTTTAAGTACTCAGATTGAATTTTTCACTGTGAGTCAGTATTAATTAAATGAATGGTTGTTATTACCTGTGTAATGGGCCTAGAAGGAATATTATTTTCATGTTTATAGAAATCAATAGTAATGCTTTAATAGTAAAAGTTGTTTTTACTCTTTCAAAAAAAAAAAGAAATTAATTCCCACACAGTATCTAGGCCCAAGGGAAGTTTAAGGGTTTTTTTTCCTCCACATCTTGTTTTATATATGCATCTGCTTTGGACCATCCTGGTGCAGCACACAGAGGGGAGAATGTGGTTAAGATTAGCATTAGAAATCTTAACATTCCAACACAGCAAGGCCTGGAGGAATGGGGGAAGAGTTTCGAATCACCTAAGCCATTAGCTGTGGGAGGATATGCCATGGGAAAACTGGACCTGGGATCATAAAAAACATTTGGTCTGGCTCAGTGTAGCTCAGTCTGTACAATTTCCACCCTGTGGCTTTGCTATTAGGACCAGCTGTAGTGCATTGGACTCACCAAAATTTATATCCTGGAATTTCGCACATTCTAGGAACTCAGCACTTCTCTGTGAAACTTTGAAACTAAGCATAAAGCCATCTAATTGTCAGTTGTCAGCTAATTTCAGGCCATGAAATTAGTGTAATGAACATTTGACAAAGTATAAGAATCAGAACATTGAAATCAAATAGGGGTTTCAATGGGTTACTTGGCTCCTTCCTTTACCTCAGTGTTAAAATCCTCACCTCCTCTCCAGCCATAGCTGACACTAATCAGAGCTGTGCCAGCCAGGGCCCAACCAGGAAGCAGGAATCACTAAATATTTTAAACAAAGGGAGGAACCTCAGGAGAGGTGGAGGGACAGAAGAGGTGGTGTTAGCAGAACCCAAAGGGCTGCCTCTTGTGACAAAAAGCCAGGACCATTAAGGTAGGGACCTAGAACCATGTAAAATGCTGTGTGAGGCATGGAAAAGAGGGAGAGATTCTGTATTTCTCTGTTCCTTCTACCTTTAGTCTTCTACCAGTGCCTCTGACTGGCCAAGCATGCCAGAAAGCCAGTTGGCAAGGGAGCCTGGAAAACACAGTCTGCAGGAACAGGGCAGGGGTGCACCTGTGTACAGATGGGCAGCAATCACTGCAACGCCTCTGCCCGTGCCTGAAACAGTGAATGGCACAGGCACTGTACCGGAAGAGGCTGCCCACCTGCGGCCATGCCTTTTAATTTTTCCAAGCAATTCTGTGAAGTGGTTACTATTATCTCAACTTTATAGATGAGGAAATGGAATCCTGCAGAGGTTCAGGTCTCTGTCTGAGGTTGCAGAGCCAGAAAGGAACTGAGGCCGCCTGGTTCTATACATACTCATCCTGTAGTCTGCATCTGTTCAGCACTTCAAAGCTCACTCTTTATTGTGCTGGAATTGTGGATTTAAAAACACTGGAGGGGCAGAGTCAAGACGGCATACTAAGACGACGCGGAATTCGCGTCTCCTCACAACTAGGGCACCTACCAGGCACCAGTGGGGGACCACCGACACCTAAGGGGTCCACGGTTAGGGGTCCAGCCGTGATGGGGGAGGCCCTGGGGGAGACAGTGGGGGAAGGGCACAAAGGAACAGAAGGGAACACAGCCAGCGCTTTCCCTGTGCGCTTAGGCACCGGGAAGCCTGTTGGGCTCTCGGGCCTAATCCTGTGCCCTTGGAGCCTCCCACCTGATGGGCAGAACCCAAGCCCCGCCCCTACACCCCCACCCAGGGCCCCACCTCTACACTCGGAGACGTCCTTCAGCGCGCTGGGCCTAAACCCCGCCCACACAGCCTCACTCAGAGACGTACCTCCAAACTCTGGAACTCCACACTCCAGAGGCCCTCCTTTCCACGCGCTGCCTCTCCCCTTATGCGCAGGTCCAAAGGAGAGGCCCCGACCCACGCTCAAACGTCCCCCCCCACCCGCCTAGGTCCTGCCCCACCCTAAACACCACCCCTGCCCAAATTCCACCCCCACCTAAACTCCGCCCCCATAGCCAAGGCTTTTTTTTTTCTTTTTTCCTTTTAGATTGGGATTCTGTTTTACCTTGCTGATTCATTGTTGTTGATTCTTTTATATTTTTATTTTTCCTAATAAATCTTTAATTTTTCTAATTTTATTTTATACTTTGTTATTGTTCTCTCCTTTTGGCTTGTTGCCCCCCTACCCCCTGCTTTTTTTTTCTTTTTTCTGCTGTGGATTTATTTTACCTTGTTGCAGTTGTTTCAATTATAGTTTTATTTTTCCTAATATATTTTTTATCTTTCTAATTTTATTCTGTTTTTTATTCTTTGATATTGTACTGCTCCTTTTGTTCTTTCTTTCTTCCTTGTTTTTTTGTTTTACCACACTATGAGGCTTGCGGGATCTTAGTTCCCAGGCTGGAGGTCGGACCCAAGCCCCTGTTGTGGGAGGTCCAAGTCCAAACTGCTGGACTAACAGAGAACCTCAAACCCCAGGGAATATCAATTGGAGTGAGGCCTCCCAGAGGTCCTCATCTCAGCACCAAGACCCAGCTCATCCAACTGCCTGCAAACTCTAGTGCTGGACATCTGACGCCAAACAATCAGTAAGACAGGAAAACAGCACCACCCATTAAAAAAAAAAAAAATGAAACGACAAAAAAATATGTTACAGATGAAAGAGCAAGGTAAAAACCTACAAGGCCAAATAAATGAAGACGAAATAGGCAACCTACCTGAAAGAGAATTCAGAGTAATGATAGTAAAGATGATCCAAAATCTCGGAAACACAACGGAGAAAATACAAGAAACATTTAACAAGGATCTAGAAGAACTAAAGAGCAAACGAACAGTGATGAACAACACAATTAAATAAATTAAAAATACTCTAGAAGGAATCAGTAACAGAATAACTGAGGCAAAAGAACGGGTAAGTGACCTGGAAGATAAAATGGTGGAAATAACTGCCAGGGAGGAGAATAAAGAAAAAAGAATGAAAAGAATTCAGGACAGTCTCACAGACCTCTGGGACAACATTAACTGCACCAACATTTGAATTATAGGGGTCCCAGAAGAAGAAGAGAAAAAGGAAGGGTCTGAGAAAATATTTGAAGAGACTATAGTTGAAAACTTCCCTAACATGGAAAAGAAATAGTCAATCAAGTCCAGGAAGCACAGAGAGTAGCATACAGGATAAACCCAAAGAGAAACACACTGAGACACATATTAATCAAACTATCAAAGATTAAATACAAAGAAAAAATATTCAAAGCAGCAAGGGAAAAGCAACAAATAATATGCAAGAGAATCCCCATAGGTTAACAGCTGATTTTTCAGCAGAAACTCTGCAAGCCAGAAGGGAGTGGCGGACATATTTAGAGTGATGAAAGGGAAAAACCTACAACCAAGATTACTCTACCCAGCAAGGATCTCACTCAGATTCGATGGAAAAATTAAAACCTTTACAGATAAACAAAAATTAAGAGAATTCAGCACCACCAGACTAGCTTAACAACAAATGCTAAAGGAACTTTTCTAGGCAGGAAACACAAGAGAAGGAAAAGACCTACAATAACAAACCCAAAACAATTAAGAAAATGGTAATAAGAACATACATATCAATCATTACCTTAAATGTAAACGGATTAAATGCTCCAACCAAAAGACATAGACTGGCTGAATGGATACAAAAACAAGACCCATACATATGCTGACTACAAGAGACCCACTTCAGACCAAGGGACACATGCAGACTGAATAAGGGATGGAAAAAGATAGTCCGTGCAAATGGAAATTAAAAGAAAGCTGGAGTAACAATTCTCATATCAGACAAAATACACTTTAAAATAAAGACTATTACAAGAGACAAAGAAGGACACTACATAATAATCAAGGGATCAAGCCAAGAAAAAGATATAACAATTGTAAATATTTATGCGCCCAACATAGGAGCACCTCAGTACATAAGGCAAATGCTAACAGCCATAAAAGGGGAAATCAACAGTAACACATTAATAGTAGGGGACTTTAACACCCCACTTTCACCAATGGACAGATCATCCAAAATGAAAATAAATAAGGAAACACAAGCTTTAAATGACATATTAAACAAGATGGACTTAATTAATATTTATAGGACATTCCAACCAAAAACAACAGAATACACTTTCTTCTCAAGTGCTCATGGAACATTCCCCAGCATAGATCATAGCTTGGGTGACAAATCAAGCCTTGGTAAATTTAAGAAAATTGAAATCGTATCAAGTGTCTCTTCCGACCACAGCACTATGAGACTAGATATCAATTACAGGAAAAGATCTGTAAACAATACAAACACATGGAGGCTAAACAATACACTACCAAATAACCAAGAGATCACTGAAGGAATCAAAGAGGAAATCAAAAAATACCTAGAAACAAATGACAATGAAAACAAGATGACCCAAAACCTATGGGATGCAGCAAAAGCAGTTCTAAGAGGGAAGTTTATAGCAATACAAGCCTACCTCAAGAAACAAGAAAAATCTCAAATAAACAACCTAACCTTACACCTAAAGCAATTAGAGAAAGAAGAACAAAAAACCCCAAAATTAGTGAAGGAAAGATCATAAGGATCAGATCAGAAATAAATGAAAAATAAATGAAGGAAATGATAACAAAGATCAATAAAATTAAAAGCTGGTTCTTTGAGAAGATAAACAAAATTGATAAACCATTAGCCAGACTCACCAAGAAAAAAAGGGAGAAGACTCAAATCAACAGAATTAGAAATGAAAAAGAAGTAACAACTGATACTGCAGAAATACAAAGGATCATGAAGGATTACTACAAGCAACTATATGCCAATAAAATGGACAACCTGGAAGAAATGGACAAATTCTTAGAAAAGCACAACCTACCGAGACTGAACCAGGAAAAAATAGAAAATATAAACAGACCAATCACAAGCACTGAAATTGAAACTGTGATTAAAACTCTTCCAACAAACAAAAGCCCAGGACAATGTGGCTTCACAGGCGAATTCTATCAAACATTGAGAGAAGAGCTAACACCCATCCTCCTCAAACTCTTCCAAAATAGAGCAGAGGGAGGAACGCTCCCAAACTCATTCTATGAGGCCACCATCACCCTGATACTAAAACCAGACAAAGATGACACAGAAGAAGAAAACTACAGACCAATATCACTGATAAACATAGTTGCAAAAATCCTCAACAAAATACTAGCAAACAGAATCCAGCAGCACATTAAAAGGATCATACACCATGATAAAGTGGGATTTATCTCAGGAATGCAAGAATTCTTCAATATACACAAATCAATCAATGTGATACACCATATTAACAAATTGAAGGAGAAAAACCATATGATCATCTCAATAGATGCAGAAAATGCTTTTGACAAAATTCAACACCCATTTATCATAAAAACTCTCTAGAAAGTAGGCATAGAGGGAACCTACTTCAACATAATAAAGGCCATATATGACAAACCCACAGCCAACATCGTTCTCAATGGTGAAAAACTGAAACCATTTCCTTTAAGATCAGGAACAAGACAAGGTTGCCCACTCTCACCACTATTATTCAACACAGTTTTGGAATTTTTAGCCACAGCAATTAGAGAAGAAAAAGAAATAAAAGGAATCCAAATTGGAAAAGAAGAAATAAAGCTGTCACTGTTTGCAGATGACATGATACCATACGTAGAGAATCCTAAAGATGCTACCAGAAAACTACTAGACCTAATCAATGAATTTGGTAAAGTAGCAGGATACAAAATTAATGCACAGAAATCTCTGGCATTCCTATACACTAATGATGAAAAATCTGAAAGTGAAATCAAGAAAACACTCCCATTTACCATTGCAACAATAAGAATAAAATATCTAGGAATAAACCTACCCAAGGAGACAAAAGACCTGTATGCAGAAAAGTATGAGACACTGATGAAAGAAATTAAAGATGATACAAACAGATGGAGAGACATACCATGTTCTTGGATTGGAAGAATCAGCATTGTGAAAATGACTATACTACTCAAAGCAATCTACAGATTCAGTGCAATCCCTATCAAACTAACAATGGCATTTTCCACAGAGCTAGAACAAAAAATTTCACAATTTGTATGGAAACACAAAAGACCCTGAATAGCCAAAGCATCCTGAGAAAGAAAAATGGAGCTGGAGGAATCAGGCTCCCAGACTTCAGACTATATGACAAAGCTACAGTAATCAAGACAGTATGGTACTGGCACAAAAAGAGAAATATAGATCAATGGAACAGGATAGACAGTCCAGAGGTAAACCCACACACCTATGGTCACCTTATCTTTGATAAAAGAGGCAAGAATATACAATGGAGAAAAGACAGCCTCTTCAATAAGTGGTGCTGGGAAAACTGGACAGCTACATGTAAAAGAATGAAATTAGAACACTCCCTAACACCATACACAAAAATAAACTCAAGATGGATTAAAGACCTAAATGTAAGGTCAGACACTATAAAACTCTTAGAGGAAAACATAGGCAGAACACTCTATGGCATAAATCACAGCAAGATCCTTTTTGAGAAATGGACATAAAAACAAAAATAAACAAATGGGACCTAATGAAACTGCAAAGCTTTTGCACAGCAAAGGAAACCATAAACAGGACCAAAAGACAACCCTCAGAATGGGAGAAAATATTTGCAAATGAAGCAACTGACAAAGGATTAATCTCCAAAATCTCCAAAATATACAAGCAGCTCATGCAGCTCAATATCAAAAAAACAAACAACCCCATCCATAAATGGGCGGAAGACCTAAACAGACATTTCTCCAAAGAAGATATATAGTCTACAAACAAATGAAAACATGCTCAATATCAGTAATCATTAGAGAAATGCAAATTGAAACTACAATGAGATATCACCTCACACCAGTCAGAATGGCCATCTTCAGAAAGTCTACAAACAATAAATGCTGGAGAGATGTGGAGAAAATGGAACCCTCTTGCACTGTTGGTGGGAATGTAAATTTGATACAGCCACTATGGAGAACAGCATGGAGGTTCCTTAAAAAACTATAAATAGAGCCACCATACGACCCAGCAATCCCACTACTGGGCATATACCCTGAGAAAACCATAATTCAAAAAGTTTCAGGCTTCCCTGGTGGCGCGGTGGTTGAGAGTCCGCCTGCCGATGCAGGGGACCCGGGTTTGTGCCCCAGTCCGGGAAGATCCCACATGCCGCGGAGCGGCTGGGCCTGTGAGCCATAGGCGCTGAGCCTGCGCATCTGGAGCCTGTGCTCCGCAACGGGAGAGGCCACAACAGTGAGAGGCCCGCGTACCGCAAAAAAAAAAAAAAAAAGTGTCATGTATCACAATGTTCACTGCAGCACTATTTACAATAGCCAGGACATGGAAGCAACCTAAGTGTCCATTGACAGATGAATGCATAAAGAAGATCTGGTACATATATACAATGGACTCTTACTCAGCCATAAAAAGAAACAAAATTGAGTTATTTGTAGTGAGGTGCATGGACCTAGATTCTGTCATACAGAATGAAGTAAGTCAGAAAAAGAAAAACAAATACCGTATGCTTCCACATATATATGCGATCTAAAAAAAAAGTTCTGATAAGCCTAGGGGCAGGACAGGAATAAAGACACAGGCAAAGAGAATGGACTTGAGGATGGGGAGGGGAAGGGTAAGCTGGGACAAAGTGAGAGAGTGGCATGGACATATATCCACTACCAAATGTTAAATAGCTAGTGGGAAGCAGCTGCATAGCACAGGGAGATCAGCTTGGTGCTTTGTGACCACCTAGAGGGGCGGGATAAGGAGTGTGGGAGGGAGACTCAAGAGGGAGGGGATATGGGGATATACATATGCATATAGCTGATTCACTTTGCTATACAGCAGAAACTAACACAGCACTGTAAAGCAATTATACTCCAATAAAGATGTTAAAAAGAAAAACACAAAAAAAACACTGGAGCTAAAAGAGAATTCATCCAGCCTGCCTTTAAGGCGGAGAAAATTGAGGTCTGGAAATACTTGCTTAAAGTCACATATCTGGTACCAGCTGGGGGTGGAAGAGATAATGCGAGATAGTACCAGTCAACATGCTCTGTACTTTCTTCAGTAGTGCTCATGGTCCTGGAGAAGAAATAGAAAATTGAGTGCTCAAACGGATCCAGCATTGTCACATGGTCTGGCAGGCGAGGCATGCTGGTTAGAGAGCAAGTAAACAGAGAGCTTTCCTAACATAAGCCAGAGGGAATTGCTGGACTCTGAGAAGGGGAGCGTCAAAGGACAGGGTCTCCTGAGGTTTAAATTTTGACTTAATGAGAGAAAAATACTGAAAGAAGTGAATGGATGGAAGGTTAAGATC
The DNA here is from genome assembly GCF_011762595.2 of Tursiops truncatus. Lineage (NCBI taxonomy): Eukaryota > Metazoa > Chordata > Mammalia > Artiodactyla > Delphinidae > Tursiops > Tursiops truncatus. The sequence continues at coordinate 42,782,788 of NC_047045.1, forward strand.
AGAGAATGTGATTGTTAAGGCTAGGTTTCAGGACCATGTGGTCTAGTACAGTAGCCACTAGTCCCATGCAGCTACTCCAAATTGAGATGTGCTGTAAGTGTACAATATGGACCAGATTTTGAAGACTTAGTATGAAAAAAGTAATGCAAAATATCTCAATATTTTAAAATATTTAATCCATGTTGAAATAATAATATTTGGGGTATATTTAGTTAAATATGTTATTAAAATTACTTTTATCTGTTACTTTTTTAATGTGGCTACTAGAAAAGTTAAAATTGCATATGTGGCTTGCATATATGTATTATATGTTATATTTCTACTGGATGGTGATGTGTTAGTGGATGTGTATTTATAGATTCAAGACAGCTTTTCAAAATGTGGTTTTAGATAATTTAATGGCTATATGGAACATATTTGAGCAATATTTTGAAAATAGAAAAATTATGACCACATAAAGAATAAATAAGTATTTTAATATGTGTTAATAATAATGATAATTGCTTAATGTAATTGAGGGAGTTATCCTAGCTTTACACCAAGGTTTTGGTATCAAGTTCATTTGTAGATAGTTTAATACATAGATTATGTATGATACTCAGCAGTTTTGTATTCTTAATCTTTATTTGTATTAAATAAGCCCTATACTTCCAATCGTGAGTTTGCAGAATAGAAATAATTACTTGGTGGCTGTCAAATAGTGCTGGCTCTTCAGAATGAATGTGCGTCCAGAAATTCAGAGAGATTTCTCATGTAAACTAATTACAGTACTGTTAACAAACATTTCCCACTCAAAGTAGACATTGGAAGATACATGCAAACAGATTTCTAACCCATTATTTAGTTACATTTATCTCTGTAAATTATACTTTAATTTTTATAGAATTTGAATGTGGTTTAAAAATAAAACCCTCTCATATATGATCAAAAGATCTTTGGCAATCATGCCAAGACCACATAATGGGGAAAGCTCAGTCTCTTCAACAAATGGTGTTAGAAAATTAGATATCCACATGCAAAACAATAAAGTTAGATCCTTACCTACACAAAAATTAAGTCAAAGTAGATTAAAGACCTAAATGTAAGACCTCAAACTATAAAACTCCCAGAAGAGAACAGGTGAAATGCTTCATGACATTGGATTTGACAATGATTTCTTGCTTATGACAACAAAAGCATACGCAACAAAAGTAGACAAATGAGACTACATTAATCTTAAAAACTTCTGCACATTAAAGGAAACAATCAACAGAGTGAAAAGGCAGCCTACAAACTGGGAGAATATTTGCAAATTACATATGTGATATACGGTTAATATCCAGAATATATAAAAACTCGTATAGCTCAACAACAAAAAAATCCAATTTTTTTAATCCAACCCAATTAAAATACAAGCAAAGGACTTGAATAGACATTTCTTCAAAGAAAATATATAAATGGCCAACAAGCTAAGAAAAGATGCTCAACATCACTAATCATTAGGGAAATGCAAATCAAAATCCTGATGACCTATTACCTCATACCTATCAGGATGGCTACCATCAAAAAACCCAGAAAATAACAAGTCGTGGTGGGAATGTGGAGAAATTGAAATCCTTGTGCACTGTTGGTGGAAATGTAACATGGTGAAGGTTCTATGGAAAAATAGTACGAAAGTTCCTCAAAAAGTTAAAAATACCATTACCATATGATTCAGTGACTGAACTTTGGGATAGATATCCAAAAGAATTGAAAGCAGGATCTCAAAAGATACTTGCACAACCCTGTTTATTGCAGCATTAATCGCAATAGCCAAGAGGTAGAAGCAACCCAAAATGTCCATTGATGGATGAATGGATAAATGAAATGTGGTATATATATATTTGTAATGGAATATTATTCATTCTTGATAAAGGAGATCCTATTATATGCTACAACATAGATGAAATTTGAGGACATTATGCCAAGTGAAATAAGCAAGTCACACAAATGCAAACACTGTGTGAAAGTACCTGAAGTGGTCAGACTGATAGAAAGTGACAGGTAGGAGGAGGAAATGGGAAGATGTTCAACTGGTATTGAATTTCACTTTTGCAAAACAAAAAATTTCTGGAGATCTGTTGCAAAACAATGTGAATATAGTTAACACTACTGAATTGCACACTTAAAGTTGGTTAAGGTGGTAAATTTCATGACTTTTTTTACCACAATTTTTAAAAAACTTGATAATATGGTATCAATATCTCCAATGTGTGAAAAAAATCATGAAGTGTTGGGGAAGCATGAAACTTGCAGCAACTGACCTAAAAATACAGCAGTTCCATCTTTGTAAGAAATCCTCGTAGTTTTTTCAGATGATTCTCAACATTAAAACGTGTGAGTTTTTTAATGTTTAAGTGATAAAAGCAGGTTATCCAAGGCAGAACATTTGAGAAAGCCACTTGAAATAGTTCTGAGCAATATCAGTGTCATTATGAAGTGTTTATATCTTATTCCTTAGTTCAAAAATAGATGTATCAGTATCTTTCCCTTTAACAACCAGCAAACTTTCTTATATTCACTGCCCTACCTATTTCTCCTTAAAGTGTTCAAATATCATACACCCAGTGATCCCACGTAGTTATGTTCACAAAGTTTCATGTTTCTTTCAACACTGAATCTACATATGAGGAGGGGTACGGTGTTCATTAGCAACAGCTCTTTGTGAACGAGTATGTGTATTGATTGATGCGCAGGTGCGCTTAGTTTTATTTGTGCAGCAACATATCCTGTTGCCACACACATAGTTGAAATTTGTCCGCATTGATCTAAATGAACTTCGCCAATCTGTATCTGGGTTGCAAAGTCATCATCATCTACCAAAAATCACATCTCTGTCAGTGCAGAACAAATAATCACATAGCACTTTGTCCTCATATATCCCACACATACTTGGACCTAATTCATGTTCTATGTATTAGTGACATTTATAGAACTGTAAAACAGAATATCAGCACAGTTAACACAAACAGAAGAGCAGTTGCTCCTCTAAATGATACATCATTGATACTATGCAAAATACACTGGTGTATTTTGTATTCAACTTATTTTGCTTTCTTTCCAAAACACACACACACAGAGAGAGAGAGAGAGAGAGAGAGAGAGAGAGAGAGAGACTAAATTGACTATGATGATGGCCTTATAAACTTCTCAGCAATAGTATGTCTTATACCTGTTTGTGCTATGAGGCATACGACTTTGAAAGTTGCTGTTGTTGTTTTAGTTTCTTCTCTGCCTCTGGCAAGCAAATTCATCATTATTTTTTCCTCATTCTGGAAGAACTCAGTTGGTTTACCAGAGAGGTCACTGTGCTTTTCTGAAAACAATATAAAAGCTTTTACGACTTTATAATGTTATTTGATATACTTTCAACAGAACATGTGCTGAGACTAATTGATCACTGGTTCAATAAAATTGAATTTTCAGATACTCATTATTATGTAGCCTATTGTCATTTTGTCCTTTTCTATTCATGTGAAATGATTACACTTGCAGAGTCATTTGCCTTGCTCATAGAGGCTCACATCAGATGTCATCATGAAGTTTGGTTCACTGTTGATAACTTGCCTGGCTCTAGTAATTTGTTGATTACTTTTGCCACTTTTGTGCCTCAATAAACAACTTTTGAGCCATTGATCCATTTTTTCCCTAAATTTGAAATATGTTATAGGATAATAACAACTGCAAACAGAAACAGATACATTCTGAAACAATATATTAGCTGAGATGGCTCTAAACTTGAATGCTAGATAAAAACTATTGACTGTTTCAGTTGTACATGTGCATCCATTAAGCATGTGATGATTTTTAAGAACATAATAGGATTTCTGGCACTTCTTATTCTTCGGCTCTCAAGTCTCCTCTTTCTGAAGGGCCTTCCCCCAGTACCATATTTATTCTCTTCTTCCCAGACCTCAAACCTTAACCCTCACCTCTCCCTTTCACACTACCATGTTTTATTTCTTCATGCACTGTACTGTAAAATAAATTTATTAGTGTTTACTTATAGATGATTCCCCTTGATTAAAAATGAATCTCCAAGATAGCAAGGGCATTGATTATCCTGGGAAAAACAAACGAAACACTCTGTTCAGTAGATTAAAAAAACCTAGGCTTGGCTTATTCAACTTCATGGCCAAGGAAACTCATGCTTCCAAGAAGTTCTCAGCTAAACACATGAACAAAGCCTGTTATACACACAGAAAAGAACAGATGATGACACAAACACCTGCATGTTTAATCCCAGACAATGGTAAATGATAAAGAACAAGGTTTTGTAATATATTGAAACCAAGGTCATGGACCAAAGCTGGCTAAAATAATTTTTCCTCTAGTAATAAGGTCATATGATAAGTTTCATACCATTATATTTCCTGGGGTAAATGTTTCTCTGGCTTTAGCATTTTATGGTTACTGCTGCATCCCCTCTGTGTACAACAGTGACCAATATAGACTAGAAACTCAAGAAATATTTGTTGAATAGATAAATATTAAATTTGGCTACTTGATAATGTATTGCTTCTTTCTTTTTGTAATTGTTTTATTTCTCCCTTCCCCTAACTCTGAGATCATGAGCCCCATGAGAACAGGATCTTATCTGTCTTATTCACTGCTGTATCTTCAGTGCAACAATAGTGCCTGGCCATTAGTTGATGCATAATGAAATTTAGGGACTAAATGAATGAGATTTGTGAAATTAAAGACAAAATGGTTTCATTATCTTTTGTTTTAAACTGCCACATATTTGCTGACATCGTTGGTAATCATCAAAGATCTCCAGGCCACATTTTGAGAAACTGCTTAGGGCATACCCATGAGAGTGGTTTTCTGAAATATAAAAAAAGATCGTCAGGGCAGAGGTTAATGCTACACTAAGATGCATGATCAAGGTGGATGTGAGCATGCCCCAAGATGTTGGCAATGGAGAGGTACAATGTGAGTTAATTGTAAGCGTCTTCAGTGACTGTAGGGAGTAGTGTGGAGATGATGGGTGGCAGAAATGAGGGTGGAAAGAGATTGGTTTACCCAGCTGGAGAGGAACAATGATGCTGTGAAGAGAACCTGACTAGGGGTTCAATTCCCACTCCACTTCAAAAGCTAGGTCAGTTACATAACCTGTTTGAAGCTTACTTCCAAGGAGTGTTATATGGAAATTAAATATCACTGCCTCATGGGTTTGAAGTGAGATTTATAGAAAATAAGCCAATGTCTTCAGACAACGCCTGTCATGTTATTATTTGCTCATAATATATGGACACTTATAGGTGCATCCCATCTTTTGGAACAAGGGTGAAAGAATAATGGTGTGAAAATGTTGGTGGGAATTCAGGAGTGTTATGACCGTTGAAATATAAGGAGAAGAAAAACGAACAACTTTTTCAGATGAAAGAGAAAACCATGAAGATGCATTAGAGGGATTATTCTATGAAGAAACTAAGTTCATAGTAAAACATAGTGATAATGGATGGAGGTTCCATTGGAATCACTGGAACTGATGTTTTTTCATTGAATCAGTAGAGGGAGGATAAGGAAGAGGAGGGGTTGAGATGGATCTGGGGAAAGCTTTGCCAGTCCAGGGGGGCTCAGCCTTGGCAGAGACTGAATCACAGAATGTGGGAAGCAGCGCATTAGAGTGGACAGTGGAAATGTGGGTTGTACCAAGATCCCATCAGAACTTAGGAACACAAATATTTTTACTTCTACAGAGTTTCAACCCCAGTTATATACAAAGGGTAAGAGTTATACTTGGTTAATTCAACATTGGATTTCAGATACTGGCCTCCAAGGGGCAGGGCTGATGGGAGATCCAAAGCCTTGTTCCCTGCGCTTTCAGGGGGGTCCCAAGGAGAGTATGAGTATGATGAGTAAATCCTTTGCATTTCAGTTCTTCCGATTAGACCAAAGTGGGAGTTAGTCCATGCTTTCTGGTGTAAAGTAAGTAGTGTGGACAAGTTGAAAGATCACAAAGGCGTTATTTGGACAGGACTGGATTTGAGTCTCAGCTTCTTCAGGGGTGTAAATTTGGAAAAATAACTTAGCCTTCCAGGGATTCTCTTCTCATTTGTAAAATGAGGATAATAATAACTACCTTTCCAGGTATTTGTGAGTCTTAAAATAACACGAGCATGCTGCCTTAATAATTATGTTGGAGATAGTGAATAAAAAGCGCATTTCTGTCCTGTGCATTTACAAGTTATATCTCACAGTTTTGAAAAATGCTTCATCTTGCTCTTTTAACAGTAAACAAATATGTATTGAGTGTCTGCTAAGTGCAGGCTCTGTGGAGTGCTGGGAATATTATGTATGTCTATGGGAAAAAGGTAGACATAGCCATGGCCCTCACAGAGCTTATAGACCAAGTGTATAGTCTGATCCAGATTTTTATTATTAAAACCATCAGGTCATGGTGTAAGTTTAACTCCTGTGCAGCCAAACCCATATTTTATTAGAGCAGCTCTATTCAGTGCTAATTTGTAATTTAATCTGACCTCTAATGAAAGGGCTTTCTTCTGTGGTAATGTGTTTATTTCTAGAGCATTGAGGAGAGTTAGCCCTCCATCTATCACCTCCTCTTGGTGCCATTACTGTTTTAATCTTTACAATGAGCCATTTATAATGAAATGAAAATATTAATCATGATCATTTAAATCAGATAAATAAGATTAGCTTTTAGGTAGTCTTATTCCTTAGGAATAATGTACTGCCTTGTGACACATGAAACACTGTTGTCAGGAGGGAATCAGAGTTTCATAGTCACAAATATGAGAAACCACTGCTATCTGCCTTTGAATGCTGAGAGAAGGAAATAAAAGGTTTTTTCCCCCACATATAAACTTGACTCCCAGATACAAAGACAAAGACACACAAAGTTCTATTCATCTCATTATTTTATTGGAAAGGCAGGAGAAGTGTAAGCATCAAGATGACTTCAGTATCTTTATATATCCAAACTGGAAATTGTAAGACAAATATATATTCCCAGGCAAAGTGATCTTTAATCACTGAAGCAGTACATTACAAGAGGATGTCAGATCTCTCAGAATACACACTCTGATATGGATCACGTCACATCTTTACACAAAACACTTATTCAGCATAAACTAGCTTTTCAGAAGCTGCCACTGCCCTTCCCCCTCCATTTCCACTTGCCATGCTCCCTTCCTCCCTTGGGAAGATGCTTGCTAGTTCCATTTGCTTTCAGCACCAGCGTTGCCATGGAAACTCGCCTCCTTGTCTTCCCCCTCCCCAGTTACCAAGTACAGCTTCTGGACTCAGTGCCAAGACCTCCTCTGTACAACCTCAATGTTCTTTCAGTGTTTAGACAAATCTGGTGGAAAATGTTGTTTATGGTTTTTTTTCCACAGTACTACAGCTGTATGTTTTGTGTAACACATTTCCCATGGATCTATCCATGTCCTGAAGGAGATTATTTCCACCCCGCCTTGTCCACCATAGCTTAAAAAACTTGTATTATTTGGTCTGATTTTTAATATGGCATAAAAGGTAACTCAGGATTACAGATATTCCATCTTTGTTGTGTTTTATTACATCCTGAATTTAATACTACATATACATTGTTTCTGTACTTTGGGAGATCATTTCTATTTTGTGAAAATTGTAGCACTAATGCCTTTTTCAAAAAAACCCAGGCAGTAATGTAAATTATCTCTCATAGCTTAGAAGTCCATTAAAGTACATCTGTGGACCTTAGGTTATTTCAGCCATTATAATTCAGACGTTTAAATAATATATTGGCATCCCCCATTACTTGAACTTATAGTTTGATGCCTTACTTAGTACATTTTATGCAGACTTGTATTGTATATAATTTAATTAGTCATTCTAACACTGATTTATGCTGACACAAAAAGTTTTGTTGATGTGAAATGACTTTTTGTCCCTTCCCCCACCTTTAAAATGTCAATTTTGGCTATATATTTCTCAAACATTAAAATGTAGGCTCAGCAAAGTATTTATTTGTTTAACATTTTTTTTATTATAAATAAGTCACGTCAGCTGTCCCACTGTGCTGACACTGCCATTTTTTCATTATGAACATTTATATTTAAAAATTTAAAAAGAGAGGTCTTCTATTTGGAAAAAAATCCCTCTGATAAACAGCAGAGGGAGCAGTATTTCCTTCTTTTTGACACAATGCAGTGGTGTTTTGTAAATTCCTATTTCACCTTTCTTTTTTCCTGTAAACGTAACCTCCTCTGTCATAATCTCCGCTGTTGATTTTCTATTCCTTTCTTTCTGTTTTTAGCGGGGAGGGAAGTCTAGTGGTGGCGGGAGTAGGACCACCCATTTTGATCAAGGGAACAAAGGTTAAATTCTTTCTGGTTTGCTACTTTCTCTTAGGATATAGTTAAATATTAGAAATCTTTGTCTTCTACTGTATATTTTTGCTTTTGCAACAATACTTTAAAAAAATCTATGGCACCACTTACAGAGAGGCCCCGGCATTGTGTGGTCAACTGGAGTGAATGCGTGTATTCTCTGGGGCCTGCCCTGTGAGAGACTGTCTCCCTGTTGTTCTCACTGTGAGCTGAGTTAGGAGCCGTGCACATCTGAATAACAGAGTCTTTTCTGCCTGGTGCAATCCTGGATTGTTACAGTCTACAGGCCAGCCATGCTGTCACCGGCACAAATTGATTTAACCATCAATTGCTGTGGTCATTAAAGCTGCTAAAAGTCCTCGCCAAACTGATGAATTGCAACTGAATGTGAAATGAGTCCCTAAGTCCGTTTCCCACCATCTCATATCAAAGGCTATTGTATCCCTGCAAAGTAACGGGTCGGAGGTTCAGGCTGGAGTTCAACAATGGGCCCTGTCAGAGGATAGAGCTCCATTCACTCTGGCAGCCCCAATTACAGTTTGCTTTCCATACCTTATTGTATAAAATTTGCATCCAACTAATACATTGAATTATTGGCATACTTTGGGTGTCAAAGGAGTTCACTGAATGGTTTGTCCTTAAAATACATGGAATTCTAAGCATCTGCTGGCTACTGGGTCGTGACAATGAAAGGATTCCCTGGTTTTTCACTGCTTGCAGAAGGACTCATGTTTTTCAGCTCAGATTTAACACTTCAAAACACTCTGCACAACTTCTTCCACATTCACAGCCATAAACCCATTTCTGGATTTTTTGAGAGGAGCTGTAGGGAAGGAATGGTACAGTTCCTGCCTAAAAAGAATGTAATTTAAAAACTTAAATGATTCACTATAATCTCTTTGGGACCCAAATTAATGGGCAAAACCAGACTTACAATTTGATGGGGTTTTTCTTAACCTGAAGAAAAGTGGGGAGTGAAATAATAGTGAAGCAAAATTAAAATCACATGTAGGCATAGATTTCAATGACCAGAGAACTTTCATTAGCTTTTTAAGGAAAACATATAGATTAGATTTTAAGTTGTTATGGTTAAGCCAGTGAGGAACCAGGCAATGAACATGTCGATGTTGCTACTAATGATTTCTTTATTTATTCAACAACTAAGTCTGTGGAGATGAACCATCACAGAAAATTAAATCCTTCAAGTTCTGATATTGCAATACTAGTAGAGAACTTCAGGGGAAGATGTCATGTTTTGTAGCAACATTTAATATGCTCCTGCTGATGACAGAATTCTTCTTTTTCCTATCAGATAATCTCTGAGTAATAATTTTGTTTTGAGTCTTAGGTTAAATATGTCAAATAATTTTATTTATGCATACAGTTTCTTACGTAGTTTTCACAAATTCACTTGAGTTTTTTCTTTAATGTTTAGATTAATATTTAAGAGCCGTGTAAAGAGTCCTTGTTTTTAATTCCAGGGTTTTTGTTGTCTATTCTTTCTCCTTTTCTATTCCCAAACCTCACAGTAGTACGACTTTAGCATCTAAAGTTTTCCAAGGTGCATTAGAGGAAGCTCTGTAGGAGAAACAGGACTTTGGAGATCAAAGGCAAAGAGCTCCATTTTTACTCCTGAAACCCCACACGCTCTGGTTATTTTCTTTCCCGAGCTCGTCTTGTCACGAAGTGCTATCAATAGGGCTGAAAAGAGCAGATGTGGAAAACAAAATAAATCTGACTTAATATTATAATGGAGATTACATGAATACAAAGTAGAGAGGAAAGTAAGCAAAGCCAGCAAGGACCACAGTGCCATAGAGAAGAGAGAGGAAGAAGGGAAGTTTTGCTTAAAGAATCAGTGCATAGGTCAGAGGTTCAGGCCATTCAGATGTATTAATAATGAGCTGGCAGACAGATCCAGGTTTGTGTTTCCCTAGACTCTATTTACCATAGACTTTGCGTCTCCAGTAACTGTGTGTGGAAATCCATCAGTAAGAACTGTTACATTTTGCCCAAGGTTCCAAATGACCCTTGAAGAAGGTCATTGGATTCTTGTCTTTGAAAGATCTATTGTTCAAAACAAGGGAAAAGCACAAGCTCCCTTGGCAAAAAAAGAAAAAAACCTGACTCCAGATTGCTTAAGCATTGTAAACCAAATGGAATGTCTATGTTTTATGACCCAAAGAACTATAGTACATTTTAGATGGAATATGATATGGAAATCAATTCTTTTTATAATCTTCACTCACAGAACAGCACTAGATATCTTACACTTATTTGCGAAATAAAACTAACACAATACAATCTCCCCAAATCTCTTAAAGATCATTTGCTTCTGGTTATTTATTGTGGACCAACAGTTTATAATTGTTTTTAACATTAATGTGGTAGCAGAATTTCTATATTTATCATGATTATTAATTTATATCTTGACTTACTTAAAAGTTCTTAAGCCAAAATGATATGAGAAAGTCCTATTTTAGTGTTATATAAATAACTTTAGATTGTCTAGTACTTATGAAAGTATACATTGAAATATATGTGCTTACTGAAAATACTGGGATAGTATAGTACCAGAGCTTCGTAAAGCCTTAAATGAACTTGAACGTTAAATTTAAAAGTAATATTTTACTTGAATATACATTTTAAAACAATTTTAAGAGGACTTTACTAAGAATTTTTCATTATTTCCTTCCACTAGATTGAGGACAGCAGCAAGCCTGCCTACTTTGTGAGTACTCATATGCAGTGCATGTAATAATTATTTGATATGTATGTGTTGAGTGAATGAATACCGTCTCACAGTACTGCTATAAGATAGGCAGTACTTTAAAATTAACCACGCATTTGGTGGGCATTTTCAGTTTGAAGGCTCATGTCTTTCTTAACGCTTGGGAATTTTTCTTCTGTATATTTTTGTTGTTGTTGAGTTCCTTCACATTTTTCCTCTGTTTTCTCTGTTTGGAAAACCTAATAGTTGGATGTTGGACTTTCTGAACTGAATCTCTAAATTTCTCTCTCAAATTTTCATTTTTATACACGTATATATTATTTTTGCCTAGGGGTAAATTCTTAAGAGACTCTATTTTCAGTATAGAGACTGATGAGTGGGAAGAGGTATTAACTGGTTTCAAAACCTTCAATTAATTCGTTTTTAGCCCCACTTTTCACTCCATCCTCCATAATACCGAAAATGAGTCTGAGGAATCCCTAGATTTTTGCTGGAAAGACCTCCTTTCTCAGCTTTAACCACTCGGTATGTTTTAAAGCCTTCAACTCTCTCTGCCTTGTCTCATTTATCAAATATTCCATAATCTTCTTTCTCTTTCTATCCCAATTTAAATACGTATGTGTGTGTGTATATATATATGTATATGACCATATATATATATATGGTTCAATCTGGAGATGGCCTCCCTCATACTTTCCTTATTTTTAGGGTTTATATCTTTAAAAATTACTATTATTTTAGTAAGATTTCCTCATCTGCCACCTTGAACTAGGCTATTTATTTTAGGATCTAAGACATTGTTTATTGATTGACTGATTTTGGGGAATTACTTCATTTTTATTTTATTTTACATAGTCTGTTATTTTTACAGAAGAAGCACAGGAACATTGCAGAAAATCAGAGAAGCAAAAGTTTAAAAAATTAAGACATAATTCCAGAAATCACGACTGTGCATCCTTGCAGATCTGTCTGTCTATCCAGCCAACTATCCACCTACCTAACTATGCACATACACATGCACATTTTTGAACCCAAATGAGATTACATGGTACATACTCTTTTGTAACCTGTGTTTTCAATAAACTTTGCCTTTCTATTTTAGTAGATGTTCATTGCATTTCATACCCAGAAAGCTTTGTGGATCTGAATTCAAGGTCATGAATTTAACATGGGGCCATTCAGTGTGGTTATGCTGTTTGCTCCAGCACTGTTCAGCTGTGTGAGTGAAAATACAAACTGAGTAGAGAGTTGGATTTAACCAGAACTGGGCTTTCGACAGATGAGAATGATGAATTAATGGGGGGCAAGGGAGTTGGGGGAATGCAAGGAAGTGATTCTAATGAAAAACTGTGGAATTTAAGCTGGGAGATGAAGAATTAGATGTCAAAGTAGTAATAGATGGTGAAAATGTAGTTGAATAAATGGATTTTAGGTTCCTTTGAGTTGGAGAATTGTTGATATACTCTGGGTAGACAGTAGGTGTGTTGCTTACAATTGAATTTTGGAAGGGGTGCAGTTATTGATAATGAAATGGTCCTGGAGGCAACAATAGAAGTCTGTGGCTTAGGGTGAAGAACAGGATCTTTGCAGAGCAGGGGGTCAAGGTACTGAGATGACAGGATATGACAGACATTATACATGTAAATTTTGAAATCACCATCAGTTATGACAAGAATTAAATAAGAGAAAAAAAGTGATCCAGGAGTTCAGATTTCTGAAGGCATGAATTGGAGTCACTTATAAGCTCTGAGGTTGACCATAACAAGAATGAACGGGTGCTCTAGTTTGATCTTATGGGATTCAAAATCAGGGATTTTTAGAAAGGAGAGAATGGAAATGTTCTGGAAGCTATGCAATGAGGTAAAAGTTTTAAGGGACAGAAAACAATCACTTCCTAAGAAATTGCAGGAGAAGCAATGTTACAGTTTCAGTTGGTACAAGAAAAAAATCTGAAGATGTTGAAGAAATAGGGAATCTTGTGGATAACTGACCAGGAGTGCCAAAGGGCATAGTGGTTGAGTTTCAGAATTTGGGTAGGAGTGGGAGATGGAGTCATCTATGGGGATTAGAGTCTTGGGATTAAGAGATGACCTGGGAGTACTGGGCTTCTTTGAGGGTTTGATGTAAACAGAAATGTAGGGCAGAATGAGATTAATTCTGAAAGTGCCAAGGCAGATAGTGGTGTGAGACTGGGAGTGCTGGCAGACAGAGCAGGGGTGGGTCTAGAATTTGGAGGGTGTAGAATTTGAAGGTCTTTTCTTAATTTCTACCAATGGTGGTATGAAGGCACAGGAAACAGGAAACAGCATTTTCATGAAACTCACATTGCTCAGGAGCTCCCTCTTTACTCCTTCTGCTGGAAGGGGGACATTAGAACAGTGGTCTTTCCCACAGCAGGTGGAGTGCTGTGGCTCCCCTTACTCATGCTCAAGATAGACCATTAGAAAATATAGATATAAGATTTATATGTTGTAAAATTTATGATAAATATATTTTATTGTATATATTTATAAAAATGTTATATAAATAATACATAAATGTATTTATATAATATGATATATAAATATGTATTTTAGAGAGAGAGAGAGAGAGAGAGAGAGAAAGGGAATAAAAAGATAATTACAAGAGAATTTGCTATAGGAAGACATACTATATTTGTTTTTATGGCGTCAAGTGCCCCTGGGGTTATAAACGCTCTGTTTGAAGAGCACTTCTCGGTAGTGGAAATATGGCTTAGGATCACTTTACTGTACACAACTGCATTCAGTGTGTACAAAACACCATTGTGTAGGTACCTACTTATTGTGAATAATGCTACATTTCTTTTATGAAATGTCCATGTGATTGATTTTAGGGAACTTCTCAAGACTCCAGCTAGGATGTTACATAATATATGGTATATGTCTGCCCCATTAACTTAAACTTCAGAAAGTCTCAATTTCAGAACACACTAGACCCTGAGAGTTTCTGATAAGGGATTACAACCTGTACTCACATTCTCTAGGAATGAAAACTGGTGTTTGAAAACTTAAGTAACCTGCCCAAGGCTATGGGGAGTGAGTAGTAGAGGCGGGCCTGGGTCAGCGTGAGTCCAGGGGACACTGAAATCAACTGTGGAACCTGCCTTCACTGAATGTGGACTTGTGCATAGAGCCACTTAACACTAATTATACAACCAGGGTCCTCAGCGTGGAGGCAAGAGGAATCCTTCTAGAATGCACTCTAAGTCATCTTGGGTATACTTGGAGAATCTGGATGCACATGGATAGAGGGGTATCTATCGATCTGTCTTTCTGTCATATCCAGGAAGATGGGTCAGAATCAGAAGGAAAAATATCTTATTATTTTTAAATGTTGAAGCAAGTAGATCAAAGCAGAATCTCTCCAGTTAGGGAGGTTGGCATGTCCAGCCTTCACCAAAATTACCCAGTTGAATGGTTGTATGTGCAAAATGTATGGGTTCTTGATCAAAATGAATTTATCTCCTAAAAATCCATTCTTTTCTATACCACAACCACTGCTAATAATAGCTAACATCGACAGAACACTCACAGTTTTCCAAATACTATGATGAACACTTCATATGTATTATTTCATTTAATGCTTAAAACAACTGTGGTAGCCAGTATTTATTATCCACCTTTGATGGATGAGGAAATCAATGATTAGAGAGGCTTAGCAAATTGGTCAAGGTTAATGGATAGAAACTGGGAAAGACAGCCTTCAAACCTGTGCTGCCCAATTCGAAAACAGTCTGTTTATAACCATTTAGTATACTGCTTATATTTATAACCATTGAACATCTGCTCAAGAAAAATTGGAAATGTGAATAAACTAATGACCAGTGAATCAATTGAATTGATAATCAAAAATCTTACCCCCGATCACTTCACTCTACCCCCCAAATCTCCAGACTCACACTGTTTCTGGATGGGATTTCTTTTGCTGAGCTAGCAAAAGAAAAAAAATTATTGCAACAAATTGTTTCAAAGAATTTTTAAAAATCGATGAAGTGCCTCATTTTACAGAGCTAGAATAACTTGAAACTAGAATCAGAGATAGCACAAGATAAGAAATTTATAGACCAATCTCACTTTTGAACAGATGCAAATATGCTACATAAAATTCCAATATAAAATGTATACAAATAAAGATGAACCATAAACAACTTGGTTTTCACCCAAATATTGAAGGAGCATGCAACATCAGAAAATCTAGTAATATAAAACACAGCATTAAGATGGTACACTAAAAAAAACCCCATAGAATCATCTCAGAAGATGTTCAAAAAAATCTAGGCAAACTGGAACTGGAAACTACCTTGAGCAGAAAAAATCACCTATGAAAAACATAAATCTAAAGTCAAGGCTATGATGAAATTTTAGAAGCATTTCTTTTAAAATGAGAAACCAAACAATATTTCTATTTAACATTAAACCGGAAATTTTAACTGTGGCAATAAGATCAAGAAAGAAAATAATAACAGCAATAATAATAGCTACTGTTTTTTTCAAGCCTACTCTGGGTCATATCCTTTATATACTTTATCTCATTTTATCCTTACAATAATCCTGAAAGATTATTATTATTGCTTTCATGTTATAGCTGACAGAACTAACATTCAGGTAGTTATATAATTGGCTGTCCACATACTATTTGCTCCTTTCTATTATCAAGCAAAGTCATTAAAGTCTGAGAAGAAAGGGGTTTCTGTATATGGTTTACCATCCTACTGCATCCTAGGAGAGTGATTTTAGCTATTAGGTTGTAGTTTTAATGATAACATCAGGGTCAGAAGCAGTGAAAACAATGACAACTTATCCTTTTAGGCTACATTCTGTCATTCTATAGGATTTTCTTACTCACTGCTCCCCCCCTTTTTTTCCTTTTTCCCCTCTTTTCTCCATGGAGGATATTTTTGGTGAAAGAGAAAAAGAGACACTGACTCTGTTGGCTTGATGAGTCATGCTGTTATTGAAAGATTTTGATAATGGCAAGGAACATGTGTGTTTCTAGTAGGTGTTATCTCTGAAGACACTGAAGGATACAAAGCTACCTTCAGTGGAATGGAAGACTCAATGGATCTGCTCTTCTGTTCCCTCCATGGAGCTTGAAGGGGAGATAGAATAGCCTGAAAGGATGGTGAGAAAGGAAGAGTGTGGGGAGACTAGGGAAAGAAAGAACTTCTTAAGGTCCATCCAAAATATGTCCCTAAAGGCTGAGAACTGACTCAATAGGCTCAATAGGCTAGAGAGAAGTGTTTGCCACTACGCCTGTGCCCCAAAGGTATGTGAGAAAGTCTAATGGTAAGACTTCCTTTCTGCTCATGGCCTGTTGTTACCTGTCCTTCCTGATATTGTGGGCACAATTAAGGGGTTACACATAGGGGTGAAAAAGGAGATAGCTTTTAGTCTGCTTCTCTGCATTAACACCATAAGTAAGGGTTAGATAAGAACTCAGGTAAACACAGAGGAGAGTTTTCTGCTTTGGAAATATTTGAGTATAAATGGTAGAAAGGGTGGATGTAGAAGGGTAGGGTGACCAAGATAAATTGTTAGCCTGCAGAGGGCAGGTCAATCACCATGAAAGGGGGCCACGTTTAATTTGTGAATGATCAAGCAGAAATTGGATATGGAGAAATCTGACTGGCAAAAATAATACCAGATGGTGTCTCAAGAGCCTGGTGCCTTAAACATTAGTTCTTAGGGAAGAATCTCAAAGCTACTCAAGAGCAATGGGAACTTTCTCAGTTCAGTGCTGCTTTGACTGTACCTGGAGTTAAGTCATAGTTCAGAGATTAAGGGTATTCCTTCTACAAGTATTCTTTTATTTCACATGCCATCTGCAAGCTCTGGAGTTCCCCAGTCATCTGAACTTCTGACCAATTGGCTACAAATTTGGAGGTTTCCACTACCCCCTCAGGTTTGATAATTCACTGGAGTGATTCATTAGAACTCAGAAAAGTATTGTACTTATCATACAAATAAGGACCAGCCAAGAGAAGAGATGCATAGAGCAAGTCTAGGAGGATCCTAAATGCTTCTGTTTCCTCAGGATGCATCATCTTCCTGGGACATCGATATATATCACCAACCTGGAAGCTCACTGGAGGTCAGGTGTCCAGAGTTTTTATTGGGGTTTCCCTATATAGGTATGATTGATTGAATCATTGGCTCTGTGATTGAACTCAATTTCTAGCACCGCTCTCCTCCCCAGAGACTGGGCTGCATCAAAGTTCCAACTCTCTAATCACATGGTTGGTTTTTCTGGCATGGCCAGTCCCCATCCTGAAATTATCTAGGGGACCACCATGAGTCACTTCATTAGCATAAACTCCAGTGAGATGCCAGGGGCCACTACGAATAACAAAAATATTCTTATCACCCAAGAAATTCCAAGCATTTAAAGGCTACCTCCAGGAACCAGGAACAAAGAGCAGCTAAGTTCTCTAAACCTAAGTTTAGAGAACAGGGTAATAAAAAACACACTGTCTTCTGGGGTGTCTCAGAAAACTGTTGTCTCGTCTCAATTCCTAGCCCCTGCTCCCATCCACTTTCCACTTCACTTCTTGGTTAGACAGGAATGATCCAGCTGCTCCGACCTTCTGGCACACCTTACTTCCTGGGCAGATGCGTACTGATGTATCTTCTTCCTCTGGGTTCACTCTGTTGTCTGAATCAGACAGACCCCTGTGCTGAGGGCAGGGATAGAACCAGCGGCAGCTCATCTCCCTTTATCCTACACAGTGTGGGTTTTCTTTCTCACTCCTCTTCCCTTTTCCTCATTCGGTCCTTGGGGAAAGAAATCCAATGAGCTCTAACAGTCTGTTCATTCTCTATCAGAAACTGATGTCTGCTAATTTTTAACCAGCTGCACTTTGCCAGTGATCAGTGAGCTCCTTGACATGACCCCCCCCCATCTTTTGCTCCATTTAAGACCCCTTTCACATCACACTGCTCTGTTTATCCTAAGGGAAATAGTTAGGAGAAAGTCCTTTATGGAGGTTTGGAGTCTTACACAGTATGGTTGTAGTACTACAGGGCCTCTACTGTTGGTTGACACTGCAATGGTGGGCATGGCTAGGTGGCTTGGGGCTCTGTCTCTTTAAAGAACCTTACCAAACTAGGTGAATCATAACCACCTCAGTTCTAAAGTTGGTGAAAACACCTCCACTTGCATTAGCCTCATCTTTTATTTATTTATTATGGTTTTTATTGATGAGAAAAAGGAATTGAGAATAACTGTACACACTGAGAATTCTTTGGAAACTTAAACTGATAGAAGGTTGACCATTAGTTAATTTTTTTTTTTCCCTAAAAGGCTGTTCATTAGAAGAGATCTTTCTTAAGTAACTCTGGTAAAATTTCTTAAAACTTATTTTGAAATGTTTTAGGACTCAGTTTTATTATCATTAAAAGACTCATCACAAGGAAAATTATCTTTTTCTTTTATTTTGCATCTGTATGAGATGACAGATGTTCACTAAACTTATTGTGCTCATCACATCATGATGTATGTAGGTCAAATCATTGTGCTCTACATCTTAAACTTACACAGTGCTCTATGTCAATTATATCTCAATAAAACTGGAAGAAAAAAACAAAAAATATAAAAAAAAACTGGGGAGATGATTACATTGAGGGTTTTGTTGTGATATATTCTATTTCCTTCTTAGTCCATATTATGGGATAATTGCCTTGTTGCCCATACTTTTCTATATAGAAGATACAAAATCAAAATTTTAGTAGCCCTTCTAAGCTATAATAAGATCTAGAGGTTTTTTTTTGTTGTTTTGGGGAAAGCCTTTTAGCTGGAAGACCTGCTGAATTCTCAGGAGCAGTGATTTAGGGAGGAGACTGTCAAGCTTCCCCACAGAACTATCTTCAGGGTCTTGAGACAGTCTCTCGAGTCAGAGGCCTGTTTGGGGGTGCAGTCTGCCTTTGCAGAGCTGGGCTGCTCTGTCTCATCAGGCACATTAACAGGAATGCTTTTTACCTATTAGTTAAAAAGTGTAAATGAAAGAAAAGAAATTAAATATTGAACAAAAGAATACAATATCTAACTAGAAAAAAGTACAGCAAAACATTTTTTTGTCATTGTTCAAGAAACGGATTCTCCCCTAGCACCGCTGGAGGGAGTGCGCCCCTGCAGACACCTTGTTTTGACTTCTGGCTTCCAGAACTGTGAAGGAATAACTTTTTGTTGTTTTAACCCACCCAGTTCATGATAATTTGTTACAGAAGCCACAGGAAATTAATGCACTTCCATGACCTCATAGATAATGATAGGCCCCCTGCTTGCTGCCCCCATGGCCCCTGTTCTTGCTTTTCATAACCCACATCACACTGGATTGAAAGAGTTTGTTGGAAGTCAGGCTTTCCTTCTAGACTGCAAGTTCATGAGGTCAGAGACATGGCCTTTCTTGTCTACCGCTGCTTCCCCAGGGCCTGGTATGTAGTAGGCACTCAATAAATTTCTATGAGATGGATGAATAAATGCGCTGGTATTGAGAATTTCTTGGCTGGGAGAGTTGTTAAATATTATACTGGGCTTTGAAAACACACTAGGGAGGTTATCCTTATGGGAGACATACTCAGGCCTCTGAAATAATTAGGGGAGGTCTTGTCTGAAGACCACAAGAAGCTGTATTTTAATTAGCAGTAGCACTGGGAGTCTGATTTACTCTGGGCATTTTAGAATGTAGAAACAGTTACATGCTATAGGTCCGCTGTGGTCACAAGCCTAGAATTCCTAGCAAGAAGAAATTTAGTAAGAGATAGAGCTGAATGCTGAGAACCTCTAGTGAACCCATGGTTGGGAGGGTCACAGGCATAGAAAGCTGAGGCTCTTTCCTCTACTTGGTCCTTACATTGAGGCAAGGGTATTATACCTGAAAGAAAGACACCAAGGGCAGCTAAGAAAAGACAGAGTCAGCTGATCTGTCAGCTAAGTTAGCCTTCTGGAAAATAACAGTCCACATATTAGGTAAAAAGCATGTCTTTTCATTTAAAAGGCAGTTTGAGATTAACCAAGGATGAGTTTAATACAAGGCTAGAAAAGGATTACAACATATTATTGGATGATACAGAATTGCTGCCTAGAAAAGCTATTGTCCTTTGTTACCAGGCAAAAATTCAAAACTATCAACTATTAATCAGTATAGTGAGAATTAGGTTAGGAGAGAGAAAAAAAAACATGTAATTAAGTTCATAATTACTTGATTTGTTTAAATCACATTATATCTGTTTCTGTTTAAAAGTTTTTAACTGTACTTAGAAAAGAAAATGGAATTATAACCTTTTTTGGAATGACAATTCATATGCACTCTTTTAAGACATTCAGAAAATATAGAGAAGTGTAAAAAAGAAAGCAAAATCACCTTTAATCTCACCTCCAGGGATAAACGCTATTCACAAAATATTTATATATAAATATGTGTTTTTAAACAAGAATAGAGTCGTTTTATATGCTTCTTTGTAGTTTATTATTTTTACTTGCTATATCCTGGATTTTCTATAGATCAACAGAGATAGCTATGCATCATTATTTTAATGGTTTTCTTTTATTTTGACACGTCTGTTCCATAATGCTTTTTAACAAATGGTGTTCCATAATGCTTTTTAACAAATGGTGTTCCATTTTTTTTTTTTTAATCACTGAAGTGGTTTTATTTTTGTCATTGACAACATGTTACTGTGATTGGATCATTACTTTGGCTTCCTTAAATATTACTTAGGTATACATTAAAAATATATGTTTACATTTAAGAAATGTAACATATTAAAGAAATCCTCTGTAAATAGAACTCCTTAATATTTTCCTGCCTTTTTTCATACAGAAATAACTTAATCTACAAAGTCATAAATAAAACTATGAACTCTTATGGCCTAAAAGTATATACAAATTTTGGAGCTTGACAGAAGTGTTCTCTTTATAATTTCATAAATCACAAGATGCAGTATTTGTGGTGTTTATTATCAAATAATGACTTATCATCAAAAGTTGTTATTGTCTCCCAACAAGTTCTCCCAATGATAGACCTTCCAGTGTACTTGGTAAAGATGCCTTGAATTTAAAAAGTTAAAATGGTCAAAAGACTAGAGTTTTAAAAACAGTACAGAAGGTTGCTATTTAAATATGACTAAGCCTTATTAAAATTACTTCAGTTTGTCTGAAGAACAAAAAATGCTGCTATCATTTAAATGGAAGCTAACGAAGTCTAAAATAAAATCAGATTAAATTTGTATTAGTCTTGGGAAAAATATTACATTCAGTTTTTAAACATAAAGTTTGTCTGGCAGTTAATGTTGTGAACCGATCATTTTTGTAGTTTTTTAGAAACTTAGATTTTAAAGGTAATGACAGGGCTTAGCTTAGTATTATTTGCCATTTGACTCAATTAACTTTAATGAGAATATTAATTGAGAAGGTTTTTATTTCTAAGTTTTATACTGTGTAAATTATGGCCTAAAAATAATGCATAAAGAACATTTCCAAATATCTTTTTACTTTCATTACATAAAAACAATTTGAGCACTTACCTAATACATCTTGAGTGGTTATCTAATAAGTCACTAAACAGAAGGTGTCATTCAACAAATATGTTATTATTTTCTGAAGAAATTAAAGATTTCCAGTCATGAAACAAAAACTGAATAATCAAATGCTCTGTATCAGGAATTATAAGTATGCCTTTCTAAGATTTTTGTGTGTTGTTATTTTTGAAGTTTTAGCTAATCAAGGTGATGGTTCAAAATAAATTTTCAAAAATTTGGATAGTATTGATTCTGTTTTTGTAACAGAATCTTAATGGAATATTTTTTCCAAGATTGACAAATTTAATCTGATTTTATTTTAGACTTTGTCAACAAATGCTGTTCTCAAAATGATCAGTCTCTGTAATTCTAATCATCCTATTCTTGGCTTCCACCCTTTACCCACAGACACATGTGCCTGAGATTCAAGCTAACTTATTGCCTAAGGCCAACAAAGTTATTTATCAGAGTCCTTTCTTTTTCCCAGCTTTATGGCTTGAAAGACGATTTCTTCCTACTGCTAAAATATAGGAAGTCTCAGTGGCTGACTAGGTAGATGTTGTCATAAACAATACTCTTTAAATGAGAAAGTCCAAGACAAGGTACCAAGGAAAAAAACCTGAATTATATTAAAAGAGAATAAAATATTGAAGATGCATATACTCCTAAACGGATACTTGAGTAGTAGAAGAAAAATTCTCGAATAGTTTATAAAAGCACTCAAGCACAGGAAAAACAAAATTTAAAGTAAGCAATGATTTCTTACAGTTGAGGATTGGTTAAATAGAAAGAAAAGACAACAGCTACTTGAATTTCCCTAATTTGGTTCTATTGTCATAGTCTGTTGTAATATACTGGTTGGAATTATTGGTTAATATTTTCATTTAGTTGTATTAACATAGAAATGTATTCTTGATTTATGTAAAGACATCAGTTTAAAAGGAAAGAGAAAAAAAAAGAAACGTATTATTTACTCACCAAATTAATTCCTGTAACAAGCTTGAAAATTCAGACACAGATTGGTTCTTATTGCAATATTACCTCAAGGGCATAATGTCGAATCCTGTACAAAATATCTGTGAGAAAGTAAGCAGGCTTTATTGTAGGCATTCTCAAACTATAAATGGTCAATAAATTTTATTTCATCTTATCTTAAAATGTTATGGTATTGCAGAGTCCATGAACAGAGCTGACTGAGCAACTTTCTCTTAATGTTTCCCTGCAATCACAATGGGAATATTTTAAATTGGTAATAAATGTCACATAGACAAGTCAATATAAAGTTTCTTGCAGAATAATGTGCAGTGAGGTTACCAAACTTGGCCTGAATGCTTAAGATAGTACAATCCCCATGTGGTGCTACCTTTCAGATAACATTAGTGTTGCCATAACCAGGGAAAGGTTTTTATGTTGTAAATAAATAACCACACTCAAGAAAACATCCAATGGCCTTCCAAAGCCTTTCCATTCGTGATTCATCAAGGGAAGGCATCTAGCAAATTGACTTCATTTCATCTTAGTTTTAGAGCATTAACACAATCACACTGAAATGCTTAGAAATGTAAAATCCATGGGAGTGTATACTTGTTAACGCCTGTTTACAAGGCACCTTTTTAAAGAAGAAGGTACACAATTTATTTTTTTTAAGATTTTTTTCTTCCAGTTTTATTGAGATGTAATTGACACACAGCACTGTATAAGTTTAAGTTATACAGCATAATGATTAGGTTTACATATATCATGAGATGATTATCACAATAAATTTAATGGCCATCCTCTATCTTATGTAGATACAAAATTAAATAGAAAAAAAATTTTTCCCTGTGATGAGAACTGCTAGGATTTACTCTCTTAACAATTTTCATGTATAACATACAGCAGTATTAATTAGATTTATCATGTTGTACGTTACATCCCAAAGAAGACACTTTTATTAAATGATGCGGAACATCTATGGGGTCAAATGTATTGCCAGGATGCCAAATTGCTCTTCTCTTTTCTTTAGGTGGGAAATATCAGGAGGCATTTCTGTGGATAGAGAGACTTCCTGTAGTGGATTTTTGCTACCTGTTAATCATAAATTCCCTCTTCCGTCTTCATTACAGTATCTTGGTATTCATTCAGAAGTTTAATCCTTGGGACTTCCCTGGCGGTCCAGTGGTTAAGACTCCATGCTTCCAGTGTGCGGGACACAAGTTCAATCCCTGGTCGGGGAACTAAGATCCCACAAGCCATGCAGTGCCGCCAAAAAATAAAAACAGAAAACAGAAGTCTAATCCTTGCCATGCAGCTCAGAAGTTTCAGTGGAATTCTATCCCTTCCCTGGCTTTATGAGTGGACCTAATTGGTTGAAAAGTAATCCATATTCCTTTCCAGAGTAAGTAATTCAGAAGGTCAAGCTTTGGCTGTTCAACAAATGGCATTTCCCCTGACGAGAGGAGTCGCTCCATGACTGGGCATGTGACTCAATTCAGGCAAAGGGAAGGAAGGGAAGGTTTCCTTGGGCTTCTTGGAAGTTTCTTCATTCTTTAAAGAAAGGCGCCAGAAGAGGAGCTTTCTTTTCCTCTGAGTGCCATCCTCTGTAGATGTAAGGCCTGGAACAGCACACCCACTTCCCTACTTTGAGAGAAATTGGCCTGGGGATGGACCAAAAACATAACGGGGGGCTCAGTTAGGAGACCACAAAGAAACTGAGCAAGACCCATCTAAGTTAAGGAAACTCTGAAAGCCTCCTTCTCTGTAGAATTCCAATTACATGAGCCATTGAGTTTTCTACTTTTAAACCACTTTGAATTGGGTTTAACATTATTTGTAGACAAAACCTCTCCTACGGAACTTCCTTTTTTTTGTTCTAGAACGTGGTGTATTATTTATTCAGTGTCTCCTTCAGAGGCATTAAGTCATATGCTTTGTGAAGATTCTTTTAAATGTGAACAGATAATTATGTAAAAGTTTTCAGAATTTTTCCCCCTCAGGTGGTGCGATAGAACTTCGAAGAATTTACATAGGGTTGTTTTCATAACTGTTATAAATTCATGAAAGGAAGCCAGCCCTCAGTGGGTTTGTGTAGCGTATAATCAGCAGATTGATTTATTTCCTTATTACATGATCCTAATAAATCTAGGGCACCCATTTGTCACATTCTCTGTAGAAAAATCATATATAAAGTCCCTAAATGGTGCCTAGTACATGGTAGGGACTCAAGAATTACTTCTGAGTATATGAATGACTGAATGAATGAATGTATTAATAACATATGTACAACCACAGTCCAGCAACCTGAAAGAATAATGTTGATTTTTATAGTTTATCTTTTAAAAGGGACTGACTTTGGGGTTTTATACAAACCATGAATGTATGGTTTTATTTGAACCATACATAAAGCTTCCCAGAAATCATACCCTTTCCATGAAGTTTCCTACAAAGAACAGTAGCTAGAAATAGCTCTGATTTTCTCATGTTTAGCTGACTCATTTCCTTTACCCCTTCCTATCCTCCACATACCCTGTCACACTATACCAATTTCTGGCCACAAGGAGCCACTGGGATTCATGCTCCTGACCCACTGATGTGCTGGATTTCTAAGATGGCTAGAGGACCAGGTGACTCCATGGTCAATGGCACAAAAGGTTCTTTGCTTAACGCTGATTACTTTCTTATGTGAAATGCTCATGGAGCATTGCTGGTGAATACAGTCCTCCATTTCGCTTCAGTGCTCTGCATATTTGAGATCTTTCACATCGAGTGGAATGATATTTGTTTGGATCGCCTTGGTACTCCTTTTACTTAGAGTCCATTCCCTCTCTTTCTTTCTCCTTCTAGTTGAACCTGAGTCCTTTTGGAGACTCTGGAGATAGTGCTATGATCAGAGTATGGCCTTCGTATTTTCATCTTCAAATCTTAGAGCTGAGAGATGGGGAAAACATGGAGATTTAAGCTCCTCTCTTCCAAGGTTGACTTCTTTGGTTATAGTAGGAAAAGATGCTTTGGGTCAGTTAGACACTAAATTTATGTCTTTGTCACTACCAAAGTAAAGTTGGGGGAAGTTCAGGTTTTATCCTAAGTACGTTGAAGTCTGAAAAATTCCAGGAGGTAAAAGGACAAACAAGGATATTAATCTAGCATTGTACCACTATACCATACATATAAGAAGCAAGTTTGTGGGTAATCTTCAACCAAGATTGGGGTACTTTCTTATCTCTGTGCACTAGGACCAGCTTGTTGGGTTTCTGTGTTTATGGCATATAGTTGCATAACTTCCTTTTTCCCTACAGATACCACGGTGTCTCAGGCCTGGTTTCCATTTGTCAGTCTTTCTCCATGATGTCTGACTAAATTATCTCCTTTTCCTTCTCTCCTAATTGACTTTGCTGTCAGTGAGAATTTGGGGACCTATTTAGGGTGACCATGCCATTTAATATTATTTACTAGTTTCTGTCTGTCTGTAAGTCACCCTTATGTGAACTAAACTTCTGAGCCTCCAAGTTTCTTTCCTCTGGCCTGGAGTAGAGAGCCTGCTGGAATAGTTCTCCTACTTTTATCGTGAAGATGGAACATATTTTTCACACTCACTACACAAAGATATGTGTCCTAGTCCTTGAAATTCTGACCATGCCTTCCTTTTAGGACAGTGAGACAATCCTGCACACACATACTTGTCTTTAGGACTTTGAATCTATATAAACTCTCAGTGCATGGCCTTTCATATAAATGGCAGCCCATCTTTGCCTTTAAATTTATCCATTCCTGTACTGTTTCTATGACATGTTATAACACAGTTCAAGTTCTTTTCTCTTGCACTGCTCAAGTTTATGGTTACACTTAGTCTATAGCAGAAGATTCAAGGCCTCCTTAATTCAGGACCCTGGGTTGTGACTAATCCTGGGGGATCCTGTTTAGCTGGTGAAGCTGGGTAGAAGCCTCTAGCAAACAGCCATGGAGGATGCGGAAACAGACAAAATTACAGTTTGCCATTCCATGGGGAATTTTCTATAAATTTCCTACACTTGGTAAACTCACATACCACTGCCTAAGTTTGGTTCTCTGGCGAGTTCTACAATTCTGACAGCATTACTCAGAAGTTGTAACCCCATTTCAGTGTCATCTCTATGATATTCCTTTGAATTGCTGAAATTCAAATTTAACTAGGCATTCTGTATTTTATCTGGCAACCCTAAATTTTAGAAAGGTTACCTAAATTCTCTTCTGAAAATTTGTTTCACTGTTTTCCCCTGGGTTGTTCTCTTAAAAGTTTATGATGATATGTGCCCTCTATCTCAAGATTCTCAAAATGTGGTCCCTGGGAACTTAGAAATGTAAATTATCAGACACCACCTCAGACCTATTGAAAAACTCTGATTTAGCAATTTTTGTTTTGATAAGCTCTCCCGACACTTTTGATGCACACTCAAATTTGAGAACTATGGACCTATCTCAACTCAGGTTGCCTTATTACCAGTATAATTAATGTTCACAAATCTGTATCCCCAAAGAAGCCAAATTAAAATAAAATACTTTGAGTATGGAATTCTCACAACTTGAACTATCAAGAAAATACTCTCAGTGCTTGGTCAAGTAAATCATTTAATAGGATCAACTTCTAATGATTAAAAATTCTATTTTTTAAAAACAGAACATGCCACAAAATTGGTGCTCAGTAACTGAGTAGAGCTGCTTTGTTATACCACCATTATCATTCTATATGAGTATTATTCACATTCTTTGGTGAATGGTGTAACACCCAGGCCATGGACTTGTCTCCAAAAGGCAAGGCTTAATGGCGAACAATTGCAAAAAACATTTGACTCTAATACACGCTGTGCCTGAATGAATGAGACCCTTTAGGACCTTGCCTCTCAATACCTAAGTTCCAAGAAGAAGCACCACAGCCAGCCCCAAGTTATGATTTCATTTTCATAAGGGAAAACATGAATCTCTGAAAATGAACATAATAGTTTAAATAAAATGACTTCAATAAAGTAAGTTTTTCATGAGAGTATATGAGATTATATAACATGGAACTGTTTGGGTTTTTTGTTGTTGTTGTTCAATTATTTTTATAAGACAAGTACCCTGGGCAACTCAGAGATCCATTGAACTCTGGGGAGTCAAGGGAGGCTATAATTTGGGTCATTGTTTAAATTAGATTTTATAAAAACATCTCCCTTCGTCAGGGCACACATACCAACAACCTGTGTGAAGGGCGGTTTCAGCTACACACATAGGCCAGAAATAGTGTGCTCTGAATTAGAGCAAGTGACAGCGTTCTTTTGGAAGCCATCATGAGTTTGAGAAAGGATGCTAGAACTTTTGCTACTATAATGTAGATGACAAGAACAGACAAGTTTCTTAATTTGTGTCTCTGAGTATCTCTGTCCATAAAAATGAACAAAATATTATATTTGCTATCTATTTCATTAACAACTTATTAATATAAATGAGATTATTGGAGAAGATGTTAGTTACTGTTTCTGTTTCCAGGGCAGTTTTTGAGGCCTGAGACCAGCATAGTATATGTCCTTGGATAAAATATGGATACTGACTAGTTGGTCCAAGAGGTTTTGTGAAATCTGGTGTGGTTCCAGCAGGCTCTTGTGTGTACGGCTTCTAGGATATCCAGACTTTCTGAGCAGTAGGCCCACTAAATGAGGGCCAGATGGACCAAAAGGGGCTGGTTCGGGAATGGCATCAGTGTTTGGAATTTTCATTGTCATTGAACTGAACTTCATGAAATTGCATTCGACTAATACATCAACCCTATTCCATTTCCTCTCGTATCTGGTGTGATGCTGTAAACCAGGAGCTAGGACGTTCTTTGGATGGGTGCTAGCCTGAATGACTAAACCATTCTTAGGTGGTAGAATGGCCAAGTGGTCCTTTCCTGAAAATATCGGATTGTCTCCAAATCCTTGCTGTTGTTTTAAATATATATTTGGAGTCATTGGAATTTACTTTTTTCCCTGGACTTGGACTTTTCTATCCATAATTATTTTCATATTATAAAATAGGTCTCTGACCTAAGTATGCGTATTTCTATTCCATATATCTCTGCAGCTGAAACCCCAGGGAAGGAAGGGCTTACCACTTTCAAAAGGGCAATGGCTTTCATAACATAAATGCCAGAGATTGAACTCTTCGATATCAAATTAAAAAAATCCTTTCTCCATATATGTAGTCAGAGCTTTTTCCAAAGTCACATTCTTGGAATTAATATAACTTCAAATGGGTAATGTGATTATAGATTAAAAATAGTTAAATTAAAATCAGAACTGTGAGTTAACATAATTTCCTTAAGTAATACCTAAGGCTATATATTTTGGAGAGATTCCTCCAACTAACATTAGAGATAATTACTAAGGACAAGGGATTAATACCATTAGAAGAGAACACACACAAATGCATCGTCATACCTTGAAGTTTTGGAGTTAAGTTCAATTTCCATAAAGATGAGAATCAGTTAAGTTTGAATATGAGAGTATACGATTAAAGCAATCTGATTATTTTAAGGAAGGGATTTAATTACAAAGTCATGTTTATAAATTTGGCTTTTCATTTATTTATTTTTGCCAGTTCTTTCACCCTCCAAGTATATTTTTCATATTGGGAAAATTTAAACTCTAATCTGTGTCCTCTAAAGAGTTTTGCTAATCTTTCATCCAAAGATTGGGGGAAAGGAAATAAAGTAATGTTTATTTGGGTCTAACATGTGCAGGTAATTTGAGAATACTTTATTTAATGTAAGGGTTTTATATAACATCACTATTAGTTCTGAGAATGGAAGTGGTCACTGATTTCTGCGTTTAAACATTAATATGATTAGGCTTTTTGCTAGTTATATTTTCTTTGGTTTTGCTGAAATTAAGCCAATACACTGTATATTTCATTATTTTAGGATTCCCTTTTTTGTATTAGGACATATGCTGTGATTTAAAAAAAGTATATCCAGTGGTTAATGATATGTTTCCAGAACAGACTTGTAGGCCTGATTTTGTCAAGAGCTACGCATGTGGTGCACATCTACCCTGATTTCTTGGACAGTCAGAGAGATGCATGGCCACAAGCAGTTGTAGTTTTGCCAGGACCTTAAGGAACTTATGGTGAAATCTTGCATTGATTATAACAATTGATGTCTCTGGCTTTCAATTTTCCTGAATTTAGGATTTTTATGCAGTAAATTTACATCAATCTTTCAAAATTATCAGAGGATTCTTGAGATTTCTCTTGGCCATAAAATTTTCAGTAACCCTGTACGTTGGCTGTATTCGTTTTATGTCAGTTTTCCCAACTACACCATTAGGGTTTTTTTTGGTGGGGGGGGAGGCTATTGCCTAAGTCAAAATATTTTATTATTAAAAATAGTATAACTTCATGCTAATGATTCTTAAAAGATTTCACACTCTGAGTCTACAGAAACTCATTTAACTTTGGATTGCGTGTTCATAGCCATTCAGTTAACCTAACCAAACACAAAGGTAGGTCAGAAATTATTTTAGAAAAGGTTCATTTGATTACAAGTAACCGTAATCTATTCGAGTTACTTTAAGCAAAAATGGGGACTTTATCGTTAGGATATTAAACTATCTCCTAGAACCCAAGGGCAGAAAGTGCTATCAAGTCTCAGGAGAGATGAGACAGGAAACTATAGAGTTGTCAGCATCTAACACACTTATTGTCTCAATCTCTTTTCCACTGAGACCATATGGTCTTTTGCCTGTTATTCCTTGTGAAACTAGTTCTTTCTCCAGTTCTCTGCAGAATGGTTCTCTGTGCTTTTTTGTGTGTACATAGCAGACACATCCAGTTTCACATCTCTGTAGCTCATTAAAACCTTGTTTCCACATGTTGAAACTTATTAGGTGTGGGAATAATGTATTAATATGCATAGTTTTAAATTAGAGCTCTATGGTAGAGTTTTATTATCCATCATAGAGAAGACATTTTTAAGTTTAGAAAAGATGAAATTTGTGATGAAAATGTTAGCAGTAGTGGTGAGTGTGATGAAATCAGCCACATGCCTTCAGATAGATGTGAGGACAAAATGAATGAACCGGCCTGAATCTTATTTATTGTCATAAAATACCAAGTGAAAAGTAATAATTCTGACAATGTGATGAAAATTATTTGAAATGTGAATGTTTATTACTGGTAACAGAGTGAACATATTCCATTATGTTTGAGGACACTCTCAAATTCTAGTATAAATCCACCAAGCTCAAGTTCAATTTTGAAACAAACAATGAACACCAGGAAAAACTATAGAATTTTTCTTCACCAAGTAAAAGGATAGTCAAGTCTCCTGATCAGTCATGCACAATATGACCAGGATGAAAATGCAGAATCCACAGTAGCCTCATTTATAGTGTAACATATAAGTAAAGGCAAGAGCTGCTAACTCTGATAGGCCATAAGTTCAATAAAAACTGGAAATAAAACATCTGTCTTGTTATCCTGTTGTAGTTTTATTTATCTATTTATTTTTTTGTGGGACTGTAGATTATTAAAAACTAGCATAACCTTTAAAGGCAATTATTTAAAACTGCTGCTTGATCTACATTTACAAATATTATTGGTGAGACACATAAAAACTTCTAGAAAATAAATGTTGGAAAAGATGATGATCTGGGGGTTTTATAAAATAGCACAGATTGTGGTAATGTTATAACTATGCCCCCCAAATAAGCTTTTATGCCAGAAATTCATTGTAGACTTATGGATATACTTATGTTGTGAACTCAGCTTTATATATAATATTTTTCTTTCGAACAGAAGTGAACACAAGGGCATCCATTAAAATATGTTATTTTGCTAAACTTGACAATTCATGCGACTGAAGAAGAGAATTTTAACCCAGTAGTAAGTTTGTGATGACCTACAATGTACAAAGTAGATTGTGAGTGATTTGAATCCTCTGCTTAGAGATGTTTTTCTGGATTCAAGTGGGCATACCCAGAGCAAAAACAAACTCTACTCCCTGTGCAAGTTCAAGTGAGCTCTCCCTCCTTGAAAACCTAGGGAGATTTTCAAGAGCACTTATTGAGGTTGTTAAATTTATCACTCATGATAGGTAGGCCCATACATCTTGGACTTTCTTCTCAAAGTGAAGTAACTATGGTTAGTGTTTTCTCAGAAAGTCCTCTCTTGTCAAGGTTGTCTGAGGGACTTCACTTTTTTTGGAGGAGTGAGATCATATGACATCAATGTCTTGCTTTGAAAATTCCAATACCCTGAGATTTATTTGCTTATTTGAACAACCAAATATTTATCTTTTCAAAAGACGAGATTTTATCAATAATTACCACGGAAGATGTAATTGCAATAATCACAAAACTGGATCAGTGGACTACTTACCTTGATCAAGATGAGTTGAATGCCTGTGATTATTTCTGAACCCCTTGGTTATAAAGTTATCCAGGGGCACTATACTAAAGGATAGTTATTTTAAACAGTCCCAAGAAGTACTAAGAAACACCTGATAAACTTTCTAATCATTTTTCTCAAGAAGACTACATTTATGAGTGGCTAAGAAGCAGATTTTGTTTTCACCTTTTTAACCCAAACTTGACACATTCAGAAGAGATTCAAGACATTATTTGGTTTGTTGAATGACAGTCACACCATTTTGGTTAGGAATGATTTCTCAGTGTCCAACCCTATCAGAAAAGTCAGTTCAATACCTTCTACAATTTTAGAACACACACACATGAGATGAAATTCTCAATGATAAGTCACAACAAAACTAAAAATGAGATTGTCACATTGATATAAAATTTGAATGATTTCAAGCCATTATCCTTTCATTCCTGATTAAATCTTAAATTGTTTTATTCTTATCATTGAGGAAATTATTTTGAATTCTGTTTTTAAATTAATTAGATTCAATATTACATGCATTTATTTATTTTATGCTTTAATTTCTATTTGATAGCATCATTTTTCATCTTATTTATTTTTATAGTTATAGTCTATTTATAACAAGTAATAGTGATTTTTCAGTTCTATAGCAATAGTTTCTTTATAAAATAAGCATGTTAAAGGTAACTTCATTTGTAGAAAAGTATAAGCAAATGCCACTCAAGTGCTGATATGACAAAAATCATGAAGATAGAAACATAAAACACTGCAGTTTTGAAAACACTGGTAAAGATTTTTAATTCATGAATATTTCCTGACTGCCAGATTTATCTGCTGTAACAGTTTGGGAGAAATGGCAAGAACTTTGGAATTAGGCGGGTGGTGGTTCAAATCTCAGCACAGCCACAAATTAGCAGGGTTTATCTTGGAAAGTTACTTAGATACTATGAGCCTCAGTTTCTCCATTTTTAAAATGGGTATAATGATAATTATTTTCAAGAGGGTCGCTGTGGTAATTAGAATTAACGTATGTTAAAGTACCCTGGTTCAATAAGTGCTAGCTATTTTTCAGGCAGTTAAGAAAACTTTACTTAAAAAGTGTATTTTAAAAAATCAAATTTAATATGTTTGGTATCTATATATTCACTTTCTAAAAATTGAAGTATAGTTGATTTACAATGTTGTATTAATTTCTGCTATACGGCAAAGTGTACATACATTCTTTTTTATATTCTTTTCCATTATGGTTTATCACAGGACATTGAATATAGTTCCCTATATATTCACTTTTTAATGTAAGAATTAGCAAAATAAAAGACTAGCTGCAAAATCTCTACATTTTAGAAAGCCTTTAGAATGAGATAGGTGAGTCAAATGTCATAAAAAAATGTTAGGATAGTGGAAAGTGAATAAGGTTTTAAGAGTGTCCTCCCATAGGACTTAAAGTATGATGTAATACTTAGGTTAGCTGTGATAATAATTGCAGATAAACTTAAGTCTTGGATTGAGCCACGAAATGGAAGCCATGAGCTTGACATTCAATCCTAGCTCTGAAATTGAACTTTGGTTTTCAATGCCACAGTTATTTCCAAGAGGTTCTTTGTTTCCGTGTCTGAAGTAGATAGTAACTCACAGGGGCGTCATACAATTTTTTCTCTTCTGTTTCAGCACTAACCGTGTCCCCCCTCCCTGCTTTAGGGTGTTATATAAATAAAGAACGCTTGACGATCATTGTAGAATTTTAGTAGAAGCAACAACAAAGCCTTTCACCTTAGTAGTCCAGGCATTGGTTCCACCATGAAATTTAAAGAAACCCATATTTATTCTGTCTGGATATTTAACATAAAATAGTTAAATTTTATAAACCTTGAGCTTATGGAAGGGGCCCCGGTGGTAGTCACATTATGCTTGTCATTTCTTAGGTGAAGCTTTTATAGTCCTAAATATTATTGAAATTCTCTTCTCTGTAGTGTGGGCTAGATATTACTGATGACAGGTTCCAGGCCAGGTTACGTACTTCATTCACTCAACAAACATTTATTTGGCCTGAACTCTTGGATATTAAGTGACTGTAACACTGGCCCTGCATCGAAGCTGCCTACGATATGTGAGGTGAGGCAGCTAATTAGATCAGCAGCCACAGGAGATGGGATCCATGTGGGTGGCCTCTGCTCAGCTCTCTCTGGCTCTGTCTTGACAGACTGGCCTTTTGTCCTGGAGCCTGTGAGACACCAGGGCTGACTGCCAGATTCCAGATTCCTCTCAGGACCAGCCTTTCCTCACTAGAAGCAACACCAGGGGCATCACCCACCTCAGAACACGCTTCTTTCACTCCTTAGGGCTTCACTTATTAGAAATCTTACATAAGAGGACTGAGTTCCAGGCAGGACCATAGGACAGCCCTAGCTCTTTCTCAGAGCACACGTACATGCATGCACCCATGCACACATGCACACAATGTAGCAAATATAATGTTCTAAAAACACCACCTAAAACGCAGGAGAATATCATTGGTGAAGGATTTTTGTGAGGTGATGGTGAATTCCCACACAGCAAGCTTTCTGTAAATCACCTTACAATGTCTCTACTATTTTTCTTATTCGACTCTCAGCTTCTTAGAGTATCTTCTTTCTCTCTCCTGTATCCAAACAATCTCTAAAAGCTGTTTTTTCCTTTTCTGTTGTCCCAAGCAACCTCACTTTGCTCTCAGGTCGCCTATCCCTCTCAGCAAGTGTGACATCATTGGTAGCTGAACTAGAACTACCTGTTGTTTGCTTTTAAGCACATGGAAGCCTCTTCCTGCCATAAGTACTGTGATTGGGTTTTACCTGATGCCATAGGAAGACAGACAGGGGCAGGTAAATAACTCCCCGGAAGGAAGTGAGGTAAGCAGGAATAAACACGTGATAAGAATACACCAGTCATTTCTTATGAGTGGACTTAACAGAGAGAATGTGAGGGCATCATACTTGTTGATCCTAGAGTGATAAACCTGAGTAGGAACTGTGAAGACCAACTGTGAAGACCAACAGTTCACCAACTGTGAAGACCATACTACACCAAACAGCGTGACCTTTATCTTCAAAGATACGCAAAACCATTTGAGAATTTGAAGCAACAAGATGGCATATCATGAGGCTTGGGTTTTAGAAAGATCACTTGGCTGTAGTGTTGAGAAGGGATTGGATCTGTGGAGAGCAAGACCAGAGGCTCTTCCTTTGTTTTGTTTTCTTAAAAGTGTTTGTTTGCCTTGTTTTAGCATACAATGAGGCATTTTTCTCCAGGATTATTCTCAAGCTCATAGGTTTTGGTTCGTGGATATTTTTATTCATTCATTCATTCAACAAATATTTGTTAAATTGCTCACTGAATGCCTGACACTGTTCTAGATTCTGGAGGTGCAGCAGTGAACAAAAACAAGTTCCTTCCCCCATGAAGTTGCCATTCTTGGGGAGCAGACAATAAACATACATGTAAAAATACAATATGCCAGACTCTGGGGGCTCTAAGAGCAAATAAAGTGATGGCAGGGGAGGGGAGTTAGAAAATAAAAACCAGGGTTAGGGCAGGGAAGGTCTTACAGAATATTTAACTTTGGGATTACATAGCATTTATTCTTGAAGCTGGATGCAACTGGGCGTTTGCAACATCAACAAAATAAGGAGCCACGAGGCCCATGTTGTAAGAAGGTGCTGTGCTTCCCTTTCCTCCCACCTTCAGTTTTCAGTCTCTCCGTGAGTCTCACTTCCTCCTAGCATCACTTTTCAGGCTAGTTTCAGGCTGAAAAACCAAGTTTTCCCTAAACACACAGTTTGGATCACCCTCCACATCCTGAAAAGGATTCTGATTCCATGGCATGAAGTAGACTTTTTACTGGATTACCTTGAGTTTAGGATAGACATGTGATCTTCTCTTCATTATCCAATCTTGTTTTGTCCCAGCTTCTATAGTCTACAAAGATCAAGAATCAATGAGTTGGTGAAAACATCAGCAGAGAACTGATTTCAGGATAAGTCTCAAGCTATAAATTCCACAATTGAGATGTAATGGCACAGCATCAACTTTAATTCTGCGAGAGAGCTGATAATATTTAAAGCAATGTACTCTTGACACCTTTTTTGCTCTGAAGATTATTTTCTTTTTTTTTTTTTTTTTTTTAACATCTTTATTGGGGTATAATTACTTTACAATGGTGTGTTAGTTTCTGCTTTATAACAAAGTGAATCAGTTATACATATACATATGTTCCCATATCTCTTCCCTCTTGCGTCTCCCTCCCTCCCACCCTCCCTATCCCACCCCTCCAGGCTGTCACAGAGCACCGAGCCAATATCCCTGTGCCATGCGGCTGCTTCCCACTAGCTATCTACCTTACTACGTTTGTTAGTGTGTATATGTCCATGACTCTCTCTCGCCCCGTCACAGCTCACCCTTCCCCCTCCCCATAACCTCAAGTCCGTTCTCTAGGAGGTCTGCGTCTTTATTCCTGCCTTACCCCTAGGTTCTTCATGACATTTCTTTTTCTTAAATTCCATATATATGTGTTAGCATACTGTATTTGTCTTTTTCTTTCTGACTTACTTCACTGTGTATGACAGACTCTAGGTCTATCCACCTCATTACAAATAGCTCAATTTCGTTTCTTTTTATGGCTGAGTAATATTCCATTGTATATATGTGCCACATCTTCTTTATCCATTCATCCGATGATGGGCACTTAGGTTGTTTCCATCTCCGGGCTATTGTGAATAGAGCTGCGATGAACATTTTGGTACATGACTCTTTTTGAATTTCGGTTTTTCTCAGGGTATATGCCCAGTAGTGGGATTGCTGGGTCATATGGTAGTTCTATTTGTAGTTTTTTAAGGAACCTCCATACTGTTCTCCATAGTGGCTGAACCAATTC
The DNA here is from genome assembly GCF_011762595.2 of Tursiops truncatus. Lineage (NCBI taxonomy): Eukaryota > Metazoa > Chordata > Mammalia > Artiodactyla > Delphinidae > Tursiops > Tursiops truncatus. The sequence continues at coordinate 42,819,667 of NC_047045.1, forward strand.
ACATTCCCACCAGCAGTGCAAGAGGGTTCCCTTTTCTTCACACCCTCTCCAGCATTTATTGTTTCTAGATTTATTGATGATGGCCATTCTGACTGGTGTGAGATGATATCTCATTGTAGTTTTGATTTGCATTTCTCTAATGATTAATGATGTTGAGCATTCTTTCATGTGTTTGTTGGCAGTCTGTATATCTTCTTTGGAGAAATGTCTATTTAGGTCTTCTGCCCATTTTTGGATTGGGTTGTTTGTTTTTTTGTTGTTGAGCTGCATGAGCTGCTTGTAAATTTTGGAGATTAATCCTTTGTCAGTTGCTTCATTTGCAAATATTTTCTCCCATTCTGAGGGTTGTCTTTTGGTCTTGTTTATGGTTTCCTTTGCTGTGCAAAAGCTTTGAAGTTTCATTAGGTCCCATTTGTTTATTTTTGTTTTTATTTCCATTACTCTAGGGGGTGGGTCAGAAAGAATCTTGCTGTGATTTATGTCATAGAGTGTTCTGCCTATGTTTTCCTCTAATAGTTTGATAGTTTCTGGCCTTATATTTAGGTCTTTAATCCATTTTGAGCTTATTTTTGTGTATGGTGTTAGGGAGTGTTCTAATTTCATTCTTTTACATGTACCTGTCCAGTTTTCCCAGCACCATTTATTGAAGAGGCTGTCCTTTTTCCACTGTACATTCCTGCCACCTTTATCAAAGATAAGGTGTCCATATGTGCATGGGTTTATCTCTGGGCTTTCTATCCTGTTCCATTGATCTATCTTTCTGTTTTTGTGCCAGTACCATACTGTCTTGATAACTGTAGCTTTGTAGTATAGTCTGAAGTCAGGGAGCCTGATTCCTCCAGTTCCTTTTTTTGTTCTCAAGATTGCTTTGGCTATTCGGGGTCTTTTGTGTTTCCATACAAATTGCGAAATTTTTTGTTCTAGTTCTGTGAAAAATGCCAATGGTAGTTTGATAGGGATTGCATTGAATCTATAGATTGCTTTGGGTAGTAGAGTCATTTTCACAATGTTGATTCTTCCAATCCAAGAACATGGTATATGTCTCCATCTATTTGTATCATCTTTAATTTCTTTCATCAGTGTCTTATAGTTTTCTGCATACAGGTCTTTTGTCTCCTTAGGTAGGTTTATTCCTAGATATTTTATTCTTTTTGTTGCAATGGTAAATGGGAGTGTTTTCTTGATTTCACTTTCAGATTTTTCATCATTAGTATATAGGAATGCCAGAGATTTCTGTGCATTAATTTTGTATCCTGCTACTTTACCAAATTCATTGATTAGCTCTAGTAGTTTTCTGGTAGCATCTTTAGGATTCTCTATGTATAGGATCATGTCATCTGCAAACAGTGACAGCTTTACTTCTTCTTTTCCGATTTGGATTCCTTTTATTTCCTTCTCTTCTCTGATTGCTGTGGCTAAAACTTCCAAAACTATGTTGAATAAGAGTGGTGAGAGTGGGCACCCTTGTCTTGTTCCTGATCTTAGTGGAAATGCTTTCAGTTTTTCACCATTGAGGATGATGTTTGCTGTGGGCTTGTCGTATATGGCCTTTATTATGTTGAGGAAAGTTCCCTCTATGCCTACTTTCTGCAGGGTTTTTATCATAAATGGGTGTTGAATTTTGTCAAAAGCTTTCTCTGCATCTATTGAGATGATCATATGGTTTTTCTCCTTCTGAAGATTATTTTCAATTAAATTGATTCCTATTATTTGTTCTGATACATCAAAGCCATTCTTATTTTCATTCTAATCTCTTTTCTTCTCTCCATTTTTCTGCCACTGCCAGAGTCTAGGACTTCATTGCCTGTTGTTCGGTCAATTGAAACAATCTCTTAAGCGGTGACAGGGTCTCTTCTCCAAGGTGATAAACCAGATTGATTTTATTTATACCTCCTGTCATGTTACATAGGTGCCCAAAGTGTTTATTGGCACGCTGACTGTCAAAAATATTCTTATATTTTAGTTTGAAAGGGAGGGAGTATGTAAAATAGGGATGACTAGTATCTACAATTAATAATTGGGTAATAAACAACCTCTTCCCTCTCAAGTCTCTGTAGCTTCTAAAAAACATTTGTTTTTTTGCTCAGGCTACATGTTAGAGGCTGTGGGTCGGCTGCCATGGATCTGGTCCATGTGTCTTTTCATTCTGGGGACTCAGACTAAAGGAACCAGTTTTGTCTGGAAGTGGGAAATGAGCAGGCACTCTAGCTGAATCAGGATTTCCCTTGAAGCTTCTGCTAAGAACTGGCACATGGCCACTTCTGCTCACATTTCACTGTCCTAAACAAGTCACGTGTCTACAGGAGGCACTATGGGTCATAAACGTAGAAGGGGTAATGATTAAGGAGTAATACACATGTAATATTCAATGTTTGGCGTATGGCAGATTCTATATAAGTATTATTATTGTTGTTAGTATTATTGTTAGTCTTTCCCTGTACATAACAGGCAAATTCCCAACTCTGGGTCAGTGTTACTATCCACTTTATCTTTCCCCTACCCAATTAGTAGAAAACTGCTGACAAAACTAAATAAGCTTGTACAATGGTGTCCCCATAAAATTAGGACCTCAACATCATCTGGATCCCTTGTGATTCTCAGCATTTTCCTTTTTCCTGCTTTAGCTTCCACTTTTACTCCCCTAAATGTCTATTTCAAACCTTCACCACTTTCCTTCAGGTTACCAGAAAACCCTCTTCCACCTGTCCCTGTGCAGATAACTTGCCCACTTGACAAACTGGGAAAATTGAGCCCATTAGGTGGGATCTCATTGCCATTTCTTGGCTTGTCCAGCCAACCTGCAAATTTGGCAAAGCCCATTCTCATCCTTATTGCCCTTCAGGAAGGCAACAATGGTTAAATGTCTATTTTTGTGTTCAAGGCCAACTTCTCCGTCTGTGTTCTTCATACTATATATTTCTGCCTTCTCTTATACAGGATCGTTTATCCCCCATTTTCTCCTATGTTTTCACCTTTTTTCTTATGCTTTTCCTAAAGGATATTTGAACCATGTCACATTCACTTTCATATCTCTTTTACCACACAGCATAGTACTGTGATATGACATGTGTTTCATACATATTTGTTGGATGAATGCACAGTAACTCCCAGAAGCTTCCAGTAGTCAGCAGTGTCTTCTCAGGGTCAGGCTACTACTTGCTGCCAGCCCTCCCTCTAACCTTAAAGCCTGTACTTCAGGTTGACATTGTGAATGGCTACGGTCTACTGTGCCACTGATAAAACAGTTAATACTTACATAGCAGTTACTGTGTCACAGACACCATTCCAAGTACTTTACATGTGTTAACAAATTTGATTTTTGTAACAACTCTATGAAGTAGGTTTATTATCATCCCTAGTTTACACACCCAGAAAATGCAGAGACTGAGGGGTTATTAATATATAGGTGCTATGTTCTTTTCTGTATGAATATGTAAAGAAATAAAAAGCATAGACAGATAGACATAAATATAGATCAAATCTGGTTCTAGCTAGTAAACTGTCAAGCCTTAGGGTTGCCTCCTGGGTTTTTTCTTTGAGTAAATGAAGTCCATAAATAGATAGCCTGAAGGAGCCAGAAGTTAGCAGAAATCATCACTTAACTGGTTACGTGTCTCAGAATATAAATGAAACACCCTTCCCCCTCCACTCTTGTTGGCTCCTGATGAAGCTTAAGTATTTAACTTTCCTGCTTCACTCATTCTGCTGTTGCCACAGCAACGAAAGAATGCCATTCTCTGCTCTTGTAGGTACCTTACAAGCACAGTTTTTTGAAAAAGGCAGTGAATCACATCTTTTAAAAAACAAGTGTTCAACATGGAGAACTACCATTTAAGAGTTTCTTAAGGCTTAATGTATAGACCTCAGTTTTTTTTCCTAGCAAAATTCTGTTTTAAGCACACCTTATGCCCTGTATAATACTGAAACCTGAAAAATCAGGTTTTTATGAAACTAGAATCATACCAAATATGCAGCCCTAAAATGTACTTACTTGTAACTTATTTGTAATGTTCCTATCATCTTGGAAGGGGTGGTACCTCTCTGAAAATTTGCTCTTACAATCTTCATGGTCCACATTTTAGGGAAAAGTCATATATATTTCCTTTGCCATTTTTAAGCTTCTTTTCCTTCTTCACTTAGGCATTCTTTAAAAAGATTTTGTAGTGTATTAATACATTTTAAAGTTGAGACAAATGATAGCAGAAATACTGTTGCTTTAATGAGGGCTCTTTCAATTGCAAATGACATAAATACAGCCCAGGCTTGATTAAGCAAAGGGAAATGTATTATAAGACAGCTTGAGTACCTCGCAGAACCCACAGGTAAGAACACGGCAGCATGGTGAGAAGAGAAAGTCCAGTGAGCATCTCAGACAAGCCTGGATGCCCTCTATCACTCAGCTCCATTTCTCTTTGCTCTTGGGCTCCCTGCTTCTCTCTCACCGCAGACCAGCTTTAATGTCATGGTGGAAACATGGGTAATGACAGCACCTAAATATTACAGCCAAAGCCAGTAGAGAGATATTATACTAACTCTTTTTCCTCAATCTAAACTAAATAAATAACAAAGAAACAAAATCTAAGAGAGGAAAAGGGACTACTCATTGGCCCAATTTGGGTCAAATGCCACCCAGAGAACAATCAGTACTGACCAGGAGGCAGCGTCATGGAGCGCCTTACTTGGTTTATTTGCAGTAGGATCGAGCACTTCTTCCTTTTTGAAACTCATCCTTCTCTTGGCTTCCTGGACACCATTTTCCCTCTGTCCTCTCTTTATCTTTCTGGATGCCTGTGCTCAGTCTCATTGCCTGTTAAAGGTCTGTGTAGAGAACAGACAACCATGTTAAACCCCTTCCTCACAAGACCTCTCTGTAGCTATTGAATTTAGCCCAGGTCAAAATCAAAGAAGAGAAAGAGGAGAGCTAGCTTGGATGTACCCCAGGGTAAGTCCTTCTCATTCTAGCAATTTGGATCCTTGTGTAAGCAGCTCTTTGCAAAAAACTGCCCTCAGCAGGAAGCCCCTTTTCTTGTCACTCTAGCAAAGCTATATTGTAACTAACTTTTAAACCGGGCACCCCCATGTTCTACTCATCTCCAGCCCAAGCACACCTTGCAAATCTTTTAATTACACAATTCTTTGCCTAACTTGCCTGCACGCAGTGGGGAATGGTGATGACTCTGACCCCCTATCTCAATGATTAACTGAGACTACTTCCCTTTAAACTTTTCACGGCCAAGTAGGATCTTCGGAGATGGTTTTGGGGGGACGTTGAGTCCCCCCATCTCCCCAGATTGCTGACATTCTGATTAAAGGCACTTTTCCTTTCTATCAACATCTTTAAGTATTGATTTGATAAGCGGCAAGCAGCGGGACCCAGTTCACTCGAACACTTGCACTGTCAAACATAGCCCCCTGCCATTTCATCTTTTTTTTAAAAAATAAATTTATTTATTGATTGATTTGGGCTGTGTTGGATCTTCGTTGCTGTGTGCGTGCTTTCTCTAGTTGTGGTGAGCAGGGGCCACTCTTCGTTGCGGTGCATGGACTTCTCATTGCGGCGGCTTCTGTTGTTGCGGAACCTGGGCTCTAGGTGCACAGACTTCAGTAGTTGTGGCACGCGGGCTCAGTAGTTGTGGCTTGAGGGCTCTAGAGCTCAGGCTCAGTAGTTGTGGCACACAGGCTTAGTTGCTCCGCGGCATGTGGGATCTTCCCGGGCCAGGGCTGTAACCTGTGTCCCTTGCATTGGCAGGCGGACTCTCAACCACTGCGCCACCAGGGAAGCCCTGGCACTTCATCTTAAAGCAAAGTGTGCCCTATTAACAAATTCTTCCAGTACTCAAAGAACTCCTGGTCACTCTTCATATTTTTTATTTTTAAATACATATATTATATATAATTATGTATATGTGTACGTCTATACAGATGTATGTATTCAGATAGGTTTTCTCTAACATTCAAGGCAATTGTGCAGTATAAAAGAGAAAGATGAAGCAAAGCAACTTGAAAAAAATGGGTCCCAATAGAAATAAAAAATTCAAGAAATGGAAAAGAAATTAAAGGCAATAAAACCCCAACATATATGTACCCTGATTATTAGAATCAGAGAGATTTAAGAGAATTTTATAACCACAGAAAAAGAACAACATACTATGAAATAGGATTTTGAGAGACCAAGATGAGCTATTGGCAATTTAAAAATGTGCTTGCCAAAATTAGAAAAAAAGAAATAGAAGATAACATTTGGGAAATCAGTTCGAATGTAGTACAAAAATAAAATATAAAAGGTGTAAGAATCTCAAGCTAGGATCCAATATCTGAATAGTAGGAGTAAAATAAAAGGAGAGTGAAGAACTAGGAGAGAGGAAACTATAAAAGAAATAATGCAAAGACATTTTTCAGAGTGAAAGGAGATGTATCATAAATGTTAAAGGGGCCAGTGTACCACTGAGCATAATAAACTAAAAAGACCCATATCTAAACACATCAATGTGAAGTTTCAGAACCTCAAGGATAATAATAAGATATTTTTAAAATTTTAGGGAGGAAAAGGAAGTTAAGCTACAAAGGAAAGAAAGCCTGGTCTAAGACTTTTCATTTACATTATGGTGATAGAAAATAGAGGAATGATGCCTTCAAACACTGAAGACAAATCTTTTCCCATCTAGAATCCTAAACTTACCTAGAATACTGTTCAAGTGTGATGGCAGAGTATAGCCATTATCTGATTAGGAAAATTAATACGCCAGATACCCTTTCTTCAAAAATCTGAAAATGCACATTAACAAAATAATGGTGTCAGCTAAGGAAAAGAATGACTCAGGAAACAATTTCTACATCAGAAAGCAATAAAAGATAAGAAGAACCATCATTAGTGGCCTATGGCAGCCTAGAGGGCAAGCACTCAAGATTTCAGAGGGCTGGAGCTGGTGGGAAAGAGGTCCTGAGGAAGAAGAATGAGACTTTATAGAATTAACAGTAAGATGGAGAACCTGGAAAAAATTGAGGAAAAAATGTAGGCATAAAATTTTATGATCAGCCCTCCCCCAGTTAAAGTATGGAATAATTAGGGGCAGAGACTAAGCAATGAGGAAAATAGGTCTAAAAGGGCTGAAATCTAGATGCTGAATAAGTTAGCTGAATGCTAACTTATGTGGTCAAATTAGACCAGTAATGAGACTACCATCATGTGGGACCAATCACTTTCTGAGGAACAGCTATCAGTTTCATACCCGGATTGATTCCAGAAGCACACCCATAGTCTCTTTCCCTGAGGAAATTATAATCTGGTAGAAAATCAAGATAGAAATGAGATAATACTGTTTGCTTCCAAAATTCAGTGGTGACCCCGTGTAGAGCAGAGCTTGGCCTATGGTCCACATATACAGAGCACATTTGCAGAGCTGGGGGCGATTCCCCTGTGGCAGGCCAAAACTTATGAACTAAGCTCTCCCTTTGGCCACTCCTATCCTCAATTTAAAGCAATGTAGGCATGGAATAAAGACTGATGTACATCTTCTCTTGTCCCTGGAAATAACTACTTTGCTATTACAGGTCTCATTTTCCTTTCAATTCCAGCTTTAACTGCCCTGACTGCAACAAAGGCAATTCCTCTGCCAGGGTCTTCATCAGTCTAGTTCCTGGAGAAACAACAGTTTAGGAGCTGAGTCCAGCACTCTATCTCGTAGGGCACCAGTTTGGCTCCCTATAAAGAGATAAGGCCTTCTGACATTTCAGACTCTGCTTTACCCTAGCTCAGTGCCTCTGTCTTTCTCCTCCCATTTTCTCCACGTTCTTTTTATGATATAGACTGATTGTCCTTTAACATATATCTTCATACTACTTGTTCTTCCTTCTATCTTTTCTTGACTTGGTCTGCTTCTCCAGACTGACATACTTTCAACCTATGCTATTTGTTCCTCCTTCCTATTTTGTCGCATATCTTCAGCTTTATTTGTCTTGCCCTTCTCTGTCCTGCCTTGTTTTTTCATTCATTCATTCAGAAATATTAGGCACTGCAGTAGGATTGGGGATAAAAAGTGAAATGGTCCTTGTTCTAAAAGATTTCACAAATCTTATGGGGGACAATTAAGTGGAAGAGTAGAAGATGTCAGGCCTTCAATCGAGGTACAATAGAAGTGTTTTGGAGATGCATAGGTCTTAGTACAAGGATAGCATAAACCAGTTTTCCCTGATGCTTAGGTAAAGCTTTCCTGAGGAAGTACAGAGTGAGCTGGATTTTGAGGGATGAGTAAGAGTTTAATAAAAGAGGGCCTGGGATAAGAAGGGAAAGTTACTCTAGGTGAACGGAATAGAATATACGGAGTTGCAAATTGAGCTACTCTACATCTGTAGTTACCTCTAGCTATATTTGATTCTTCTCTTCCTGGGAAAGCACCAGGAATACCAGCATCAGCACCTCCATCGTTGTGTGGTGGAGTGGTCAAAAGAATTTTCCCGAACAGCTCTTACACTGGATAGGAGAGCTTACATCAACTCTCATTGAAACTCCCCCTTCTTCAACCTCTTCTTCCAGAATTTCTCAGGGTACCATCTTATTCCCAATATGGGCAATGGTGAAATTTGTAAACAAACTCATCTTTTCAAATATTAAACAGATTTTTTTGTAATGAAAGACATTAGAGGAATTTTTAAGCCTATATTTTGAGAGGTTCAAACAATAGTCTCTGAGGGCAACTGACCAAATGCATTAGAGAAAGTCATTTGGAAACCTCTTTACTGCTTTCAGAAACAAGAGAATTGAACTTCTCTTTTGCAGCCAATTCTCTGCAGCCACACACACACACACACACACACACACACACACACACACACAAATAAAGGTTTACTAACACTCTTTCTCCTGAGAACACTATCTACTGTGAACGGTGCCAACAGCTGAAAGCATCGAGCCTGCCCTCGCGCTGTGAGAACACGGCTCTCTCCCAGGGTTTTCCCAGATGCTCATTAAAATCCAAAGAGTACCCCACAGGATGTGTTGTTTAGTCCAACATCATAGCTTTCAGGAAGAAAAGAATTTCAACTCGGTGTGGGAAGATGGACAAAGTCGAACACCATGGTAACTGGGTCAAATTAACTCTTTTAAATTGGAGCTACCAGCAAACGAATGACTGCTGACCACACATAGCCATTGAGAGCATTACAGCTTAACTTCTGCCCTGTGGAAATTCTGCTCTTCCCCAAACTCCACGGCGCTCATGTCCCTTACTCCCTCCATCTCTGTGGCTTTTCCCTTTTACTCTTCTTTCCTCATCTCAGTAACTGATTGATGTTTTACTCCTATCAGATTGGCCTCTCTGGAATATCTCACAGATCTAGAAAACATGTTTACTTCTTTCACAACTACTGTACCCATAAACTGGAACCACTTCTTCCCAGGCTTATATCACACATGGGAAAGAGCCACTTGCCTAACATTCTTGTCAAACAACGCACAGTATCACCAGAATGCTTCGTTTTTTTGCACAGCAGGAGTCTTGGGGAGATGGGTAGAGAGAAGGGCACTAAAAATAGTTGTGCCCTCCTCTAAGTTGGATACTTATTTTATATGCTGAGTTATAATTTTTTCTGTTTTATTTGTTTTATTGCTCAAATTGTTCCAGATTTGGCCGCTGAGCAACCCTTCTATTGGCTCCTATATACCTCTGACACACTTCTATCAATGTCAGTTTATTTATTTATTTTCCACTCCCTTACTTTCTAGCGTTACAAGATGCTCCAGGCTCATCTTGTACATTTCTTGCCCCAGTCCTAGAATCAGCCATTTCTTCAGGGATACCTGGTCCTTTTTTATTAGAAATAGTATTAGAAACCAAGATCTGAACACTAGTTGCTCAGTAACTTTAAGAGTTTAAAAGAGTCCAGAGACTAAAAGTTTTTTAACTGCTGGGCTCTTCTAGTACAAGAACCACTTAAAAATTATGAATAATTAACCTATATGGATGTATGGGAGGAAGTAGTGCATTGAAAAGAGTACAGAGTTGGGCTTGAGTCTAAGCTCTATGCCTTAGGGACAGTGTAAACTTGTATAACTTAACCTACTCTTCTAACTAATTCCTCAAGCTCACTCAAACTTGACGAATGAGCTTTCACTTCTTTGTATTTTCCCAAAGCATAATAAGAAAATCTTATGACAAATATCAAGCAGTGAGTTATATACATGTATATTTTTTAAAATAAAATATTTCTACTTAATGATATTTCATGATCTATAGTAATTATTTACTCAGGCACTATGAGTAATTTTAATCCATTATATCATTTAATTGTTGCAGCAGCTCTATGAAGTTTGTACTATTCTTATTCTCATTTTAGAGGTAAGTAAACTGAGGCTCAGTTAGGTTAAGTTAAAGTAGAAAGATCCTAACAGTGTGGCAGGTGCATATCTGGTTCTAATTAATGTTATTTCTCTTGTCTTCTTTCAAATATGTAACAAAAAAATTGTTAAAGAGTAAACTTTTGGCCTGTCTCACAGGCCAGGGAGTTGCTTACCATATCTTACTCTTGCCAGGGTGCCTCACAGAGTCAAGCATGCTGTGGCCTTACTAGTGAGTCCCCTGGCCAGAGGCCATTCTCTTCTTGCCAAAGTTAAAGTGGCCTATATAAAGTGGCCTCTTCCCGAGCTGGTACAAGGACATAAGTAACAATAACCACCAAAATAACAATATAATAGTAGTTGAGATTCTATTCTGTGTCAACCACTGTGCCAAATATTTAATATTCATCATCTTCTTATATTGTCACCACCAATATTTCATGTCTTAACTATTTTTTTAGGTGAGGAAACTGAAGCTCAGAGTGATTAATTTTATTTCCCAAAGAGATACAAATTGTAAATGGCAGAGCCAGTGTTTGAAGCCAGGACTGTGTGATTCTCAAACCCATTTACTTAGAATTATACAGGGAAGAACAGCAGTTGCTGGCAACAGAAGGCTGCTCAGGGCATTTTTCAGAACCCAGTAACAGCAAGAAGCTTCCCTGAAGTTCTAGGGCTGCAAAGATTTTGTGCAATGCAGATGAGGAGTAGGGCTTCTGAGAGCTGTAGAAAGATAGCTGACGAAGGCTTTATGCTCCAAGTCTGACCCTGAACAACTGCAGATAGATCCGCTGAGAAGTTTCAGCAGTAGGCACAGAAGTTCTCAAACAGGGAAGCAGAGATCAATGGGCACAGGAAAGGGGACCAGTGTATGACACAGAAGTAGGATGAATAAGAATTGAGGTAGGTCTAGGGCAGACATTCCTGGCAAAATGCATCATCATTTTCATACTGAGGAGAGATTGGATCTTAACCCTTGACTTATACTCTCTTTTATTTATAGTTTGGATATATGCATCATGGCAGACAGTATTTTTTAAAAAGACTTTTTGGTGGTTAATTTTATGTGTCAACTTGACTGGACCTCGGATACCCAGACCTTTGGTCAAACCTTCTTCTGGGTGTCCATGGTGGGGGAGAAGTGCTTCTATATTCTTTTCAAGTCATGTAAGAAGGCCTCCAACAGAGTCACACAGAGAACTTGGTTTCTTACTGCAGTAAGAAATCTAGAGGACAAGAGATGGCTGGCTAGCTGCTTTGATGGCTGAGGGAAAAGAGTTTGATGCTAGGATAAGTTTGGACTACCCTCTTGCCTTTTGTTGGGGTAAAGGATTCTAATTTCTTGTGGGCTTAGAGGTGGGTTAAGTGGGGACAGACAGACCTGCCCTATAGACCTTTTTAATTCTTTTCAAGAATACTACATGAAAGAATGATGGAGCATCTGTTTAGAGTAAGTCATCAATGCAAGAAGGGGTGAGGGAGGAACACTTGCACAGAGGAAAATGAATCACCTGTTCGTGGGAATGTTCCCAGGGATCTCAGAAGAATTCACGAGGTATACATCAGCTTTATGCACCTGCCTGGCTCTGACTGCTGGGATCCATCTTAATGTGGAACAGTCAACTCAGAAATGCTCTGCTCCTTCAACACTAGCCCAGTCTCTTCCTCAATCTCTGCTCCAACCCAAAAGGGGTGAGGAAACTTGCTCAGCTAAATGGGACTGAAGACTAGAAGGTGGGAGAAGAGAAGAAAGACTGCCTCTCCTCTGGCCTTCTACCTACAGAAGACCCTAACTGAGGGAGAAAAGACAATTTAAATATTGATAATTTGAAGTTTTGATTATTAAATGGGATTAGATATTTTACAATTTCTGAATTGAAACTGTACTTCAATAGATATTCAGTCAGTAATTATTAAGAAACTATTATGTGATAGGCACTGTTATAGATTTGGGGGATAAAGCTGTGAGCAAAAAACAGGGAAAAGTTCCTTCCCTCATGGACCTTGCATTCTAATAGAGAGCTGCAGATAATAAAGAAATGAATAAGTTAAATTTGTGCTGTATCAGATGGTGATATGTGCCGTGGAGGAAACAAAGCAGGGAAAGGAGTAGGGAGTTCCAGGTGTGGGTGAGTAGGTGATCATGAGAGGCCTCTTGCTAAGATGACACTTCCTGTTAATATTTTCTGTTGAATTTATTTTATAAAAGTGAAGTTGTGTCTTCTGTTATTTTTAAAAATTGTATTAGGGTAAGTAATGCTAGCTGTTATTCAGGCAAACCATGCAATCTTATTCTCTTAACATTATAGAAGTTTACTTTTAGCTTGTGTCACAGGCCATTGTGAGTCATAGTCATTCAGCGACTCAGCCTTCTGGCTTACAGTGGCCTGTCCAGCCCCCTAAGCCCTCAGAGTCAATGCATGTGGAGAAAGCACGGCTAGGCTTTACTGTGTTGGCCTAGAAGAGGCAAACTTCGCTCTCACCCACATCCACTGGCAAGAATAAGTCACCAGGCTATGCCTGATGCAAGAGGGTTTTGTTTATGGGGAAGAAAACATGGATTTTGGAGAACATTATGAGTCTTGGGCCCACAGAGAGCTTGTTGGTTTGAGCAGATGCAAATAGATAGTTAAACTCAAATATTGGGACACTTTGGGCTGCAAGGCTGGCAAATTACTTTAAGCAAAAATGCCTGATGGATCTATTTCTGATTATGTATGCAACATGTTATATGTAATTATTTCAAGTACTAGAATGCAAGACAAAAAAATTAACAAAAGTTTTATTGTTGCGGTAGAACAGTTACGAATACCTTTTTCTCCTGTACTCTCTTTTTTATTCTTCCTTTCTTATACAATGAAAATAGGGAAAATGTAGTTCAAAATAAAGTAAAAAATTTGCTTGAGTTAATGTTTGTTATATTTTTATAGAATGTCATCAAAGTAGCAGAAAGTTTTTATTCTAAATTAAAAATATAATTTATCTAAAAATACGTGTCCTGAGGCACGGGTCCCCGCAACCCCCAGGGCCGAGAACCGGTGCTGGTCTGCAGCCTGTTAGGAAGCGGGCCGCACAGCAGGAGGTGAGAGGTGAGCCAGCGAAGCTTCATCTGCCGCTCCCCCATCGCTCCCCATCGCTCACACTGCCGCTTGAACCATCCCCCCCCCCCCCCGCCCCCATCTGTAGAAAAATTGTCTTCCACGAAACCGGTCCCTGGTGCCAAAAAGTTTGGGGACTGCTGTAACGATTCTTATTTATTGAACAATGTATCAAGAAGTGAAAGGGCATTTGTAATATTGCATGTACCTAAGGAGTTAAAGATTGTAAACGTACCCAACATCATATCTTGCTCTGTTTTAATACCAGATTATTGGTAGGTATCATTTACTTCAAGAAAAACAGGGAAAGTGTTTCAGTTGAAATGTAGACTAAATCCACATAAACAACGTGTAAAGAAGTGTAAAATTATATTTTGAGTGCTATGCATGCAGCTAGTATGTCATTTCCCAACATTTGAGTATCCATTTTTTTCCCAATATTGGTTGATTAGTTGACCTAATAAGTTCCACTAACCAAGATCAGTAGAGCTGAAAGATTATTATCTCTCTTAAAAAACTCTGGGGATTAACTTAATAGACATTTATCTGTTAACTTAGGCTTTTAAAATCTTTTTTTGTGTTTTGCCATAGAAGCTTCAGATTAAATAGTATATACCATCATTACACTTAGCATAGAAGAAATGGCATTAGCTTTAGATTTTAAAAACACTAATAATAAACCATTTCGATAGAGTTGAAGACATTCTATACTTTTCTCTGATCCCACTCACTCTCCTCTCTGCCCAAAAGTAACCTCCACTCTGAGTTTTGTCTTTATTACTTACTTATGTCTTTATAACACTTTTACTTATATATACACCCATAAAAATATGTATTATTGCTTGGATTATTTTAAAACTTTAAGTAAATAGTATTATATTGTACAGATATTTATGCACCTTTTTCTCTCCACATTATTTTCAAGATCTTTTTCTTGATGATATCAATGATCTTATTTCATGAATATTCATTACCATATAATATTCCTTTGTGAACATGCAAAATATAGTTATCCATTTCCTATTGATTGCCACTTAGATTGTTTCCAATTCTTCTTTCTGAATAATGCTAAATAAATAGTCTAGTATGAGCCTCTGTGAAAATGTGGGAGAGTGTTACTAGAGTATGTACTTTGATAGAGAATTATTGGTAAATTGCTTTGTAGAGGTTAATAATGACGATCCTATGAGCAGTGTATGTGAAATCCAATTGGTTTAACATTAGACGCTGTCAGAGTTTTAAATTCTTATCAAACTAGTAGGAGAGAAGTGTTGTCTTTTTGGTTTTTTTTTTGCGGTACGCGGGCCTCTCACTGTTGTGGCTTCTCCCGTTGCGGAGCACAGGCTCCGGACGCGCGGGCTCAGTGGCTGTGGCTCACGGGCCCAGCCGCTCCGCAGCATGTGGGATCTTCCCGGACCAAGGCACGAACCCGCGTCCCCTGCATCGGCAGGCGGACTCCCAACCACTGCGCCACCAGGGAAGCCCTGTTGCCTTTTTTTTTTTGCTCCTTCCTGATTGCTAATGAATTTGAACATCTTTCTACACTGTCATTGGCAATTTAAATTTCTGCCCCTGTGAATTGACTATTCATAAGCTTTACTCGTTTGTTTATTTGATTGCCTTTTCTTAGTGATTCATAAAAGATATTTATAAATTTCAGCTTTCTCAATTATATGTGCATCAAATTTATTCCCTCAGCTTGTGGTTTCTCTTTCAATTTTATTTAGTGTCTTTTGTCGTATGGAAGTTTCATCCAAGGTCTTAAAAGTATTCTCCTGTAGAGTCTTCTAAAATGTTAAGGTTTTTCTTTTTGAATTTAGATCGTGAATCAGTAGATTGTTGTGTATGATGTGAGTTATAATTTTTTTCCATGTACTCATTTGTCTTAGCACCTTATAATGGATGGAATATATCTCCACTGGTTTATAGTGTGACTGTGGTCATTTATCAGGACTCCTATGCCTGTGGATTGTTTCTGGCTCCTTATGTCACAGGCTGGAGGTTCAGAAGCAGTGCTGAGATGTAGTTTGGTGTGCAGGGTATTTATTAGGGATTGGCATCTATGGAGGGAAGAGGAGGAAGTAGGATTGCGCAGATGAGAAGTCAACTTGTGATGCATAGTATGAAATAAAATTCATATTTTATGGCAAGAAAAGAAAAATTTAAACATGAAAAATTTTTTCTGCCCTTTGGCCTCCTCTCTCCCCTTTACTGTGCATTGTGCATCTGCATAATGCAGCGACCAAACCTCCCATCCACAGAAAAACCTGATTGACCACAAACAGCAACATTCTCCTAGACCAACAAGACAACTCCTTAAAAGATAACATTCCTTCTTAATCTTGTAAGGGGCCATGATGACCCATGGCCCACTATTCGCTAGATTGTGTGAACTGTCAATAATATGTCATTCAATGTACAGCCCTCTGTCTGAAACCTATATAACTGTGCTTTGACCTCTAATGGGCGGAAAAGTTCTCAGAGCTTTCTGAGAGGCTGTTCCCAGGTTATAATTCTCAATTTGGCTTGAATAAAATTTTCCATTTCTTTCTTAGGTCGACTGATTAATGGCTAAGAAAGACTCAGCTAACCCTACAGAATGCTCTGAATATAACAACCCCTAAAAATTGTACCCCAGTGGGCAAAAAGCTCCAGCCTTTATACCCTCTCCACAATCAGTCCTTGGATTTGGGTCGCTCTGGGAAAGGTGTGCCATGGGGAAGGCAGCCCTCTGCTGAGGCAAACCCTGAAGGATCTGACACCAGAAGCCAGCCACACACAGCGTTAGTAGCAGCTCATACAAGGTCTTTCCGAAAGAAGGCAGACCTCTATTTCTGCTTTGCAAATAGGTTCATCTGTACCATTTTTCTACATTCCACATATATGTGTTAATATATGATATTTGTTTTTCTCTTTCTGACTTACTTCACTCTGTATGACAGTCTCTATATGTATGGACACCAAGGGGGGAAATGGGGGGAAGGATGAACTGGGAGATTGGGATTGACATATATACACTACTATGCATAAAATAGATAACTAATGAGAACCTGCTGTATAGCACAGGGAACTCTACTCAGTGCTCTGTGGTGACCTAAATGGGAAGGAAATCCAAAAAAGAGGGATACATGTATACAAATAGCTGAGTCACTTCGCTGTACTGCAGAAACTAACACAACATTGTAAAGCAACTATACCCCAATTAAAAAAAGAAAGAAAGAAAGAAAAGAAGGCAGACCTCATGGAGCATCTTCCAGTCCACCACATTATTCTGTTCTATTTGCATATTATTCTTTCTTTATGTTAAGAATTAATATTTAGTAGTATATTTTAAATCTCTATACCTGGCTAGTCTTCAGAACCCATTACCTATGTTTAGCCCTTTCTTTTCTATTTTGAGGTTTGTATACCAAGTTCCAAGAAAAACTCTAGATTTTTATTGAAATTGCATTGAACAAATAATTCAGAAGGAAATGATGTCTTTATGATATTATCTTGCTATAAAATATATAACACAGGTTATATAATTAAACTTAATTTATAGTTTATTTTATGACCTTTATAAAGTTTTACACTTTTCCCATGAATTTTCACATTTTATGTTAAATCAGCTCCTACTTATCTTAAGGTTTTTGTAGCTATTTTAAATGAGATTTTTCTCTTTTGCTGTTTCTAAAGTTTTATTACTGATGTATTGGAACTCTTGGTTTTTTATGTTCATTCTGGAAAAAGTGTTGAACTTTGTTAGTTCTAATGATTTGTCTATAGATTCTTTCATATTTTCTATGTAAACAATCATCATCTTCAAGGTAATAAACTTTTTTTGCCTAATATCATCTTTCAGTTCTTATGCTTTTAATTTCTTTATATTGTCTCCTTGCAATAGCTAAAATTTGAAGTATAATTTTGAATGGAAGCTTTCTCATTTTAAAAGGAATGATTTTAAAATTTCATCATTAAATTTTACTTTAGATTTAGGCTTTTCATAGGTAATTTTCATATGTTCAAGATAGTCTCTAGTCTCAGCTTGCTAAGTTTTTTCAATGAATGAGTGTTGACTAGCATTGTAGGCTTATAGACATCTTCTGAGATGGATTTTTTCTTTTACCATCTTAATGCTGTGTTCTACATCATTAGATTTTCTGATGTTGCATACTCCTTTGTTCCTGGGTTAAAACCAAGTTGCTTATGATTCATCTTTATTTGCATTTTATATTAGAATTTTACGTAGCATGTTTACATGTGTTCAAAAGTGAGATTGGCCTATAAATTTCTTATCTTGTGCTATCTCTGTCTGATTTTAGTTTCCAGTTATTCTAGTACTATAAAATGAGGCACTTCACCCATTTAGAACATTCTTTGAAATAATTTTTTGCAATAAAAAATTATTTTTTTTCTTTGTCAGCTTGGCAAAATAAATCCTATATAGAAGCAGTGGGAGCCTGGAGATTCTGTGGGTAAGTGAGGTCATTGAGGGTAAGATTTTTTTGTTTTAATTTATTTTCTTTCTTTCTTTTTTTTTTTTTTTTTTTTTTTGGCTGCGTTGGGTCTTAGCTGCTACAGGTGGGATCTTTCTTTGCAGCACGTGGGCTTCTCTCTAGTTGTGGCATGTAGGTGTTTTCTCTCTCTAGTGCAGTGTGTGGGCTCTGTAGTTTGCAGCATGTGGCTCTCTAGTTGAGGTGCACAAGCTCAGTAGTTGTGGCATGTGGGCTTAGTTGCCCTGCAGCATGTGGGATCTTAGTTCCCCCACCAGGGATCGAACCCGCATCCCCTGCATTGGAAGGCGGATTCTTTACCACTGGACCACTAGGAAAGTCCTTGAGGGTAAGATTTTTAATTATCAATTCAATTGATTTACTGGTCATTAATTCATTCACGTTTCCAATTTTTCTTGAGCAGCTATTTAAACTTTTAAAATTTAAAAAATCTTTAATGAAGCTGTGGTCATGTCCTCCTTTCATTCATATGTTTTATTCGAGTCAACTTTTTCCTTGGTCAATATCTATAAATATTTATGTTAGGTAGTTTGCTTTTTTGATATAATACCAACTTTGTTGAATCAATTATTATCTTATTTATTTTCACTTTTATCCTAATTATATCTTTTGTTTTGTTCTTTATGTTATTTCTATTGTTGTTTTGCTAGCTGCTTGACTTAAATGCTGAAATTATTTAAAAAACCTTTCGTAATTAAAAAAGTGTATTCAAAGCTATACTAGTTCTGTTAAGACTGCTTTCAGTTATAACTAACAGGTTTATAGGTTGGTCTTTTAATTTCAATTTTAAATACTTTTTCATGACCAATATGATTTGATCTTTATCAAACAAGCTGTTTAGACTTGCATATTTAAGTTACCAATCATATGTGCTTTTAAAAAGAACTGTCATAAATTACTGATATTTTGTGCTAGGTTCAATGGTTATTGAGAGGAAACATCAGTAGAATCATGCACTTAATGATGCAGAATTATGAATTAGTTAAAGGCTAATGTGTTAATCAAAATTATTCTTTTTATTATTATCTTTATTATGTGGTAATATGACAGCCAGTCATAAACAACATTGTGCTTGGTAATGATGACAGTTTTCCAGGGGAAATATTCTGTTAAGAATATGAGAACTAGGGCATAAACTCTTAGTGTTTCCAAAAGGTTAGAAACCTATTTGGTCTCAATTTTTTAAACATGTGACTTGGATAGTCAGTCCTGTTTAATTGTCTCATAGCTCAGTGCTTTTAATGATCTAAATACTTCCATGCAAAGGAAGGAATATACATATTTTTCAATTGTAGATAAGATGGAAAGGAAAAATACATTTCTACAGATTATTATGACAAGTTCAGTAAGTTAATATCATTTACCAAAGAAATAAGTTATTGTCTGTCTATTGCACATCTGCAAAAATTTATCCCTGAACATCTATGGATTAGATATACTTTCTATACTTTCTAAACTTAAATTCCAGACTTATTCAGATTTTGCCAGTTTTTCTACCAACATACTTTTTCTCTTCCAGGATCCAGTCCATGCTGCATTTAGATGTCATGTCTCCTTAGTGCACTCCAATTGGTGACAATTTCTCAGTTTTGCCTTGTTTTATTTATGTATATATGCATGTATGTATGTATTACAATTTTAATAATTTTGAGAAATATTGCTAGGGTTGGTATTTTGTAGAATGTCCCTCAATTTGAGTTCATCTAATGTTTCTCATGTTAGACTGGGGTTTGTGGCAGACTATTTTGATTTTTTTTTTAATCAGAAGAAATCCATGGACAGAAAAAAAAAATCATGGCTTCAGAGTTCTTTTTTTTTTTTTACCAGAAGGTAATTTAAATGAAATTATAATTTTATGGTGTAAATTGTTGGATCTGAATAGTGATGAAGAATTGAAGATGACATTTTGAAAATTCAGTGTCATTTGCTTCATTTTGGATAAAAGCTTAAAAAAATCCTGAGATCTCTTTTGAATTTGATTTCTCTACTACTAATGTTATTAAAACAAAACAGATGAAACATTTTATAAGTATATTATCCCATTTGAGGAGTATTTTTGCCAATCTATTTTAAACTAGATAAGTTAATAGGCAAAAAGAAAGCCTATTTGTCACATCAAAAACTTCAAATATTTATCGATATACATTGATATCATTCAAAGTGTTTAAGAAGGAGAAATCATTATTTCACTAATAAATATTTGCAGAATTTCAAAAAGTTGCTAATGTAATAGTGATTCTGTATCTTTCTAAAAATTTTTATTGAAGTATAGTTGATTTACAATGTTGTATTAGTTTCAGGTGTACAGCAAAGTGAATCAGCTGTACATAATATACATCCACTCTTGTGTGTGTGTGTGTGTGGTACGTGGGCCTCTCAGTGTTGTGGCCTCTCCTGTTGTGGAGCACAGGATCCGGACGCGCAGGCTCAGCGGCCATGGCTCACGGGCCCAGCCGCTCCGCGGCATGTGTGATCTTTCCGGACTGGGGCACAAACCCGTGTCCCCTGCATCGGCAGGCGGACTCTCAACCACCGCGCCATCAGGGAAGCCCCATCCACTCTTTTTTAGATTCTTTTCCCATATAGGCCATTACAGAGTACTGAGTTCCCTGTGCTATACAGTAGGTCCTTATTAGTTATCTATTTTATGTATAGTAATGTGTATATGTCAATTTCAGTCTCCCGATTTATCCCTCCCCTCCCTTATCCCCTGGTAACCATAAGTTTGTTTTCTACATCTGTGACTCTATTTCTGTTTTGTAAATAAGTTCGTTTGTATCCTTTTTTAGATTCCACATATAAGCGATATCATATGATATTAGTCTTTGTCTGACTTGCTTCACTCATTATGACAATCTCTAGGTCCATCCATGTTGCTGCAAATGGCATTATTTTGTTCTTTTTTATAGCTGGGTAATATTCCATTGTGTATATGTACCACATCTTCTTTACCCATTCATCTGTTGATGGACATTTAGGTTGCTTCCATGTCCTGGCTATTGTAAATAGTGCTGATTCTGTATTTTAATTGTCTATATGCAAACTTTCAAAGTAGATGTATAATTTTTGAAATTATTTTATTTTTTCTTATATTGTATTCATTCTGATTATATTTATTAAAATGTAGTTTTATGTCTATTGAATATCATAAAAATTTGCTTGTATTTTGCATGTCTGGATTTTTTCCATTTAACTTACTATAATAATTCATTTTTATTTTACTTTAGAAAAGTATCAGATTGGAAAAAATATGATTCTTTACCAAAATTAGTTTGATTTGCATTGGTGTAGACTGTATCTTATCTGCTGCATTTAAAAATTTTTAACAACTTTTTTTTTTCCTTCCAAGATTTTTCATGTCTACTGATCCTTGTTACATTGCTTTTGCTTAAAAAATCCAGTTCTAGGGGCTTCCCTGGTGGCGCAGTGGTTGAGAATCTGCCTGCTAATGCAGGGAACGCGGGTTCAAGCCCTGGTCTGGGACGATCCCACGTGCCACTGAGCAACTAGGCCCATGAGCCACAACTACTGAGCCTGTGCATCTGGAGCCTGTGCTCCGCAACAAGAGAGGCCGCGATAGTGAGAGGCCCACACACTGCGATGAGGAGTGGCCCCTGCTTGCCACAACTAGAGAGAGCCCGCACACGGAAACAAAGACCCAATGCAGCAAAAATAAATAAATAAATTACTAAACTCCTACCCCCAACATCTTCAAAAAAAAAAAATTCAGTTCTACTTTAAAGGAAGTTTTATTTTTATTTTCTCTTTTTTAATTTTATTTTTTATCAATATATATTTTTATTGAAGTATAATTGATTTATACTGTTGTGTTAATTTCTATTGTACAGCAAAATGATTCAGTTATACATATATACACAATTCTTTTTTTAGTATTCTTTTCCATTATGGTTTATCATAGGATATTGAATATAGTTTTCTGTGCTATACAGTAGGACCTTGTTGTTTATCCTATTTTCTCTTTAAATATCTAATTTACATTAATTTTAAGGTATTTTTCCAGACTGTTTCATAAAAGTAATTTCACTTGAAGTAAATTCATTAGCTGCTTGTTGATTTTTTAAAATTTCTTAGCATTAGATATTTTGGAATTTTGGTTTTCAAGTCTTATTTTGAGTAGAAAATTTTCTATGTGTTTGCTTTTTATTTTATATTTTTTGTCACTCTCTCTGCAAACAGTTTTCTGGCTTTGAGTTTTGTATAACAGTTGCATCCCTCCAGACTCCCTGGCTGCTGGTCCAGAATCAGGTCCTATAAGTGCATCTGGGATCCTCCGCCATCATGGTTAATGGGATTATGAAGATCCTGTTATCAGACAAATGGGCAACTTGGTTCAGCTCCTAAATTTATGCTTTTTGTGTTTCCTTGGGTCAGCATCCTTCTAAAACCACATCAAATCATTTCCAGTGACACCTGTGGTCCTGGCTTCAAGCAGATTTAGGCTCGGGTTTTCTAGCTCTTCAATCTCCCACCCACAAAGAACACCTTTGACCTTTTCTATCCCAGGGGAACAGAATGCCTGGCCCCAACTGCCTGCTCCTGGATGAGGGGCCAAATTGGCCTCTCTGCCTTCTGTTCTGCTCATGATTTTAGGTTTTGTTCTATTTTGGACATTGGTGATGTTGAGTCTGGAATTCCTATTTCATATCCATCATCACTATAACAGCAACAAATAAATTTAACCAAAGTCTGAATCTATAGATCCATTTTGACAAGAAGTCTTCAGTGTTTGTCAACTCAAATGTTTTATTAGGAAAGCAAAATGTCAACTTTCATAAGCTGCATTTAATATATTTTCATTATTTCTTTAGTCATACAGACACCATCACTAGTGCTATCTGATTCAGAATTTCCATTGTTCAGCCTGTGATGATTAACTTAAACACAAGAAATTCTTGCTCCAGACATTGAAATTCAAATGAACTAAAGCCTGATCCCAAATTCTATTTCATTGCATCCTCTCACACTTTCAATAACTGAAATAATGTAATATGAAAAAAACATGGCATCATAGAAATTTGGTGTGTTAATTCCTCTTAGTCACATCAGAAAAGTAGCAAAATACATCACTCTTTTTTACAATGAAGTTTGCTTTCAATTATTAGTAATCTTTCCTTGCTGGCCTGTATCATCATTTTTTCAACATTTTTATGCCTATTTTTATGCCATGATATGAAGTTTGTGCTGCATGTCAAAACTTAAAGATGCTTAAACTAGGGTTGGACAGGTAGAATTTTTCTGTGAATGAGTTATAGTGCTACTAAAGTGATATTTTCCTCTTTAAATATTAACCAGTCTAAAGGTGATATATTCATTATCTGTGTTTTATGATATAGAAGATAGCTTTGCATGGTAAAACCTCCCAAATATATCTCTTGTCTACCTTTCTACTACTTCAGTGATTCTCCTTTTCACATAGTAGAGACCTCACAGCCTTTTCTCTTGCCGACCTCCTGTTATCCTGTTTTCTCCTGTCTCAATTCTGCCGACTCTGTCACCGCTTTCATCCTGATTTCTCTCCACAAGCCTCTATTTCAGCCTTGTCTCACTCCTGCAGGGGGCTCTTTCAGGTCCTTACCCTTTTCTTTGCTCATCCCTCATCTCTCTGAGTTTGTTCTTGTCATTATGTAATTTAACCCTCACTCTGATTCTACAGGGTGATTCACCTCCTTGCACTTCCATTGTCCTTTTTTCAATCATGCCGTTTCCCCCTTCTATTAGCTTTTTAGTTATATTTCCTTTTATATTCTTCTATGAATTGCACAAGGGTTTACTGCATGGATGCTTGACTTATTAGAGTCAAATATTTTTAAAAATGCTTTTATCATTTTCTGTACAAAGCAAAGAATGAACACTAACTCCTTTTATTCCTTCCACCTTTTGTGTTATTGTTTTCATGTATTTTATTTCTACGTATATTAAAATCTCCACAATAAAACATTATCATTGTTTTACACTATAAATATTCATTTAGATTTACACGTGCATTTAACCTCTTTATTAATCTTTTTCTTTGTAGATTTTTTTACCCTTCCTTTGGGGATTATTTTCTTTACCTGGAGCATTCTCTTTATTGTTTATTTCTTATGCTGTTGATTGTCTGGTGATGATTTAGTTTTTGTTTTGTTTTTTTTGTATGACAATGTCACTATTTTGTCTTTACTTTTGAAGGGTATTTTTGCTAACTCTAGAACTCTAGACCATGAATTAACTTTCTTTCCTCACGTTAGAGATCTTGTTCATTGTGTTCTGGCTTCCACTGTTTCTGTTGAGAAAATGACCATCAGCATCATTGTTGCTCCTTTAAAGGTAATGGGTCTTTTTACTATGGCTGCTTTTAAGATGTTCACTTTGGCTATAGCTGATCAGTTTTTATGTGATGAGCCAGCAATAGAGATTCCTGAATCTGTGACATGTCTTTTTTGGAAAATTCTTAGTCAATATCTCTCCCAAAATTGCTTCTTCCCCATCATCTCTATCCTCAACTTCTGGAACCCCAATTACATGTATGTTAAATTTTTCACTTTGTCCTCTATCAGGGTCAGGAAAGTACAGTTCCAGGGCACAGTTCTGCTCACCACCTCTGTTTGTAAATGAAGGCTGTTGGAAGACGGCCACACCCATTTGTTTATGTCTTATCTATGCTGCTTTTGTGTTACAACTGAAGAGTTGAGTAGTTGTGACAGAGGTCATATGACCCACAAAACCTAAAAAGAAAAAGCTTGACAAGCCCTGTCTTGTAATACTATTTAATTTTTTGTGTGTTTTCCACCTTTTTTTTTTCCTTTTGTACCCTTCCGTCTGGATATATTGGCCTATCTTTCAGTACACTAATCCTCTAATCTTCTTTTCTGCTCTGTCTAATCTGCTACTGAATCCATCTATTGAGTTCTTAAATTCAGTTATTATATTTTTCAGCTCGGGAATTTCCATGTAATTCTTTTTTATATATTTTTGATTTCTGGTGAAATTTTCCATTTTGTAATTTATTTGTTGAACATGTTAATCACACTTATTTTAAAGTTCATATTTTGTAAACCAATATCTGGTATTATGATATGTATGGAACTATTTCTGTTTTCTGTTTTTTCTCTTGGCTTTTATTTATTTTGCTTTGAGTCATGGCAACTTTTCTTCAAAGGCCAGACATAGTAGTTGAAAAAGTATAGAGATATTCTGGGACTCTGGTTAAAATGAACTTCATCGACAGAGAAGTTTCTTTCTGGTTGGCAGCTACAGTAGAAAAGATTACTTCAATCCAGAATAGCATTAAGCTGGTTGGAAGCTGGTTTTTAGACTTCTGTTAGGGTTGGTCATTTTCACATAATCCTTACTTTTACAGTGTAGTTCTTCCAAATGTCCTGGTTGGGTGCCTGGGGTATTTACCAGTGCCCTTCCTCCTTTGTGTATCCTGAAATGTATGTTTTGTCTTCCCAGCTTCATGAAATTTCCACTAGTACTGCTCAGCTTCATAGGCTCTTAACAGCTCCTTTCTGATCACCTTCTCATTCTGTCTAGCTTGTTACAAATTACCACAGAAGACAAGGGTGCGTATCATTCTCTAATGAGCTTCCCTTTTCTCCGTGACCCCTGTCCCCTTAAGTCCTATCTGACTTAGTAGCTTTCTGGTGTCTTCCAATAGATTTTTTTTTCATGTGTATGTAAGTATTGTGAACAGCTGTTCTAGACATTCTTGGAAGGGTGGGTAAGCGTGGTCTGCAACAAAGAACTCAACCATTACCCTCAATAAACAAATTCCTAATATTTTTAATGTTATTTTCCTCTGTTGCTTATTTCAGTGGACTTAGAACCTTAGATTTCTGTCTTTGGCTGCCTGTTCTGGAAGAAAATCACACTAGGGTAGGCTTTTTCCCTCTATGACTCTATTTTGTATTGTTTGCCTGTGGGGGACATCTGCTCTGGAAGGAAGCCACACCACACAGTTTCTTGATTTGTTTTAGCCTTAAAGGAATCCCTGTTGTACTGAAATGGTTGGTTTTGGCTACCCACCTCACTGCCTGCCTTTACCTTGCCAAATTAGGGATTTGATATACAGTTCTTCTGAGATGCCTTTATTTATTTCTCCAGCATCCTGTTTTCCATATTTGGGGGGAGTTGTGAGTCAATTAGGGTTGCCTCCTTCTACATTGAACCATACACCCTGTATCATGAAGAAGTTCCTCAAAGTTCGTGGCATGCACATACCATTTTTCCTTACTTCCACTGATCATTCAGCTTTATCTCAGATACCTGCATAGCTTTCTTCTTGACAAACTATAGATCTTTGCCCAAATGTTGCTTTCTAAGCAAAGCTCTGATAACTTCATTTAAAACAGCAAGTGTTCTTCCCACAGACAAGAAATCCCCTACTCTATTTATTATAACACTTAGCATCATCTGGCTTACTATACATTTATTTGCTCATTTATTATCTGTCTACCTCTCCTCTACCTAATTGCTACATCACTATAACCTGGAAGATTGTCAGGTACATAGTAGATGCTCATTAAGTATTAGCTGAATGAATGAAGGGTAAAACAGAAAAATTAAATGCATTTATTTCAAACCACTAGAGGGAAAAATAATCAATGAGAAAAATCAGTTAATTTCAGGGATCACTGTCCTTCATTGTATGATGGTTAGTGTCTTGAAAGCTATTGTTTCATATGTATGATGGTTAGTGTCTTGAAAGCTATTGTTTCATATATTTTTCCATCTTATGATTGTTCCAAATGAGAGATTAAATTGATTTCCTGTTACTTCATATTGGCCAGAAGGAGAATTTCATGCTCTTTTATTTATTTATTTATTTATTTATTTATTATTTGTGTCTCTTCATAAGAATATGAGCTCCATGAAGGTGGAGGATTTTTCTGCTTCATTTCATGTTGATCCCCTAGGACCTGGAACAGCGCCCACATATAGCAAAGACACCATAAATATTTATTGGATGAATTAATTAAACAAATCTTTATTTCTTCCATGTCTCTGAAAATTAATTACAGTTTAATATTCAACATACTTCCAACTATATCACAAATATGACATTTTTTATGACTTTCCTATAGTCTTATTCTTCCATCAAGATCTGTCACAATGACTTGTTTTCATACATATTCTCTGTAACCTTTTTTATATAATGTCCAGTTATCTGGCCACTGGTAAGATTTTTCTTAGGTACAGCCCTGAGCATATGATAGATTTATGTTCTGAATGTAATTTACATATGGATATATTAATCTTATGTGACAGCAATGGCTTTAATCCTATAACCCTCTTTCTCCTGGGCTAGGTGGTTAGAAAGGGAATTAAGAAGACTATATTCCCATCATATTGCTGGGGCTTAAATTGAACAAGACTTGCCAATATCTTAGAGTCATCACTGTAAAAATCTTTGCATGAAGGGATTCATGTTGAAAGTATAAATCTGAAATGGATAAAAAAGCAATCTGTTATTTTGTCATTAAAAAATAGTGTTAAATCCCTTATTGCTACTAGCTACTTATTTTGTATAGCTGAACCTGAAATATAAGATATAAGAAATAATCACCTCATTTATGAAGTCTGTAAGAGTCAGTTGTAATCTCTTCATTTGGAAACTCATTAGCATGATTTCAACATGTCAGCGCAAGTCCATTTAGACATTATTATGTCACTTACCTGCAGCTATGCTAGATGTGTAAGTGGCACTCCAATTGTCAAGGGTTGAGTGTTACTGCTAGAAACAATATAAGCATAAAACTAAGAATCAGAAAACCTTGAACACATACTAAATTTGCAGACATTTTCCACCTGAATGTGGATTTTGAAAAAACAACAACAAGAATTTAAGTAATTCATTAAATCAACACTTACCTACATACAAGAATTATGTTTGCTGAAGGCCTCTTCTTGTTCCTGTGGAACACAAAATAGAAAATGGATCAGATGACTTGGAAGGGGAACACCCTGCTTTGGAGCATTAGACATATGCTTTGGGGTTTGGGAGACACGAAGCTTGTCGAGTTACGTCATAATTCAGGCCTGGAGCTGCCTCTTTAAATCCGTGGCTAGTCTTTATTTTTAGACAACATATTTCCTCCTTAGCCCTTCTTCAGAAAAAAATCTTAGTTTTCATTCTTTTTTGGATGCTGAGCTCTGATTTCATGATGCTAATTATGGAATGGGTGACCTTAATCTTCTCCTGCCTGTTGCCTAGACCAGAATGCCAGCTGGATTACAGGAGGGTTGTGGTTGCCCACTGGTGAGGATGGTGGAAAACTGGAAGCTAGGACCCTCACTGATGGAGAAGATGTAGACTGCAAAAATGGTGTCATCCTGAAATGTACACCTGCAAAGGACAGTTTACAAACACTCTGGAGCCTGCTGGTGGCGAGCCCACCCTCCTGATGCATTGTTGGCTATTTTGGCCTGCTTTACTGATTCATTTCTTTAGGATGCTTAACTAGATGATGAAGGGCTCAGGCATTTGATGATAGTATATTAAGCAAGTTATACTTCTTAAATTACTTCTGGATAACAAAAATAGTAAACTTTATTTAGAGATAATAAGACCTTAAGAAGTTGGCTGGGGTGTGTCCATCTTATATGAGAATGAGAGGAAAAATAAGTTGTTCAAGGCTATAGAGTTTATAAAGAACATAGAGTTTATTTATGCACATTATCTCATTTAATCTTCTTAGCATCTCTCTGAGGTAGTCAGGGAAGTTGGCCTAATTCCCATTTTATTGAAGAGAATATTTTGTTTCAGGTATTTCAATGCCCAGCATGAGGAGAAAAGCGAAGGGCAAAATCAGGTCTCAATTCAGAACTTTTAGCTCTTCCTGTAATATTCTGTGGCCTCTGGGTTGTACCCAGAATGCAGGATGTTAGTAAACACTGGCCTATCTAAGCTTTTTACTGTTGTTACTAAACCATTACTTTCCTTTCCTTGAATGAAACTTGGTACATTAACTCACAAGATGTTTGTACTGTTACTCTATCTCCCTTGTTACTATAATCAGCAAACTTTTATCAACAAACCAAACCAACAAATAATTCATGGAGAATTACTTTTTTTCTACCCTAACTCCTGCCATCATCCTTTGTAAATTTCGTGTCCATACAGATGACACTATCATCATCTCTTATGTCCTTGACCTTTAACTCTTTGTCTTTTCGTTCTGAACACTTATTGGATATTAGTTAACAGTGGGAAATACTCCATCTCTGAAATCTTAAGTGCTGACATCTTAGGGGGAGAGCAATGCCAGACAAGAATGGAAATATTGGCAGGTGCAAGATAATCAAAGTCAGCATAGGTCATGTTACCAATTTTGGACTTTATCCTTCATGCAATAGAAAACGATTGAACTATTTTAAGTAGCAAATTGATAAAGTCAGATTTGCATTAAAAAATCACACTGCTGTCTGGAAAACAAATTGGAGAAATACAAGAGAGAATTCAGAAAGGCAATTGGGTCGTTATTAAAAGAGATGCTAGTAGTTTGGATTCAGGTGATGGCAATGAGAGATCTTTAGGTGGTAGAATCAACAGGACATGGTCATTGGTTGAATAGAGGACTTGAGGGAGAGGAAACAGTTAATAAAAAACGTGAGTGTTAAGGCTTAAAATACTAACGTTGATTGCGGAACCATTTGCTGAGATGGGGGCACTGAGAAAGGTAGTGTTGGGCTGGAGTGAGGGCAGGTGGGAAAGATGGTGAATTTAGGATTTGGTATATTGAGTTGTGGTAACTTGGAAAAACCTGAGTCCTGCGGGGAGTAAGACACACAGGAATGTTGTTCAGAAGAGATGATGCAGAGGAGGAGGAGAACCGGGGCGGGGGGGGGGGGGGTACAGCATCATGGACGCTGAGGGTGGAAGATGATCTAAGTAAGTGGATATGGTATAGTGAGCCCAACTGTAAAGTGTGGATCCATTGCATTTAGCAACATTGACGCCAGAGGTGTTTTAGTGTGAGTTATTTCAGTAGAGTGGTGGAGGTAGAATCCAGAATTAAGTGGGTTGAGGAACGAGGATAATACTTGAAAATGCAGGCAGTGATTGCACGTGTTCCTTTTAAGAAGTCAATAATGTAAGTACAGAACCTGATGCCACTTAAAACTTCTCTCACTTCCTGGATAAAATCAATCACCAAAAACTGGCAATTTTACCTCTTTATCAGAGGTATCCCTGCCATCTCCACCAGATTCCCTTTGTCCAGCCTCTCTTAATTTTTACATGGGTCTCTTTACCTTGAGCCCCCCTTTAGGACATAGTTCAACAGCCACCAGAATGACCTTTCTAAACTTCAGACACTTCTCAAAACCCTGACTGATGGCTGTCCATGTATCTCTCCAGGCTGACCACCTGCCACCCCTAGTGCACTCCATGTTCTAGCCACAGCACACAATCGGCGCTTTCTTACTTAGAGTGTCTTCCTTGCTTGGCACATGCTGTTTATTTCTGAGGATGCCTTAATCCTTCCCTTGTCCTACTTTGCTGGGCAGATTCTTCCTCATTCATCAAAATTCAGCTCAGATTTCACCTCCTCCAGGAAGCCTTCTTGGCTTACCCCCACTGTCTATATTAGATGCTGCCACTGCACGTGGTGTGTTCATCAATTTTAACATGAACTATTTGCTTATTTGTATTTCATTGGTTTACCCCCAGGACCTTATACAGAACCTGAGACTCATTGATATCAGCACATTGATTGATTGATCACCACATTGATATGTGCTGAAAGAAATAAACATATGCTTTGGAGACAGAGGGAAAGTGATGCAGATAACCTATCACTCTCCCTGCCCTGCCCATCTTATCAATTTATGTATTTACTTACCTAGTTTTAAATTCAGGTGAATTGAAAGGCAGGATAATTGGTCTTTATGTCTCAGATAAATAATTTAATATTTCTAGGAATACTGACGCATACATTCCAAAGTAATTTTTATGAGGAATGAAAATACAGGTTTCATTTTAGGCAGAGTTTGTAAATCAATTAAGGTGAGATCCAAAAACAAGTGTGAGGATTTTTATTCTCTGCTGTCTTTTTTATAAATGTTGAAGATTTTTCTAGACATATGTATTTTAAAATCCTATTAAAGTAATGAGGCTTGGCAATTAATTCTGTGCAGGATTAACTCCATGCAGGAATATACATATATAGCTTTAATTTCATATACATACATAGTTTAATGGTTCCCATGTAATTAAATAGGTTAGGTAGGCAATATGAGGACTTGTGAATACGTCTCTGGTTGTTACCATGGAAACATAATTTTTAGAGTTGCTCTGTAGAGTGGTGTGATGCTGATTAAAGAGTTTAAGCACTTCATTTTAAAATTAGTCGAAAGAGTCAGCCAGGAAGAAGCTTCATCTTGCTGGGCGGGGCAGGGCCTCCCATGCCAGGCTGCCACAGCCCACAACTCTTCTTTTCAAGCTGTTTGATATAAGGAGGCCAGGCGGTTATTTCTGACATGGTGGCTCTGGTGATCCTTGCCAAAAGGTTAATAGTTATGAACTTAGCAGTGAAGAAATGCAATTATGTAGTGCTCTGCAGCTGTGAGCGCTCTGCCCAAAAGCCTCGAGAAGGATAATATCCTGGCACTTTATATTCCGACACAAACTTCATAACCATTAAAAACAAACGCTTGGGAAACTAATGGCTGTTGGATCTTTATTAACTTGCAGTGAAAGATAATATTGCTTTCATTAAAGTGTATTGCTGAAAAATGATGGTGAGAAAAATGTAATCTGAATGACAGCGAGGCTGTGAGAAAGCCTAGGGCTGCTTATTTGATTCCCATGGCAACTGCGATAAAACACAGACACACACCGTCGGTGTTTTTTGGTTAGAAAATTCCAAAGTATAAATATAGTTGCTAACTAATTTCAAATTCATACTTTAAAGAAAGGTGTCATTTTTAAACTTCCCTCTAAAACTGAAATTTTAGACTCTTATTAGAAAGACAGATGCAAAATGACTGCAGGACAATTGGAATTCAAAATAGTCTGAAAAACTTTTCTATAGTTGATTCCCACCCCCAATACCTCTGTAAACCTTCCCTTTGCTCTCTTCAGATTCTAAAGAATAGAGAAGTGTGTAATTTATGAAAATTGCAGTATTTGTTGCTATAAATCAAAGTAGCGATACTTGACAAACCATTTAAAGAGAAGTTAATTCTTCATAGTTTTCATTCTTCATAGTTCCTCATAGTTTTTTTCATGGTTTTAAAGGGCCTTAAAACCATGTTTCACAGAACCTCTGGGGGTACAACTGTATAATGCCCGTTTCGTTGAACATGGGTGGAAAGGCCAAATCAAGCAGGAATATTTTCTATTTAATGTTTCACAGCTAAACCAAGCTGTGTGTCAAAAAACAAACAAACAAGCAAAGTGATATAGATGTGAGTATTTATAAGTGAATATAGACAAAGAATATGTTCATGCTGAGGCGTTTGCCACCAGTAAAGTAGGGTAGGTTGAATTGCATTCAGCTGAAAACATACTGAGCTATTTTCATGCATTTAATCATAGACACTACTATTTCTGTGGAGCATGCCAGGGATGCCAAGTGGTAGCTGCCTTGCACACAGACACACTTCATACTCACACACACTCCTTGACTTCTCAACCCCATGAATGATGAAAACTATGATTCTTATGTTGAAATGAAAGATATTTTGATTCTAAGGTCTTATAATTACATGCACTCTATGGTTGATTGATCAATTTTAATGATGATAAAAATGGAAAAAAACCTGTAGTTTCCTTTTTTTTACTTAACTCTGCTCAGGAACTTGATGTTTTCCAATTAGAGATCAATAAAAACATTGATTTTAATCTTCTTTGGATAAATGAAAAGGAGCTACTCCTTATTTTCGTCCCACCTTTGGTCTGCATTTTTTGTCACTAAAAATATTTTTTATTAGCATTATATTTTATTATTTATATAATACCCTATTATATTCAAATATATACATGTAAGTACATTCATTAGAGATATATACAATGAAGGCATCTATATATGCATATTGATAAAAGACTAAAACAAATTATATTAGTAAGTCTTACTAAAAGAAAAACACATATATGGTCATTAGAATTAAAATGCTAGTCTTTTAAATAAAGTATTTTATTCAAATTAGGTAAATTGAGGTGGAAAATTGGAAACCAAGACTTTATATATATGCCCATTACTGTCCTTTGACTTGACCCATATATTGAAAAATGTTAAGCTACCTGAGGGTTTTATGGACACATCAATCACCGCAATAAGTAGCTGATTAGACAGTTCTAATACTGACATATAAATGTATTAGTTTTGGGAAAGGGGCTAGGACGCTCAAGATTCCAAGCGGAGAAATATTTCATACGATATATGTCAGTATTTACAAATGTAATCTCTATTATTCTGTATCTGCAGGCTAGCTTTCCTCTCTATTAAGAACTGATGCCACACTGAATTTGAAAGACTGATTTCTACAGATCAGCTAGCTACCCCTTTTGTGAACTTCTGTTGTGACTTGCCCTATTAAAATACAGCTGCTAAAAAAAAATACAGCTGCTTTTTCCAATTGTGGTATTATATCTGTGGATAACTACTGTTGAGAATATCTTGGTACATAATGAAAAACTGGCTATGCTGTGCTACGTGCAATTGAGTTTTTCTTAGGCCTGATCAGTGAGAAAAACAGTGAAATAGTAACCCACTCTATTCTAAGGATTTTGCAAATCCTTTTCCAGTGTGCAGCACCTGCTTGTTTCAAATGCATCTGTTAATTTGTTTCATTTTCTCCCTTTGTCCCTCCTCCAGGTCCCCCTCACCCCCATTTCATCAACCTTAACAGCACATCATTTCAAATATCAAGGTGAGATCATGCTTCCGGCATGTGTCTCTGGCCACACCTTAGGTAGTATCTCCACTTAGAGCTGAGGAGATTCCCATTACCTTCATGGGAAAGTGATGTTTAAAAATATGTACTATATGCCTGTCAACTAGCCCTTCCCACCAAAAAGCAGAACCAGGCTGCATTCCCAGCTTATTATGTGTGGCTTTTACCAAAAAACTTATTTGAGCTCCAATTTCATGATTTAAGATCTAGTAGTGATAATAGTATTCACTGAACTGGGTTATTGAGATGGTTGGATGAAATATATATGTGCCTGGCTAAACAATTACTTGTTTCTATCTTTATATTTCTCTTGGTTTATTTCTAGAATCAAACAATATAGCCCATATTTTATCAATATGCATATATAGATGCCTTCATTGTATATATCTCTAATGAATATACCTACATGTATATATTTGAATATAATAGGGTGTTATATAAATATATGGAAACTTATAGAAGGAAGAATGTTTTGAACCTGTTGGTAACAAGACAAGAGAGCTTTAGATCAGACTTGGGACAAGGAGGAATAAACTTTGGCCAGAGGCAGCCTGTTTCAGAGAGGTCAGCCACATATCTGAGGGTGATACCAGCCTCTGGGAACAGTTATACCTAGTCGGCCTGTCTTGACAGTATTAAAGGAAACCAAAAACAACAAAAAAGAAATTTTGTCTGAACTTGAATTGGACTTTTAAACGTGATCAGCTAACTCAGGTGCTGTTTGTGTTGTGGCAGTAGGGCTCAAAATGAAAAATTCCCGAGGGCCCTACCTAGGGGAAGAATTGAGGCCACTTGTCCAATCTCTCAGGCTTTAGTGAAGATGATCCCTCAGAAACTCCTTTTTATACTTTGTCACAAAGTTTAAAATTTTGTTTTATAAATGTGGCCATTTTTGTATTATTTCCGTGGTCATCCACAGATATTTAAATGCAGGAGACAAGCATATTCACACATTAAAAATGTGCGAACTGAGGGAAAGGAAGACATTCTCTCTCTAGAAACGTGCTAAGCTGGGGCCTACCTTAGGGTGTTTGCATGAGCTGCTCCTCAGCTGGAAAGCTGCTCCCCAGAGCTGCTTTCTCGGCTGACTCCTTGCCACTCATGCCTCAAATTAAACGTCACCTCTTCAGTGAAACCTCTTTGATTGCCTAAACTGAATTCCCTTGCTGTCTCTCTAACATAGCACCTTTATGTATTTCCACCTTAGCACTTATCACTTTTTTATATACTCTTGCATATTCATTTATTTTCTGTCTACTTCCCTCCACTTGAATATAAGTACCAAGAGAGCAGCGATCTCGACTGTCACGTTCACTGTTGTGTTACCAGTATCTTGACTATCTGGCGTGCCATATGTAATCAATAACTACATTTTCAAAGGATGAATAACAGCAAAGCAAGTGATTAAATAGGATGCACCCTATTCAGTTGAATCACATCAGATGTAAGAGAAAATAGCTGGGATGTAAAATGAGCTAAAGTAGCTGTTTAAATAAGTCTTAACAAACTGGTTCAAGAGTATAATTTACTTCACATTGACCAGTCAGAGGTAATAACAAGCTGCTCTCTAATTGAACGGGGTTCAATCAGTAAGGCTCTGTATGATCAGGCCACCCAAGATGGCTGTTCTCTTGCTCTCTGTACATCCCCTGCTCAGCCAGCACCTACTTCACCTACCCCCTGCTACTCACATGACCGCCCTTCCTACATACTTGCCCCCAACCCAGCTGGTGGTTGTTCTAACCTTTAGATTAGAACATCTCCACCTGACAGCTTTTCAAAGGGGCAGTGAGGGGCCTGCCCCCTGCTAGTTTCCCTGGTAACCCATGAGCCAACCTGAAGTCAGTTCTCCCTATAAATGGTAACCTCCCCCATCCCTCCCGGAGTGAAGACTGCCGTCACATCCTGCCTATCTGCCATTAGCTGCACAGGATGGAGTGTCACTCCAGGACCTTGCTTCAGACGTCTAAGCTCGCCCCTTCCGGGAGACCACTGATGTGTCTGTTGCTGACTCTGGGCTCTTTCTTGAGTCTCCAAGCTGGGCCGGTACAGGCCTTGTAGGCCTGCGGGGTGCAGCCCAACAACTGGTGGAGCAGCCAGGGGACCGAGGAAACTCCGGTGAGTGCCGAGATGTTGGGAAATAAAAATGGGGAATGGAAAGCAGCGGGGGCGTCCACTAACGCGGGTGGGGGGGGGGCCTGAAGATTCCAGGGGTGATGCTGCAAGTTGTGGAGGCATCTAGGGTGGCCATCCACTAGCATGTGGGCTCCGTGGTGGCTGTCCTTGATGAGTGGGGGGTGCCAAGAGGGTACGGAGCACTCACAGACACCCCTAAGGCTCTTGCAGAGATGTTGGCCGCTGTTACAGGGGGAAAAAACTGGCTGCAGCTGTGGGTTGGCTGCTGCTTTTTTAAAAATTTGTTTTTGGCTGCGTTGGGTCTTCGTTGCTGCGCACGGGCTTCTCTCTAGTTGTGGTGAGCGGGGGCTACTCTTCGTTGCGGTGTGCAGGCTTCTCATTGCGGTGGCTTCTCTTGTTGTGGAGCACGGGCTTTAGGCACGCGGGCTTCAGTAGTTGTGGCCCATGGGCTTAGGTGCTCGGCGGCATGTGGGATCTTCCCGGACCAGGGCTCGAACCCGTGTCCCCTGCACTGGCAGGCGGATTCTTAACTACTGCGCCACCAGGGAAGCCCAGCTGCTGCTTTTTGTATTAAGAAAGACCACAGGGACTGAGCTAACAGCTGAGGCAAATGTTAACTTGAATGCTGATTCTTGTTCCTCTGTAAATGAGGCATGTGAACGTGAATGAATGATGTGTATTATTGCCTATTACTGTTATTTGTTTAAACTGAATTGCCTATTTAGAAACTGAAAAAAAAATCCCTGAAAATGTCTAAGATGGGACTTTTTTGCTATTCTAAAACTGGTTTTTGCATATGCCGTTTTAGGAAGTTAGCTTTCTAGAAGGAATTGGTATTTCTCTTCCTGTGCCTTTGAGATAGAAATGACCTACCTGGGCTCTCAGGAACTTTAATGCCTGAGAATGTAGGGTAATAAAAAGAGGCCTTTTTAAACTCTAGTAGGAAAACTGAGAGATCTGTGTCTCTATAGATATATGTAAGTCCATGTGTACCTTATAGATATGATGTATCTCTGCCTCCAAATAGCATTGTCAAGGCTGGTTTGTGGATGAACTCTGTTTAATTGGTGCAAAAAGAAATTAAGCACTTACATAAATTCTCAGAAATACAAAAGACATTGGCCAGAGATTAAGGTTTTTAAGGGTTAAGATTATAACTAGTCATAATTCTAGTAATTGTAACCAAGTTTCTTGATTACATTATCAGGTGTTTAATCCTTTTTAAGTCTTTTGTCATTTATAGACAGCTACTGTTGTACTCTGATGCTTTTGTAAAAAGTGCTTCATCATTAAGAAGATTCATAGGAAGGACTTTTTCAAGTACGGGTCTCTGATAAATTTCAGATCATACTGCTGAACTGGGTAAGAAATTAAAGAATCCTAATGGAAAACCTGGCTTCATAAAAAGTTAACAGAAGGATTGGTTACAGAGTGAACTGTGAACATGGTTATAAATTTTATGGTTTTTGTCTGGAATATTACTCGTTTTGATCTGTGTTTTCCAGATATAGGGAAGCCCATCCCCTCACGTTGGTTATGACTTAAAGCAATTTGGCAAACTATACCTGCAGGTAGAGCTGAAACATATTTATTTTCTCTCTGCCTGGTCCATCCAGAAATTGGAGACTCTTGGGTTCCAAGTAGCCTAATCAGGTGAATGGGAAAGACTGTCTCCTGGCATGTGCAGGAATCTCGGTATTTTGGGACCTCTAGAAGAGAGAAATCCACTGAGGTGGAGTCTGATGGCAGGCCTTTAGCATGGCTTTCCTGGCTTTGAGAGGCCTTTGGGGAATTCAGTCGGAGACTCCTTCTGAGGAGTTCCACCACAGCCAGTTTGGAGGAGCCTATGTGGTCAATTGACCAGACTTCTCTTGCAAACAAATTAGTCTTGATTTGGCTGTGTTTGGTGGAGGGTAATTTTAGAAAGAAAAATATGATGTTTCAGTGGATACTAAACTTTAGTTCTGCTAATTGAGGTCTGTATTTATGAAAGTTACTGTGTTAGCCATACTTTTGTCCTGATGTTCAGGATGGAAGGAGAATTCTCTAGTGAAGTTTTCACAGAGTACAACTACTCATGATGTGTAACACCACTTGCTTTAAGTTTATTGCTAAAAACACATGGACAATGCTTGTGTAGCAATTCTGTACAACTGATAAAATGTATAACCTCTAAACGTACCCCATCAACATACCTCTGAGCTTGTTCATGATATCTGATCACTTTCCCCCAACTTGTGTAACTAGGCAAATACAAAGGATGCCTAACATAAAGGGACATGAACTGCACCGAGGGCAGGAAGGCAGTATTCACCCTGGCTTCAAGGCATGTACATTTTGGTCTATTAAAAGATTTGCGATCAAAAGGGGAAATGATGGAAAAATCTTCACATGTGGAGGTATGGGGAAGCCGTCCTGGCTTACCCACAGTTTAACTTAAATTTTACTGATCAGAGCAGCCTGTTTTGTGGCCTGTTGTATATGCACTGTACATCTGCTTTGGCCATTGAGGAGGGGAATTTTTTGAAAGTCAAAATGGAGTAGCTGTGGTTCAGACATCCAAGGTGGCTATTGTGAACATGATTTTAGACAAGTTCCTCGAGTTTTCTGAACTGTACTTCAGACCAAGACAAAATCCACAGGTAGGTGTGGTATTATCTCAGAATGCGGTTACTGCTTGTACTTTGCTTGTCATGATCTCCAATGTGTTGTGCCTGTTAGATGTCTTACATTTCATCCTGAGCAGAGGAAATCTATTTCTGGACCAAATGGCAACAATGGCCTCACTGTGAAATGAGTCTAATTGCTGGGTCTATAGCAAGATACCATTGTTGTCCTCCTCTGGACTTCCATGAAAAACTGACTTGGCTAACGTGACTATGTTACATCCCCCCACATTGTCAGTGGGGGGAAAAGACTCTCACCATATTCCTGTCCCACACTCCAATATATCAGAAAGACCCCCGTTGGTAAACGTTACTGTACAGCTGACTGCCCATGAGCCTCCCTGGGTTGTGCTGTGTGGAATGGAATAGGTTGGTTTCTGGACACACAGGTCCAAATAGTGGTATTAACTACTTTCCAAACTTTCTTTGTTTGCAAAGACCTAATGGGTCCACCCCTAATGGCACTCAGCATAACATGGTGTGGCAGACCTGTATGTGACTGCTGACTCCCGGCTAGGCCACTGGAATGTTTTAGAGCTGGGCCTTCCCCTTCCCATGTGGGGGGCTCTGGGTTCGTGAAAATCAGGGGTGGCCTTACCTTCCTTATAAATGGACAGGGCACTGCTGCCATTGACTCCCTCTCCATTGACCTGGTAAGTACTTGGCTCCAAAATTTTCCCTCATCCTGGTGAATGACTGTTCTTAGCATACTAAGTATCTTACTCTTGATGCTTTTTGGCTGCCGTGGTCTGTACTGTATCTGTGGTATCTGGTTGTAGTGGCCCCCCTACACATCTGACCCCAGGGATACCACGGAAGAGGGCTGGACCAAGGTTGTAAGGGCTGTGCAGGGTATGTAGGGGTGGAGTGTATGAACAGGCCACCCAGGGTGGCTGTTCTCTTGCTCTCTGTATATCCCCTTCTTGACCAGCACCTGTTTCACCTACACCCTACTCACATGACTGACCTTCCTACATCCTTGCCCCCTTCCCCAGCTGGTGATTGTTCTAGTCTTTAGATCGGAACAGCTTCACCTGATAGCTTTTCAAAGGGGCAATGAGGGGCCTGCCCCCTGCTGGTTTCCCTGGTAACCCATGAGCCAACCTGAGGTCAGTTATGCCTATAAATGGTAACCTCTCCCTCCCCCGCAGAGGGAAGACTGCAGCCACGTCCTGCCTGCTGTCTACTGCCCACAGTGGGGTGTTGCTCTGGCACCTCGCTTCAGATGTGTAAGCTCCCCAATCCATTAAACCATTGATGTCTCTGTCACTGACTCTGGGCTCTTTGGTCTTGAAGCTGGGCAAATACAGGCCTTGCAGGCTCCTTGGGTCTAGTTAATTTTCGACTTTGTTAAGTGTCTTGTAGACATTTAGTATATCTAAGATGCTCTCTACATGATGCATTGTAGGTTTTTCTCTCAACACTCATGGAACAGTAAATATCCGCTAGACACCACTGAGACACAGGATACAGTGGTGAATTAGGGAGCATTTACTGCACTCCAAGAACACAGTCTAGTGTCTAGAGTCAAGAGGAGGATACATGCCACGAAACCAGCAGGTGCATCAGGTGCTGAGTGCTAAGATATTGCCAAGTAGAGAGTGCTGTGGGGTTGCATTGGAAGGGTTTAAAAGGTCACAAAGTCTTCTGTGAGAATGGAAAATCTAAGCAAATAAACTTGCAGGAACGCTACCAGTTAGCTAATCAAACAGGATGATTGATGAAAGGGGCCAGTGATCCCAATATGTACAAAAGGAGGTGAAAGATTCCAAGGCCGCTCAGAGGCACTTGAGAAATGTGTAAATTTGTGCAAAAGACCATGAGAGAATGAAATGAGCAA
Organism: Tursiops truncatus; assembly: GCF_011762595.2. Taxonomy (NCBI): domain Eukaryota; kingdom Metazoa; phylum Chordata; class Mammalia; order Artiodactyla; family Delphinidae; genus Tursiops; species Tursiops truncatus. The sequence continues at coordinate 42,860,136 of NC_047045.1, forward strand.
AGCCAGTCATCACAGTGATCATGCTGGTGCTCTGTTATACCGGCTTTTGTGCACCACTGCATTTTCCAAGGGTTAGTGAATTAACCTTTCTTACTCCAATGGAAAATAAATTCTCAGTGTGTCACATAACTGGTAGAGAAAGACCAAGTAAGTTCACTGCGGAATTCTGTAGTACCTCAAAAACCTAGGTGATTTAGGAAAAGTGCCTAATTTTGAGACTCTTCCTATTTTATTCATTGGGTGTTGTCGTCTTTCTGACAAGCACTGTGGTTGATGCTGAATGTAGGATGGAGAACAAAACAGATAGAACCACATTGCTGTGGATCCGGAAGACGATGCCATTGGAAGCATCTTTGGCAAGGGTTCTGGCATTGTTCTGAGGGACACTGTCACTGATAGCAATGATGAAGCTTCTCCCTAGGGCTTTATGGACAGTAAACAATCAACAAGGAATCAGGCAAAACAGACATTGTACATGCCATGCGGTGGCTGTGGCATAAAGCCTGGGACCGCATGTGATGCCCCCTAAGTGCTTCTCAGAAATACTTGATGCTTTTGTCATAGGGTGACTTTGTAATGGAAATGGCTGAGGTTCTTTGTAGGTAGAAACTAGAACAGATGCATTATTGACTACTGATAAGGTGACTTCATTCACATCCATAGGTTGGTAAGCCCAGGCGGTCTGTGGATTATTCTTGTGACCGGGTTGTGATGATTAAAATCGCACATGGATGAGGATAGCGTTAGTGTCAGGCTTTCCATCATAGGCATGTTTGCTGGGCCCTGATGCATGTTACCAGCACAGTAATTTTCCTTGGTGGAGTTGAGTGTTCATACTCTGGGTTGCAGTAGGTAGACACCTCCCCTCTAGGGTAGGAAAGAAAGTAAAGTACAGACTCAGCTGATCCATTCAGGTTTGTGGTTTTTCAAGATATTAAAAGTTCATGTGCACAATTTTAAAACATTAGAATGAAATAAGACTGAACAAGAGAGTTTGTAAAAAACAAGCAAATGTTCATGGTAGTATCTTCCTTTCTTGTGAAAGCCAGGAGGGAAAGAATGTTTCTAATCTAGAATTTGAATCTTGAAAGCAAGTTGAAGAGTGCTGGAGCAGCCCCAGTGGGTGTTTTCCAAATTTTACAAACGTTTAAGAAAAATTAGATGGCAATATAGAAAAGTTCTGAAGAAGCCTGTTAGCTTTATTTTACTTGATTGTTTAAATTAAAATCAGTTTACTTAGGGCTCTATTATTTAAAGCTTGTCAGTTTGAGCTTACTTGTTATATACCTTTCTTTTGCTGAAAAGTTCACTGAAAATAAGTTAATTCATTTTAACAAATGCTTTATGCTTTCAGGAATTGAAAAAAACCCACTTTCATTAAATGCAAATACTATTATTATCACACCTATAATTTCTGTCATGGGAAAATGGTGTTTCTTCAAACCCCTACTGAGATCTGTGCAGGTGTTTGTATTTGCTATAAATCTGTGCCCACACAAAGTTCATTCTGTTGTAGAAAAATACATCATCTCATTCAGGTGGCAGTGAGCTTTGCCTCTGGAATACTTCTTCTCACTTCTCCTTCCAAAATCAAAGCTACACTTACGTATCCACTGCCATATGCTATCTTTGTCAGCTGTTGAACTGCTTATTATATATATTGGGTCCTCTTCCTTCTGTTATCTCATAGACCTGATATGAACTGGAGCATGGAAATGTTCTCCAGCTTATGTAAAACCACTGAGCAGGTTGCTTTAGACAAGGGGTGGGGGAAGGCTTATCCCAAAGTCAAGATGAGCCCACACACAGGCCTCTGGCAGACCTTGCTGTCATACTGTATTTGCATTGAAATAAACTAAGATTTTCCTTCCACAGGCTTATAATCACTTTGTTTTTTAATTAGAGTCTTCTCTGGTGGAAAAAAGTTGTTTCTATTCTATACATATGTATGTAGATATCCTATTTAGCTAGTTAACTAGCTGTCTGTCTATCGTTTCTCCTAGTTCTCTGTCTATCGTTTCTCCCCCACGAATTGAGCATTCGAAGGATATGAACACTTGCTGTTCCAACATGGTGGAGGGGGAGGGGCCATATGTGAATGTCTATGATCATTTGCTCCAAATACTTGGGTTTCAGGGTGTGAGAACTAAATTCTGGTTTCTGCTTGGCCAGTTACTTGCTTGTAACTTTGGGAAAGTCCTTTGATTCTTTGAGAATTCCAAGTTCCCATTTATAAATTGATAGAGTTGGAAAGATACTAAATGAGATTCAAATCATTTATTGAGCTGTTTTCATATATCTGAAAACTTGGAGCTATAAAGACTGAGAATCCAGGTAATAAGTAGATAAAATCATCTGGGGGTTTGATTACGAAGAAACAAAAGGAAGCCTTAACCAAGCAACATTACCTATTTTCAGCCTCCCCAGGGGCAACCCCAGTGGGGCCATTCTCTGTCTACTCTCAAAGCAACATATGATACTCTTCTGTTATTAGAAAGTTCAAGAGAAACTCTACATAGCTGGATCTAGAAACATGGTGAGGTAAAAATGTTAAAATTTAAATTTAGATTTTAAATATGTTCAAATTTAAACATATTACTTTTAAATTTTATTGTGGAATAAACAGGTGATTTTTTTATTGAGGTATAATTGGCAAACTATATCACTAGTTTCAGGTGTATATCATAGTGACTTAATATTATGCAAATTTAAAAATTGTTACCACAATAAGTCTAGTTACCACTTGTTACCATGCTACATTATTACAGTATCATTGACTATATTACCTATGTTGTACATTATATCCCCATGATTTGTTTATTTAATAACTAGAAGTTTTTACCTCTTAAACTCCTTCACATACTTTGCCTGCCCCTTAACCTTGCTCGCCTCTGGCAAGCACCAATTTGTTTTCTGTATCTGAGTCTTTTACTGTTTTGTTTGTTCATTTGTTTTGCTTTTAGATTCTACATATACGTGAACTCATACAGTAATTGTCTTTCTCTTCTGACTTATTTCACTTAGGATAATACCTTCTAGGTCCAACCATGTTTTCTCAAATGGCAAGTTTTCATTTTTTTAATGGCTGAGTAATATTCCATTGTAAATATATATATATATATATATATATACCACATACTCTTTATCCATTCATCTATCAATGGACACAGGTTGTTTCCAAATCTTGGCTACTGTAAATAATGGTGCTCTGAACATTGGGGTGTGCATATGTTTTCAAGTTAGTGTTTTCATTTTCTTTTGATGAAGACCCAGAAATGGAATTGCTGGATTTTATGGTAGTCCTATTTTTAATTTTTTGAGGAACCTCCGTACTGTTTTCCATAATGGCTGCACCAATTTACTTTCCCACAAACAGCACATGAGGGTTCCCTTTTCTCCACATCCTCGTCAGCACTTGTTATTTCTTGTCTTTTTGATAATAGCCATTCTGACCAGTGTGAGGTGATACCTCATTGTAGTTTTGATTTGCATTTCCCCCGATGATTAGTGATGTTGAGCATTTTTTCATGTGACTGTTGGCCATCTGTATGTTTTCTTTGGAAAAGTCTATTCAGGTCTTCTGCCCAGTTTTTAATAGGTTTGCTTTTTCATCCTTAAGCTATATAATTTATTTATATAATTTTTATATTAACCCTTTATCAGATCTGTGATTTGCAAACGTCTTCTCCCATTCAGTTGGTTGCCTTTTCCTTTTCTTGATGGCTTCCTTTGCTGTGCAAAAGCTCTTCAGTTTGATGTAGTCCCACTTGTTTATTTTTGCTTTTGCTTTTGTCCCCTTGCCTGAGGATACAGGTCCAAAAAATATTGCTAAGATTGATGTCAAAGAGCTTACTGCCTATGTTTCCTTCTGGGCGTTTTATGGTTTCAGGTCTTACATTCAAGTCTTCAATCCATTTTGAATTTATTTTTGTATATAATGTAAGATAGTTTTATTCTTTTGCATGTAGCTGTCCAGTTTTCCTAGTACCATTTATTGAAAAGACTATCTTTTCATCACTGTATATTCTTGCCTCCTTTGTTGTAAGTTAATTGATTATATATGCATGGGTGTATTTCTAGGCTGTCTATTCTGTTCCAGTGATCTATGTGTCTGTTTTCATGCCAGTGTAGCACTGGCATGAAACAAATCATACTGCTTTGATTACTATAGCTTTGTAATATAGTTTGAAATCAGGGCACACGATACTTCCAGCTTTGTTCTTCTCAAGATTTTGGCTATTTGGGATCTGTTTTGGTTGCATACAAATCTTAGGATTCTTTGTTGTAGTTCTGTGAAAAGTGCCATTGGTATTTTGATAGGGATTGCTTTGAATCTCTAGATTGCTTTGGGTAGTATCATCTTTTTACCAGTATTCTTCCAATCCATGAGGATGGTATATCTCTCTATTTATTTGTGTCATTTTCAATTTCTTTCACCAACATCTTATAGATTTCAGGGTACAGTTCTTTTGCCTCCTTGGTTAAATTTATTCCTAGGTATTTTATTCTTTATGATGCAATTGTAAATGGGGTTGCTTTCTTAATATCTCTTTCTGATAGTTTGATGTTCATATATGGAAATGCAACAGATTTCTGTATATTGGTTTTGTGTCCTGTAACTTTACTCAATTCATTTATTATTATTATTACTAACAATTATCATTCTAAAAGTTTTTTGTGATGTCTTCAGGGTTTTCTATATATAGTATCATATTATCTGCAATAGTGACAGTTTTACTTTCCAATTTTTTTTTTTCTTTGTGGTACACGGGCCTCTCGCTGCTGTGGCCTCTCCTGTTGTGGAGCACAGGATCTGGATGTGCAGGCTCAGCGGCCATGGCTCACGGGCCCAGCCGCTCCGCGGCATGTGGGATCTTCCCGGACTGGGGCACGAACCTGCGTCCCCTGCATCGGCAGCATCGGCAGGTGGACTCTCAACCACTGCGCCACCAAGGAAGCCTAATTTTTTTTTTTTAATTTGCAGATTTTACAATTATGGGTGGCCAGAGATTGATTTTGATTTTGTTTGTTTTTATTTATTTTTTTGATGTGGACCATTTTTAAAGTCTTTATTGAATTTGTTGCAATATTGTTTCTGTTTTATGTTTTGATTTTCTTGGCCACGAGGCATGTGGGATCTTAGCTCCCTGACCAGGGATCAAACCCACACACCCTGCATTGGAAGGTGAAGTCTCAACCACTGGACCACCTGGGAAGTCCCTTCTTCCTTTCCAATTTGGATGACTTATTTCTTTTTCTTGCCTCATTGCTGTGGCTAGAACTTTCAATACCATGTTGTATTAAAAATGGTGAGAGTGAGCATCCTTTGTTTGTTCCTGATCTTAAGGGCAAAAGCTTTCAACCTTTCATTGAATATGATATAGCTGTAGGTTTGTCATAGATGGCTTTTATTATGTTGAGGAATGCTCCCTCTATACACACTTTAGAAGTTTCTTATCATAAACAAATGTTGAATTTTGTCAATTTTTCATTGAAATGATCATTTGATTTTTATCTTTTGTTAATGTCATGTATCATGTTGATTTGCACATGTTGAACCATCCCTGCATCCTTAGAATAAATTGTACTTGCTCATGTTACTTGTGAGTATTCTAAGTATTCTTTAAAAAGAAATTGTCATCTCTGTTTTCAAGATACTAAGTTTGATGTATGTACATTAGATCTACCTTAGAAGTCATCATCCTATTTATGTCTTCTATTTCTTACTAATTTTGTGTCTACTTGATCCATCATTGACTGTGAGAAGTACATTAAAGTTTCCTATTAATATATTTGTTTCTTCTCACGTGTTCCTTTTTTTCCCTTCATATATACTAAAGCAGTGCTGTTTGATACAGATACATTCATACAGTTAGATAGTCATGTGGTTTGAAACGTGAGTCTTATTGTCTCCATCTTGTTTAATGCTTTCCCCAATGAATTCAATCTCATCTAATATTAAAATCACAACCCCTGATTTTTATTTACATTTGTCTAGTATATCTTTTCAATTCCTTATTTTTCAATCTTTCTAAGTGACTTCCTTCATTTGCTCTATAATAACATAAGAAATTTCTAAGTAACATGGCTTTGGCTAACTACTTATATATAACATATAGTTGAGATTTTTTTCTTTTACTATCTGTCTTTAATCTGTTTTTATTTTTACATAAACAAGTGGCTTGGTTTTAATTCTGTCATCATGGTTTATGTTATGTGATTTTCCTAGCTTGTGTGTGTGGGATGGGGGAGAAATTTTTTAAAATAACTTTGGAGTTTATATTTTTGTCTAATAATTATAATGTTTTAATTTTTAGTCATGAACCCATTAATTTCCTACTGAAATGCTGCTGAACAATGATAAAGTTGATATATTTTTAACTTCTTTCTCCTCCCTTTTTCCCAGAATATTTTCATTAATTCGTATATTTAATATTTCCTATTTTAAATATACTTCTATTGCTTTTTAAATAATTTAAATAATCTCTATTGATTTTTTTAATATAAAAGATTAGGGAATTGGCATACTTATTACCTCCTACCTTCTTGTTCCTTTCCTTCCTGACTTTTGTTTCTGTTCTATCATCGTAATCACCATATTTGTTTTGCCTTAATCCTAAAGTTAAATAGTTTCAGTATTCAATAGCACTCTTATAATTGTTTATCAAGCAGTTTTTGGTTGACTGAAGTGTGTTTTCCAGTACTTTCTTCAAGAGGTCTCATGGAATCTATAATCCATGAGTTCTTGCTTATTTATGTTTTCTTTTGTCTTTATTCTTAGACAGTTTTTCTGGGCATAGAATTCTTGGGTTTTCTTTTCTTTTCTTGGTGGCTTTGCAAGGCCTTACTCCACTTTCTTCAAAGTTTACTCTTTGTGGAGAAATCGGACACCAGCCATTCTGACAGTGTTTTCCCCATACCATAATCTTTTGCCTATTCAACCAAAAGATTCTTTTATTATCTGTGATGTCCAGTAAATATATTAAGATAAGTCTTGATAGTGATCATTCTACACTCCTGGGATATAGTGCACACTTTCAATCTTTAGATTCAACTTCTTTTTTATTTTTGGAACATTTCTTAAATTATATATTTAAATAATTTTCTTTTATTCCATTATTTTCCTTTCTTTATTTTAGGACTCCAAGTATTGAATTTTTTTTTTTTTTTTTTGCATTTCTTTGACCTGTACTTCATATTTAACATTTTCACTGTATTCCATTTAAAAACTTGGCTTCATTTCTTTTTGCTCACTTTACTCAAATCCTGGCCTGTGTATCTTTTTCTGTGTTACCAGCAATACCTCTTTTTAAGTGTAGATTCCAGTAGGGGCTTCTCTTCTGTGATGGATTTGTTTTTCTTCTCAGGTTTTTAATGAGTTCAACCAGGTTATGTATTATAGTTTCACATAGTCTCATCATATTTTCTTGATCTCTGGTAGCTCTGTTTTCAATTATTTTACTATAGAAGTGACTGTTTCAATAAGTTTTTTAAAATTTAATTTTATAGTTACATGTTTAGGCACAGTTTTCTTTCATTCTATACTAACATTAGTAACTTCTAAAAGTTAATATTTATTGTTTGCCATTTGTATTTTCCTGTTTTCTTTTTCTTTTTAGTATTCTGTTTTGGTTCTTTTTGATTAACCAGCTTTGAAATAAGGTTCATCCTTCTGAACTAGCTATTTGCAAGAAGGACCAGGGCCATCTCATGGGCAAACAAATTTTATTTACAACAGTAGTTCTTAGTGCACTATTTCAGTTTATTCCTTACTAGTCAAGTAAGAGTAGCAGCTCTATGGCTACAAATATTGCTGTATTTTCCTCCTCCATCATTTTTGCAATATGAACTATTTGTGTTTTCCTGTTAGGCTATAACTCATCTTCTTATAACCAAACCAGATGTGTGGAGGCTCTCAGCAGTAGCTTGCACACTTGTTTTCCATGTGGCCAAAGAAATATTATTGGTTTTGCACATGACAGTTTTAAAACATGGCCGCATGTTCTTTGACACACCTCTCATCAAGTCTTTAGAGTTTGGGATTCCCCTTAAATTTGGGTGTTTATGACTGCTTCAACTAATAGAATACAGTGAAAATGATGCTATGTAACTTTTGAGGGTAGGTCATAAAAGGTCATGTGGCTTCTGCCTTGTTTACCAGGACACTTGCTGTAAGAACTCTGGACTAAGATGTAAGGAGTCCAACTACTCTGCATTCACCATAGTAGAGGGGCCACAAGAGGCAGAAGTGTAGACAGGTCCAGTTGACCTCAACATTTCAGTCCTCCCCGTAGTTGCACTGTCATGTCTGGTGCCTCTATTTCAGACCCTCCAGACCAGCCCATCCACCAGGTGGCTACAATCAAATGACCTCTGTCAAGACCAAATGGAACATTAGAATGACTCAGCTGAAGACTGTTCAAATTGTTGCCGCAAATTCATGAGATAGAATAAAATGGTTATGGCTTTAAGCTGCTAAGTTTAGCTGGAGCGAATATCTTTGTGCTATTTACTTGGAGAAGTGCACTGGGTCTGCTTTTTATGAGATTTGTAGCTCCAGGTCTCCTTGAACTGTGTCGTCTTATACTACTTTCGACATTCAGAGCTTCTGGAAGCCACTTTCCTATTTATATTGAGGTTTTAGCAATCCCATGGTTTTTAACAAAAGTGGAATTTCTCTTTTTCATTCTTATTTTTGCTTTTGGGTAATTGTCAAAGAAGGGAAAATCTACATTTATGTTATGTGGTTGAAACTGAAAAGTCTCAACCAGCGTATTATATAGATAACAGAACTGCGACTAAGAGTTCTAACTAATGTGAGGCTTCTAATAGAATGTTTCTATAGCAGAGCTAATAATGAGAAATCTCAAGGCCAGAATGTAAAGTGACTTTTCTAAAGACATAAAATTAGTTAGTGTTAAATTTGGTAAAATTCCCGAATTCCTGATCCTTCTTTCTTTGCTTTGTTCATTATGCTATAAACACTATAAAGTGTCAGTAGTAACAAGAACTCCAGGTACAGTATTTGGAATTCATAAAAATACTTTGCTTTCTCAAGTAACATAGGAGAATTGAAATTTAAAGGATAAAATACAGTGTGGTAATTTACTACATAATATTCTATAAATTAACTTTCTTTTAGAAAAAATAGATACCTAAGTTTAACAATTCCTGGAATTCCTGGACTGCCATATATTTAAAAGAGGTCAGATGTGTGAATAATCAGGGACTTTACCAGACATTCAGGTGGTAATCAATGAACAAAGCACTCACTTTTATTCATGCAGTAATGTAATCTCTTTCGTGTTAATTAATTTTAGATGTTAATTTTAACCAAATGTCTTCATTTTATATGAGGGATTTTTCTATTTATAGTCTATGAAAGAAAATGAAAGACAAATATTTTTTAATTTCAGAGGAGTCTATATTTTATTAAAATATGCATTTATATTCTAATTTGCATTTCTCAAATGAACATAAAATCAAGTATTGATTTAAATATAAAGTTGTGTTAGTGTATAATAGTCCTAGAAAGCCTAAGAGGGCCCAGTAATTTGTTGGCTAATGATAACTGATTTATAGACCACAACTGACTTGATTTGCAGAGTCATTTATTTATGATGTTGTAAATGTTGTCCTAGTTGCTAGGGTTACAAAACTGAGTATACCAAAAACCTTGCCTTAAAGTTACAGGTTACTGGAATATAATAAATTTTCAAACTTAATTATATTTTAAAAAATGGACTTTATAAGACTATGGTGCCAAATCACAGTTGGCAGAGGGAAGTAATGAGCCAGGAAACTGAAAGTGAATCCATGGTTCCTGCTTGGGGAATGGTGACTTGGCAACAGTAAGGAAAAAATTCAAGAATTCAGAAGAACTAGGTTTTATGGGGAATTCCCCACTGGACACTTTTGAATTAGTGTTTGATACTTAATAGGCAATCTGTGATGTGAATTTCCAGTTTGATAGAGAAGAGATTTGAGATGGAGATTTAGTTATTGAAACGATTAGAGTTACAGAGATGTCTCAGATCCTCTAAATAAAATTATAAGAGGACAGAGGATAGAACCGAGGGGGAAGTGCAAAAGCTGAAGGAGAGTTAAATAGAATATTGAAGAGCTCTTGAGATTTAAATATCAGATTGTTCTTGATGACCTTAGAGCAATTGCTGCTGAGTGGTGAAGTCAAAAGTCAAAGTGTAGTGAATTAAAATAAGGAATGAATGGAAGTTAAAGCAAATGATGATAGTGATTAACTTTTTCAAGATTTTGTCAGTGAAGATCTAGGGACCTGGCTATCCAAAAGCCAGTACTAATCTCCGTTTCCTATATCTACCTCCTACTTAAAAAGGCTAGAAAAACAAAAGTGACATGTTTTCCACTAAGCTTTGCAAAAGATGCTCTTCAATGGTATATATAATTTCCATTTTGAAGATCAGGAAATTGAGTCTCAGAAAGTTAAGTGACAAAGTGGAAAATGATGGTGTATTGGAGGGAAACAAAGAACACTATTTGGTCTGCTTCCAAAACCTGTTCACTTCTGCTATGCCACGGTGCCTCAGATGTGACAGAAAGGATGACAGTGAGATGAGGAGGCTAGGAGATGCTGTAAGATTTTTTGGTTTGTTTGGTGGGTTTTGTCTTTGTTTTGTTTTGTTTTGATAGGCTGAAGACAAGGAATTGGGAGTTTGTGGGATACTGAAGGGGAAAAAGTGGATAATGGAGTGCAGTTAACCCAAAATACAATAGGAAAGGAAATCCGTAGCTCCCAGGAGAGAATAACTTTGCACAGTATAGTTATTTTCTCATTTAAGGCAGAAAGGAAGAGGTAAGAACAGGGACTACAGTGATTAAATCTAAAAGTAATACAGAAAGAAGCAGAGAAAAACAAGTCTTGATGACTTCCTTTTCTTTGAATTAAGATCAGGGCTATCCATTGATAGTGTGAGTAAGCAGTGAGACATGAAATAGGGATTTGAAGAGAAAAGTGAATATTTGGAGGAGCAGCAGTCCTGGGGTATGGGAGGGTGATCTGACTAGGGATCTGTGAAGAACCACTGGACACAGCCAAGGGTTTGGGTGAAACTGGGGATGGTTAACTACATTCTACATCAGATTTCATACAGCTTGAAATCCTGAATTTGCCTTTGAATCATTATATCAATATATATTTAGATATAACCAATTTGTCACTGAGTGCTGTCTGTTTTACAAATTATTTCTCAAACACTCTTTTGTCATCCTTTTTCAAGGACCTCAAAATAGGAAGCCATGTTTGTAGGAATCATTCCAATTATTCCAATATACTTATTGAAAAATGCTTAAGTGTATTTCCAGATTATATACCAGTCAATTTATAATTCATACATAAAAGAACAGAAGGACACTCAAATAAGCTAAGGCTAGTTTAGTATCCATATTTAAGAAGAAAAATTTGAAGTTAGAATTTGAGCAGATCTGTTTGAGGTCCTCTTTTTTCAGTGCTTCTTGCTCTATAGACTATAGTTTAGGGCAAGTTACTTAACTTCTCCAGTTACCTAGTCTGTAAAATTAACACACTCATCTCTTTGTTGTGAAGATGAAATGAGTAAATGCATGTAAAGTACCTAGCAAAGTGCCTAGAATGTTGTAAGATACATATATATGTATATATCATATATATAAATCTATATATTTATATATGTATTTATATATATAATTATTTTAAACATGATTAGGATATGTACTACAGTCAACTGAGATATGAAACAAAATTACCAATTAAAAGAAAGGAAACTTATGGTGTGAGGGCTTGCAGTAAGTATTGAAATCATAAACGTAGAATGAAGGGTTAAAAAAAGCTTAAAGGCAATTACAAGGTAGAAAGCAAATCTTTCTCTGAAATCACTGATGCAGACATTACAGTCCTTCACTGTAACCTTTCATCCTTTCTGCTAGAAGGCACAACTATTCCTGCTATACCAACCCTTTTGTGTTCCTGAAACGATTTCATTTTCTCCCTGTGTATTATCCATTAGCTATCCACTGTCATGTTTTCTCTCTTATTTGCTATGATTTTCATTATACTTTTTTAAAAAATTCACCACTTTCTTGGGATTATCTAGAAGTCTTTTACTCCACTGTCTTTCTATCTTGGCCCCTTGGCAAAAGTACCAACCTGGGTTAATGAATATAATTACTAGTTTCCATTGATATGTCTGGGAATTGTAGCTGCATGCTACTGGGGAAAATGTATAAACAAACCAATTGATTTTTTCTATTAATCTGACTTTATTTAGTCTTAATGCCTACAAGACAATCTTGTGATACTACTCCAGTCAGCTTCTCCCATTCAGCACAAAGGCAAATTTGAATGTTTTCTCCTCAAGCCTTTGGTTTCATTCTTTTCTTATTCACTCTCAAAAACTTTATTTCCCTCTCATTTTACTTAGAAAATAGATAGGAGCATCCTCATTATTACACCATAAATATAAGTCTTTCTACTTCCACAATCATCCTTATTTTCCTTGGCTAAATTATAATGATAGAGGTGTTTCTGGAAAATTTACTAGATGATTAGGGTTCTAATCATCTACTTCAGGGTCTTTCCCTTTTCTAGTCTCTTGTGCTGAATTCCTTTCATTTCATTTGAGCTTAAATAGGCTCAAGTCTCTCCCGTCTTAAAAGAAAGAAACAAATAAAATCTCTACTTATGTACCTTTCCTTGATAGTCACATTCAAGAATTGAAGAAAATTCACTGATTCCATTTCTGGAGTTCACCTTCTTCCCACTCCCCAAACAGTCTGGCTTCCGAATCCACCATTTCACAGAGACAACTTTAAGCACTGTAACCCCTAAATCCATGTCACCACATCCCCAGGAGTACATTTGAGTATTTTTCATACTAAATTTCTCAGCAAGGTTTAACACAGATAAACAAATACTACTTACTTCAGTTATCTCTCCCCTTGGAATTCATGTCAGCAAATTCTGCTGATTTTCCTCTTGCCGACAAATTTTCGGCTTATATACATTCCTTCAATATTGCAGTTTCTCTGGACTTGGTCCTAAGCCTTCTGTACCTCTCCATAGGTGATATCATCCTTTCTCATGGGTTCAATTATTGACTCTACCAACCACGCACATTTCACGTTCTCTAGTCCAGGCCTTTCCAATGGCACACTTACATCTCCATTTGAATATTCACTTTTCCAAAGTGGAGCTCAGCTTTTTCTCTCTTCCTATTCCAGTACCCATCTTATTTGTGTCACCACTTGTGGCAGGCAAAACTTGAAGATGTTTTGGTGTACTGCCCTGTATGATCCCTGGGACTGTGAACATGATGGGTTGTACTCCCGTGATTGAGTTATGTTATATGGTACAGTTGACTTCAAGTAAGGGAGATTATCCAGATGGACATAACCTAACGACATGAGCCCTTTAAAAGCAGAGAAGGAAGTCAAAGTTTGGAAGCATGGGAGGGATTCAGCACATCATCACTCACTTGAAGGTAGAGAAGGCCACATGACAAGGAATGTGGTTGTCCTGTAGGAGCTGAGAGCAGCACCCAGATTGACAACCAGCAAGGAACAAAGACCTCAGTCCTACAACCTCCAAGAACTAATTCACCAGTAGGAATGAGCTTGGGAGAGGAGTTTTCCTTATAGCCTTCAAACAAGAATTCAACTTAGACATCACCTTGATTTCAGCTTTGTGATACCCTGAGAAGAGATTGCAGCCGCGCCATGCCTGACTTCTAACCTACAGAATTGTGAACCAATAAGTGGCTATTGTTTTAAGCCACTAAATTTTTGATGATTTGTTGTGTAGCAGTAGGAAAGGAATAAAGTAACTATCTGAGTCTTGAGGGTTGGAGAATCCCAGAAATCATCATTATTTTATTTCCTCTAACATATCCTCAAGTTCAGTCAATGAATCTTGCAGATTCTCTGTCATATATTTGAATCCACTCACTTTTATTTATCCTCTGCTACCATCCTAGTCTAAGTCATTACTGTCTCTTGACTGGATGCCTGAAACACCCTCCTAATTTGTTGCTCCCAGTTCGTGTCTGCCACAATTTAATCCATTCTCCACAAACCACTAGTCACGTTAACGCTCTGCTCAGTGCCTTCATCTCTAGTAAGACACTGCTAGTTAACATTCTAAATATTTCACTGATCTGAGAGGTGCTGCATACTACGTCCCCTGTTGTTCCATCCATCTAGTATCACCTTTTACCACCATGTTCTCTCACTCCCAGCACTACTGCCTCCAATGCTTTATTCCAACTCCTAATTTATAGTGCTACTCTCACTGCTAAGTTCAGAATACTTTTTTCTAGGTACCTTCTTCTCCCTTCTCTACCTTACTTGTCTAGCTAATTCATGGTCATTCCCAAGTCTTAGGCTATGTACCACTTTATCAGGACAGTTTCCTAATGCCCCAGAATTAATGAACCTCCTGAATTTATTGTGTAGTGTTTGTGCTATTAAGCACACTAACTACCGTTGTATCCTCAGTACACAGGCACTCAGTGAAAGGCATACTTAATGAGTATCTCTGTGTTACTTTAAAATAAGAAAAATACTTAAAATAAGTTGATAACTGTAACCTATTTCTCAAGGAACCATATACTTCTAGTATCTATTATTTTAGGATGAGAATTGAACCACATAGATTTTCTCATCACAGCTCCTTGAGTCACATGAATACACTCCAACCATGTTATATTCATCTGCATATTTCATAACAGTTTAATATTTTTTAAATGATGATTTATTACTTTTGTTTGAGGTAAACATCCTTTATATTTTCTTCAGAGCCAATATTCTTTGTATTTATTACTTCACAGGCTCTGCAATATTATAAAAATCGGCTGGAAGTCTTCTTTAGTTCCAGTTGTGTACTTCATAATCCACATGGGAAACATTCAAAATATGAACTCAGTTGTTCACCAAAAACAATAGTAAGCAGTGCCAAACTGAAATAGAAACAAACAATACATCCTAAGTCAGTAACACATGTGGAAAGAGAAAAGTGAAATAAACGTATCAAAGTTAATAACAAACTATATTTTTGGAGGTAGGACTGATAATAATCATACCATTGCACAGAGTGCAACTGAGAAACAAATGTTTTTAAGCGAACATGCCTTATAGCTAAATCCGCTAATAATATGTATATTAAAACATACCCTTGCTCCCCAACCGTTTTTTGCTTTTCCAGATTCTGCATAGATCCTGTTTTTATAGCTGTCATGATGACTCAGAGAATAAACATGCAAATGCTCTAATGCCTATTATGATAGTTTGCTGACTTTTTGAGTTACTTGAAATGCACCTTGGTATGAAGTTAACGCACTGTGCATGGAGATAAAAATTTCTATAATTGGTGTCAAATTTATATTTTTAGCACATCTTTGACCGTGTTTTAATATTATCTAGATCTCATAGTTTTTGTAAAAATTTAGGACTGTAACTTTTCCATTTTACTTAAACAACTAATTTTTTTGCATTCATTTTTTTTTATGCACACTGTCTCACAGATAATTGAGGGCCCTTTGGATCTGTATACTATATAAAAATTTTAGCATGCATATGGGAAACTTAATTAAGATATTAATTCAATTTAGGAAACAAAGAACTTTCTAATGTATTTCTAAGTCATTGTCCTTTGGTCGTTCCAGAGAAAATATTTAAAGATTGGTATGAATTAGGAAGTAGTGCAATTAGCCTGCCCCCTGGAAACATCTGCTCCACTTGTTCCAATAAGTTAGGGACACCACATCTGTACTCCTTTAAACATTTGAATTGTGTTAGAATTTCTGTGTGGGGTAAGGGTCGCTGGACTTATCATTGAAAGTTTTATTAAAGACCATTGCTTTATTTGGATGAGCTCCTACTCAGAGTGATTTCATTTGAAAATGTTGAATAAAGTTAAATAGAGGAGACATTGCTATTGGAAGAAACATATAAGTCGATGTAATCTTTGACAAATATTCTTAGTAAAATTATATATTTTAATAAAGGTAAGTCTGATGGTCAGAGTATTTGCTTTTACATAGGCAGTTGGAAATATTAAACTTTCCACATTTCTTGAAAGAAGTTTTGAAAGTCGAGGGACAGATTGTTAAATCTAACCAAAAGATTATAATGAGATTAATCATCTGCCTAGGGCTGTGAGGTTCATTGAGTGTGTCTCACCAGGGGATGACTGGAATGTAAGCCCACATTTACAGATGGTCTTGTGGTTACATGAATCTCATTTGGGCAGCTAGATCAGGAAGGCAGTGATAAATCAGATTCAAAATCTGCAAATATGCTTGTCCTGGTTCTGCATGGATTATCAAAGCCCTGGAAAGAGCAGAACAAGCCTTTTTCATTATCATTGTGTGCAGTTTTGCTGTGCGGATCAGTCATGCTGACTTATTCTATTACTTATTTTTGCTATCTCATAACCAATTTGAGTGGGCTAACAAAGTTTTGAGAAAATCCTGTGATCTATTACTATCCTATATTTTGCTAGCAATAATTTTATGTTTTCTATATTTGAACTCAAAAGTAAAGTTGTACTTTAACCCAAATTTTAATTTTCACAATTAAAGTTAGGAGTGTTTTCTGCAGTAATGCATTGTTTAAATATCTACTTACAATTAAATTTCTACTTTAAAATATGTAGTGGTTTAGTTTGTTGAAGTTTCAGACTAGGCTCTTACATCTTCATAGTTTTATTTTCTAAGTTTTATGTACTTGATTCTGACTGTATTACAAAACAAAGAAATGTAAAGGAATGAAATGGATAACTATCCTCAGCAATTAATGGAGGGCCAGCACTGACCTTGAGTATTTCCCATTGGATGTATTGATAGATTTCAGATCCTTAAGAATAAAGGGGAAAATGTCTAAATAGTCCTCAGATTAGCATCTATAATAGCTTTGATACTTTCTATTAATTCCTTATTTAATCAAATTTGGGGTTATATGGCTATGAACTATATATTTCATTACAAGTTTATTGGTCACTAGTACAAGTTATTACAAAACAGAGATCAACTCTATTCCTTTTGCTTCTATTCTATGCCCATGAGAGAAGCAGCTGCAGAACCCAGTTAGTCAAAGAAAGAAAAAACCAATGTACATGTTGATGAATTATAAGAGCACCTTTACATTTAATTCCTTTAGACAAATAATGCATTCTCTTGGAAGACTTTAAATTTTGTCATATTGAAATAAGTAGTTGTATAGATCTTGGAGTATACCATTTGTGTTACAAGATGATCCTGGCTTAGCAACAGCATTTACTTCCACATGACATAAGCAGTTTCATAGTGCAGAACACTTAATAGATTTTTTATGTCAGGTTTGTGGAGGTAGAATTTACATAGAGTAAAATTCACTCCTTTTAGAGTCACAATCGTGTACTCATTTTGACAAATGCAGAGTCATGTACCATCATCAAAATCAAGATACAGATCATTCCCATAACGCCAAAGAGTTCCCCCATGCTCTGTTGTAGAGTCACCTTCCCCTATGCCTGTTGGCAACCACCGGGCTTTTGTCTCTTCCCATAGTTTGCCCATTTGAGAATATCATATATAATGGAACCATATAATATGGAGCATTTTGAGTCTGGCTGCTTTCACTTAGCATAATAATACATTAAAGATTCATCCATGTTATTGCATGTATCTGTGGCTTATTCATTTTTCTTGCTGAATAGTATTACATTGTAAAGATGTATCACAAAATGTTTCCTTACTAGTTGATGGATATACAGATTGTTTCCAGTTTTTGGCAATTCTGAATAAAATAATTTTATAAATATTCATATACAAGGTTTTTTGTGAATGTGTTTTTACTTCCGTTGGCTAAATACCTAGGAGAGGGATCATTGGGTTGTATGGAGTGAGTGTTTAACTTTATAAAAATCTCTCAAACTGTTTTAAAAAGTAGCTGTGCCATCTTGCATTTCCGCCAGCAGTGTAAGAGTGATCGTTTCTTTCCTTCTTCACCAAGATTTAACATCATCATTTAAAAAATGTTAGTCATTCTAATAGCTGTGTGTATCTAGTTGTGATTTTATTTTTCATTCCTTGAATGACTAGTGATGTCAGGCATCTATCTGTACAGTTGTCATGTGTCTATCTTGTTTGGTGAGATGTCTAATCAAAAGTTTTATAGGGAAAGAGTTGCTTATCTTAATATTATTGAGGTCTAAGAGTTTTTCATTTAATCTGGATTCCAGTCCTCTATCAGACATGTTTTCTGCAAATACTTTCTCTTAGTCTGTGGCTTGTCTTATTTTCTAGAAAATGTCTGAAAGAATGGAAATTTAAAATTTTGATAAACAATTTTAAAATTTCTTTTGTGAATCATGCGTTGGTGGTGTATCTAAGAAATCTTTGCTTAATCCAAAGATTTCTTAGATACAACGAAGATTTTCTCCTATGTTTTCCCCGAGGTGAGTCTTAGTTTTAGGGTCTATATTTAGGTCTATGACCCATTAAGAGTTAATTATGCAGCCTAAAATATTTGTCATATTTCTTTCTTTTTTTTTAAAAAAGGACCATTTGTTGAAATGTGTCAATATGTGTCAGTATCTGTCAAAATGTGTCAATAACCTTGACACTTTTGTCAAAAATTAATTGTTCATATATGTGGGTCTGTTTCTGTACTATGTTCTCTTCAGTTGATCTATGTGTCTGTCCTTTCACCAATTCCATTTTGATTACTGTAGTTTCATAGCAAATCTTGAAATCAGGAACAGTGAATCCTCTAACCTTATTTTTTTTTTTTTTTTTTTTCCAAAAATTGCTTTGGCTATTCAAATTCCTTTGTTCTCTAAACTAATCCCTTTGCTATCTAAACTTTGGAATTAGCTTGTCATTTTCTATAAAATCATGGAGAATTTTTATTGTAATTACATTAAATGTAAAGAGTAATTTTGTAAAAGTTGACAATATTGAATCTTCTACCCATGAACATGGTACAGCTCTGTTTATTTAGCTGTGTTTGACTTCTCTCATAAATGTATAGTATATACTTTTTAGAATTATATTTTTCAAGGATTTGATGTTTTTGGTGCTACCATGACTGTTTGTTAAAGTTAAATTATCAAATATTCATTGCTAGTATGTTAAAGTACAGTTGATCTTTCTATATTGACGTTAAAACCTGCAACCATGCTGAACTCACTTTATTTCTAATAACTTTTTTGAGGAAATCATATCACATGATAATAAAGATACTTTATTTCTCCTTTCCTATCTGTATACCTTTTATTTCTTTTTCTTCCCTTCTTGCATTGGCCGGGACCTCTATTATGATGCTGAATAAAAGAGGTAAGAAAAAAATCCTGGCCTTGTCATTCTTTCACCTTTAAGCATAAGGTTAGCTGTAGGTTTTGCATAGATGCAATTTAAGTAGGTTGAGGAAGTACCATTTAATGTCTAGTTTGCTTATCCTTTTTCCTTTTTATAATGAAGGAATATAGAATTTTGTCAAATACTTTGTCTTCATCTGTTGAGATGATTATATGGTCTTCTTTAAAAGTCTGTTGATATGGTGAGGCATATTGCTTGAATTTTGAACTAAATTTGTATTCTCAGGATAAATCTTATTTTTTATGAGGTATTATACTCTTTATTTCTGGATTCAGTTTGCTAATTTATTGAAAATTTTGCATCTGTGTTCAAGAGACACGTTTTTTGCTATTTTTTGTTTTCAATTTCATTATTTTCTGCTCTCATTTTTAATATTTATTATTTTCTTGTCTTTAATTTGCTCTTCTCTTTGTAGTTTCTGCCACACACCTTGATTCTGGGCTCAATATATCTTTGCTTTGGCCAATGTGGTATTAGAAAATATGCAAGCAAAACCTGGAAAAAAGGCCGTGTTTTTGCTTTTTTCTTTCTTCTGTAATCACCATGAAATCATGCTTGGGGCAACTTTCTGGAAGATGAGACACGTGGAACAGAGCTCAGGTCTCCTAGTTAAAGCCATATTACCCAGTCTATATCTGACTAAACACTCATAGCAAGCCCATTTTGGTAGAACTACCCAGCTGACTGGTAAACTTATGAATAATGACAAACAGATGTTATTTTAGGCCACTGTTTTTAGGTGGTTTCCTCTTGCTTATCTAGCTTTTCCTTTGCTTGCATCTACAAAATCCCCATGAGAACATATCTGGAGTTCCATGCTGAGAATATCCCCAGGCTAGCCTGCTGGAGGACAAGATGTGCTGAGCAGATTCAAGTAAAAAGCACAGCTCAGTTGCCACAGTCAAGGTCATTCTATCCCAGCTGACCTACAATTGATCTCAGATGCAGGAGCAAGCCCAGCCTAGATTAGAAGAACTTCCTAGCTGACCCCAGCCTCAAGTTCTGATTGGAGAGCTATGAGCTAAGTAAATTGCTATTGTTTTAAGCCAATGAGCTTTTTGGATGTTTTGTTACATAGCATTATTGTGGTAACAGATTACTGATACAGAAGCTAATAATCATTTGTCCTATGTTTAAGGTATGAGGAGAGCTATTGCAAAGAAAATGGTAAAGGGTTGCCCTACTTTTTACGTGCTTTCTATAGAGCAGTAAAGAAAAAAGGAAACAGCAGGGATGGTTGACTTGATCTAATCATATCTTTCTCATCACTGTTCCTCCAAAACAGAAGCTACATTGCAGATTTTTTTTTTTTTTTTTTTTTTTTTTTTGCGGTACACAGGCCTCTCACTGTTGTGGCCTCTCCCGTTGCGGAGCACAGGCTCCGCAGCCATGGCTCACGGGCCCAGCCGCTCTGCGGCCTGTGGGATCTTCCTGGACCAGGGCACGAACCCGTGTCCCCTGCATCGGCAGGTGGACTCTCAACCACTGTGCCACCAGGGAAGCCCTACATTGCAGATTTTAATGATGTAAGGGTTAGAAAGTGTGTAGTCTTCACATTTTATTAAATCTTGTAGCATCTCTAATTCATCATTTCTGGTATTTGTAGTTTCAGTGTTTTTAGTATTTTATTAATGATAACTGTAACTCTTTTTCGATATGATTTTTATTCTCCTGGAGGAACGCATACTTTCCTTGGAAATACATTTGCAGTTTGATAATGAGAACCACTGGAAAAACAGGCCAGGCATGCAGTAATTTACCTGTAGGCAATTATTCTGGGACATAGTTTAACAGAAATTGAGAAATTCTTACAATGCAAAATGAATTCCATCTCTCTAAATTTGCATAGGAAACATAAGGTTGAGCTTTCCTTCTGATTAGATCCTTTGCACAAAAGCTCTTTCTCCATAAAGTCTTAGCAAATGTCATAATACAAAAACGTGGTTTAGAGTGTAGGAACTCAGTTGCAGAGTATAACTATTGCATCTCATTTTTATATAATGATATTATTAATAGTGGTAAGAACTTTTAATTTATTTGTATGAGAGAAAATCCTTTGGGAAAATGTAGGTTTACTCAAGATTTTGTTTAAAAAAGCTCAAATTGCATATTTGTGTCTTTTTCTGTTTATTGCATGAGCCAGAAATAAAGACTGGAAAAAAGGTCAGTTTCTTGAAAGGTTGTAGTAGTGGGCATTCAGTGTCAAACAGCTATATTTTGACAGATTCAATTAATTCTATAAATTTGTATTAGACCCAACCTTTCTAAACCTTGTTCCTTATGCAAAATCATTTCTATTTTACATATGCAAATGTTTTGGTAAAACCCTAGTTTCCTTTTCCTCTGAAGGGCAATACTATTTTATGTGGATCATTATGCTCTGAAAAATCTTTGTAGGCTTACTGGATGAGCATAGCAAAAGCATCGGGGTGATATGTTCAGTGCTTGCTGACATAAAGGCACAGGATCATATTGGAAAGAAACTGGACTTCAAAGGAAAGTGCAATTAAGATTAAGTTGCAAGATCTGGATTTGAATAACAGCTCAGATGTTTACTAGCTGTGTAATCTTGGGAGATTGGCTTAATTTCTCCCATTCCTCAATGTTCTGATATGAATATGGATATACTGGAGTTACCCATTTCAAAGGATTAGTTTCAAGGTTTAATGAGGCAGGATTTAAGCTCTTCTTCCAGATCCGGGGTGGGTGGCTGGGATAGTGGTAGGATGCTAGAAGTTTAGGAACCTGGGAGGGCAAGAGAGCTGCATTGACTGTGGGACAGGGAATAACCAGAGGAGTCAAGAGTAGCCACAGTTAGGGACAGGACACAGAAAGCTTTTGTGAAATATTCAATAACAGTAATATTCAAGAAACAGTGCCATTGTACCAAAACCTCTTAAGTGCCTCAAATATATTTTCCCATTTAATCCTCACAAAAATCTCATGAGGTGCATAGAACTGTTCAAATGAGAACACTGAACAAGAAAGAGGAAGTTTATCTTACAGCTATCAAGTGGTGGATATGGAATTTAACCCAAGTACACTGACCCTAGAATCAGTGCTTTCAACCACAATGCTATCCTGACTTTATACGAATCCAGAGAGATTCAGACAGAGAAGAAAAACTGAGCCCTGTCAAAAGTGAACAAGTAGGATTAGGATTTTGTGTAGGTAGGATGAAGTGCCCATCCATTTATTCATTCAATTATTGATTCAACACATATTTACTATGTTTTATAGGCTAAGAATAAAGCTGGGAGAGAAAAACAAAAAATAGAAAAGGTCCATGGCCTTATGGAACTACATTCAAGTGGAGTAGACAGACACTAACCAGGGAGGTAGTTTCGTTTCAGAGAGTAATAAGTATTAAAAATAAAATACAGGAGAGTAAGGGGATAGAGAGGGGCTACTTCAAAGAGTGGTCAAGGAAGGTTTCTCTGAGGAGATGCACATTTGTTCTGAACTCTGAATTGTGAGACAGACCCATTTATTTAGAGGGTGGAGAGAAGACCTTTAACACAGAGAACACCAAATGTGAATCCCTGTTGTGAGAACAAGGCAATGAGTTTGAAGCGTTGCGGCTGAGGAAGCATAGGGCTGCGAATTGGCCAGCCCAGGGTATAGCATGCTTGTGGGAGCCCTACAGAGTCCTGCGGGTACCTGAAGAACCAAAGAACCAGGCCGTTTTCAATAATGGTCATGAGTGGGAGTTTCTAATGTGGGTGGGAAGGAGCTGTTAAAGGTGCTCAAGTATTTGTAAGGGTGTCAGAGTCATACTTCTTATACTTGTTTAACTTAAAGTATGTTATCAAAAATCACCTGTTTACTTCTCATGCCTTATTTATATAATTTTTTGACAAATCTTATTTGACAAACCTCCCTGAAACCTTTATTACCTAAAGTAAAATGAAGTGGACATTAACTGTAGATTCTATTACCATTTAGGTGCCTGATGCTGGGCAAGTAATAGAACCTCTTTCAGTCTTAGTCTCTTCATCTGGAAGATGGAAGGGGCAGGGTTTGGATTAACTGATATCTAAAGTTCCTTCACTACCAAACTTTGGTTTTCCAAGTTTCTAAGATCTAGATAGACAACCAAATTTTAAAAAATTATCTCTCTGCGTTGGGTCTTCATTGCTGCCCGTGGGCTTTCTCTAGTTGCGGCGAGCGGGGGCTACTCTTCGTTGTGGTGCGCGGGCTACTCATTGCAGTGGCTTCTGTTGTTGTGGAGCACGAGCTCTAGGTGCGTGGACTTCAGTAGTTGTGGCTCCTGGGCTCTAGAGCGCAGGTTCAGTAGTTGTGGTGCACGGGCTTAGTTGCTTCTCGGCATGTGGGATCTTCCTGGGCCAGAGATCGAACCCCTGTCCCCTACATTGGCAGGTGGATTCTTAACCACTGTGCTACCAGGGAAGTCCCATAAACAACCAAATTTACCTCTCAAAAATTCATGTATTTCTTTCTTTACCAAAAAAAAAAAAAAGAAAAGAAAATTCAATGCTTACGGCTCTCAAGACAGCAGAGGAAGTGGATATTGCCACAAAGTACAAATGGACACACACAAATAGTGTTCATATTCTATTAATTGTGAACTTCTCCCACATCTTATGTTTTGATTTACCAAATACTCCCTTTTATTCTGGAAAGTAAGGTGCGCACACGTTCATCTGGGAGCCTGATACATCAGTCACTCTTGCTTCTTCTTGAACAGGATGTGATGCAGGTTTACTGGCCATCCCCTCTGCATTTTTCCACTTACCTGTCACTGAATTGTTGGCCTGTTATTAACAAGCCCTTGATGATGAGGAGCCCTACCTTTGCTCAGAGACATTAAATTGAACAATATCTGCCACAGGGAATTAAACCTCTGAAAACCTGCCACCTTCACCAAATAGAGGATTAAACAGAGCTTTAAAAGTGAGCTCCCATTGATGAGTTAGAGGATTTATTTAGGGCATTCTTAAAAGTCACCTTTGACAGAAGTGTCAGAATATTCGGTTAAACAGCAGGTACACCCATCAGTTACCAATTTGAAGCTTAGTTTTTTAAAGAGGGCTTTGGTTTGTTAGGGGTTGAAGAAAAACACAGTGGCATCTTCATTGTCACACCCTTCTCCCAGGAGGATCTCCTTTGGAGTGAAATGCATTTCTGAAAAGCTAACTGTTGTTGGCATTGATTTAGCTCGGTAGGAGACCTGTTGGTATTCCGTGTAGTTGCTTAGCACTTTGGTGTTTTGTGAAGACTGGTCCTTCAGCGACTTTTCTAGTGAAAGTGGGCTCCAGTGTTTATATAGCTGGAGTGTATCATCCATTTACCTTCAACTTGAGCACTAGGCATTGGAAGACAACAGTGTTCCTGAATTTTATTTTGGTTGCGTTATCTGTATATATCACAGTCAACTGTATTTCTTCAATTAGCAAATCAGGTTGGCAGGTTCTTGGGGAATTAAATCCAATTTGAAATTTGAATGTCTTATTTTTGAACAATTCTTTTTTTGAATTAGCCATGTTGATTTACTGCACTCCCCTCTAATCTGTGCTTTGTTCTGCATGGACGCAGAATTTGGAAACTTGGCTAAAAGAATAGGAAATGTACCTTAAATATAGCACCATCTGAAGCTCCCTGGGTACCCACCCCTTCCCAACCAGAGCAGTCTCACTTTTATCTGTTTTGTCAATCAGGTGCTGTGAAAATAATTTTTAAAACCACTGTACTGGAAATAACTTAGTAGACTGACAGCGCACACACCTAAATTCAGGAATCACACAAACTCTGCCGCTCTTTGATGTTGGCCATGTTTCCACCTAGTTCTTCCCTTGGAATAGGCTGAGTGATCCCACATACTGCTTACTTTTGTGATCCCTTTAAATTTATGTGAAATTAAAATATAGGGAGGGCTTGGTTTCTAGGCAACTTTATTTCACGCTGCAGTTTTCCTTGATGAAAACTCTAAGACTGGTTAACTTTCTTCCTAATGTTTGAAAACATTCAGTACTTCTGTCACCTGATTCCCATAAATATGTAATCAGGTTCAGTTTCTGTGATATTTTATACATACTAGCTGGCACTAAACTGATCTGTTTTTGTACTATTTGTGCATTAGTTTGTTTTCTTCAAATCTTTTGTTTCCCCAAATTAAATCTACTTATTTCTAAAATACCATTTGAATTTGTAAGCACCAATATACTGCTTTCTCAATTTTTTCCCTCATCACTTCACTCTCCAGTGTATTCTCTGTGGTGTCATTCTCCTCTGTTCAGGGTCCTCTTTTCTTCATGTCTGTTTCTTTTGCAAGTTCACTGTTCTCATGTCTGTGCTGTCCATCCAGTCACCAGACTGTCCATAGCAGACCCATTTTCTGTGCCACCCCATATGTGCTTGTGGTATACCTGGACTCCTGGAACTAGGTCGCTGCTGCTGTAACTGCTAACGATTGAGGAGCTCTGCACAGAATGCCACCTGGAAAAAGCAGATCTCCAGGCCTGCTCCCTGGTTGGAGTGACCCTCAGGGCCTTTGGCTTTCCTACTTTTCTCTTTCTTGAGAACGCAGATGTTGTACTCAAGTACAGAGGAGTGCCACGCCACCTTGATAACAGGACTTTGACCGATGGAAGCCAAGGGACGTAGACAGCCAGCAGATAAATAGTTTTCCCTGGTGGGTCTGTCCTGAGTGCAATAGTTCATATGGCCTCTCTAGAGATATCTGCAAGCAATCAACTATTCATTTACTTTTTCTAAATTTACTTTTTCTTTCCCTGTTTCATCTCCCTTTCCCCTTCACTCCTACTTCTCTAGGATTTTATTCCACAGTAAAATGTAAGGACCATATGCTTTTGCTTCAGGTTTATTTTTCTAGGGAACCTAGCCTGAGATACTCCCAGATTTCTATTTCTGTCTTACTCCTCTGTGTTCCAAAGCCATATATCCAGTATTCAACTGTCTGTGTGGTTTCTCCATTTGGAACTCCATTTGGAACTCCAGTTGCAACTCAAAGCCACAGGTCCAAAACACTTCCATGGCCCACAGATCCATAACATTTCTTTTTTCAGTGTTCCTAGCTTAATAAATTATGTTCTCAAACATCCAATCTCTCAAGCCTGGGAGCTGGGAATCATTATTTTGTCCCTTTCTTAACTCTCTCATATAATTAGTCCTTAATCACTATTAAACGTATTTCTTAAATATCTCTAATCTGTCCATGTATTTTTAATCTCCACTGCTGCCACAGTAATTCAAGTACCATCAGCCTCTACCTAGACTACTGTAATAGTTTCTCAGTCTCACTTAATCCATGCTTGGGTCCTTCAATTTATTCTCCAAATGGTAGCCCAAATGCTTTTATAAATAGGAATGTCATCCAGTATCTCTTATCTACAAGCCTTCATTAGCTGCCCCTTGCCTTGGAATAAAATCTTAAATCCTTATTATGGTGTCCAGGGCCCGACATGGATATGGACTCAACACATAACTAACATCATTCTCATCTTTTCCTCCTCTCCTCCTTGCTCTCCATACTCCAGTCACACCAGACTTCTTTTAGTTTCTCGGTCAAATATGCTCTTTCCCTCCTCAATACCTTCACATGTGCTAATCCTTCACCCTGCAATATTTATCCCTATCACATTTACCTGGATAAATCTCATAGTTCTTTCAGGGCTCAGATGAAGTGCTAATTTATTTGGGAAGAGTTTGATAAGCTTCCAATTTGTATTAGAGATAGTTCACTCCCATATCATCCCAAACTTGTCCTTTGTAGCCTCACCATACTTCTGATCATCTGCTTAGTTTCTACATTCCCAGCTAAACTGTAAACTCTGTATGATCAAAGACTATGTTCTGTTCACTGTTACATTCAGGCCAGCTAAAAGCTGTTCCCCATTCTATTTCCTCTGGCCATGCTGCCACTGTTTGGTGGAGGCAAGTAACAAGGAGAGATGGAAGTGTCAGGCCAGGCAGCTAAAACTTCCAGAAATTTAAGTCTACTCATAAAAACGATAATAAGAATAAGATCTGACGTTATCTAGGACATCTTTTAGTTTGCTTTGTTTTACTTCGTTTCGTTTTTGATTTTGTTTTCGATGGGCAGAAGTGACACTTGGGATAGAGGAGTTCATCTGGAGGTCGGAAGAATCAGAGCAGAAGAAGAAACCAAGATAATCTCCAGCTTGCAAGCTCAACGCACTCTTTTAAAATTCTAACTCAAAGCATTCTCCCATCTGATTTTAGCATCTCAGCCATCACCCTTCTTGCAAACTCTTCCTTACTTCCACTCCAGTTCCTTCCTCTCTCTCGGCATTTCATAAGTGTTAAAGCTATACAGTCTCTTTTTCTGTATCATTCTTCCATCTCTATGTATCTTGCTCAGTGAGATAAGCTCTTCTGGTTTTGTTGTTTCAGTAAAACTGTTTCTCTAGGATTTTATTCCTCAGCAAAGTGCAAGGGCATATGCTTTCTCTTCAGGCTTATTTTCTGAGGAACCTAGCCTGAGATACTCCCAAAGTTATATTTCTGTTTACTCTTCTCTACTCCAAAGCTATGTATTCAGTATCAAACTGTCTACTTGGTTTTCTCCACATGGACCTCTAGCTGCAACTTAAGGTGGTCCAAAACACCTTCATTCTGTTTTTACCCACGGAACAAAAGATGTAGAATATTAAAAATATCTGACTCTAAACAGTACCTGTTAAAAGGTACATTTTCCATTAATATTACTTAAAGAAATTATTTATTTTAATTTCTGTAGATCAGTGCTAATTACCATTTAGCATATTGTCTGGCAGTAAATAAGTATTTGAGAATAAATACATGTATATAATCAGTGATCATGTGGTCATAGCATCCCAACTATCAGAGTGAAGTAGCCCCTCCTCCCCTCCCTCCTTCCTTCCCTCCAATTCAGTCATCTATTACTAACTGGAGAACTTTTTGGATTTTATAAACTTAAATCAAGTTATGTAGTAATGTAGAAGAAAACTATTGCTGAGACATGTTTTCCGCATTCATGACCTGGTTTGATATAGTGAATTTTATTGGCTTAATATACCTCCTCTTCTTTCCTTGTAGTTTCACCTGTGCTCCTTTCAAAGCAACCTATTGAAAGACGACAGCCTTCAAGGATATAACAGAAATATTCTTTAGTCACGAGTATATAGTTAATATAAATCCATACAAGAATCTTAGTGATATATAGTGGAGCAATCTGGTGAATGGTCAGGACATCAGTAGGATGGGGGAAATTGAAAGGGAGCCAATCTCAGCAGAGTATAGGGAATCAAGAATTCTGGTAGGTATGTTTTAAGACTGAGACGCCAATTCCATGGAGAGAGACTGCATAAGCAGCTAGATAATTGAGTTGAAATTTCTTGGGAAAGTTGAAAGCTAAAAGTATACATTAGGGAATTATTGGCCTATACAATTGGCTTTTGAAGTCATAGGATTTAATATTTCCATTTTAAAGCATAAACATAGTTAGAGAAAAGGCTAAGATTTGAGCTCTAGAGCATGCCGACACCTAGACATCAGGGAGAGAAGGAATATCCAGAAAAGGATACTAGGAAGGAGTGGCCAGTGAGGTGGAAGGAATACCAAAAAAAAAAAAAAAAAAAACATGTCCTGGAAGTAAAGAAGTGGTCCACTGTGTTATGCACAGCTGATGGATCAAGTGAAGGGTAGAGTGAGAGCTGGCTCTTGGATTTTTCAGCTGGAGGTAATTGGTGACTTAGCAAAGTTTCAGTGGAGTGAAGGGGGAAACATGACTGGAGAGTGTTCACAGGATAATGGGAGAGGAAGAACGGAGGACAGGAAGAATAGAAAGTTCTTTCAGTTTTCATCTAATGGGGTTCAGAGAAATAGCTGGTAGCTGGAGGGGGAAATGTGACTGAGACGGTTTTGTTCATCGTTTCAAAAATGAGAATATAATTTATGCATCATGAAATGTACAGATCTTAAAAGTATAGTTCATTTAATTTTGATTAATGCATACACTCATGTGACACACATTCCTATCAAGATAGAGAACTTGTTCCCATGAGCCCAGAATGTCTCCTTGTGTCCATTCCTGTCAGGGATAATTACCATCCCACTCACCCTCACCAGCTCCACGTGAAGCAACCGTTATTCTGATTTCTGTCACCACAGAATATTTTTGCTAAGCCCAGGAGTTAATATAAATGGAATCACATGGTTTGTCCTATTTTACTTCTGACTTATTTCACTCAGAATAATGTTTTTGAGGTTCATGCATGTTATATATGTCAGTAGGTCATTTCTGTTTAATGAGCAGAATTAAATACATTGAATATGTTATAGTGATGAATATATCATACATTGTTCATTCTTCTACTCATAAATACTTACATTGAAGTGGGATTTTCTGTGATCATAGGAAACTTATTCCATTACTCTAATAGCTCTTATGGGTAAATAGTTTTGTCTTATATGGGGAAAAAAATGCATTTCCCTACAACTTCTAACTACTCATCCTAGTTACATGTCCTGAAACCAAATGGAAAAAAATTACTTTCCTCAGGTTTTCTCATCCAGTATAACCTTCCTCAGTTCTTTCAAATGTTTCTGATAGAGCACATGACCCCTCAAACTACCTAGGTTTTGCTCCTAAGAATGTGTTGATATATGTCCCTTGACATAAGAGACATAAGAGAAACAAACAAATAATTAAATAATCCGAATGTAGTGTGTGGTCAATGCAAAGATGGGAACTATCACCGCTTCTATCTAGTATATTTTTAATGTATCCTAGGATCGCATTAGATTTCTGTCAGCCACATAATTTCTTTTAAAATTTTGAGCTTATTTTCAATTATTATATTTGAATGCATATTCTCTTGTTATATCTCCTGTTATAATTTTTAAGTTAGTTTCTTCAAGCAAATAGTGACCCTTTACATTTATCCCTGCTAAGCTTTATTTACTTAGATCGATCACATGGTTCCAATGGGTTGAGTTCTTTTCAGAATCCTAATTATTTCACACAATGTATTTTTTGTATCATTCAATGTAATGTATGTAATTGGCACTCCATGAATATCCTTATCAAAATCATTGATAAAAACATTGCATACGTTGGGTGCTACTAAAGGTAAACCTTTTGATAGGCTTAAATAATTTTCTCAAGCTTCATTTCAAACCCTATTAAGCACACTTTGTTTTTAGTCTTCAAATAATTTCAAATTCACTTATTTATACCATTAGCTAGCTTACACACATCCCTTCAATGTATACAATGAAAGATAATGCCTTTTTGGTGTCCAGATTTGTGATTTCTAAGTGTTCCTCTACGCTACCTCTTGAGCATCCTTGAAAAGTAAGCAAGAAAGAATTGTTTGGAATCACTTTTCCTTAGAATCAACAAACTGACTTCTACTGATCAGTGGTTACTTATTCCAAATGCTAAGGAATGTTTTAAAAAAACTATTCTAGAAGCTAACCAGGAAAGCTGGTATATAAACAGCATCATGTTGTAATGAAGAAAAAGGAAAGGCTTCAGATAAAAAACAAACCTGATTTCAAATTCCAGCTGTATGACCTTGAGCAGATAATTTGGGTTGTCTTCATCTTTCACTCTGGAAGTGGGATCATTGTTTCTACTTCTCAGTGTTCCATTTAGAATTAAGTAATAATGGGATGCAGAGTGGATGTTTGATACATTTGTGTTGTTATCTGATGTCTGTCACCACATCCTCTTTTGTGCACATACCTGGGAGACCACCAAGGGGAAATACAGTCTGTGAGGCTTCTTAGTACTTTATAGTGGGATTTATTTAGGACACAAGACCTAAACCTTTTAAAAGCAATTTCCTGAACTCTGCACTTTACCACTTTCACTTATTTTGAACTTTAGTTTCCTCATACCCATACTTGTTCTATGTTTTTCAAACTTATTTGTTTTTAATGACACCATGCTGTTGACTAGTGACTGTTATTTTTTTATATGTGCCATGAACCAAATTTTAATAATTCATAATTTAGGATTTATTTCAGACAGCATAGCATATGCTTAATAGTTTTGGTTTTATGGTAGAAAGAAAAATGCAGAGTTTTTGTACCATTAGACACATCTCATCACCTTAACAAAACAATACTTATTTACATAGTTTTAAACCATTAGGCCCATGGGAAATGATTAAAAACTTTTAGTAGAATTTCACATGAAAATTATTTAGAATTGCAAGCCTTTTCCCCTTATGGATTCTCTACTTAATTTGTACTAAAATCTTTAAAGTATTGGTCAGATTTGAGACCCTATTTAAATAATATTAATAATAGCTGTCGATTACTGTGAGACAAATCCTAAGGACTTCTCATAATTTACCTGATTTAATTCCATGAAAAAACCTATGAGGTGATTATTCATTTATTCCCATTTTACAAAACAAAAAATTGAAGCACAAACTGTTAAAAGAGCTTACCCATGATCACACAGCTTGTAAGTGGTGAAGCTGGGATATGAGCTCAGACTCTGAAGGTTAGCTCTATTTGCTGTTGTTAAAAGTAGTGAAAGAAAACGTTTTCCAGAATTAGATATAATTAAGAAGAAAAATTATGGTTGGAAGTGGGTATAACAGCTATGGAGTAAACGTGCATGGATGTCTGTTTTCAAGAAGAATGAGCTCCCAAAGCTGACTCATGCATTCTGGAATTTTAGCAGGCATGCATCCATACACCATGGCTTATACACTGGGCTGTGGTTCTATCCTGGCAAAGGAGGAGTGGTCCCTGGCTTCCCCTTACATCCCATGGGTGGAGCCAAGCTCCTCACATGCTAATTGTGGAAGGAACTGTCCACCAACTCATCCTTGTGACAGTCAGGGTGGAAGACAAAGACAGTATCACACACCCGTTTGGGACACCCTTACAGAATATAAAATCCATGTACAGTTTTTATTTCACAAGGCTGCCCAGGAATTTTGTGAAATTAATCCAAAGTAGTTCAGGGGTCTGCTGCCTATTTGTGACAGTGGTTGAGGCCTTTGGGAGCCCAGATCCAGGACCATAAACGTCACCCATCAGCCCATGGGTGAAATGGAGACCTGCCTTTTCCATGATTTACTTTCTGTCTTCAGACAAAGCCTCTATGAACTTGAATTGCAGCCATGTGACCTTATAATATGGATCTTATTCTGCCAGCATAGGTGGCCGCTTCACATAGGCTCATTACGGTAGTCCACTTGAATATTTTATTGTACATTCACAACTGCTTGTGGGTGTTGCTCTTGTTGGCTTTTTACCCCCATCCCCAACACACACACACACACATACACACACACACACACACATGGTGGAGTAAATGTAGTCATTTAGGCTCTAAGTTGAAGCCATTACATTTATGATAGGGTCAACTTGCTCGTGAATCCCATTCCAAATAAAAGAAATCAACAGAGCAAGTGGTGCCTTGGTTTCCATTCAGTGGGGTAAGCTTTGCAGGGATTTTAAAGGCTCTTGCTAAGATTTCCTTTATGACACGTTTCTGAGTGAATTACATTACATAGAGGGAAGGATCTAGTTCTCATGCAGATCACTATTTGGGTGAAGTGTTCAGTGCAGCCCTGCTGAACATCAGATATGTGTATATTTGCACAAGATTATGTTTTTATAGAAATCTCTGGTTTGGTTTGATGTGATAAAGCTTCTACTTAAATCAGTTCATCCAGTGAAAAATTGTGAGATCTTATAAAAAAAAATCTTGCTAGTGTGCTATTGGATGGGGCAAAGTTGTGGTTTTGTTGAAACCGTGTGTTCCCTGTATACTGATTGATGGTCTGTTCTGTGCTCTGTGACTTGTGAGTGATGTTCAGCTGGGCTAAATACACTTGCATTAGAATAGGTTCTGTGTGTAAAATACCTCAGAAATAGGGAAATGTCAAATTCCATGGGGGAGATAGGTAGATAGATTCTAGATTTTCAGTCATAAAAAATTAAAGCCATGAAAATAGATTCTTTCATTAAAAAGGAAAAAAAAGAAAATGCTACAATTTACCATAATCAGGTATATTAGATGTCTCTTGCACTTAACCAATAGTTAGCAAGATAAAGAGTCAATTCGAAAAATGATCTCACAGTAAGGAAAAACGTCTTCCTTGCTATGGCTTATGCAAGGATTCTGTTCTCCTTTTTTCTCTCTGCTGCTCTCAGTATGCCACCCTGAAGGCTCCATGAGACTCACATTCTCTGTTCTGTGCAGACTCAGTACAGAATGATTTGGAGTCTTTGAGTGGGTCTTCTCTATGGGATCCTCTTACAACATTCTAGAAAGGAGAAGCTATCAAAGTGGGTAAAAGATGAAATATAGAAAGAGTTGAATGCAAGGAGGCTCTGGGTCCCAGTGAAAGCTTCTATTTTAGCAGGCACTCACCCTGTTCAGGTTTAGCATGTGGGGCTTGGCCTATTTTTGTGGACTGTGGTTCAGTGGTTTAATTTTCAGAGACTTTACAGGGTTATTCAGTCTGCTGCACACACTGGTTCCCACTGGTGCTACCCGAGGATGAGGAAGAAGTTCCCCAGGCCCGTTTGCCTGAGCCTCTAACTGGGGGGAGGGAGTCCCCAGACTGTGGGGACAAACTGTATGTTCCAGGTTGGACCCCTTTTTGTGGTGGGATCCCTCTTGCCGTTGCCACCCAGTGTCTCCGGGTTCGGATGGGGGCCCTCAGGCTCATGGGGAAGGATAGCATTGCCCCTGGTTCTTCTTGTCAACAAGGCCCCCCGATGAACCCCCTCACTTGTTCTGCTGGGCTTGCCTGGTGTTTTCAGCAGGAGAGGAATGCGCCTACCTGGACTATCTCCTGTTGCTGGGTTGGGAGTCTGGGTACACCAGACCTGGATAGCCTTCTTTTGAGCATAAGGGGGTCACAAGATGACCTGTTGTTACCTTGTTCCTCCAGTCTTGCAGTCCCTAACCAGGTCTCCTTCTTCTTTCCCTTTTCAGACTTTTCCTTTGATGGCCTCTTGCATTATTTGCAGGGTTAGCAGTTGAATTTAGCAGAGCAGAGGAGGTACGAATGACAGCATGCCACCTTGTGTGGACTGTTCTCCATAATTGAAAGTTCTCCATAATTACTTTCTGAACAAGCTAATTTTATGTCAATATAAAATTACGTGATTTTAGTTTAAATGAATGTTTTAAATCAACTTACAATAGTTAGGAAAAAATTCTCATATAGAATTCTGATCTAGAAAAAGAAACCCTTTTTAATTCTTTTTGTGTCCAATTAGGTTCTTAATGCTTTGTTTTCTACGGTTGAATCAATAAGAATTGACTGCCTGTATTTAGACTCCAGTGATGCTTATCATTTGTGCATGGAACACATCCTCTTGTGAAACTGGATTAAATGGACAAAATGATTTTAAGTTTTATGGATTAATTATCTAGACAGTTGTCTTAATTTTTCACACATCTCGTGCTATCTCAAGTCCCTTTATTCAATCCTGACCCCATCCCCAAATGCATATACATAATTTACTTACATCAAATTTATCTCAGTAGCAAAAATTACCTGGGAAGACTTTGAAAAAGAAGCGATTCTATTATTTTTGTTTTTAAGCAGGAAGAAATAATACTATTTTTAGTCTTTCTCATTAAGTATTTAGCCTTCTAACTTTTCCCTTGAATCACAAGGATATGGCAGATAACTATCACAGCTTGTGTTAATGAACTGAATGTCAGAAGTTTATGTAGGACTTTGTGAAAGGAAAATACTAATAAGTTTTCATTGAGCTATATTCTCCTATGCTTTCAGTCTTTCACTATTTGGGATTAGCTTATAAGAGCAGAATGTCATCTGACCTGTCATTTTCATGGTTTTGCTCTATTTGTATGATGGGATTATGGATGTGATGGCAGGGAAGGTTCTGTATCCAAAATCTTTGGCTAGTCACGAGGCAGATCATCAGTACCTACAGGATGGAATGTCTCAAAGTCTATGGAGTTTCTTCTTTACAAAAATTAAAATTAAAAGAAATAAAAACATTATATAAAATACTTATGGCTATAACAATTTATGGCAATAATGATGTCCAATGAAGTATAGTGGGTAAAATTTGTATGAACCATATACCACTGTTAAACCATGACCACACAAATAATTACAGTGAATGCATCAAATTTTAAGTGATTTCTATATAGGATGTGCTTAATACTTTTGTCCCGTTGGATGAAATTTTAGGAATAATCCCAACAATGTTTATGGCTGTAAAAGACTTGCAAAAAGTTGTACCACACAGAGGTTTAACACATGTAATCATTTTAAAAATGTGTATGAATCTATTTTTAAAGATGTTTCAGATTATTAAAATTCAAGAGTGACAACTGAAATAACTCTTCACATTATTATTTGTGGTTCTGTGAAAACTAACTTTGGATTGCCTTCATCTTAGTTTGGCAAGAAAAAATTGGCCTATTTTGGTAGGGAGTAATACTCAGAGACAGTGATTTTAAGTGCTCTGATTGAATTTATATTAACGTAATTAAGTTAAATGTGTTACAGTGATCTGTATCTTGTGACAATATGTATTCTTTATAATCTCCAGCAGAAATAGTAAATCTCCTATTTTGGGAGTTGTGACTTACAATATGTATCAGATGTTTTAAGTCCTCATTTAATTATCCATTAGTTATATTTAATGTTACCTTTTAGACAGATATTTTCTGAGTCAATCAGACCTGTAAAGAATTCCCAGGATAAAATAATAGTAGTTACTATTTATTGACCACTGACTGTCCAGCACAGTTCAAGTGCTTGATATGAATTGGCTCTTGTTGCGGTTCTTTCTCTGGATACCACTGAGCGGCCATAAGCGACCCAAGGCTCTCTGAGAACAGACATTCAAATGCTGACTCTCTTGGGGGCACATAAGGGAGTTCTTCAGCAGGGAGTTAACTGGGGTGGGGGTGGTGATTGTGGATGCGGAGTGCTGCCAAGTGCATGGTGGGAGATCTGTTACAGTGCTGTGTCTCCATAACCCTTTGCCCGTACGTACTCCCGGTGCTCTCCCGCCCAGCCTTTCTCTGCTGGGCTCCTTGCCCAGCAACCTGCCATTGGATGAGATACCAACAGGTTGGCTCAAATCCAGACACTGGTATCAGGCACAGGGGACAGACAAGCCCAACCACTGCTTTGGTAGAAATCCCACAGAAGAATGAGATGGCAATGCCAGCTTCTTGAGGGTACTCTCAGTCTCTGTGAGTGGTTCTCTTGGATGTGCTCATTCCATTGGCTTGAAAAGTGGAAGGAAAATTCACTGTATGTCCTGCAAAGTTGGGGGCTCATAGAGCTGACAGTTCCTTCTTTTCCTTCCCCAATCTGCTGCTTAACTGGATTTGAAGTGTGTGTGTGTGTGTGTGTGTGTGTGTGTGTGAGTGTGTGTGTATGTGAGAGTGTGTGTGTGAGTGTGTGTGTGTGTGTGTGTGTGTAGGTTGTGAAAATTATGGCACGGTGGTTCATATCTGAGTTTCCTTTATAAAGTGAAGTGCTCGGTGACTCTTGTCCCCGACTCTGAGCCCTAAAGTTATGAATTCCATGGCAACAGGAAAAGGCCACTCACTGTGCTGATGCACTCATAAGGATCAATTAGCAAGCACATGAAGAGGACTAGTGGGAGAGAAAGTTTACAAGTTAGGTTGAATTAGATCACAATCCAGTCTTGAAACTAGTTCAGATTATATACTATAAACAAATGGAAGAATAATACTATATTTAAAATTAATTTGGGTGTATTCAATGTTAAACTCTGAAATACTTTGCTCTTTTTTTGTGATGGTGATGTCAAAAGAGTTATTTCTGTTTTGCTTCTGTAGTAGACCTGACTTTTCAGTATACTGCTGGTTCTGAAAAGATAATGTGTCCTCCCACACAAGTGTGATATCTGTAAATATTGTAGTTGTAGTTCACATATACAAAGAGCTTATTGAAGGACTATTACTGACTTTAGAATTTGTGTCTTCTGAAGTTACTTAGTACAAGTAATTAGAGAATGTGGTACTTAAGAGACCATCAAATTGGTGCCGGGCATGATGAATCACTGTGTATTCTGGGTACAGTACGCATTGAGATAGATGAATTTGATCTCACCAGAAAGCAGAATCGGGTTTGAGGACCTCATACTTCTTTGTCTGTGTTTAATCACATGGTCGAGGTAGTTCAAAAGGTGATTTTGTAACGTTAATTAAAACTGTAACAGTCTGCCTGAACTTGATTGTTTCCAAATCATTTTTTCCAGGTAGCTGCTTGGAAAGGACCAGAGGATTTATACATGAGGGAATTTAGATTTCAAATATGAAGAGCCTGCTTCTTTACAGCAGATAGTATCTTTCAGGATGGTTACACAGTCAGAGCTTTGCACTTGCTGCCCAGACTACAATGTTTCCAGCTGGGACATGTAGCCATGGCAGAATCTCATTCCCAGTTCAAGAAAACCTTGATTTGGCTTTTGGACTCATGTCATTCCGAAATCATTTCTTAGTACCTCTGCCAGGTGTTTTTCTTTTTACTTCTGGCTTGTTTATAACTCCTGTTAGTGGGGAGTCATGAAATTTCTGGTTCGGTTCTTTTTAAATTTCTAACCTTGCAAATTAAACAAATCAAATGTAAAAGAACATGGAACATAAAAGGAAAACAAAAATGCCGAACTAAGCATAGTTTAATGCATTTCTTGTAGCCAAGACAAAACTAAAATGTACTTGTGCTCAGAAAAATAGTATGTCAAACATAACTCATTAGTAGTCAGTTTAAAATCTCATCCCTTCTAAAAAATGCCAACATTAAATGTGTCACCCCAGTGGAAGCTCTCAGTCTTCTCACATCCTCTTTTAGTCTTCCCTAAAAACAGGAAGGGTTAATTCGATCGGCAAAATTTCAGGGCACTGCAGCCCTTTTCTTGAAAGGAAGTAGTCTGTGTCTCTGTCTCTCTCTCCATCCCCCTTCTCTCCCTTCTGTTCCCACTTTCTAACACTCTTCTTCTCTGCTTTCTTTCCATGCAGGAGAAGTGGTGTGTTCTACATGTGAAATTTTTGAATAGATGAATAGAGCTACTCTATTTCTCCTTAGCCTTTTCAAAGATAATTTCTTTTAATTTTTTCTTCTGTCACTGATTCTAAATCCTTTACAAACGTGATTGCCTTATTGATACACATTCATAACTATTAATGTTTCTTTTAGAGACAATTGATGAGAATCTAACGATACTTTATATTGGTCTTAACCATCAAAAAAGTCAAGGAACTCTTTTTAATCTAGAGTTATAAAATCTCTAATACTAAGATTATGTAAGCGTTTTTATCTGCTAGAAAAAAATGGATGATTTACATGAAATGTGTCAACTAAAAACCAGGTATCTGATCCGCCAATTTTCTTTCATTTTCTTGTTTTGCAATTGGGCGTTAGCCTTAGAGTTACTTGTGTGCTATTTCTGTGAATCTTCTGCTTTCACATTACCTTGGCAATGTGTGCTCCTTTTTAGTTTTCCAGAAACTTTCTTCTCCTTTATAATTTTTCAATATTACTGACAGTTTCTTTTGAGATAAAACCTATCCTACCTGTAAATTACTGCCGTAACCTGAGAGAGTTTTCTCAGAGATGGAAACTTAAACTCACTTAGTATGATTCTGTATTCACTGACATTCCTTTCACTGTTTTGGATTTCAATTCCCTCTTTATACTTTTTATCCTACCCTTCAACTTCAAAACCACTTTTTCTGGAGAAGATACATACAAACTGTTGAGTGGTTCTGCATTTTCCAAATTACTTCACATTATGTCTTTTTTTTTTTTTTTAATGGTACAGACATAGCTAAGATATCTTTCTGTGGCCTTCAGAATTTCTGGATCTCTGGGAATTTTTCCTTTGTGGCCCTCTTCATGCACTTTTGTAATGAGGTTGTTTTCCTTTTTGAACTTCCATCAGTATTTCTCTTTTTGTTTTTATTGCAGTATAATTGCTTTACAATGTTGTGCTAGTTTCTGCTGTACAACAAAGTGAATCAGCTATATGTATACACATATCCCCTCCCTCCCACCCCTCCCAATCCCGCCCATCTAGGTCATCACAGAGCACCGAGCTGAACTCCCTGTGCTATACAGCAGGTTCCCACTAGCTAGCTATTTTACACATGGTAGTGTATTTATGTCAAACTTCATCTCCCAATTCATCCCACCCTCTCCTTCCTCCTCTGTGTCCACATGTCTGTTCTCTACATCTACGTCTCTATTCCTGCCCTGGAACTAGGTTCATCTGTACCATTTTTCTAGATTCCACATACATGTGTTAATATACGATATTTGTTTTTCTCTTTCTGACTTCACTCTGTATGACAGACTCTAGGTCCATCCACATCTCTACAAATGACCCAATTTCGTTCCTTTTTATGGCTGAGTAATATTCCATTGTATATATGTACCACATCTTCTTTATCCATTCATCTGTCCATGGGCATTTAGGTTGATTCCATGGCCTGACTATTGTAAATAGAGCTGCAATGAATGTTGGGTTACCTATGTCTTTTGGAATTATGGTTTTCTCAGGGTATATGCCCAGTAGTGCAATTGCTGGGTCATACGGTAGTTCTATTTTTAGTTTTTTAAGGAACCTCCATACTGTTCTCCGTAGTGCCTATATCAATTTACATTCCCACCAACAGTGTAAGAGGGTTCCCTTTTTTCCACACCCCCTCCAACATTTACTGTTTGTAGTTATTTTGATGATGGCCATTCTGACCATTGTCAGAGGTGATACCTCATTGTAGTTTTGATTTGCGTTTCTCTAATAATTAGTGATGTTGAGCATCTTTTCATGTGCCTCTTGGCCATCTGTATGTCTTCTTTGGAGAAATATGTTTAGGTCTTCCACCCATTTTTTTATTGGGTTGTTTGTTTTTTTGATATTGAGCTGTATGAGCTATTTGTATATTTTGGATATTAATCCTTTGTTGCTTCTCTTTTTTAATGTACCAGTATTTTAGGTTTACTCTAAAAGGGAAGAGGGCACCTTCCCACTGAACATTGAATACTGTTCAGCAGAGGGACGGGTGTGATCAAAGTGGTGCTCTAGGAAGATGACTCTTACATGCGGGGGCTGCAGGGTGTTCGTACATCCTGCTGGGAGATTAACCCATGGGGTATTCTATGGTCTGTGTCATACATTTTCCCACACTTTCAGAATTGCTATGGAAGTATAGACAAGTGTTTTTAATGCAGCTTGTAATTGGACACAGTGGCTAGTAAAGCACTTGACTAAATGCTACTAAAAAAATGTCTGAAGAAACCTAACCAATCACATTTCCAGGGAAATGTAGACCAGGTGCCAATAAAGCCCCCAGTTTTCAGCCTTGTATCACTAAGACGCTAAATCCAGCCTTTTTTAATTGTCAAGTGATTAAAGAAAATTGGGAAATCACAAGTTTTCAACCAGGCTTACTCAGAGGCACTTTTAATTGTGAGAGGTTTCCTAAGGCAGCATAAAATTTTCTTTTGAAGAGTTTACAGCTGTCTATGCATGTACATCATCAGCACTTCTCTACATTTGGGTCTGAAGAGAAAGTTGACAAATTCTGCGTTAGAATAAATATATTTTTTCTTTCTCCAAAGATATTAATTTTTATCTCTAGTTGATTGGGTAATTAAGAGTGATGAATGCCAGACACAGACAGTTCTGCTAAACCAGTACACTCTTGTTGAGTGACACATAAATGATGAAATGGCTTTTTGATTTAATAGGTAGGTATGTCTTATTAGCAAGTAATGCTCAACACAGATAAAAATATTTTGCTTCAGCTTAATGTTAACTTTCCTTTGGTGAATGTTGTCCATTTCAATAGATAATAGATAAAAGGAGCACTAAAAAAATTCATTTCTTTGTTAATTTACTTAAATACTGTTGAGTATCTGCTGTATATACTACGAATTGTACTAACTACTAGAAATAAAACGGTAAACAAAAGAAACAACTGCTAATATTTTGTAGTTTATAATATACTGAGGAACAAGTGAACAATTATAATAAATGATAAGTTATTTAGAACGTTAGCAAATCAGAAAGGCACCTGACCATATTCATATCGTTAAAAGGTTTCCTGAAATAAGTGACACCAATCTGATCCCTTGAGAAAGGGAAATAGAAAGGTAAAGAACAGATTTGATAGTATATACCAGGCATACACCACTGAAGGGTTTAAATCATACATGATCGTATTTGCATTTTAATATTCTCACCTTGGTTTAAGAGTAGGACATGAATGGGTGATGCTAGTAGAAATTGGAAAGGAGACAGTGTCACTGACCAGATGGTCCTTGCAGTAGTCCATGAAAACAATGATAGTGACCTGGGTTAGGGCAGTGCCAATGAAGGGGGTGGGTTATTGGACAGGAAAGGTATTTTGAAATTAGAGCTATAGGGCTTGGTTCTTGATTAAGTGAGGGCACTGAGGGAGGTGAAGGAGGACTCCAAAATGCTGCTCTGATTTCTGACTTAAGAAAATGGGTTGGGACTGTGTCTTTTGTTTGAGAGAGCGAATCTCAGAGGAGACACTGAATATAATCATATAAGTCCTCCCCTCCCCCTTCATTCTCCTCCCTTCCCTTCCCCTTCTCTTCCTTCCCACCCTCCCTCCCTCCTTCCATCCATCCTCCATCTTTGAATTTTTAGTTTAAAATTTCCTACCCCTGGAAGTCACTGTCTTCTGTGAAGCCCCAAATTATTTTGACAAGGAAAAGTCACTTTAACTTCTGTACTTAGAGCTAATGCGTGGGTAAAAATAACAACAGCCTATCACCTTGCCAAGCCATTTCAGATAGGCTTAAGTGCTTAATCAAAGGAGACAGAACATTGATGTATTTAAGGACAATTGCCAAGAGTATTTTTGACCTTATTTAAAGATTGAAGATGGAGCTAGGCAGATTATTCAGTGCAAAATAAAAGTAATCAAGGAAAATGTATCAAAGGGAAATTATAGGCTGCCGTGTAAATATAATTTTTACAGATTTTTTACCTTGAGTACTGAAAATTAAGAAAGGAGTTTTTGTTTTTGCAGTGCAGCTCTGCAAATGGGAGAAATACAACTTAAAATAGTGTAAACAATGAAAATAGTTGAAGTTATTGTCCTTTTTTTAATCTGAGAAGACAGAGTTAAATCTATTTAAAGTGGGACTCCATTGAGGGACTCAAATGGTGATACTGGTCTCTTCCTTGTCTCATTTCTCTCACATCTCAGCTCTGGTTCTTATTGACTCTGGTTTGTGTTGGCTCTTCTCTCCTGATGCAGATGGCTCTCTCTGGGAGGGACAAAAGTGTGATGGTGATGCTTAGCATTACCTCAGCTACTGTCCACAGAGGAGTGAGAGAGCTTTGCTTCCAGCGATCATATATAAAACCCCAGAAGATTTCATTGGTCTGTTGGGTCATGGCTCCAACACTTATTTGGCAATTGCAGTCGGGTGTAGGGAACTGTGGCAGTGCACCAGAATTATCTTGTGTCAAGTAGTTCTCCCAAAGAAATGAGGACAGGATGTCTGCTGTTTCCAATGAAGGGGATGCAGAATACCAGGCAGACTAAAACAACCGTGCCCCATATTTTCAGTGTAAACATCTTTGCCACAGCAGTCTTACCCCACAACCAACTGGCTCTAAGGCAATTTTTACCATAAAAGATAAAATAGCTGTAATTCACAACAGTCTTCAAGAACATTTGTTATCTATACTTTAGCTAATCTAGATACAACAACAGCTTGTTCTGTAATGCTATCTTTACCAGATTTATCATACAAAGTTAGAAGTTGGAGGCGAAAAGAAGAATCAGGCTTCTCCTACTCCTCAAAAAAGAATGGTGACCTGATTCCTGATGAGTACAAGTTTCTTGAAAATGAACATTTTTTGCTTTTTGGTGGTGGAGAATTTTGGTATTTGGCACAGAATCGGCTTAATTGAGCTGGTAAAAAAATAAGGATTGGGCAGGTGATAGAAGATTTAAATGTAGTCTAGATATTTATGTTATGTGTTACATGTACTGTGTTACATGTATTGATAAGAAATAGTTATGTGTTACATGTATTGATAAGAAATAGCGGTAGTCCCTCCTGTTTGTTTTTTACTTCCAAAGAAATCTGAAGAGACAGCAGATTTTTTTTTACATTATAAAGAACTTATATCTGACATTAGATCCTGTATCCCTAATGATCAACTTTTAGAAAGGAAGTATCGTTGCTTCTCTAAGATATACCTGAATACAACTATAACCATGAATCTACACACATTTTAAATGTATTAAAATAGTTTTTGTATTTTCATTTTGCACAATGAAATCTTTAAAAAATTTATCCATGCTTCATTATCTCCTTTTAATCTTTCTTGTTATGTTCTTTTTATCTTTCAGGACAGAATTGTCTTATGCCCAGTTAGTTGTGTGGTGAAACTACTTGTGGCAAAAATTCTTACATGGAAAATACCTAGAATGTAAAATAACACATGTCCATTCCACCTCTATGAAATACTTTGAAAATTTGCTTCAATTTTCACTGTAAATTACCAGATGATTTAATCATCTCAATGCCAAACCATTGGCTTAACTAGACAACTAAAGGAAATTGACCAGTAAAAAATTATTTAACTTACTACACGTTATTAAAGAAAATGTCTCAGAAAAGGCTTCATGACTTAAGGCTTTGTTCCCCTTATAATCTGAAGAAGCGTTCTAGTTATTGTAGTTATTTATTGTCACTGGCATTTTCTTTTTTAAATTTTGTTAAGAAGTGACTTGATGCCTTAACTTTAGCTGGACAGTCCTTTGCTGCCTGTTGCATAGTCTAGAGCTGAGTAATCTTCTTACTCTGCTATGTCTCTGCTGTCGTGAACTACAGACATCTTCCTATAACACTTGTTTAAAAATATGACTTCTCATCTATTCTTCTCTCAAATTCAGCCGGGACTAAGTTGCCATATATTTTTTTTTGTTTCTGAAAAAATAACAGGTATTCTTGCTTTTTCTGACCTGATGGTTTCAATTTGTCTATTAATAAATGAAGACACTAGGAAAACTCAAGGAAGGAGATGTGTTTTTCTTACGGTTGTAGGTTTTTTTTTTAATATCAGGTCCCCAACTACCCTGGAAGTTAGAACAGGCATCTGTGCCAAG
This sequence comes from Tursiops truncatus, assembly GCF_011762595.2. Lineage (NCBI taxonomy): Eukaryota > Metazoa > Chordata > Mammalia > Artiodactyla > Delphinidae > Tursiops > Tursiops truncatus. The sequence continues at coordinate 42,904,632 of NC_047045.1, forward strand.
AAATACAAAGCTGAATTGTGCATTATTTATTTTTTTCATCTATCAAGAAAAAGAGACAATGTATTTGGTTTTCTCAACATTTCCCCTGCCGCAAATTACCCAAGGAATCATTTTCCTAAATTTATTTTCATAATTGAGGATTCTGTTGATTCCAATGTAAATGCCCTTGAACATATCAAATTTGTTGGTGAACCTTTCACTTTTGCCACCTAAGCCTCAGAGCTGGAAAATTCTGACTGCTTTTCTATAGTAAAAGCTTGGCTACTCTGGGAAAAATATCTCACCATTAATGTAAAGATACCTGGATATGCACAGTATATCTTCTTATTATGGATTCACATTTCACCAAAAGAAATGGTGCTAGCATGTCATTTAAACTAAAATGCTCACATTCTGAGGTTCATGGCTCTACTTACAGCTAGATCATCTTATTGGATTATTCTGACTTTTCTTAAACCTATTACTTTACAAATGGCTCCCGTGCTTGTCCAATTTGCTAGGCTACTGCACATTGCCTTGACAACTCAAGGGAAGACTCTTTCATCACTATGGAAACAAGTCAATATAAACATCTTCACATTTTATTTATAGACGAGGTAATGTAACGGGCATCATGAACACTTGATATGATCTGAAATGAAATATGGTAGATGCTTCTTGTTTTTAATTAATAGGATTAATGGTTGACACTGACATACAGCACCTTCTCGCAACTGGTGGGGTAAAACTTCAATTGTCACTTTATTTTATGTGTTACTTTAATTTACAGGTTTTGTTTTTTTATTGTTCAAGGTTCACATCTAAACCTGTGATACAAAACCTAACAGGTGGCACTAACACGAAAAGGGCACTTATGGACACTTTCACCAGAGACAGAAGTACTCAAATACCTGTAAACTGTCACAGCAATTTCTGTCTTCTAAATTGGAAGAAGGAATGAGTAATTCACCCCTTTATAGATTCTATAGTGTAGTAGGAAGAACACAGGATTTGAGCTGGACGCTAATCAGTTAAAAGATTTGGGGAAGTCACTTCATTTTGTTTTAGCCTTCCTGTCTACAAAATGGGTATAATAACATTTCTCTGCTGGATTATTGTAAGGATTACAAGTAATCTGAAAAAAATGTGTGGCCCAGTGACCAAAAAAGGTTTATTGTTATTATGTGTGACTTTTAAAATACTTAAGTGATTACCAATCTTCCCTAAATACGCAGCTCTCATTGGCCATATTGATAGATTTTGCAGCCATCTTACTAAATTCACTGATTTGGTGGAGATGGAACGTACAATGTTATATTTCTCATTTAAAAAATCTCAAATAGGGCTTCCCTGGTGGCGCAGTGGTTGAGAGTCCGCCTGCCGATGCAAGGGACACGGGTTCGTGCCCTGGTCCAGGAAGATCCCACATGCCGCGGAGCGGCTGGGCCCGTGAGCCATGGCCGCTGAGCCTGCGTGTCTGGAGCCTGCGCTCCGCAACGGGAGAGGCCACAACAGTGAGAGGCCCGCGTACCACAAAAAAAAAAAAAAAACCTCAAATATAAATTCAAATGGTATCCTATAAATAAAAGGACAAATAATACATTTGAACAATTATTAGTTACTTATTTATGTGCTTGTTTTTAATTACACAATCTATCATATAATCTTGCCACTCCAAGTAAGGAGAGCTTAAGTGCTTAACTTCATTGATTTCTGGAAAATAATATTCATCATAATTGTTATTATTTAAGACTTTTGTTCCCTGTAAGTTTGGCAAAATCTGGAGGACCTAAATATCTTTCCAGTGTATGTGTGTATGTGTTCTGAAATATGACATCAATATTTCTTGCAGCTAAATTAATTTTAAATAAAAGGTCTCTTTCTTCTTTAACAAGTAAGACATCAAAAACATCAGCTCTTTGATATCAGAAGATGTGTATACTAAGGTACACCACTTATTGTGGGAAGTTTGATGATAACCGTTTCACAGAGCCAATTACTGGTTTAATTTTCACCCTGCATGAAAAGTTTCCCTTGGTTTTACTTCAGTTTCAAAGGTTTGGTATTATATCCTGAAATTGTAAGTTTATGTATCTTTGGATAAATAAATATACTCTCCTTGTTCATCAGATGTTTTCCTGGAATAAATATTTTCAAAGTACTCTGATGGTAAATGTGAAAATACCTGAGTTTATACAAATATACTTAAGTCTTTGTCCTTTGCTTTCAAAATAGATCCTCATCTAACAGCTAGATTACATAAAGGCAAAAAAGCCTGCTAGCTACAGAGACACGTATCTTTGCTTAAAATAAGCATTTCCTTTTATGTTTCTGTTTTATTTTATTTACTAAAATAAGAATTAAATGTTGGCAGATTGGAGGATGTCTTAACTAACATAAAGGATGTAAACTCTATCTCAGGGAAAAAGAAATTAGCTGTGGGGAGGGGACCTTGATGTCATTTTGGTAAGCTCTTAAGGTTCTTTTGTGTTCTACTTCTATGAATTTGCATGAAATTGTTCATTAATAAACAATTTCTCCCTAACTTCCCCTAGCATATAAAAAGAATTACGCCAAAAAAATGCAAAGGGGCTTTACCTTGTGCAAATCGCTAAAAGGTTGGTTTCCTAGAATTAAGCTTAGTTTTTAACAAAGGAATTTAATTAAAAATAAATGAGTGGGAGAGGAAGTGACATGTTATTCATAAAAAATAAAATTATAAAATAACCCAGTAATATTTACCTTTCTACATTTACCCTTTTATAGTAAAGGAATGCCTGTTGAACCGAGAAACACTGATACAAGTGGTTAAGTAAAGGTAATGAAGTAGACCGAGGAGGAACTCTAATAGTACTAAAATATACACACACATACATGCACACAAATAAGCAGCTGCATTACTGTTTCATTCATACGGCTGCAATTTCAGACGTGTATTCATATTCAACAAGTTCCTGTGGAAAGATCCATCGTGGAAAATGGAATGGTATGTCTTGCATTTAAGCTTCTCTGCAAACTATTTGAAAAAGCAAGGATTGTTTGACCATGTGCAAAGCAAAGCATTGAGAATTTCAGCTTATTCTAATGTTACGTTAACAGGTCACCCTCCTTTTTTTTTTTTTTTTTTTTTTTTTTTCATTCTTTTTTTTTTTTTTTTCTTTTCTTTTTTTTTTTTTTTTTAACATCTTTATTGGGGTATAATTACTTTACAATGGTGTGTTAGTTTCTGCTATATAACAAAGTGAATCAGTTATACATATACATATGTTCCCATATCTCTTCCCTCTTGCGTCTCCCTCCCTCCCACCCTCCCTATCCCACCCCTCCAGGCTGTCACAGAGCACCGAGCCAATATCCCCGTGCCATGCGGCTGCTTCCCACTAGCTATCTACCTTACTACGTTTGTTAGTGTGTATATGTCCATGACTCTCTCTCGCCCCGTCACAGCTCACCCTTCCCCCTCCCCATAACCTCAAGTCCGTTCTCTAGGAGGTCTGCGTCTTTATTCCTGCCTTACCCCTAGGTTCTTCATGACATTTTTTTTTTTCTTAAATTCCATATATATGTGTTAGCATACTGTATTTGTCTTTTTCTTTCTGACTTACTTCACTGTGTATGACAGACTCTAGGTCTATCCACCTCATTACAAATAGCTCAATTTCGTTTCTTTTTATGGCTGAGTAATATTCCATTGTATATATGTGCCACATCTTCTTTATCCATTCATCCGATGATGGGCACTTAGGTTGTTTCCATCTCCGGGCTATTGTAAATAGAGCTGCGATGAACATTTTGGTACATGACTCTTTTTGAATTTCGGTTTTCTCAGGGTATATGCCCAGTAGTGGGATTGCTGGGTCATATGGTAGTTCTATTTGTAGTTTTTTAAGGAACCTCCATACTGTTCTCCATAGTGGCTGAACCAATTCACATTCCCACCAGCAGTGCAAGAGGGTTCCCTTTTCTCCACACCCCACCCTCCTGTTTTAGAGAACTCAGCTAGCTGACACGTGTGCTGTAGATTGTGCTACTTGTTCACAATTCCCCTTTCTTCTCTGCCCTTGGTAGGGTTTGCCATGCACAGTGTACCTCCTCATCCCACTGGCTCTTGGCTTGATCTTAGGACTTGCTCTGACAAATGGAGGGTGTAGAGTTGATAATGTGCTTCCTAAGCACGGACTCATAAGGCAGTGTGGGCTTCTGCTCCCCTTTCTTGTATTTCTGCTATGACATCATCACATCACAGATAGGAGATGACTCTTTCCCCTAGGTCATGGAATGAAAGGACATGTGGAACACTCCTGTACCCAACCCACAGCCTGGGACAGACACACTGCAGCTGACCCCCAGACACCTGAATGAGAAGTAAATGATCCTTGTTTTAAGCCTGAAAGTTGGGGTTTGTTTGTTGTAAGCATAACAGGAAAAGCTGACTAACACAAGTGACCATGAATAAATTCAGAGTAAAAGTTCAATAGAGATGACATTGTAGAACGTGATTGAGTTTACCTAGACGTGGGGCTAAGACCTTAACATCAAGGTCTTAGCACTAAGAAGACCTGACAGCAGATGGTAGGGCTCCCACCATCGGGCAAGTACGGGGACTGGGTACTCATCCTTGGAAGGGCCAGAGCATGGAGTTTGGAGGCCTAGTTAGAATTATGATCTTGAACAGATTATCAGGACTAGAGGGTTATTTTGTTTGTTTGTTTGTTTTGTTTTTTTTCGGTACGCGGGTCTCTCACTGCTGCGGCCTCTCCCGTTGCGGAGCACAGGCTCCGGACGCGCAGGCTCAGCGGCCATGGCTCACGGGCCCAGCCGCTCCGCGGCATGTGGGATCTTCCCGGACCGGGGCACGAACCCGTGTCCCCTGCATCGGCAGGCGGACTCTCAACCACTGCGCCACCAGGGAAGCCCAGGACTAGAGTTTTAACAGAACAAAGGATATAAGGAAGCAGTGACTACAAATGAAGTGGTAGATCAGGAGAAAACCAGCAGCAAGACAAATGGTTTGCTGAGTCCCTGAGTGGTTGAGCTGTTTCTTCCTTTTAAATTCTTCTTGTAGTGAGGCTCGATTATGGTAACAGGTCAAGTGGTCCCAGATACTGAAATAGCATGAGTCAGAGGAACAAGGCAGGGCCTGGTATCAGAGACCTGGATCACTTCAACATGAGTCATCCTCATGATCTGACAGAATCTGAAAGGATCTTTTCAGGATGGGGCTTGAGGGAGTGATAAACACACCCATGGGACCTGTAAGAAAAAACCAAATAGCTAATTTAAAGTGAAATGAGTGTGCTGCCAGCTTTCCAAGACAGATAGTGGAATAGTAGGGTGGTCCCTTCCTTGTGTTAAGTAATCATTGTATTGGCACAAGTTTAATAAGCAAGAACTTTTAAAGAATTGTGAAAATTCATTTTCCTTTCATAAAGGCTACGTTTGGGTTTCAGGATTTTCAAAGACAGGACTGTGCTGTCTCCTGCAGTGGCCTGCTTCAGGATTGTTTCCCCATCTCTTTATAAGAGACGTGCCACTCTCATGCTCCAGGATGGTTAGTTGTCTCCCCATCCCTGTAGTATAAACTTGAGATTTCTATAATCCGAGCCAAACCTTATTACCTTTCCAAATCCATTTCACATTACTCCTTGCTTTGAAACCACTCTTTCAACAGAACTGGTCTTATTTAGTATAATGAACTTTATGATTAGCGGCGCTGGGCTTAAAGCATCCTTCCTCACTTAATAGCTGTGTGGCCTGGGCCAATCTTTATTCTAGCTGTGCACCAGTTTCTCTGTGAATATAAATATTGCTTGAAATGTTAAATGAGATGTTTAAAAGAAAGGAATATTCAGAAGAAAGACCAATGTATTTTCATTTTACGTATTCTTGATAAATAATGTGTGCATTTTTGGTTCTCTGCTATTCCTGTTGCCTGAATCTTCTACTCTTGTTTTCTCTGTGTAAGTCTTATGGTTCTTTAAAACTTACATCAAATTCTACCTCTGCTGAGAATTTCTTTCAGACTTTCAGCTTGCGATGATCTATTCCTTCACTTGAAATATACCTGTCATTTAGCGTGGTTGCCCTGTATTACTGTTTATTTTTAAAATGTGTATTTTGTGTTTCAAACCAGATGCAAAGCTTTGCAGGGCACAGACAACAGATTATAAAATTTTATGTATTCCCTACTTTGGGCAGAGCCTTATTTATTGAAGGCATCCACAAATAGAATCTTAGAGGGTTAGAAGGGACTTTATAAAAGTCATAGAGTCTAACTTCTTGTGTGATGGTATGGTGATGATGACAGTGATGATGAAAATGATAAATTATGATTGAACTAAAAACCAAATATAAAATATATATATGTATTTACTTATATATTTACTTATGAACCTTAAGTTGGTCTTATTATTTTTAATATTTTTCATTTTCTGCAGGTGTATTGCTTAATGCATGTAAGTATATAATAGGAAAATGCAGAAATATAAAAGATCATGCTCTTGATATAAAGATTCATACATACTTTTAATTTCACATTATTTTTAGTTTATATATTTTTCATAAGCAATATAGATCAGTATATTCTCTCATGATATATAATGAGAAGATAGTTTCTGTAGCATTATCAATATATAGCATTAAAGATGAAATAGCAAGAGAATTTAAAACTGAATCTAGGCCAAGGTCAGGAAATGTTTTCTCTAAAGGGCCAGATAATAAATACCTTAATCTTTACAGTCTCTCTGGCAACTAGTCAATTCTGCATTGTTACACAAAAGTAGCCATAGACTAGGTAAATGAACGAGCATGGAATGTTCCAATAAAACTTTATTCACAAAAATAGGCATGGCTTGTGATCCACAATGTGTCCAGCTCTGATAGATTATATCATCTAAATCAATACATTAGTTTTCTATTTGTAGTGAGCCACCGATTTTCCAGTTTTTCAGTGGACATGTTTTATTCTATAAATCAACTCTCAAAATAAAATCCCTAGTGTGTATTTGAGAGATCTTCCCTAAGCCGTCTAATAAAAATTTGATTCTTTTTTTTAATGATTAAAGTCTGTTATAGAGAGAATCCTGAGATATTTTGCCAGCTTTCCATTTATATTTTGCTTAAATTTGATAAAATTTTAGAAACTTGTGGACTTTATAAAGGTTATTTTTATGTATATAAAGTAGTACATTTTCAGTTCAACCCCAAGCATCTGTTTGAGCCATTATGACTAATTTTATGCCAATATCTCAATAAAGTATTTATTTCTTTCCTATTCCTTAAGATTAGATTTCTTTAGAAATACTGTCAAAATACAGTCAAGCTGTGAAGTTCCAATTTTCTGTTTGTGTAATGTAACTTGAGGCAGTTTCCTAGGGAAGTGGCCTCTTTTCAAAAGTCATTTTTTTCTAATGCTTTCACAGTATTATATTTCATCTCTGAAATAAGGGTGTATTTTATAATCAATGTGATTAAAAAATCATCTTATTTTAATACAAAGTTTTATTTTTCTTAATGGTAGGAAAATAATGGGCTGCCTTACAAAAAAGCAGTGATTCAATGCAATACAGTAGTAGTGCATAAACTTTATACCTGGGAGCACAATGGAGCTACTCAGGTGGCAGATTGGGAAGCCAATGTTAAAGAACGAAGCCTGCAATGAGATCAACGTGGCCCGTGGTCCAGCTGAGATGGCTAGGCAGATTAAGACTCTTGATGGGACCACTAACTTACCAACTCTTTGTTCCCCTCTCTTAAAATCGCTTTTTTTCATACATTGGTTATTGGTATTCGTGTCCTCTTTGCCATCCTTTCCATCTAAGAGCGTCAGTCATCCTTTTCTACTTCCTCTTTCTTACTCACCGGGTTGTATCAGCCGCGAGCCTCCATGATGATATTTATGAAATGTTTCTCATTATGTCCCTTCCCTCCTTTCCTGGTTAGATCTTCATCATCCTAGGTTAGCTCTTTGTTATTGTTCAGCTGACTGATAATTGTCAACTTATTATCTTAATATCTCCAGTATCTCTTTCGTAGAATTCATATACTTAAAAAATACCAGGAATATCCTTTTAAAAAATAAATCTGTTCATCCCCCTCTTTCTAAATCTTTTGGGGGAGCCCTCACTATCTACAGGGTTAATCTAAACTTCTGAACTTGTTGGCTAAGGCCTTTTGCAATTGGACCCTAATATAATGAGCTTAGAATATGAGGGTCACGTGGTAATAGCTCAGTAAGTTTTAGTGATCATTATGATTAGTATTGTACTTAAACATTGTTTTCTAATTATATGTTTATACAATGAATCAATCAAGATCCAGATAGGAGACAGGAACTACATTAGTTATTTGAAGAAAACACTGTAGTTTATACATTTATACTAGTTTATACATTTATACTAGTCATACATTTGTAAACTGGGTAAATAAAGGTAAAAAGAAAACTCTGAGGAATCATAGAGATAGCACTGCAGGAAGCATCTGCTACTTAGGGCTACGGGAAAAAATGGAACAAGTTGAAATTATTCAAACTTAGACACTTGGAAGAGATCCTCTTTTGAACTGAAACTTGGACATCTGGGAAGAGGGTGCTGCTTGACTGGTGTAAGGCTGGATTCTGGGAGTGTTAAAACTGCACCCTGGATTAAAATGCTACTATGGGAATGACCTGCTCTTGCCGGGGTAAAGAAGGATTGCTGTGGTGACATGCACCTGAACCTGAGACTGAGAGCCCATTGTTTACAAATGGGAGAAGCAAGCTACTTCTTCCTCTTCCAGCCTTGGTGTACCTCTGTAGCTCCCCCTGTTGGCAGAGCCTAACATTGGTGCCACCCGGCAAGGTAGAAAGAAAGGTGGTTTGCAGAGCTCCAGATCCAGTATGACAAAGGCAGTACAGAAGGGTGGGTGAAGCTAGGAGGTAAACACTCACCAATTGGCACAGTCTGCCTCTTCAGCTACATGTCATCTATCCTCACCCTTCTCACAAACTGAACTTTCATACAACAAAAACCAACTCCGTGTTTCTACCTAATAATATGCAAATATCCTTTATGCAAGTGAAGATGTTTTCAGCCTTTTCCAAACCAAGTGAGCAGAGGCATGGTCCTCACATCTGTGTTCATCTCTGTTCCATGTTAATTGCTACTCAAATTCAGTCGTAGGCCGGTCTGAATATTCAATACTAAATTGCAAAGTTAACCTCCAACAAAATTTGTATAAAATAATAAGAATTTGCATTAAAGAATTTTCCATTTATGCCAATTCCTATTTAAAAAATTTTTTTTCAAAAATGGACACTGATTTTAAAACAATGATCAGACAAGGACTCTTTCCCTTGAGCAAATAAGTGGTAAATATTATTAATAGATTTTGTAATATTGGACTATTTTTGGCCATTTCTGGTTAAGAATCCACTTAGTCATTGTGTAGTATTCTTTCAGTATCCTGCTAGGTTCTATTTGTTAACAATTCATTTAGGACTTTTGCATCTGTATTCAATAAGTAAGACTACTCTGTAGTTTTCTTTTTTATCTTTCTTGAGGGGGCTTTGATATAAGTGTAAACTGGGCCCCTTAAAAATGTAGGTTACCCTTTTTTTCTGTGCTATATAACAGATTAAATAATATGGTGGCTGCTACTTCATAATTGGTCCATTTTAACCATGAAACTATCTAGTCCTGGCATCTGTTTAAATTTGGGAATTTATATTCATAGGAACTCATCTGTTACATCCAGTTTTTCACATTTAAGAGTTGAGAAAAGTAGTTTAATATATTCTTTTAATTTCTTTAGTGTTTGTAGCTATTTTCTCCTCTTATTTTGTATATTTGAAATGCTTGCTTTAATTTTATTAGGCTGGCTAACATCTTATTTATTTTTTTTCCTCAGAGATTTAGTTCATTGATTATTTTTACATTTGTCTGTTTTCTAATTGATTAATTTATATTTTAACTTATTTAGTTTCTTATTCTTTCAGATTATGTTATTTTTATATTTCTACCTTCTTGAGTTAAATGATAAATTCATGATTTTTATTCTTTATTAATAGTAAAAATCAATTACTAAGAAACTAATTATTATAAGCTGGATTTTAATTTTTTTGACCACTACTTTGGCTATATGGTATAAATTCCTTTATATTAGATTTTCATGATCATATTTTTCCATATATACTATAAATTTAGTTTTGATTTTCTTTTTGGATGCAAGAGTAGATTAATAAAACATCTTAAGATTCGAAGATGATTGAGTTGTTTTGTTTTTTAAAATGTTTAGTTTAATTAAATTTGGTCTCATTTATTTAAATTTTTATTAAATTTAAATTTTATTTAAATTTATTTATTTAAATTTATTTATTTATTTATTTAAATTTAATTATACCTAGTGTTTTTATATCTAGTTTAATCATTTTCCTGTATTAGGTCTAGGTTTTCTTTGGCTATAAGTGTGTGTGTGTGTTTTACATGCTATATAGATGTGTTTATATATATATATATATATATATATATATATAAAATGTGTGTGGATAGATAGGTAATACATAACACTTAAAAGAACATATAGGCTGTAATTAGGATATATAATCTGATATACTAGCGACATTATTATTTTATTAGTATCTTTATTTTAGCTTTTAACCTTAACTTTATAATTAATTTTTATGTGTCTTGGGCTGAAAGACTTTAATTTTGTCTTAGATGAAAAATCAAATTTCAAAGGTTATATCAAATTCATAAGGCGTTTGGTGATAGCTTTTTGCTGATGTGCAATATTGAGATCATCACCTACTTCACTGATAATTGTTAAATTATGTAACACATCATCACATTCTGTATAAATTGTGCTCTTCCAAAGTTCTAAATTTTGCAGTTGACTTTTTATCTGCCACTGAAAAATATTTTGATTTCTTGTATGGAAACATTAAGATCATTAAAATACCAGATAGACGTATAAGTCAGTCTGGCTGAGCATTTCACATATTTAAAACGTTGAGAGTAAACTGTTTTTCATCCTATAGAAACCTTAAGAGTTTTATTTTCTGATTTCTAAAATACCTTTTTCCCTTGATAATCATTATGTATCAGGATATAAGTTGTTTATGGTTAGTAGACTGACAGTTTTATAGAGAGAAAAACCTTGAACTTAATACACTAACTCTTATCTACTTCATAAATTTTATTATACTACTGGGCACATTGTTGAGTTCTACTGACATCATTTTTATACAACAATTTCTCAAAATGAAGGAAGCAGTATAGTAATTTATATTCAAACCTTAATCTTGTTGCTACTCCAGAATATTTTCCTGTCATTGCAACTGTGTCATCAGAATGTGCTACTACTCAAAATTAAGATAACATTTGTTGACAGTGCAATCTTTTATAGTTTATAAAGTTCAGATCTAGCTGTATTTATCAACAATGAACTGAAAAAAATAATTTTTCCTTCATAGCACCAACATGTTCAGGTTACCCATGTACTAAAAATAATTGCCATGTTAGCAGTTATGTTGGTGTATTTGTCAAAGGCTATGAAAAAAAATCTTTGATAGTTTATTAGTTTTATGACTTGGTTTGACACATAATTCATTAGATCCTGGAGCTATGTTGTCACTGGAAAGTGGTGCTTAATTCTTTGCCCAGATTTACCCAATATTTGGAACAGTCTCTTACTAATGTAATCTTTAACCAATTGTGTCAGCCATTTCACATGGCTATTTAATCTTAGCAAATCTTAGTGCTACTTTAAAAGAAGCTTAGAAAGGACTAATATTTATATGTGGAATATTAAGCATCTGCTTTTGTAAAATTGTTAATCAGTATCCCTCCTTTTGAAGTATTCTTTGTTTTCAACTTATTTCCTTATGCTTTATATGTAAGTCTCCTTAAATTTTGAGGATTGCATTGTTTTATTAGCCAGTGTACTGCCATAAAGAACATACTGTTGTTTTAGTATTTCATCATCAAATAAAGCTACAAAGCTGAATGAAATATATGAGGAATCATATATCTGAGTAAAAATAACATTTAGTTTTTACTTGTTGGAATAATTTTGATCACCAACATTTGATTTATGACTCCTGCCACATCCAGAAAACGTGTTTTTCTTAATAAAAAGGTAAATGAAAATTTGTCGCAGCCATGAGAGTTAAAACTTAAATTAGGGAAATTCTATTTGTATTATTATCTGATAGTTTTGAATCATAAATTTAAAAATAGGTTTGATTTAAAATAAAATGATTGTAAAGGATATGTTTTAATATATAAATGCTGACATTATAAATATTTTTATTCACTTCTGGGTCATAGTTGGGAAACTAATCTTAAAATATCACTTGTCAAAAACATTGAAAATACAACTACTGTGTGATCAAGCAATCCCAGTTCTGTGTGTATATGGGAAGGAAATAAAATCACTATCTCAAAGAGATATCTGCACCCAGCATGTTCATTGCTGCATTATGTACAATAGCAAAGACATAGAAACAACCTAAGTGCCCATCAACAGATGATTGGATAAAGAAAATGTGATATATATAATATGTATGTTACTCATCCGTATATATTATCCAGCCATAAAAAAGAAGGAAATCTTGCCTTTTGAGACAACATGGATAGAACTTGAGGACATTTTGCTAAGTAACATAAGCCAGACAGAGAAAGACAAATACTGTATGTTCTCACTTATATGTGGAATCTAAAAAATAATCCAATCAAATTCTAGAGGGTAGAATAGTGGTTGGCAGGGGCATAGGGGTTGGAGGAAATGGAGAGGTGTTGAACAAAGTTTACAAATTTCCAGCTATAAGAGGAATTAGTTCTGGATAGCGAACGTACAGCTGGGTAACTACAATGAATAACACTGTATTATATACTTGAAAGTTGTTAAGAGAGTAGAACTTAAAAGTTATCACCTCACACACACACAAAAATGGTAATTTTGTCAGGGGATATAGGTGTTAACTAACCTTATTGTGGTAATGATTTCACAATATATACATGTATCAAATCATCACATTGTACACCTTAAATTTATATGTCAGTAATTATCTCAATAAAGTTGGAAAAAATAGCACTTATTGAAACATGATCTTATTTTTCATGACTAGTATGCAACTCAGGAGGCATGAGACTCATCACATGACCTTGAGCAGCTGAACCAGGCTATACCCTTCCCAAATAGACGAGTCTACCAGTCACTCATTTGGATGTCATAGCAAGTTTGATTTGCTATAAAAATTTCAGAACACTTTCAATTTTTTGTATCTTTCCACATCCCACACCATTCCCAGTGAATTCATTTCCTAGGGCTGCTGTATAACAACACGTGTACTACAAACTGGGTGCCTTAAAACAACAGAAATTTGTTCTCTCACAGTTCTGGAAGCTAGAAGTCTGAAATCAAGGTGCAGGCAGGGGCACGCTCTGTGAATGCTCTAGAGATGCCTCTACTGGCTTGCGGTGGTTGCTGGCAATCCCTGGCATTCCTTTCTTGTAGATGTCTCACTCCAATTTCTGCCTCTGTCTTCACTTGGTCATTTTCCTTCTCTGTGTGTCTGTTTCTGTGTCTCTGCTCTTTTTACAAGGACAACAGTCTTATTGGATTTAGGGCCCACCCTAATCCAGTATGACCTCATCTTAATTATAACTGCAAAGATCTAATTTCCAAATAAGGCCACATTCTGAGGTTCCAGGAGTGACATGAAGTTTGGGGGAGGGAGACACTATTCAACACAGTAGACCCAGTATGTACAACAGCCAACTGTGTATCTCCTCCTTTGCTTACAAAGATGTTTTGCTCTTTTCATCAAGCATCCTAAGACCTGTTGTATTTATAGTTGTACCCTTTTACCTTCAGTCCCATGGTGCACTTGGATTTCCCTTCTGGATAGATGATGGAAGAGAAGAGCTCAAAGGTGCAGGAAGGGCTACAGGGAAGTAAGGTGTGCTCTAGAGGAGTTAAGAAAAATTCCCTTTAAGTTAGCAAATCATTTCCCTGTTGTTGTGTTTCATGTCTTTTGGTCAGTATATACCCTGCTCTGAAGCTAGGTCCAGAGAGGGAGAAGAGGTAAAGACCGATGATAGGTCCCTGGGAACCATCTGTCCTATGCTATGTACTATACCACACTGAGATTCAAAAATACATCTTGACATTCATCTCCATCAATGAAGATGTTAGTGAAAATTCATTCTTCAAAATGGTCACATGCTTTCATCTTTGCCTCTGTACTGTTGTCACGTAATTTTAGTGTCCTCAACCCCTTCAGCATCCAAGGCTCACATTTGCCATTAATATTTTCCCAATATTTAGAAAACCCACCCTTGCCGATTGATGATTCTGTTCTCTAGGTTGATAATTATCAGCCCTTTCTATAAACTCCAGTTCTCAGCTCTTCTTGGTCTTTCTTCGTACTAGCTATTGTCCTATGTTCATTCAAGTTCACCCCAAACATGGTTATAACTGGGGTTTGATTAGAGCAGAGGCAAAAGCAAAGGCAGGACAGGGCAGAGCCAGGGAATTTAGGCAAAACCAAAATCTTAAAAATGTTCTAAAAAAGTTGGGGGCTTCCCTGGTGGCGCAGTGGTTGAGAGTCCACCTGCCGATGCAGGGGACGTGGGTTCGTGCCCCGGTCCGGGAAGATCCCACATGCCGTGGAGTGGCTGGGCCCGTGAGCCATGGCTGCTGAGCCTGTGCGTCCGGAGCCTGTGCTCCGCAACGGGAGAGGCCACAGCAGTGAGAGACCCGCGTACCGCAAAAAAAAAAAAAAAAAAAAAAAATTGGGAATATTCTATTTCCAGTGAACTTGCCTATGTCTATGTGTGGACAATATACTTAACCTTCCAGAGGCTTTGTTTCTTTATTGTAGGGTGAGAGGACTGAGTAATTTGAGTTCTAATGTTCTGTGAAATAATAACATTCTATCATCCTAGGAGAGTTAAACTGGTGAAAAATCAGGTAAATTTTGTTAGTAATTTTTTGACATCAAGGATTATAGGCTAGAATTGATTGCTTGAGGAGACTGAAGAGCCCACATTGAAAGTCTTTGAAAACATAACCATCTCGTATGATTTAAGAAAAAGTCTACTTGAAGATGTCAGATTTTAAAAATAAAATCTGTGTTAAATTTTGCTATTTCATTCATTGCTTTAACCTCCTGTTCACTTTCAATGTGATTATAGCTATTTACTATAGTCATACCTAGTCATAGTATTTATTATTAATATTAACATTACTGGGATGACAGTATACTTACTTTAATTCTGGAAGAGCATCAGCATTTGTGATTGGCCTCTTCTGATTATGGTGGTGAGAAAACACCCTTTGGATAACTTCAAGGGTCTCATCTCAGCCCTGGTCAATTAATGCCTAACTGGCAAATGTAACTGAGTGCCAAAGCTCCTGGTGCTAACAGGCCTGCTCCGAGAACACTACACGGAGTGTGGTTAGCTCAAACAATTCAAAAGGCAAATGTTTTCTTCTCTTTTCTTTTCCCTGCTTGTCCTGTGTTCTCTGCCAGTCGACTCCCTGCTCACTTGCAAGCACATCAGATTTCATAAAAACGTCAGTCTTTATCTCCACTTTCTCCTTGTTTTCTTGTTATCCCAGAGAAGTAAAATCAAGCAAATGATAATAAGCTGAAAAAAATGATCAGAAAATAAAGCTTCCAAATTAAGAGCTGCTCCATGAGATTGGGTTCACTGTGTGTTTAAAGAAAGTCATGATTCATTAACTATGGCCTGTAACAATCAAATAAACAAAACCGTGCTGTACAAGGCATCCATCAGCATGTTGAAGTGCATAAATCACTAACCATGTGACCCAGGGCTTAACCATTTGCCAAAACAGCTGTTTTCTCAGCTCAAATAATGAAGAGAAAAAACAGCTGAAGCCAATTAGTGGATAAGCATTCATTCCCAAATATCTGCAACAGTTGAGTGGTTTATATTGCAGGACAGATATGTTGTTATTCAGATCCAAGGAAGAAAGCTCCTCTTACAAAAAAAAAAAAAATTGAAGGTTTTACATTAACCCTTGTTTGTACTGGGCTCTCCTCCAAAGAGCAAGCAGAGAAATAAACAAACAAGCAAAAAAAACCAAACAGCTAATTAAAATCTGGGGTACTTGAAAGCAATGCAGTGAATTATTTATTTAGGATTGTTTGTTTCTTTGCTCATAGAATATTTTAAGCATTCATGAGGACTAGGAATATGAACATAGGATTCTAATGCAAAGCAAAATATCTGATTTCAAACAAATTATGTTTACCAAGAGAAATGATCTATCAAACAGAAATAGACACTAGAAAAGACTAAGCATATTTTCCACACTCAGATTCTAAAAGAAGATCTATTCTCAACCAAGGAAAACCTTTAAACACTTTGTATTTTAGCTTGGAATCAACAGTATTGTTAGCAAAATCATTGCGTTTTCAGCAGGAATCCTCCAATAGAGGGTCTAGAGCTTCTCCTGCTACAATAAAGGCGTACTCTGGAGCTTCCCTTTCTTTGACAGTCCTGTTAACTGCTAATAAAAATTTACAAAACATGACACATTTCCCTCAAAGGAATCATCACCAGGCCAGGTACCAAGAAACAATCTTCCCTGCAAAGATGGCCTTGATGCAGGCTGAAAGGAGTAAGGGCTTTGCAATCAGGTGGGCTGGGTTCTGACCCAGCCACTTGCTAGATATGTAATGTGTGGTAACTTTTGAAATCCTTCTGAAACTTCAGTTTCTACATCTATATAGCATGTATAATTCCATCTTCCTCATAGACTCATGAGTTTGTGTTATGAAATTTAAGTAAGCCGTTTATTTTTCAGTGAAGTAGAAATATAACATAATGAGCTTATCCAAAACTCAGTTCTTGCCAAGTGAAATGTGAAAATATATTTAAAAATTGGTTAACACTCATTTATAAAATGAGCATTCAAGATAAACAGCTATATTTTTATTTTTAAATTTTATTTTGTATTTAAAACAATTTTATTTTATATTGGAGTAGAGTTGATTTACAATGTGTTAGTTTCGGGTATACAGCAAAGTGATTCAGTTATGCATATGTCTATTCTCTTTCAGATTCTTTTCCCATATGGGTTATTACAGAGTATTGAGTAGAGTTCCCTGTGCTATACAGTAGGTCCTTGCTGATAATCTATTTTATATATAGTAGTGTGTATATGTTAATCCCAACTTCCTAATTTATCCCTCCCCCCAACTTTCCCCTTTGGTAACTATACGTTTCTTTTCTAAGTC
Source organism: Tursiops truncatus (assembly GCF_011762595.2). Lineage (NCBI taxonomy): Eukaryota > Metazoa > Chordata > Mammalia > Artiodactyla > Delphinidae > Tursiops > Tursiops truncatus. Next base: position 42,921,862 of record NC_047045.1, read on the forward strand.
TGTGACTATGTTTCTGTTTTGTAAATAAGTTCATTTGTATAAGATAAAAGGTAGCTATTTTCAATATTTATGGAATTATTACGACATGGGGCATCTAGGAGAGACTGGGCCTTTGTAATTGAAGAAGAATGGATTGATCATTTAAAAAGTTACAAGAAGTTTGATTTTCTAGGATAAAGACATGATTTCACCTTTTTGGAGGAAACTCTCTGGAAGGATCTCATTAATTATGCTGATTTAAGACAATTACCTATGTGCTGACATTGGGAGGAACTAAGCATGGTGAATTAACCAAAATGCAGTTGCTTCAGAGAAAATGTGAAGTATTATATTAGGGTATTTTGTCCTAGTGGAGGCTTGGGGAAAGTCAAACCACAACATACTAGGGACATGGTGTTTCCACCAAGAGTATGGACAGTTTCATTGTCCGTGTTTCTAAGAGAGCAGAAAAAATAAGAACTTACAGGGGAAACAGGAGAGTTTATTCCTTTTGGAGTCAGGAGGGGTTAGGGACTGGACTCCAAGTAGGAGAGAGATGTCCATGGGCAAGCCTGCTGGGGGAAGATAGGCTGGCTGTCATGAGACAATGGCAAACCTGGGAGAGGAAGAAAAACTAACCTTACTCCAGGGAGGAAGAGAAAGTCAGGAGCCCAGAGGGGAACCTGGGGTGCTTGTGGCACTGTAGCAGCCCTCTTCATTCTCTCCAACAGTGTGTGTGAGTCCCGCTTTCATGAGTCCGTGGCAGTACTGATTATTCACAATGAAAAATAAAATCTTGGCTAATTTTATATAAATAGGGGGTATAACCTGACAGTTACCACTTAGATATGAGTGGTGTGACCGACTTTATTTTGCTAACTGCTTGCATTTCTCGATAAGTCTTTATTCCTTCTCAGGCATGGGAAAACCATACTTAATTTAATCTTGAGACTCAGCACAGTTGAGCAGTTTTTAATCCAGTTCAGTTATGAAACTTTCACCCTCTATCTAATATGAAATTTCCGTCTCGGAGCTTACTTACTTTTTCTGCCGGATTTTTCTCTCCTTGTCCTCTAGTTGTTATTTGCATTTCACGGGGTTTATTGTATGTTGGTTTCCACATGTCAGGAGTGAAATGGTTACAATACCTAGTCTGTTTGTCTTGCCTCCTGGCTCTGACCACTGGTGTCCTCTGATGTCCTCTGGTCCCTGGAATTGTAGAGCTGAAGGTAGTAGGGAGAGGACAGAGGAATGTGCAAGTGGAAGGCTCAGCTGCCATGGCATTTCCAGCTTGTAGGCAGGCAACAGATATCTAACTCTGCTCTCAATTGGCATTTTTTTCATGAATCTTGATTTATTAGAAACACACATGTTTATGAATTTGTCCCAATGTAAAATATAGTTCTTACTATGAGTTACATTTTTAAAAGCTTGAAAATTTCTATTGTGAAACAGGGGTCGGATCCTTTCTTCCTTTGGAAGCATTTATAAGGTTGTGTCCACAGAAGTTGACTCTGTACAGACTACAATATATCTATGCCTTCTAAGATTGAAAGAGTCATCATTCTTTAGGACAATTTGCATTTTTGATTACTGTCACACATAAAGATAGCCTCACTTGCTGGTTTGCATTCATTTCTCTTTTTGAGATTTATTTTTTCATTTGCCCTTTTATCTGCTGTGGTTTTCAGTTTCAATTTGTGTCAGAATTTGGTATAGAAAGGATGTTAATACTTTATCAAGCAATTTCTTGTGAATGGTCTTCTACTTTTTTGTTTGCCTTTGAATTTTATGTTTTGACATGCAGAAGAATGTAATACATTCTTACCATTAAGTTTAAAAGGCATTCTCTATGAAATATCTTAACAGATTATTTAGAAAATCTAAAGTTTATGTACACTGAAGGAAATTAACAAAACTAAATTTACAATGCAACAAAACCTAAGAGAAAACAGATTAGGAAAAATACTCTCAGTTAATATGGTAGATAGTAGATAAATACCACAATATAATTCATTTGGATTGTAAATAAAATTCAATATTCATTATAAAATAAACTGACAATATGAACAAGCAACTCATAAAAAGGAAATATATGTGATCCCATACATATAATACTCATAATTCCAATAATACCTTTATTTCATTCACTGTTATTTGTATAAAGAAATAATTTTTAAAGTGTGTGAAAAAACGTTTAGTCTATGTAGAAAATTTAAAAAATAATCTAAGCTAAAGAAAATACAGTTTATATATTCAAGCAGTCAAATTTTTAGGAAAGTCATAATTGTTAAAGAGATTCTTGTGAGGGTGCTACCCTTATTAATTTTTGGTAGAAGGGTAATTGGGGAAAACTTCTGGAAAAGCAAAGTAGGCATTTGTAAAAGGAACCATAAATAAATATCTTGATGTGGAAACGAGATTGAGGCATGCATACTAAGGAAATAATTCTGAAGAAGCAAAAATGCTATGAGCTATACATATGATTGTATTATTCGTGATATCTCTAAAAGAAAAACCTATAGAAATGGTCCGCTTGTCTTATATTTGGGATATTATTTAGTACACCATATTCCAACAACAAAATAGAGTAGTATGTGCCTGTTAATAATTGTAAACATTGACAGAAGTAGAAATTATGCTAGAAAGTTAAATGAAACTATCAAATACAAAATGCCATTTGCATTTTGTGTCAAACTGAAAATATGTGCACATGTAAAAGAACATCGCTATCAAAACAGTTATATTTGAATCATTGAAAAATTCATTTAGTGTACTTGCTTTGATTTGTTTGTTCAATATTATTGTATTTTCCAAATAATTTGTAAGATATAGGCATACTAGCGACATAAGTAATACTAGTAGCATGTGTATGTTTTTGTGACCATGGCATTGCCTGACAGCTTGTCTTGGTATTTCCTTTGGTGATTAACATCTCTCACCAAACAGTTTCCTTGTCTCCATCAGGAAGTCCCAGTAACCAAAATATTAGGAATTAGAATTCACTACACCATTTAGTTAACTTTTCTAAGAATTTCTGATTCATTCCCTTATCCTTCATTAGGGCAGACCCATTATCCCATTATGTGCATTTGAATGTGCCTTTGAAGGATGGGGGAAAGTTGTCTGGGATTCTTGTTTTGGTGTTGGCATTAGAAATAAAAGCTTCAAAACAAGGCTCTTTATTTGAAAATTTTTCTTTTGGATTCTTCTTAAAAGCGAGATAAATGATCAAAATAGCATCCCACAAGCATCCTTGGCAGGGTTGTGATGTGTTGAAGTTTTCTTCGTTCTCGGAATTGGCATTCGTTGAAGAGTTTTTCAAAGATAATAGATACACCTAAGAAGGTGCTTGCAGCTTCAGCTAGTACATGATGAAATTAACGAGCCTGATTTTCCTGACGTCTGGATTGCTATCGGGGTGACGTTAATTATGCCTATAACACCTCTTCACATCCTGTACCCTCTACACCAGCCAGAAAAAATCTTCCAGTGGAGTACCAGTGAGTTTTTTTGTGGCTCTTTGTGGGGTTGTACCTGTAGCATAGATAAAATTTCATAAGGCATTTAAAAATTATTGTTACTTTAAAACAAGATATTAGTCTTTTTTTTTTTTTTTTTTGTGAAAGGGAGGGATGAAGAAAAGAAAATGCGAACCATTTTGGCGGGTCTGCTGTTGGCTTTCCTCACTGGCTTTACTTTAAAGGCATTTCTCCAGCCTGAGCTGCTTTGATTTATGGTCACTTTAAGTGATCCCTACTGCCCTTCCTTTTTTCCGATTTCCTATTTAGTTGCCAACCTTTCCAACACAGTCTACTATTCTGGAATTGGTTTAGTTCCTTCCTTCTTGAAAGGAAGTTTGGTTTATTTGGTTTCAGAGCTCCTCGAAGCTGCTTTTGTGTGTGTAATAAATGTAGGAAGAGCTGGAGTTCTCCATTTCACTGTAATAGTTTTCACAATCCTCTGGTTCCCTTGCTTTCTGTGAGATATTATTTCTTTTTCTTAACCATACGGTACAGCAGCACCCTTAATGGAAAATTTGTAAGCCCTAGTAAATGTATTTAAAACTTTAATGACTTTTTAACGAGGTTTTAGAGCACTGTAATTGTTTTTTTTAAATGTAGAAAATAGTGGTTTTGTAGGAAATTAGTCCAAATTTATTTTTTCATCAAAACCCGTAGGTACAGCTGCTTTATTTCTTTATATTTATTTTAATAGGTTGCAGTCCAACCATGTATTCTAGAGGAATAGAATTTTAATATGAGTTTTAAGAAGAAAAAAAGCCTCTTCTACTTCTTGTTAGAAGCACACATGACATTTAGTCCCAGACTAAAGTGTCAGGCTTTCATTCTTCATTGGCTCAAGGCCCCTTCTAGGATAAACAGGAGAAATCATTCACTAGAATTGCTTCCCACTTTGGGAGCATGCATACTTATATATCCTCAAGATATCATTTATCAAGAAGCAAAAATATATTAGTAAATAAAAATTCAGGAATCTAAGTCTCACCGTGTCCTTATGGTGTTCACAGAAGATTCACCAATCACCCCACAGCATTTCCTTTCCTGCTGAAAAACCTATGCAAGACAGAGTTGCTCCCTTAATGTCACTACTCTGCTGATTTAGTGTTAAACTTGGGATCTTTGATGGGTCAATGCCTCATCTCTATCTCTGCCTCCATGTCTGATCCCAGCCAGCCTGGTCTCTCTACCAATGCTTTGTAAACTTTACTGTGCATGCAAATCACCCCTTACAATAAAAGTCTTGTAAAAATGCAGATTTCAATTCAGGAGTTGGGGTGTGGGCCTGAGATTTGGTATTTCTGCCAGCTCCCAGGTGTTGCTAATGCTTTTGGACCACATTTTGGATTAATAGCAAGTCTCTAGGCTATCAGGAATCATTGACAGTGCTCCTTGGATGCTACATAGTGCTGTAAGCGACTGTAAGTGGTTTGAGACCTTGAGAACTTCCAGTCTTTCATTCTTCTAGTCCACCTCAGTAGAGCATCTGCTCCAATACTCAGTTTCCAGAACTCCTCTAGCTGGCTAATAATCCCTAGGTATCTTCCATAGCCAAAGTGTGCTGGGGACAGCATCTTTTGGTGGGAAAAGTAGCTCAGCAGGATCAGTCAGGAAACAAGGTGGGAGGCTACTTTGAGGTTACAAGCAAGGACAATAGGCACAGGAGTGACAAGTGAGACGGTAGGTTGAAGGATATACCAATTAGTGCTAAAAACTGCAAAACAAGAATGAATGAAATGAGTAATATATATGCATAGCCAAGGAACAGAAAAAAAATACCATAGATGAAGCTTGGTTTGGTGTTCCCAATAGACACATTAGGATAGACAACATGGTGTGATTGTAGCTGCCATTTGAAAGGTCTGACAGAGCTAGGCCTCTGTATATGTCTATAAACAGTGAACAACTCCAGGGAGCATCATTCACTTAGACAAGATGTGAATGGTGCTTCCTGAAATTGTACAATGTCATGTTTGGTCTCATATATCTGACACTCAAAGCAGTATACTGTAAACACTTGGGTTGTTAAAACTGCAGACATGTTCTCCAAAAGAACCACCCCCAACACCATCTCCATCCATTTAGCCTTGAGTCAGTTGCTCCTAATCAAAGAGAAACGATCTATGTAACTTCTTGCCCCGCGTGAGATGGGGTTCAAGGCTAGGATGCCTAATAAAGAGACCCAACCAATATTGTGGTTTAAGAATCCTAGAAATTTACTTCTCTCTCATGTAGTAGTTCTCAAGTGAACTTTTCAGGTGGGTGGGCACTCTGCTCCACATGGTAATTCAGAGATTCAGTCTGATGATGGATTTGCTACCTTCAACAGATGGCTTCCAGGATTGTTCTAGCCATTGCCTTTTCATCCACTGAAGAGGAAGCTCAGTTTCAAGTCAGTCAGAAATCACACACTTGTATCTGCTCACATTTTATTTATCAGAGCTAGACACATGTCCATGAAACAGCTGCAGAGAAACTGGGGATCACTGCTCTAGATGGGGCTAAGAGGCTGGGCATGCCCCAGCAACAACTACTATTATGGAAATAGGGAAGAAAGCATTTTTCTGGACAGCTAGCAGTATCTTTGATATCTTCTAAACCTGAGACTCCTCTAGTGCCCTAAAATGAATTATTTTTACTTTAACTGAAAGTTATTGATTACCTGCTATGTGGGTAGGCATATCTCTTCTTGAAGCTACTGCTGTCTAATTGTCCAGAAAAGGACAAGCTGTCCTGATGATTCTCTGATTTATTCCAATCAATAGGGTCTGCACCATCCCAGGGGGCCTGAGTCAGCCTAAGCTTTAATAATTACACTCTTAGCCCAACTCTAACAGTATAATTATTATTGTGCCACGTTTTACACTGGTTTGGACAATAAATTAAATCGTTACCCTACCCATCAAGCATCATGCAAACTACTTAGAATTACCACAAGAGATTCTACTGAGGAGGCTTTGAGCCCAGTGCAGAGAACTAGAATTCTAAACCCCATTCCAAATTTCCAAGATTTCTGTCAGGCTAAAATGATGCTATATATGTGTATTTCTGTGGTATCCAATACAGACCAGTAAACGGCAGTTTTTAAAGATTTCCTGTATATACACATTGCCCCTTTCCATATATACTATTGATTTTTCTTAAAATATTGATTTCAATATTGATTTGACTATTGATTTATTTGTATACTGATGTATTTATCATTCAATAAGCGATGTATAAGAGTACATGTTTCAGCATCCTTTCCCATTATTGCTTTCACTGTCCTCATAGTTAAGTCTGGGGTCTCTCTGTGAAGCATAACTAATAGGTAAAACTTAGTAAAAGCTTAGCTTCAGAAGATGGATACGTGGGAAAGATCTCTGGGTAATGATTGCACTTGCATCAGGCACCACTTAAAAATGGGGAAGGGAGAGGGTAGAAAAGTCTGAACTTTATCCATAAAGTGCTTATCATTTGCATTATATATATTGATGACTTATTATTTATTACTATAAAAATCTTTGAGCAAGACCACCATTTTGCTTTTTAAGACACTTGGTATCTTAAACATTGAGTTAATTTTTGCCTCTCATCGTTCAGTGAGTGGTTTTTATAAAAAGTGCTGAAATATTGGTTGATGAACATATGTCAATTTAGTATAAAAAAGAGCCACACTTTTCTAAGCAAGTAACAAAGATATTTATCTCATAATTCCAAGCATATAAAACTAAAGGAGATTTAAATTAAAAATAGATCTCTTTCTGGTAACAGTCTTAATAATCTAATTTAAGTCAAAGTTTGCCATGTTTTTTTTAATGTGATAGGATTTATACAGGACAGAACTCTTTCCATGTAAGAACTCTGGAAAAAAACAATATCCTGTCACTGTTAGAAAAACCAATAGCCAGGGAAGCGTTAGAATAAAGCCAAAATTGAATTATGTGTGTGTCTATTAATAAAACTAGATCCCCAGTAAAAATGCTCATGTTTTCTCCCCAGTTCCAATATGATTAACATTCACACTTCAGAAACATATGCCGAGAGAGAATTTATTTTCCATCAAAAGGTGCCTTCCTGTCAGGAAGATGCTTCTGTTGCAAAGTAAATTAGTCATCTTGAAGGATGTTAGTGTATTGAGTTTGGGATGATTTATTCAGCCTTTTGCAACTCAAACTTGGAGTAACATAAGTAAAATATCCATCACTAAGCTGTTTGTGCTCAGCACTGACAGCACAGAATTGCTTTGAATATTATTTCTGGTTTCCTGCCAGAGCCAGGTGTTGGTATGCACAAAAATGGAAGCACGAGATTAAAGAACACGTGGACACAAATGAGTCGCAGGAACTTCAAAGTGCATTTGCCTGTTAGGTTCCTGATAGCAAAATACAGCTGTATTCATCTGACAGGTAGGTATTTGCTATTTGGTACAGGCCCCAGGAAAGTACTAAGATGCACATTTTGTAGAATTTATGGGCAGGCTCTACTTTTCACTTTAAATCTGAGTGTCTCATACTGATTGCTCTGATTCGTCAAAAGAGTAATTTCCATAAGTGAATTCACATGTGAATGTTTGGTACCCCTTGCCTACGTTATTCTACAGTATGCTTCCATGCCCTCTGCCTCCCAGAGTCATCACATTCTCTCATGGTAAGAGGTCATGCTTGTCTGCCACTTTCTTACATAATCTGTTCATCTTAGAGACGTGGGTAAGGACACCTAGATTCTACTTAAGGACATTCTTTTCCATAAATCACACAACCAAGAGAAATAATGTCTTATCATTTAAAATTATTGTGGGATCTTTGAAAAAGTCCAGTAGCTCCAAAAGAAAGCTAAATATATTAAGTAAAGTTTAATGAGTCGAATTAAATTTTTACCACCTAAAACAGTATCACATTCAAACCGTGGAACTTCAAACCATAGACTGATATTGAAATGGGGTGTGTGTGTGTGTCTGTGTGTGTATGTGTTGAGAGGGGTGTGGATATTAAGTGTTACTGACTCTGCTCTCGTACCACTTATGAAGCTTAAAACTGGAAACGGTCCTCTTAAGTCATAAAAATAAAATTTATTCCTGAGGCTTTCTTGAGTTTTCCATTCATTTAATAGACATTTACTATCACTATTATGTGGTAACTACCCTCTAGGCACAGTGGATACAATGGTGAACCAAACAGGCATGGTCCCTGCTTTCTTGGAGCTTCTAGTCAAGAGGAAGGAGACAATCAAGATTATTTCAAAGTTATCAGTATAATGAAGGAAAAAAGGAACAGAGTGTGACTTGGGAAGGGGAAGAGTTAGAGTTAAGAACTTTGAAGAGCTGATGCCTGAAAAGCAAGCTTTTGTTGAGATTTCTTTCCAAGAGATGAAACTAATGGCCCATTGTGAGGATCTATCATGTGTGATCCATCATAGACCTCCTAAGTGAGAATACAAATCCAAAAACTTGAAGGGGAAGAAATTTAAAGCCCAAAATTCAGGTTAACATTATAAGGAAGAAATAAATTAAATTGACTCTCACACTCACACACACTCATGCATTCACTCAAACCACAGTTATGAATAGTTTCTCATTTCAACAATTCTCAGGAGAGGCTGAGTGAAAGAACATTCAATTAAATCATATTAGCTCTCTTATTAGGCGTGATAACACTAAATCTGAATTTACAATGTTTCCCTTGACTTGTCCCAGTCTTATGACTTTCAGCCATCAAGAGGAAATAACACTGGGCAAATCGGACCGAGCCCTTTGCTTTTCCACAAATATTATACTTTGTTTCCTTGATTCTACTTCTGCATTTTGTATTCTTCAAAAAATAGCCAGAGTAATCATATGAACATGTAAATCAGACTACAACACCCCATTCTGAAAACTCTTCAGTGGCTCCCCATTGCGTTCGAAATAAAATCCATATGCCTGGATCTCCCTTCGGGAACAAAGGACTCATTTCACTAGCTGCTGGGAATAAGGCCAAGTCAACCCTCAGGTATCAGCCTTCCTTGTGGACTACGGTGGCTGAAGAATACTGCTGCTTCTTCCTTCTTTCAGGAGCAGCCCATATTCACTGTCTGAATCAATGTCACAATATGATTTGGGACAACTCCAAAGGGCCATGCCAGCTCCAGTGCCCCCATGGGCTTGGCTGACAGCTTTGTCAGAACTACAGTGCAGCTCATTATCTCCCTTTGCCCCACCCTCGGTCATCCCTGTCTTCCAAAGTTGGTCCTAAGAGCACTCTTCATAAATGTCCCCCATGCTAATTTCCATCTTCAAAACTGCTTCCAGGGAATTCAACCTGGAACCCTGACCACTGCCTGCAGGGATCTGCATAATCTAAGCTCTGCCTACCTTTCCAGTTCACCTCACTTCACTGCCCTTCGCTTGCTACTAGACACAGTAACTTCTTTTGACCCCTTAACTGCACTACTCCTTGAAGACCTCTGCACTTTCACTGTCCTCTGCTGGAGCACTCTCCTGCCTCTTTATTCAGCTGGATATTTTGTATCTTGATTCTGGAAGTGGTTACACTAATGTACACATGTGATAATTGACATAGAACTATATACATTCATTGCACCAATGTCAATTACCTGGTTTTGATATTTTACCATAGTTATTTAAAATATAACCATTGGGAGAAACTAGGTAATGGCTACATAGGACCTCTCTGTACTATCTTTTCTTTGAAATCCGTGATTATTTCAAAATAAAAAGTTTTCAAACTGCTCTCTGTGACAAATGCTGGGCATGCCACTGCACACTCCTTTTGCATCTTTGCACCTACTCTGATGATGTAAATGATAAATGACTGCAGCTACACTGAGGACCTGAGAACCTCTATTTTGCTCAGAATTTCCCCCTGGCTCCAACCCCAGAGCCATCTGGCTGGCTCATGGCACCCAAATTCAACATGTCCGGTGTTCATCCTCTTCCCCAAACTACAATTTCAGTATTCCATCTATGTCCCAAATGCACTGAAATCCTTCAAGGTCTCCAAAAGTTTCTTCACTCTTAGCTTTCACTTTTAGCTCATATCGTTTCTGTACTTGAAGTGAGTTCTGACTTTCCTGTGGCAGAGTCCTACTCATCTTTCCAGATCTTCTTAAATCCTCCTCTTTGACAAAGGCACATCATGGATCCTATATCCATATTCTCATAGAAGTCTGAGGCTTAACATAGAATATGATTGACCATAACATAGTTACTTGTATGTATGCCTGTCTTCCTCACTATATTGTAAGAACCTCTAGATTATTACTTTAAATTATGTATTGTGCTTGAAACAGCAAGGATAAATAAATTTTTTGTTAAATGAACAAATGAATGACTAAGTTAAATGATCAATCTACTCTATATAATTGCTGTTGGTGGCCACAAAATGGATTTTATATTAAAAATTTTTGTTACAGATATTTTACTTTCTCAAAACACTTTTAAATATTTACCTTGTTTGAGTCTCACAACATCCATCCTGATTAGCTGGCAGAGGTATATTATCCTAATTTAAATGCTAAAGAAGTGGAAGAGCGGTTTTATGTGACTTGTCTGAGGACCATGGTTAATACAGTAGAATAGTAAAGATTAGAACCCACATCTCCTGATTTATACTCTAGTGCTTTGTTCAACACACTATGATTGCTATTGGACCTTTGATCAATGTAACATATGTAGCTAATTTAGAAGAAGTGTGTTTAAAGCACTCAGTTAAGTCATTCCCGAAAGAAACCCACATGAAGTTGGTCCATATTCTCAGCATCTTATACAAATGAGGCTCTGAAATGTAATGTTTCTGATCACTTTTTCAGACTATATCATTGTCATTTTAGCTCTTCTTCTTTGTGCTTTAATGCTGGGTGATGGGGTACTTAATATGACAAGGTATGGCAGGCAGTTTTTTGCTTTCTTAGGGCTTTGTGACCAAGGGGAGAAATTAACATTCTTATAGAGAAATAACTGAAATGCAAAGTCTCTGACATCTGTTTCTCTCATTTAGTTGGATCTTTTGAGATCAGCTTATCTCTCTTGGCTCTTGGAGTCTGAAATGGAAACCATTGCTTTGATTTATGTATGTTGCCATGATTTATGCACTGTTAAAATGAATATCAGATGGTTTTACCTCTTTGCAAAGGCAATAGCCAAACAGGTAGATTTTATCTTATCATCTGAAAGATGCTGAGACATGGCTGTCAAATAGCATTGCTTAATTGCTTTAACTACCTCAATATCTTAAAGACTTGGCCATAATGAGAATTAATTTAAATTGAGTTGTAAGACATACATCCAGCACACAGTTACTCAGTACCCTAACCTAGACATGGGGAACTTGGAGAGCTCTTTCACCAAGGCAGTTAGGCAAAGATCCAGATAAAGCCCATTTTAAAGGGAAGCAGATGACTGGAGGAAAACATACTACCAAAGGGTAGAATGCACTTGGATCTTACAAACTATGAAATGACCCATGTGACAGCAAGAATCCCTTCAGAGAGAAACAATAATCAAGTGAATACTAAACATTAAGTAAAGGCCTCCAGTAACTCTTTTAAGATACCCTCCCAGGAAATTCAAACCTGATGAATCACAATGAAACCTACAGAGGTTGCTGATAAACCTTGATTTCCAAGCTTGTTCCTGTTTCTTTTAGAGGAATGACTTGATGACATAAAGTCAGAAGACATCAGACACACACACACACACACACACGTCCCTTAATTCACTGTTCCAATAGTAAATATGCTCCTCCTTGAAGTAGCCAACAGATATTACTTTTATTTAATGGATATCTGAGGTCAGGATGGCATGTGTGTATGTGTGTGCTGGAGGGTAACCGTAAAATAATGTAAGTGTTTGTTTTGTTGTTGCACCCCTAGGTGGCAAATACCCAAATTCCTATGAAATCATATTAGGATTTTATATTTGCTTGCATTCTGCTGCATGTAAACCCAGATTAGTAAACAGGAAATACTGCAGGAGGAGCTTTCCAAGTGAAACCTGTGGGCCCACTAACTCTTCAGCTCAAGAATGTGCACCTCCTGAACTAAACATTGCCATACATTTTATGAATGTTTCTAGAAGCCCACTAGAAGCCCACTAGAGATAGGAGGCTTGTTGACACGGCATGTATCTTTCCCACCCAGATTGTAGGGCCTTGAGACTACATCACAGCAAGACCTGATTTAATCTTTGTGGGACCTTAATAAGTAACCCTTCTCCTCCCTCAGAGCTAGTCCAGGAGTATTTTTATATTGTATCAGGAGCATGGGATTGGGGAGGGGCGGGGCTGGGCAGGGTAGGGGTGTGGTTATAAGGGTAGAAAAAGGCATGAGGGAAGGATGCAGGGCCCAGAGAAGGAGTCACATTCTCAGCCTTGCACATCTACTCAGAAACTTCTAAAAGTGAAAGATGGTGAGGGGATACTACTCTGTGAACGGGACTGAAAGGAAAGGAGGGCCCAAGTGGCTCTAGCAAGTCACCTGGTGGGGTGTCTGCCCCTCACGCCTCCCCTCTGTTACCTCCTCAGTCTGCGTGTGACCTGAGTGTAACTTGACTCAGCTGTAAATTGGGGGCACGGTTTGGAGAGAATTTCCTAAGAGACTAAAATGCTAACATTCCTCACTTCTAAGTAATGTTGGTCCTGAACACTAGACTTCATTTGGGAACTTCACTTAGAACTTCCTGATTTATGACAAATATATTTTTTCTTATGGTACAGAAAGTAAAAGAATAGAAAGATAAATCAGGGCCAAAAAAGAAAACAAAAAACAACGAAGCAGCTAAAATATTTGTAAGTATGTCTTCCATAATTACCTGTGGGCAGGTAATTATTTAGGGAAGTTCTCCATGAATATCTATATTGATTTTGCAGTAAAAATGGGAACAAAACTATGATTCAGCTTCTAATTGAAACTGGTTAATATGCACATATGAGTTAACCTGATAATAAAATACTGATATGAACATTTCAGACTACAGAAAGATGACATTTTTTGTTCTATTATCTGTATTTTATTTTTCATGTCTGGTTAATAATAATAAACTTAAAACAGTGACACAGTTTGCAGTAACATTACATTTATTTACTTATTAGCTTATTTTCTAGTGATGAGTTATCGATTAATGTATGTACACAGGAGAAAAATGAAACAATCTTATAGGGTATTTACCTATAGCAGTATTAATTCAGAGCTATCACCACATGATATTAGTAGCCAGATGAAAACAAAAACTTAAAAAAAAACAAATTTGAACAGAACAAATAAGGCTATTTTGACTTTTTTTTTCAATTTTCCTGCACGTTTCTTATCATGTCTTTTAACCTAAAAGCAAAATTTAGTTGTATTGCTTCTTTCTACTTCCAAAAGGGATGATAATTTTGAATTCTCCACTTTCCAAATTAGTATGATTCTGAATTTGAGCTAGTATTTTTGCCCCCAAAGTTTTTAACATTGTGCTGCCAAATATCTAAATATAATCTCGAAAATCTACTCAAATTAGAATGGTTAATCTGAATCATTCCAAATATTTGTATAGAAAAATGCATTAAACTGTGGACATTTTTGATACCCAAATATTTGCTTTGAATCTTTGCTTTATGTATTTCCAGTTATCTAATACTTCACTTGTATTGTCAATACTTTCTTACATTTACTTCATTTAGACCTCTTGGTGCAGTGTTTATATTGCTTTTATTAAAATGTGTTTTTTGGTAGAATTATAATAAATTATTTTTAAAATGAGATATCAAACTAATTTCTTAAAGAGATGGTTTCACACTATGAATTCTGCATGCTTTGTTTCCCACCATCATTATCAGGAGGTACTAATGGAAAGCATAGAAAATAAGTTGTCTGAATATTATTTCAGGTTACCTGAAATAAACCCTACTCTTATTTTTGACATATGGCAATATAACCAAAATATTATAATTTTTTACTTTAAAAAGTATTGCACAAAATACTAAGATACATTATATAATAGATCAGTCTTCATTTTAAGGAAATAACAGATTTTCTGAAATTTGCTTTCGATTTGATTTGGATTTGAGCAATGCACAATGAGGAAGCAATGAATACTTAAAGTGCAGCAGTGATTAAAAAAGTATGGGGGCAGGACATATATATGAACAGGTATATTATCTTATGATATCTGTTTTACTGTAACCCACTATCCATGGTATTAGGAAAAGTGTAACAGAAAAGGAAGAATAATTGGAAGGTCTGATCAAATTCTCCCTGAATTACTCCGTCAAACATGCAGAAAACCTATTATTGTATAGATCTTAAGGCAGGCCTGAACTGAATTACTGCTTTAATACTCAATCTCTTTGAATATCATTATTTTCTAAAATAGGTAGAGGTGGATATAGATGAAAGTTAATTTACTCTGAGCATCCAGACCATTTAATCATCTAGACTGCATCACGATAAATAATGTCCTTGGGGATGGAAATAAAAACAAAAATAAACAAATGGGACCTAATGAAACTTCAAAGCTTTTGCACAGCAAAGGAAACCATAAACAAGACCAAAAGACAACCCTCAGAAAGGGAGAAGATCTTTGCAAATGAAGCAACTGACAAAGGACTAATCTCCAAAATTTATAAGCAGCTCATGCAGCTCAATAACAAAAAAACAAACCCAATCCAAAAATGGGCAGAAGACCTAAATAGACATTTCTCCAAAGAAGATATACAGACTGCCAACAAACACATGAAAGAATGCTCAACATCATTAATCATTAGAGAAATGTAAATCAAAACTACAATGAGATATCATCTCACACCAGTCAGAATGGCCATCATCAAAAAATCTAGAAACAATAAATGCTGGAGAGGGTGTGGAGAAAAGGGAACACTCTTGCACTGCTGGTGGGGATGTGAATTGGTACAGCTGCTATGGAGAACAGTATGGAGGTTCCTTAAAAAACTACAAATAGAGCTACCATATGACCCAGCAATCCCACTACTGGGCATATACCCTAAGAAAACCATAATTCAGAAAGAGTCATGTACCAAAATGTTCATTGCAGCTCTATTTACAGT
The DNA here is from genome assembly GCF_011762595.2 of Tursiops truncatus. Classification (NCBI taxonomy): domain Eukaryota; kingdom Metazoa; phylum Chordata; class Mammalia; order Artiodactyla; family Delphinidae; genus Tursiops; species Tursiops truncatus. The sequence goes on from NC_047045.1 coordinate 42,937,382, forward strand.
AGCCCAGAGATGGAAGCAACCTAAGTGTTCATCATCAGATGAATGGATAAAGAAGATGTGGCACATATATACAATGGAATTTTACTCAGCCATAAAAAGAAATGAAATTGAGCTATTTGTAATGAGGTGGATGGACCTAGAGTCTGTCATACAGAGTGAAGTAAGTCAGAAAGAGAAAGACAAATACCGTATGCTAACACATATATATGGAATTTAAGAAAAAAAAAAGTCATGAAGAACCTAGGGGTAAGACAGGAATAAAGACACACACCTACTAGAGAATGGACTTGAGGATATGGGGAGGGGTAAGGGTAAGCTGTGACAAAGTGAGAGAGTGGCATGGACATATATACACTACCAAACGTAAAATAGAAAGCTAGTGGGAAGCAGCCGCATAGCACAGGGAGATCAGCTCGGTGCTTTGTGACCACCTAGAGGGGTGGGATAGGGAGGGTGGGAGGGAGGGAGACGCAAGAGGGAAGGGAGATGGGAACATATGTATATGTGTAACTGATTCACTTTGTTATAAAGCAGAAACTAACACACCATTGTAAAGCAATTATACTCCAATAAAGATGTAAAATAAATAAATAAATAATGTCCTTGTGGGTTGGGAGATCAAAGAAATTGTTCAACTTCTTTTTCCACCCATGATTATTTAGAAACAACTATTAGGGAGAGATGTTTTACATGAGAATCTCAGATTCTGGGAGGATTAAGTGACAAGCTACAATTCAATAAATATTTCCTAGACAAATATTAATCTGGAGTAGTCAAACCAGCCTAATACTAATTCAGCCCCTGTCCATACCTTAAACTGTGACCCAGATTGATAAATCTGAATCTCATTTTCTACAGAATGGCCACCTTTTAAAAAGTGTAGTGCTCATGGCAGAAAGTGGATTAAGAGAGGCCCCATTGTTGTTGCCCTGCCTGCACCGGACAGGAGCGTCTGTGTCTTGTGTTACAAATATCTTGGAAATAATAAAGTGATGAAATGCACACATATATTCATCAGTCTGGAGCCTGAAAATACTTCTATTTTTCTTTTTAAAAGGTAATAAAACCTAACTGCATGAATATAATAATAACAGCATGTGTACCATAGATAGTGGTTTACTAACCACTATTCTGTACATTATTTCATTCTTACAGTTGGAATTCATGCATGCTTTATCTTCCATCACTAATATCAGGGGTTACTGATAAAATTAGTTCTCTAAATAGTACCTCTGAACGATGAAACAGAAACTTTACAGTAGAAGTGATTATTGCTAATTCATGGGTGAAGAAACTGGGACTGTATAAATGAGGCAGCTTGCCAAGGCCATTTTTGTATCAAGTGCTACAGTAACATTAGGCTGGACCTTCTTAGGTCAAGGGTCATTTTCTTGCCTCCAGTCAAGCTGTAGTTTACAGAGACTTCCAGATGTTGATGGATAACACATATTTTGCTTGCACTTAGATCCTAAAGACTTTCTACGAAACAATCTCAAAAGGGATTCTTATGAAAACACAATTTGTTTGGGGAAGTTATCGTGGGAACACAAATTAAAATAAATGACTAAAACTATGTTTATTTTATTTCATATATAAGCAAACATTTTATTGTTAAACTTCAACATTAGAAGGATGTACAAATTTGTGGAAGTAAAGCCGTCTAGTAGCATAAATTTTTCTTAATTTTCCGATAATGAAGACCTGCCTGTAATTGCCTATATGAGGAATGCAAATATTCTGTGATGCATTTAACCAGTAAATCTACAGTTGAATAAAACAGTAACTAGCTTCTTTTCTTTTTTTATTGAAGGATAGTTTATTTACAATGTTGTGTTAGCTTTAGGTGTACAGCAAAGTGATTCAGTTATATATATGTATATATATATTCTTTTTCAGATTCTCTTCCATTATAGGTTATTGCAAGACATTGAATATAGTTCCCTATGCTATACAGTAGGTCGTTGTTTAACTATTTTGCACTTAGTAGTGTGTATATATTAATCCCAAACTCCTAATTTATCTCCCACTCCCCTACTATCCCCTCTGGTAACCATAAGTTTGTTTCCTATGTCTGTGAGTCTATTTCTGTTTCGAAAATAAGTTCATTTATATCAATTTTTTTTAGATTCATATATAAGTGATATCGTATGATATTTGGCTTTCTCTGTCTGGCTTACATCACTTAATATGATAATCTCTAGGTCCATCCATGTTCCTGCAAATGGCATTATTTCATTCTTTTTTAATGGCTGAGTAGTACTCCATTGTGTATATATGCCACATCTTCTTTATCCATTCATCTGTCAATGGACACTTAGCTTACTTCCAGTCTTCGCTATTATAAATAATGCTGCTATGAACACTGGGGTGCATGTAACTTTTCAAATTAGTTTTCTCCAGTTTCTTTTCAATTAAAGAGGTTAATTTCACTTTTATTTTTTAGTTAATCTGTCTATAATGCAGCAACCTAAGGTAAAATCATGTCCTCGCTGAAAATAAGATTTAATGACTAATTCACATAGGCAATTACATGTTTTTGTATCATGAGCTGAATCATCAGTTTTAACCAACTATGCAAGAATTTGCCATTGAAATAAAAGGCATGAAGGCTTGAGTGACCATCCCTAGTTAGCATTTACTATTGATTAACATAATCTAAGAGCCTCTGGAATGTATATCCACCTAATAACTAGTAAAATAATACAATCATTTAAAAAAAAACCTTAGGTCAGTTATTTTTAAAACTTTTATCCAGTTTCCAATTATATTCTGATTCACTTTACCAAAATCCTAAAAAAGAGTCAAGTTTTATTCTAGAAAGATGACTGAAAATCTAGTAGAGTACTCAACAAGGATTTGTTGGATGTTTAGATGAATGGGTGAAAAAATGAATGAATTAAGGGGTCCATGATCAATCCCCATAAAACTTTTAAATTCTATCCTGCACGGAGGGACTGAGGTAAACATACGTTGCATGAAACATTTAGTATGATATCAACACAACTTTTCTTTCAACAGAAAGAACAGGTTTTAGTGGAGGAGAAAATAATTCCAGAAAAATGGGTAAACATAACAAAAGCTCATTTGCCTTTTATTTGATCCAAGTGCAACTGGGAATCTATAGCATGGCCACTACACCTTGGTGTCTTGTAGATTTTGTTGATAGTATCACCCCCTCACCTCCCGAATGATGATACTCAGCATGCTGCAGTCACAGGGTCTGTGGACCTGAGCCTTTCACGCTGTGAAGTAGAGAAATGTATACATATCATTTTTTTCATTTATTTTTATTTATTTATTTATTTTTGGCTGCGTTGGGTCTTCGTTGCTGCACAGGCTTTCTCTAGTTGCAGCGAGCAGGGTCTACTCTTCGTTGCGGTGCGTGGGCTTCTCATTGCGGTGGCTTCTCTTGTTGCAGAGTGCAGGCTCTAGGCGCACAGGCTTCAGTAGCTGTGGCGTGTGGGCTCAGTAGTTGTGGTGCATGGGCTTAGTTGCTCCGTGGCATGTGGGATCTTCCCAGACCAGGGCTCGAACCCGTGCCCCCTGCATTGGCAAGTGGATTCTTAACCACTGCACCACCAGGGAAGCCCTGTATACATATCATTTTAAAGCTACATCTCTTGCTTTGCTCTAGCTCCCTTTCTGCTAGCTTCTCCTGGACTCTTTCTTGCACTTCTTCACTCCGGTAGATAACTATGTTCTTACAGCAGCCAGCGCCCCATAACCTGGAGCATTCATAGTTGTACACTAACCACTGGAGCCCATTTCACACTGGGGAAACTGTACTTGTGCCTAAGGAAGAGAGGAGAAAATTCACTCAACCCACAGAGTCACTATGTCTGCTTGACCCAGATCTATGCTTTAGATTTCAAAAAGTTGCTACCATTTTTCAAATGCAAACACCAGAATAGTATTTCCCTCCACTGTCTAAAGAATTGTGCATGTATTCATCTTTAGATCTGATTTTATTGTCATTTTATGGTCCTGAAATTTTGAATGAAGAACAAAATCAACATAACAAAGTGATACTCATTTTAGCATATTTTGTGTTGATCTCAGACCATATGCATATATATATATGTATTTTATATATATATGTATGTATTTTATATATATATATGTATTTTATATATGTAACATGTAATTTTCAGGTCTAAACAATGGGGAGAAAAAGCATAGTGCCTTTACTGAGACACCACACAAAAATCTAACACTCCACTTACTTGGTTAACAAAAATCCAGTCTTTCCTTGGTTTTCCATTCTCTGGTTATTCCCTCTAGAAATTACTGGGATAGTAAGTGTGTCTCTGTGTGTGTGCCTGTGTGTGTGCCTGTGGTGGAATTGGCAGGCGTGGGATTCAAATGTATACTTGGAGTTTCTGCTTGAAGCTCTGCCAACAGTGATCATTGGTGACTGGTCTTTCCTACTGTTAATTATAGTAGCTCTGTTGCTTCATATCTGTATCTGCTGCCACCAGCGTCTAGACTGTGATGTCCAGTGCTCTTCTTACACTCTGGTCCCAAAACACTATTTCTGCACTTCAAAACCAGGGGTCTTAGTTTGGGCTTTCTAGAAGCAGGCCCTGAGGAAAAGATCTGAACGAAAAACATTTATTTGAAAGGTGAAGGAGACGTTGTAAAGAAAAGACAAATTGAGACTAGAAAAGGCAGGCAGCCCATCGAGGATGCTTTATCAAGTGAGCTGCCACCATGGCAACTTGAACTAGAAGCCACTGGGGAACATCCTAGCACGGCAATATCAACTTCAGTTAAGGTCGCAGTTCGCTGGGCTGGAATGGGGTTGAAATGGACTACTTAGACCAGCAGTTCTCACATCTGGCTGGTCACTGATATCAGCTGTAGAGCTCTGTAAAATTACCAGCTCCTTGATCCCATCACAAATTATTGAATCAGATTTGGGGATGCAATACTGGGGAAAAGCTAAGGGAGGAATTAGCATTACTAAAAGCATGTCCAGGTGATGGCCATGGACAGCCAGCTTTGGGAATCACTGGCATAGACACAAACTGGTAATTCACATACTAGACAGTTTTCCTTTGTATTTAAAAAATAAACAATAACAGAAGTGTTTTTTATTCTTCCCTTTCTTTCCAGTTCTATAGTCATCATGCCAGACCAGCTCTTCACCGGCACTTGCCTGGATTATTAAACAGCCTCTTACGTGGTTTCCTTTGATCCTCATTCCACTTGGGCATTACCTGTCGTGACCCCCAAGGCTCAGTCCTGCTCTTCCCACTCTAAACCACCTCCCTCGGGCATCACATCCAATTACACAGAGATGATGCCTGCTTTTCTTTCTCCTGTGCAAATTTTTTCCTTGAGTTTCAAATCCAGTATTACAATTGCCATTTGCTATCTCCTTGTTAGATGTCTTGAAATTCAGTCTAACCAAAAGTGCTATCACCATCTTCTCCCCAACACCCTCCAAAATTTCTTAAAGTAAAATTCTGTCTTCTTGGCCTAGAATCTACATAACTCTACCATCCGACAATAAGCAGCATTTCAAATTTTGTCGTTCCTTACAAGCTTGTAGCCAGCCACTGGGCACACCCAACTGAGTGTTCTTTCCTCCCATCCACTCAGTGTCTGCTCATCCTCTACCTTCACTGGTGCTCCTAGTATGAGAAGTCTTTCTTCCAAGCCTTTGCTGGCCTTAGAAAAGTCCCTTCTAAACTTTTCTGTGCTCAAATGTAAATATTTTACATATTTGTGTTTATTCTGTATAAATACCTTTATATCTCATTTAATTTTCTGTTGTTGTCTAGATACTTTGTTAATTGCTAAAGCAACCAATCTAGCATCATATTGGTTATAAACACCAGTACTATGAGGAATGTTTCAAAGATCTTTTCAAATAATTATTCCCAAAAAAGGGAAATATGTATGAAGGTGTTTACTCCTATGATTCAATATGTGAATAATCTTTGCTACTAATTGAAGGGATTGGGAAAAACTGTGCAAAGATTTTCCAGAACATCAGAAGAAAGGCCTCTTATAACTAAGCATGCTGATTCTAATAAGACATTCGTTCAACCATTCATCATTTATTCATTCATCCACTGAGAAAACTGTCCTAAGCTGTAGAAATACAGCAGTGAACCAGATTCATGGGTTGTATGCTGTCAAAGAGCTCATATTCCAGTTAAGGAGATGCACAATTCAAAGACACAAAAGATGGGATGGAGTAATTTCATATCCTTTTACTGAGCACCTAGTATACTAGGGACTAAGAAATAATTTGAATTAAAAAAAAATGGGGGTATGAATCCAGGGCCATCACTTAGTAGTAAGGTCATCTTGGGCTCATGATGATCCCACAGATCTTAGTTTCTCCATCTGTAAAGTGGGTTTCTTAGGAGGAACAAAGCTGCTCGTATTCTTAGCAAAGAGTGGACACAGGAAATCACACAAATTGTGGTAATAATAAGAGTAACAATAGTTGTTTTTCCGATAATCTTTTGGTTTGAAGAGGATGAGCAGTTTCATTGGTGAGTGGCTTTCGTTCTCATGCATTCAGAACTTTTAACTAAATTTCCTAATGAATTCTCTGGAAATGAAATAATGCATTGCTAATAATTCCTTACATGTGCAGTGACAGATGTTGTTTTATTTGACGGTCATAGCCTCTTTCTGGTATATTTATAAAGACCTTGTTAATAGATGATACAAGCACAGTTCAGAAAGATTTAATATCTTGCTCAAGGTCACATGACAAGTGCCTCAAACTTTGTTCTGTATTATTCTTAGCATGTTAGATGGTTCTGACCTCAGTCTTTTTCCTAGAGGCAGGATAATCCTGAGTGGAAAAGAGGAGTAAGTCATTTTAAAGATGTGACTATAGATATCCTCATGAGGATGACTTGCTGGCTTTGCTACTTACAGGTCTCTGTATTGTTAAACACATATACAACAGGCAAGCTGAGAGTGTGAAAAATGCAGCAGAAGTAGTTCCTTAATATAGCCCATATCAAGGATCTCTTGGATATTCCTTTATGAGAGCTTTTATTTTGCTTTTTAGGATAGCTTGTGTAGCTCTTTTATTAATTCTTTCAGTGTCTGTGGATGCCTATTTTGTGAAAAAATTCAATTTATGACTCTGGGAATCAGAGAGTTTATACAGGCATTACTCAAGAAGAACTAATTTAGGAAAGCTTTCTAGGTTATATTCCCAAAGTATCTCCCTGATTTTCTCTCTGAATCAGTGGCTGTCTGTTTAATTTGACCAGGCAAGATAGAGTTAGGAAGAGGCAGAGGAGAGACTGTGGAGCAGAAACTGTGGGTTTGCTCATTTCATACTTCTTCTACCCACCCTTTTCCTTTGCCTGCCTCTCACATAAAAGCAATGCATCAAATGCCCAGTCTCTCTTATAGCTGCAAGTAGCCAGGTTCTGCCCACTGTCTGCTGTTGCCTTCTTTCCCTTTTTTCTTTTTCCATAGTAAACAGTTGATTTGTGGAAGCAGGCATTGCAAACATGGTACAGCAAGAAAGTAAGAAGCAGCCGAAGCACTGTCTGCCCCTCGACCTCCCGTATGAAATGAATACACTGCAAAGTGCTGGGAGTTCTGATAAGCAGCTTTCTGTTATTTGCAGCTATCTGAAAGAGTCAGATAAGAGACTACCTGACTCTCGAAACTTTGGTCTACAGATGCCATGTTTGATACTTAGGTTTAGTGGGTAAAGCACCTGATGGGTATTTTGGGGACGTATTTGAAGACAGTGTATTAAAAACGTGAAAAGAAGACTGATCTTTCATTATATGCGCTCAATAAGTAATGGTGTTTTTTTACTGCCTGAAAATAGAAATTTCTCCTCTTCTGGAGGGGAGTGATAGTCAAGAGCAAAATGCTAGTTACTTCTTATTCAAGAATAGGATATCCCTTTAGTTCATTTAATAGAAGACAAATTTTAAGAAATAAAAAAAAAGATATGTGAAGCCAGATTTCATTGTCTTCAATGGCAGTTCCAGCAAAAGGAAGGGTGATTTGGGGAAAAAGACTTTCCAGAGATGGCTGGGAACCTGGGAAACTGGGCTGTCTTTTGAGTTCCACCAATTGCTTTTCATTCATCTTTGGATAAATCAAGTAAGTTTTTATGCATAAACTTCCTTATATTTTGAATATTATCAACAGTGCTTACTCTCTCTCACCTCTTGCTCTTTAGAGGATAAATGAGTGTTATGCACTTTGAGTGTCTTTGAAGGGGAGTGGTGTTCAAGTTTCATGGATGTGTGTATCATTAATACCATGTTCACACATATCTAAGAAAAAAATAACTCTGCCTGGTCACTGTCAAAACAGATTACAACATTGACTAGTCATCACATTGATATATAGTGAAAATGAAATATGTTCTTTTCCAGTCTAAGTTGTGGCTGAAGATCCATCTGCTTTGAGTGGTAAAAGCAAAGATCAGGGATTTTGCTGCAACTGTTGTCAATGCATCTGTCAAAATAGTCTTTGATATTTTGTCATTTAGCTAAATAAATTTTAGAGATGAAAAATCACTAAATGTTAGGAATAGAACTGTAATATCATTGTAGAATTTACTCAGGGTTTAAGATTTCCTACCTCCTCTCCCAAACTCAGTCTTATTCAGTCTTCCTTTGTCCCAGTAAAAGGCCCAATCATCCATTAAATCTGCAAATCAGCAAAGGTAATAATGATAATAAAGCCATCACTAACGTGTGTGAAGAAAATTTCAGTTTATAAATTCTTTTACAGATGTATCCGCCCATTTGATCATTGATCATTAGAAAATCAATTAAACTTAGGGCTGAGAATATATGCCAAATGATAAAAACTCCCTGATTTTCTAATACATCAATCTAGCAGCCTAGTGAAAGTAAAGCTGTGTGGAAATCATGTCTGAAATAATGTCGTGGAAAGTCAGGTGCATTGTTGAGGATCTACTTCATTGTTGTTCATGAATTTTAAAGAAATCATTTTTCCTGCTTCCTGTGATTTGCTCCAGCAAAGAAACGAGTGTTGTTGGGTTGATATAGGACTATGGTGTTTAGAGCCAGATGACAAAAGCACAGATGGTCAAGGGAATTTAGGGTAAAAGTAAGAAGGTTTGTGAAACAATATACCCTGTAATCTAAGTCTGATATACTATGGAAGTGAAGAGAGGAGAGGACTGATAGCTTGATAAGCAGTTTAGGCATCACTGTATAGGAGTTCCCCGTGTGGTCAGAAAACAGAGCAAGAACAATGAAAAAAAAAAAAGTTGAATGGAGGCTTCTGTCAAAGAAAATGTTTGAATCAATGCTTTTGGAGAATGAATCTGTATGCTAGTGACATGACCAAAGATACGGCAATGGGAGAAGAGTGTGGTAAGCTATGGTTCTGGAGTGCTTGGTTATGTGGGTACTGAAGTCAGCTGGCATGATGAGTGATGATGGTTCAGATGACGAGGTGTCCAGTGAATCAGGAAATTTGTTGAGTTTGTTGGTGAATAGCAACATGGAAGGTAGTGGTATAGCTAATTAATAATAGTAATACCACCTAACGCATTGGGTATAACTTAAAATATGTGAAACACTGTTTTAAGTGCTTTTCATACATTATTTCATTAATATTCTCAGTAATCCCATGAGTTAAGTAAAATTATTTTTCCATTATAAAATGAAGACATCGAGGCACAGAGAGGTTTGGTAACTTGACAAAGGTCTCAGGGCTAATGAGGGCAGAGAGTTTGGATCTGAATCCAGAGAGTAAGATTTCAGAGTCCATGTGCTTATCGACTATGGTATAATACACAAAATCTTCAAGGATTTAGGAGTTAGGCTTTTTATTTAAAGAGCAGGAAAGAGCAATGATATGACCATGGTAATGGGAGTCCTGGCTCTTCAGTGTGTGGATAAGAGAAAATAACTGGACCAATTTGAAAGGGCTACATGAGAATGGTGAGCTACAATTTAAATTAAAATCAAAGATGTAGAGGAAAATATCCCCCCCAAATAGAGAGTATAAGGATGTTTGTCAGTTCTTGGGGACATGTGGGAAGGGTGTGGAATGTGGAGGAAGGGTAGGTCCTAGGTGAGGTTTGGAGAGGGCACTGCGCTGTGGTTGAGCGGTTGTGGATTGTGTACAGTGCATGGGCAAGGTAGTGAGGGGTGAAACCCACCCCCCTCATGGGACTGCATCCACCCACAGGGTCACCCTTTTCTCATTTATACAAAGGTGCTGTAGAGGACACTGGAGGCTTGGGGGGACTTATACTCTGCATTTAATGATGAAAACAAGGCATGTGATTTAGTGGGTTTAATCTCAAGTGCCTCTTTGAGGAGGGGAGGCACTGGCTCAGTGGACAAGGGACTTGTCACCTTGGAGTGAGGGGCTAATGGGCTCAGATATTGCACACTCCCTGTACTGTGCTATTAAGCAGATGGTAGACCAATTACTGAGAATTTGCCTGAGCTGCACAAGTCAGAAACCTAGAATTCATCCTTGACAGTTCCATCTCCCTCCCTGCTCTTTATCTCATCTACTATGAACTTACAAAATTTCTCATTTGCGTTGTCTTATTTCTATCACCTCCTACTGCATGATTCCAGGCTTTCATATTAGTCCCTCTTCAATCTGTCTTCATATTGCAGCCAAAGTTAACAACCAAATTATAACACTTCCTCCTTCTTATAATACATATACTACAGATTCTGAACAATTTGACCCTTTGATTTCTGTTACCCTCATTTTCCACCAAGTATCCCCTTCATTCTTCCTATTCTAGCCACTTTGTAACTTCTTCCATTCCTTGTACTTACCGTGTTCCTCCTGCCACAGTTCCTCTGCACATTTGTTTAGTATGTTAGAATGTGCTTCCTTCCTCTTTTCAAGTAGGTTATTCCTACTTATTTTTCAGATATCAATTCAAGCTTCAATCCATCCTAGAGGCCTCTTTTGACCTTTCTGATCCAACCAAATACCCTATTGTAGGCTCTCATATCCTCTCTGAACGTCACCCTCATATTATTTGTCGCAGTGGATATTTGCTTTTTGTCTTCTCCACTAACACTGCTAGGTTCTCTAGGGCAAGATCATGTCTTATTGTTGCCCACTGTGTCAGCAGTGTCTAGCACAGTGGCTGCCAAACAGTGGGCATGCTTATAGAACATACTTGTGAGAAAATATTCAAAACTGATTTCATTCCACTGGAATCTAATTCTCAGTGGAATATGTGGGATACTGAAACTGTCAAACACTGGCCTCCAGAAGCTCAACATCCATCATTGTTAAAATTGTGCATCTCCCTCTGGTTGTGCAGATAAACAGGTCTAGATATAACACCCTGAGTGCATGCTTGGTATTTACAAGAGCATGTGTGTCCAAAAAAGGCCAATATACCACCAAGAAACACAAATGGGAAAATAGGTGAAATGCAACCAGCTTCCTATGTTCCAGAGGTCAAGCCATGGCAGCTTTCTCTCATGTACAGCATCTTCTACATGTTACTGAGCCAAATTTGGGTCTGCTTGCCCACATACAGTAAAGCCAAGCTACTGACACCAGGTTGTGGTGAAGGAAGGTAGAGCTTTTATTGCAGGGCATCAAGCAAGGAGAATGGGCAGCTCATGCTCAAAAGACCCAGACTCCCCAATTGGGATTTCAAAGGCAGTGTGAGGGAGGGGGCTGCAGGGTGTGTGATCAGCTCGTGCACCATTCTTGGATTGGATGGCATCAAGGTGAAGTTTCAAGCACCATCAACCTCTGGTTTCAACTGGTCTAGGGTCTATGTGCTTGTGGTCAGCAGTTTTCATCTGCTGGAGGTCTGCTTCCCGTAAAAACAACTTAGGAATATGTGCCAGGCCTTTATCTATATCTTTCAGGGAACTGGGAGTTCGGTGATTCTGTGATGGTATGGCTTTATAGTCTAAATTGTTACCAGTTTCCAGGCCCAACAGCTATTCTTTGTTTCTACATCTTCACATTTCCTAATCATTAACTCTTGAACCAGCCCTTTGAGACTCAGGGGAGGCCTGTGAGACTAAAGCAAAGCCCTTTTACTTCAAAGGACAGGGACACAGCTTGTACACAATTTCACACACATAAACTCTAATCATACAAATGTATGGCAAATCACTGCTACCCTGTCCTTGACCTGATAGGCTCTGATTGAACATAGCATGCATTTGGATTTAGCTAAATATGTGAATGGAGGCTGGGTCAACCATGTGGAAAATAGTACTTGGTCTTGGAGTCCGGAAATCTGGGTTTGAGTCATAATCTGGTATTTATTATTTGTGCTACCTTGGGTAAGGAATAGGAAATTCATTTTCTTGGGCATCTATCATGGGATAGATACTTTCATAGGCCTATCATTAACTTACATGCTCTTCACTTGCTGTGTAAGTTAATACTGTTTTACGGTATGTTAGAAATTATCATTACCTTATTTTGCTGATGAGGAAAGGAAAAGAAAAGTGAACTTGTAAAAGTCACACAGCTCAGAAAATGAGGCTCAGAAAATGTGACCCAAAATCCAGGCTCTATTTCTTACCTTCTTTCTCCTTGGATGCTTGAGATCTTAGAATCTACCTGTCACTGTGTACAAAATGGTCATGATAATAATGGCTTTATGAGAGGATTGTTGTGATGTTAAATTTGAAAATGAGGTGAGGCAATTAGCAATGACCGAAGTTTATTGTTGTTCGGTAACTTTTAGGATAAAATTAGCAAGCACAGTGAAATAAGTATGGATGGAATTGGCAAAATTCAACTGCAAAGTACCATTTACCAAAAATTATTTAAAATTGGTGCTATTTGTTTCATTACCAAAATACTATAAGTATTTCAATTATATATATAATGTATATATGTGTATATATGTATATATATTTAAAACTACACAAATAAAACAACCATTACAAAAAATGGCTGATAGTTCTTGACAATTATAATTTTTAGAGTTTCTATTTAATGATGGTCATAAAATGAAAATCTTTACTTAAAAAATAAAGGAGAAAATTTAAGTTATTTTTAAGGTTTTGGAAATTTTGTCACATTTTTTCTCAACCTAATCCTAAGTTGAGATAATTCATCTGTCAAGTGAAGAAATATTATGATCTTATTTGTTGAACAAATGGACAGTCTAGTATTTCTAAAATTGTTTGGAGTTAACAGGCAAAAAAGATCTGAGATGGGGAGAAAGTAATGGTTTCTTAACTATGGGAATACCAATGATCTGAGATATTAATAATTAATATAAATTACTATAATTTCTCATTCATATTAAAGATTATTTTCCTTTTACCTATATTGGAGGTGAATACTTACATTCTGGAACCAGGTTAATTGTCCTTGTCTAATACTAGCAGTATGAAAATGTTGTTAATAACAATATAACATTGATAATTGCAAAAATCACATATCTATACGTTATAACACTTTTAAGAGCTAGAATACTTCTGACAATTGCAAAATTGAATCCCATAATTAAGACCATTGGCAAAGAAAGTGAAAGGTCTGAGCTATTAAATGTTTCAAAAAAATTCTAATTAGAATATTTTCAAATTCACATTTTGTAAATCAACCTGGGGCCCTGGGAAACAAAAGAGGGCTGATACCTTGTTTCTCCAATGGTCCTGGAGGGGTTTTTATATTGCTCAAGAATATAATACAGTTGTACATCAAAATGAAATATGTGTAGCACAGGCCCCTCTAGGTATTGTTTGAGACCAGCATTTGTACTCAGTAAAACCCAAGTACATTTTTGGAGTGGTTAATCTCCATTCTGGTGGCCACCTATTGCCCATACCAGCTGAGGTTTGGGGTTCCAGCCTTAATCCAAGCAAAGGTGCAAAATTAAAACAAAATAAATAAATGAAATGACATGTCACATTGTAAGGGAATCCAAGATATGGGATAGAGCTGTATCTTTTCATGGTTAAAATCCAAGGTAGTAATTTTTAAAACATGTTGACACAAAATTACTCATAACAAGCAAACTTACTTGTAAACCTTCTCAAACTTCTCTAAGTTTTTATGGCTCTTGGTTATAAATGTTAAGTTCATCAATTGATGGAATGTTATTTACCTTTTAATACAGCAACTATTCCTAGGAAATAGATGGTAGGTGATGAGATCTCTATCAATTTTTTCTATTTCCTTTTTTGTTTTTCAGTTTTCCAATTGAAAATAGTCTTTTTTGGATATAATTTAATAAACTCTTATTGAGCTATACTTTTTCAAAACATGCCTAGTAATACACAGATTATCTAGAGATGATTATGTTATATAAACATACTGAATTGGGTGTACTATGCTAGTAATTTGAGTTTCCAGAGTTTCTTGCTCCCATTGACTGTCTTAACTGAAGGCATGTCTTCATCAATATCTCTTTTATAATACAATTACAGCATGGGGAAATGTATTTTGAAAACAAGATTAATAGGTTATTACAAGAATAACAGCTCAATTCCCATTTTTTAAAATTAATTTATTTTTGGCTGCATTGGGTCTTCGTTGCTGTGCACAGGCTTTTCTCTAGTTGCGGTGAGCGGGGGCTACTCTTTGTTGCGGTGTGCGGGCTTCTCATTGCTGTGGCTTCTCTTGTTGTGGAGCATGGGCTCTAGTCGCGCGGGCATCAGTAGTTGCGGCACGTGGGCTCAGTAGTTGTGGCTTGCGGGCTCTAGAGTGCAGGCTCAGTAGTTGTGGCACAGGGGCTTAGTTGCTCTGCGGCATGTGGGATCTTCCCAGACCAGGGCTCAAACCCGTGTCCCCTGCATTGGCAGGTGGATGCTTAACAACTGCACCACCAGGGAAGCCCTCAATTCCCATTTTCAGATTCCTTTCATGGGATACTTAAAGTTACAATCTCTTTTAATAGCTGCTACTACCTATATATTTATTTTGACTTTGCCACATCCCATATTGTTGTTTTCTGATTCATTATCAGTGTTCCTGCTTTATAATATAGTCACATCATATCACATGAAACATAAAAATGAGAAGCATGAGAAAAATATTGTCATCATCTAGGTTATTGCAAAGCACTAGATTTTGTTCAGGCATTATCTTACTTATAAGGTATATGGAATCACATAATACTACCAGCTTGCTGACTGGCCAGACCCACAGGGCTCCCTTCATTTGTTACCACCCAGAACTAAAGTAAGGGTGTGGGCAGCAGTGAAGAGCCCTGGGACAAGGTCCAAATTTGTCTGGTGCGTCCATCTACACTGTTGCTTCCTGAACTATAGAAAACACAATGTGAAAGCTTGCCCTATAAGCACTTGACAGTGAAGAAAACTCCAAGGGAGAGTCAGTGGGGAAAAAGTGTATCACCAAGAAGAGAAGCCCTGTCCTCTTCCCCAAATGCCTCTCTGTTGCCCTCTACTGACAAATGTTAACATCATACCAGCCCGAAAAGCAAAGACTGTAAAGGGCCCAGATTCATTTTTCCAGGCTAGGCAACAAAGGATGATTTGTTGTGGAGAGGCATTAAATTGATAGCTGCCACATACCCCAATTATTTTTAGTATACATAATGATCCATTTAAGTATTTTCTAGTCGTAGAATATGTTTGTCCTGAAGCTCACATCAGTTCTTCCCAGTAACCAGAGAAAGATGATAATTTATTGGCAGCATGAGAAAGAGGCACTGGTCTTGAGGTTGGGCAAGAAGTTTACCCTTTCTCAACCTCAGTGTCCTCATCTATGACATAAGAAAGTTTAATAAGATTGGTTTTCTCAAATTTCAGTGCAAAAACTCCTAGGACTCCATAGACTCTCTTAAAGGTCAAAGATGGTTGAGAAGGCAAGATTGTTGGAGTTTTCAATTCCTCACCCATCTTCAACCAGAGCTACTCTAATACTATTTGTCATAACAGGGTTCCTATGAGGAAGAGGGAGCTTAGTGGCCAGGTTGTGACTTTGGGTGGGGTCTGGATCTGTGGGGACAATTAACAAGACACCATCTTTGTCTTCCTTTCACACTGCTTCAGGAGCTATGTTGCTGTTCCTAGTAAGGCTTTGTTTGAAGAAAGAGTTTTTCCACTTAGTGATAAATGACTAAAAAACTATGAATTAAAAGGCTATCTACGTTTCCTTCCAACTCTGAATTTCAATGGCTACTTGAAATTCTTACCATTTGTTTTGATTTTTAGTACTCTAGTTGTTGTGTTTGACTAGGCCTTAGCCCAGGTGTTGTGGTTTTCTGGATTCTTCTATAATATTTGGACCTCAGCTACCTGCATAGGTCATGGCTTTGCTCCCTGACCCTTGGATGTGACTCCCTGATCTGGGGCTCCATGGATATTTGGTTAGTTCTGGTCAGTGCCCTGCTGCACCAGCCCCAGCCTCTATAAAATGATGGATTCCAGCTTTTGCTGTGCTTCTATACATTCCTAATTGATTCTTTATTATTCCTGAAGATTAGCAGAGCTATGAGGATAGAATAGAAAGGTTTGGGAATTAGATTAGATTAACACCCAGAAGATTGACAGAAGGAGATGATTGTGAATCATCAGATCAGACAGAAGGGAGATGGGTTTAGAAGCAAGTAAAACAATAGACACATATGATCTGTGAACACTCACTGATCACTGTGGATGCACCGAGAGTCAATCTCGTCTAATCTTATCTCCTACCTTACCCTTCAGTGGTCATAAACATACCCTCAACCCTTCCTATAGAGAAAGAACTGCTCAAGGAGCTCATTTAAGTCAATGGCAGCCTGCTGAGTTCACCTGCATCCCTTCCTCACGTGCTGCCCCTACGTCTCCTCCATGAGGACACTCCATACCTTGCACATGTCCTTTTGATGTCTCCTGTGGGACTGCAGTGGTTAAGAATTTGACTACAAAAGGGGCTGGTTCCTTATCACAGCAAGGACGGTATTTACTAGTAGTTGGTGGTAGGGCCTACCCCTTATCTCTCACCTAGAATAGACATACTTGAGAAAAACATCTATGTAATACTCCATGCTAGATTATACAAATATACTAGGTTTGGGAGAAAATTTGTTTTCTAGACTGTATGCATTAGAGTATCTCCTAAACTTTTTCAAAGGAGACCCCGAAAATCTATCAATAAAATAGAACGTTTTTCTCGCTTAACTAATACTTCAAAATGAAGTGTACAAGGTTCCCAGACCCCAAATACCCAAAATTTATTTTTAAAAATTAACATGTATAAATCTATTTTATGTTAGTTCATTGAGTAGCCTTTCCAAAAAACAACTGATTCATTGCACACATAAAACATGATAATTTTTGTACAGCACACGGGAGTAAGCTGGAGGTAATCTAGGGATATTTATTTCAGGTTTGATGAAAAAAACCATAGTTTTTTTTTATATATATAAAATAAGTTCGATAAGCAAGTTAATATCCAAATTAGAAAGATATTACATACTATATTCTTATACCGCTTTCAAATAAAAGCTTTTCATGAGTTTTTATTCATAATCACAAACTTTTTATAACAGATGTTGTTTGAAATGACTACATACAATTTCTAATCAGTAATTCTCATTTGGATTTCTTAAAATTCTAAGTAGCCACCCTTGATGTTCAGGTCAGGAGGTGATTAAAAATGTGACATTTATTAAAAGCATAACAATTTACAACAACTGGAAATAATTTAAAAACTATAAAACTCTTTTTTATTGATAAAGGTAATGTTGAAATTTGTCACTACACAAATGGATTTCAAATTCAATAATACTTTTTAAAACTTAAGTAAAATACTTGATATCCAGCTTTATTGATATACAACTAATATACAGTAAACTACACATATATGAACAGTTTAATGTGTTTTTTATATATATATATATATATATATATATATATATATATACCAATGAAGCCATCACCCCATCAAGAAAATGAGCATATCAATCACATACAAACCCTGTTCATATGCCTTTATACTCCATCCCCGTCTTTCCTTCCACTATGTCCTCAGATTACCACTGATTTGTTGTCTGTCACTATAGATTAGTTTGCATTTTCTAGAATTTTCTATGTGAAATCATACTCTTTCACTGAGCGTAATTATGGAGAAATGGCTAAATCATATGGTAGGTGTATGCTTAAACTGACAGTTGGTTGTACCGTTTTACACTTCTACCAGCAGTGTATGAGAGTTCAAGTTCCTTCACACATCCTACCTAATATCTGGTATGGTAAGTCTTTTTAATTGTAATTATTCTAATAGGTGTGTAATATTTTTTCTTTGTAGTTTTAATTTGCATTTCCTCAATTGTATTGAGAATATTTTCTTGTATTTATTTGGCATTCATATATCTTCTTTGCTGAAGTTTCAGTTCAAATGCTGTGCTCATTTTTATTGGACTCTTGGTTTGCTTATTATCGAGGTATATGAGATCTATATATATTCTGGATATAAGTCATTTGCTGGGTATGTGATTTGACAATATTGTCTCCCCGTTTGTGACTTGCCTTTTCATTTTCTTTATAGTACTCATTGAATTTTTAGTTAAAAATCTTTTCATAAGCAAAGTGCCAGACCCAGACGTCTTCACTACAAAATAGAGTTAATAATGTATATAGAATGGGCTTCCCTGGTGGCGCAGTGGTTGAGAGTCCGCCTACCGATGCAGGGGACACGGGTTCGTGCCCTGGTCTGGGAAAATCCCAGATGCCGCGGAGCGGCTGGGCCTGTGAGCCATGGCCGCTGAGCCTGCACGTCCCGTCTGCAACGGGAGAGGCCACAACAGTGAGAGGCCCGTGTACCGCAAAACAAACAAACAAACAAATAATGTATATAGAAGTAAAATATATGAAAACAAAGAAACAAAGACTGAGGGAGGGGAAGAAGCAGAATTCTGTTGTAAAGGCCTTATGATATACATGAAATAGAATGATATTACTTGAAGGTATCCTGTCATAAATGTTCTAACAACACCAATTAAAAGGCAAATATTGTCCTATTGGATTTTTTCAAAAGCTGATATTATGCTATATATAAAATATTCATTTAAAATAAAATATACAAATATGTTAAAAGTAAACGTTTGGAAAAAGAAATTCCAAGCTTACACAAATCAATAGAAAGCTGGAATGGCTATATTCTTATGAAAAATATAGATTTCAGAGCAAAGAGTATTACATGGGATAAAGACAGTTATTTCTTGATAATAAAGGAGTTAATTCATAAAAAATTCATAACAAAGCTAAGTATTTGTGCACATAATAACAGAGCTTTTAAATATATGAAGCAAAACCTGATAGAACTGAAAAGTAAAATGGACAAATTCACAATTGCAATCAGATATTTCAACACTCGTCTTTCAATAATTGATGGAACAAGTAGACAGAACATCACTAGGGATACAGAAGATTTGAACAACAATGTAAACAACTTGACATAATTGACATTTATAGGACCCCCCCCCCCATAAAACAGCAAAAAATCTTTTCAAGTGAAAATGGAATATTTATGAAGACATAACTTTCTGGGCCATAATACAGGTCTCAATAAATTTTAAATAATTTAAATATGTTCTTTGAACAAAATGAAATTAGTAATCAACAACAGAGTGATATCTGGAAAATCCGTAAATATTCAAAAACTAAATAACTTACCTCTAAATAACACATGGGTCAATGAAGAAATCACAAAAGAAATTAGAAAGTATGTCAAATTAGTTATACAGCAGAAACACACCATTGTAAAGCAATTATACTCCAATAAAGATGTTAAAAAAAAAGTATGTCAAATTGAATGAAAATGAAAGCACAGCATATCAAAATTTGTGGAGTGCAGCTTAAACAGTGCTTAGAAAATTGTAAATATTTTATATTAATTATACACATATTAGAAAAGGTAAAAGGCTTCAAATCAATGACCTTAACTTTCAGTTAAAAAAATCTAAAAAAATGGAGGACCCAGCACCCAGCCCTGCACATCAGTACACCAGCCCTATCCGTGGGACCCCCAGGACCCCCAGGAGCCAGAGACTCTGGGACCTGGCTCCACCTACCAGTGGGCCGCACTAACCCTGGGACCAGCCTTACCCACTAGTGGGTAGGCACCAGCCCAGGATCACCTGGCAGTCAAAGGTACAAACTTCCAGGTATAAGATAAATAAGTACTAGGTATGTAATATAAAACATGATAAATATAATTAATACTGCTCTGTGTTATATATGAAAAGTGTTAAGAGAGTAAATCCTAAGAGTTCTCATCACTAGAAAAGATTTTTTTCTATTTCATTAATTTTATATCTATATGAGATGATGGATTATTGTGATAATCATTTTATGATGTATGTAAGTCAAATGATTATCTGTATACCTTAAAATTATACAGTGCTCTATCTCAATTATATATCAATACAACTGAAAGAAAAAAACGAGCAAATTAGATGCAACAAAAGTAGGAGAAATGACAAGTAATAATGATAGAAATATAATTAATAATAAAGATAAGATATAAAATTAAACAATAATTATAGATAATTTTAAAGATAAGAGCAGATATAAAGCAAAACAATAAAGTCAATAACACCAAAATATCAATCCTTAAGACAGTCAATGGAATTGATAAACCTCTAGTCACATTGATCAGGAAAATAAAAAGTAGACTCAAATCCTCAATATCAGGAAAAAGAGGAAATTCTACGGACTTTGAGAGGAAAATAAATATTTATGGACAACTTTATGCTAATAAATATTAAAACTTATATGAAATTGTCAAATTCCTTAAAGACACAAACTATCGACTACCAAAATTTACCCAAGAAAAAAAATTAACCTCAGTAGCCCTAATTGAACTGTAGTTTAAAATCTTCTCACAAAGAAAATGCCAGGCCCAGAGGTCTTCACTGCAGAATTCTACCAAACATTTAAAGAAGAAATAACATAAATTGTACTCTAATTCTTTTAGAAAATTGAAGAAGAGTGGATACTTTCAACTCATTTGTTTGGGACCACATTACCCTGATGCCAAAAACAGATAAAGATATTTCAAGACATAAAAGCTGTACATCAATATCCCTCATGAATATAGAAGCAGAAATTCTAAACCAAATTTTAGCAGAGAGGCAAACAATGTATAAAAAGAATAATACATCATGACCAAGTGGGGTTTATCCAGAAAATGCAAGTTCAACATTTGAAAATCAACAGCATGTTAATATTATATTAATATATTAACAGAATAAGGAAAATTTTATGATTTTCTAAATAGATGCAGAAAAAGCATATGACAACGTTAAATGTTCATTTATGATGAAACCCCTTGAAATGCTAGGAAAAGAATAAAACTCCTTCAGTCTAATAACGGGCATTTATGAAAAACCTGGAGAATAAAATCTTCTAGCAGCAGCCTACAAACCCTTGCTGGCTTCAGAGCCAGATGTCTGGTTGGTAGAGAACTTCTTCAGTATTAATTCAGTAGGTCGCTGGACCATCAGAAGTGCCACCCAGCTTATGATGATCTCCAAGGAAATCAAAGTAAGACTGCTTACAGCTGGAGGTTATTGGCCGTAGGTCTTTTCTTCTGCAGGGCTTACTTGGCCGCCCCAGTGCAGAGAGACTCAGCATCTCCAAGCCCCTGTGTATCCCTGTCAAGTCACACCAGTGGGTGTGGTCCATTACTGGGAAGCTTGACTCCTAGAATGCAGGCTACTTGTAATTGAGGAGATGCCTACACCCTTATCCATGCTCTCTCATGATGTCAAGCATGGCAGCTTGACATAGCCTTTAACCTGTATTTCCTTAATACATAATTATATTTGGTGCATTAAAAGTGAGAAGTTACTGTTAAAATTGTTTTCTTTCCCACCAACACAACAGTCCCTCCTGACAACTCTTCTGTTTACTAGGGCTATAGCCTTCTGGGAGGTTAGGGAGGAGTAAATAAGGAATATCTTGGAAAGAGGTTGAAATCACCAATTCCTCACTGAAAATAAATTACACTGTTGAAAGAAAACCCATAATTCCATCTCCCCTCTAAGCATTGTTCTTCGGTTACTACTAAATTGTTTGTTTGATTCTTACAATAAAATGTGTGTATTTTTTCCTCCAAACCGTTTAAAAACCTAGACGATCATGAAAATTTTTGTATGCTTGAGAAGCGCCTCTTCCTATGATGTGTGTGTGTGAACTTTGGATAAACAACACTATGACTGTAAAACATTGTCAGATGACTTTGCAGATTGACTTGATTTTCACTTTTCATCTGGCTGTTTTTAGTACCACGAAGACTGCTTTTATTTCAGAACGAATTCCACTTAGTGACCCTTCAGCAAGCATGCTCTGACCTTTCATAATCACAGCCAAATATGTTTTTAGCTCATTATCTGCTACACTTTATAGTGCCACAGGCTACATGAAGAGCCTGTGCACTCTCAGTGACCTTCACATAGAACTGAGTTTAGAAAGGTGCACAGGTGGCATACAGTCAATGTAAAAAATATATATATATTTATATATTATATAAATATTATATATAAATATAACATTTATTAACATATAAATATGTATATAATATTTATATATTTATATGTTAATATTTATATATATGTAAAATAGGTATTCACATACACACAAATATATGTAAAATGTATTTTTAATATGTTGAACTAATTAAAAATGGAAACTGGATTTTGTTTAAGAAACTTTCAATAAATAAATAATCTTCCTTTTTCTACCCCCAAACCTATTCTCAGGAGATCCTACTGTATGATTTTAAGAGAAAAGTATATCCGAGAAATTTGAGCTTACATTTCACACACCAGACACAGACACACACACATTCCTTTATGTGGGATTAAAAATACAACCTCAGAAGTTTCCTATTTAAAAAAAAAAAAAAAAAAAGATTCCCTAACTGACTACTATTGTTCATCCCCTCCAGGACTGACCTCCCAGGTTGAGAAAACAAAGCCTGGAAAGAAGTCCAAATAATCTACATTAAATTAAATCCTTACATACTTGAGGAAGCAGCTTGAGATGAGGGAACATTAACATATAACTTCATCTCCAGATGTGCCCTCTCTTGCATTTTTAAATCTACACAGGACCAGTTACCTAATCTTAAAAAGGCTATTTATATTAAGAGCTACTAAATTATATTTCTTGTAGCTTTTCTTAAATTTAGTTTGCTTTTTAAAATAAGTTCAGTGATATTTAACACGGATCAGGCAATATTATAATTGGAGTCCTAATTAATGTTTTAAAAGCTGAGACCAAATATTCAACAGCAGCAGGCACCAATAATTCCTGGAGTCCGCAAATATGTCCCGAGCAATCTCCATGTTGCATTTCTCTTGGTCTGTGGAAACAAGTGGCAAAAGTAGTTGAAAGTAAATGAGCTGTTCTTTCAATTTAATTCAAGATGTTTTCAGTAGTCTAAATAAAGGGCTTTAGAAACTGTTATTTTTTTCTTCTGATCTTTATAATGCCCCTTGAATTGAAAGCTAAGCGGGCACTTTAATTGTGGGCAGGCCAAAGCTGTGTATTCACAGACTGGAATGAATGCTAATTTGTCAGCCAGGCGAAATTATGCATGTCCTTCTATCTTCCAATTTCCCATGACTGTTCACAGTTGGAGGTTGCTTTTCTATCCCTGGTTTCACTGCCTTCTCTAGAAATCTTTGCAACTGAAATCACTGAGGTGCTTCCTGTTAGCAAGAACTCAACCTCTCTTTTTCCCCCCACCCTGAAGCTTCTGCCTTCTATGAAAATATCTGTGAATGCTGTGCATGAAGGACACTGTGGATACTTCCAAAATTAACTGTTTTGAAATTAAAGTAAAAGTTATTTCCAAAGGCAAACAAAAGAGGAAATAAACCATTTAGTAATCTACAATGAGCAATACTGCAGATCCTTATTTGTTCTGGGAAAGGGTGAAGGGATCTTATTTGAAATTTATCATAACTTTATAACAAACCTGTGTGGAATTTTATTCTGAAAGAGAAGATTTTTAATAGGTTGCCATTTCTGTATATGGTTGGAGAAAAACTTTACCTTTGCAAAGCAAAAGTAAATAGTAAGTAAAATAGTAAAGACCAGTAATTGTTGAATGATATTCCAAGGAGCCCCAAGAGCCAGTGAATTAGATGAGAGAACCCCAAGCAATGGACTCACCCACAGTCAACCAGAGGAGCCCCACCTTGGACTGATTTATACCTTGAGATTTTTCTGTTGGATTCCTAAAGTAATCTAACTGCTGCTATAAAAACAAAGTTTTGAAAACTGCTGAATTCAACATAAAGATTATATAAAAAGAATGGTTGATGCAAATAAATTAATGTGCAGGCAGTTCTGAGCCTTCCAGCAAGATATCCAGTGTTTCTTGAAGACGAGGGTCCTGCTTTGTTTATTTTGTTGTTGCTTACTCTGCAGTGCAGTGACACCTCCAGAAATGCTTTTACCCTATGTATCAACTACGTGTATTGACCTTAGCCAATGTCTTTCTAGTAAAAAAGCTGTCAAGATTTCTAGCAAGGCCCCTTCACTGTTTGATCCTTCAGCAGTCCCCCATCACTGGATGGATTCAGAACATAGAAAGCAGCATGAAGCCCCAGGACTCAGGTCCCCAGGTTATGCCTGATTGGACAGGAATCACCCCTGGAAACAAAGATCTCCTTCTCTAGTACTGTGATTTCTAGAAACAATAATTGTTTAGAGATCGAAAACAAGGAAATCCAGAGTGAATAAATCTATGGGGATTTGTAGGGATCCACTATTGTGAGGACTTGAAGATTCTTTTGACCGAGGATGTGGTTATATATCAAATCAAAATGTAACTGCAATGACCATCTCCCTCTCTCTCTCTCCCCCCTCCCCCTCCCTTGCTCGCTCCCACTCTCGCTCTGTCTCTCATGCACATTTTGCCAGAGGCTTGAAGATTTTACCTCTGTTACCCAGATTTTCAGTTTTGGCTCTCAAGGAGTTAATTTATTAGTTAGGTACTGCTCTTGCATTTTGGATTTAATATCATCAGGGGATGGAAGATTTTGGATGTACAAAACAGACCTGACCAAAATAAGAAATATAACTTTATTCTCCTACTCACACATTTTTAAACTGTGTATTAAGTATCATGTACATTATTAATTTAAAAATAAAACATTCAGACTGTAATAATATAAAAAGAAAATTTCATACAGCCGTTGATCTTGTATGTTCCTTGGATGGTACAGGGGTTGGCAAACTATGGGCCACATTTGGTCCACAGCACATTATATAGCTTGTCAGCTAGGAATGGTTTCTGCATTTCTAAATGTTTGGGAAAAAATAAAAGAAAAATCGTATTTCATTACACCTGAAAATTATATGAAATTCAAATTTAGCATTTATAAATAAAGTTTTATTGGAACATTTGGGTATTGCCTATATGTCTGCTCTCACACTATAATGAAAGTTGGTTAGTTGCAACCAAGACCATATGGCTTACAAAGCCTAAAATATTTACTGCTAGTCCTTTACAGAAAACAGCTGCCAAACCCTGGAATAACGGATGCCTTTATTTATAGCTGACTCTCCATCTTAATTTGGCATCATTCACTCTTTTCTCTGTTGTCTCTTTCTAACTTCTTGATACGATTATCAATTATCTTTCTCCTTAGACATGATTTCCCTGAGTTCACGCATGTTAACTCTGCTGGTTCTGTCATTTAAAGAAAAGTGTGAAGAAAAAGAGGGAAAGAATACCAGGTTCCCTGTACTTTGGAGGGACACAGAATCAGAGCTGAGATTTCAAGGTATACCCAGATTTAGACACTCTCCATCAGATTTGGGCTATCCTAACATTTTCTGTTTTTCCCTTCTCTGGAAAAAGTGAAACATTTTCTCTCCTTCTGTTTTGTAACCCATGCCTAATAGCTTGTCAATTGGTCTATAGTTTTGTTTGTTTCAGAGAAGTCCAAAGTTACACCTTGCAGGATATTTAGAGAAGAAAATAACAATCTAGCAGTCATTTAGGAGGTCCCTTAGGGTGCATAGTGATCCATCAATTTTTGTTTCTTTGTGGTTTAAGATACAGTTTTACCAACAAGAATTTACTGTATAGCATAAGGAACTATATTCAATGTCTTGTAATAAACTATAATGGAAAAGAATTGGAAAAAAAAGAAATATATATACACACACATATATGTATAATCGAATCACTTTGGTCTACACCTGAAACTAACACAATATTGTCAATCAACTATACCTCAATTTAAAAAAATTAAGATACAGTGTAGCCATTTGATATAGGACTGCTTACTAACCTACCATTTTCTAGCAGGTATTTTAGTGTATGATAAAAGTAATGCTTGATTAAAATGAACCTTGTTTCCTAGAGAAATCAACATGGCACAGCATTTTTGCTATTTGTAAGCTCCCTTTGAAACCATAACACAGTAAAACTGGGAATAAGAAGCACTATGGCCACACTGTACAGCATCTTCCTTAGGTGTTTCAGCCACAGGAACAGTTTTGGAGCTGTGAAAGCACTTCTTTAAGTGCTTTGAATTTAAATTTGTGCAATGTGTTAATTATTACTCTATTTATAGAATGTTTCTTGGCTCACATACATTTTGAAGAAAAAGATAAACTCATTGTATGGTATTTTTAAATGTACTGAATCCTGAATAAATGTTAGATAGTGCATCAATTTTTATAGCACAACTAGCTATTTTAAAGCACAACTAATACCTATTATTTTTCTTAAATGTGTTAATATTCCTAAACTTTATAAATGTATCTTTCACTACTGTTTAAAGGATTGTAGTAAAAAAAAACAAACAAACCCAAGCTCCAATGCAAATAAGATATTTGTGATGGTGAAGGATTAATTAGCAAAGTACTTTATAGCAGCCTCCAGTACTGACATATTACATGTTTGTTTCTTGTCTGTCTTCCTCATTTAATATTTCTCATTAGTGGGAGCTTCAGCCTATTCACCGTGTTCCCATCACCTAGAGTCATGCTTGATACATAGTAGGTGCCCAATAAATATTTATTGAATGAGGGAACTGTGAGGCATTAGTCTGCAAAATTAACATACAATGGATGATATGAATTCTCTGCCTAAATTACTTTAAATGTCTTTATAATTCCAAGTTGAAAAAAAGACAAGAAAATCAAAGCCCATTTTGACGAGAGGAAGCTGTAGCCTTACTGGTGATAGTAACAATGGAACAAAGGACATGTTTACACAGAAGTCAGGAAAAGGGAGTATACAGGTAAGAATTTGTCAATGTTTTATTTGCCTTCAGGGAAGAGATGCTTTGAACAGAGGACTTGAGTAAATAGACCACACCCCCCCTTACCAGTAGACTTGGACTTAATTGACCAGTCTCCATGATGTCTCTACAAATACATAAATCATATTCTATTTAACTATATATGAGTTTGGTAAGAGTTTCCTGAAACTGACCACCTTTGAGCATGGTGCTTTGATTGTTGCCATTTTGCTAAACTGTGACATCTTGCCAGAGGCTAATCAGCTTTCTCAGGTTAGAGTTCTATTTTGCTACCCTCTAATCTTCCAGAGGACAGAGATCCCTACAGTACCAGAGTTTAGTATGTTATTGATATTATCTTAGTAAGATTAAGGTAGGTTATGCTGGGGTAACTAAGAAACAAAAACTACAAAACTATGCCAAACACTCTCCTTTCACTATTGCATTATCTCAGACGTGGGTTTTTCTCTGTAGGAAGGCTTTTAGATAAGAATTCAATTTTTTATACATATAGTGTTCTATACTACTATTTCTTCTTCAGTGAACTTCTAATTTTTATCTTTCAAGGTCTGTCCACTTCTTATATTTTCAAATTTATAGGCATAAAGATATTCATAATATTCCTTTACTAGTAGCCTTCAATGCAGGAAGTATAGCCAATACTCCCCATTCTTTCCATGTACTGCTAATTTGTCCTTTTTTTCTTAACCAGTGGCTAGATATTTATCAATTTTATTGATATTTTTAAAGAACCAACCTTTGTTTTCATAAATTTTTCTCTTTCTGCTTTTTTGGACTTAACATTATCCTTATTATTATCCTATTTTATGGACTTAACATTATCCTTATTATTTTCTTCTACTTGGTTGTGTTTAATTTTCTCTACATTTTTTAGTTTAAGTGGAAGCTGAGATCATTTATTTGACACATTTTTTCTTTTCTAGTACAAACACTTAATATTATGAATTTCCCTTGAAGTACTGTTCTTGATGTGAGCAAAAAATGTTGGTGTTTTCATTTTGATACCATTCAAAATATTTTCAAATTTTCATTGTGATACACTTTTTGACTTGAGGATTATTTAGTATATTTTAAAATTCCTAAATGTATTGCTATATTGTGTGTGTGTGTATATAAATATATAATGAAAATATATCCTTTTATTAATCTTAACTTACTCATTAATTTCTAGTTTAACTTTATTGTGGCCAGATAGCATCATATGTATGATTTTGATCCCTTTAAATTTATTCAGATTTTCTTTATGGACCAAAATATACTCTACCTTGGTCAGCATTCTCTGTGAACTTGAAAAACGTGACATGTAGGTTTTATTGTTCTTGTTAGAAAGTTCTATATGTCAGTTAGACCAAGTTGGTTGAGAGTGTATTTAAGTCTTCTACATCCTTATTGAATTTTTTGTCTATTTTCTACATCATTTTATCCATTACTGAAAGAAAAAAGTTGAAATCAGCATGCTCTCCAGCTCTAACTGTACTTTTGTCTATTTCTCTTTTGGTTTCTGTTTCATGCATTTTTAACATCTGTTATTAGGTGCAGATATATTTAGGGTTGTTATGTCTTCTTGATTCATTCCTCTATCATTAGGAGATGACATCCTTTTCTTTGGTAATATTGCTTATCTCTGGTAATATTTCTTACTCCTAAGCTTTTTTGAATTAACTTTTGCATGGTGTGTACTTCTGCATCCTTTCACTTTTAACGTATTTGTATCTGTATACTTATATGGGTTTCATGCAGACTACATATAGTATCCAATCTGACAATATCTTTTTTTATTTTTATTGGAGTATAGTTGATTTACAATGTTGTGTTAGTTTCTGCTGTACAGCAAAGTTAATCAGTTATACATATAACCACTCTTTTTAGTTTTTTTTCCCATATAGGTCATTACAGAGTTTTAAGTTCCCTGTACTATACAGTAGGTTCTTGTTAGTTATCTATTTCATATATAATAGTGTGTGTATGTCAATCCAAGTCCCCAATTTATCCCTCCCCCCTTTTCCCCTTGATAACCATAAGTTTATTTTCTACACTTGTAACTGTATTTCCGTTTTGTAAATAAGTTCATTTGTACCCTTTTTTTAGATTCCACGTATAAGCGATATCGTATGATATTTTCTTTCTCTGACTTACCTCACTCAGTACGACAGTCTCTAGGTCCATCCATGTTGCTGCAAATGGCATTATTTCATTCTTTTTTTATGGCTGAGTAATATTCGATTGTGTATATGTACCACATCTTCTTTACCCATTCATCCATCAATGGACATTTATGTTGCTTCCATGTCCTGGCTATTGTAAACAGTGCTGGAATGAACACTGGGGTGCATGTATCTTTTCGAATTATGGTTTTCTCCGGATATATGCCCAGGAGTGGGATTGCTGGGTCATATTGTACCTCTATTTTTAGTTTTTTAAGGAACCTCCGTACTGTTCTCCATAGTGGCTGTATCAGTTTACATTCCCACCAACAGTGCAAGAATATAGTTGACTTAAAACTATAAATTTGCCCTTTTCTCCACTCCCTCTCCAGCATTTATTGTTTGTAGATTTTTTGATGATGGCCATTCTGGCCAGTGTAAGGTGGTACCTCATTGTAGTTTTGATTTGCATTTCTCTAACAATTAAGTGATGTTGAGCATCTTTTCATATGCTTTTAGCCATCTGTATGTCTTCTTTGGAGAAATGTCTATTTAGATCTTCTACCCATTTTTTGATTGGGTCGTTTGTTTCTTTGATATTGAGCTCCACGAGCTGTTTGTATATTTTGGAGATTAATCGCTTGTAGGCTGCTTCGTTTGCAAACATTTTCTCCCATTTTGTGGGTTGTCTTTTTGTTTTGTTTATGGTTTCCTTTGCTGTGCAAAAGGTTGAAGTTTAATTAGGTCCTATTTGTTGATTTTTGTTTTTATTTTCATTACTTTAGAAGGTGGATCAAAAAAGATACTGCTGCAGTTTATGTCAGAGTGTTCTGCCTATGTTTTCCTCTAAGAGTTTTATAGTATCTGGTCTTACATTTAGGTCTTTAATTTTGAGTTTATTTTTGTGTATGGTATTAGAGAAAGTTCTAATTTCATTCTTTTACATGTGGCTGTCCAGTTTTCCAAGCACCCCTTATTGAAGAGACTGTGTTTTCTCCATTGTATATTCTTGCCTCCTTTGACAGTACCTATCTTTTAATTGAAGGATTTAGATCACTCAAATCTAATGTGATTATTGATATGTTTAATTTTAAATCTACCATATTACTAAATATTTCATTTGTTCTTTGGTTACTCTTTTCTCCACTTCTTTTGCATCTATCATTATTTTATGAATACATTTTCTTCCACTATTGGCTTATTAGCATATGTTGTTTTATGTTTTAGTTTTCTCTATTAGGTTTGCAATATATAAACTTATCACTGTCATTATCACTTTAACTTATCACTTCAACTAGCAAGCATTGTATCACTTCCATCTAGTATAAAAAACTTCTATTCTCCCTGCCTTGATGCTAACATAGTCATACATTTTAGTTCTACATATGATAGAAACCCCACAACACACTATTATTATTTTTGCCTTAAACAGCTAGTCATCTGGCACTACTCACTCCTTCGAAAAGATTCAAGTTCCCATCTGGTATCTCCTTCCTTCTGCCTGTGGAGAGTCTGATGACAACAAAGTTACTCAGCTTTTTTTTTTTTTTTTCTTTCCTAAAAAGTCTTTATTTTGCCTTCATTTGTGAAATAATATTTTCATTGGGTGTACAGTTGAGGGTTGACAGATTTTTTTTTCTTTCAGTAATATGAAGATGACATTTCTTGTATTCTGGTTTGCATAGTACCTGAAAATAGGTCTTTTATCATCATCTCTTTGGTCTTCTGTATGTAATGCTTCTTTCTCTGGCTGTTTTTAAGATTATCTTTTTGTCACCATTTTTAGAATGTCTTTATTGTTTTATATAGTACTTTATGTGTTTTCTTCTTGGAATTTTTTGAACTTCTTGGATCTTAGGGTTTATACATTTCATCACTTTTGATTATTTTTTCAGTCCTTTTATTCTGTCTCCTCATACCTTTCCCCACCCTCTCTCTGTCTCCATGATTCTGGGGTTCCAATTATATACGTTAGATAGTTTGATATTGTTCAACCAGTTGCTGATATTGTTTATTCTTTTCAGTGTATTTCTCTTTGAACTTTATTTTGAATAGCTTCTGTTGCTATGTGTTCAAGTTCTCTGAACTTTTGCAGCAGTTCATATGCTGTTAATCCTATTCAACTAAGTATTTTCATTTTATATATTATATTTTTCATTGCTAGTAGTTCTGTTGTTTTCTTTTTTACATCTTCTGTTTCTCTCATCATCATTTTTAAGTTTTCCTTTACACTCCTGAGCATATTTATAACATTTGTAATTTCCGTTTTATAGTCTCTGGCTTGCAAGTCCATAATCTGTCCTTTTTAGGCCTATTTCTATTAATTGATACTTATATCTCTTATGGGTCACATTTTCCTGCTTCATGGTATACCTTGGAATTTTGTTTGAATGTCCTACCCAATGAACTTTATGCTGTTGGTTAGTAGATTTTGTTGTATGCCTTTAAAGGGTGTTGAATTTTTTCTAGCATTCAGTTGAACTGTTTGAGACCAAGTTTATGCTTTCATAATTTTCTTCAAAACTTTGTTAGGAGTGATCCAAAGAAGTTTTTAGTCTTAGGCTCTCTTAGTTCGTTCCTAAAGTGATACCTGTTTTTGATTCTACTCAATATTCTATGAGTATATTGTGAGATTTTTCTATTCTGACTGTGGGAATGTAAAATACTTTCAACCCTCAGTGAGCAAGAGGAATTATTCAGCCTTCTTCCTGGTATTTTTTTCCCCAGTCTTAGTGAGTTTTATCCTACATGTGTTCAGATACTCAGCCAAAGACTAGAGGGAATGGCTCTACATACATCTATCTCTCTCTCTCTCTCCACCCCCATTCCCAGCTCCCAATTCTCTTGTAGTCTGTCCCACAATTTCTAGCCATCCCTCATCTCCCAAATTCCAATTTCTGGAATTCTGTTCTCAACTCTGTGTGGCTTAAGTTGCCCTCACCTGCTCTGAGTCCTGAGAACTACTTCCATTAAGTAACCTGGAGCAACCATAGGGGTCATATTATTTGTTTCCCTTTTCTGAAGAACCACAGCCCTCTACTGCCTATTTGAAACATCTAATAATTATAGTTTTATATATATTATCCAGGTTTTTTTTTTGTTTTTAAATTTTTTATGATGGGAGAACAAATTCCTTAGCAAGTAAGTATTTATGGACAGAAATGAAAGTCCTGTAGTCTGGTTCTGATTTGCTAATAATAAACACAGTCCATTTGTTATTTAAGGTAATGTTTCTCAAAGTGTAAGCCATAGAGCAACTGAATCACATTAGATTGGTTGATAATGTGTATTCCTGGGATGCACATTTAACCTACTGAATCATAATATCTGGGAGGTTGTCCTAGGATGTAATTTTTTAACAAAAATCCAAATAACTGTTTTTAATAAGAAAATTAATACACTAGTCTAAGAACATTTAATGATCATTTTAGTAACACTAGGGTTTGCACTGAACTGTGTGTTTATGTACTTGTGTATGTGTGTATGTATATGCTCATTTTCTAGAATTGTTTCAATTAAGTACCTTTTTTGAGTTAGAAACCTGGCTCTCTAAAAATAAGGTGACTTTTAATAACATTATTGCTTAGACTTCTTTCAATATGCTGGTATAAAAGAGAGTCCCTTTTAAGTTAGTGATTAACCCAAAGGAAAAAGTTGTGCTTATATATTGAGTTTTTAATGATCAATCCACTAAAACTCACTAAGATTTACTCAATAGATTTAATTTAATTAAATTAATTAATTTATTTAAGAAATTTCATGTAATGTCTGAAATATTTATATTAACATATTTCCATACAAATAACCCAAAGAAAGTTTAGTATTAGTTGTGTTTTTGTTTGTTTTTTTATACTGCAGGTTCTTATTAGTCATCAATTTTATACACATCAGTGTATACATGTCAATCCCAATGCCCAATTCAGCACACCACGATCCCCACCCCACCGTGATTTTCCCCCCTTGGTGTCCATACGTTTGTTCGCTACATCTGTGTCTCAACTTTGGCCCTACAAACCGGTTCATCTGTACCATTTTTCTAGGTTTCACATACATATGTTAATATATGATATTTGTTTTTCTCTTTCTAACTTCACTCTGTATGACAGTCTCTAGATCCATCCATGTCTCAACAAATGACTCAGTTTCATTCCCTTTTATGGCTGAGTAATATTCCATTGTATATATGTACCACAACTTCTTTATCCATTCGTCTACTAATGGGCATTTAGGTTGCTTCCATGACCTGGCTATTGTAAATAGTGCTGCAATGAACATTGTGGTGCATGTGTCTTTTTGAATTATGGTTTTCTCTGGGTATATGCCAAGGAGTGGGATTGCTGGATCATATGGTAATTCTATTTTTAGTTTTTTAAGGAACCTCCATACTGTTCTCCATAGTGGCTGTATCAATTTACATTCCCACCAACAGTGCGAGAGGGTTCCCTTTTCTCCACACCCTCTCCAGCATTTGTTGTTTGTAGATTTTCTGATGATACCCATTCTAACTGCTGTGAGGTGGCACCTCATTGTAGTTTTGATTTGCATTTCTCTAATAATTCGTGATGTTGAGCAGCTTTTCATGTGATTCTTGGCCATCTGTATGTCTTCTTTGGAGAATGTCTATTTAGGTCTTCTGCCCATTTTAGGATTGGGTTCTTGGTTTCTTTAATATTGAGCTGCATGAGCTGTTTATATATTTTGGAGATTAATCCTTTGTCCATTGATTCATTTGCAAATATTTTCTCCCATTCTGAGGGTTGTCTTTTCGTTTTGTTTATGGTCTCCTTTGCTGTGCAAAAGCTTTTAAGTTTCATTAGGTCCCATTTGTCTATTTTTGTTTTTATTTCCTTTACTCTAGGACGTGGAACAAAAAAGATCTTGCTGTGATTTATGTCAAAGGGTGTTCTTCCTATGTTTTCCTCTAAGAGTTTTACAGTGTCCGGTGTTATATTTAGGTCTCAAATCCATTTTGAGTTTATTTTTGTGTATGGTGTTCAGGAGTGTTCTAATTTCATTCTTTTACATGTAGCTTTCCAGTTTTCCCAGCACCACTTATTGAAGTGACTGTCTTTTCTCCATTGTATATCCTTGCCTCCTTTGTCATAGATTAGTTGACCATAGGTGCGTGGGTTTATCTCTGGGCTTTCTATCTTGTTCCATTGATCTATGTTTCTGTTTTTGTGCCAGTACTATATTGTGTTGATTACTGTAGCTTTGTAGTATAGTCTGAAGTCAGGGAATCTGATTCCTCCAGCTCCGTTTTTTTCCCTCAAGACTGCTTTGGCTATGCGGGATCTTTTGTGTCTCCATACAAATTTTAAGATGATTTGTTTTAGTTCCATAAAAAATGCCATTGGTAAATTGATAGGGATTGCATTGAATCTGTAGATTGCTTTGGGTACTATAGTCATTTTCACAATATTGATTCTTCCAATCCAAGAACATGGTATATCTCTCCATCTGTTGGCATCATCTTTAATTTCTCTCATCAGCGTCTTATAGTTTTCTGCATACAGGTCTTTTGTTTCCCTAGGTAGGTTTATTCCTAGGTATTTTATTCTTTTTGTTGCAGTGGTAAATGAGAGTGTTTCCTTAATTTCTCTTTCAGATTTTTCATCATTAGTGTATAGGAATGCAAGAGATTTCTGTGCATTAATTTTCTATCCTGCAACTTTACCAAATTAATTGATTAGCTCTAGTAGTTTTCTGGTGGCATTTTTAGGATTCTCTATGTATAGCATCATGTCATCTGCAAACAGTGACAGTTTTAATTATTCTTTTCCAACTTGTATTCCTTTTTCTTCTCTGATTTCTGTGGCTAGGACTTCCAAAACTATGTTGAATAATAGTGGTGAGAGTGGACATCCTTGTCTCGTTCATGATCTTAAGAGGAAATGCTTTCAGTTTTTCACCATTGAGAATGATGTTTGCTGTGGGTTTGTCGTATGTGGCCTTTATTATGTTGAGGTAGGTTCCCTCTATGCCCAGTATCTGGAGAGTTTTTACCATAAATGGGTGTTGAATTTTGTCAAAAGCTTTTTCTGCATCTATTGAGATGATCATATGGTTTTTATTCTTCAATTTGTTCATTTGGTGTATCACATTGATTGACTTGAGTATATTGAAGAATCCTTGTATCCCTGGGATAAATCCCAGTTGATCATGGTGTATGATCTTTTAATGTGTTATTGGATTCTATTTGCTACTATTTCATTGAGGATTTTTGCATCTATATTCATCAGTGATGTTGGTCTGTAATTTTCTTTTTTTTGTAGTATCTTTGTCTGGTTTTGGTATCAGGGTGATGGTGGGCTTGTAGAATGAGTTTGGGAGTGTTCCTTCCTGTGCAATTTTTTGGAAGAGTTTGAGAAGGATGGGTGTTAGCTCGTCTCTAAGTGTTTGATAGAATTCGCCTGTGAAGCCATCTGGTCCTGGACTTTGGTTTGTTGGAAGATTTTTAATCACAGTTTCAATTTCATTACTTGTGATTGGTCTCTTCATATTTTCTGTTTCTTCCCAGTTCAGTCTTGGAAGGTTATACCTTTCTAAGAATTTGTCCATTTCTTCCAGATTGTCCATTTTATTGGCATATTGTTGCCTGTAATAGTCTCTTAGGATGCTTTGTATTTCTGCGGTGCCTGTTGTAACTTCTCCTTTTTCATTTCTAATTTAATTGACTTGAGTCCTCTCCCTCTTTTTCTTGATGAGTCTGGCTAATAGTTTATCAATTTTGTTTGTCTTCTCAAAGAAGCATCTTTTAGTTTTATTGATCTTTGCTACTGTTTTCTGTTTTTCTATTTCATTTATTTCTGCTCTGATCTTTATGATTTCTTTCCTTCTGCTAACTTTGGGTTTTGTTTGTTCTTTCTCTAGTTCCTTTAGGTGTAAGGTTAGACTGTTTTTTTGAGATTTTTCTTGTTTTTTGAGGTAGGCTTGTATAGCTATAAACTTCCCTCTTAGAACTGCTTTTGCTGAATCCCATAGGTTTTGGATCATCGTGTTTTCATTGTCATTTGTCTCTAGGTATTTTTTGATTTCCTCTTTGATTTCTTCAGTGACCTCTTGGTTTTTGAGTGATGTATTGTTTAGCTTCCATGTGTTTGTGGTTTTTACATATTTTTCCCTGTAATTCATTTCTAATCTCATAGTGTTGTGGTCAGAAAAGATGCTTGATATGAGTTCAATTTTCTTAAATTTACTGAGGCTTGATTTGTGACCCAAGGTGTGATCTAACCTGGAGAATGTTCCGTGCACACTTGAGAAGAAAGTGTAATCTGCTGTTTTTGGATGGAATGTCCTATAATTATCAATTAAATCTATCTGGTCTATTGTGTCATTTAAAGCATCTGTTTCCTTATTTTTATTTTGGATGATCTGTCCATTGGTGTAAGTGAGGTGTTAAAGTCCCCCACTATCATTTTGTTACTGTCGATGTCCTGTTTTATAGCTGTTAGCAGTTACCTTATGTATTGAGGTGCTCCTGTGGTTGGTGCATATATATTTATAATTGTTACATCTTCTTCTTGGATTGATCCCTTGATCATTATGTAGTGGCCTTCCTTGTCTCTTGTAACATTCTTTATTTTAAAGTCTATTTTATGTGATATGAGTATAGCTACTCCTGGTTTCTTTTCATTTCCATTTGCATGGAATATCTTTTGCCATCCCCTCACTCTCAGTCTGTATGTGTCCCTAGGTCTGAAATGGGTCTCTTGTAGACAGCATATAGATGGGTCTTGTTTTTGTATCCATTCAGCAAGCCTGTGTCTTTTGGTTGGAGCATTTAATCCATTCATATTTAAAGTAATTATTGATATGTATGTTCCTATGACCATTTTCTCATTTTGGATTTGTTTTTGTAGATCCTTTTCTTCTCTTGTTTTTCCCACTTTAAGTTCCTTTAGCATTTGTTGTAGAGTTGGTTTGGTGGTGCTGATTTCTCTTAGCTTTTGCTTTTGATTTCTCCATCAAATCTGAATGAGATCCTTGCTGGGTAGAGTAATCTTGGTTGTAGGTTCTTCCCTTTCATCACTTTAAGTATATCATGCCACTCTCTTCAGGCTTGTAGAGTTTCTGCTGCGAAATCAGCTGTTAACCTTATGGCAGTTCCCTTGTATGTTATTTGCCATTTTTCCCGTGCTGCTTTCAATAATTTTTCTTTGTCTTTAATTTTTGCCAGTTTGATTACTATGTGTCTCAGTGTGTTCTCCTTGGGTTTATCCTGTATGGGACTTGCTGCACTTTCTGGACTTGGGTGGCTATTTCCTTTCCCATGTTAGGGAAGTTTTCGACTATAACCTCTTCAAATATTTTCTCGGGTCCTTTCTCTCTCTCTTCTCCTTCCGGGACCCCTATAATGCAAATGTTCTTGCATTAATGTTGTCCCAGAGGTCTCTTAGGCTGTCTTCATTTCTTTTCATTCTTTTTTCTTTAGTTTGTTCCACAGTAGTGAATTCCACCATTCTGTCTTCCAGGTCACTTATCTGTTCTTCTGCCTCAGTTATTCTGCTGTTGATTCCTTCTAGTGTAGTATTCATTTCAGTTATTTTATTGTTCATCTCTGTTTGTTTGTTCTTTCATTCTTCTAGGTCTTTGTTAAACATTTCTTGTATCTTCTCAATCTTTGCCTCCATTGTTTTTCCGAGGTCCTGGATCATCTTCACTATCATTATTCTGAATTCTTTTTCTGGAAGGTTGCCTATCTCCACTGAATTTAGTTGTTTTTCTGGGGTTTTATCTTGTTCCTTCATCTGGTACATAGCCCTCTGCCTTTTCATCTTGTCTGTCTTTCTGTGAATGTGGTTTTTGTTCCACAGGCTGCAGGATTGTATTTCTTCTTGCTTCTGCTGTCTGCCCTCTGGTGGATGAGGCTATCTAAGAGGCTTGATGGGAGGGAGTGGTGGTGGATAGAGCTGACTGTTGCTGTGGTGGGCAGAGCTCAGTAAAACTTTAAACCCCTTGACTGGGTTGACTTCTGTGCTATAAGTGTTCACCAGTCTGTGAGTCACCCACCCAGCAGTTATGGGATTTGATTTTACTGTGCTTGCGCCTCTTCTACCACCTCATTGTGGCTTCTCCTTTGTCTTTGTATGTGGGGTATCTTTTTTGGTGAGTTCCAGTGTCTTCCTGTTGATGATTGTCCAGCAGGTAGCTGTGATTCTGGTGTTCTCACCAGAGGGAGTGAGAGCACATCCTTCTACTCTGCCATCTTGTTTTTGTCATCTACTCACTAGATTTTAAATTCTGGGAGATCAAGGACCCATTCCATCTTCTTCAGCCCTTTTATAGATTTTTATAGATTTTTGTGGATTGTGGCTGGAACATATGGGCCTTTAGTAAATATTTGTTGAACAAATGAATAATAAGAACATATATGTTAGTTCTTTTTTAAAGAACTAACTATATGTTAGTTCTATAACATATAGTTAGTTATAGAACTATATATAGTTCTATAGAATATATATAACTATATATGTTAGTTCTTTTTTAAAGAACTAACTATATGTTAGTTCTTTAAAAACAAGTATGTGGAGATTTAGGCATGCCACCTAAGAGCTAACAACTTCATAGAGTATAAATGATCTTAAGTTCATAAATCATTAATTATTATATATTTTCAAATTTTACCTGGAAATTAGGATTTGTTTCATAAAGAAGCCGATGTTACCAATATCTGATCATCTTTTTCTTTTTTAAAATGAAATTATTTTATTATGATGTACTAAAGTACACATCTCTAAATTCTTATTTGTTTTATTTATGGTTTCTTTTGCTATGCAGAAGACTTTAAGTTTAATTAGGTCCCATTTGTTTATTTTTGTTTTTATTTCCATTACTCTAGGAGAGAGATCTGAAAAAGATATTGTGATTTATGTCAGAGTGTTCTGCCTATGTTTTCCTCTAGGAGTTTTAATTATCCGGTCTTACATTTAGGTCCTTAATCCATTTGGAGTTTATTTTTGTGTATGGTATTAAAGAATGTTCTCATTTCATTTTTCTACATAGAGATGTCCATTTTTCCCAAGTCACTTATTGAGGAGACGGTCTTTTCTCCATTGTGTATTCTTGGCTCCTTTATCAAAGATTAATTGACCATAGGTGTGTAGATTTATCTCTGGGCTTTGTGTCCTGTTCCATTGATCTATATGTCTGTTTTTGTGTCAGTACCATACTGTTGTGATTACTGTAGCTTTGTAGTCAGGGAGCCTGATTCCTCCAGTTTGTTTTTCTTTCTCAAGATTGCTTTTGTTATTTGGAGTCTTTTGTGTTTCCATACAAATTTTAAATTTTTGGTTCTAGTTCTGTGAAAAATGCCATTGGTAATTTGATAGGTTTTGTGTTGAATATGTAGATTGTCTTTTGTAGTATAGTCATTTTGACAATATTGATTCTTTCAGTCCAAGAACACTGTATATCTTTCCATCTGTTCATGTCATCTTTGATTTCTTTCATCAGTGTATTACAGTTCTTGGAGTACAGGTCTTTTGCCTCCTTAGGTAGATTTATTTTCGGCATTTTATTCTTTTTGATGTGATGGTAAATGGGATTGCTTCCTTAATTTTCCTTTCTGATCTTTTGTTGTTAGTGTATAGGAATGCATATCAATATAAAATCCAAAGAAATGAAATTGTGTGTAATTTCTTATTAAATTTTATCAAGAACAATATCTGGATGGAATTAGGTATGCTTTAACTAATATGACCTAGGCTCAATGATAAACAAGAATACAATAAATGAGGAGAAGGCTTGAATAGACACAGTAACAGAGGGATGAAAAGTTTATGAATGATCAGTAAGATGTAAATCAATAAGCAGGTAAATAATCATCATGGAAATGCCGATTATTTATTTGAACTTTTTTTTTTTGTAGTTTTTACCGAATGTACTTTTCCTGTCCCAGGATCTCATCTAGTATTTCACATTTTATTTAGTTATCATATCACCACAGCCTCCTCTAGATTATGACAGTTTCTCAGACATTTCTGTTTTTGATGACCTTGAAAGTTTTGAGAACTACTGGTCAGGTATGTTGTAAAATATGTCTTAATATTGAATTGTCTGAAGTTATTGTCATGATTAGACAGTGGTTATGGGTTTTGAGAGGAATGCCAAAGAGGTAAAGTGTCATTCTCATCACGTCATGTGGAGGGTACATACTATCAACACATAGAAAAATAAAAATGCTATTTATGTTATTAAATTCCATTTACTTCCAGATCAGTTAACACTTGGGTTTTCTTGCACATAATACTTACTCAATCTCTACTTGATTTACCTCAATAACATGAGTTATTTAAAGACTAGTAAACAATTTCTTAGCATGAATAAATTAACCTCTTATTTTCAGTTTCATTGTTTCATGATTTGTTTGTTTAGTTTTTATTTTATTTTTACATTCTATGGAAATTCTCTAGGACAATGCTTAATAAAGCAGTGTCTTAGCGTGTGGCAGAAATATTGGTCTCAAATAAGCTTTTAGTTGCAAGGCTCAGAAACATCAACAGAAGCATCTGGTCAGAGGTTGGTTTTCTGGCATTGTGCTGAGACTGGCAGATTGGCATTTTCTAACCTTCATTATTCAGGTACCACTGGATTTTTGGTATGGGGTTGACAATGTTAAATACTGTTTTGGAAAAATAAATTTGCCTGGAGTTAAGTACATTGTATGCTAAAGAATGACACTAAGAAAATAAATTTAGTTGCTGAGGGACTTATCTTCTAAAAATTACATTTGTTCGTTTAACTCTGAGATTTTTAAGAGTGGGGAATTATAAAAAGTCGTTTTAATCTGATCATCTCTTTTGAAGGATGCTACAAATATCTGATCACACATGCACACTCCGCATGTATGTGCATACTTTCTCATCCCCATATGAAGTATGAAATATTTGGCCATACAAAGCAATATTAAAATAAAGGTGAAATTACTCTTTCATAGATCTTACTTTGCGATCTTAATTGTGATTTTATATTTTAAAATAAAGCACATTAACCCATATGAGATAGCATATCAAAATAGCTCAGTTGTGGAAAGGGCATTAATGTACTTTTCCAATCTATAACTTTAATGACCATAAGAGGATACACAGGATAGAGTAAATGCAAAGATAGGTGTAGTGTGTGGTTGAATAGCAGGCTTTCCAACATCAATCTGCCACCTCCTTCAATAACCTTTCGCCTGACAAAGCTTTAGTTTAACTGGCCTTAAATCTCAGTTCTCTGCAGGTGGCATGGATCATTGCCAGGAGCATCTCCTCTTATTAATACAGTCAGCTGATACACTTTGACAGGCACTTATGCATATTTCAAAATATTGAAAGGGGTCAATCTCGGCTAAACCAGAATTTGCCTAATTGCTCTTGCTAGCTTCCCATGGGATATTAGACAGCAACAATGTGGGACGGAGCAGTATCAAGCTTTCCTAACAAGTTCTGCAGCTTAGTGACCCTGCTGACAAATGACCTTTCAACGCTCTACTGTCAAATACCTAAATAGCAACTCTTCCCTCAGCATGAAATGTTAGGTTCATTAGGAGTGTGAAACTTTATGGAAATCTCTAATGGGGTTTTGAGTTTTCAGCAAGATGAATTATCACTTAGTTAAATATCACCTCCCCTCATACCCCATCTCCACTGCTTCAATTATAATTTTTCTAAAACCATAACACTCAAGGCAACACGTGCTTACCTAAAGCTTTTCCTCTAAAGATTCACTACATATGAAATTGCTTGTCACCTCACAGCTATAAGGTGAAGGTAGCAGAAATAAGCACATGGATCCTTTTAAAAGCAAAGAGGTATATTTAAAGTTACTGAAAGTTGCTCCCTAAAAAACATAAACAATCAACTTCATTGTTTTAACCATTAAAAGATTACTAATACACAAGTCCCTTTGTCAAACATACAAACAGGACTACAGTCACCATTGTAATTTGTAGACGTGAAAGGGTATCTCAAACACACACACAATCAAAATTTCACTAATTCCTTCTAGTTGTGGTTTGAGTTCATGAAGTTAGGTTGAACTTACGAAGTTAGGATTACAGAATATTCTCATAGTATAATTGGATTTATTAACTTAGTTCCATAACAAGAATGCAAATTAGCTTAACAGTGTTTTATAATAGACCCCTTTAGACTCAGTAGAATAGCTCTGCTGTTCTTGTTGTTTTCAAATGGTTGCTGCTAAGGCTATGTATCTTTTTATCTAGGTTAATGCTTTTCTTACACTATTATTAATACTATCAATTTGTTTAATGTATCTTCTTTTTAATAAACCTATTCTGATAGTGTGAAAGCCTTTTGCTTAAATGAGTTCTCTTAACTATTTCCACAGTAACACATGCCCTTTAAAAAAAATCCTTTCTGCTGCTTTTTATTAAAATGTGATTTATTTTCTCTAAGAAATGGGCATATTTGGTAAAAGAGAAAAATAATATACTGTAAAGTAGTTATGAAAAAGAAACGAAGGAAAAAGCAGCATATCAACTTCATATTTTGAAGTTTATCTTGTTTCTATTGCATTTATTAATAGTAAATGTAGGCCCATATGCAAATTTATGGTAAAATGCTGCCATTCTTGCTCTGGGAGGTGATCTGGTGATATAAGTATCCATAGATATATATCCATCTACATATATATACCCGCACATTTGTATGTATCCACATACATATACACACACTCACATACACTTAATATTGGGTTGGCCAAAAAGTTAGTTCGGGTTTTTCTGTAACATCTTACGGAAAAGCCTGAATGAACGTTTTGGCCAACCCAGTATATAAAACATATACGGTAGCCTACTATTGGTTTAGTTAATCTTTTAACATAATGAGCAAAAAGTGTATTTTAATGTGAAGTATTATAGATACTGGAGTTGTGGTTTAGGATTAGTCTCTCTTTATATTAGAGTATTGACATAGTGATTAGTATTGACAATAGTGAAATGGTAAATAAATGCCCAATCTGATTTTCTAATCATTGACCTGTATTTAAAAAGTGCCCAACAACCCACTGACCCTTTCAATTCTCTATTACCTGCCGTATTTTCTAAGCATCCTCTGTTAATTTAGAATAAACAATGATTTCGATAAAACTGAGAAATTTTCTTGTGAGGAGTCATTTCTTGCTAATTTACTGCTTCATCTCTTGAGAGAATTATGCAATTCTCAAGCCACTGAGCTGCCTTTTGCATTCCAACCAACCCTATACTTACAGAATGAGGGAAGAAAGGATAATCAGATAAATATGATGTTTAACTATTTCAGTGTATTTATAAGGATTTCTGTTGCATGGCAACTTTCATCTTCATTTAAAAAAGTTTTCTCCATTTGGATATTTTTCTCCTATTTGCTTAAATGAGATTTCTAAGTTTAATTTTAGCAATGCAACACATAGCCAAAGACATATACAACTGGGGTTCAGGTAAAAGAACAAAATGCCCCAGTAAGTTTACATTTCTGATAAACAAGGAATTTTTTTAGTATAAGTATGTCCCAAGTATTGTATGGTACATACTTATAATAAAAAAATATTACTTATTTACCAGAAATTCAAACCTAATTGGGCCTTCTCCCCTACCCTTTTTAAAAAAGTCACTGAATCTGGCATGGCACCTCTATAAAAGTGATCTCTGACATCATTGACAGATCATGATTCTTCTGTGTAAATTTCAACCCACAGAACAAAATACGTGAGGAATGATATTACCGCTAAAATGTTAGGACACGACACACATTCCTCATTTTATTGTCTCAGAGGCTGGTTGATTTCATTGAAAATGACCAGAGTCT
This sequence comes from Tursiops truncatus, assembly GCF_011762595.2. NCBI lineage: Eukaryota > Metazoa > Chordata > Mammalia > Artiodactyla > Delphinidae > Tursiops > Tursiops truncatus. The sequence goes on from NC_047045.1 coordinate 42,981,511, forward strand.
TCATTAACTGGATTATTAAATCCCAGTCAGGAGAAAGATATATGGGTATGAGTGATTTTTTAAAATATAAAAATCTAAACTAAACATCAAGTAAAAGCCTTCTTTTTTTTGTCCTTTTCTATTTTTTCTTTCCTTTTCCTTTTCTTCAGCTTTACATGAAGACCTTGCTGAAGGCTGGAGGCTGTCAGGTAGACATGAGAGGGGTCACCTTATCCCAGTAACAGGTGCCTCAGGCAGCCATAGCAACTTGACTCCAGGCACAGGGCTCTGGGCTCAGACCTGAACGTGATGGGCAGAGGCCCTGGGGATGGACCCACCAGGCAGTTGTGGCCCCTTAGTCCTGAGATAGCTCTGGAGCAAGGGGTTGCAAATAAAGTTTTTATGGTACTATTTTCTGGGTCCAGGGAGGATGAAGTCAGATCAACAACTATTCATCTATTTTAGACTTTATAATGAATATTCATACAAAGGTGGGATATCTGCCAAGCAGCCTGCCTGGTGATTAGGAGTCTAACAGAAGGACATTTTCTGCAGCAGCTGTTAAAATTAAGCTTGGAAATGAAAAATCCCATTACAGATAGCATTACTTTTTCACGTAGGACAGTGCATAAAGCTCCTAAAATAAAACTAAAGGTTCAAATCCATCTGTCTTAGTGTTGGCTGAGAGTTGAAAATGAAATGGCTTAAGTCAGAGCCATCTTGACAGGTCTGTGCTTTATGAGCACAGTCACTGTCTCCATGTTCCAGTTATATTCCAAAAGGCAGAGAGAAGAAATTATCCCTCTTAAGAGGGCAAATAACATTCCTCCCCTACTGTAAATTTTCTAATAAACTCTGTGAAGTATATTTGCATTGAGAAACAGAGCCCATTAATAATTACTATGATTCAGGAATTATTAATAATAATTATTAAAGTGGTACCTATGTAAAGCAAATTAGGATGATGTTTAAAACTCAAATGCCTTACTTGGCAATGTTATTTTTGTATAATATAGCCTGCTTATAGACAAACTTCTCATTTTCTAATGATATTAAAAGAGAAAACTTTTATTTTGCTTTGACGTTTGTAAACAGAAGTACTTTCTAGCTGCAAACTAGTTCTCATTGTATCCTGTCAATGATTCAACAGGAGACATACACACACACACACACACACACACATATATGCACGTGCAGAGGGGAGGGAATAGTATATAAATTTGTAATTATTAGAAAGAAGAAAATTGTGACTTTTAATATGTAAAAAGTATCTAATGAAGGTTTGCAAGTGAACATGCATGGTATCCCAGTGCTAAAACAGAAATCCAGCCATCCACTTATGACCGTGTGCTTGTACATATTCACTTATTATGACTATTGAACATGATTGCACTTTTTGAATCACATTAAACACCTTTATCAAATATTTCTGTCATTGTTATTCCTCTTATGGGAATTATGTTTTGTTCTATCCTACCATATAACTTTATAATAAACTCTAGATTGTAGGCTCTACTCATAAAAATATAATCCCCATTCCATTGAGAGAACAGATCCAGCTCCATTTTACTTCATTGTTTATAAGTCAGATACATTCATTATTATCATTCATATGTAGATCCAAGAAGAGTCCTTGTAGGTCCTTTGATTTTCATAATAAATATCAGTGCTTTATAAGTGTGAAGTAAAAACTAATTAAGACAGTCTAGCAGCTCCTTAGTGTGCTAGAGTGTATCCTTCTTTTGAAAAACAGTGCCTACCTTGTTTGTTTTAATTGTATTGATAGTTGGTTTACAATATATATTAGTTTCAGGCGTACAACATAGTGATTTGATACCTTTATAGGTTATACTCCATTTAAAGTTATTATGAAATATTGGCTATACTCCCTGTGCTGTACAATATATCCTTTGTGCTTATGTATTTTATACAGAGTAGTTTGTACCTCTTAATCCCCTTCCCTTATCTTGCTCCTCCCCCTTCCCCACTGGTAACCACTAGTTTGTTCTCTGCATCTGTGAGTCTGTTTCTGTTTTGTAATATTCATTCTTTTGTTTAGATTCCACATGTAAGTGAAAGCATACAGTATTTGCATTTCTCTGTTTGACTTACTTCACTAAGCATAACACCTTCCAGATCCATTCATGTTTTTGCAAAGGGTAAGATTTCATTTTTTTTATGGTTAATATTACATTGTGTATATCTTGGCTATTATAAATAAGTGCCTGCCTTTTAATAAATGGAATGAGAATGAATATAGGGCTCCACCACTAAGTTGTGGGGTCTTTTGTTATGCAGCAACAGGTAATTGGAACAGACTTCTCCTCTACTAGAAACCACAATTGGTTCTAGAGCAGGGCAGTGTGAATGACACTGTGTGAATGACACCTCAACTACACAGCTTTTGACCTTCCATCCTCTGGGTGTGACTGGCCTTACTCCCAACAATTGGAAATATTCATATCTAGTTATAAGGTAGGAGCTGGAACAGACAATTCCCCTTCTGTTAAAAAAAAAAAAAAAGTTACTATTTGATTTTCTATTTGCTTTAAGTTCTGGCGCTCTCATGCCCTTACTACTTCTACTTAAGCTAGAGCTGTGCCTTTGGCTCTCAGATCAGCATTTGGAACTGGCTAGCTACTGCCAGACACACTGATGATCTGGCTGAAACTCCACATAATACCCATTCATAATTACCTTTCTCCTTGCTCAGCCTCTCTGATGGGTATGCACTGAAGCCAGAATACTACTAAAATACATTAAGACAGAAAAGAAGGTAATCAGCTTTGGATGCTGTCTTAGTTTGCTGGAGCTGCTATGACAAAATACCATAGACTTGGTCGCTTAAACGACAAACATTTCTCACAGTTCTGGAGTCTGGAAGTCTGAGATCAGGGTGTGAGTATAGCTGGGTTCCTAGGTGCACATGCAGAGAGAGAGACAGAGAGAGAGAGAGAGACAGACAGACAGACAGAGACAGAGAGAGACAGAGACAGAGACAGAGAGAGAGAGAGATAGAGAGACAGAGAGAGAGACAGAGAGATAGAGACAGAGAGACAGAGAGACAGAGACAGAGAGAGACAGAGAGACAGAGACAGAGAGAGACAGAGAGAGAGAGACAGAGACAGAGAGAGAGTGACAGAGAGAGAGACAGAGAGAGAGAGACAGAGAGAGAGAGAGAGAGAGAGAGAGAGACTTATAAATGGACTTATTCTCTCAAGAGGGTCAGACCCTCATGACCTAATCTAAATCTAATTATGTGCTGAAGCCCTTTCCTCCAAGTACTTATCACACTGGAGATTAAGACTTCAAGATATGAATTTGGGGGGATATAAATATTTAGTCTGTAACAGATGGTATGCAAGAGACTGCTGTCCTTAGAAAGGCCTGCTTGCAAGGTTGGCCCTTGGGTGATGTTGAAGAACTTAGATTTTGGGATTGCTCCAACCAATCCCTTACTCATAAGAGGGGCTCACTGCGCTTGAACTTTTTGAGCAAACAATGTGGTTTATGCTGAACAACTGCTTTCCTTCTGAAAGTCTGGAACTTTGGTATGTGCTCAAGCCGAGGGTGCCCATGTGACCAGCCCCTAGTGGAAACCCTGGGTAATGAGTCTCTAATGACCTTCCCGAGTAGACATTTCACACCTGTTGGCACAATTTGATGCTGGAGGAGTTAAGCATTTCCTGTGTGGCTCCACTGGAAGATGACTAATGGAAACATGCACCTGGTCTCCTCCAGACTTCACCCCACGTGCCTTTTCCCTTTGCTGATATTGCTTTGCATCTTTTCACTGTAATAAATCATTGATGTGACTGTGACTATATGCTGAGTCCTCCTGGTGAATCACTAGACGCATAGTGGTTTTGGGGACATCTGATGGCAAGTAGAGAACCAAAGAGAATCCCTCCCCCTCACCAGCCCTTCAGCAGACACACCAATATTCCAATTAAGACTGTTGCTAGAAAATTTTAAGATCTTTAATGAAAGGAGCTTTGGATTTTTTTATTAATTAATACCAGTAACATGCAAGTTTCAATGATTTATAGGCTTGCTTAACTTAACTGTCTTCATTTCTTGTCTGCTTTTCCTAACCTTGAATCACTCCTCAATCTACTTCAATGAGATTCTTTCTCAATCACTCTGCTGAAACAGCTCTGGTCCAGCTCACCCTCAGCCTCCATCCTGCCAATTGTCACTCCTCATCCTTCATCTTGCTCCCTCAGCATCATTCCCCTCTCTCTCCTTGAAATACTTTCTTCTTTGGGTATTGAAATACTTCCATTTCCTGATTTTCCTCTAACCCCTCTATCTACTTCTTTTCTGTCTCCCTCCCTAATTTTGCCTCCTATTTCAAAGCTTCAGATGTTGGAATGGCTTGGCTCTGAGCCGCCTTCTGTTCTTTATTTAGACACTCTTCCTAGTCTCATGGCTTATAGTCTCATGGTTTTAAATATCACCCATAAACCGATACCACTAAAATTTACATCTCCGCATTGAATTCTCCCTTGAGCTCCAGACTCTTATATGAAACCACATAGTCTGGCTCTCTGCTTAGAAGCATAAAGGCTTTCAAACTTGGAATGCTCAAAGCAGGATTCCTGATTCTTTGTCCCAGTTTTCCTATCTCTGTCCAAATCTCCTATCTTCCTTTCTTGATAAATGCCATTTATCAGGGACATTTAGCATCTGCTCTGCTTCAGGAGCTACCCATCATTTTTATTCTTAGTAATCAGGGTTCCACTCAAGAACATCACCACGTAGTTCTTTGGCTCCAGTGGGGTTCAGGTGTCTGTATTGTACCCAAAAACTCCTGATTGGGACTCTTTAAACCCATGCTCTTAAACTTTTGTGAGGATACAAGACTCTTTGAGAATTTATAACTATAAACCCACTTGGTAAAATAAATGTACCCACATAAATAAAGCTGTATATATATGTTTTATATATTAATTTATCTATTATATATTTATATAATTATAATGTATATATGTCTAATGGATATATAAAATTTCAAATGCATTAAAAGATGATATGGAAAAAGAATCAAAATCATAAGAAAGGATAGTTTAGGTATGCTAGAGTAACAAGTTAATTCCAAAAATCTGTGTTTCCTTTGCTTTGCTTTCACAGGATACATGTCCACTGCTGTGTTTGGCACTTGTCTCTTATACCACACTTTCAATATGTAATTACAATCTGCTCTAAGCCTAGTCTTAGCCACTATCATCTCTTGCCTGATTGGCAAGAGCCTTATAATGGTCTCCCTGCTTCCATCATTGTCCCTAACCATAATCAGTTTTTGTTACTATGGAGTATAGAGTAGGGGGTAGGGGAGTGAGTGCAGAAAGTAGACTGTATGAATGAGAATCTTGGACCTGACCTGACCTCTAACTAGCTCTGTCAATTACCTTATCTTTAAAATGATGACCATTATAGTATCTATTATAGAGTCATTGTGAAGATTACATAGATTGATATATGTAAACATAAAACATTTGGATAGCATCTAGTACAAGAAACACAATGTTAGTAATTATTATTACGGTATTATTCAGGGTTCTCCTGAAAAACAGAACCAACAGAATATATAGACACATATTTAGAAAGAGATATAAGGAATTGACTCACATGATAATGGAATCCGAAAAGTCCTGAGATCTGCAGTCCACAAGCCAGAGACCCAAGGGAGCCAATAGGTAGCACCTAGTACAAGAAACAGTCAATGTTAGTAATTTTTATGGTATTGTTCCAGTCCAAGTTCAAAGGCCTGAGGACTAGGTGAGCTAATATTAATAGTTTAAACTTCAGTCCAACTTCAAAGACCTGAGAACCAGGAGAGCCAATAGTGTAAGTTCCAGTCTGAAATCTGACAGGCTCAAGACCTAAGAGGAGCTGATTTTTCAGTTCCAGTCTTAAAGCAGGAAAAGACTGATGTCCCAGATCAAACATTCAGGCAGGAGTTCTTTCTTACTCAGCCTTTTTTTATTTTATTCAGGTGTTTAATTGATTAGATAATTGCCACCCATATCAGGGAAGGGAATCTTCTTTATTCAGTCTACCAATTCAAATGTTAATCTCATCCAAAAACACTCCACAGAACTCCCAACACTGAATTCTCCCTTGACTAGATCATTAGGTGCCCAGAATAATGTTTGACCAAATGTCTGGGCACCTAATGGTCTAGTTAAATTGACACATAAAATTAACCATCACAATTACGATTATTATTAATCCACTCCTCAGCTTGAGTCAGCTTTTAAAAGTGTAAATCCAATCACATCACTTCATTTCCTAATCTAAGTCCTCCAACAATCTCCCATCACATTCCCTACACACAGACACACGGACACAGACACACACACACACCTCTGGCTCTGTCAAAGAGTCCCATCTACACTGATGTCACAGGCTTCTTCAGCCAGGTTCTTTATAGTTAGATATCTCAGGTTTATCAGATGCTCCTCTACAAGGCCACCCCTTCAATGCCCATTGACCACCAACTCCGAGAAATCACACCAAGCTTTCCGAGTTGCCTCTTCAAATCATTTCTCACTACTCTTGAGGCATAAAAAGACTAGCACCACCCCCATGAGACCACAGCACCTCCATGTTTCTCCAAATAAATCCTCTCTTAAGCCTTCAACTTCCATAATTAAATTATTGGTCTTTGTTTATATAGCCAGGAGGTGGATGATGTGTTGAGTTCTTGGATACTTGGACACTTTCTTTGCAAGTTCTGCAGATGGTCTAGCACTTTACTATAGAATAAGGGGTCAGTTATCATCTATTCTCTTGAGACCCCAACCAAAACTGATAAACAAAGGGTCCCATTTTATATCTTATTATATAAGCATTGCCACATTCTTTCCAAAGTGGATATTTTTCACTGTCACCAACAGTATTTGAAGATGTCCATCCTCACCAGTATTGGATGCTTTTATTTGTCAACTCTATACTTCATTAATAGCTAAAAAACTACTAATAGAAATATCCCACTTCTTTTATTATTTATGTATACATATGACCTCTTTGTCTAAAGTATGTACAGTGTTTACATATTTATATATAATTTAAAAGTATAATACCAATGAGCTTAGACAATTTTTCATTTCTTTTATCTTTTAAGTTATGTTTATAACTTAAACATGATTTTTAACCAAAGACAAAATAATTTAAGTGCTATATCCAGTTACTTATGCTAGTCTTGGCGTGTCTTTTGTGTGCTTGTACGAAATACATACATTTCCTTTGTAAAACTTCCAGAAATTTATTTTCAATATTTTCTTTTTTAACTTATTATTTTTTTTTATATCACCATAGTTTATTTATAAAAACTGAGAAATTAACAGTGGTATAAAACTACTAAAGGAAGTCTGGACTTCCTTGATATTTTATCAATAGGTTTGCCAACTAAGGTCATTTTTCTTTTCCAACATTCCAGGACACAACATTACATTTATTTGCCATATGTATCACATAATTTTTTTGCTAATAATAAATTACCACATAATTTAGCATCTTAAAATTACACACATATTGTCTCAAAGTTTGTGTGGGTGAAGAATCCAGATGTAGATAATGTGCAAGGATAAAGTTTCAACAGAAGGCTCAAGGAAGATTACCCTTCCAAACTCACATGATGGTTAGAATTCAATTACCTGCAGTCTGTTGGACCAAGGGCCTCTGTTCCTTACTGGCCATTGTCTAGAGGTTGCATTCAGTTCCTTGCCATGTGGGAAAGTCACAGTTCCTGCCCACACACATAAGCAGGGATTAGAACACAAAGTGGTATACCAAGAAGTGGGGATCATCGGGTACCATCTTAGAGTCTACCCGCTACATCAGGTATTCTCCCAACCTGCAACACTTTCTCAGTCTTCACTTATTTTTCATGCACTTTACCCTTTTGAAAAGTACTGGTCAAATATTGTGTAGAATGTTCCAAAATGTGGATTTGTCGCATGTTTTCTCATGATTATGCTAGTGATATGGATTAATTTATACACTTATATTTATCTAAGTTTGAAGATGAGCAAAGCTGAACAGTATGTTATTTGGAAATAGAAATGTAGAGAGAAAAATAAGAAGAAGTAGTAAAGGAATGATGAATAGAGACTTCAAAATAATAATAAATAACACCTTCAGTGGGTAGGGAAGAGGATGAAGTTGGGGATATGCATACAGGGAATATTACAATATTGCTAATGTTCTTTATATTAAGCTCAGAAATGACTTCTCAAAAATAAACTTTTAAAATTTAAAACAGTTTTAGATTTATAAAACAGTTGTGAAGACAGTACAGAGATATATTTCAGAAATATACATACACCCGACACACATTTTCACTTCATCATTTTTTTTTTTCTTGTGTTACGCGGGCCTCTCACTGTTGTGGCCTCTCCCATTGCGGAGCACAGGCTCCGGACGCGCAGGCTCAGCGGCTATGGCTCGCGGGCCTAGCTGCTCCCATGTGCCCTGCATCAGCAGGCGGACTCTCAACCACTGTGCCACCAGGGACACCCCACTTCACCTATTTAACCATCCTCTTTCTCAAGCCCCTGGTAAACACTAATCTGCTTACTATCTCTATAGTTTCCCCTTTTCCAGTGTTATATAAATGGAATCACACAATATATGGTCTCTTCAAACTTCTTCTTTCCTTTAGCTGAATGCCTTTAAGACTTGTGAAGTTTATCTCACTGTGCATAAGTTTGCATTTCCCTAATGGTCAAAGGTTTTGAGAATCTTTTTATGTGCTTACTATATGTATATATCTTCTTTAGAGAAATATCTATTCAAATTATTTAACTATTTTTAATTGGAATATTTGATTTTTTAATTTTTGAGTTGTAAGAGTCCTTTATATATTCTGGATAAGACACTCTTATCAGCTTTATAATTTACAAATATTTTATCCCATTCTTTGGGTTGTCTATTCACTTTCTTGATAGTATGCTTTGAATCACAAAAGTTTTAAATGCTGATGAAGTTCAATTTATTTTTTCTGTCACTTGTCCTTTTGGTGTTATAAACTAGAAACCATTGTTTAACTGAAGGTCATGACAATTTACTCCTATGTTTTATTCTAAAGTTTTAGCTTTTATATTTAAGTCTATGTTCCACTCTGAGTCAATTGGTATATGGTGTGAGGTTGGAGTCCAACTTGCGTGTGGATATCCACTTGTCCTAGCAACATTTGTTAGAAAAATAATCCACATTGAATTGTCTTGGCAAACCTGTAAAATCAACTGGCCCAAATGTAAGGATTCGTATTTGGTAACTAAATTCTATTCCATCGATCTATATGTTTAGCCTTATGCTAGTGCCACAATGTCTTGATTATCATAGCTGTATGTGAATTTTGAACTCAAGAACGGTAAGTTGAGTACTCCAAATTTTGTTCCTTCTCAAGGTTATTTTGATTATCCTGGATTCCTTGCATTTTCAATTAATTTTATATCAGCTTGTCAATTACTGAAAAAAAGAGGCAACTGGAATTTTGACACAGATTCATTGAATCTGTTGCTCCATTTGGAAAGTAGTTACCTTAACAGTATTAGGCCTTCTGATCAATGAACCTGGGATTTTTTTCCCATTTATTATGTCTTCTTTATTTTCTTTCAACAATATTTTGTAGTTTTCTATGTACATGTCTCATGCTTATTTTGTTAAGGTCATGCCTAAATATTTTATCCTCTTTGATGGTATTTTATTTTATTTTATTTTTTAGTTTACTCAGATTTTATTCTGTTGTGAGGATGGAAGTGACAACTCCTGAGCTCTTTTTTTTCCCCAAAACTCACACACACACATAGAGATAAATAAACTGACACCAAGCATTGTAAATGGATGACCACAACAAAAGCAACAATGATTGCAATTACCAAATGCGAAACATGCTCATACTACGTCATGATATTGACATTCAGTCCAGTAATCCTCCACTGTAACAGCTCCTTTACTTTGCAGTGAAAATTGATTTGTATATTTTTTGCCTCTGAGTCCTTGTGGGATTTTTTTTTTTATTCAAACAGAAAGTCACCAAAATTATAATCATCCTCATCAGTTCACTCAGTCCCATGTAATTCTTTTTTTTTATCTTGATCTTTTGTTAGCATTTTTATGAATTCATCAGTTTTCCATTAGAGTTCTGAAAATGCATATTCATTTCTGTTACCAGAAACCTGTACTTGTCAGTCTTTTCCATGAATTCCTTGAAGATGAAACCCTTTTATAGGAACATTTTTGCGAAAGCATCAGAGTACACCCAGAACTGTCTGTAAATGACAAAAGACTTAAAAATGACCATGGTTAAAGATTTGATGAAAGTTCATAATAATGCAATTGACAAGGAAATGTAGTTACTTCTGAGATATACATTTTAAAGTAATAACTTGAATTATGACTTATAACATTATACCAAAACATATAAGATTTTTAGAAATTTCATGTAATGTGTGGAACATTTATATTAACATATTTCCATACAAATAACCCAAAGAAAGCTTAGTATTAGTTCTTTTGTTTGTTTGTTTTTTTATACTACAGGTTCTTATTAGCCATCAGTTTTATACACATCAGTGTATACTTGTCAATCCCAATTGTCCAATTCAGCACACTACAATTGCCACTCCACCGTGGTTTTCCCCCCTTGGTGTCTATACGTTTGTTCTCTACATCTGTGTCTCAACTTCTGCCCTACAAACCGGTTCATCTGTACCATTTTTCTAGGTACCACATACATGAGTTAATATACGCTATTTGTTTTTCTGACTTACTTCGCTCTGTATGACAGTCTCTAGATCCATCCATATCTCAACAAATGACTCAATTTTGTTCTTTTATATGGCTGAGTAATATTCCTTTGTATATATGTACCACAACTTCTTTATCCATTCGTCTACTAATGGGCATTTAGGTTGCTTCCATGACCTGGCTATTGTAAATAGTGCTGCAATGAACATTGGGGTGCATGCGTCTTTTCGAATTATGGTTTTCTCAGGGTATGTGCCCAGTAGTGGGATTGCTGGATCATATGGTAATTCTATTTTCAGTTTTTTAAGGAACCTCCATACTGTTCTCCATAGTGGCTGTATCAATTTACATTCCCACCAACAGTGCAAGAAGGTTCCCTTTTCTCCACACCCTCTCCAGCATTTGTTGTTTGTAGATTTTCTGATGATGCCCATTCTAACTTGTGTGAGGTGATACCTCATTGTAGTCTTGATTTGCATTTCTCTAATAAATAGTGATGTTGAGCAGCTTTTCATGTGCTGCTTGGCCATCTGTATGTTTTCATTGGAGAAATGTATATTTAGGTCTTCTGCCCACTTTTGGATTGGGTTCTTTGTTTCTTTAATATTGAGCTGCATGAGCTGTTTATATATTTTGGAGATTAATCCTTTGTCCATTGATTCATTTGCAAATATTTTCTCCCATTCTGAGAGTTGTCTTTTCATTTTGTTTATGGTTTCCTTTGCTGTGCAAAAGCATTTAAGTTTCATTAGGTTCCATTTGTCTATTTTTGTTTTTATTTCCATTACTCTAGGAGGTGGATCAAAAAGACCTTGCTGTGATTTATATCAAAGAGTTTTCTTCCTATGTTTTCCTCTAAGAGTTTTATAGTGTCCCGTCTTACAGTTAGGTCTTGAATCCATTTTGAGTTTATTTTTGTGTATGGTGTTCGGGAGTGTTCTAATTTCATTCTTTTACATGTAGCTGTCCAGTTTTCCCAGCACCACTTATTGAAGTGACTGTCTTTTCTCCATTGTATATCCTTACCTCCTTTGTCATAGATTAGTTGACATTGGTGTGTGGGTTTTCTATCTTGTTCCATTGATCTATGTTTCTGTTTTTGTGCCAGTACCATATTGTCTTGATTACTGTAGCTTTGTAGTATACTCTGAAGTCAGGGAGTCTGATTCCTCCAGCTCCATTTTTTTTTTCCCTCAAGACTGCTTTGGCTATTCGGGGTCTTTTGTGTCTCCATACAAATTTTAAGATGATTTGTTCTAGATCCGTAAAAACTGGCATTGGTAATTTGACAGGGATTGCACTGAACCTGTAGATTGCTTTGGGTAGTAGAGTCATTTTCACAATGTTGATTCTTCCAATCCAAGAACATCGTATTTCTCTCCATCTGTTGGTATCTTTAATTTCTTTCATTGGTGTCTTATAGTTTCTGCATACAGGTCTTTTGTTTCCCTAGGTAGGTTTATACCTAGGTATTTTATTCTTTTTGTTGCAGTGGTAAATGGGAGTGTTTCCATAATTTCTCTTTCAGATTTTTCATCATTAGTGTATAGGAATGCAAGAGACTTCTGTGCATTAATTCTGTATCCTCCAACTTTACTACATTCATTAATTAGCTCTAGTAGTTTTCTTGTGGCATTTTTAGGATTCTTTATGTATAGTATCATGTAATCTGCAAAGAGTGACAGTTTTAATTATTCTTTTCCAATTTGTATTCCTTTTATTTCTTTTTCTTCTCTGATTGCCGTGGCTAGGACTTCCAAAACTATGTTGAATAATAGTGATGAGAGTGGACATCCTTGTCTTGTTCCTGATCTTAAGAGGAAATGCTTTCAGTTTTTCACCATTGAGAATGATGTTTGCTGTGGGTTTGTCGTATGTGGCCTTTATTATGTTGAGGTAGGTTCCCTCTAGGCCCACTTTCTGGAGAATTTTTATCATAAATGGGTGTTGAATTTTGTCAAAAGCTTTTTCTGCATCTATTGAGATGATCATATGGTTTTTATTCTTCAATTTTTAATATGGTGTATCACATTGATTTGCAAATATTGAAGAATCCTTGCATCCCTGGGATAAATCCCACTTGATCATGGTGTATGTTCCATTTAATGTGTTGTTGGATTCTGTTTGCTAGTATTTGTTGAGGATTTTTGCATCTATATTCATCAGTGATATTGGTCTGTAATTTTCTTTTTTTTGTAGTATCTTTGTCTGGTTTTGGTATCAGGGTGATGGTGGCCTCATAGAATGAGTTTGGGAGTGTTCCTTTCTCTGCAATTTTTTGTAAGAGTTTGAGAAGGATGGGTATTAGCTCTTCTTTAAATGTTTAATAAAATTCCCCTGTGAAGCTATCTGATCCTGGACTTCTGTTTGTTGGAAGATTTTTAATCACAGTTTCAATTTCATTACTTGTGATTGGTCTGTTCATATTTTCTGTTTCTTCCCAGTTCAGTCTTGGAAGGTTATACCTTTCTCAGAATTTGTCCATTTCTTCCAGGTTGTCTATTTTATTGGCATAGAGTTGCTTGTAGTAGTCTCTTAGGATGCTTTGTATTTCTGCGGTGACTGTTGTAACTTCTCCTTTTTCATTTCTAATCTTATTGACTTGAGTCCTCTCCCTCTTTTTCTTGATGAGTCTGGCTAAAGGTTTATCAACTTTGTTTATCTTCTCAAAGAACCAGCTTTTAGTTTTATTGATCTTTGCTATTGTTTTCTTTGTTTGTATTTCATTTATTTCTGCTCCGATCTTTATGATTTCTTTCCTTCTGTGGACTTTGGGTTTTGTTTTTTCTTCTTTCTCTAGTTCCTTTAGGTGTAATGTTAGATTGTTTACTTGAGATTTTTCTTGTTTCTTGAGGTAGGCTTGTATAGCTATAAACTTCCCTCTTAGAACTGCTTTTGCTGTATCCCATAGGTTTTGGATCATCATTTTCATTGTCATTAGTCTCTAGGTATTTTTTGATTTCCTCTGATTTCTTCAGTGATCTCTTGGTTATTTAGTAACGTATTGTTTAGCCTCCATGTGTTTGTGTGTTTTACGTTTTTTTCCCTGTAATTCATTTGTAATCTCATAGTGTTGTGGTCAGAAGAGATGCTTGATATGAGTTCAATTTTCTTAAATTTACTGAGGCTTGATTTGTACCCAAGGTGTGATCTATCCTGGAGAATGTTCCGTGCACACTTGAGAAGAAAGGGTAATCTGCTGTTTTTGGATGGAATGTCCTATAAATACCAATTAAATCTATGTGGTCTATTGTGTCATTTAAAGCTTCTGTTTCCTTATTCATTTTCATTTTGGATGATCTGTCCATTGGTGTAAGTGAGGTGTTAAAGTCCCCCACTATCATTTCGTTACTGTTGATGTCCTGTTTTATAGCTGTTAGCAGTTGCCTTATGTATTGAGGTGCTCCTATGTTGGGTGCATATATATTTATAATTGTTATATCTTCTTCTTGGATTGATCCCTTGATCATTATGTTGTGTCCTTCCTTGTCTCTTTTAACAGTCTTCATTTTAAAGTCTATTTTATGTGATATGAGTATAGCTACTCCAGGTTTCTTTTCATTTCCATTTGCATGGAATATCTTTTTCCATCCCCTCACTTTCAGTCTGTATGTGTCCTAGGTCTAAAGTGGGTCTCTTGTAGACAGCATATAGATGGGTCTTCTTTTTGTATCCATTCAGCAAGCCTGTGACTTTTGGTTGGAGCATTTAATCCATTCACGTTTAAGGTAATTATCAATATGTATGTTCTTATAACCATTTTCTTAATTTTTTGAGTTTGTTTTTGTAGATTCTTTTCTTCTCTTGTGTTTCCCACTGAGAGAAGTGCCTTTAGCATTTGTTGTAGAGCTGGTTTGGTGGTGCTGAACTCTCTTAATTTTTGCTTGTCTGTAAAGCTTTTGATTTCTCCATCGAATCTGAATGAGTTCCTTGCTGGGTAGAGTAATCTTGGTTGTAGGTTCTTCCCTTTCATCACTTTAAGTACATCGTGCCACTCCCTTCAGGCTTCTAGAATTTCTGCTGAGAAATCAGCTATTAACCTTATGGGAGATCGCTTGTATGTTATTTTTTGTTTTTCCCTTACTGCTTTCAATAATTTTTCTTTATCTTTAATTTTTGCCAATTTGATTACTATGTGTCATGGCATGTTTCTCCTTGGGTTTATCCTGTATGGGACTTGCTGCGCTTCCTGGACTCGGGTGGCTATTTCCTTTCCCATGTTAAGGAAGTTTTTGACTGTAATCTCTTCAAATATTTTCTCTGGTCCTTTTTTTCTCTCTTCTCCTTCTGGGACCCCTATAATGTGAATGTTGTTGCATTTAATGTTGTCCCAAAGGTCTCTTAGGCTGTCTTCATTTGTTTTTATTCTTTTTTCTTTAGTCTGTTCTGCAGCAGTGAATCCCACCATTCTGTCTTCCAGGTCACTTATCCGTTCTTATCTTATCTGCCTCAGTTATTCTGCTATTGATTCCTTCTAGTGTAGTTTTCACTTCAGTTATTGTATTGTTCATCTCTGTTTGTTCTTTCATTCTTCTAGGTCTTTGTTAAACATTGCATCTTCTCGATCTTTGCCTCCATTGTTTTTCCGAGGTCCTGGATCATCTTCACTATCATTATTCTGAATTCTTTTTCTGGAAGGTTGCCTATCTCCACTTCATTTAGTTGTTTTTCTGGGGTTTTATCTTGTTCCTTCATCTGGTACATAGCCCTCTGCCTTTTCATCCTGTCTATCTTTCTGTGAATGTGGTTTCTGTTCCACAGGCTGCAGGACTGTATTTCTTCTTGCTTCTGCTGTCTGCCCTCTGGTGGATGAGGCTATCTAAGAGGCTTGATGGGAGGGACTGGTGGTAGGTAGAGCTGACTGTTGCTCTGGTGTGCAGAGCTCAGTAAAACTGTAATCCACCTGACTGTTGATGGGTGGGGCTGGGTTCCCTCCCTGTTCGTTGTTTGGCCTGAGGCAACCCAACACTTGAGCCTACCTGGGCTCTTTGCTGGGGCTAATGACAGACTCTGGGAGGGCTCACGCCAAGGAGTACTTCCCAGAACTTCTGCTGTCAGCGTCCTTGTCCCCACGGTGAGCCACAGCCCCTGCCCCGCCCCCTACCGCCTCTGCAGGAGACCCTCCAACACTAGCAGGTAGGTCTGGTTTAGTCTCCCCTGGGGTCACTGCTCCTTCCCCTGGGTCCCGATGCACACACTACTTTGTGTGTTCCCTCCAAGAGTGGAGTCTCTGTTTCTCCCAGTCCTGTCGAAGTCTTGTGATCAACTCCCACTAGGCTTCAAAGTCTGATTCTCTATGAATTCCTTCTCCTGTTGCTGGACCCCCAGGTTGGGAAGCCTCACATGGGGCTCAGAACCTTCACTCCAGTGGGTGGGCTTCTGTGGATGTGTTCTCCAGTCTGTGAGTCACCCACCCAGCAGTTATGGGATTTGATTTTACTGTGATTGCGCCCCTCCTACCATCTCATTGTGGCTTCTCCTTTGTCTTTGGATGTGGGATATCTTTTTTGGTGAGTTCCAATGTCTTCCTGTCGATGACTGTCCAGCAGCTAGTTGTTATTCTGGTGTTCTCGCAAGAGGGAGTGAGAGCACGTCCTTCTACTCCGCCATCTTGGTTCCTCTGTTATTTTTTAATGATCAAAAATTATTGTGTGTGTACAAAATTGTTTATCTTTTATTTGGATTTTATCCCATTATCTCTAATGTTAGATATTATGCCATTCCTAACATTTGATATTTTTAATTTCTATTTTCTTCTCTGTAATTTTTATATTTACCTTTTTGATTAATCTATATTTATTTGAAAACACTGAGGTAAAGATTTTAAAAGGATAAGCAGTTTTTTCCAACATCATTTATTGAATAATCCTGTCCTTCCACACTTGTGAAGTAGTTAATATGTGACTTTCCTATAAATGAAGCTATTTTGAGACTATTATTTTATTTTAGAAAGTACCAAAATTTTGTTTTGTTTTATTTTTATTTTTATAGGGGTATAGTAGATTTACAATGTTGTGTTAGTTTCAGGTGTACAGCAAAGTGAATCTGTTATACATATACATATATACACTCTTTTTTAGCTTCTTTCCCATATAGGCCATTATAGAGTATAGCATTCCCTGTGCCATACAGTAGGTCCTTATTAGTTATCTATTTTATGTATAGTAGTGTGTACGTGTCAATCCCAATCTTCCAATTTATCCCTCCCTGCCTTTTACCCCCCAATAACCATAGGTTTATTGTCTGCATCTGTAACTCTATTTCTGTTTTGTAGATAAGTTCATTTGTAGCCTTTTCTTAGATTCTACATATAAGAGATATCATATGATATTTGTCTTTCTCTGACTTCACTCAGTCTGACAATCTCCAGGTCTATCCATATTGCTTTAAATGGCATTATTTTGTTCTTTTTTTATGGCTGAGTAATATTCCATTGTATATATGGACCACATCTTCTTTATCCATTCCTTTGTTGATGGACATTTAGGTTGCTTCCATGTCCTGGCTATTGTAAATAATGCTGCCATGAACATTAGGGTGCTTGTATCTTTTTGAATTATGGTTTTCTCTGGATACATGCCCAGGAGTGGGATTGCTGGATCATATGGTAGCACTATTTCTAGTTTTTTAAGGAACCTCCATATTGTTCTCCATAGTGGCTGTACTAGTTTACATTCCCACCAACAATGTATGAGGGTTCCCTTTTCTCCACACCCTCTCCAGCATTTATTGTTTGTAGATTTTTTGATGATGGCAATTCTGGCTGGTGTGAGGTGATACCTCATTGTAGTTTTGATTTGCATTTCTCTAATAATTAGTGACGTTGAGCATCTTTTCATGTGTTTTTTAACCATCTGTATGTCTTCTTTGGAGAAATGTCTATTTAGATCTGCCCATTTCTGACTGGGTGAGTTGTTTTTTTGATATTGAGCTGCATGAGCTGTTTGTATAATTTGGAGATTAAACCCTTGTCAGTTGCTTCACTTGCACATATTTTTGCCCATTCTGAGGATTGTCTTTTTGTTTCATTTATGATTTCCTTTGCTGTGCAAAAAGGTTTGAGTTTAATTAAGTCCCATTTGATTTTGTTTTTGTTTTCATTACTCTAGGAGGTGGATTGAAAAACCATTATCAGTATTTTAAAACTATTATTGCCTTATAAAATTTGAAAACCTTTGCCATTGACTGTTGGTACTACAGTTAACCCTTGAACAACACAGGTTTGAACCACGGAAGTCCACTTCTATGCACATTCTTTTCAATAAACACATATATGTAGTGTAAATATATTTTCTCTTCCTTATGATTTTCTTAGTAACATTTTTTTCTAGCTTACTTTATTGTAAGAATTGAGTATATAATACATATAAATTATAGAACGTGTTAATCAAGTGTTTAGGTTATTGGCAAGGCTTCTGATCAACAGAAGTAGGCTATTAGCAGTTAGGTCCTTGGGGAGTCAAAAGCTATATGCGTATTTTCGACTGTGTGGGATGGTTAGCACCCCAAACCCCTGTGTTGTTAGAGAGTCAACTGTATAGAAAAATTAAGAACTAAAGGATTGTGTGTAGAAATGGGATCAGAATAATGGGCAACGTGAAGAAATCCAGTTGATAGAGTCAGAGTCAGCGTATGGACTTGCCATAATCCTGTGTTTTAAAAACTTATTAGAACTTTGGAGTTGGTTTTTCTTCAGCTGATTAGAACTCCCAACAGACAAATTTATTCTGTACCTTGTTGATTATCTGTGAAGCTCTGAATGGAAAATCAGTAGATGAATGCACTCAGTGATAGTCTTTATTTAATTTGTGTTCTTCTCCCCATCTCCCACCCCAACTACAGTTAAAGAACTTAAAGAGTTAGCTCCATACCAGTAAGATCCTCTATGCTATGGATAAAAGCTAAAAATGAAAGCCACGCTCTCTGTCAATACCCTTGGAATAATTTATAGAATAATTTACTGAAGGCTTTCAAGGAGGACTTGGGAAGTAGATTTAGCATGCTGATTCTGACTTTGAAGTATAAAATGGCACACTTGCTATCCCATTCCTTTTATCTCCTGATAGGTAAGAGTTATGAGTAAATTCAGACACCCAAATAAGAGTAATTAAAATGGAGACCAGAAAACAGGAGCAGAAATGAGCAAATTGTTTAATTTGGATTTGGGGTAGAATTCTTTTTGAAAAATAATCACTTCTCCCTTTAAATGAATACTTACAAATAGCTAGATTTTAGTGTTGGTACAGGAAATATTGGCTTAGTCTCAACTTCTCTATTAAGAAAAATGTGTAAAATTTAAAGTTTTGGCCATTTAAACACTTTCACTGTGTCATCACTAATCACTTGGCGTCTTAGGAAGACTAAAACTGATGATACAATGAAAAGTATTGGTATTAACTACCAGATATTTTGGGCCAATAGCTCTTGGGGTCCCAGAAGTGATTTGATTCCAAGGCCTGAAGCCTTTGGTAATTAGGGGGAAGAGGGGGATATGTGAGATAATTTTCTTTCTCTTTCACCCTGTTTCTCATGGTCATTTCATTTAAAAGACCCGGAAGTGTTCAAGTGGCTTTTTAGGTCCTCTGCAAAATAAGGATAGCTTTTGATGTATTAATGCACCAGAGTAATGCTTATAACACAGAAGAATAATGCATATTAGTGAAACCAAAGGCCAGGGAAAGAGGACTTGCCTTTGCTAATATCATTGCTAGCATCTCAAAGAAAGACAGTGATGCCCAGAGGAAGCCAATAATCCAGGCAGGTGTGTGCTTGTGGGTAACTGGACAGGAAGAGGAAGGAAGAAAAGGTGTCATAAAAGAAGGAGAAAAAGATAGGAAGAAGAGGGCACTTTGGATGCTTATGAGCAGGGACCTTGATATAACCAAAGGTCAGTCAAGTGGGAAAAATGAGAAATGTCTACAATATACTGGTTCTAACTGTATTCCTAATCATCTCTGCAGTAAGATGGAGTCCTTCCTGGTAAGGGACTAAGCCCTTGTACTTTAATTACCCTTCTAGACAAAGTCAAAATTACATTTAGTGCATGTACTACTTTCTTAGGGGATAACCGTGAACTTGCACATAGAGGCACTAGTGGATTTGGCTTTGAGATGCTTATAACACAGCTCATGATGGTAACTGATAAATTGAGTTTAAAACAACTGTCCCTTCAATAAAAAAGTTAAGCTAAATAGGATGGATATTTGTCAATGAAAATAATGTTGGTTGACTAAAGTTTTCCCATTTTAAAGTTCTCCTCTGACAAACTAGAGGCAGAGTCCCTAGTGCCAGAGAAAATCACACACATGAAGAAGTAGCTTCAAGCTTTTACCCAGAGAAGTGTCTTCCCAATTAAGGACGTAATACTAGCATGATGGCAGACATGACTATAGGTTTTGAAAATCTATCTTAAAGAAGAGATCCAGAAAAGTGATTGAAACATACTTACCTTTATTAGGATGCACTTTTTAGGCTAAGATGTTTTATGATACCAAAGCATTCCCATTTGTAGCACCAAAAATTTAGCATTAGCATTTTCTTTTTCCTTTCAACAGTGTTCTAGAATTTGTTATAACTTCAATATATTCCAAGTCATGTATCAACTTGGCATCTTAGTCTCTGTGAATTATGTGAAAAATGTAGTTTGATCCTAAGCAAAGATTGAATACATACTTCTTTCGTGTGGCTTTTCCTCTTGATTTATATTTCCTTTTTACAACAGATTTTGCTTTTTCAAATCACAGAATCCTTTGGACTGTTCATTTATTTCTTAGGAGCTCTCAGGATCATGTAAGAAATATTTATAGATTTATACAACTTCAGACAAAATTTAAAGAAATTAATGCTATATTCTCTCACTTAATATGTATTAGGTAGATTATTTTAATTCTGAAATTGATCTAAAGTGGCAAGAGAGAAATGCCTGCTTGTATGTTAACAAAATTATATAGCAATGGCATTATATAAGTATGCTACAATTAACTATATTGTAAGTCATAATTCACTATAACATAAACTAGATATTAAGGTTACTAAAGCAATTTTGTATAATAGGGAGATGGGTTCATTCAATGGTTTAGTTTTATGATTCACTATATTTGAATAAGAAAATAAACTCCCCAAATATACATACAGATAGATCTCAAATTCTACTTCCAGCCTGCTTGTCTGGGCAATTTAAAATTCCCTAAACTGGGCAACATAATCTGTTCTATATACACTATTTCAGCACGACAGAACAGAGAAAGGACAAATTTTCTCCCACCACTTTTGAGACAAGTGTCATCCCATTAAAACTATATGGCTCTTTTATTTTATTGTTTTCATGACACTACCCCCCACAGCTTTTATTTTATCACAGCCAGTGTGCTGGTTTTAGGTTATAAATAGCTGTAAATCTCTTTGGGACAAACTGAAACTTATTTTACCTATATTCTTAGAAAGCTCCATATGGCTAACTTTTGATGTGCTATTTTAATACTTACAGAGGGAATTGATACTATTGGAAAAAATATTTAAGCTATATAACTATACTTCATGGTTAGCATAGTTGGTTATTGAACCCTACCACCTTCATTCCTTGTGTCCTTCCGTGGTTAGGCACAGGAGAGAGAGAGAGAGAAATGCAGAGAGAGTTGAGGGAATTCTGCTATCCCACATTTCCTTGAAGTTGGATGGAAGGTCATTATTTTGAACTAATAATTGCCCCTTGGTTTCTCCAACTCTATTAAGCTCAATGGTCTGGTTTAATTTTCTTGGCTGGTCTTTCACTCTAAAAATACCTTCTTCTCTTTTTACTTTTCCTTCCCTGATAGGAACAGACAAGGTCTGATTTTAATCCACAGTACATAAAGTTACCAAAAGGAACCAATAACATTCTATTGGTGAAAAAGAAGAGTGTAATTGCATGGCACATGCAGTGTGGCCAGGCAGATTTTGATGATGTAATTACCAAATTTTACCTCTTCAGTTGGTGTAAAAACTAGGTCTTCAGGAATTAAGTATCCTTTTCACAGGAGATAAGAGGTAGATTTTAGAATGCCAACTTCTTTCTTACTAAACAACTACCTGTGTGTTGGTCTAAATCTGCCCTTAATGTTCTTAAAGGTTCTCACAGATGCTATCTTATGCTGATGCGTCTATATACCAGTTTTCTGTAGTAAAGTCCACATGCATAAAGCAGAGGAGCACAGGGGACAAGAACATGAACTTGATATCTTTTGTCATTATCAAAAATAGGCAGTGTGAGTTTAAAGCCAGAAAATACTGGCTTTTGCCAAAAAGAGAAAGGTACTCAATTGAATAAACCCATGGTTTGAAGAGAATGGAAAAGGAAAACATAAACATATTCCAATTTTCTCTTTATGTTGGCAGTCGTTTATGGATTTCTTTAATTTTTTTTTGATTTCTTTAATTTTTAAAAAATTCCAGGTCAATTTTATCTATAAAATTTTGTATTTTTCAAAATTCCATATCATTAAATAGTCATCACTCATTTCTTTTCAGCACATTAAAAAATAAATGTATAGTTTTATTTTAAACTTGAAGCTATTTTTTTAAAAATCCAAATTTTTGAAACTAATATTTCCCTTTGGTGTTGGGAATCAAATTACTTGCTTTCAGAAGTCTTCAGTAAAGTTCATACTTGAAAGACATATGGTGTAACATAAGTGTTTCCCTTGGGTTTTTGTTGTCTTCCTTTGTTTTCCAGACTTGTTCATTTCTCCTTTGTACTATACAAATATCAATCAATGCTTGCTGGGAGCAGAGCTGGTCAAATAGTGGTATGCATAAGGACTCCTGTAGGTGGCGCTACAATCCTGTGAGAATAATGAGAGAGCCACCAACAGGCCTACATTATGGTTTACCTAGATATTGATTTGCGAGTCCTTCAGATAAATGGAAGCACTAATAAAAATGTAGTTAAGTCTAAGCAAGAGTGATTTGTCCAATTTAAGGAAAAAGTGAGAAATTATGTTGAACAAATCTGGAAATAAATATAAGCATATACATCACATTTTAAACATCAACACCAAGGCTTTCCAATTTATCCTTCCTAGAACTCTTGGCAACCACAATTCTCACACATTGAAAAATGACAAAGGAATAAAAAAGCTGCACTGGCTTCCTCAACTGAGTTTTCAAAAGCATGGAAAGACATTATTTGTCAGTTTTATATATATATATATATATATATATATTTTTTTTTTTTTTTTTTTTTTTCTTTTCTTTTCTTTTTTTGGTGGTACGCGGGCCTCTCACTGCTGTGGCCTCTCCTGTTGCGGAGCACAGGCTCCAGACGCACAGGCTCAGCGGCCATGGCCCACGGGCCCAGCCGCTCCGAGGCATGTGGGATCCTCCTGGACTGGGGCACAAACCCGTGTCCCCTGCATTGGCAGGCGGACCCTCAACCACTGCGCCACCAGGGAAGCCCTATATTTTTTAAAAATTAAGTCTTTCTGGAAATACAAGACACTAAACAGGTCCTGTAATGAAATTACTGTATTTGCCAAGTAACTGAAATAGTTCCCATGTTAGCACTTCTAAAAGACTGATAGAATGTGGCAGATTAAAAAAAAAGAAAGATTATAACAGTTGAATAAAAGCCTTAAGTTCCTGATTTGTAATGCGAGGAAGCGGAGAAAAGTATCCTTTAGCATTTTCATAGACCTGGTACAGAAGGGAATGGGAACATGCAGTTTACAGCAGGGTTTCTCAGTCTTGGTGTTACTGACACTTGGGGACGATTATTCTTTGTTTACGGGGCTGTCCTCTTCATTGTAGAATGTTTAAAAGCATCCCTGACCTCTACCCACTAGGTGCCAGGAGCACTTCCCCCACCCTACCCCCAGTTGTGATGACCAAAATGTTTCCAGACATTGCCGCACGTTCCTTGGCAGACAAAATCACTCCTGGTTGAGAACCACTGGTGTAAAGTCATGTGTTTTTTTATACACAAAGGAGAAAATAATTTTAAGGAGTATCCTGGTGATAATCTATTCATGAAAATAGTGTGCTAGAGTTCATTTCCTAAATGATGACCTGGAGGACTTAGAAATTCTGTGCTTTTGTCATAGACATGGTAGTTCACATCTACCACTGGTATACACCCAAATACACAAACATTCCCGAATGATGTTTTTCTGTTTGAAATGAGAACATATTACCCTTTAAAAACTTATCAGGCAATAAAATGGTTAATGAAGTTCCTGCTATATTAAAACATCTACAGCAGAGATTGGAGACAAGATGGTGGAGTAGCAGGACTTGAGATCACCTCCTCTCATGAAAGCACCAAAATCACAACTAACTGCTGAACAACTATGGACAAAAAAACCCTGGAACCTACCATAAAAGATATTCTACACCCAAAGATGAAGAAGCTGCCACAGTGAGATGGTAGGAGGGGCACTTTCATGATATAATCAAATCCCATACCTCCTAGGTGGGTGACCCACAAGTTGAAAATAACTCTATCCCAGAGGTTATCCCACTGGAGTGAGAGTTCGGAGCCCCAGAGCATTTGGCTTTGAAGGCCAGTGGGGCTTGAGTGCAGGAGCTCCACAGGACTGGGGGAAACAGAGACTCCACTCTTGGAGGGTGCACACAAGGTTTCACATGCACTGGGACCCAGGGCAAAGCAGTGACTCCATAGGAGCCTTGGCCAGACGTACCTATGGGTCTTGGAGGGTCTCCTAGGGAGGCAGGGGTTGGCTGTGACCCACCATGGGGGCAAGGATACTAGTGGCGAAGGCTCCTAGGGAATACTGATTGGCGTGAGCTCTCCTGGAGGTTGCCATTTTGTCACAGAGACCTGGCCCCACCCAACAGCCTGCAGGCTCCAGTGCTCAGTGCCTCAGGCCAAACAACCAACAGGGTGAGAACACGCCCCACCCATCAACAGACAGTCTGCCTAAAGTGGTTCTGGGCCCACAGACACCTCTAGACACTCCACCTGACACAGCCCTGCCCACCAGAGGGACAAGATCCAGTCCCTCCCACCGGGAAGCCTGCACAAGCCCCTGGACCAACCTCACCCACCATGGGGCAGACACCAGAAGCAAGAAGATCTACAATCCTGTAACCTGCAAAATGGAGCCCACAAACAGAAAGTTAGACAAAATGAGATGGAAGAAAAATATATTCCAGATGAAGGAACAAGATAAAACCCCAGAAGAACAACTAAGTAAAGTGGAGATAGACTATCTGCCTGAAAAAGAATTCAGTATAATGATAGTAATGATAGTAAAGATGATCCAAGATCCTGGAAAAAGAATGGAGGGACAGACCGAGAAAATACAAGAAATGTTTAAGAGCTAGATGATTTAAAGAACAAACAAAGATGAATAATACAATAACTGAAATGAAAAATATACTAGAGGAATCAATAGCCCAATAAATGAGGCAGAAGAATGAATAAGTGAGCTGGAAGACAGATGGGTGGAAATCACTGCCGTGGAACAGAATTTAAAAAAAAAAAGAATGAAATGAAGGCCATCTAAGAGACCTCTGGGACAACATAAAATGCACCAACATTTGAATTATAGAGGTCCCAGAAGGAGAAGACGGAGGGAAAGGGCCTGAGAAAATATTTGAAGAGAAAATAACCAAAAACTTCCCTAACACGGGAAAGGTAACACTCAAGTTCAGGAAGCACAGAGAGTCAGATACAGGATAAACCCAAGGAGGAACATGCTGAGACACATATTAATCAAACTGACAAAAATTGAAGACAAAGAGAAAATATGAAAAAGAACAAATAACATACAAGGCAATCCCCATAAAGTTATCAGTGAATTTTTCAGCAGAAACTCTGCAGGACAGAAAGGAGTGGCACAATATATGATGAAAGGGAAAAACCTACAACTCAGAATACTCTACCCAGCAAGACACTCAGAATACTCTACCCAGAAAGGCTCTCATTCAGATTCCTTGGAGAAAACAAAAGCTTTACAGACAAGCAAGAGCTAAGAGAATTCACCACCACCAGACCAACTTTGCAACAAATCCTAAGGAACTTCTCTAGGCAGAAAAGAAAAGGTCACGACTAGAAACGAGAAAATTACTAGAAACAAGAAAATTATAAATGGAAAAGCTCACTGGTAAAGGCAAACATAAACTAAAGGTGGGAAACTGTCCACACACAAGTATGATATCAAAACCAGTGATTGTGAGAAGAGGAGAGTATAAATGCAGGATGTTGGAAATGCATTGGAAATTAAGAGACTAGCAACTTAAAACAATCTTGTATATATATAGGCTGCTATACCAAAACCTCATGGTAACCACAGACCAAAAATCTACAGTAGATAGACACACAAAAAAGAAAAAGCAATCCAAACACAATACTAAAGATAGGCATCAAATCACAAGAGAACAAAAGAGGAAGAGAAGAAAAAAGACCTACAAAAACAAATACAAAACAATTAACAAAATGGCAATAAGAACATACATATCAATAATTACCATAAATGTAAACTGATTAAATCCTCCAACCAAAAGACATAGACTGGCTGAATGGATACAAAAACAAGACAGGTATAGATGCTGTCTACAAGACCCACTTCCAATCTAGGGACACATTCAGACTGAAAGTGAGGGGATGGAAAAAGGTATTCCATGCAAATGGAAATCAAAAGAAAGCTGGAGTAGCAATACTCATAGCAGACAAAATATAATTTAAAATAAAAACTGTTTACAAGAGACAAAGAAGGACACTACATAATGATCAAGAAATGAATCCAAGGAGAAGTATAACAAATGTAAATATATATGTACCCAACCTAGGAGCACCTCAATATATAAGGCAAATGCTAACCGCCATAAAAGGAGAAACAGTAACACAATAATAGTGGGGGTCTTTAACACCCTGCTTTCATCAATGGACAGATCATCCAGACAGAAGATCAGTAAGGAAACAGAGGCCTTAAAGGACATGTTAGACCAAATCCATAATTCAAAAAGATACATGCACCCCAGTGTGCATTATATCACTATTTACAATAGCCAGCACATGGAACCTAAATGTCTATCGATGGATGAATGGATAAAGAAGATGTGGTACATATATACAATGGCATATTACTCAGCCCTAAAAAAGAAGAAATAATGTCATTTTCAGCAACATGGATGGACTTAGAGCTTATCATTCTTGTAAGGCCAACGGGCCCGAGGCAGGGGAACACAATCAGATTCACAGGTTGCATCAGACTGAAACTCTCCGGAGCACCCAGTTCCAGGAACTGACCTGGGGACTTTCCACCCGGCCCAGCCTTCCCACCTTTCGAGGGGCGGGACTAACGGTCCCCCACAATACCCGAAAAGACCCCCAAATAAGGAATACCCTGCACCCTCCCGGATTCACCACACCCCTTTCCCTTCTTCCCCTATAAATTCTGCCCAAACCCTCACCCGAGTGCAATTTCTCTGGCCCCTTTCTCTCAGACCAGTGAACCTCGCCCAGGAGCTCTCCCTAATAAAGCTCACTTGAAGCTTTCCTCTGTTTCACAGTGCCGTTTGTTAAGATCTGACCTTACCTTTGGTGCCGAAACCTGGAAGGGGTACCAAGCCCTGCGGGTTACGGTGCGGGCCGCTCCTCCCCTCCCCTCCCCCAGGAGACAACCAGGGAACCTCCACTCATCCACCCGATCTGGCAGAAAACGGGGTAAGTCCCCCTCGTTCCCTCAGACCCCCAGAGTCCCTACCCACCGGACTCCCTGTCCCTAATCGCCGCCACGTCAGGGACTCCGTCCTCTCTCCGGGCCTCAGGCAACTGTGGAGACGTCCCAATCGCCTGACCGCCCTCCGACCTGCCGTGAATTGGAGACTGAGACCAGGGATGCCTCTCTCCCTCTCCATTCACTCAGGGACAGACTGAGGGTCATGGGAACCTCACAATCGAAACCAGATTCTAAGCCGCCCCTGGGGTGTCTCCTAGCCAATTTTACAGCCCTCGGTTTCTCCCAAGATCTCCGTCGCCGACGGCGTATTTTCTATTCCACTGTGGCCTGGCCACAATATCCTCTAGACAATCAATCCAAATGGCCTCCTGAAGGGACTTTCGATTTTAACATCCTCCGTGATCTAGATAATTACTGCCGCAGGACGGGCAAATGGTCCAAGGTCCCCTATGTTCAGGCCTTCTGGTATTTACGCTCCCGCCCTTCCCTCTGCGTCGATTGTTCCACTTCCCAGATCCTTCTTGCCAAACAGACATCTCCTATATCCAAGCCCCTAATTTCCTTTGACGATGACCCCTCTCCACTAGCCGACCCACCCGAATCTCTCACCTCTCCCCCCTCCAGAGCTCCTCTCCAACCTCCACCCTACCCTGAAGCGGTCCCTCCTCCTCCCGAACCTGCTCCGGCCCCTCCAACCGCTCCCCCGCCTCCCTCAGTGGTTTCTCCTCCCATGCCCCTTGCTTCACCAATTAGTGCACATACACGGTCTCACGACTCCCAAGATCCAAATCTCCTCTGCCCTCTGAGGGAGGTAGCAGGAGCAGAAGGATTAGTTAGCGTTCATGTTCCCTTTTCCCTCCAAGATCTCTCTCAAATAGAAAAGCGATTAGGCTCCTTTTCTGCCGACTCTTCCCGCTACATCAAAGAATTTCGCTACCTCTCTCAAGCTTACGATCTAACCTGGCACGATATCTTTGTGATCCTGCCTTCTACTCTGACCCCTGACGAGAGGGAAAGAATTCAAACTGCTGCCCGAAACCATGCAGATCAGGTTCACCTTACCGACAACTCCATGCCTGTGGGAGCGACTGCCGTACCTGGCACCAATCCAGGCTGGACTTATCAGGATGGCCAGGATGGCCGTCGTAAACGGACCTCATGATCCAATGCCTCCTGGCTGGCATGCAGGCTGCCGCTCATAAGGTAGTCAACTTTGAAAAACTAAAAGAGATAACCCAAGAACCTAACGAAAATCCAGCTATCTTTCTCAATCGCCTTACAGAGGCCTTAACTCTCTACAACCGGCTGGATCCTGACACCCCGGCAGGGGCAGCGGTCCTAGCCACCCATTTTATCACCCAATCAGCCCCAGACATCCGAAAGAAATTAAAACAGGCAGAAGACGGCCCTCAAACCCCTATTCGAGATCTGGTAAAAATGGCCTTTAAAGTCTATAATGGCCGTGAGGATTTGGCAGAATCCAGCCGACAGGCTCGGATGCACCAGAAGGTGGCCCTCCAAATCCAAGCTCTTGTAGCCGCCCTAAGGACGGCCATCTCCCATGGATCACAGCATCCACGGGGTCTGCAAAAGGCAACCCTGCCGGGGGCCTGCTTCAAATGCGGAAAAGAAGGCCACTGGGCTCGCCAATGTCCCAATCCCCGACCTCCTTCTAAGCCCTGGCCCAGCTGCGGGCTAACGGGCCACTGGAAGAGTGACTGCCCTACGACTGGCCCTCCCTCAGCGTCTCCACGCGGGGGGCAGGCCGACCCAACGGCATTACCACTCGAACTGCTGGGATTGGCTGACGACTGACAGCGCCCAGACTCAAAGACCCCCATCACCCTCGCCGAGCCCAGGGTAACGCTACAGGTAGTAAGTCCATCTCATTTCTGGTGGACACGGAGGCTACCTATTCGGTCCTGCCTACTTATTCCAGGCCAGTTTCTCCTTCCCAGATCTCGGTCATGGGTATAGATGACAAACCATCCTTCCCACTCCAGACCGGTCCACTCCCATGTCATTGAAGGACTCCCTTTTACTCATTCCTTCTTAGTCATACCATCCTGCCCAGTTCCCTTGCTAGGCCAAGATGTCCTTTTCCACTTAGGGGCCTCCCTCCAGCTGGTTAGACTTGACCCTAAGGTCCCCTCCTCCCAACTCCTGCTTCCTCTTCTCAGCCTGTCTCTAGAACCCTCCCCCTCCTATCCCCCT
Organism: Tursiops truncatus; assembly: GCF_011762595.2. Lineage (NCBI taxonomy): Eukaryota > Metazoa > Chordata > Mammalia > Artiodactyla > Delphinidae > Tursiops > Tursiops truncatus. Next base: position 43,011,141 of record NC_047045.1, read on the forward strand.
CTTCCAATCACACCGAACCCAATCAATCCCCAAGTCTGGGATACTTCTAAGCCTATAATAGCAACACACCATTCCCCTGTCCTCATCCGCCTAAAGGACCCCTCCAAATTTCCATCAAGGCCCCAATTTCCCATCCCTGAGACTCACCTTAGGGGCCTACAACCTATTATCACCAGACTCCTAAACCAGGGACTCCTTATCCCCACTGACTCTCCCTGCAACACCCCCATCCTGCCTGTCCACAAGGCCTCTGGAGATTATCACCTGGTCCAGGACCTCCGACTAATCAATGAGGGCATAATTCCTCTCCACCCAGTAGTACCAAACCCATACACCTTTCTCTCCCATATCCCCCCATCCACAACCCACTTTACGGTTCTGGATCTCAAAGATGCCTTTTTCACTCTCCCCCTACATCCCGACTCCTATTTCCTCTTCGCCTTTACCTGGACGGATCCAGATACTCATACTTCCAGTCAGCTCACCTGGACAGTTCTTCCCCAGGGCTTCCGCGACAGTCCTCACCTCTCTTCGGTCAGGCGCTCGCACGGGACCTCACCTCCTGCTCCCTTACCCCCAGCACACTCCTTCAATATGTAGATGACCTCCTCCTTTGTAGCCCATCTCTCAGCCTCTCAAGACAACATACTGCAGATCTCCTCAATTACCTTGGCTCTCGCGGTTATTGGGCCTCCCCAGCCGAGGCTCAGTTATCTGTATCTTCTGTAACCTACCTGGGGCGCCACCTTACCCCTACCACAAAAGGTGTAACAGCCGATCGCACCCGGATTATCCGTGAACTCCAGCCTCCGGAAACAGCGGAACAAATTCTCTCCTTTTTGGGCCTTATAGGATTTTTCCGACACTGGATCCCTAACTTTGCTCTCCTCGCTAAACCCTTATATCTAGCCGCTAAAGAAACCCCTCAAGGACCCCTCACCTCACCTTCCGCCATTCGACAGGCCTTTCTCACCATCTGTAACGCTCTGATATCGTCTCCTCCCCCTTCTCTGCCCAACCCAAACCGACCTTTTCACCTTTTTGTGGATGAACGGGCCAGAATAGCCACTGGACTCCTTGCCCAGCCTGTAGGGCCTTCCTACCGCCCTGTGGCTTACCTCTCCAAACAGCTAGACCCAACCATTCGGGGATGGCAACCACGCCTTCGGGCCCTAGCAGTGGCAGCCGAACTGACCAAAGAAACACTCAAACTGACTCTGGCCCACCCACTAACCGTGTTTTCCTCCCACCGGCTGGTCGACCTCCTAGGCCACAAGTCTCTCTCCCTCCTGGGCCCCTCCCGCATTCAGGAGTTCCACCTACTATTCATTGAAAACCCAGCTATTTCTCTTGATCTCTCCCCTCACCTGAACCCGGCTTCCCTCCTGCCTATCTCTGGCACTGGGGGTTTTCCATCCCATTCCTGCCCTCATGTCATAGAAGCCTTCAAATCACCAAGAGAGGGACTCTTTGACACCCCTCTTTCAAATCTGGACTGCACTCTCTTTGTGGACGGTAGTTCGATACTCGGTCCTGACAGACGCCAACGGGCAGCCTACGCAGTGGTAACTATCTCAACTATTATCGAGGCTAACAGACTCCCAGAAGGAACGACCTCCCAAAAGGCTGAACTAATCGCACTTACACGAGCCCTTAACCTTTCCAAAGACCAAAGGGTTAACGTCTACACAGACTCTAAATATGCCTTTCTCATTGCACACAGCCACTCAGCACTATGGAGGGAATGCGGATTTCTGACCACTAAGGGATCCCCAGTAGTCAACGATTCCCTCATTGCAAAACTCCTGGAGGCCCTCCAGCTTCCTAAAGAAGTAGCAATTATCCATTGCAGGGGTCATCAACTCCCATCCAACCCAATAGCACAAGGTAACTCGAAGGCCAATTCCACGGCCTGAAAGCTTACAAAAGGGGATCCTCCAGCTCCACTCCTATTTTCTACCAGTCCTACCCAACCCACATATACCCCGCACGAGGAAGCTGCCTTACTACCAAAAGGCGGACACAAAGATAACAAAGGATGGATTTTTATAGACAACAAAATTGCCCTACCTCTGGCCCAAGCAGCCGGCCTCCTATCAGACATCCATAAATCCTTACACATTGGTCCAAAAGCAATGTTCCGTTTTTTGGACCCCCTCTTTCATCTGCCAGGACTTAGACAGGCCATCTCAAAGACTCACATGGCCTGTCAAACCTGCGCATCCGTCTCCCCACAAGGAGGCCTACAGCCCCGAATTCCTACACACCAGATGCGTGGACATCAGCCTGGTGAAGACTGGCAGATCGACTTTACCCATATGCCCCACTGCAAACGCTTCCGATATCTGCTCACGCTCATTGACACCTTTTCAGGTTGGATCGAGGCCTATCCAACAACTCGAGAAATGGCAGACACAGTCGCCACCATCCTGCTTCAACACATCATCCCCCGATTTGGTCTGCCAGTCTCCATTCAGTGGGATAACGGACCCGCCTTTGTCTCTCAGGTGGTTCAACAGGTATCAGAGGCTCTCCAGATCACCTGGAAACTCCACATTCCCTACCACCCCCAACCATCTGGTAAGGTTGAACGTGCCAATGGGATCTTAAAAGACCACCTCACCAAACTGTCCTTTGAGGTCCATGTCTCATGGCCCAACCTGCTTCCTCTAGCCCTTACCCGAATCCGAGCCTCACCTCGGACTCCTACTGGCCTCAGTCCATTTGAACTACTTTACGGCCGCCCTTTCCTCCTTCACGACCTACCAACCCAGAGTCCACCCCTAGCCTCCTACCTTCCCTACCTCTCCCTGCTTCACCGTCTTCTCCGCAAACACGCTGACCATCATCTACCGACAGTGACTGTCTCTGAAACTTCCTCTCTCCCTCTACAACCCAACAATAGCGTCCTCCTCAAAGAATTACACCCTCAATCTCTCAAGCCACGGTGGACAGGCCCCCATACAGTGATCCTCACCACTCCCACGGCAGCTAAACTCTTGGGAGACCCCTTCTGGTACCATATTTCCTGCCTTAAAATGGCCCCAACTCCAGAGACTTGGACGGCTCTACCGCTGGGTCCCACGAGACTACGGCTTGTCCGTCACCCTGTCTCTCCTCCTGCTGCTGCTCCTGTCACCCAGGACTCACCAGATGTCCCTATGGCGTTTCCATGTCCACGGGACATGGCAAGCTAAAGGTCGGACCCACGCCCGAGTCCTGGGCACGGGAGACTGCCAACCAGATGGGTGCCAGGCCCTGGTAACAGTCCAGATCCCCATCTCTAACATAGAAGGTGTTCCCCTGGGATGGTCCACCCCCGCTGTCTGCTTCACTTACGATCAGACCCGAGACTACTGTCAATGGTGGAATGAGACCTATGGGGGGTGTCCCTATCACTCATGTAACATCCATGTGGCAAAACTAGATACCAGGAGCTCGCTCCGACAATCCCACCTGCTCACCACAAATGGCAAGGGTCAGTTATTCATCAACATCAAAGATCCCTGGAACACAAGATGGGTAAAAGGGGTACAAGGAAAAATCTACCGATAGGCAACTGATGCCTACCCCATGGGCTCTATCAGGTTCTTTCACTCATATGTCAGGTTGATTCCCAAAGTTATCCAACAGTTGAGCGAACAAGCCACTGCCATCCAGGAAACAGAACAAGCCCTAAGACACCAACTACCTCACCCCAAACACAAAGAGGATCCTTTTTCTTGGTTGACCCTCGTCCGTCAAGCAGTACAGATACTCAACCACACAGGAATAGGTAACATCTCCGACTGCTTTCTATGTGCCTCGCTTGGCTGGCCACCCTTGGCTGCTGTCCCACTCGACCAGCCCTTCAATTCTACTTCCTACACCTCCCAAAACCCACCTTTTTCCCCGTTAAAAGTTCCCATATTCCTTGATTCAAAAAATTTCACCATCTGTTACGGCAGCCGCCCAAATCTAGCTGATACTGGGTTTCCTCATCCCTCACGGTAAACACATCAACTGAAGCACCACCAGGCATGTTTTTGTGGTGCAATGGTTCCCTCACAAAAGAGATCAGTTCTTCCTCCCCCTTCCCATGTATCCCCGTTACTCTCGTCCCACAACTCACACTGTATAGCCAAGCCAAATTTTCCTCGCTAATCACGCCGCCCTTTACCCGACGGAAAAGAGCTATCTTTCTTCCTCTGGTCGCAGGCATCTCTCTCGCCTCCTCCCTGGTCACTGCAGGCCTCGTGGAGGGGGGAGCTCTAACACATAGTGTTTCAACATCCCGCGACTTAGAACATAAACTCCAGCTAGCCACTGAAGCCTCCACCATCTCCTCTCTCCAGCGCCAAATCACCTCCATAGCCCGAGTCGCTCTCCAGAATCGATGAGCCCTGGATCTCCTGACGGCCGACGAAGGAGGTACCTGCCTCTTCCTACAGGAGGAATGCTGCTATTACATCAATGAAACAGGACTCGTCGAAGACAACGTAAAAGACAATGTAAAAGCCCTCCATCGCTTAAGAGAAGAACTCCAACGCAAACACCAACAGTCCGCCTCCCCAATTCCCGATTGGTGGCGATCCACCCTCTATACCTGGCTAACACCAATCTTAGGCCTCTTAATCCTCATCTGTATCTTGCTCACGTTTGCTCCCTGTTTTCTTAGGTTCCTTCGCAGGCGCATGGAGGAAGTCTCTCGGGTGGCCACAAACCAAATGCTCCTCGGTCCTTACACCTTGCTTCCTACAGAACCCCCCACTGGTCTCCCCTAAGCCTCAGACCTCTGGTCGCCTGACTCCCCTTTCAACGCCCCCATTCAGCATGAAGTAGCCAGAGATCAGAACGCTGCCCCATTACACCAAAGATGTCAGGATGTAAGGCCAACTGGCCTGAGGCAGGGGAACGCAATCAGATTCACAGGTTGCATCAGACCGAAACTCTCCGGACCACCCAGTTCCAGAAACTGACCTGGAGACTTTCTAGACCACCCAGTTCCAGGAACTGACCTGGGGACTTTCCACCCGGCCCAGCCTTCCCGCCTTTTGAAGGGCGGGACTAACGGTCCCCCACGATACCCGAAAAGACCACCAAATAAGGAATACCCTGCGCCCTCCTGGATTCACCACATCCCTTTCCCTTCTTCCCCTATAAATTCTGCCCAAACCCTCGCCCAGGCGCCACTTCTCTGGCCCCTTTCTCTCGGACCAGTGAACCTCGCTCGGGAGCGCTCCCTAATAAAGCTCACTTGAAGCTTTCCTCTGTTTCGCGGTGCCGTTTGTTAAGATCCGACCTTACAATTCTGAGTGAAGTTAAGTCAGAGAAAGACAAATATCATATGATAACACTTATATGTAGAATCTAAAAAAAATGATACAAATGAACTTATTTACAAAACAGAAACAGACTTGCAGACTTCAAAAACAAACTTATGGTTACCAAAGGTGAAAGGTGGGGGGGGAGGGATGAATTAGGAGTTTGGGATTAACAGATACACACTACTATATATAAAATAGGTAATCAATAAGGACAGGAAAACTCTATTCAATATTCTGTTATAGACTAGATATCAAGCACAGGAAAAGATCTGTAAAAAATACAAACACATGGAGGCTAAACAATACACTACTTAATAATGAAGTGATCACTGAAGAAATCAAAGAGGAAATCAAAAAGTACCTAGAAACAAATGACAATGGAGACACAACAACCCAAAACCTGTGGGATGCAGCAAAAGCAGTTCTAAGGGGGAAGTTTATAGCAATACAAGCCCCCCTTAAGAAGCAGGAAACATCTCGAATAAACAACCTAACCTTGCACCTCAAGCAATTAGAGAAAGAAGAACAAAAAAACCCCAAAGCTAGCAGAAGGAAAGAAATCATAAAAATCAGATCAGAAATAAATGAAAAAGAAATGAAGGAAACAATAGCAAAGATCAATAAAACTGAAAGCTGGTTCTTTGAGAAGATAAACAAAGTAGATAAACCACTAGCCAGACTCATCAAGAAAAAAAGGGAGAAGACTCAAATCAATAGAATTAGAAATGAAAAAGGAGAGGTAACAACTGACACTGCAGAAATAAAAGAGATCATGAGAGATTACTACAAGCAACTCTATGCCAATAAAATGGACAATCTGGAAGAAATGGACAAATTCTTAGAAATGCACAACCTGCCAAGACTGAATCAGTAAGAAATAGAAAATATGAACAGACCAATCACAAGCACTGAAATTGAAACTGTGATTAAAAATCTTCCAACAAAGAAAAGCCCAGGACCAGATGGCTTCACAGGCGAATTCTATCAAACATTTAGAGAAGAGCTAACACCTATCCTTCTCAAACTCTTCCAAAATATAGCAGAGGGAGGAACACTCCCAAACTCCTTCTACGAGGCCACCATCACCTTGATACCAAAACCAGACAAGGATGTCACAAAGAAAGAAAACTACAGGCCAATATCACTGACGAACATAGATGCAAAAATCCTCAACAAAATACTAGCAAACAGAATCCAACAGCACATTAAAAGGATCATACACCATGATCAAGTGGGGTTTATTCCAGGAATGCAAGGATTCTTCAATATATGCAAATCTATCAATGTGATACACCAGACTAACAAACTGAAGGAGAAAAACCATATGATCATCTCAATAGATGCAGAGAAAGCTTTTGACAAAATTCAACACCCATTTATGATAAAAACCCTGCAGAAAGTAGGCATAGAGGGAACTTTCCTCAACATAATAAAGGCCATATATGACAAGCCCACAGCAAACATCATCCTCAATGGTGAAAAACTGAAACCATTTCCACTAAGATCAGAAACAAGACAAGGTTGCCCACTCTCACCACTCTTATTCAACATAGTTTTGGAAGTTTTAGCCACAGCAATCAGAGAAGAAAAGGAAATAAAAGGAATCCAAATCGGAAAAGAAGAAGTAAAGCTGTCACTGTTTGCAGATGACATGATCCTATACCTAGAGAATCCTAAAGATGCTACCAGAAAACTACTAGAGCTAATCAATGAATCTGGTAAAGTGGCAGGATACAAAATTAATGCACAGAAATCTCTGGCATTCCTATATACTAATGATGAAAAATCTGAAAGTGAAATCAAGAAAACACTCCCATTTACCATTGCAACAAAAAGAATAAAATATCTAGGAATAAACCTACCTAAGGAGACAAAAGACCTGTATGCAGAAAATTATAAGACACTGATGAAAGAAATTAAAGATGATACAAATAGATGGAGAGATATACCATGTTCTTGGATTGGAAGAATCAACATTGTGAAAATGACTCTACTACCCAAAGCAATCTATAGATTCAATGCAATCCCTATCAAACTACCACTGGCATTTTTCACAGAACTAGAAAAAAAAAATTTTGCAATTTGTATGGAAACACAAAAGACCCCGAATAGCCAAAGCAATCTTGAGAACGAAAAAAGGAACTGGAGGAATCAGGCTCCCTGACTTCAGACTATACTGCAAAGCTACAGTTATCAAGACGGTACGGTACTGGCACAAAAACAGAAAGATAGATCAATGGAACAGGATAGAAAGCCCAGAGATAAACCCATGCACATATGGACACCTTATCTTTGATAAAGGTGGCAGGAATGTACAGTGGAGAAAGGACAGCCTCTTCAATAAGTGGTGCTGGGAAAACTGGACAGGTACATATAAAAGTATGAGATTAGATCACTCCCTAACACCATACACAAAAATAAGCTCAAAATGGATTAAAGACCTAAATGTAAGGCAGAAACTATCAAACTCTCAGAGGAAAACATAGGCAGAACACTCTATGACATAAATCACAGCAAGATCCTTTCTGACCCACCTCCTAGAGTAATGGAAATAAAAACAAAAATAAACAAATGGGACCTAATGAAACTTCAAAGCTTTTGCGCAGCAAAGGAAACCATAAACAAGACAAAAAGACAACCCTCAGAATGGGAGAAAATATTTGCAAATGCAGCAACCGACAAAGGATTAATCTCCAAAATTTACAAGCAGCTCATGCAGCTCAATAACAAAAAAACAAACAACCCAATCCACAAATGGGCAGAAGACCTGAATAGACATTTCTCCAAAGAAGATATACAGACTGCCAACAAACACATGAAAGAATGCTCAACATCATTAATCATTAGAGAAATGAAATCAAAACTACAATGAGATATCATCTCACACCAGTCAGAATGGCCATCATCAAAAAATCTACAAACAATAAATGCTGGAGAGGGTGTGGAGAAAAGGGAACCCTCTTGCACTGCTGGTGGGAATGTGAATTGGTTCAGCCACTATGGAGAACAGTATGGAGGTTCCTTAAAAAAACTACAAATAGAACTACCATATGACCCAGCAATCCCACTACTGGGCATATACCCTGAGAAAACCAAAATTCAAAAAGAGTCATGTACCAAAATGTTCATTGCAGCTCTATTTACAATAGCCCGGAGATGGAAACAACCTAAGTGCCCATCATCGGATGAATGGATAAAGAAGATGTGGCACATATATACAATGGAATATTACTCAGCCATAAAAAGAAACGAAATTAAGCTATTTGTAATGAGGTGGATAGACCTAGCGTCTGTCATACAGAGTGAAGTAAGTCAGAAAGAAAAAGACAAATACCGTATGCTAACACATATATATGGAATTTAAGAAAAAAAAATGTCATGAAGAACCTAGGGGTAAGGCAGGAATAAAGATGCAGACCTCCTAGAGAACGGACTTGAGGTTATGGGGAGGGGGAAGGGTGAGCTTTGACAGGGCGAGAGAAAGTCATGGACATATACACACTAACAAACGTAGTAAGGTAGATAGCTAGTGGGAAGCAGCCGCATGGCACAGGGATATTGGCTCGGTGCTTTTTGACAGCCTGGAGGGGTGGGATAGGGAGGGTGGGAGGGAGGGAGACGCAAGAGGGAAGACATATGGGAACATATGTTTATGTATGACTGATTCACTTTGTTATAAAGCAGAAATTAACACACCATTGTAAAGCAATTATACCCCAATAAAGATGTTAAAAAAAAATTCTGTTATAAGCTATATGGAAAAAGAATCTGAAAATGAATGGATATATTTATACGTAACTGAATCACTTTGCTGTCCACCTGAAACTAACACAACATTGTAAGTCAACTATACTCCAATATAAAATAAAAATTAAATTAACAAATAAAACATCTACAATTAAACATATTTTATGCTCTCTTAGAAGATTACTGTAACATAGTCCTCAAATAAAAAGGACTAAATGAGTTTGCTGGGACTCCTTCTTTTAGGCATTGTATTTAGAATAACATTGGAATCATTGCCCTTATTCTTCAATTTGAAGATGAAGAATACTCTGTTGGAATATGATAAAAAATACACTATTTGTGGAGTTTAGATATTTCAAAGAACTAAAAATATAACACATGAATTTACAACAGATGCCTAGGGCATCTTTTTACATAGAATGTTAGAATTGGAAGACATCAGAAATAATCTTATGTCTCATTGCTTTAATAGTGTAGAAACTGAGGTTTAAGGATGGTTCAGTTTTGTGCTCAAAGTGATACAAGGAGGTAAAGTGCCAAGACTGGACCTCTGGTCCTCTGAATTCCCTTCCAGTGGCATCCTTACAACATGATGCTAATGGTGGAAGGATGGCATCTCAGATCCAGTTCTACATTTAATCTTTTTCTATATTTTGAATTTAACAATATAAATTCAGAGAATGCTGACTTGCCTATGTATATTGTCAAAATACTGTTTAAAACATTAAGAGCCTGTTTGCTAGTTAAGGACAATCAGATTTCCTACTTAAATAAAACTGACAGTAATTCTTGACTATTTAATGAGATATCACTTGATAATTCTGTAAAGTGGTCCTGTTCACTGCATGCTATGGTATTACTGAAATTTGCATTAAATGAATGTCTGGTTCTGATTTTCCTATGAAAAAAATTTTACTGCATATTTATTTCTACACTTATATGAACAAGCTGTTGCTAACTGCCAATATAAACAGGAACAGTGCAATAGTTTGCCTCAAACATGTTGACAACAATGCCTGCTGTCACACATGTTTTGTCATCGTTGCTGTTGTTCAAGTTTATCATATACTATATGATAACTCAATTGCACAAATACTTTTACCTTTTCCTAAATCTGAGTTTTGGAAAACATTTGTTCACTCAGCTTTGGACTCCATAATAAGACATGCAAGTGCTGAAACCTTGCAGTATTTGATTACAGGTAGGACCATCAGGTAATCCAGAATATGAGTGAATTATTTTTAGATGATCATCAAAGTATATTCTTATAGAGTTGCTGAAGTCCTTGGAAGATATTCTGAAACTTTAGTTTGAGATGCATTATTCTAGTAGCAATCCCTCTGCCATTTATAATGAATGATATAACTGAGTCTGAACATCCTTTAAAATCTGCCACCTATTAAAACAATCCATTTTTTCACTCTATTCAAAATACTCCAATTGAAAGTGTTTTGACTGTCCTTATATGAAGTTCACACAAATTCAACCTCAAATGTTATATATTTATACCTGGTGGGCCTAATTAGACTATAGTAAAAGAGAGTATTAAAAACATGGTATATTTTGTGATGCAATGAGAAACTGTACAAAAGTTTTTAAAAGCACAATGACTGAAGAGAAAACTCCTAAATACTATTTCTAATTCTAATACCATAATTCCACTTTCAATTTGAAAACTGTTAGGTCAATCAAAATATCTTTTTTTCAAGTGAGACCTAAATAAGTCATGTTCTTTATGTATCATGATGCTTGATGAAATGGTGCTGGAAAACGGACCCAAGATTATCACAGCTTCAAAGAGTGGGAGCTGGAAAAGCTGCTGCTTAACATTGGTCTTTCTAGAAGTGGAACTTAGTCACCTTCTGTCAACTTTGGGAAAAATCCTAAAATGTCTCTTTACTTGAACGAATGAAAAGCAAATGCCCAACAATATTCTTGGAGAAAACACTGATATAATCTGAGAAGAAAATGAGCTGTTCGTAAATTGTTACCTGTGGCTGGAATCAGAGGTGTGACTTTTCAGATATTTTCTTCATATTTGTTTTAGTGGGGGATTGTTTTTTGACTCTGTGATCTCATTTTATTCTCCCTCTCTGGTCATAACCCTGTTTAACCCCATTTCAAAAAGAAAGGAATTTCAGAAATACATCCCTAGAATGGATATGAAAAAGAAGACTGTGTAAATGCAATATTATAAAGATATCACAATGGAGAATGGGCATCTGTGTCTCTCTCCGCCCTGCTGTCAGAGGGTGAAGCTGAATGTTGGCTTTTTAGACATAAAGGGTTGTGGAGACCTCTTCCAAATGTGAACTAAGAAGCTGAACTGCACTCTACGAGCCCAGTGAAGGTGACCTACATTTCTAGTATGACAGGGTGAAAAGACTGGAACCAACAAGGAATCTCTGATCATTGTCCCTGAATTTACTAGCTGAGTCACTGAGTGAGTCATTTAAACTCACTGAACTTCCATTTCCAAATATGTAGAAAGATTTGTGGGTAAACAAACAAAAAAGCTAAAAAAAAAATAGGAAATGATAGAGGACTTAAGTGCATGCTAAATACAGCCACCTCATGTCCTACACAGGTGTAGGAGCTGTCCATTTCCTTTCCTCCTCCTCCTCTTCTCTCTCTGCTTCCTCCCATCTTTCTCTCCCTCCCTCCCTTCATCAGTTTATTGACAGAATCACACAAATAGAAATTTGGGTCCCATTTTTCAGCTTTACCACATCTTAAGTAACTTCCCAGCCACTGACAGGACACTTGACTACTGTTTTCCTTCCCAAGGGGCTTGGAAACAGTGGATCCTTCTCTTGTACAGACAACAAAGAGCCCATTTGGTAGAGAACATTCAGGTGACTATCAAGAGGAAGCCTAACACAGAAGGTGGTGGCATAGACCAAGTATGCAGGTAACTAGCTCTTTTCACTCTTTACATTTGGCCTGTGGACACATTTGTTAACAGATACTTCCTTTGAAATCTGACAGACACTTAACATCTACTGTTTGATTGTCCTGGCCATGTGGATCATGTTCATTCATTACCTCAAAACAGGAAGATGAATTTTTTACCTTCCCTTTCCTAATTTTGAAATTGTTCATTATAATTGCTTTTTCATACACAGAGAAAGAAAAGACTTCTATGAACTCTTTAATAAGAACAGAACTTCCCTCCTGTTTTTGACCTAATATTCTCATAAGAACTCTTACCAGCAGTAGCTGACATTTATAAAATGTTTACCATGTACCAGTTCTAGAACCAGTTAGTTCACATGTAGCATCTTAGTTAACATACAATGTAAGTCTATGAACTAGATACTAGTATTTTCTCCATTTTAGACATAGAGGGGTTAAATCCATCTGTATGCAATTAAAATTTTTTTCACATGTTTTTAGTTGATGGTATTTTGTTTTTTTACTTAATAGTATATAGCAATAATTTTCCTCTGTCATTAAAAATTTTCAGAATTATAAGTTGAAAACAGTCCTTCAAGACCACAGTAGATAACTGTTTCTCCTAAATTCATGGAGTCAGAGAAATATAAGTAAAATGAAGAAGCAAAGGAACCACTCCCAATTCAAAGAACAAGAAAATTTTCCTGAAAGAACAAACAATGAAGCAGACCTCTCCAGTATACCAGATCCTGAGTTCAAAAATGAGGTAATAAAAATACTGAAGGAATTAAGAAAGACTTTCTATAGAAATGCAGATCACTGTAACAAGGAAATAAAAACTATAAAGAGGAAATAATTAAAATTAGAAAACTCATTTCCTGAGACAAAAGCTGAGCAATAAATAGCAAATTAAATAATGCAGAAGAATGAATAAGTGATCTGGAAGATAGAGTCACACAATCAGAACAGCAGACAGAAAGCTAAATGAAAAAAATTAAAGGAACATGAGACCTATGGGACAATATAAAACATGCCAATCTACACACAATAGGGATCCCAGAAGGAGAAGAAAGAGAAAAGGGGATTGAAAATGTATTTGAAGAAATTATGGCTGAAAACTTCCCAAACGTATAAAAGGAAAAAGATACACAGGTACAGGAAGCACAAAGGGTCCCAAACAAGATGAACCCAAACAGATTCACATCAAGATACTTTACAATTAAAATGGCAAATGTTAAAGGTAAAGAGATGATTCTAAAAGCTGTAAGAGGAAAACAAAGAGTTAGTTAAAAGCAAACCCCCATAAGGCTATCAGCTTATTTCTCTACAGAAACACTGCAGGCCTGAAGGGAGTAGCAAGATATATTCAAAGTCCTGAAAGGGAAAAACCTGCAACCTAGGATACTCTACCCAGTAAGATTATCATTTAGAATAGAAGGAGAGATAAAGAATTTATCAGACAAGCAAAAGAATACAGCAATACTAAACATATCCTAAAAGGAATATTGAAAGGTCTTCTCTAAATAGAAAAGAATTAAGAAACTATATAAAAGAGAAAATCAAAATAGGAAAGTAAATCATTTAAATAAACCAGTACACAGACTTCTTAAAAAATCAAAAAGAATTTGCGAAAGTGGTTATAACTACAATGAATAGCAAAAGGGTAAACACGAAGATGTAACAGAGGACATCAAAATCATAAAATATATGTGGGGAGTAAGAAAATGTAAATTTTTTTTAAGAATATGTCTGAGCCTATATGACTACCAGTATAAAGCAAGTAAGTAAATGGGTTAACATACTTGAAACAAGGGTAACCACAAATCAAAAACATACAATAGATTCACAAAAACCAAAAAGAAGAGAACCCAAGCATAATGCAAAAGAAAACCATCAAACCACAAAAAGAGAGACAAAAAGAAAGGAACAAAGAAGAAATACAAAATCAACTGGAAAACAATGTTTTAAATGGCCATAAATACATATCTATCAATAATTACCTTAAATGTCAATGGACTAACTTCTCCAATCAAAAGATGTAGAGTGGCAGATTGGATAATAAAACAAGAGCCTACAATATGCTTCCTACAAGAGACCCATTTTAAGGTGAAAGACACACATAGATTCAAAATGAGGGGATGGAAAAAGATTTCATGCAAACAGAAATGAGAATAAAATGGGGGTAGAAATACTCATATCAGACAAAATAGACTTTAAAACAAAGGCCATAAAGAAAGATAAAAAAGGACACTATATAATGGTAAAAAGATATTATACTCATTAACATATATGCACTCAATATAGGTACACCTAAATACATAAAACAAGCACAGACATAAAGGGAGAAATTGATAGAAATTCTATAATAGTAGGAGGTTTTAACACCCCACTGGCATCAGTGGACAGATCTTCCAGACAGAAAGTCAATAAGGCAACAGAGATCATAAATGATACAATAGAACACTTAGATTTAATTGATATTTTCAGGACATTACATCCAAAAAAACCCCAAAACTCAGAATGCATATTCTTTTCAAGTGCACATGGAATATTCTCTACCATAGACCATATACTAGGACACAAAATAACCCCCAACAAATTTAAGAGGATATAAATTATTTCAAGCATCTTTTCTGACCACAATGACATGAAACTAGAAACCAACCACAGGCACAGAAATGAGAAAAGTAAGATTACATGGAGACTACACAGCACACTACTAAAAAACTAATGGGTCAACAATGAAATCAAAGGGGAAATTTAAAAAGTACCTTGAGACAAATGACAATAAAAACACAACCCACAAAATCTGTGGGATACAGCAAAAGCAGTCCTAAGAGGGACGTTCATAGTGATACAGGCCTTGTTCAAAAAAACAAGAAAAATTTCAAACAACCTAACCTACCACCTAAAAGAATTAGAAAAAGAAGAACAAACAAAACCTAAAGTCAGCAGAAGGAAGGAAATAATAAAGATCAGAAAGGAAATAAATAAAATAGAGATAAAAAAAATAATAGATAAAATCAATAAAACCAAGAGCTGGTTCTTTGAAAGGGTAAACAAATTGACAAATCTCTGGACAGGCTCACCAAGAAGAAAAGAGAGAAAACCCAAATAAACAAAATAAGAAGTTAAAGAGGAGAAATCACAACTGATAACACAGAAATACAAAAAGCCATAAGAGCATACTATGAACAATTACATGCCAACAAGTTGGACAACCTAGAAGAAATGGACAAGTTTCTAGAAACAAACAGCCCACCAAAACTGAATCAAGAAGAAATAGATAATTTGAACAGATTGACCACCAGAAGTGATATAGAATCTGTAACAAAACAAACAAACAAAAAACTGACTGCAAACAAAATTCCAGGACCGGATGTCTTCCCTGGGAATTATACCGAACATACAAAGAACTTATACTGATTCTTCTCAAACTCTTCCAAAAGACTGAAGAGAAGGGAACACTCTCAAAGTCACTATATGAAGCCACAATCACCCTGCTACCAAAACCAAAGACACTAACAAAAAAGAAAATACAGGCTGATATCTTTGATAAATATAGATACAAAAATTCTCAACAAAATATTAGCAAACTAAATCCAACAACACATAAAGATCATATACCAGGGACTTCCCTGGTGGCACAGTGGTTAAGAATACACCTGCCAATGCAGCAGACATGGGTTCAAGCCCTGGTCCGGGAAGATCCCACATGCAGCAGAGCAACTAAGCCTGTGTGCCACAACTACTGAGCCTGCACTCGAGAGCCCACGAGCCACAACTATTGAGCCCGCATGCCACAACTACTGAAGACCCCATGCCTAGAGCCCATGCTGCACAACAAGAGAAGCCACCACAATGAGAAGCCTGCGCACCGCAATGAAGAGTAGCCCCCACTCTCTGCAACTAGAGAAAGCCTGTGCATGGCAATGAAGACTTGACACAGCCAAAAATAAATAAATTAAATAAATTTAAAAAAAGTCATACACCATGATTAAGTTGGTTTCATCCCAGTGTCACAAGGATGGTTCAACATATGCAAATCAATGTGATATACCACATCAACAAAAGATAAGATAAATACCACATGATCATCTCAATAGATGCCAAAAAAGCATTTGATAAAATTCAACATTGATTCGTGATAAAAACTCTTACCAAAGTGGGTAGAGAGGGAACATATCTCAACATAACAAAAGATTTTATTACAAACCCACAGCCAACAGAATACTCAGTGGTGAAAAGCTGAAAGCCTTTATGCTAAAATCTAGAACAAGACAAGGATGCCCACTCTAACCACTTCTGTTCAACATAGTATTGGAAGTCCTAGCCAAAGCAACCAGATAAGAAAAAGAAATAAAAGGTATCCAAATTGGAAGGGAAGAGGTAAAATTAGTCATTATATGCAGATGATATGATACTGTATATAGAAAACCCTAAAGACTCCACACAAAAACTACTAGAACTGATAAATGAATACAGCAAGGTAGCAGGATATAAGATTAACATTAAAAAAATCAGTTGCACTTCTTTACACTAACAAAATATCAGAAATGGAAAATAAAAAAAAGAAAGCCAATCCCTATAAAAATCTCATAAAAATATAAAATACTTAGGAATAAACCTGACCAAGGAGGTGAAAGACTTATATGCTGAGAAGAATTAAACAGTGATAAAGGAATTGAAAATGATTCAAAGAAATGGAAGATATCCCATGCTCTTGAATTGGAAGAGTTAATATTGTTAAAATGGCCATACTACTCAAAGCAATCTATAGATTTAATGCAATCCCTATCAAATTACCTATGACATTTTTCACAGTACTAGAACATATAATCCTAAAATTTATATGGAACCATAAAAGACCCAGAATTGTCAAAGCAATCCTGAGGAAAAAGAACAAAAGTGGAGGCATAACCCTTTCAGGCTTCAGATAACACTACAAGCTACAGTAATCAAAACAGTGTGGTATTGGCATAAAAATAGACATATGCATCAATGGAGTGGAATACAGAGTCCAGAAATAAACCCACACACCTAGGGTCAATTAATCTTCAACAAAGGAGGCAAGAATATACAATGGGAAAAAGACAGCCTCTTCAGCAAGTGGTGTTGGGAAAGTTGGACAGCCACATTCAAATCAATGAAGTTAGAACACACCCTCACACTATACACAAAAACAAACTCAAAATGGCTTAAAAACTTAAATATAAGACATGACACCATAAAACTCCTAGAAGAGAACATAGGCAAAACACTCTCTGACATAAATTATACCAATGTTTTCTTAGGTCAGTCTCCCAAGACAATAGAAATAAAAGCAAAAATAAACAAAGGGGTCCTAATCAAATGTATGAGTTTCTGCACAGCACAGGAAACCATAAGCCAAATGAAAAAACCTACAGACTGTGAGAAAATATTTGCAAACAATGCAATTGACAAGGTCTTAATTTCCAAAATATACAAACAAATCAAAAATTGGGTAGAAGACATAAATAGACATATCTCCAAAGAACATATACAGGTGGCCAGCAGGCACATGAAAAGATGCTTAATGTTGCTAATTATTAGAGAAATGTAAATCAAAACTACAATGAGGTATCACCTCACACTGGTCAGAATGGCCAACATCAAAAAATCTACAAATAATAAATGCTGGAGAGGGTGTGTGGAAAGGGGAAACTTTTCCTCTTTTACACTTTTGGTGACAATGTAAATTGGTGCAGCTGCTATTGAGAACAGTATGGAGGGTCCTTAAAAAGGTAAAAATAGAGTTACCATATGATCCAGCAATCCTACTCCTGGGCGTGTATCCAGAAAAGACGAAAACACTGATTCGAAAAGATACATGCACCCCTATGTTCATAGAAGCACTATTTACAATAGCCAAGACATGGAAGCAACCTAAATGTCCACTGCCAGATGAATGTATAAAGAAGATGTGGTATGTGTATATATATATATATATATATATATATATATATATATGTTTTTTCCTGTGGAATATTACTCAGCTATAAAAAAGAATGAAATAATGTCATTTGCAGCAACATGGATGGACCTAGAGTTTATCTTACTAAGTGAAGTAAGTCAGAGAAAGACAAGTATCATTTGATATCACTTATATGTGGAATCTAAAAAAATGATACAATGAACTGATTTACAAAACAAATAGGCTCACAGATATAGAAAAGATACTTATGCTTACCAAAGGTGAAAGGACGGAGGGAGGGATAAATTGGGAATTGGGGATTAAGAGATACATACTACTATACATAAAATAGATTTTAAAAACACCTACTGTTTAGCACAGGGACTACATTCAATATCTTATAATAACCTATAATGGAAAAGAATCTGAAGAAGAAAAAAAATTATGTATATATCTGAATCACTTTGCTGTATACCTGAAACACTGTAAATCAACTATACTTCAATGAAGAAAAGAGTAAAAAAATGTGTGAACATTTTTGCGACTCTTGATTGTTTTCCAAGAAGTGTATCACAAGTCATAGTCCCTCCAGGACTGTGGAAGAGTGTCTTATCACCCTATAGTAAACATGAATATTTATTTAATCATTAAAAATAAAACAAGAAAAACAGAAACAACTGATAGATACATCATCCTTATAATAATGTTGTTTTAATCACAATTAGGTGATTATTTTTCAATTTTTGTATCATTCATTTCAAAAAAATATATATATCTATCTCCTTTAACTCTTTTTCTATTTTTTAAAAATTAATCCTATGTATTCAACATGAATAAGACATATAACAGTGACTTCTGTTTTATATGGTCATTTTCCAAATTTTATTTGCTATTTAACTGTGTTAGAAATGTTTATATTCATAATATATTTTAAAAAATTAAAACATCAATTATAATTACATGAAAATATTTTCTACTTTATAGAAACATGGTTGTAATTTTCACAATCCCTCCTGGGTTCACATTATTTCAAGTGCATATTTAGTAATCTCAAATTCAATAATACTCATATAAGCCTTTAGTATTTTTATATATACACCATGATATCTTTATAGAAATTAACTTACACACAGATACTCACACACACAATGAGGGTATATTTCTAGGTTCCCAAACTTTTCTACGTAGTTTTTTTTTCTACCCGAGCTTAAAAATCTCATATAAAGTTGTTTATGAGAATTAAATTGTGATAAATTATTTAACTTCTTTATAGTCTCTTTCATTTTTAGCCAGTATTTTATGTTTGTTATATGGTGCTTATTACTTTGCATTACGACTAAGAGGACTTAAAAAGATAAAATGATATCGATATACATATATTAATATACATATTAATATGGCATAGTTGGAAAATTTTGGAAAGAAAAGGTCTTCCATTCTGAGGGCTGTACATGTCAAATATTTTGTGAAGACTGGATTTTATATTGTGAGATTATCACTTACAGCATGTAGTCAATTGTTATTTGCTTTTAAAGAAAACTATGAGCACAACATGATGAAAATCATTTGTCGTTAAATCAAAGAAGAGAAACAAAGAAAGCAACTGCCTGAGACCCGCTCAATGAAGGAAGGAAAGAAGGAAATCATGGTTTGATGAAACTATCAGAATTCAAATATATGTATTAAGATCCCATATTTTAAAGAAAGGCTTTTTAGCTGGACATATCTGACAAGATTCGAGGAGAAAAACCAAAAACTCTCTGGATCTTGTCTCCTTTTTATAAAGTGTGGGTTTGTCAGGTCACTCAGGAATGTTTTATTCCAGCTTAACACAGGACAGAAAATTGATTAATACTGACATTGCTTTCCTAGGTCTCTGTACTATATTTACCTGAAATACAAACCACAACTTTAGTGAATGCATTTGTCACATAAGAACAAGAACATTAACTCTGTCTGAAAACTGACTAAAATGTAGGTAGTCTGGTTATACTCCTTTCTTACAGGAAAAAAAATGGATATGAGAATATCATATTTTAAAAAATAATACGAAATGACCAATAGCTTATAAAATAAAGAGCAAAATTAGATACTCTTTAAAGCCACAAAATTATTTTCTCCCATTACTTAACTCCAACTAATGTTTAATTTAGAGAACTTTTTCCTTCTCCCCACTGGTAGCTCTTTTTCTTTAAAATCTTATTTTTTTTTAAATTTTTGGCTGTGTTGCTGCATGCGGGCTTTCTCTAGTTGCGGGAAGCGGGGGCTACTCTTCGTTGTGGTGTGCGGGCTTCTCATTGTGGTGGCTTCTCTGGTTGCAGAGCACGGGCTCTAGGTGTGCGGGATTCAGTAATTGTGTCATGCAGGCTCAGTAGTTGTGGCTCACAGGCTCTAGAGCACAGGCTCAGTAGTTGTGGTGCATGGGCTTAGTTGTTCCACAGCATGTGGGATCTTCCCGGGCCAGGGATGGAACCCGTGTGCCCTGCACTGGCAGGCGGATTTTTAACCACTGGTAGCTTTTATTCTATTTTTTTCCCTGATTCAAAAGTATTGGATACTTAAGAATAGATGCAACTCTATGATCCCTCCCCCCTCCTTTCTCTACTCTCCTGTTAAAGGCTGTGATCCAAATTGTCTTCTTGTAGTCTGGTGAAGCCATTTATATCCATGAACTCTGACTTGAACTGTGTACACTGCTACCTGCCATACTTTCCCTGGAGCCCATATTCTAGATAAAGCTTCCTTATAACTAGGTTGTATTGGAAGTAAAACTTCCCTGGATGTGTTCTGGTGCATTTTTTCCTTATGCCACTAAAATTAATCTAACGTTTAAGTTAAAAATCTATGGTTTCTTATGAATCAAAGCCAAAAAAAAATCTACTTATGCTTTGAGTTTCAACTCAAGCAAGATGATCCTAATGGAATACCTCTGACAGACATTTACTTATAATCATGTCCAAGAGTGATCAGAAATCCAGTAGAAGAAGTTTATAAACCTGAAGAATCAAAATGTACATGCTAACCACCAACTGCATTGATGTTCTGTGACAAGAAGTTGACTTTGTCAATAATCCTCTAAATTATGGTCTCTGTATGGTTATGGATTCAGAGCATGGGTGATGATGGCTGGGAGGTCATATTTATAGCCTGAATTTACCCCAGACAGACAAAGGTTTTGATTTTTGTAATTTTTACAATAAAGAAGTACAAATTTAATTTTTAGTAAGCTTTTTCACTGATGTGCACATCCCTGAATTAATTAAATTGTTCTGAGGAAAAATGTGTACATTCATGCTAAAGCCAATAGCTTTTGACAATCTGAGTCTTATTTTTAAACCCTTTCATAAGTCAGTAATGAGACAAGCTGTGACTTTATTGGTTCTTTGCAATTAGATAATGATATGCAAAACACAGGCCCTGTGATTGTATTTGAAAAACAATGACATCTTACAAGGTTCTTTGAATGGTAGTAAAGCCAGGAGTATAATTTATCAATAGTGTTGTTCACCCGGAACTTTTCAATTACTTTCTACCTGTATTTCCTTCTTTATTTTCTCTGTCTCTGTCTCTCTCTGCCTTTATCTCTGTTTATCTCTCTGATGTCTCTCAAGTAAATTCTCCTCCCTTTCCTTTCTGTTTCATTTAACAAATTGATGTAAACTTTTCCCTAAATTTCATTATGAACCAGGAGCTGAATCTCATGCTGGGTATAGAGTGGTACTTGAAACAATCTTCATTTTAAATGAACTGTTAGTAAGTTAAGAGATACCGTATTTAAAACAAACAAACAAACCAAAAAAAGACACTTGATGGTTTCTTCTGCTTCTAGACAACACGATGAACTACCACAAGCTCCTATATTCCTCCAACAGAATCAGCCATAGGAGAGTTAGGACGGTTAATGAATTCTAAGTCCATCATTGCACGATTGTGAAAGTCACTATTCACATTGTATTCTGTGAATGGCACCTCACTGGAGTTTAAAATACAATATGAGTGGTGCTCCCTAGACAATGTAGAACAACAGCCATTAAAGCCCCCATTCAACCACTCACAGAAAACTATAAAATCTTTGAAAAGATGAAAGATGGTTGGATCTTGATGGAACCAGGGTAGTGGGAGATGGGGAAGTTTGCAAATTAGAGGACAGGAGCCTCAAATGAAGCACAGACTGGGTTAGATTTCCTATTTGTGCCCCTTTCTCTCTCTCAGCCTTCACTTCCGTGGGGCAGGAATACAGCAGCACCAGCCCCATTGTCAGCGACATGCAGTGGAGTAACAAGGAATAACAAGTCTGGCTGTGGTAGAGATGCCCTATTAGTGAGTGTACACAGCCTGGGGAGGTTCTGATCATTCCTGCACCTCCACCCTTATCCCCACTGCAAGAGCTGATCAGAACAGAAATAAGGGTCCAGGCCAAAAGCATTGACAGGAGCAGAGTCACTAGAAGTTTCCTAGAAATAGGACAGGGATGGAAGGGGTAGAATGCCATACTGAAATCTCCACTCTTAAACAAAGGGGAGCACAAGTTAGAGCCTAGGTTTCTAAATCTCCTCTTCAGTAACAAATATTAGTCAAAGCAATAGATAGATCCAATAAAATGTGATTTTCCAGTTACTGAGGAGCTCAAACACTATGCAGTAAAAATCACTAATGGAAAAACTGTTACCTGAAAAAGCAGAACTAATGCAACAGGAAGAACAAACATTTAAAGTGCACATTAAAAATATATTCAACACATAAGGAAAATATTAAACATGAAACAAAACAGATATTTTAAAGAAACTGTGCAGGTATGGGGAGGAAAATCTGAAATGAGGAAATAAGAAAGGACAAGGAGTGGGTTGAATGACAAAATATATACTGTAGGAAACTGAATTAGTCAGGTGAAGACTGGGTAGGAGACTCTTCAAGAAGGCACTGGAAGAGATTAATTTGGGATGACATGGGAGAAGGATAGAAGAAAAATAAATGAGCAAAAGTGGATATAGGCAAAATTGTCAACAACTGGATAATAGGAGTCACCAAAATAAAGACTATTTTTGTGATCTGAGGGTTAAAAAGGAGATTTTAAACAAGACTCCAAAAAGCACAAACACCAAAGAAAAAAACTGAAGCATATGATTTTATCAAAATTGAAGATTTTTGTTCCATGAGAGATACCAAAGAAAAAAACTAAAGAATGTGGAAGTGGGAGAAATTATTTGTATTATTCAGATATCTAATTTACATGGAATTTTAACATGGGTATATAAAGACACTTCTGCACTGTTGTTGGGAATGTAAATTGGAGGATTCCTTCTAAAAAGGAATCAGGAAATACTCTATAAAATAGGGTATGCATATTCCCTAAGACGTAACCAATTCTACTCAAGATATTTCAGAGTAAAACTCACACTGGTAAAGAGGTATGAAGACATTCCCGGTATTATTGTTTGGAGGAGAATAAATGGACGCAACCTAGTTGACCACTGCTGGGAAGATACAGTAGTTAAAATGCAGGATATGCATATAATAAAATACCATACCGTAGTCAAAATATGTTACATGCATATAAGGAATGCCATCCAGTATTCCAAAATGAGAACTAGATTTACATATAGCAACATGGATGGAGCTCAAAAACAAGTTTCATGAAAATATTAAGAAACAATGATATTTAAAATAGTATCCTATATATAGAAAGGGGGCCCAAATATTTACATGTCTCTGCAACAATATAACTTTTCAAATGAGACAATTAGATATGATACACATATTTGAAAAAGCGATAAAAGAGGTAACTGATGAGAAGGGAGCTGAAGTGAGATGAAGATGACAGAAAAAAATAATTTTTGTTGTTGTTGTTGGCCGCACCGCCTACCGGCATGCGGGACCCTAGTTCCCCGACCAGGGATTGAACCTGTGCCCTCTGCAGTGGAAGCTAAGAGTCTTAACCACTGGACTGCCAGGGAAGTCCCAGGAAAAAAATAACTTTAAAAGAAACAAAAAATGGATTTTCTTTGGATGATTATAGAATATCATGAGAGGTATGCTACCAATTCCATTTATAGAATTGGGAAAACAATGATTTCAACACGAGTTATAAAGGAAAGTAACAGATAATCGAGTTATAAAGGCAAGTAACAGATAATCACCACATGTTCTTCTTGGTGGGGGCTGAGAGAGAGAAAATGATTTTGAGATCTTCAATCTAAATGATGATTTGGGGGAGAAAAATCAGGAGGATGTAAAGCTTGAAGTGAATCTTGAAAGACAAATGGGAGTTAATATATTTGACAAAAATTATTAGGAAAAGGGATTTCAAGAATGTAGGTACTGTATTCCCTGTTAACAAATACAGAGGGCTGAACGAATAAAGCACATCCAAGGAACTCTTTGTAATTCATAATACTGAGAAAAGGAGGATGAAGTTTAAATGTAGGCAAGTGACAGACCATGAAAAGCCTAGTATATCATGGAGTTTATCCTGAAGGAGAGACTCTGAACAGTTTAAGTAGAAA
Source organism: Tursiops truncatus (assembly GCF_011762595.2). Taxonomy (NCBI): domain Eukaryota; kingdom Metazoa; phylum Chordata; class Mammalia; order Artiodactyla; family Delphinidae; genus Tursiops; species Tursiops truncatus. Next base: position 43,035,527 of record NC_047045.1, read on the forward strand.
AGTAATATGGTTAGATTGTCTTTTAGGAATACCACTCTAAAAAATATGGAGAATGAACTGGGTGGAACTGGGTATATAGTTTGGGGAGTAGGGTAGCCAAACCTAATGCAGAGAGGCCATTCCAAAGATATTGCCATAATCCTGCAAAGAAATCACTGAAGTCTAATATCAGACACAGGCAATGAGGAGTGAGATTAAGAGGCAGAAGTGAGAGATTCAGGAAGTAGAATTCATACAAGTAAGTGTAGTTGGAGAAGATGGAATAGAAATCTCAGACAATGTTTAGATTTTTTTTTTTTAATTTCAGTGGTTGAGGTAGAAAAAGCAAGAGGAGTTGCAGATGAAAGAAGGGACACATGTTGACTTGGAGCTTCCCACTATATAGAGGTCAATAATGCAGACCTGTAAGAATTTGAAAACGTAGGTGTGGAACTCAGAAGCAAGATCAGTGCTGAAGCCAGAGATTTGGTAGTCAGCTATGCATAACATGGGTGTGGATGAGCCTTCTTTAGGGTGGTATTTGGAATGTAAAACATAGATGGCAGAGGATAAAATTCAAGGGAACTTTTAAGAGTTAGGCAAAAAAAAAAAAAAAAAGAAACCAGTAAGATGTGAAGAGAGTATGCCTTAGCTGGCCTCCTTTCCTCATGAAATTAAGTAGGTTTTTATTTGGGAAGGCTTGTGTTGTTGTTTTTTCTTACCTTTTTAATATCAGCTGCTATTGAAATATAAGTCAAAAAGTATTCCTTTAAGTGACTGAGGGGAAGATGTTTTATCTTCATAGATGTGATTTTGCATATCTCTCCAAGTAACTTCAATTTGGGCTTCTATTTCAGCTGGTGGTGGAAAGCCTAATACTGTCAGTCCATAAACCCAGTCCCTTTTATTAAGAAGCCAAACTCATTTATTCTCCTTCTCTCTCTTCATTTTCTACCCTTCTCCCTGAAAGTAATCTACTTGCAATACGGAGGGAGGGGAGTCGTATAATATACCTTTCTAATATCAGAGGAGTGTGGTCTGCACTGAGTGTCATCCTGCATTTTCAGCAGCATCCGCAGGGTTATCACCTACCTTGCCTTGCATCGGCCTCTGTTCTCACTGGCCCAGCCTCAGCCTCTAGGACAAGTTCACACCTGCTATGAGATCCTTGTCCTGGCCCTCAGCCCCTTCAGATTTGTCAGCCCATTCATTACTTTGGAGAATACTTTGGAACCCTCAGGCGCTTTACCAGCACTGAGTCTGGTAGATGCACCTGAGCACCTCCATCAGCTGTAGTTCTTCCACCATTTCAACCTCCAAATGCACAAGGGGCTTCTCTATGTGGCTTGAAGTTCACCCAGGAATGTGGGTCTCTCCACTTCTCCTAGACCAAGGGGATATCTCATTACAACCCCTCCATCCTCCTCCTCCTTCAGTAATCATGCTTTTTCTCCTTTTAGGTGAGTAAACTATTGCATACTAATATGCATTTTTCACTAATCTATGATACATTATATGTAGTCTATATCCTGAACCTCACAACTTTGCTCTTGATATGCAGACCAGTTTTTTATAACTCCAAGAGAAGGATTTCTTTCTCAATAAAGCCTACACATTGCACATCAAAAGCACATTAGCTTTCAAATTGATGCCTATGTTTAGTAAGATTTACAAAATCTACTTAGTGGCTCAAAACATAGATTTTTGCTCAAGCCCACCACACACAGAAAGCGAGAGATGCTACCTGAATTATTAGGGAAAGGAAGGAATAGATAAAAAGCTGGAAAACAGCAAGTTCTTAATATATCACAATATTATCCTATTACTCTTTGGTACCAATTTCTGTATTAACCAAAATAGGTTATCAACTGGAACAAAGAGCTCCAAAAATCTAATGCAATAAAGATTTGTTTCTTGCTCACTTTCCAGGGCAATGCAAGAAAGTGGGGGAAGAGGAAGTGGATGGTGTTGATGCTCATTCCAGGATCTATGCCCCTTCCATCTGGTGGCCCCTCATCTTTCATGGACTCAGAGTCCTCAGCTGGCTCTCTGCATCTGGCAGCAAACAGGAAAGAGAGTAGAAGGTCTCACGGAATATTTTGTGTGTTAGCCAGAGTGGTAGGCAGAATTCTAAGATGGTCCTGAGGACGCACTGCTCCCCAGTATCCACGTCCTGTGAATATGAGGGATTTTGCTCCTTTGATTAGGTTATCCTATAGGGCAGAGTTGAGTTTTAAAAAGGAAAATCACTGGGGTGGGATGGATCTAATTACAGGAAACCTGGGTCTAGTGATCAGAGACAGTGGTAACCAGAGACTCAAAATGAGGGGGAGTTGACGCAGAATAAATTTTCCATTGCGGGCTTTAAGGATGGAGGGGCCGATGACAAGGACCTGAGAGCAGTTCCCAGTGGACAGACAGCTAGTAGGAAAACGGGGATATCAGTCCTACAGCTGCAAGGAAATGAAGTCTGCCAACAACCATTAACTTGGAGGAGCTCCTCCAGCCCCAGATGAGTGCTACTCTCACTCCAACACCCAATCAGATAATGAGCAGGGAATCAAGTCATGCCATGCCCCAACAGCAACAGTAAAATAATCTGTTTTACTTAAAGCTGCCTAGTTTGTGACAATTTCGTATGCAGCAACAGGAAACTAATCCTGGTTGAAGTGATGTGCATCACTTTCATCCACACTGCATTAGCCAAAGTTCAAGCATCTAACTGCAGAAGCTGGGAATTGTACGTCAGCTTGTTTTGCTTTGTTTTGTTTTGTCTTTTGGGGGTTGGGTGGGAAGCAAGGGAATGAGTTGGTGACCACATAGCAGTGACTCTGCCACTATTATCTATTTTAGCCAAAGGTAACCAAGCCACATTCTCAAGGGCCTTTAAAATATACGTCCTGATATTCACTTAGTGTTTGTTCTGATTTACTCATTTCATTTTCTCACATGAATGATAAATGGAATAACTCTAATACGGGATCACTAGAGAACAATGTCAATGACATTTCGTTTTTAGGCCTGGCTTTCATCTCAATATATTAGGTGAGTTTCAACAAGTTATTTCCTCATTCTGCTTCATTTCTGTTTCCACAAACAGGACAAAAACAGCAGGTAGGTAATACAGATCATACATAAAAAGACAAAAACGGAGTCCTTCATTGAACACCTGGGAGGGCGAGCTTAGGTACAGCCTTAACAGGGGTGGAAATTAAAACTCTTCCCTCTGGGGTTGATCCAGTGACTCTATCTATGTACTCTGAAAGCCTCAATAGGAAACTCAGTCTTACTCATGCTTGGATCATTATTCTGTCTCTGCCCTTCTCTCAAGAAATGTTATAAAAATAAATTTAATATATGAGAATATACTTTGATAGTGGCCTTCTGCTCCTTCACACAGAACATGTTCCCTGAGATTTTACCCACCAAAAAAATTTTTTTTATCTATCATCTATGTTCTCTCTCCAGCCAATCTTTGTTTCTTGAGATCCAGACTCATATTTCCAGCTATCTAATCAACATTTTAACCTAGTTATATCAAAACTGTTTAAGATCGAACAACATGTCAAAACCGTACTCACCACATTTCAACCCAAGTGCACATTTCACTTCCAAACCCTGTATTTACTATCTTATCATACCACATTCATCCAGTTCCCTAAAATAGAAACTTGGGCTCACCCTAAACTCTTCTTTTTCCCTTATGTCATTCAGTTTATCACCAAGTACTGTCTTCTCTATTTTCTAAATATGTTTCAAACCTATCTTCTGTTCCACATTGCAACTGGATTTCATTAGCTGAGCCTGCCTTATTTCTTACCTAGGATACTAGGATTTGGAACAAGACAAGGATGCCCCCTCTCACCACTTCTATTCAAGATAGTATTGGAAGTCCTAGCCACAGAAGTCAGACAAGAGAAAGAAATAAAAGGTATCCAAATTGGAAGGGAAGAGGTAAAATTGTCATTATACGCAGATGACATGATATTATATATAGAAAACCCTAAATACTCCATACAAAAACTACTAGAACTGATAAATGAATTCAGCAAAGTAGCAGGATACAAGATTAACATACAGAAATCGGTTGCACTTCTTCACACTAAAAAATGAAATGTCAGAAAGGGACTATAAAAAAAAAATCCCTTTACAATCACATCCAAAAAAATAACATACTTTGGAATAAACCTGACCAAGGAGGTGAAAGACTTATATACTGAGAACTATAAAACACTAATAAAGGAAACTGAAGATGATTCAAAGAAATGGAAAGATATCCCATGCTCTTGGATTGGACAAATTAATATCGTTAGAATAGCTTTTCAACTGATTTCTCTGACTCCGATCTATCTGATTATCCACACAGCTGAAAAATGTAAACCTTAAAATCATTCAGTGGCTCCCTTTTGCATTCAGGCAAAAGCCCAAACTTTTTAGATATGTTTATAAGAACCCTTAAGATCAGTCCTCTTTATACATTTTCATTTTAATCTCTTGCTACAGTTTCTTAACCAGCTTTACAGAAATTCTTGCAGTTTCCTGAGTGAGGTGTGCTCCCTTGTACCTTTGAGTCATTTCAGCTAGTATTTCCTTTACCTGGAACATCTTTACATGCCTTGTCTTAAATAATACTTATTAAAGAGTTAGATCAAATTTTACCTTTTCTTCAAAGACTTTTCTAACTTTCTTGGATCAAGACAGGTGCCTTCAGAAATTTTGTGACTGTGAGCCTCTACCATGGACACTCTCAATTATGTTGTTATTGCCAGTTCTTGAATGTCTCCTACAGTTGCTGGAAGTTATTTGGGGGTGAGGTCTATCACTTGTTTTAATCTCTGTGGTCCTAGAGATTAGGCTAGCACTTGAAACACGGGGGACACTGAAAAAGTATTCTATGAATGGACAAATGCAAGAAATGTAGGAGAAAGTCAATTTGAGAGGAAATTGTGGGGTAGAATTCAAAAGTCACAGTAAGTGAATGTCTGAGGAAAAGAATTGTGGAGGTTTATTCTACTTTACTAGAATAAATGTTTCCTTCTTTATAGCTCCCCAGAGAATAAATGTTTCCTTCTTCATAGATCTGCAGAATAATTATGTAATTCTATATTGAGTAATGCTCAATATGTAAAATTATTATATTGTTTTTATTAAAAAATAGAAATCATAAAGGTAACAGACTAAGATTTGAATGAATCTTTTGATATGTCATGTAATTTCTATTTGAACTAATTCATAAAGTGGGGAGTAAGAAAGACATATAGGTAATTTCTTATCATTAAATAGAACAAAATGTTTCAAGCACACTTTTAGGATAAATTATCAATATCTTCTAAAATTCCTTTGAAAAGTGAAATAAGCAATCTAATTCTTCAAGAAGGGATTTTTCTCTCTTGTACATTTAATTACATCCATGAAGATATGGTAAATTATGTCAGGTCCAGTTAAATTTTGTAAAGGGCCTTTTGTAGGAAGATAGAAAGAGAAAGCTTGTATTTCAATTCTGGTAATTGATACACCGAAGGTAGTTTATAGTAATAAAGCTTTATCTGCAGTTCATATTTCTACCAAACTCAACCCTCTATAACCTAGTCTCCAAAACAGACAATAGAGAAAATACGTTAGCAACTGAAATAGATGTTCTGAGGTTGAGGCAACAATGCTTTGCACTTGAATCTGTTTGCCTGAAAGCTATAGTTCAAATAGTCCTAAGATTCATCATACAGCTAATTAGAAAAAGAGGAAGACAGAGACACAGACAAACAGACAGAGACAGAAGAAGAGAGGGGGAGAGAGAGAGAGAGAGAGAGAGAGAGACTCTATGTGTGAACTTGTATATATTTGTTTATGCCTAAATGCCTTATTTTTCATATGAATAATCTATAAAGTTACACTTATCACTTCAGTGAGTTCTTTAAATGTGCATCCTGTCTGTTGAATTAAAATTTAACTTTTCCCCTTTTCTTTCCTTTTCGCTTCTATATTTAGAATTTGAGCTGCATAGAAGTAAAATTTGACTCAAGGATTAACTAATTAAATATTCATATTCTTCATTTGAACTGATTCAGTATATCAGAATTGGGAGAAGCTTGAGAAATCCTTGGTGGCTTTTATTATTGTTTTAGGCCTTTTGATTTTATAAGTTCTGGATTGTTACCTGCAGTTTGAATACAAAGAGCAACTTAGCCTCATGATCTACCATGTGAAATGCCATATGGGTTTTCCTTAACTGCGCTTCATTTTTCTGCATTCCTAGTATATGATAAATCTTGTTCTCAGTTTACAGGTATGTGGACTATTTCGGGTCATGTCCAAGCATTTAACATTCTAGAAAAGGCAGCAGTGTCTTAAAGGGCCTCTTCATCATCAGAAAATCTTTGACATTTCAGAGCCATACAAAAATGAGTTATTCTCACTGAAACAAATTGCTTCATGTTGTACTGCTTATTTATTCGAAGTTGACATTCATCCCTAATAACAGTATTTGTTGACTCTGTACTTTCCTTAAATTGAGAAAAATATGCCTGATGGTTCCCCAGCCAAAAGAACATGTTTAAATAATATCTATATTATATATGTGAGCATGTGTGAACAAGGGTTTAATATTCATTAAAAGTATTATTTCTGTTTAGCTAATCCAACATTATGACTTTTAAAAATTATTAGTCATAAATTGCTCTTCAATATGTATTGATTTTTTTCCAACTATAAAGTGGTAGTTTTTGTACTTTTCAATGATGCTAAGAAGTGCAATGTTTTTGGTGCATGTTTTATATAAAGTTTCTTTACATATTCTGTGTAAATTGGCACTTGGCCGGAGAAGTGTGTTAAGGGAATAGGAAGAAAAAATACATCTAGATCAATAATTCTACCATCTTCATGAAGTCTGTCTGGTAAGCTAATGCATGTTAAAAATATTACCATTAGTCTTGCATAACCTCCAAGCAGAAAAAGGATCTAACCACTGAAGAAATTAATGAAGAGAAATTAATGAAGTAAACATACTTCAAAGTTACTAAATTTTTCATGTTAAAAAACTGAGCAGTTGGTCATACCTATTACATATCTCTTGTAACATTCTTAAAAAATAAACTTATGAGACAATGGGTATTCAGTGAGTACCTATGTACTCTGCACTGTCCTAGATGCTGTGGAGTTCACTACATAGCTAACAATCTGCCCACAGTGAAGTTAAAATCTATTGGGCAAGGCAAGACTTATACACATGGAAGTACCATTATAAATGGCAGTTTATTTGATACCCAAATGTAAAGGAGTGACACATTTATTTGGTACAGAAAAACAGAGAATAGAGCTGCATGTAATGAAATGACATATGTAGTACAATTACAAAGTGCAAAAGAAGGATGTTTTCATCTCCATCAACAGGAGTAAATTGTTACGGAGTGACAATAAATTTTGGATTTTCAAACAGCTCTGCCTGAGAAATGTATGTCCATTTAGGTGCTAAATCATAGGATATTTTAACACTAAAGTGAGAAGCACTGTACCTTAATTATAATTTACCAAGCATTGCTATTCCTCAGTTTCTTTATTACCTTTAAAAGGGAGATAATAATACCTACATCACTGAATTATTTTCAGAAATAATAAGGTAATATGTTGAAAATTTCTAGTAAAACATATGGTAATGGCTACCACTCAATAAATGATGACATTTCTTATTATTTTGTGTATAATTTTGAATCCGGAGAAAACTCTAACTTGAAAAGAGACATGCACCATGATGTTAATATCAGCACTCTTTACAATAGCCAAGACATGGAAGCAACCTAAATGTCCATCAACAGAGGAATGGATAAAGAAGATGTGGTATATATATATACAATGGAATATTACTCAGCCATAAAAAAGAATGAAATAATGCCATTTGCAGCAACACGGATGGACCTAGAGATTATCATACTAAATGAACTGTCAGAGAAAGACAAATATCATATGATAACACTTATATGTGGAATCTAAAAAAATGATACAAATGAACTTATTTAGAAAACAGAAATAGACTCAAAGACATAGAAAACAAACTTACGGTTACCAAAGGTTATTTACAAGTAAATGAATGAATGAATAAATAAATAAATAAAAATTTTTGGCCACATGGCACAGCTTCTGGGATCTTAATTCCCAGACCAGGGATTGAACCCTGGCTCTCAGCAGTGAAAGCAGAGTTCTAACCACTGGACTGCCAGGGAATTTCCCAGGAACCATTGATTCTATGGGCTCCCTCCTGGTGACCCAAGTTCTGACTTTGGGAATATTTGTGAGACCTCCACATATGGTGGAGAGGCTTTTGGAATTGAAACTGATCTCAAATTCTAGGAAATGTGGGTGAAGGGGTAGATCAGAATAAATTTAGTTTAGAGACATATTGAAATCTGAGTTTTAAACATAAAATGATAGCATTGGTTAGCCAGTTGAAATTATGTGTAATTCTTCTTTGTTATCTTTTCTGAAAATTCTGTAAATATTTCCAAAATGGAAAAGTATTGTAAAGAGAATGCTAGTAGTAACATTAGTCAAAATTGTTTGAATAATTCATGAGTGTTAACAAATTTGATGCTACATGTGGAGCTATATATACATACACAACTATGCATATATTATATATTTCAAAAATCTGTTAGTGTAACTAAGGCAAAAGAGTTGCTAAAATCATTTCATAAAAGAGAAACTTAAAACTTGTGATTTACCTAGATTGCCACATAAAAGTAGCAGTTAGGTGAGGATTAGAATCATCAACTCACATATAATTATTACTTAGCCTCCGAGGATTGGATCTTTCAAATTAAGTATAAAAAGAAAATAAAATTCTCAACAGGGAGAGGTTAGTATGGTTTTTATTTTGGGTTTTTTTTTCTGTGACAATGAGAGGCTGAAGCCAATTGTTGAGCTGGTTGGGAACAGAAAGTAAATGCTAGAAAAACAGCAGGTAAAATAACAGAGTATATAGGAACCTTTACTTCCCCTCCCCTAAAGAAATTATTCAAGTGTATTTTATAATTATCTTGATTTTCACTTTCTCTAAAATTATTACTTAGTGACAGACAAACACTAACAGCATCATTTTATGTAGCATTAAATGTTAGAAAAGAGAAATTTGACTGTAGCCTAGATACCTCAAGGAGATGAAGCAGATAGTGTCCATCGAGGTGTCAGACTAGCTTAGCAAATGTTTTCCCAGTTAAAGTGGAATTAAAGCACTTGTTTACCTCAGTGAAGTTAAGCCATAAATCCGGTAATAGCAATCTTCTGAATTGTTAACACTGTGTCCAATTTTGAAAAAAGTGCTTTGGCAAATCCTCCTGCTTCCATTCTTATTACAGAAGACATGTGTGTACTTTCATACATGCCAACAGAAAAATGTCCATTGGAAAAGCAAAAAAAAAAAAAAAAAAGCATGGAATTTAAATTCACTATCAAAAATTTGTTCTGGCCCTGGGATTGGAGAACTATTAGTGATGGATAAATGTATTGTCAAAGGTGGAAGTAGAATCTGAAAATGGTTATAAATCTCTTTTCTTCACGTGTGTGTTTGTGTATGCACAGTTATCTGCAATAGTTATCTATTTTATAAACTCTCAAAGGAAATGTAAAACAAATGACACACAAATAAAGCTGGCTCCAACAATTTCAGCCTGGAATATGCAGTAATTATAATTTCTGTGAATGGATGATATGTCTCCCAAAGAACAGTCTCCAAACCCATGTGGCCAACTGTTGGAAAATCACTGTTATGCTCCATAAGACATCAACTATTAGTTCCTGCTCATGGGTCATTTTGCCATTCCTTTGGGGTATGCAGGCCAGTAATGCTGAGTATACTCATTGATTCTAGCTTTTTAAATCCTATTTGTTGCAAGCTCATCACTCTTCTGGCTGACTCTGATAAACGGCAGCTATGCTTGGGTTTGCTGATGTGAGGGAAGGGTGCTCAAGCACTTCTAGATTGCAAAGAGTGTACTAAATCATGCTCCAGTGTGGTACAAAATCTGCGTGTAGCTGGAGTATTAACACAAAAAGCAGCAAACAAGCTGTTATGAACCACCAAATAATAATTTAGTTTTTCTGTTTATAAATACAATCAATAAGACAAGAGATATAAAGTATTGATATGTAGTATGCTTTTCATCCTGTGTAACTTGGTAATGAAGAATGCTATGCCATGTGTAATAGAGCTTGAACATACAAGTTCCATATCAGACCTCTTGGATTGTTTGCTCCCAAATATAATTAAGTGCTACACAAGAGAATATATATTTTTAATACTGTAATGGTTGGCAGCCATTGGAAAATCAAGGATCGCTTTGGCATATGAAAATAATTTTAACAGCATATCAATTATGTTAGGTCTTCTATACTCAACAGCATCATGTAGCACTTACACATATATTTCTTATCAACCTTATTTTGTGGTATTATTGTTTTTGTTTTGAGATAACAAAATCAATTAACAGAGAGGCTAAATGACTTGCCCAAGACTGTGTAGCCAGTGTGCAGGAGGCAAGGCTTAGGGCTCAGAGCTTCTCATTCAAGAGTATGACCCTAAACTTAGTCTCTGGTCTTTGGAGCCAAAGGACAGAGGGGCTTAGTTTTTAGAACTTTTGGCTTTAGGGATGCTTTGAATCCATTTTATCTCAGGTAGGTTGACTTAACCAATTCCAGTGTTGCCATAGCCCTCTGGCTGTTTGTACACTGTGTCAAACATTATATCTATCATGGTTGTTGAGAAGGGAATGAAATTTTGGAATAGCAGAATACAGTAAAATACGTGAACTTCTAATTTAAATAATGTTTTTCAATTCTTCATTTCATATATTCAATTACCTCGAAACTTGAGGCAAATCTTTTTTTTTCTTTCCATGAGATTCACGGATGGATGATTGCTCAGTTTTTCAAAGCACACACCTAGTGGCATCTCTTTCACAGAGAATTGAGGCATGTGTTTTCTTCTTTAAAGGTGTTAATCTAGGGCCACTTCCTCTAGAACATTTACTCCACTTTCTAGACAAAGCAGCCTTATGCCATCCAGCTTACCATATTCTTCATTTTTACCATAGGTAAAGAATTAGTTCTGGAAGGCAGGTATGTTTCCTAGATCTCGGATGCTTTGCTTTTGAGGTATAAAAGAGCTGAGGTTATTTTTTGTGCATTCCCAAGTCTTCCCATAATTATGGCTATGCTGAATTACTTAGAAAGTTATCTTTCATTTCCAGACCCCAAAGAATTTTAGCAGCTAACTTTTACTCTCTCTACCTAGATATTTATCTAAATTTTACTCTATTTATATATGTCCGCAGGCTTTTGAGATTCTTAAACCCTAATGCTTCTGTTTTGTTCTTGCTCACTCAGAAATGTGAATCTTTTAAGAAAGCAGGAGGCATGACCCTCCCAGACTTCAGACAATACTACAAAGCTACAGTAATCAAAATGGTGTGGTATTGGCACAAAAACAGACATATGCATCAATGGAACAGAATAGAGAGCCCAGAAGTAAACCCACACACGTATGGTCAATTAACCTTCAACAAAGGAGGTAAGGATATCCAATAGGGAAAAGATGGTCTCTTCAGCAAGTGGTGTTGGGAAAGTTTGACAGCCGCATGTAAATCACTGAAGCTAGAACACACTCTCACACTATACACACAACCAAAACTTAAAATGGCTTAAAGACTTAAAATATAAGGCATGACACCATAAAACTCCTAGAAGAGAACATAGGCAAAACATTCTCTGACATAAAGCATACCAACATTTTCTTAGGTCAGTCTCCCAAGGCAAATGAAATAAAGGCAAAAATAAACAAATGGGACTTAAACTTATAAGCTTTTGTACAGCAAAGGAAACTGTAAACAAAATGCAAAGACAACCTACGGATTGGGAGAAAATACTTGCAAACAATGCAACTGACAAGGACTTAATTTCCAAAATATACAAACAGCTCCATAACAAAAAACCAACCCAATCAGAAAATGGGCAGAAGAGCTAAATAAACATTTCTCCAAAGAAGACATACAGATGGCACATGCAAAGATGCTCAACATCACTTATTTTTAGAGAAATGCAAATCGAATATACAACGAGGTATCACCTCACACTGCTTATAATGGTCATCATCAAAAAGTCTACAAACAATAAGTGTTGGAGAGGGTGTGGAGAAGGGAACCCTTCTACACTGTTGATGGGAATGTAAGTTGGTAGAGCCACTATGGAAAACAGTTTGGGAGGTTACTCAAAAAACTAAAAATAGAGTTACCATATGATCTAGCAATCTCACTTCTGGGCATATATCCAGGGCAAACTATGTTCATAGCAGCACTATTCACAATAGCCAAGACATGGAAACAACCAATGTCCATCGACAGATGAATGGATAAAGAATATGTATATATATATACAATGGAATATTACTCAGCCATAAAAAAGAATGAAATAATGCCATTTGCAGCAGCATGGATGGACCTACAGATTATCATACTAAGCAAAGTAAGTCAGAAAGAGAAAGACAAATACTATATGATATTACTTATATGTAGAATCTAAAATATGACACAAATGAACATATCTGTGAAACAGAAACAGACTCACAGATATGGAGAACAGATTTGTTGTTGCCAAGGGGAAGGGGGGCTGGGGGAGGGAAGGACTGGGAGTTTGGGATTAGCATATGCAAACAATTATATATAGGATGGATAAACAACAAGGTCCTACTGTATAGCACAGGGAACTATATTCAATATCTTGTGATAAACCATAATGGAAAAGAATATGAAAAAAATATATATATGTATAGCTGGATCACTTTGTTATACAGTAGAAATTAACACAACATTGTAAATAAACTATACTTCAATAAAATAATAAAGAAAAGGAATATGAATCTTTTGAGTTCTAGCTCAAATGCTATCTCTGTTCTTGAAAAAATATCTAGTTTGAAGTAAATTTCCCAAGCTCTCAGGTACCAATATATTAGAAAAATTAAACAACTAAATAAACATTTTTTCTGTACTCTCCATAGTAATATAAAGTAAGTTTTTGCTTACATATTTTGACTTTTCTTGATTTTTAGGGAATTTAACTATCTAAAATTCTCCATGGAAAGAGGCAGATATCAGATACAAATGCGTATAAATTAAGTCTAAACAATTGGAGTTCTCAAATCTTAGTGCAAATAAATATTACCAGAGGCATTGTTAGGAAAGCAAATACCAATTCCTGGCCCAAGAGAGTTTGATTCAGTAGGTCTGGGTTAAGCCTAAGGATCTGCTTTTGCAAACCTGTACCCCTGGCTATCAATCTTCAATAAATACTGACCTGGAAGAAAAGGTGTATGCCTGGCTTTTTGTATATTCACAGAAGGTGAATTCTAGAGCTGATGCTGTAGAATCCTATGAGCGTGTTAGGAGGCAAAAGTCAATGTGGAGGTCCAGGATGGTGTGGAGACCCTCAATCCATTGACAGCTCAAGCCCTGGAGACTAGTGATGGAGATGGAGATGCTGGTGCTCCAGCCACCTGTAGAGCTGGAGGTAAGCTCAGCTGACATCATTGCTCAGTCTCTGGCCCACCTGGTCTCTCAGCCCCCTGGTCAGAGACTGTGTGCAGAGAACGTCCTTGGTGCCGGCATCATGTAGCCCTCTCTCATCATCATGGCTGCCATCCCTGAGGAAAATAACACCTATCCCACCCAACCCACCATACCCCATTTGTCCTGCTCCGCAATAAGATGCGTGGCTTTGGGAGAAAAAAACCTCACAAAATGAAATAAATTCCGGGGCCCTTCTGCCTCTGGGTTGCTCTCCCGCCTGACTACCAGAAGTCATGAATCTGGACATGTTGGATGAATGAGAAATTGATGAAAAGAAAGTAGGTGGAAATACAGACAGAAAACAGCATTAAGATGGAAGGAGGTTGTGTACTATATATTATGTGAGCAGTGGATGTTTACCATAGCACTAGTGGAAAGTACATTTTGGCCAGGTTTACTCAGCTTCAGGCAGGTTCATAATTCAGTTGAAATATATGAGGGCAGAAAGCAGCCAAGGAGAGACTAAGTGGAAAGAAATGGCTAACAGAATAAAAGTTGACTGAATAATTCATACATTTTAGAATCATATGTGTGATTTAATGAGATGTTAACGGCGTAAACAATTAACAAAGTAACTTATTGAAGTGATATTCAGACTTATTTTCCATTTCTATGGATTCCTATTTCAATTTTTTTTTTTTTTTTTTTTTTTTTTGCGGTGTGCGGGCCTCTAACTGTTATGGCCTCTCCCGTTGCGGAGCACAGGCTCCGGACGCGCAGGCTCAGCGGCCATGGCTCACGGGCCCAGCCGCTCCGCAGTACATGGGATCCTCCCGGACCAGGGCACGAACCTGTGTCCCCTGAATCGGCAGGCGGACCCTCAACCACTGCGCCACCAGGGAAGCCCTCAACTATTTTTGTTTAAAGAAGATAAAATACAAACCAGCATGGTTGACATTGGGTATAAATTTCCTCCAATATATTTGAATTTTACATCCTCGTCTTTGTAATAACAGCAATTCAGATTCAATCAACATTTCTGTGTGCAGCACTGCATTAAATGCATTCAGTTTTACCCAAAGTTTGAAGATTTTTTTTTTTACAATATGCCATGTAAATGACTGAGTTAGAAAATGTACTCATTTGTAATCAGACCTGTGGATATTAACTGCTGTCTTTATATGTGCACATATATAAATAAACACAAGAAAAAATGATAGGAATTGCAGTCTTAGCAGCTTTTATATTTAGATGTAGTATAGATCTGCTATATTATATGCTTGCAGAATAGCTAAGGCCAAATATATGGCCCATTATGATCCAACTGTTGCCCATGCCTTCAGCTCCCCTCATACTCTGCTCATATGCTCTTCCCTTTATTGCCAACTTCAGCATCACTGGCTGGCCTGTCCTTTCCGAGAAGACAGCACACCTGTCTGTCCTCAGCACCATGTACTTTCTGTTCTTTTTTTCAAGAGAGGTTCCCCTGTTCTTCTGGTAGCTGGTTCTTTCCTTGATTATTGTTTCTAAAGCAGGTCTCACAAGCTATTCTTTACACAGCATCATTTTTATTTCCTTCTTGGCACTTACTACAGGTTGTATTGATTTCCATTATTTATTTAACTATATATTGTCTGTTTCCCCATTTATTATGTAAGTCCTTTAAGCACAGTCACCTGGTGTATCTTGTTCACTGCATATTTAATACAGTGCCAAGTGTTCAGAAAGTTTTTAAAATTAAGGAATGAAAGGGCACACATTTCACAATTACTGTTTTCTCTTGCTTTGTATTCTTGGAAACGTTAATACAAATTTCCCAAATACTTCAGTTTCTAAGCTTGAATTATATACATTTCATAAGACTATAAACAGAGCCATCTTTGTTCCTTTTCTCTTAGAGCCCTTATTTGCATTTACTGTATAATATTTCTAGAGTATTTCAGGTTTTACTAACAAATATTTTAAAACCATTAGAAACACTGCTGCTAATATCTATACTTATGATTAATAAAGTTATGTTGAATTAACTGCTTTAAAAATTGTGGAGATCTATAGGGTACACCATAGAACTAAAAAGTGTACCATAAAAACATCTATGGTATGTGTAACTACACAAAATACCTAAATACAGGCAGAGGAAAAGAATTTAGAAGGAAATGTGCAAAAAATTAAAGGTATTTACCCAAGGGTAATGGGGTAATAGGCAATTTTCATTTTCTTCTTCATGTTTTTCAACATTTCCAATTTATATAAAATGAAACGAGTGCATTGTTTTTTACATTAAAAAACAAATATCCATAAAACCACTGAACAACTGGGAAAATAAATTGCCTTTAAGAGCAAGACAAAGCTGCAGAGAGTGGAATGATTAATTCCTTTCATAACTACTTATTTAGAGTTTTATATGTTTCTGGGACTGTTGCAGCATGTGTTAGGTTTTCAAAAAAAAATCTGGTTTCTACACTTAACTGTATAAGTAAGTCATGTTTACAAATAACTGTAATTAAAGATGGAATGTTGTAAATTATCATGAAGAATATGAGATACAGAGATGGGAAAGTTCTTTTCCTGGGATGCGATTAGAGAGTGTTTCTCAGGAATGGCCATCAGGACCAGCAAGAATGTTAACTATGAGAGGAAGACTGTCCAGATCAAGGGACTAACATCCAGAAAGGTGACCAGGCAGGCAGAGACAGAGTGTCTTGGTAAGGGGAAGGAGGCAGATTCATGTGAAAAAGGATGTATCAAAAAAAAAAAAAAGTTCAACCAATGAAAAACATGGAAAGATCCATGGGCCTAGCTTACGGAGTCACTAGAAGAATGGTCAGGGGAGTAAACCTGTGGTCACTCTGAATTTTGATATGGAAGAAGAGGACAAGCTTGGCAAGACATTAGATGAGTTGACTTTGGGATGTCTTTGTGTCTCGTTTGAGAGGTGTGCATTAAACTGTGAAATGTATAAGCGTAAAGATCAGGAAAGAGATTTGGGCTGGATGTAAAAATGTTCGAGTTATCTTTGTAAAATGGTGATTGAAATCACTGGACTGTCTGACATCCTCTAGAGAGTCAATTGAGAGTAAGGACTAAGGCTTTAGTAATCTGGGTATTTTAATAACCAAATAAGGAGAATGGAGAAAAGGAAACCAGGTAGGAGGCTCCTATGAAAGTTAATGCTAATGAGGGTCAGATGTGGCATCACGGCAGTAGAACTGAGAGAGAACAGAAAGATATTAGGGACACCATTAGTAGTATAAGTAGTGTTATTTTATATAGGCCCGGGATTTCCAAACCTTGATGCATGTCAGAATCATTTACACAGCTGTCTAATAATTTAATATACATAATATACATTAATTGAGTGAATGAATAAATTAATGCTTAACATATGTCTTGAATCATTATTACCAATTCCTTTTTCATTTACATTAACTTGTGGTATTAGAGGACAAAAAATTTCAGTAGGCCTAATAAAATCCAGTATACCTTTTGGCCAGTAATTAATACATTTGGTGTGTGTGATTTTAACGTTCACAAAGAAAGAACACCATTTTAACTCATCAGTAGTTAGAGAGATTGAAAATGTACTAAATTTATACAATTTAAGGTTCTTCATGGCATTTATCTGGCACTTTCCTTTCCTGTGCTGGCAAAGTGACTTTTTATTAGCAGTTATGGGAAGAGCCATTATATACCCATGATGTCATAGTCAATTCATTGTTGAATCAAATTTACCTCTCTTCATATTTCCCCAGTTTTACACCTGGCCTTGGGTATTTTCAATGTACAAAATACAAAAGCATAATGACTCCCTGTCTTCCTAAATATACTAGCAACAAAATGAGCTGTTTTTTAAAAATTCTTTTCAACACTAGTCTTTGAGTTCCCTTTTCACACATTCCTGCTGAATTTTAAAATGAATGCTTACTTAAAGGAGAAAAAAAGCAATGACCTCCCCAAAGCATGTTCCCACAACTGAATTGTTAATAATTATTTTTTTCAAAATAAATCAGGAAAAGTTTTTCTTTGAAATTAAATAGAAAGCCTGTGCCAACAGTTAATAAAAATTCATCGAATTCAACATCTGTACATGTTTCCATAAGCATAATCATTCTTAAAATAAATCAGCATAGAGAAACTGTCAGATGGGTAATTCTAAAGTCAGAAATATTAAATTTGCACGTGTTTATTTTTCACTACAACATAAACACACTTTGATATGTAACTAGTAATGGCTAGAATCAGATTGCTTCACATTTGCTACCCCAGTATCTGATTTCAAAGTTTTTCCTTCCATACTCACTAATATTCAAATATACTCTGTGCTCTCATGACATGCTTATTATTACTATTTTATTCTGCTCTCAAAGATTATGTGTTATATGTTTTAATATCATGGAATTGCTATTGAATTGTTAGGAGAAAAGCTTTGAAACTGGCAAAGAGAGCCTTAAAGAGAAGAATTTTAAAGTTGAACTACCTTGAATTACCACTGGGAAATATACACAGGAGACAAGGTTTTGGCCTCCTGAATTCCCTGCCCTTTCTCCTTCACTCTGCTACCTAGAGAGGGTCAGATAGGTGAGGTCAGCAGCTATGTAGTTGTCTTTGGAGTTTCATTTTACCTAGGTTCCCTGTAGCACATTACACTTCTGACCTCATATCTCTCTCCTGCCCCTTTTCCTCTCTATCTCTCTCTCCCCGCTCTTTCTCACATCCATTCATCTAATTTAACCTACGAGTTGTATGTTAGAGATTAAAAGACTGACAAAGTTTCTTAACCAGTTTTACATTGTAAGTGAGGAAACTGTGTAGGTTGCTTCCATCTATACCACGGTGGGCTTAAGATTTGAATTTAGGGCTATGAGATTCCAAACCAATTATTTCAATATACGATGCTTCCATTTCCTTCACCTTCACCAATTAAAATTCAAATTGATTCAAATAATACCTCTTCCAAAAAGTCTTCTTTGATCATTCCAATTGGAAATTCTCTCTCCACTATGATACTTTGGTTGTAATTGTCTTATAGCCCTAAACTTTCCTTATTACTATTTCCTTTCCACTATGATACTTTGGTTGTAATTGTCTTATAGCCCTAAACTTTCCTTATTACTATTAGGGCTATAAGACAAACTTATTGTCTTATAGCCCTAAACTTTCCTATGTATATAGGTTTACATGGCCAGCCAGCTAGATTAGAAGTTCCTCATGATCAAGAACCATGTCTTATGCACTTCTGTATTTCCCACTCCAAGAGTCTAAGATATACTAGTTGTTTAATAAGTACAGGTGTACTGAATCTAAAGGACTCTTGCAATACAATTTTCCTGAGGAGCTTTTACTACTTGAACTTACTGGGATAAGACACAAACTTGTTTCCCTTAGGCAGCATTTGACAGATTTTTTTAAAAAAATTAATCTTTGTTAATTATCCCATTTTTCCTTCTTCTATAGTTAGCTACGGATGCTTCAAGCAAAACAACATGGTTAAGAAACTCTAATATTAAAGTAAGAGATTAAAACTTCATATCAAACAACAATGATTTACTGTATAGCACAATGAACTATATTCAATATCTTGTAATAATGTATAATGAAAATGAATCTGAAAAAAGACAATGTATATGTATAACTGAATCACTTTGCTGTATACCTGAAACTAACTTGATACTGTAAATCAACTATACTTCAATAAAACAAAGCAAAAAGTTCATATCAATGTATTTAACAGCATAGTTGTAATATATTCATATGGCCACTGCAGTGGTGAATTAGCATATTTCAACCCAACCCTTAAAGAAATCATCAGAACTGAGGCTCCAGCTTTGGAGGTCAGACCCCAGGGACAGGACTGGGGTTGGCTGCATGAACACAGCGTGAAGGGGGCTAGTGCACCACAGCTAGCCGGGAGGGAGTCTGGGAAAAAAGTCTGGACCTGCCGAAGAGGCAAGAGACCATTGTTTCGGGGTGTGCGAGGAGACGGGATTCAGAGAACAGCCTAAACAAACTCCAGAGACGGGCGGGAGCCGCGGCTAAAAGCGCGGACCCCAGAGACGGGCATGAGACGCTAAGG
Organism: Tursiops truncatus; assembly: GCF_011762595.2. NCBI lineage: Eukaryota > Metazoa > Chordata > Mammalia > Artiodactyla > Delphinidae > Tursiops > Tursiops truncatus. The sequence continues at coordinate 43,055,123 of NC_047045.1, forward strand.
CTGCTGCTGCCGCCACCTAGAAGCCTGTGTGCGAGCACAGGTCACTATCCACACCTCCCCTCCCTGGAGCCTGTGCAGCCCGCCACTGCCAGGGTCCCGTGATCCAGGGACAACTTCCCCGGGAGAACGCACAGCACGCCTCAGGCTGGTAAAACGTCACAGTGGACTCCGCCGCAGCAGGCTCACCACGCACTCTGTACCCCTCCCTCCCCCCGGCCTGAGTGAGCCAGAGCCCCCGAATCAGCTGCTCCTTTAACCCCGTCCTGTCTGAGCGAAAAACAGACACCCTCAGGCGACCTACATGCAGAGGTGGGGCCAAATCCAAAGCAGAACCCCAGAAGCTGTGCTAACAAAGGAGAGAAAGGGAAATCTCTCCCAGCAGCCTCAGGAGCAGCAGATTAAATCTCCACAATCAACTTGATGTACCCTGCATCTCTGGAAAACCTGAATACACAACGAATCATCCAAAAAATGAGGCGGTGGACTTTGGGAGTAGGATATATATATATTTTTCCTATTTCTCTTTTTGTGCGTGTGTATGTGTATGCTTCTGTGTGTGATTTTGTCTGTATAGCTCTGCTTTTACCATTTGTTCTAGGGTTCTGTCTGTCCGTTTTTCTTTTTTTTTAGTATAGTTTTTAACACTTGTTATCATTGGAGGACTTGTTTTTTGGTATGGTTGCTCTCTTTTTTTTTTCCTTATTTTTAATTTTTTTATTTTAATAATTATTTTTTATTTTAATAACTTTCTTTTCTTTTCTTTTCTTTCTTTCTTTCTTTTTTTCTCCCTTTTCTTCTGAGCCCTATGGCTGACAGGGTCTTGGTGCTCTGGCCAGTTGTGAGGCCTGTGCCTCTGAGGTGGGAGAGCCAAGTAAAGGACACTGGTCCATCAGACACCTCCCAGCTCCACGTAATATCAAACGGCAAAAGCTCTCCCAGAGATCTCCATCTCAATGCTAAGACCCAGCTCCACTCAATGACCAGCAACTTCCAGTGCTGGACACCCCATGCCAAACAACTAGCAAGACAGGAACACAACCCCATCCATTAGCGGAGAGGCTGCCAAAAATCATAATAAGAGCACAGACACCAAAAAACACACCACCAGACTTGGACCTGCCCACCAGAAAGACAAGATCCAGCCTCATCCACCAGAACACAGGCACTAGTCCCCTCCACCAGGAAGCCTACACAACCCACTGAACCAACCTTAGCCACTGGGGACAGACACCAAAAACAACAGGAACTACAAACCTGCAGCCTGCAAAAAGGAGACCCCAAACACAGTAAGTTAAGCAAAATGAGAAGACAGAGAAACACATAGCAGACGAAGGAGCAAGGTGAAAACCCACCAGACCTAACAAATGAAGAGGAAATAGGCAGTCTACCTGAAAAAGAATTCAGAGTAATGAGAGTAAAGATGATCCAAAATCTTGGAAATAGAATGGAGAAAACACAAGAAACGTTTAACAAGGACCTAGAAGAACTAAAGAGTAAACAAACAATGATGAACAACACAATAAATGAAATTTAAAATTCTCTACAAGTAATCAATAGCAGAATAACAGAGGCAGAAGAATGGATAAGTGACCTGGAAGATAAAATAGTGGAAATAACTACTGCAGAGCAGAATAAAGAAAAAAGAATGAAATCAATTGAGGGCAGTCTCAGAGACCTCTGGGACAACAATCAACACACCAACATTCAAATTATAGGGGTCCCAGAAGAAGAAGAGAAAAAGAAAGGGACTGAGAAAATATTAGAAGAGAATATAGTTGAAAAATTCCCTAATATGGGAAAGGAAATAGTTAATCAAGTCCAGGAAGCACAGAGAGTCCCATGTAGGATAAATCCAAGGAGAAACATGCCAAGACACATATTAATCAAACTATCAAAAATGAAATACAAAGAAAAAATATTAAAAGCAGCAAGGGAAAAACAACAAATAACATATAAGGGAATCCCCATAAGGTTAACAGCTGATCTTTCAGCAGAAATTCTGCAAGCCAGAAGGGAGTGGCAGGACATATTTAAAATGATGAAAGGGAAAAACCTACAACCAAGATTACATTACCCAGAAAGGATCTCATTCAGATTTGACAGAGAAATTAAAACCTTTACAAACAAGCAAAAACAAAGAGAATTCAGCACCACCAAACCAGCTTTACAACAAATGCTAAAGGAACTTCTCTAGGCAGGAAACACAAGAGAAGGAAAAGACCTACAAAAACAAACCCAAAACAATTAAGAAATGGTAATAGGAACATACATATTGATAATTACCTTAAACGTAAATGGATTAAATGCCCCCACCAAAAGACACAGATACAAATGGATACAAAAACAAGACCCATATATATGCTATCTACAAGAGACTCACTTCAGACTTACGGACACATACAGACTGAAAGTGCGAATATGGAAAAAGATATTCCAGGCAAATGGAAATCAAAAGAAAGCTGGAGTAGCAATTCACGTATCAGACAAAATAGACTTTAAAATAAAGACTATTATAAGAGACAAAGAAAGACACTATATAATGATCAAGGGATTAATCCAAGAAGAAGATATAACAATTGTAAATATTTATGCACCCAAAATAGGAGCACCACAAGATATAAAGCAAATGCTAACAGCCATAAAAGGGGAAATCAACAGTAACACAATCATAGTAGGGAACTTTAATACCCCACTTTCACCAATGGACAGACCATCCAAAATGAAAATAAATAAGGAAACAGAAGCTTTAAATGATACATTAAACAAGATGGACTTAATTTATATTTATAGGACATTCCATCCAAAAACAACAGAATACACTTCCTTCTCAAGTGCTCTTGGAACTTGAGCACTTCTGCAGGATATATTCTGCAGGATAGATCATATCTTGGGTCACAAATCAAGCCTTGGCAAATTTAAGAAAATTGAAATCGTATCAAGTATCTTTTCCGACCACAATGCTATGAGACTAGATATCAATTACAGGAAAAAATCTGTAAGAAATACAAACACATGGAGGCTAAAACATACACTACTTAATACCCAAGAGATCACTGAAGAAATCAAAGAGAAAATCCAAAAATAACTAGAAACAAATTACAATGAAAGCACGACGACCCAAAACCTTTGGGATGCAGCAAAATCAGTTCTAAGAGGGAAATTTATAGCAATACAATCCTAACTCAAGAAACAAGAAACATCTCAAATAAACAACCTAACCTTCCACCGAAAGCAATCAGAGAAAGAACAAAAAACCCCCAAAGTTACCAGAAGGAAAGAAGTCATAAAGATCAGATCAGAAACAAATGAAAAAGAAATGAGGGAAACAATAGCAAAGATCAACAAAACTAAAAGCTGGTTCTTTGAGAAGATAAACGAAATTGATAAACCATTAGCTAGACTCATCAAGAAGAAAGGGAGAAGACTCAAATCAATAGAATTAGAAATGAAAAAGGAGAAGTAACAACTGACACTGCCGAAATACATAGGATCATGAGAGATTACTACAAGCAGCTATATGCCAATAAAATAGACAACATGTAAAAATGGACTATTTCTTAGAAAAGCACAACCTTCAGAGACTGACCCAGGAAGAAATAGGAAATATAAAAAGACCAATCACAAGCACTGAAATTGAGACTGTGATTAAAAATCTTCCAACAAACAAAAGTCCAGGACCAGATGGCTTCATAGGCGAATTCTATCAAACATTTAGAGAAGAGCTAACACCTATCCTTCTCAAACTCTTCCAAAATATAGCCAAGGGAGGAACATTCCCAAACTCATCCTTGAGGCCACCATCACCCTGATACCAGAACCAGACAAAGATGTCACAAAGAAAGAAAATTACAGGCCAATATCACTGATGAACATAGATGCAAAAATCCTCAACAAAATACTAGCAAACAAAATCCAACAGCACGTTAAAAGGATCATACACCATGATCAAGTGGGGTTTATCCCAGGAATGCAAGGATTCTTCCATATACTCAAATCAATCAATGTGATACACCATATTAACAAATTGAAGAATAAAACCGACATGGTCATCTCAATAGATGCAGAAAAAGCTTTCGACAAAATTCAACACCCATTTATGATAAAAACCCTCCAGAAAGTAGGCATAGAGGGAACTTATCTCAACATAATAAAGGCTATATATGACAAACCCACAGCCAACATCGTCCTCAATGGTGAAAAACTGAAACCATTTCCACTAAGATTGGGAACAAGACAAGGTGGCCCACTCTCACCACTATTATTCAACATAGTTTTGGAAGCCTTAGCCATAGCAATCAGTGAAGAAAAAGAAATAAAAGGAATCTAAATCGGAAAAGAAGAAGTAAAGCTATCACTGTTTGCAGATGACATGATGCTATATAGACAGAATCCAAAAGGTGCTCCCAGAAAACTACTAGAGCTAATCAATGAATTTGGTAAAGTAGCAGGATACAAAATTAATGCACAGAAATCTCTTGCATTCCTATACACTAATGATGAAAAATCTGAAAGAGAAATCAAGGAAACACTCCCATTTACCACTGCAGCAAAAAGAATAAAATACCTAGGAATAAACCTACCTAAGGAGACAAAAGACTTGTATGCAGAAAACTATAAGACACTAATGAAAGAAGGTAAAGATGACATAAACAGATGGAGAAATATATCATGTTCTTGGATTGGAAGAATCAACATTGTGAAAATGTCTATACTACCCAAAGCAATCTACAGATTCAATGCAATCCGTATCAAACTCCCAATGCCATTTTTCACAGAACTGGAACAAAAAATTTCACAATTTGTATGGAAAAACAAAAGACCCCGAATAGCCAAAGCAATCTTGAGAAAGAAAAATGGAGCTGGAGGAATCAGGTGCCCTGATTTCAGACTATACTACAAAGCTATAGTAATCAAGGCAGTATGGTACTGGCACAAAAACAGAAATGTAGATCAATGGAACAGCATAGAATGTCAAGAGATAAACCCACGCACATATGGTCACCTTAATTTTAAAAAAGGAGGCAAGAATATACAGTGGAGAAAAGACAGCCTCTTCAGTAAGTGGTGTTGGGGAAACTGGACAGCTACATGTAAAAGAATGAAAATAGAACACTCCCTAACACCATACACAAAAATAAGCTCAAAATGGATCAAAGACCTAAATGGAAGGTCAGACACTATAAAACTCTTAGAGGAATACATAGGCAAAACATTCTGTGACATAACTCACAGCAAGATCCTATTTTACTCACCTCCTAGAGAAATGGAAATAAAAACAAAAATAAGCAAATGTGACCTAATGAAACTTAAAAGCTTTTGCACAGCAAAGGAAACCATAAACAAGATGAAAAGATAACCCTCAGAATGAGAGAAAATATTTACAAATGAAGCAACTGACAAGGATTAATCTCCAAAATTTATAAGCAGCTCATGCAGATCAATATCAAAAAATCAAAGAACCCAATCAAAAAATGGGCAGAAGACCTAAACAGACATTTCTCCAAAGAAGATATACAGGCTGCCAACAAACACATGAAAGAATGCTCAACATCATTAATCATTAGCAAAATGCAAATCAAAACTACAATGAGGTATCACCTCACACCAGTCAGAATGGCCATCATCAAAAAATCTACAAACAATAAATGCTGGAGAGGGTGTGGAGAAAAGGGAACCCTCTTGCACTGTTTGTGGGAATATAAATTGATACAGCCACTATGGAGAACAGTATGGAGGTTCTTTAAAAATCTAAAAATATAACTACCATGCGACCCAGCAATCCCACTACTGGGCATATACCCTGAGAAAACCATAATTCAAAAAGAGTCATGTACCACAATGTTCATTGCAGCTCTGTTTATGATAGCCAGGACATGGAAGCAACCTAAGTGTCCATCGACAGATGAATGGATAAAGAAGAATTGGCACATATATACAATGGATTATTACTCAGCCTTAAAAAGAAACGAAATTGAGTCATTTGTAGTGAGGTGGATGGACCTAGAGACTGTCATGCAGAGTGAAGTCAGAAAAAGAAAAACAAATACCGTATGCTAAAACATATATATGGAATTAAAAAAAAAAGTGGTCATGTAGAGACTAGGGGCAAGATGAGAATAAAGATACAGATCTGCTAGAGAATGGACTTGATGATATGGGGTGAAGGAAGGGTAAGCCGGGACAAAGTGAAAGAGTGGCATGGACATATATACACTACCAAATGTAAAATAGATAGCTAGTGGGAAGCAGCCACATAGCACAGGGAGATCAGCTCGGTGCTTTGTGACCACCTAGAGGGATGGGATAGGGAGGGTGGGAGGGAGATGCAAGAGGGAGGGGATATGGGGATATATGTATATGTATAGCTGATTCACTTTGTTATAAAGCAGAAACTACCCCATCATTGTAAAGCAATTATATTACAATAAAGATGTTAAAAAAATCATCACATAAATGACAAAGATTTGTCTTTAATACGTATATTCTCTTTGTTATAGATAAAGAAGATATTCTAAATGTTATTTATAAATAACATGGAGAAAATACATAAAACATAATCCTAATTTTATAGAATCAGACTAGGAAGTTTCAATTTGTGTTTTTTGCATTTTAATCCAGAAATTTATTTCTGTGCTAAGGATGGGATTTTTCAATATAAAAACTTTTCAAATGAGAATATGGTAAATATGATGATGTGACATAGTAAAAAGCAGTTGGTTGTATCATAACAGATACATGCCATTGAATGAAATTATCATTAAAAAAATAATGCATATGCATGTTTAAGTTAAACTGCTCTGCAGAAAATATGTGTCCTCTCCATGTCCTCAAGTCCATTCTCTACATCTGTGTCTTTATTCCTGTCCTATCCCTAGGTTCTTCAGAACCACTTTTTTTTTTTTTTTAGATTCCATATATATGTGTTAGCATACAGTATTTGTTTTTCTTTTTCTGACTTACTTCACTCTGTATAACAGACTCTAGTTCCAACCACCTCTCTACAAATGACTCAATTTCGTTTCTTTTTAAGGCTGAGTAACAATCCATTGTATATATGTGCCAATTCTTCTTTATCCATTCATCTGTCGATGGACACTTAGGTTGCTTCCATGTCCTGGCTATCATAAACAGAGCTGCAATGAACATTGTGGTACATGACTCTTTTTGAATTATGATTTTCTCAGGGTATATGCCCAGTAGTGGGACTGACGGGTCGCATGGTAGTTATATTTTTAGTTTTTTAAGGAACCTCCATACTATTCTCCATAGTGGCTGTATCAATTTATATTCCCATCAACAGTGCAAGAGGGTTCCCTTTTATCCATACCCTCTCCAGCATTTATTGTTTGTAGATTTTTTGATGATGGCCATTCTGACTGGTGTGAGGTGATACCTCATTGTAGTTTTGATTTGCATTTTGCTAATGATTAATGATGTTGAGCATTCTTTCATGTGTTTGTTGGCAGTCTGTATATCTTCTTTGGAGAAATGTCTGTTTAGGTCTTCTGCCCATTTTTTGATTGGGTTCTTTGATTTTTTGATATTGATCTGCATGAGCTGCTTGTAAATTTTGGAGATTAATCCTTTGTCAGTTGCTTCATTTGTAAATATTTTCTCCCATTCTGAGAGGTGTCTTTTCGTGTTATTTATAGTTTCCTTTGCTGTGCAAAAGCTTTTAAGTTTCTTTAGGCCCTATTTGTTTATTTTTGTTTTTATTTCCATTTCTCTAGGAGGTGGGTCAAAAAGGATCTTGCTGTGATTTATGTCATAGAGTGTTCTGCCGATGTTTTCCTCTAAGAGCGTTATAGTGTCTTGCATTTCTATACACTAATGATGAAAAATCTGAAAGAGAAATTAAGGGAACACTCCCATTTACAATGGCAACAAAAAGAACAAAATACCTAGGAATAAACCTACCTAAGGAGACAAAAGACCTGTATGCTGAAAACTATAAGACACTGATGAAAGAAATTAAAGATGATACAAACGGATGGGGAGATATATCATGTTCTTGGATTGGAAGAATCAACATTGTGAAAATGACTATACTACCCAAAGCAATCTACAGATTCATTGCAATCCCATTCAAACTACCAATGGCATTTTTCACAGAACCAGAACAAAAAATTTCACAATTTGTATAGAAACACAAAAGACCCTGAATAGCCAAAGCAATCTTGAGAAAGAAAAATGGAGCTGGAGGAATCAGGCTCCCTGACTTCAGACTATACTACAAAGCTATAGTAATCAAGACAGTATGGTACTGGCACAAAAACAGAAATGTAGATCAATGGAACAGGATAGAAAGCCCAGAGATAAACCCATGCACATATGGTCACCTTATTTTTGATAAAGGAGGCTAGAATATACAATGGAGTAAAGACAGCCTCTTCAATAAGTGGTGCTGAGAAAACTGGACAGCTACATGTAAAAGAATGAAATTAGAACACTCCCTAGTACCACGCACAAAAATAAACTCAAAATGGAATACAATTATTTTTGTATACTGATTATCATCTTACTGAAAATATCAATTCTATAAGTTATTTTAAGTGATTCCTAACCAGGAAGCAGAATATTGGATATTCTTGTGTTTTATCTTCACATTGGCTAGCACAGAACCAACACAGTCTTGGTGTCTTCTTGGATTATATTTGCCAGATTTAACAAATACAATATGGAACATTCAGTTAATTTTAAAGTCCAGATAAACCTACACATTGTTTTAGTCTGAGAATATTCCAAATATTTTATAGGGTAGACCTATACTAAAAAATATCCATTGTTTATCTGAAATTCAAATTTAACTTGTGTCCTGTATTTTATCTGGCAACTCTATTTTGGGCAAGTTAATTAATTTGCATTTCATATGGCCCTGGCTATGGAATAGTGTGGGATATTTTGCTAATTGGTCAAGAGCACAATTACATTTTTTTTCTGTGAATATGGAAAAGAACATGGGAAAAGGGGAACATATTTAGGAATTTCAACTTAAAAAATGTTTAATATTCAGGTGCCCTCAGCCTCATGACTTGACATTGAGCATTCCAAGGTACTTGTATCTTTTCTTAAGTCACATACTCTGAGTTTAGAAGCCTAGGTTCTGTGTTTTGAAGACAGACACTCAAATATATATTCCATTAGGTCAGTTTTGAGTATTTAAATATTATTAATAATAGATTGCATTTACTGAGTATTACCTATGAAACTAAGTACTGTAAAAGTACATTAACTAATTTAAGCCTCACAAAAATCTTATTTGTTAAGTACTATCATTTTACTCCTCATTTTTGGGCAAGAAAAGTGAGGGACAGAGGAATTGATTAACTTGTCAGTAATCACACAGCTAGTAAGAGGAAGAGCTGGAATTTGAACTCAGATTGTCTAATTTTTCTCTTGACCACTATTCGACTCCACTTCTGGGACTTGTGATTAAAATCTCATAGACATTTCATGAGATTTGTCTATGAAAAAATAGACATGGAAGCTACCACTGGCTTTCACATTTTACAATTAATTTAGGGATTTGCTTTTCAAGACAGGAAAAGGAGTAGAAAGGATGTAACCATAGAGTTAGGCCAACAGACTGCTGAAGCTATTATTTCCCCTTGTTCTCTTTCATGCTTCATGTTTCCTGACCTGTGGAAGCACGTAGGAACTCCAAAGATTACACAAGGGTCTATGCTTCATCTCATGCTATGGGTTTGAAATGAGAACTGTGAAGCTGTAGTCAAAAGCACAAAGTGTTAAATAAGGTCATCTCACTTTGATTGACATTCGTTGGTTGACCCAAGAGTCAGCACACTGCTTGTCTCCTTTCAGTTCCTTCTCGACTTAGACTGTGACTTCCTGCCCCAGGCCAGCTCAGTCAGCTCCTGGGAGAGTGCTATTTCTCAGGCTGTTTCCCTGTAAAGCCAAATTATAGATCCACCAGAGGAAATGGCAAAATAACCTTCCTACGTAGGAAGACAGCAGGACGTGTATGGATTATTTCATGTAGCTTGGCTACTTTATGAAAAATATAACTATTTCTCTGGATGGATCTTGGTTAGAAGTAACATGGACCAGTAAAACAAAGCCTATTTTTAAGACAAGAATATGTATTTTCAGATAAACTATTTCAAGTTTGTGATTTTGCCCTTTCTTAGAGTTGGGATGAAAATGTTCAACAGCTTACTGGAAAACATGAACATGCAGAATTGTCTACTTGGTGGCATTCAGAATAAGAACTAAGCTTTCCTATTTGCATTAAAGTAATAATCAAAAGAATTTAAACCCTATGTTTAAAAAGTTTTACTAAAATATTGCTTTATTTTAGTATGCCCTAGTGATATCTTACCTATACATACAGTTTATAAATTTCAAATTACAGAATTAAAGTAATGACTCCTTCAATTCCTTTTCCTAAAAAAGTGATTTATTTCTACAGTACACCTATAATTGCTCCTGCCTGTATGAATTGCTGAGTATACAGAATGATTATTTATAATACAAAAGTGAGAGAACAATTATGGATGATAACTTAGAACTTTTTAATTCAGTATTTCCCACAGGTTCATGAAGAATATAGAAGAAAAGTAAAAGCATGAGAAATAGTTGAAAATGCCATTTTGATTAATTTTCACAGAAGCCTTCTTTTAAAAAGATGGAAGTTCAGTATCCTTAGAAGACTTTAGAGAAGTAGTTTCTACTTTTCTCACACACCACCATCCGATATGGTTATTGAGGATATGTTTCAAAAACCATTTATAAATAGAATATTCTACAGTAAGAATCATGATATCCAAATACTCAGTGGCTTAAAATGGAGCTTAAAAATTACAACTAATTGAAACAAGTGGCTTCAGATAATGTATTTATTTGTTTGTATACCTCTTTATCAGATGCTGCCTAGATGCTATATATACATCATATCTAATCTTCAAAACATCTTTTCTAGATGAATACTTTTCCAGATTATCTCCATTTTATATGTGGGAAAACTTAGGTTCATTAAGCTGAGAGCTTGCTCAAGGCCATTCGATACAAGTGGCTTAAATGGGATTTAAAATTCACACCTATCTCATTTCAAGCACCATCTAGAAAGGATTATTATTTTTAAAAATATGAGTTGAACACACAATTTAAAAAATTGATTTACATTCAGGAAAGTTGAGAAAAGTACAAGTTTGTAAATGGTCTCTTCAAAATTCAATGGTATATTTTTTAAAAACCTTTAAAATTTATAAAGAAAATATCCTCATTATTAAGACAAGGGAACAGTGTAGGCTCAGACAACAAACTTGGAAGATAATCCTACAGGTTCCATGTAATCTGGATGAACTAGGAAGAGACCCCCAGATTTGATGCATAATCTTTTGCCTTGAAGGGATAATTAAAAGAAAAAAATTGAGAATTTTTACTAATATATATGATGTATATATAGTATCTAATATATAATGATATATAATATGAGCATCAGAGGATGGGTACAACATGGGAAAATATATACACACATTTAGTTATATGTGGAGAGGGATTTAGAGGAAGAGAATAAATACATGGTTTGAAAAAGAAGGATAAAAAAAACCCTCAGGCTTCTTCTCAAAGTATTATTTGCAACAACACAATTTCCACAGATTTTTGAGGAAAAGAGGCCTCATGTTTCATCCAAACAGTTGATATTCTATGGAGCCTTCTTAGTGTGTGGGTTTGCCTATTGGATGAATTACTTCAATTGACTGGGGTACAAAATCCAGAGCCACTCTTTGTTATCTCTAAAACACCCCCAAACCAGAGAGGCTTAGCTGAACTTTTAAAAATGTAGGATTCACTAAAACCTATGCAGAAATATCAATAGGCCAACATGTATTATTTTTAATAAAGCCCAAATACTCTCTACAAATGATGCCACTGCCCTGAAAACTATTTTTTCATTCCTGGGTGGAAATGTTGACTCTCTATTGATTTATGCATATTTATGAGAGAAATGAACCTTTGGGAATCTTCATTCAGTACCAGCCAAATCTAGGGCAAATTTAGAAAGCTTACCTTAGTCTCTTGTATAACAATGATTAAAGAAAGAAAAGGAAGGAAGGAAGGAAGGAAGGAAGGGAGGGAGGAAGATGTTGGCACCCACATAATGCCAGGTACAGAGCCCAAAAATGCAAGGAAGCAAATTAGAACTGTCATAGAAAGTGGCACTCCCTAGTAAGCCCTGAATTTGCATTGTGTTGAGAGCTACTCTTCACGATGCTTTCAAGAGACTTGGACCTGTACCTATGCAGAAGTGCTGGCAGAGAATGGCCCCAGGAAATTAATGTGATCCATAGGTTAATTTGTGAAGAATGATCCTCTATTCTTCAAAATGGTGGACAAGTGCTAAGACAGGCAAAGAGTAACCTCCCAAGTGGAAGCTGAAGAATGCTGTTTTGGGGTCAAAGTTGGGAAGTTGGGGAGCCATAGCAGCATGGAGTGGGAGGCTGCTGCTGTCCAGGTATCTCAGGCCTTAATCATGTGCAATATCCCATCTCCAAAGGGGACTAGGAGAGGGGCAGAGGAGGGAATCAGAAGGACAAATAACTAGAGGACTGACCTCCTAGAATAGGTATGATATCCCAGAAGAAGGCAGTGGGAACATTTCCCAATATTCAGACTCATTCATGATCATGCCCAGGGAGAATGCCATGTGTACAATAGGGCTGAGTCTTATGTGTCTGAATTATTTGCGGGGAGGGGCTGTCCTTGAAACATATTCTGTAGCATTACAAATATGGGTATTTGTCTTTGGTAAATGAAAGTTTGCCCCCTTTCCATAATGCTTGAAGAAAGATATTAGGGGGAACTAAGTATTTTTTGCAGGGAAATTTTTTTTTTTTTTTTTGCGGTACGCGGGCCTCTCACTGTTGTGGCCTCTCCCGTTGCGGAGCACAGGCCCCGGACGCACAGGCTCAGCGGCCGTGGCTCACGGGCCCAGCCGCTCCATGGCATGTGGGATCTTCCCGGACCGGGGCACGAACCTGTGTCCCCTGCATCGGCAGGCGGACTCTCAACCACTGCGCCACCAGGGAAGCCCGAGAAATATTTTTATTACGGAACAGGATTCCCTTCTAGGAGGGATTAGCACCAAAGATACAATTTATGCTTTTTCTCTTTTTTAGTGAAACAAATGCCAGCTACTTTAATATGCAGCTGGTATATAAAATCTATAAAGTGCTGGTTACATCTGCACATTTGCTAATGGAACAAATAGGAATTTTCAAGATGCAAACTCAGGTGTGCAAATATATAACTACCTTCTTTTCTTTCAACTTAACTAAATCTTTACTTTGAGCTATTATTATTTTTGATGGCAAAAAACTTAATTTTTTCAAGTCTAGGTAGACTCAGCCATCCCAGAATATCATCAATCACTTCAAGCTTGAATTCACTCAATTCCAGATTCCACTTTCACTGCATCTTCTCTGTAGGGGTACATTCCAGGCACTTACATACCATCATGACATGCAGCAGGCGTCATCTTTGTGGCAGCCATCCTCTGTCACAGTGGTATATCCACTGAACTATAACTTATCCTCTCTAGCCCTATGGATGGTCTTCATGCTCACTTCTTCCAAGAGGGATGTGTTCCTATGGCTGTGGGGTGGGCCTCTGCATCTGCCTCTTGCCCAGCCTGACCACAGAGTCCCACCATGTTTGCTTTCTCATGGAACTCCAGGGTCATGGAGACTGGATGGGGCTTCTTCAGGCCCTCCCTGCCAAGACTTGCCTCTATGATCCATCACTTCTTTCTAACCCTACCAAGGCAGTAGACGCTTTCTTGAGAATGTTATTTCCAAAATCCAGTTGGGAAGAGGATAATTCCTATTTTCAGAATCACCAACATTTAACTGGAGTTTCTTTTACATGCCTTCCCTTCAAACTCACTTCAGGAATAGGAGAAAGGTTATAGAATCCCTTTCTCAGAAATGCACCCCAACTTGAATTCTCTTCCAGTTGTCACTCAGTCCTCTATTGGCTCAGAGCCAATAAGCTTCAAATGGCTCAATTGCATAGTTTTGTTTTCATGGACAAAAGGCCAGGAGACTAAAAAATGGAATTGATATAATTTAGAACCAAAAATATGTTAGTTATATCAAAATGTTATTCCATGTCTTACAACTTTACATGTGTTTTTTCTCAACTCAGTGTCTGTTCTGCAGTTTTAGTGAGATGGGTTCCATAGACTTCTCTGATTCCTTTGTTTTGCTTTACTTTTCTTCCCTCTCTCTCTCTTTCCCTTTCTTTCTTTCTTTCTTTCTTTCTTCATGAAGATAATTACTTACAGTTTGAATTGTACATTACAACTTTGTGTGAAATATATTATCTCTATATAACTTTTGCTTTACATAATGAAACATCTCTGTTAGGGAGTTCTTATCTGTTTTATGCTGGTTTTCAGTGGTAAATTGTAGTTTGGTATATGAATGATATATTGATTGATTCATTAATCCATTTATCCATCTACTCTCTAAATAAATGTTAAATGCTGGGTATTATGATTGGCATTAAGGATTTGGCACAAACTTGATAGGAACCTGCCCTTGGTGCTAATGGCCTTTGTTGGTGGTAGGGTGGAGGAGGAGGGAATGAGACAGATGTAATAAATTAATTACATAATTAATTCTATGTATGATAAAAAAAAGTTCTATGAAATAATAAAACAGGATGTTATGAGGACTTATGTCAAGAGAAAACTTTCCTTGACCAAGTGACTTTTTAACTCATATCCAAAGGGTACACTTTGTTACATGTGTATTCTCAAAATTCAAGAGTAACTTTTTAAAGACTGGAAATTGAATGTGAAACATCTAAATTTGTAATGAATAAATAAGTTTTTATTAAAAATAGAAGATGGAAAAACAGAAAAATAAAACAACGGTGGGGCACTAGTGAAGAGATTTACACAGGTCAGTGACTGATTTACATTTTTTGAAGATCACTCAGGTTGCAATGCAGAGCACAGAGAGTAGGTGTACAAGAACTCACATTGTGAGGAGAGCTGGGAGGATTCTGAGATGAGAGTGGCTGTGAACTGTGTTGATGTCAGAGAAGACAGAGAATCAGCAGTGGAGAGATGGACTTAGTAGGGCAGCATGTGAAGGATGAGGGCGAGGGAGGTGTCAAGATGGACTACCTAAAATTGTCTTGCAGGCAACCTATTAAATGGGAGGAAATCTTTGCAAATGATACGATCAATCTTTGCAAATGATATGTTGGGATTAATACTCAACACATATAAACAGCTCACACAACTCAACATCAAAAAGTAAACAATCCAATTAAAAAATGGGCAGAAGAACTGAATAGACATTTTTCCAAAGAGGAAATACAGATGGCCAACAGGCACATGAAAAGATGCTCAATATCACTAATCATCAGGG
Source organism: Tursiops truncatus (assembly GCF_011762595.2). Taxonomy (NCBI): domain Eukaryota; kingdom Metazoa; phylum Chordata; class Mammalia; order Artiodactyla; family Delphinidae; genus Tursiops; species Tursiops truncatus. The sequence continues at coordinate 43,070,524 of NC_047045.1, forward strand.
AAATGTAAATCAAAACCACAATGAGATATCACCTCACACCTGTCAGAATGGCTATCATCAAAAAGAACACAAGTAACAAGTGTTGGTGAGGATGTGGAGAAAAGGGGACCCTTGTACACTGCTGGTGGGGATGTAAACTGGGGCAGCCACTGTGGAAAAGAGCATGGAGATTTCTCAAAAAACTAGAAATAGAACTATCATATGATCCAGCAATTCTACTCCTGGGTATATATCCAAAAAAACCCCCAAAACTCTAATTCAAAAGGATACATGCACCCCAATGTTCATAGAAGCATTATTTACAATTGCCAAGATATGGAAGCAACCTAGGTGTCCATCAACAGATGAATGGATAAAGAAGATGTGATATACACACACAATGGAATAATACTCAGCCATGAAAAATAATGAATTTTTGCCATTTGCAGTAACATGGATGGACTTGGAGGGCATTATGCTAAGTGAAATAAGTCAGACAGAGAAATACAAATACTTTATTATATCACTTTTATGTGGAATCTAAAAAATACAACAAACTAGTGAATATAACAAAAAAGAAGCAGATTCACAGATATAGAGAACAAACTAGTGGTTACCAGTGGGGAGAAGGAAGGTGGGAGGGTCTATATAGGGGTAGGGGAGTAAGAGGTACAAACTATTAGCTATAAAATAAGCTACAAGGATATATTGTACAACACGGGGAATACAGCAATATATTGTAACTATAAATGGAGTATAACCTTTAAAAATTACGAATCACTACATTGTACACCTGTAACTTATATAATACTGTACAGCCACTATACTTCAATAAAAATAAATACATACACAAATAAGTACATAAAAATAAATTAAAACATAAAATAGATTTTTATGTTATCTATAAAAAAAAAAAGAATTGTCTTGCCAAAAGATTTCCACAAATCTATGCTACTTCAGAAAGCAAACTAGGAAATGAATAAAATCGTGTAGCACCTTACACCACAGTATCTATATTGTACAGCTCCTATCAGCAGAGTTCCACTTAGCACAAAACACTAAGATACTTGTATTCCATGATGTGTCCACTGTAAAGCAAAGAAAGAACTTAGAATCTTTTTGCACCATTTGAATAACTTCATGCTATCTTCCTTAAAAGAAAATATAACTTGAAACCATAACTGAGTCAGTTCAACTGTTTCTTAGAGGAAGGCCTGGCACAGTGTTTGAATTCTCCAGCATAAAGATACCTTCCAGAATGCCAAGTTGGTGCTGACTGCCAAGGTTTTGCGGTATGCCTTGGTGAACATAAATCACCATTTCTCACCAGTGAAGACTCAGATCCTGGTGCTGAAAACATGTTTCATCACAAGACACCAGGTGGGCCAGCAGCAGTAGTTACTGCCTATTCATGAACCACTTTATCACAGAATAGAACACTGTACATATTGACGAAGACGTCTTTGCTGTTATTATTGGAGTCACAACGTTCTACAACTTCTTTCTATCTGATGTTTACAAGTTGTGTGAGTCATAAGCTTTCTCTAAGGAACAGTTTATACCATTAATTATAGAGTCATTTTTATGGAATTTTTGGCTAGATGCTTACAGCTACATGATAGCTGCCAATCTTGAAAAATCCTTGATACTGCAGATTCCAAGATGATGTTGCTTTCTCAATGAGACCTACCCCACATAACCTTTTAAAAATTGCAGCCCTCCCTTGCATGCTCTGCTTTTTCTTATTTTTTCCACAGTACTTATCACTTTCTAATACACCATATACCTTGCTTATTATACTTGTTGTTTATTGTCTATTTTCCTCCACTAAGAGGTAAGAGCAGAGATCTTATTTTTGTTTACTAATATATCCCAAATGTCTGGCACATAGTTGGTGCTCATTAATTATCTGTTGAATGAGTGAGTTTTCTGGTAGATACCCTCCTAGATAAAATTGCAGGATTAACTCTGTGGAGTATGATTATGTCATTTCCTCAGTGAAAATTACTTTGATGGCATTACACCACCTATGGGACTTGGTCCAACACTTCAGATTCACTATTGGGCTTCAAACTGCGTCTTCCAGTTCCCTTCTTTCCCTTATAATCACCCAATGTCTAGTCATAGCAAAGTAATAACCATGTTCTTTCATATAGCATTTCCCCTACCAGGCAAGACTTTCCCTCTGTATTATTTAGTTATGTGGCAATAATAAGGCATAACAAACTACCTCAACACCCAGTACAGTGGTTTACAGCATCACACAGTTTTGTTTTCCTCTTATGCATTGTGTGGGCAGCTCTGTTTTAGGTAAGGCTCAGCTGGGATCTACCAGGCTTGGCTCCAAGCTATAGATTAGAAATTAGGTCAGCTCCATGTATTTCCTCATTCTCCTTGAACCCGCAGCTATCCAGAGTATGTTCTCCTTCTGGAAGATTACTGAATATAAGTTGTTACCCTAGATCACAGTAGCACATTTAAGGACTCTGCTTGCATCGTGGCCACTGAGTTCATATGGATAAAACAATGCACATTGGTCAAACCCAATATCAATGTGGGAGAGAAATATGCTCCACCCAAAGGGACAGAGGTAGAGAAGTGAATATTTTATGATTAATACTCAGATCTTACACAGTCTCACTTGTTGATCTATCCATCAAGACCCAGCACAAGTGTTGACTACTTTATGAACTTTCACCAATTCAGTAGGCAGTCAGCTTTTCATTTTTGTGATCCCAGTGTACTCTGCTATACCTATGTCATTACACTGCTTACATGTATGACTCCCCTCCTGGACTTTATGCTTCTAAAGAGCAGAAACAGTCTATTAAGATTTATATGCCTAATACCTACCACGGAACCTATTCAAATTATAAGCTTAAAAGATGTTAGTTGCATCTATCATGTTAGTTGTTAAAAGATGGAGTGGATGGTCCCATTAAAAAGAAATCAACCTATATAGATTCCATCAACATTAATTTCCTGTTCAAATGGGATGGTTTGATACTACTCCTGTTGCACTACATGCAGCATATCTAGGAGGTGTTCCCATTTAAAACTGGCTAGAAACAGATGATCTGAAATTAAATCTCATTGTGAAAACACCGTATTGTATGATAAGGTGTTCAATGTAATTCCCCAAGGGCTTTTCTACAGGAAGTGATGAAAATATTCCTGGCCAAAGATTTACATTGAATATTAGGACTTCAACAGAAAGGAATTCTTGACAGTCAGGATAGGATATTCTTAGTTTTCTCTCAAACTTGTACTACAAAAAAATCTCAGTGTTTTTTAAGACATATATAATGTCAATTGACAAATGCCTGCATTTGTTCTAGATGGTTCTCCATCTATTCATCCTTCCATCCATCTTTTTATTCATATGATTCTACTTTTTTCAACCAACTAAGCCTTGTCTCATATAATTTCACTCACAATCCAGTTTAGAATTCATAATTTATCATTCCCATTATACCCTTGCCAATATCCCCAAATGCTATTTTCCTTGACTTTTTATTGAATTCGTCTGAATGGAGACTGAATGAACTCAAGTACTCATTTCCATTCTACCTCCTTGAAGCAGCTAAACATCATTTTGTTGAACTAAAAGAGTCAACTACCATTCCACCTGTCTCCATAGCCAATACGCTATTGACTTTTAAGGTTTATGTCCAGTATCCAATTAGTTTTAAAACCACCTTGTATAGTAGTTGTAGGCTAACTTTTGTCTATGGAGAAAATTATGTGACTTTGGTATTATAATCCATAACATCAGTAGCATGCTGCTTAACTTTATCAACTGAACACCTGACGATTATAAACATGAATACTAACTGATAAGATTTTACATGTAATTTCTTCTGAGTAATCAGGTTTTCAGATTTTATGGTAAAATTTAAGTTTCTTTCCCTCCATAGGAGTCAGACCTCTAAATAGGAGTTATCAAATTATAAACTGATAAGAAATTAATCACTTTTTTGATGCAAAGAGTGACAAAGAAATTTCTAGTATAGGGAATATAAAGGTAAGTGTCTTCAGAGCCAAGAAGAAGCCATGCAGGCAAGATTTAAAAAAATAGTAATGGTAGGAACTGTGAACAACTGAAGTGTTCCCATCTCACCTAAAAGCATTCCAGTTCAATAGATTATATCAGCCAAATAATTCTGGTCCAGAGAATTGCACTCTGTGAAGTAAAGGAGCCCTGAACAATAGGAAATCTCTTAGAAGAAGTCAATAAGCATAAGATATGTGGTACGAGGCAAGTCTTCCTGCACCAAGGTATACCTTTAGTACTGGCTTATGAATGCTAAGAGTTCCCACATTGGAGACTCATTTGCTTAAGGTTTTATGTCTTATACAAATATATATGATACTGGAAGAGAGAATTAGTCATGATTCCTTGCATTACAAGAGACCCAATTAAAACTCCCATAAACAAACAAAAGATTTTTTTGTCTTGTAGATGCTTTAGAAATTCACAGAACAAGAGAGAAAAATGAAAAGTAAAAGACTCAGGGACTGAAACTGGGGATTCAACGCTGTCAGGAGAGTCTCTTTCACTCTTTCTCCTTACTTTTCCATGTCTTTATCCATTTTTCTTTCATTTTCTTTACATGTTGGCCCTATTCTCTTCTGCAGACAGGTCTAACCAAGGTCCAGCAACCTCACCTTATCAGTACTCATGAAAGACAAAGAGTGATTTTTTTCCCTCCTATTATCCATATATTAATCCCAGAGAGGTAATCTAATTAACTTGATTTGAGTTGCATACACTCTCCATAAGCCAGTAACTGTTGTCTGGATTATGGTCTACCATGACTTACCAAGATGGTCAGGCATGGGTCTTATGTTTAATCCATGTGACCCAAGGACAGGGTCTGTAACTAGGGAAAATGAATTAAGAAAGCTTGCTAGGCCAGAAAAAACAATGCCCACAGTCTACCACGTATAGATGCTTATCAAGTAGGTGCATCTCAGTGTGAATAAATAAATTAATTAAAGGCTTTCTTAAGAAAGGAGAAAACACGGTGCCTAACGGCAGGAGAATCAGAACCATTATACTAGTCAAGACTGTTGACACTGAAGTCAGATTTCGTAAGCTGGAATCCTAGGGCTACATGTGCTGGATTTTGTGACCTTGTGTAACGTCCCTAAACTTCCTAAAGTTCAATTTTCCCTTCTTTAAAATGCAAATAACTCTTGCAATGTGTATCTTCTTCCTGTAAAATGGAAATAATGTCAGGATTCTTGGCACTTAACAGAGAGCAAGCACTCAATAAACATTGGATAAACGATTGAAACAATGAATGGATAAGCAAAGAGTGCTTAGTATCGTAAGATTATTTTAAAGTTTTTGATTAGCAAAGAGGGCATGTGTTAGACCTTCAGTAAATAGTATTCATAAAGCTATAATGCTTTGACCAAGTGGAGGGAGAATGAAAGAAGATGCCCCTAGGAGGCTAGGGCAAAAAAAATGGGAAACTAAGGCTTGACAGTAAAGGGATGGGTTTTGTAGTATTTGTTCCTTCCAGGTTAATTGCAATGGTAGTGAGGCATACTCTTCTATTCATCTAATTTTTAAAATCATCTGTATAACTATAGTATAGCCGATATGCCAAAACAGACAGTTACCAAAAAGATAGTTGTATTTGTTCTTAGCTACATATTGCCATTCAAGCTGCAATTCCCATATGTTAGCTGTGTTGATGTCACTCCAAACAGTGCGGAAAGTTAAAAAATATTCAGAGGAACTTCTGGATATTCCCAAACATCTGGTTATTTGTCATCATGGGGGCAAAACAGCCATATATTTTCATCAAAAAGCTTTGAGATTAAGCAGCAGTATATAATGAATATCTAAAAGGAATTTTCTTTTCAATTCTTCTCTAGTGATTATAATGGTATCAGTTCAGCAGAATTCAAAAAGTTTGTTTTATTGTCAGATATAAAGACGTCACATATTGTAAATATATGCCATAAAGGTTTCCATAAAGTAGGGATTAATTTATGTTGCTCTATCTGAGTGCCTTCTGTGACATTCATTTTATTCAAGATGGCATCTGTGGAGGAACAGCGAGGCTACCAATTCACTGTGGCGACTGCTAATCGCTACTGGGGCAGGAGCTCAATAAATATCAGGTTTTTAATGCCTGACTTAACATTAGTTGAGATAAATATATAATCCTAAGGACGTATATAAAGCTGAATGAGTTCATAAATGCAACAATTTTGTTTGCCTTGGATATTCCTCCTTTGTGAAAAACTAAATGCTACACTTTCCTACTAAGATTTCAGTTTATAGTTCTCAATTAACATAAAAAGTTCTTAGAAAATACAATTCTTTTTTTCATAAAAACGTGCCACTTCAACATGGATATATAATAAATTTTGACTCAATACATTTGATTGTTGGATCCATATGAAAACTTTTTCATGCCATTCCTGGGCTTGCTCAGCTCTGCCTTTCTCTGCTAAGATCTGTGTCACAGAGACTGAATCTTACAAACTGCATTTCCCAGCCTCCTGATTGAGCTGACTTTTCTTGCATTCACCCAACAGAAGGTACTGGCAACAGACTGGAGGATGGCAGAAAAGGAGAAGCTAGGGTATTTCTTCTTCAGCCTTCCTGCCTCAGGCAGCATCTCTGGCAGCTATATGTTTTCTGTGGCTCCAGCTCCTATTTGGAAGCAAGTGAAAAAGCACAGCCCATACCTGAGGAATGAGGAGTTATGTTCCACTTCTTTGAGGGAGCAGTACCTATATACATTATTTGGAATTCTTCTGTATGGAAGATTTACCTCTTCTCTCTCATCCAATTTTTAATCAGATCAGTCTGGATTCATGGATATTTATTTTATACTTTGTTATACTCCCTTATTCATTATTTATCTCACTGCTCAAATTGTTTCAGCTTCCAGCATTAGCAGCTCTCTCAGTCGGCAGTATGTCCCTTCTGACACTACAAGATGCTCTAGCTCATCTTGTATATTTCCTACCTTTCCTTGGTCCTAGATTCAGCCATTTCTCAAAACAACCTTTCTCTTGCTTAAGTTTATTGAAGACTGGGGTTGTAAACTAATATCCGGACAGTGGGTGTGATCATTACTTTTTAGGTCCTCTCAGCAGATAGAGTGAGGAAATATATTTACGTACACTAATGCATGTACACATACATATCTCCGTGTGTTCACATTATCCATCAGTATTTATATTAATCTAAACCACAGTCCAAGTACCTTTGGTTCATTCTAGCTTTCACCTCTTGCTTATCTGTAACTTCCCACTCTAATGGTGAATAAGCCTGATTTTCACCACCTGCCATCTATTTACTTATTGTTTAATTCAGTATAGATGTACAGTGGCTTCAGAATTGTTCACCTGCACTTCCATGAGAAACAATTTTACCAACTAGAGTGCAGTGCTTTCACACGGTTCCTTTGTCTTCAGTCTTACATTTTCCAGTCATTTCCAAAGTTATGTAGGACAACACCTCTTTTTCTTCAGTCTCTTCAGTGAGGTTACATCATACATTTGTAATATAGTTAGATTCTTTTGTCACAAACTGCATTCCATCCTGAGATCTTGAGCTTTCCTGTTTTGTTTTAAATTTACATATATTATGTAAATTTATGTTGTGAAGTTCCACGGGTTTTGACAGACGTTTTGTCAAATGGTGTCCTATAGAATAGTTTCTCAGCTCTAAAAAATCTTGTGTCCTTCACCTACTCCTGGTCAACCCCTCCCCTCTCCATGTCCTGGCATCATGGATCTGTCTTCCACCTCTTTAGTCTTCCCTTCTCCAGAACATCATATAAATGCAATCATACAGCATGCAGTCTTATAAGACTGGTTTCTGTCACTTAGAAATATGCACTTAAATTTCACCCATCTTGTTGTATGAACTGACAGCTTGTTTCTTTTGATCACGGAATAATATTCTACAGTATAAACTTAGAACAATTTGTTTATCCATTATCCTACTGAAAGGTATCTTGGTTGCTTCCAGTTTTGGGCATCCATCACTTTTTTCAACCTAGCCTGGGAAGTAACACAACGTCACTTATATATATATATTCTGCTCAACAAAATCAAGTCACTAACATCAGCTCGTATTCAAATGGAGAGGAATTAAACTCCATGTTTTATAGGAGTATCAAAGTTTGTGGATATGTTTTAAAACCACCTCAAAAAAAAAAAGGAAAAAATCCTGACTTCAGAGATTTTTTGACTCTCCAAACACAGCTGTAAATGCTGTATGTTTTCTATTATTGTGTAACAAATTCCCACAAATTTAGTTGCTTAAAACAATACCAACTTATTAGCTCACCATTTACTATCTTACAGTCTATAGGTCAGAAGACTAGCACAGTGTAACTAGGTTTTCTCCTCAGGGTCTCACACAAGCCTGAAATCAATGTATCAGGTATTAGCAGGACTAAGTTCTTATCTGACAGCCATGGGGAAGAATCTCCTTCTAAGCTCATTCAAGATTTTGGCTGGATTTGTTTCCTTGTGCCTGTAGGATTGAGGTCCCTGTTTTCTTGCTAGCTGTCAGCAAGGGACTGTTCTCAGCTCCTGGAGGATAATCCCCCTCATAGGTATTTCACAACATAGTGCTTTACATTTTTCCAAATCAACAGGAAAAATGACTCTCTGACTTCTTTCTCTGACTCCTCTGTATCTGAAATTAATACCCAAATTTAAAGGGCTCATGCACACAATCATCCTTCCTTAAAGTCAACTGTGCCATATAACATAATCAAACCATAGGACTAAAATCCATCATATTCACATTGTGAGGAGTATGCAAAGTCTGTACACTAGGAAGTGGAGATTTGGGGGTCATCATATAATTCTGCCTACCACAACCATGGACCAAATTTAAAGTAAGTGACATATTTGACCAGCTGTTGGTGTGCCATTAAGGAGAATTCATTTGAGCATGCTTTCTTGAGTGGCAGAGTAGAAATCTAATTGAAGTAAACTACTGCAGTATGCATGGGGCACAGTGCACATAATTAAAATAATGTGAAAACTTCACTTTCAACTTTAGGCTCAACTTTCAGATAAAGCATGGAAGCTTTGTCATAATGGCAGAATAGAATCTAAATGTCATCACTATTGACAATGCAAAAGTCAAAGTATAGCTCATACAAGTTAGTGGACAGGAGGGTGAGAGGTGAAGGAATGATTATGGGTATTGATATACTTATCTAGCAATAAAGGGTTTCAGTATACACTATGTCTGAAAAACAACAAAAAATCCCAGAAATTTGTTATTATATATAGACTATCCTAAAGATGCCACCAGAATACTACTAGAGTTCATCAATAAATTCAGGATACAAAATTAATATAGAGAAATATGTTGCATTTCTATACATTAACAATGAACTATCAGAAAGAGAAATTAAGGAAACAATCCCATTTACCATCACATCAAAAAGAATAAAATACCTTGGAATAAACCTACCTAAGGAGGTAAAAGACCTGTACTCAGACAATTATAAGATGCCAATGAAAGAAACTGAAGAAGACACAGATAGAAAAATATACCCTGTTCTTGGTTTGAAAGAATCAAATGTTAAAATGACCATATTAACCAAGGAAATCTACAGATTCATTGCACTCCCTATCAAAATACCAATGGCATTTTTCACAGAACTAGAACAAATAGTTTCTAAATTTGTATGGAAACACAAAAGACTCCAAATAGCCAAAACAATCTTCAGAAAGAACAGAGCTGCAGGAATCAGCCTCCCAGACTTCAGATTATACTACAAAGCTACACTAATCAAAACAGTATGGTACTGGCACAAAAACAGACACATAGATCAATGGAACAGGACAGAGAGCTCAGAAATAAACCCATGCAGTTATGGTCGATTAATCTAGGACAAAGGAGGTAAGAGAATATATAATGGAGAAAAGACAGTCTCTCCAATAAGTGGTGCTGGGAAAACTGGACAGCTCCATGTAAAAGAGTAAAATTAGAACATTCTTTAACATCATATACAAAAATAAACTCAAAATGGATTAAAGACCTAAGGTTAAGACTGGATGCTATAAAACTCCTAGAGGAAAACATAGGCGGAACACTCCTTGACATAAATCGCAGCAATATTTTTTTGGATCCATCTTCTAATACAAAGGAAACTAAAGCAAAAATAAACAAATGGGACCTAATTAAACTTAAAAGTTTTTGCACAGCAAAAGAAACTATAGACAAAGTGAAAGACAACTTACTGAATGGGAGAAAATATTTGCAAATGGTATGACTGATGAGGGATTAATAGCCAACATATGTAAACAGCTCATACAACTCAACATCAGAAAAAAACAAACAACCTGATTTTAAAATGGGCAGAATAACTGAATAGACATTTTTCCAAAGAGGAAATGCAGATGGCCAACAGGCACATGAAAAGATGCTCCACATTGCTAATCATCAGAGAAATGCAAATCAAAACCACAGTGAGACATAACCTCACACCTGTCAGAATGGCTATCATAAAAAAGAACACAAATTACAAATGTTGGTGAGGATGTGGAGAAAAGGGAACCCTCATACACCATTGCTGGGCATGTAAACTGGGGCAGCCACTGTGGAGAACTGTATGGAGGTTTCTCAGAAAACTAAAAATAGAACTACCATATGACCCAGCAATTCCACTCCTGGGTATCCTGAGTATATAAATGAAAACAAAACCAAAAACACTAATTTGAGAAGATACATACACCCCAATGTTTATAGCATCATTTTTTACAATTGCCAAGATCTGGAAGCAACCTACGTGTCCATCAACAGACGAATGGATAAAGAAAATGTGGTATACACAATGGAATACTATTCAGCCATAAAAAGGAAATAAATTTTGCCATTTATAGCAACATGGATGGACCTGGAGGGCATTCTGCGAAGTGAAATATGTCAGACAGAGAAAGACAAACACTGTATGATGTCACTTATATGTGGAATCTAAAAGATACAACAAACTACTGAATATAACAAAAAGAAGCAGACTCACAGATATAGAGAACAAACTAGTGGTTACCAGCGGGGAGAGGGAAGCGGGGGGGGGGGCAATATAGGGGGTGGGGAGTAAGAGGTACAAACTATTAGCTATAAAATAAGCTGCAAGGTGATACTGTACAACACAGGGAATATAGTCAATATTTCATAGTAACTATAAATGGAGTATAACCTTTAAAAATTGTGAATCACTGTATTGTACACATGTAACTTATATACTATTTTACAGCAATTATGCTTCAACTCAAAAATAGAATAAATTTAAAAATAAATAAATTAAATATTCTACTCATTACCAAAAAAAGGAAAATTAGTACTATAATTTTATTAAGAAGAGGTGGGAATGAAGCAGATTTTAAGTAAGCTAACTCTTTAAAGTCATGGTATAACAAGCAATAAATCATACCTATTGTTGATAAATTGAGAAATATTAAAATGAGTATATCATTTAGAGAAAATGGAGGTAACTTAAGTTTAAACATGGAAATCACAAATGATTGCTTCTGGTGTTTGTGATTGGGGTGGGGAAAGGTAAGGTAGGGACTACTGCTTTTAAAAATAAACTACTTTGTAATAAGGTATTTAAAAATATTTCCATATTATTTTGATAGAAAATTTTAAAAATAAACTACTGAATGAAATAGATTTGTAGACAGAGGCCCTCCATTTTGCTAAGTTAAGACTCATTAATTATCATTTTTTATTAGTAGTACTATTTAAATCTATATGAATATTCCAAACTGCATTATTACTATTTCACATTGTTGAGAAAGCTATAGCAGAAGTTTTACAATTCCATGCTAAAATTTAGAGATAATATAAAAACAATTTTGGTAGAATTTCCTTGAATAACCAGCTCTGTCTTATTTTAAAAAATGACCACAAGACTAGTGAACAATGACTTGTCCTTAGTGAATCTATGCAATCTATGCAGGTTTCTCTTTCAAGAACTCAAGTTGGCAGGAAAATTTGAGTACAAGTTTGCAGGAAAAAAATTAGTGTTTAGTTCAATTTCTTGGTGAAAAATTGCCATTATATTTGCTCATCTTCAAGATTTATGGTGATTTTCTTGTCCTATAGTTTCCTTAGAGATTCTTAGCAGTGGTTCAGCTATCTCATCTGTGAATTTCCCAGAGACTTCAGTAATTTACCAGGACACCATTTGCTCTATCAGAGATTACATTTAGTCCAACAGCCTGTGCTCTTTAATATACTTATCTTTAAGTACTTCCATTCCTTCTTCTCAATGTTTTCTTTTTTTGAATTTTATTTTTTATACAGCAGGTTCTTATTAGTTATCTATTTTATACACATTAGTGTATATATGTCAATCCCAATCTACTTCCATTCCTTCTTATGAATGCTATTTTCCACTTTTTAATATGAAGATGATTTTTATTCATATGGGAAATGGAGTAAAAATATGAGATAAGTAGTTTCATTTTTTTCTTTGACACTTATTAATATGATTGGTTATAGGCAATGAATCAATACTTTGCACATTCAGACATATATGAAATGCAAATTCTACAAAACTATTTTGTTGAGTTTGACAGTACCACATGATTTGAAGTCATTATTTTTATAAAATTATGGGCTGTAACTATCCATTAGACAGTATTGGATTAAAAACCATTAGTAATAAAATCAGTGCATCATCAAATTAACAATTTTTATGAATATCATTAATTTGGTTAACACCCAAATTGTTTTTTCTATGACCATATGATTATGGGAAATAAAAACATAATAATAGTTTTCATGGGAATTAGAAACTGGTTCAAATTAACCTATTACAGTTTTGTTTTTACAAGTGTTTTTGCTATTTGGAGAAGTATAGTATGTCACTCATTTCAAGCAAACCCAAACTGATGTTAATCTCCAAATGGACATGAAAAGTGTTCTCTCTTAAGGATGCCAGTTTAGACTATACCTCAGCACTGTAAAATGAAGTTTTTCTGATTATTTGACTTGAACTGCCTAGTAATATTTGCAACAGTAATGGTAACAAAACTATCCTCTATGACATGCGTGTCATTCATCAGGCACTATGCTAAGTGCTTTTCATACGTTGTGTTTAATTTAGTACCCTACAAGTAGGTGTTATCCTTTTTAAGTGTATAAGAAAACTTGGGTCTGAGATATTAAATATTGTGCCATAGGATAAGTTAGGCTTAGCATTAACTTTTTTTTTTCTTAAACACCCTGTTAATAATTATAACAACTGTCTCCACTTAGTACACCAACTAGTAGTATGATCTAAATTTAGTGACCAAAGGGCAAATTAATTCATATTACATTTGGTTAAGGAATAGGAGGTAAGCAATCCATGAATGAAGTTGAGCTTTTCCACTTGATTGTATCTGATAAAAAAAAATCACGATTTCATTTTGTCTTAGATGAAATGATTCAAAATAATTATTTTTCAGACATTCAATATATGGGTCCAAAATAATTACATTAATGCTTATTGAGTTATAATTGTTTTGTATTTGAAATGTCTGTAAAAAATTTTAGAGGCATTTCTAAGTCAATGAAGGTTATGCAGAGAAGGACTGAAAACTGATTATATCTACAGCATCTTCCTAATGCAAATTCAGTTAATAATTAAGATTTTAGTTTTGAGATTTAAACCCCCTTAGACAAATATTCTGTCAAAGCTTTGAAATTCTTAGATTATGAGTAATGTGTAGGCTAAGTTTTAAATTGTTTACCCATTTTCTTAAAGGTAGGTCCCTTCTTTTTCTATAAATCTCTTCAAAACTTGACTTTGGAAACTCCACTTATCATTCAGTTCACAGATGATTGTTGTGATGGATAGCTCAGTAACACAAATATCCTTAGAGGCATTGCTCTCACGGATGTACGTTGTAAATCCTAACCTCATGTTCTTTCAAGCACTGTTTTCTTTTAAAAGACTAGGAACAGAAAAATTCTATACAAGCATTTCAATAATGCAATATATCTTTAAGAAAAAATTCATCTTCTACATTTAGGGATTTCTTTTTCTCTCCTCTCCCACAGAATCCTCCCATCATAACATCCATCCTTCCCCCACTTCCCATCCAAATCAGCTCAATCACCCATATTTAAAAAACAAAAAATCTATGGCTAGATTTTTCCAGGCAGAAGAAAAGCCCCTGCTTTCCTCCAAAGGGCAGATGCTAACTTCTCCCATCTTCATTCCTAGGCCACGAAGAGTTCCATTACCTTTAGTGTTGGGTACACAAACACAGTCACAGGACAGGAGAGCATCTAACATATAGAAGCTTTAACATAATGTGTAAAAAAAAAAAAAATCAAACCATTCTGCCTCATAGCCTATTCTCATTTGCTTCATGTGTTTGGTATTACATTTCTACAGTTTTCCATGATGTTAACATCTATACTACAGATCACATAATAAGCACCCAGAATATGGATGGCATGTATTTTTCTTTTAAAAAATGGAGTATTTAATAAGTGTGCATTCAGCAATTATTGAATTGAGCAGTTGTTAAATTGAGTAAATTTCTTTCACGATCATTTCAATTTCCATAAACTCTTGGTTGCAATTTTTTTCTATTGCAAAAAATTTACTCTACATAGAATACAACTGCTTCAGGATATTCACATGATAAGTTTACCTAACAGATCAATTTATACTGATTCATTTAAAAGTACTGAAAAAGATTTGCCAAAAGCTGATATATCTGCACACTTCCTTCCATATTAAAGCACTGTTGTAGGCAGCACAAGGAGATGACATTCTTTTCAACCCCCAAGACTTTTACTTTAGAAATGTACCTGGGCTATGAAGAAATCATTCTTTTAGCACTGCCTCTAGCTTCCATTCCTCACAGCAGCAAGTACAGATTCTGTTTGTATTTCCTATAGCTTTCTATGTGATTGCCAGGAGCAAGATAAAAATTTGTCTTGCAAAGCAAGTTTTAGTTCAGGTACTGTGTGAAAAGTAAATGCAATCATTTTCACTACAGATAGTTTCAAATAAATTTGGAATATAAAACGTTCTAACGTTCCCCAAAATATGCACACACAAAAAAAGTATCCGATACTTAGTGCCCTAGCTGGAGGTCATATTCCTTATCTGTCAAATAGATTAAAGACTGTAGACTCTCTTTTATGGGTTTTTAATAGAAGTTAACAAATGGACTCCAAAACAGCACTGGACATAGACATCTAGTTGGCAGATGTAAGAATAAAGAGAATAAATGACAACTGGAAGATTTCCAGACTGTAAGTTTCTGGTGTAGAGAGAAGAACTTATTAATTTCATGGAATTCATTAAGCAGACATTTTAAAGTCCCTGTTAATCTTGTATTTCTGTACCTTCTTCACTCTGGACAGGGTGTCCTGAGATGTAGTTCTTCATATGGGTGCTATAAGGAGGATTCTTCAAGAATAACCAATTAGATGCACTTGATACCAAGCAGTACCCACATCAGGAATTCATCTTCTTGAATTTAATTTCTTTTTCCCCCCGTTTCCTCCTCTCTTTTCCCCCTACTTGATCTTTGTGATTATACTCTCTAATTAATTATTAGCATATAAAATTTTGCTTCAGTCTCAGTTTTTGTTGTTGTTTTAGCAACACTTAATTATTACACAGGTAGAATGTGTTAATGAGTACAAGAGAGCTGTGAATGATGTGACAGTAGGGTTTAGAAAAAGAAGAGTTTTTTCCTAAGTGCAGTATCTAGGTTTGTCAGGAAAGTGATGAGGAAGCAGGGTTTTAGGTTTTATTTTGAAAGATGAACATAATTCTGATAGATGAAGATGAATAACATTGGCATTCTAGGTTGAATGATAGTTCAGACAACAGTGTGTCCAAGAGTTGTAATCCAAGAGAGGTTCTTTAGGAGAAAGCTGGAAGTAAGGATAGTGAATCAGATCACTGAAAATCTTGAATACTACAGGCGCTCAGTGCTGGAGATCATACACTCTTCTTCCATGTTACCACACTTAATGCCATGTCAACAGGAAGCCAGAGCCACCTGGAAGGGACAGATTATGAGAGCGAGCCGTGGTTAAGCCACCTGGTTTTCAAATTTTATTCTGCATAAAAATTTTCTGCAGAGAATTCTGGGATCTATCCTCAGGCATTCTGATTCAGTTAAGCCTGGGGAGGTGCCTCAAGTCTTCATTTCTACTAAGTTCCCAGATGCTGTTTATACGTCTGTTCAGGGACCACACTTTGAGTAGCACTGGTTTAGAAAAGGTCTGCTCTTTCTATATCCCAGTCCTAAATAGAGGCAACTCAGACCTGTGTGTTTCTAAATATGGAATATAACATCTTTAGCCATCCTTTAAGTGCTTTCTGGGTATATGTGCATTTCGGATGGGTTGACATTTATTTTAAGCAATTTATAAAGCATTGGATTTGTGCACAACTCTGTAGTTGATGCTGATAGAAAAAAGTATCACCAGGTAAACCTGAAATTAAACTTTTCTAATTAACTCAATACTAATCTACTTTCAACAGAGATGATCAGGTTCCTGCTGGGATACGGCACAGAAAAGGAAGTGTTGTTGACAGGGAGCATCCAGATGCACATGAGAGATCATGCTATGAGAAAGTAATGAGGACCCCAAATAAGGAAGATTAAGAAAGGTAAGGCATCACAGAGAGTCTCACCTCCCTGTTGTAATTTTCCTGACTCTCTGTCAATGGACATTACTTAGCCAAGAGAGTGATCTGCCTTTGGATAGCTTACAAATACAAAGAAGAGGCAGAGTATAGGATACGTAATCTAGAGTTCATCCACTCATCTCACACATTCCTAGGTCCTGTTCTGAGTATCGCATCTCCAGAGAAAACAGCCATGTGGTGTAAGGTATCACTGAGGGAACTTGGGATGCTCAGTTTGAAAAAAATTAAAGAAAGATCCATTGTGTGAATGGGTGTTAGATACGGGAAGTGCCATTTTCTACAAGGCTGTCGTATAAGACACTGGGGGAAAATAAAATGAAAGAAGGATAATGAATGAGAGAATGAAACAATCTGGATCCAACATTATGATAGCTGTCCACATGGAATGAGCTGCTTGAAGAGCAAGAAAGTTCTCCATTACTGAAGCTGTTCAAAACAAGTCAGGGTAGCAGCCAATTAGTTAGAAATGCATTTTGTAAAGGTTTGGGAAATACTTTGCTACTAATTCAAAGGTGACAGGGGAAAAGGGCTTTCTTTCCTAACTGGATATTTGCATGACTGTCAGGAGGTCTGAATTTATAGGTGAATATTCTGTTTTGTTCAAAGTACGAGGGAGACTCCACAGGTCGGTGATCTGAAAGTTAATATGGGAACAAAAAGAGCATCCTCCTGACAGGGCACTGAATCTATATTCAACACAGCAGGGTCCCCATGAACACTTAAAGTCCTCAGTGGGAAGTAGCCATCTTACTGAAATCTAGGTTTGCTTGCAATTATCAGGTCCTTTCCATGCTGTGTCCTGGAGTGTAAAGAGAAATTAATTGATGGCCTAATAAGTGAGAGCAGAAAAGGAAAGTCTTTTCTGTTGTGCTGAGTTAAGAATAAATAGGTTTCCATTTTCTTGCAGTGTCTGTTAACTTACGTTCATAAGGAGCACTGTTAAGTTTTCTCAACCAGAATGTGAACTAGAGAGGCTATACTAGGTGGCTTCATTAGAGTAAAATCACTTAACTTGTTGCTATTGAGAATTCCTCATTTGATGCTCTCAGTAATATAACTTTTGGTAGGGAATTCTGGAAACTAGTATTTTGAAACAGACTAGAAACTTTGAAACAGACATGAAGGATGTCTTTAATGGGCTCATCAGTAGACTGAACATGGGCTGCTGAAAGAATGAATGAGCTTGAAGATGTGTCAACAGTAACTTCTCAAGCTGAAAAGCAAATGAAAAAAAATGAAGCAAAATATCCGAGAACTATGGGACAATTACAGAAGGGAATATAGGCATATCGCATTTTATTGTGCTTCACTTTATTGCACTTTGCAGATATTATGTTTTTTACAAATTGAAGGTTTGAGGCAACCCTGCAGGGAGCAAGTCCATTGGCGCTATTTTCCCAACAGTATTTGTTCACTTCGTGTCTCTACATCACATTTTGGTAATTCTCACAGTACTGCAATTTTTTTCATTATTATTATATTCATCATGGTGGTCTGTGATCAGTGATCTTTGATGTTACTATTGTAATTGTGTAGGGGCACCACAGACCACGTCCATGTAAGACTAGAACTTAATCAATAAATGTTATGTGTGTTCTGACAGCTTCACCAACTGGACATTCCCCCATCTACCTCCTTCAGCTTGGGCCTCCCTGTTCCCTGAGACACAACAATATTGAAATTAAGCCAATTACTAACCCTACAATGGCCTGTAAGTGTTCAAGGGAAAGGAAGAATCCAACGTCTCTTGCCTTAAATCAAAAGCTAGAAATGATTAAGGTTAGTGAGGAATATGTGTTAAAAACCCAGATAGGCCAAAAGCTAGGCCTCTTGGCCCAAACAGTTAGCCAACTTGTGAAGGCAAAGGAAGTGTTCTTGAAGGAAATGAAAAGTGCTACTTAAGTGAACACATGAATGATAAGGAAGTTTTCTTTATATGTTTTAGATTTAGGTATTTTATATATTCTTTCTAGTCTGCAAACCCTTAATCTAGTCCTTATTTACTTCTTACTATACAATTCCCTCATGTTCTGATTAAATCACTACAGAAGAAAAGAAAGGCACTAAGTCTTTTTAATAGATTTTCTTACTATGAGTTTATAGGCAAATTGAATACTACAAAATAAACTAATACAGTGGCCACAATGTACCTGGAAGTCTACTTTTTATCTAATTATCTGTGCTCTTTCAATAATCAACAAAAAGATATCAATTCATAATTAATGAACATTTTTCCACCCAAATGAAATGGAAGATTGAATTTTGGGAAATTACATAAATTTTTGCTTTGTTAAAGTGATGCAGATGTGTTGAATGGATATGATTTTGTAAATCTACTTTTATGTGAAAATTCTTTTGTCTTCTAGCAGATTCATTTATCTATATTGCTAAAAATAACTTTTAAAATAAATTTTTAACTTAAGTATAAAATAAAATTGCTCAGGTAGATTCTCTTTTTCGATTAGGAAACATATATAATGTGAACGACATTTACTCCTATGGTGCAATAAGACTAACAAATACAATTAAAATCAAAGTTTTTTTACGAGGCTATCATACAGCAGTGATGAACTAAATTCTAGAGAGGAAGTACCCCTGTTAAATGAACAAAGAGAAGCAACAGCTTTCATAACTAGGCTCGAGCACCTGATCTCAGTGCAGGTGGTCAGAGGAGCAGATTTGTTATCAATGGAAAGACTTTGAGAGACAAGGAGAAACCAAACGCGAATGTGATGAGCTAACAGAATGGACTGGAATTTTGAAGAGCCACAAATGTGACAGGACACTTTCAGCCCCCAAATTCTTCTCTTCACCAAACCCCCATGTATTTTTCTGAGAAAGCACCAGTGGAGGGAGTCCTGAAAGCTGAGAGAATCTATGGAGTCTCCCACATTTGCATGATGCTTCTAAGCCTGCTAGGGCTGAAAACCAACTAGCTGAAACTTTGGCCTGATACCCTCCCAGCTCAAATACCAACAATGAAAAAGTACTCCTCCTCACCATCAGTGCTGTGGGAAATGAGGGCAGGGCTAAGCAGAGACAAACTCAACCTAATCTCAGTTCTAGCTCAGCCTCACCTCAACTTGATTTTTGGAGGAATCTGATAACCAATTGCCATCCTAACCACCAGACAGAGAAAAGGGCTTGCTTGCAGTATCTTGGAAATATAAAACAAATCTTAATAGAAATATATTAGTGTTCAATCTCCTCTTTTCTGCCTAAAACTGTCTAGAATATAATTTTTTTAATGAGAATTTTTTTAAAAACATGAAAATGTGACCCATAATCAAGAGGAAAAGTAGCCAACAGAAGCAGACCTACAGATAACCCAGACCTACAGATAACCCAGACACTCCAATAACTTAAAAGTGACCATTTTATATGTTAAATAATTTACAGGAGAAGATAAGACATAATAACTGAAAAAATGAACAATTTCAGGAGAGAGGAGAAAACTTTTAAACAGAAGCTGTTTCATTAAGTTCTGTTCTTTACTCGTTTTTTTATATTCTCTTCAGGTTTAATTATTTTACTAACTTCCTATGATGTTTAAATCATTGAATAATAACTTTTTCCTAATATATACATATAAGGCTAATAATTTCCTTTGTCTAATGTCCTTTGATAACCAATCAAAAATATTCCACGTGTGCTCGAAAGATATGTTACGTGTGAGTTTCTGACATTTTTTAATGCTACGATTTGTATATGTCAGCTATTTTGATCTTGTTAATTTTTTGTTCAAATATTTTATAATCTTACTTAATTTTTTCCTGATTTTTCTATCACTGTAATAGAATCTCCCACTATGATTATGGATTTATCTATTTCTTCTTTTATTCTACCTTGTTAAATTTAATGTAATAAAATTACAAAATTAAATGTAAATAATATAAATTTAAATATAAATAATGATAAATCTGGTTTAAATTAACATTTCAATCACTTGCTATATAGCTATACTCTGTTTATCTTTCCATTTTTACCCTCCTTTGGATTGATTTTATTAATCCACAACTTTCCCACTTTTAGCTTTGTAGCTATTCACTCTTGCACTGTTATTCAGTATTATACTAGAAATTACAATATACATCACTAATAAAAGTCTAAAATAAAGCAGTGCTTTCTTTCAGGACAATTTTTTAGAGCAGTTTTTCTTTCACAGCAAAATTGAGGGAAAGGTACAGAGATTTTCCATATACCCCTTGCCCTCTTTGTCAGCATTATCAACAACTCCCCACCAGAGTTGTATACTTGCTACAACTGATGAACCTACATTGACGCATCATAATCACCTAAAGTCCATAGCTTACCTTATGGTTCACTCTTGGTGCTGTACATTCTGTAGGTCTGAACAAATGTATAATGATGTATATCCATTATTATAGTATCATTCAGAGTATTTCCACTGCCCTAAAAAATCCTCTGTGCTCTGTGTATTCATCCCTCCCCCCAAACCCCATTCCCTGTCAACCACTGAACTTTTTACTGTCTCCATAGTTTTACCTTTTCCAGAATGTCATATAGTCAAAATCACACAGTATATAATTAAAGCAATGCTTCTAATTCTTTCAAGAAAATGCAAAGAGGGCTTCCCTGGTGGCGCAGTGGTGGAGAGTCCGCCTGCTGATGCAGGGGACACGGGTTCGTGCCCCGGTCCGGGAAGATCCCACATGCCACGGAGCAGCTGGGCCCGTGAGCCACGGCCGCTGAGCCTGCGCGTCTGGAGCCTGTGCTCCGCAACGGGAGAGGCCACAACAGTGAGAGGCCCACGTACGGCAAAAAAAAAAAAAGAAAAAAAAGAAAAAAATTTGCATTCTTTAACTCAATTTATATCCCTGCTGACTTATCTGCCAGCTTTTGCTGGTATATTTTAACTCTATATCATGGCAGACACTGTAGTGTGCCATCCACATCCCCCTTCACTGAAGCACTTTCTGCCCCAACTGCATGGCAGCCTCATGATGTCAGCCTCTTCTAGGATTGCCTCAACTGCATAGAGCCACTTCACGCCAGGTCACACTGCTTCCTGGGTCAGCCCTCATCCAATAGGTGATATAGGAGAGTAAAGATCTAACCAACTTGAGGCATCTCTGAAGGTTGATTTCTATTCCAAAGCTTTTTGTGGAGCAAAACTATTCAAATACTTGAAGCCTCCATTCCAGATGTGTGCTATCTGTGCTAGAACATGGCCTCAGGAACATAATATGAAGCTATTAATTTGGCTAATATATTTTCTTTCATCCCTATTAGAAAAGAGGATAAGAAACATTTCATACTCACATGGAACATATTTAGGTTTTGCCCTAGAATATGTTAATAATCTTCTCATATTAGTTATAATAAAACCCAAGAAGCTCTGGAGTGAATGAACATTGTGTACAATACACCAATCTGCTACATTGATAATATCATGATAATTGGACCAGATGAGCCAGAATGGGCTAATATGTTGGAGACCTTCATAAGAAACCTTCTCCTAAGGTCTCCTACAATTCTGCATGTCTTACCACCAAGGCACTGACTACCCATTGTTCTGGACCATCTTTTCAAGAATGTTTCATAGCAAATAACCTTGGAAAATAAAGATAGTATCTCCCTCAAGAGCAAAGAGTAGTCATAAAACATGTGGCTTCCCTCAACTTGTTGTTTCTTTCCTGTAACAGAACTCACTGCGTGTGTAGGCATCTGGTATGTGGCCATATTCATGTTACCCTGTGGAAACTGGAGTTTAGGAAGCCAGTACAAAAATGGTGATGATCTGGTTACTGCTATTGCTATAAGTAATAAATTATAAGTCATACAAGTAATAAAAGGATTATCATATATTCTACCAGCATCCATCAGATTGTGGCAGGCTAATTACTTAACCTGTAAGCAGAGTAAAATCCAAGACCTTACACAGTTCTTGAAAGGATGGGAAATAAACACTACCAAGATCTGGGAGCCTACCATATCGGTAAAAATTTTAGAGAACCAGTAATTAGATACATCAGGACATGTCATCCCAAGTAAAGGATGGTTACATTCAATATGAAGAAGGAAGCCCATGTCAAGTAGCCCTCTTTGGGTTCTGGTGGCAGCATATTTCCTACATTGGAATATAGCTCTGATGTGTACAGTTGGTGACACACCATGCTTTTAGCTTTGTGTATGTCCCATAGTAGAATAGGATCCCAAACAGGTCCAGACTGTTGCACAAGCAACCTGCCCCTTGGGCCATAAGACCAAGCAGATACTATTATTTTAAAGGTAACAACAGTGGAAGGAAGTGCTGTATGGAGTTTATGTGATAATCACAACACAGACCCATAGGTTTCAGAGGTTTCAGAGCAAGGCCATGCCATCTGCCTAAGAAAATTCTTTGCCTTTCGGAAAATAAGTCCTTGTGTACTACTCGGCCACTGTAGATGTGTAGAGTGTCTGATATGGAACACTGGCCACCATGTGATCATAACTTTCTACTATGAGCCAAATTCTGTCAGACCCACCAAGTCATATGACCTAGCAATAAACAGATCTAGCAATGATCCATTATAAGGTGGAAATGGTACATCTGTGAATAAGAATAAGCAGGACTAGATTACACAATCAAGTTGTACAGTAGGTAGTCAGACCTACATGCCATGCACTACTGATGCATTTGTACCTTTCTCTCAGCTCACACCTGTGTTGTGTGAGGGATCTCCTACAAGAAACTGGCAGAGAAAGAAAAAGTTTGAGCTTGGTTATGGATGAGTTGTCTCAGTATGTGGGTGGGAGCTGAAAATAGATGGCAGCCATACTATAAACCCACTCAAGATTGGGTATGAAAGACAGTGGTGTGGGAGCATCCTACCAAAGATCAGAGCTTGGGTTGTTTCATCTGGTCATCAGTTTTGTAGGAACAGAGAAATAATCTGAAGTCAGAATATATTCAGATTCTGGGCTTGGATTAGAGTAAAGGGAGAGGTACCTCACATATAAAATTTAAGGAGTCACTCACTTCTCAGCGTTGTGCAAATGCTTAGTCCTTGATTTAGCACCGTCTCTTCAGAAGACCAATAGCCACTAGTTGGAAAGTTGACTACACTGAATCGATTAAAGTTGTAGCTAATGTGCCAGTTTGAAGGTAATATTTTATGAGAATGTGACCCAACCTTCAGGTACATTATGAAATTTGATTTGGTACTCTATATGCAATTTCACCATGATAATGTGTTCCCAATAAGAAGAATTCTTAGGAATAAGGATCAAGGATTAGAAGCAAGAGCGACCAACTCGAGGGAACTTGCACATAGACCTCTGGGATCTACTAGTTTAGAAATCTCACTTCCCAAAGAGGGAAACAAAACTGTCAGTGGTAAGGGTCTGGTTCGTGTGCCTAAATAAATCACTGAGTTTAGCAGACGTCCTAACTGCAAATGAGGGAACTAGATTGGATAGTGAAGGAGAGATATAATGAATATCAGTCCTGACCTGAGATGCTGTCATAGTAAGAACTATTTTTCCACTATTCTTCTTTTATGTTTTACCCCAGGAAGATACATCCATCAGAATCTAATGGAACTGTTCCAGAACATATGTGAGTAAGTGGATCAGAGTGACATAACGGGTGGACTGTGAAGAATGCTATAATGTGCTGTCCAGATTCTTTTACAATGACTATTTGCCAGCATCTGGGAGTGCTGCTGGCAAATAGCCTTTAGATGTCAACCATTTCAAGAACTGACTCAGCTGGAGAGAGCTCCCTCAACCAAGATTCCACTCCTTCCTAGGGGTGAACACATCAAATGATTGATCAATGTGAGAGTACAAAATCCTGGCTTGGTTCAACTTGAACTATTCTAGACCCAAAGCTCCCCAGAGGATCTTCCAAGATGGTAATTGAGACTGGATGCTTGCTTAACTTCTCCTTCTTTCTGGTCCCTATTTCTTTCCTTCCCTTCCCATGGGCATTAATCTCAACGGCTCTCTTTAATAAATATCCTATTTGCTAAATTCTGTCTCTGAGTCAGCTTATTTTAGAAGTTATATCTCTAAAAAACATTGTAGTTAATATTTTTTATACTTCTATATCCAATTTTTATTTATGTCTACTCAGATATTTACCTTTTTACTTGCTCTTTATTATTTCCTGTATCTCCACATTTCCATCTGACATTAATTTTATTTTTTGGCCTGAAGAACACCTTTAAGTATATCTTTTAATGAAAGTATGCCAGTGATAATTTTTTTCAGAATTTTTTGTGTGTCTAAATGCCTCTAGTCCAGCTTAATTTTGGAAGGGTATTCTCACAAGACACAGAGTTCTTGAGAAGTGAGTTTATTCTTTCAGAATGTTCAGGATATCAGTCTATGGTCTTTTTGACTTACACCTTTATATTAACAAAGCAGCTGCCAGAATAATTATTGATCATTTAAATAAAACCTGTCCTTTGCCTTACATTTTAAGCAATTTTACTATGAAAACAACATTATATTTTTGAATCTATAGCTTAATATTTTAGTAGTTTAAGAAATTCTGTTATTACTTCATTGAATATTGCTTCTTCCCACCCAATTCTCTCTCTGTCCTGTCTAGGTCTCCCAACACATATTTAAGACTTTCTGTCTATTCCTTTTATCTTCTATCCTTTCTTCACTTGTCTGTCTGTCTCTGCTTCATTCTGGGTATTTCCTTTTGAGTCTTGTCGTTAACTAATTCCTTCTTCCACTGAGTCTAATCAGCTATCAAACTCATCCATTTAATTACTAATTATTGTTGTTATACATTTTTCAGTTCCAGAATTCTGTTAGTTCTTTGATATAATTTCCATTTCCCTTTTAGAATTCCCTTTTTGTCTTTTCATTTTTTGAACATATCAAGCATGATTATTTTAACACTTGTATTTAATAATTTCATTATCTATATAACCTATGGGTCTGTTTCTGCTGTCTTTTTTCTCAGTAAATTTGCAATCATATTGTCTTATCTCCTTTCTTGTCAGGTAATTTCTGAATAATTACCAGAAATTGCATATACAAATTTGTAAATTTTATTTAAGAACTGTCATAATGTCTTTTGTTTCAGGAAGGATAAATGTTTACTTTGTACAGACAGAGACATTAGCAGTCTTTAATTCAATTCCAGTGATTGAGTTTATTACCTGGGTATCATTCTCTCTGAGTGCCTATTTACTTTTGTTCATCATTAATTCTAGAGCTCATATCGAACCCCAAACCTAGCGAAGTTACTAGGGTTCTCAATTCTTGGTGATTCTGGAATCTTATTTCTGCTGCCTTAACTCCAGAAGATTGTTAAAGTTCTGGCCTAATCCAGAATGGGCAGATGTTCCTAGAGAAAAAGCATTCCCCAATGCTGAGCTCAACCCTCTGGGTTTTATTCTTCTTACAGATCTTGGCCCCTAAATCTTTATTACACTGTTAGCATTTTGCTAATCTCAAGCAGGTTTTAGAAAAATATTTTATCCAGTTTTTCCAGTTGCTCTCAGAGATTTGGTCTGATTACCTAGGTTGCCATTACCAGATGCAAAAGTCCAGGAATAATAATTTCTTAAACAGACTTTCAAACATTTTTCAAGATGCTCTGTACCTGAAAATTCTGTTATGCTCATTCATTTTTACATTAATTTCCATTTATTTTTATCCATATGACTCTCCTCCAGTTTAAGTTGCCTAGCCACAACTAATGACATAAGAGAATATAGATCATTTCCTGACACATTAGCTGCTAAAATTTAATTAGAAGACAAACATTCCTAACCTAAAGCCTTTTCCCCCTTTTTATTAATATGGGTGAAAACTTGAAAGGACATAAAGGACATTTCTGATCCAGTGGAAATCTTAAAGGAACAATAATTAGTCAAATGATCACTACCCACCCTTCATATTCTGACCTTAAAAGTACTAAGGTCTCAAACCTAGGTAAGAAGGAGACGTTGATTGAGATGCTATTCGAATCTTACATGCAGCCTATTTATATAGCCCAGTGTCTTAGGCTGAGATTCCCCAAATTAGACCCTGAGATGAGGAATAAAGTGAAGGTAAAGTTAAGAAGTGTTCTAAGGAAAAACCAGTAAAGAATTGGGGAACTGGGGCATAAAGGAAAGGAACCACTCTGAAGTATAAAATCCAACAAAGTCCCATGAAGATGAGGGTAATTCTGGCTTGCTCTTCCAGGGAATTCCAGAGGAAATGGAAGTCACATTTGAATTATACCTATATCAAAGGGGAATTTTCAAGTGCCTAAGGAGACATAGGGTAGCTGAATGCAGAGAGGAGAACACAATGAGGGGGGAAGAAATACAGGAAGGGCGATCAGAACATTAAACACATTCCAAGTAAACATTCCCTACTATATTTTGTTACTAAAAAGCCTTGATAATAACTCTTAAGTGCTATTGAAAACAAGTTTATAACAACTTTTGTTAAGGTATCAGAAATATGCTAGACTGATTCCCAAATCTTAGCTTGGAGCCTTTTCTATTGCATCATCCTTTTGGGCATTTCTCCCTCATTTGTTTCTTTAAACACTCATTAATTTGTTGCTCTTCAAATAATCTACACCGCTTTTCTGGGTCATTTTCTTAATAAACGTTGACAACTAAAAATTGTGCCATCTTCTGAGCAGCAAAGTTATGTAGTACTGCGGTAGCAATGATAGTATATTTGTGCAATTTTCAAGATACGGGCAGAGTATAGTGGCAGAACCACTAACACAAAAGTCTATAAATAAATTCAAAAGCTACTTAAGTCATCTTCATTAAGTTTTTCCCATCCAATAAAAACAATTAACCACTGATTTCTTATTGCAACATCGATTAATTCATTAACGAGAACTTAACCACATTCATGTAACTTGCTAGGAGTTGCAGGTTAAATAAAGAATTTTAAGTTTTTGTCGATGGATGTTTAATTGCATGAATATTGAGGAACAATAAATATTACATAGCTTTACCCTCTAGAATTCCAACCAAAATTTAAAAAAATTAGAGACTCTTAAAATCAGACAGATTTATCAGATTTCTGATAAGGCTGGCCTGGACAATCTGGTTTAGATGTGGGGAAACAATCTGCCTTTTGATGCCTCTGTACCCACCCCCCACCCCATATAGAACTTGAGATGACCCACAGGAGGGAGAATGTGTGTCTGCAGAGCAGATATTCTGATCCAGTATCCCTGCCTCACATGCAAGGGACCTAGGCAGTTGGACAGAATGAGATGGCCTATAGAACTAGCTCTGGAAGGCATGCCTGGACACAGAAACACCTTGCTGGAAAGAAAAAATCTGGGGTTGAGCAGAACAGGCTTATTTCCTTCTCTTAATTGCATGAATCAAGCTCTGGACAACATCCACCATCAAAGACACTTCCGTGTTTTTAATTTATGCCCAGAAAAGAAAAACACACGGTGCTCAGATTGGACATGTTTTTAATTTATGAATATCTGCACTATGGACGTGAGTGAGATATTACGGGAATATAGTTTTGTTTTGTTTTTTAATGGCCACACCAACAGAAAACCACCTTAGATGAAATGAATAATTAACCTGTCACTGATTTTTAAAAATTAACCTCCCTGCCATTATGCTGAAGGGTTACAATCATCAATCTGCTAAAAGTTGGCACTGCCAAGTGTGTCACATAAAGCTGTGGGCATGCGGCCCTGAAGCCTGCCATTCTGCCACCTTCCAACAAGCTTCAGATGAACTGGATGTCCCAGCTGGCAATGTTTCTTTGTCATTTCTAGCTATATTCTTCATCTCTCTTCCTCTTGCTCCCACTTTGATTGGACACTACTTTTCCCTTCCTCTCCCTTTAAGGCTTTCTTATGAAATTCGATTTCATTTTATATTGCAAACAAATATTTTGTATAAAAAGTCCAAATAAACAACAAAAATCTTTGAAGGTAGTCTACAGAATAAAAAGGCAGGTGGGGGCTTCCCTGGTGGCACAGTGGTTGAGGGTCTGCCTGCCGGTGCAGGGGACACAGGTTCGAGCCCTGGTCCGGGAAGATCCCACGTGCCACGGAGCAGCTAAGCCCGTGTGCCACAACTACCGAGCATGCGTTCTAGAGCCTGCGAGCCACAACTACTGAAGCCCACACACCTAGAGCCCGTGCTCCACAACGGGAGAGGCCATCACGGTGAGAGGCCCGCGCACCGCAGGGAAGAGTAGCCCCCACTCAGCGCAGCTGGGGAGAGCCCACGTGCAGCAATGAAGACCCAAAGCAGCCAGAAAAAAAAAAAAAAGGCAGTTAGTTTGAGAATATCAGATGCCTAATACAACAGGTAACATCATAAGACTTAAAGTGTAGAATTTACTTTTACTGCGTTATTAAAGAAGTGTTCATCAAGGACCAAAATTAACTAATAACATAGACATAAAACAACATGTCTTATTTCTTAGATGATTGATCATAAACAAAGCACAGGGCACATTATTATAAAAAAAAAGTGTGCTGTATTTTAAACAATATAGCAGCAACAGCAATAATTTACCATGATAAAAACAATGAGGAAATTATCATCAAAAGTAATAAGTAGAAGAATGCTGTTGGAAAGTGTTACTGGTTGAATTGTGTCTCCCACCTCCTTCAAAATGCAGATGTTGAACCCCTAACCCCCAGTATTTAGAATGTGACTTTATTTAGATATAGGCCCTTTAGAAAGATAATTAAATTCAAATGGGATCATTAGGGTGGGGCCTATTCCAACAGGACTAATCTCCTTATAAGAAAAGGAGGTTCAAACACAGGGACACAGATAACATAGAGGGACAACCACATGAGGACACAGCCAGAAGGCGGCCATCTGCAAGGCAAGGAGGGGAAGAAACCAAAGAAACCAAAGGTTTCTCCGAAGAAACCAAACCTGCCAACACCTTAATCTCAGACCACCAACCTCCAGAATTATGAAAAAGTAAATCTGTTGTTTAAGCAGCCCAGTGTGTGGTGTTATGTTGCAGCAGCCCCTGAAAACTCATATAGAGGGTAATGGTGTGAGCCTATCTTTCAGGGGAAGGTGAAAGTTGGAAAGGACAGAGTGGGTTTCATTTTCTTTCCATTAGGCATCAGATGCTTGATAAGTTAAACTCTGCTCTTTAAAATATCAAGATGTTTTTCAAAGTTCTCATGGAAAAGATTAATATTATTTATTTCTGCCCATAATTTTTACTCACTTCAGAGAATAGGTTTTTTAGCAGTCTAGCATTTGCCTTTGACTATCCAAATAGGATTTAAAGAGTGTTAACAAAAAGATAGCAAAAGATTACTCATTACAGAGTGAGCCAAAATAAATAAATAAATAAAGTAGGGCGAGCGGGATGGGGGACAAAAAAGTGTGCAGCGAGCAGATTGAGTCAGCTCCTGTTTCTGTTGCAAGGGTTCAGGTTCATGGGGAAGGGCAGCCAGAGCCTCTAGTGATTCCCAGAGGTCCTGTGGCTGCTTAGGGGGTGGCCAAGGTCCAGGGTGTGACTCACAGGCTATGTCTTGCTGATTAGCACTTTTTCACTTGGATTTGTAATCCAAAAAGTACTTGCCAATTGACATTTTTGAGCTAGGGAAATACCAGAGGTTGCTCTGTGAACTGTGTTTTTTTGTTGTTTTGTTTTTTTTAATCATTCCCTAAATTTGAGTTTGCTTTGCTTCTTGTTTTTCTATGTACGCTATAAGCTCCATCTTAAAAAAAATAAATAAATAAACAACAGTAATCTCTACCATTAGAATTTTACCCAAAATTCTACTACATAATATCCCTGTGGATAGGACAGTAATGGGATTACGGGTTCTTTCAATAATAAGATAATACCTATATAATAGACTCTAAGAGTGATGTAAGGGTGCCCAGTTTATATTGTATTCTAACTGACCTGACACTAAATAATACCTTTTTTGATCACATAAAGCAGGGATTTTATATTTTATATGTATACTTAAGTCCTTCTACCCTAAATATCTTTTGGTAAATCCAAATATAATTGTCTTTCTAAATGTTATTATTATTACTTAGCTCTTAATATTTACAGGATTGAGCCACTCAGTAAAATGTTATTACTTTTGTCTCAAAGGAGAACACCACATTTTTATTTTATCCACCAAATGGAATTTGAGCTCTTGAGACTGTGTCCTATGTTGGAAGTTGCATTCGAATTAAATTCCCCTGAACTTAGGCACTGAGTCACACTTGGCCGAGTATCACCGATCTTTACTGAGCAAGAACACAACACACAGCATTACAGACAACACAGAGGGAGGAACTCATTACTTCTAATTGGAGGTTTCCACAATTGATGTTACCTAAATTCTCCCTAAATTCTGAAATTACTTCTCTACTCAAACCTTCTGTCATTTTATCCATGGTGTTCCTGTATCCTTGCTGGAATAGATTCACCGTATCAGCAGAAACATTGCACTTTTGATGATGTTAGTCTAAGCACATCCGGCATCTGCACATATATTAGAGCATATTCACAAGTGCAAATTAGAGCACGTTTCTACCTTCAGAGTGGTCAATACTGGCACACTGACAGTGTCCAATCCCAGACTAACACTTGCAGACCTTTAATTTCCTGCCTAAACAACTGTACATTTATTGAATGTTTCTGTGATCTTTTTAAAGCTACTGAGCCATTTAAGAAATGTTTTCCATGTTGTATTCTCTGCTTTCTCTTGTCCACTAGACTTCTAAAAATGTCTGAATTCTTGCTATTAATACTTCCTGCAATAAGATCCACAGAGAGGGCTTCCCTGGTGGCGCGGTGGTTGAGAGTCCGCCTGCCGATGCAGGGGACACGGGTTCGTGCCCCGGTCCGGGAAGATCCCACATGCCGTGGAGCGGCTGGGCCCGTGAGCCATGGCAGCTGAGCCTGCGCATCCCAAGCCTGTGCTTCACAACAGGAGAGGCCACAGCAATGAGAGTCCCGTGTACCGCAAAAAAAAAAAAAAAAGATCCACAGAGGTATTCAACATAAGTCTACCATCTACTCTACTATCCTGTGTTTATTAAAATATATTATCTCCTCTTACAACAAAAAAATCTTCCCAAGAAACTAACAGCTAAAAAAAGCAAGGCTAAAACATTAGTCACCTCAGGAGAAGTCAGAATGTTATGACATTCTAAATCATTGTTGCTGTTGGCCTTTCTGATTTGCCATCTGATGGCAAGAATTGACAACTGGTCTCCACATATGATTGACAAGTCCCTAGTGGGTAAATTTCCAAGAGGTATTGGGCACTTCTGTCTCTTAGGAAGCAGATATTTGATTACTCTTTGAGGAAACTCAGACGTCCTCATAGAGAAACAGTGCTGTGGCTGAAGTATGGGGTAAACTTTCTCTGAAATTGTCTGTCCTGAAAAATTAACTGTTGCAAAGAGAACATGTGGGGTTTTTTAAATCCTTTTTTGCGTTTCTTAAACTAGAAATCATTTTTTTCAGGTTTCCTCCTAAAGTGCTTTGGCTGTTCAGGAAGGGCTTGACATTGTAGAACTCACCACAGATTGCAGATGACAGCATCCTCCTGGCTTCTCTCTTGCCTGACACACTTATGTTAAATGCCCATATGCATACATCAGAAGATATGCCCTTACCAGATTAGAGATGTGCTTTGGAAAGCATAGAAGATCTCAATTTTACCAGCTGAAAACTCTGACTTGTTTTTAACTATAGAGAAGAAATACCATCTGAATCCATACAAATGCAGTGACTTTTGTATTTCTGACAGGACTTAAGCCTCCTTGCTATGGTATTAACTGGGATACTGTGGCAACCATAAACTACTAACCATAACTCTCTCTGAAAACAGCTGCCATGGAGCTGTAGAATATTTTCCTTAGACTTCAAAGCATTGACATTTCAAGAAAAACTCAGCATCCTTGTCACAGTAGAGGTTATTCAACTAAGATGTCTTAACAAACTATTTGCATGCATGAGAACTTCTATAAATGTGAATAAATGTATTATTGTAAATGACTCATACTTTGAAAAATGCTATAATTTTTATTGAGATATGGTTGATGTAAAAAATGATATAATTTTATATGACTTATATTACATACCAAAGACTATGGTAACTATAAAGGGCCAGTCCCTTATACGACATATTTAAAAATTTATGATATAAAACTAATTGGCCTTGATCATATCTGCTGGATCACTCAGCCAGAAGTAGAAATGAAAGAATACCAGCCTTGAAATCAGAATCCCCGGAATATGGTGCTGGCTCTGATTTACCAACAGTGTCATTTTAAGCAGATACAATTGGTAAACTGCTCTTTAGGATGGATGGGTTTCCATTGTGGATGCTAGTGCTCCAAATCAAAAACTCTCCTCATTCAGCTTCTTGGGAAGAAGGACAGCTTACTGATCTACGCTGCTGGAGCTACAGACAAAGCTCTGAGTGAAATTCAGTGGATGTCTCTTAAAGGGACAATTCAGAAAAAATATAAATGTCTAATTAATATTCACAGAGATATGTGAAATGATATTGCATGCATGCAACAAAAACTGAAGTTCAGTAAAAATCCATGAGGTCAGAAGTTCTTAGAATTAAAAAGTGTGACAGCTGACATAAAACTTTCAAAGGGCTAGAAAACTGAGAAGATAACTCAGACGTAGTTAAATAGAGGGGAACATGGTTAAAAATTTAAGAGACATCGAGCATCAATATAGAAGGTGCAGTATTCAACAAATGGGGAATTCAGGGAAAAAAGAGATAATTGAAAACCGAAAAGGAATAGGTGAATAATTAACAGAACTGAAGAAAGAGTCTTCAGACTCATGTTACTAAGTATCAGTAGGATGAAGGAAGACATGCATTCTCATAAAATTCCACCTAGATGCATTCTCATAAAATTCCACTAAGTATAAGAAGAAGATTTTAAAGTTTCTGGTTGGAAAAAAACCCCCAGATCATCTGCAAAGAAGTGTCAGAAGAGCATAAGACTTCTCATTAGCAATGCCTTGATGAAAGAAGAAAATGAAAATGAGAAGCAATGTCTTAAACTTCAAAGGGAAAGATATTTTGAACCTTAAATTATATACCCAGCTAAACTACACAATCAAGCATAATGGCCAGATAAAAGTATTTTCAGACACATAAGTACTCAGAAAATTTATGTGATATGCACTGTTCCTGGAATTGTTGCAGAGGTCATATTCAGGCAAAATACAGGTTTAAGAAAGAAAGAGTAGAGCAAACACAAAAGTTTAGTGAAAGGAACTCTTAGGATGACAGTTGGTCACTAGGTCTAGAACAGCTTGTCCACACTGAGATAAAATCTGTTAACATTTTTATGCAGATCGATTTATCTTTTAACCTGTGTTCAATTTAGGCATCAGGTCTATATTTAATATCTAAAACTATAAACAGAAATAAATCTACTTCAGGTCCATATTCAGAACTGTGTATAGTAAGAACACCAACACACATTTTACTTTAAACATAAAGCCCAGATGAAATTTTTAGGAGAAACTCTTGCAGGCATGTTTATAGAGTTACCCCCAGATGTTCTGAATGTTTTATAATCTCCTCATTAAGTAATTTACTCAACTGTCATCTGCACGTTGAAAGTTAGAACAAATTGTTAATTGGGTGTTTATTTGTTGTAATTGCTGTAGTTAAAAATTATGCATACTGTCATGAAGAACCTAGGGGTAAAGCAGGAATAAAGATGCAGACCTCCTAGAGAACGGACTTGAGGTTATGGGGAGGGGGAAGGGTGAGCTGTGACAGGGCGAGAAAGAGCCATGGGCATATACACACTAACAAACGTAGTAAGGTAGATAGCTAGTGGGAAGCAGCCGCATGGCACAGGGATATTGGCTCGGTGCTTTGTGACAGCCTGGAGGGGTGGGATAGGGAGGGTGGGAGGGAGGGAGACGCAACAGGGATGACATATGGGAACATATGTTTATGTATGACTGATTCACTTTGTTATAAAGCAGAAACTAACACACCATTGTAAAGCAATTATACCCCAATAAAGATGTTAAAAAAAAAAAAATTATGCATACTGGTGGACTATGCATTCCACCTCTAATGACTTATCACAAGGAAGTAGGTGAACAAATGTACAAAAATTAATTTAAATAATTTTTATTATTATAGTCAATGTATTCATTCAACAAATACTTGAGGCACTGGGCATCTATCACTTACAAACAGTAAAAGAAAGAAAGGAAAAAGCCTAAATTTGTAAAAGATAATTATATTCATACATTGAGGTAATATTTAGTAATTAAGACTGATGATAGTATAGAAATATATTTAATAAAAATGAGAAGTCCCCTAATACATGTTTAAAGGACAAAATCAAGTTACAAGATGTTATATGGTATTTTTATTTAGACAGATAATAGATTGGTTGATATTAGATAACATAAAAGATCCCAAATAGCCAAAACAACCTTGAGAAAGAACAAAGCTGGAGGAATCATGCTTCTCGACTTCAGACTATACTACAAACCTACAGTAATCAAAACAGTATGGTACTGGCGTAAAAACAGACACATAGATCAATGGAACAGGATAGAAAGCCCAGAAATAAACCCACACATTAACAGTAATTAATCTATGACAAAGGAGGCAAGAAATGTCAGGGCTCTGGATTAGACCCCAAGAAAGACTCTGCAAAAAGACCAGCCTGGATCTCCTTTTGTCAATATGATCCAGGCTTATTTCCAAAGATTTGCAATAACTCTAAGTGCACTGGATCACTGTATTCAAGTATGACAGATTATGGGGATGAAAGAAGGTACTAGATTGTCTACCTCTGAAAAGGATCACCAACAATGGATTCTGAATCAAAATAGCCTGGAAAGACCTGGCTGTGAAAATTATCCTGCAGTCAAGGCACTTTCTGATATATTTAGCACACTGCCTGGAATATGGTAGGCATTCAGAAAATGTTTCTAGACTGATTTAAAAACTGATTTGGGTGACTCCTTTTGATTGTCAAAGCAGTAAACAGTATTATTTAACAATGGAGAGAGAAAGGAATGGGAACAAGAAGATAGAAAGAGCAATCGACTTAGAAAAGATGTTTGTTTTCACCATACTTAACTGAACTCTTCAGTTATCAGATGGTCTAGTGGCTCTTAGGAATGAAGGATACAAGTTTGGACAGGTCTCTAAAATCAAAAGCGTGGTGTTCAGGGCCCCTGCTTGCCCAGGCAATTACACTAACAATGAAAGATCAGAAAGAGAAATTTTAAAAAAAAATTCCATTTACCATCACATCAAAAAATAAAATACCTAGGAATAAACCTAACTAAGAAGGCAAAAGAGCTGTACCCAGAAACTGTAAGATACTGATGAAAGAAACCAAAGATGACACAAACAGATGGAGAGATATACCATGTTCTTGGATTGGAAGAATCAATATTGTCAAAATGACTATACTACCCAAAGTAATCTACAGATTCAATGCAATCCCTATCAAATTACCAGTAGTACTTTTTCCCAGAATTAGAACAAAAAATTTTACAATTTGTATGGAAACACTAAAGATCCCAAATAGCCAAAACAATCTTAAGAAAGAAAATTAACCTGGAGGAATCAGGCTCCCTGGCTTCAGACTACACTACAAAGCTACAGTAATCAAAAGAGTATGGTGCTGGCACAAAAAGAGACATACAGATCAGTGAAACAGGATAGAAAGCCCAGAGATAAGCCCATGTAGTTATGGTCACATAACTATGATGAAGGAGGCAAGAATATACAATGGAGAAAAGACAGTCTCTTCAATAAGTGGTGCTGGGAAAACTGGACAACTACATGTAAAAGAATGAAATTATAACATTCTCTAACACCATACACAAAAATAAACTCAAAATGGATTAAAGACCTAAATCTAAGACTGGATACTATAAAATTCCTAGAGGAAAACAGAGGTGGAATACTCTTTGACATAAATCACAGCAATATATTTTTGGATCTGTCCCCCAACACAAAGGAAACAAAAGCAAAAATTAAAAAATGGGATCTAATTATACTTCAAAGCTTTTGCATAGCAAAGGCAACCATAAACAAAATGAAAAGACAATGCACAGAATGGGAGATAATAGTTTCAAATGAAGTGACTGACAAGGGACTAATCTCCAAAATCTACAAACAGCTCATGCAGCTTAATGTCAAAAAAACAAACAACCCAATCAAAAAATGGGTGGAAGATCTAAATAGACATTTCTCCAAGGAAGACATACAGATGTCCAAGAGGCACATGAAAAGATGCTCACATCACTAATTATTAAATAAATGCAAATCAAAACTACAATGAGGTATTACCCAATACCAGTCAGAAAGGCCATCATCAAAAAATCTACAAACAGTAAATGCTGGAGAGGGTGTGGAGAAAAGGGAACCCTCCTGTACTTTTGGTGGGAATGTACAGCCACTATGGTACATAGTGGTACAGCCACTATGGAGAACAGTATGGAGGTTCCAAGAAAACCTAAAAATAGAGCTACCAAATGATCTAGCATTCCCACTTCCAGGCATATATCTGGAGAAAAGCATAATTCAAAAAAATGTACCCCAATGTTCACTGCAGCACTATTTACAATAGCCAGGACATGGAAGCAACCTAAATGCCCATCCACAGAGGAATGGATAAAGAAGATGTGGTACATATATACAATGGAATATTACTCAGCCATAAAAAAAGAATGAAATAATGCCATTTGTAGCAACATAGATGGACCTAGAGATTTTCATACTGAGTGAAGTAAGTCAGAGAGACAAAGACAAATATCATATGATATTGCTTATATGGGGAATCTAAAAAACGGTACAAATGAAACCTGTTTATGAAACATAGAATTACAGATGTAGAAAATAAACTTATGGTTACCAAAGGGGAAGTGGGGGAGGGATAAATTGGGAGTTTGGTATTGACATATACACACTACTATATATAAAATAGATAACTAATAAGAACCTACTGTGTAACACAGGGAACTCTACTTAGTACTCTGTAATGGCCTATATGGGAATAGAATCTAAAACAGTGAATATATGTATATGTATAACTGATTCACTTTGCTGTACAGCAGAAACTAACACAACCTTGTAAATCAACTATACTCCAGTAAAAATTAATTAAAAAAAAACGGAGAGAGAAAGGAATGGGAACAAGTAGATGGAAAGAAAGATCAGCTTAGAAAAGATGTTTGCTTTCACCATACTTAACTGAACTCTTCAGTTATCAGATGGTCTAGTGACTATTAGGAATGAAGGACACAAATTTGGACAGGTCTTCAAAATCAACAGGGTTGTGTTCAGTGCCCCATCTTGCCCAGGCAATTTGGCAGTTGGCCTGGAATCTGAGCACCTTCAAAGGCAGCTGCACTGAAAAGTGTCAGTGATCTCATACACAGAGTCAATTGGTTAGCATTAGACCTAGGTTGCATTCACAACCCAAAGGTAAGTTTCATAGAAATCCCCATTGAAAATGCTCAGAAGCATTTTTAAAAATTAATTTATTTTATTTATTTAGTTTTAGCTGCATTGGGTCTTCGTTGCTGCGTGCGGGCTTTCTCTAGTTGCAGTGAGCAAGGGCTACTCTTTGTTGGGGTGCACAGGCTTCTCTCTTTGCAGTGGCTTCTCTTATTGCAGAGCATGGGCTCTAGGCATGTGGGCTTCCGTAGTTTTGGCTTGTGGCTCAGTAGTTGTGGCGCAGGGGCTTAGTTGCTCTGCAGCATGTGGTATCTTCCCGGGCCAGGGCTCGAACCCGTGTCCCCTGCATTGTCAGGTGGGTTCTTTACCACTGCGCCACCAGGGAAGTCCTCAGAAGCATTTTTAAAGCAAAGAAGAACTGAGTATTATAATGAAAGCATCTACTAAATGGAGTAGGCTTTAAAAAAGGAAAGGTTGAATTATAGATCATAAGTGAATTTTACTACTGGCTCTGCTCTCAACCCCCTTTAATACTTTGATTGAGACCATTAACTTGGGCTGCCTCAGTTTCCTCATCACTACAGTGAAGTGGTTGGTTAGATTAAGTTATCTTTCAGGGTTTTTTCCACTTCCAATGTGTGATAAATCCTAAAAATTCTAAAAATGTTTCTAATAGACTGACTTTTCCTGGGGAGTAAAAATAGTCGCTAGTGGCCCTACAGATGTGCAGTACAAAATTACTGAGTCTTTTTATGTTAAATGATCTAGCCTGACCCCATCAGAAAATACTTTTAAAATAGACCTCTCTAATGTTGAGAAAGACTTGAAGACGTTTCTGTTTTTCTTTATTAACTTTAATGAACTTTTTCTCAAACACTCAATTCATCACAGATTATATTATGATTACTAATCTAAAAGATAGCATGGGGTTCTAATACTTGTCTCAATTTCTCTTTCTTTCCATATCACTCATTGAGTTTTCTGGCCAGACTGTTTAATAGGTTGGCAACAATGTAATTAAATTAAAAATGATTTTACTGCCTTTTCAAAAATAAATATTTAAAGCAGTTAAAAGTAAGTAGCAATTAATTAAGCAGTAAGAGAGAAGAAAAAGATGAATAAAACCCCAATCATATGTAAGCCAATTTTGCTCAGAAAATGGAAATGAAGAAAGCATAATTTTTGGTCTAAATGTTGTCACTTAAATTTATTATTCATTAATTGGCATTTTTGAAATGTCATCTGTAATTCTACCATTGTAGAAAATAGTTGGAGCTATTTGATGGGCACCTTATGGTTATCTCTGACTTATATGACAAGCAATGAAGAAATACAATGTACTTCTAGTCATGTAAATCCTATTGTAAAAGAAATTCCCAAGAAATAATTTTAGAATGAAAATTGCCACAGAAAGACTCGGGAATAACTAACAACTGAGTAATTAACAACTAACAATATAAAATGAGGCAGCATGTGATAATTCTGATCCATCTCTCTTTTTAATCCATTATATATATTTAAACATAGTTTAAAGAATGTTATTAAAATAAAATCCATGTGCTTATCACGTACATCAAGGAAATGTTAGTATTTTGCATATTTGCTTCAGCTTACTTCCTCCCTCTCCCTCACAAGTATACTTGAAGGTTTCTATATTCATCACCTCAATTTCATTTTTCCCTCCCGAGAGATAAGATCTCTGAAGTGGCTGTTTAATCTTTCTATCAAAGTCTTTATTCTTTAACTACATGGTATGCATATGTAAAACATGAAGCAGATTTTTGTGTATTTAATACTTTATAAATCATTCCATATATGTATCATTTTGCAAGTTATTTCCCTCAAAATGATTTATGCACATAAATGCATTTAGCATTAATCCATTCATTATGATTGCTATATAGTAATAACTTAAGTATACTACCATATATCATTAACGTATCCTATGTATTAGTTATAACAAAGTATCACAACAGGGTGGCTTAAACCAGTGGTCCCCAACCTTTTTGGCACCAGGGACCAGTTTCGTGGAAGACAATTTTTCCATGGAGCGGGGGTAGAGAGGATGGTTCAGGTGGTAATGCGAGCGATAGGGAGGGGCAGATGAAG
Organism: Tursiops truncatus; assembly: GCF_011762595.2. Taxonomy (NCBI): domain Eukaryota; kingdom Metazoa; phylum Chordata; class Mammalia; order Artiodactyla; family Delphinidae; genus Tursiops; species Tursiops truncatus. The sequence continues at coordinate 43,110,670 of NC_047045.1, forward strand.
CTTCACTCACTTGCCCACCACTCACATCCTGCTGTGCAGCCTGGTTCCCTGGCTTAAACAACAGACATTTATTTTCTCACAGCTCTGGAGGCTAGACATCTGAGATCAAGGTGTCAGCAAAGTTGGTTTCTTTGGAAGTCTCTTTCATTGACTTATTTACAGCTATCTTTTCCCTGTGTCTTCCCTCTGTAACTCTCTGTGTTCAAATTTCCTTTTCTCATAAGGACCAGTCATTTTGGATTAGAGTCCCTTCAAATGACCTCATTTTAACGTAATTATTTCTTTAAAGACACTCTTTCCAAATACAGTCATATTCTGAGGTCCTGGGAGTTAGGACTTTGACATATAATTTTGAGGAGATACAATTTAGTCCATAACACCATATTAATTAATATTTATATTCTTTCCAAAGTTTTGCTGCAATAAAATCCTTGTAAAGGTGTCCTTATGGTTGAGGATTTCTTTAGAGTACATATCTAGAAGTGGGATTATTGTTCATAGTTTAGGCTTATCTCTTTACTAATTTTTACAAAATATCTCCAGTGTAGTCATGCCAAATTTTTTTCCCAACAGTAATGCATAAAAATTCCTGTTACTCCACATTTTCACCAAAATCCAGTATTGTCAGGCTTTTTATGTTTTGCTCAGTTAATACATGGGAAGTGACAACATTTTAATTTTCATTTATTTGCTTACTAGAGAATTTAAGAATTTTTATGCATAAACTTATTGTCGTTTGGGTTTCCATATCTCTGATTTTCCTCTTGATATCCTTTTTTCCTGTTGATTTATTTGTTTTTTTCCTTATTAATTTGGAAGTCTTGATAAACTATTTTTATACTGTTATTTTTGTTTGCAAATATTTTCTTCCAGTTGGTAGCTAATATTCTTATATAGCAATTTTATTTAGAAATAATTTAGAGATAAAGATGATTTTATATAGTACTTTTCAAAATTTTATCTTTGGGAGCCTTCTGATTCACAAACACTCCAATATAATTGATGTAGTTCTGCTTTTGCATGATGAAGTAAGATTCTATTGGACCCAACCATACTGTAGATAACAACTATGAACACAGTAGTAACTTTAAAAAACTATAGAAGCAGTGGACAATGAGAAAAATAATAGAGAGATTTTTGGAGTGAATACTTGAAAGAAGTTATGGCATAGGTAAATTATCCATTTATATGGCTTTTAGGGAAGAACAAAAGTAGCTCTATAAGGGGCAGTTAAAACTCAAAAGAGACACCAGCAGTTTCTCTGAAAAACCAGAGGACAGAATTCATGAATACATGAAGTAAGGAAGGAATTTTGGAGAGAAGAAACAGAGAGAGGGGAAGATCCAGTTTCTGTGTAAGAATCTGTCAAATATTTGTCTTACCTCTGAAACACACATGCAGAAAAGACACACACAAGCCAGATAAGGGAATAAAAGAACTAAATTGAGATTTGAACTGCTGCCAGGAAACAGAAGTTGAAGTTTGAGTCTAATCAAGTTAATTGCCTGCTCTTACAAAAACAAAAACAGAAGCACTCTTCAGAGGAATAAAACAAAATCCAGAGGCTCCGCAACACAGCATTCATGATTTCTCAACAAATGAAGTACCAGGAAAATGTGACAAATTCTCATGGAAAAGAAAAGAGAAATAGAAAAGAACAATAGAAAAAGATAAATAGAAAAGAATTTTGAGACAACACAGTGCAATTAGCAAAGATTTAAAAGCAGGTATTAAAAAAAATAAAAACAGCTATTTTAACTATAGTCAGGGACACAAAGACAAATATGTTTATAATGAATAAAGATGGAGGAAACCTCAAAATATAAATGTAAGTTTTTAAAATGAAAAATTTATAACTGAAAATACAATATATAAAATAAAATATCAACCGGGTGTGCTTCATAGCGTAAGAAAGATTACAAAAGAGAAATTAATTCCCTTGAAGATAGATCATAAAAATTATCCACCTGAGTGAGAAAAAGTGATTGAAAAAATGCAGTTTCAGGGATGTATGGGACAATTATAAATGGTTTAGCATATGTTTAATTGGAATCTCAGCAAGAAAGAAGGAGAAAGGGGTAAAGATGATTTTTGAAAATGGCCAAAAATTTCCAGAACTGCAAACTAATAAGTCTAGAAATTCAAGAAGTTCAAAAAATTCCAAATGGGATAAATAAAAATAAAAACACACCTGAGCATGTCACCATAAAACTGCTAAAAATCAATGGTAAAGATTAAATTTTAAAAGGCAGCCACAGAGAAATGACATATTATATACAGTGGAAAGCGATGGTTAGTGTCTTATCAAAAAACTATGAACTCAGAAGAACATAGAACATCTTTCAAGTGCTAAAGGGGAAAAAAAAAATCTACCAACTCAGAATATTTTGCTATTCCACAAAAGCTATCCCTCAAGAATGAAGGCTACATAAGGGCATTTTTATGTAAAAGAAAACTAAGAGGGAACTCATGCTTCCAGGAAAATAAAGTAGGTATACTTTTCCCTGTTCCTCCTACTAGGTACAACTGGAAACTCTGGACGTGATATAATTAATTAATTAATTAATTAGTTGGACCCAGAAAGCTGGAGAGAAGAAGGCAGACTTGCTGGGAACCTTGCCTCATATATCCTAGACATGCAGCTGGAAACATCAAGTGAAGTAGACCTTAAAAAGCCCCAATAAAAGTCTGCTCCCTTTATCTAAAGGACAAGAAAGGAGACAACCTAACAAGACGGAATTTTTAGACGACAACCTCTCTACTCGGCCAAACAGCACAGAAAAAACTGGGGCCTCAGGACCAACCACATCAGAAAAGGTCAAGAAGAGAAGGTAGACGTTCAGTTTCTCCAGGCTGTAAAGAGTTGCTCTGCCTTCCCCATCTCCTTGTACTGTTTCAGAGAATGCCAAAAACTCTGCTTGTCTCAGTAGTCACTTTCCACGTGGATCTTCCCTTCTCAATCCTTGGAAGCTTTGGTTTTGGCAAGTATTTTGAAGGGGAAAAGACATACCATTTATGAGACTCACGTCTCTGTGCTTTCCTTGACTCTGGGATTTGCCTTTTTGGTAGCTCTTGAGTGCAGTTATTTGTTTCTACAACTGCTAAAAGCTCCAGATTGTTACCTTCCTAGAGAGAAAGAAGTGGTGATTGCTCCTGTGAATTTTCCTTCTCTTAGGGATGTTGACCCCTCACATCATGGCTGTTTTGTTTGCTAATGTCTGCAACCACATGGGATACTTGTGTCCTTGTTTTTTATCCAGCTTTTATAGGTTTTCTTGGCTAGTGGGATGGTTTGATAGAAGTCACTCTGTTATTGTTAAAAACAGAAGTCCTAGAGCCAATATAATAAAGAGCCAATACAATAAAGAGTCCTAGAGCAACACAATAAAGAAAGAATTATAGGAAGCTGATTTACAAAAATTTATATGAAAGAGATCAAGGGGTTTTACTCGACCAAAAACAATATAGCCAAAATGTTTACACGGTATCAATATAAGTATGTGTCCAAGTTCGGAAAGGTAAAATACCTGCTAGGCTCAAAGGCTGAAAAACTAAGAGTTTTCAAACCTCTCACTAAGATGGGAAGAGACTAATGAAATCATATAATAGAAGAAATATCTGAGTGCATGCAGTGTGTTTGGCCGGGGTGGGAGTAATTACAGATAGGGGTTAGGAGTGGGATTAAACAAAGCTTTAAGGGTTTGAAGGTTGTAACAGGGAAGGTGTAGAAATGATTGGAGTTGATCTAGGCATCTAGAAGATTCAGGAAGTCATATTTTGCCTAAATTGAAAAATGAAACTTCTATCCCTTAGAGATATACAGCAAAGCCCTGGGCTCTTCCAGAAAGCATCCTTACTTAAATATTCAAGCTTATATTATTCGACCACAGGCACCATGTTACAGAGGATATCTTTTCATTAGGAGGTGAGTTGCTTTAAAATAGAAAAAGAATAAAGATAATGAATTTTTTAAATTGAGAATGGGTTATATGGCTAGTGCTTTGTAAGCACTTTAAATAGAATATGTATTTAATTCTTATTGTAACAGAGAGGAACAAACCTGACTCCATATTGTGCTAAACTTTGTGCTTTCTTGCCTGTCCTTTGTCATGCTGGCTCTGCACCTCTGTAAAAGAATGGTGCCTCTAGCTTGAAGTATACATGATAGCCCATTCTCAAGGTTCTACCTCCCAGGCATGACCATTAAAGGTATTAAAAAAAAAAAAAGTTGCAGAAAATAACAGCTGTCTTGTTGGAGTTTTATAGGAGCATTGTGACCAGACCTGCATGGACAGTTATAAGACCAAAGGATTCCTGCACCAAGAAGTTTGCAATAATAAGCCATAACCCCCTCTTCCCTTTTAGTACAAAATAGGCCTGAATTCTAATTCAGGTAAGATGGTTCTTTGGGACACTAGTCCACCATCTTCTTGGTCTGCTGGCTTTCCAAATAAGGTTGCTATTCCTTGCTCTGGCACCTCATCTCTTAATTTATTGGCCTGTCATGTGGTGAGCAGTACAAGTTTGGACTCAGTAACATTATGAGTATATGGACTAAATGCCGATATTGTTCTCACTTTACAAATGAGAAAACTGAGGCATAGAAGATAAATAACTGGCCTAAGGTCAAACAGCTAACAAGGGACTGAACGGGACTTAAACCCAGGCAACTTGTCTCCAAAGACCACACTCTTAGGCATCACCCTATACTGTCAAAGTTAAGATTTTTTTTCTTACAAGGTTTTAAGTTGTCCTAAAATAGGTGGGGATATATATATCTACAAACATACGAACAACGTACATTTTATTCATTTACCCTTAGAATAATGTTGCAAATAACATAGGTAATATAGCCTTAGATTCCAGATTATTTGTTATGAGCTTTATATAATGAATCAGTATAAGAATCAAGGACTATGCTCTGTTAGAGTTTATTTTCTAGATTATACATATAGGAACATATACAATACTATAGTGATATATAAAATTTATGTGAGTGTGTGTGTGTGTGTGTGTGTGTAAAATAAATGCATGTAGCCATTTTGTGTCTTAGTGTAACCTTACATAAATATAACAGTAGTGGACTTGATAGAACTTTGAAATGTCATTTAATATCACTTTAATACCTACTTTGACTATACTGGCAAATTTAGTCAAATAATTTTTAAAAGTATACTTTCAGAACTTGCCTGGCAAAAGATTCTAAGGTCACTTTCAGTATCCAAGTTATCATTTTTATAACCTTTTTTCAGGGTGTGCTCTCTTATTTACAACTGGAATCCTTGAGTAGAAACCAAAGCTGGGTTCCTCTACTGCTATCCCAAATGGAGGCAGATTTCATCCATTTCATGCTGGCCAGTTAACAAAAATGGATCATTTCCTAATGTCATTTTGTTATAACCTTCTATGTTCAATACTTTAGGTGTTGAAGAATCAAACCTTAGTTTTGCCTCTCATGATTAATGTGAGGATCCACATAAAAACTATTTAACCAAAAGTAAGCATTAGACTTACTATTTTCTAAAGGTTATCAAAATAACTTTAAGAAGTGCTATCCTACCTCATGCAATTATGACAGCTGACCCCCCTAATTAACTCTGTAACTACACTTCAAATTTTCTCATAGCATCTTTTGACACCAGCATTTCAACATTTGCTTTAAAGCCTATTTTTCTCTTTTATTTTTCTCTTTTATTTTTAAAGTCTTCAAAGGAGTCTGGTGTTTCAGAAAACTGTCAAAAATATGTTGAAATGTATTTAAAAGAATGCATTTTTTTCATAGATTGGCATAGTTTGCACACATGATTATGTTTTTCAGGTTTTCAGCTATATATAAAGAAGGAAAAGGGTTACGTGTGGGGGAAATACCATAGTTGTCACAGGGCAAAGGGGACTCTCCAGTGTCTTTGACTTTTCTCCAGGAGAAATTAAGAGAAGAATTTATCAAATGTTAATGTTAAGAACTCAGAAACTGGAATGTTTGTCCAGAGCCCCAGGCCTCAGAGCAAATGCTCTTATGCTGTTGGGCTCATGGGGAAGACTTCAGCCAAAGTCAACAAGAGCAGAAACTCCATCTGACTGATGCCGTGGAAACAGCTGTAACCACTTAGCTGGAAAACCACCTCAGATTCCTCTCCCAGAAAACACTGATGACATGGGAGATGGGGAGCAGGAAAGCTCTGTCAGGGTCTCTCTTCAGCTGTGGTCAGAAAAAATATTTTCTTTCCCTGAAAACTGTAAATAGGTGGGTTCAGCCCCGGTCATAATAAACCACCAAAAAGGAAAAAAAAAAAACCTTTTCCTAAATTAGCCCATGTCTCCTCCTTTCTTTGTATATTTATCAGTATTTGTTTTAAGTCATCTTTTATGTGGATTTTTTTTTTAAAGAACCATTTGATCTTAGGTTCATTTTCTAAATGAAATTGGATAGTATTCAGATTACCATTCGAGGCCAGTTTGGCTAGTGAATGTTTAATTCTAATAAATTTTCAATTTGTGAAAATAGCCATAATTTTTTTGGTTGAGATTTTACTTTCCTCTCATTGTTCTGCCTGACAGCTTTCGTTAAATGTTTCTTAGGAGAAAAGAGAAAACGTTACATGAAGGAATAAACAGATTTTGACCCAATTTGGGAAATGCAAATTTTGCCCTTATGATCACAGCTTTAAAAACTATCATAGTATTCCAACAGAGAGGTAAGGGTAGAATGGAGAAAAAGCCTTAGAAATAGGGACAGTTCAGCCAAAACAGCATTATTCCACTTCTGAACATTCTCTATCTTGTAAAATGGCACAGAGCCCAGGTATGGAATGTTGATGGTGAGATATTGGACCAGACAAAGACAAGTGCTATGTATAAACATACATCATCAAAAAATTGATTTGCCTACTTTTGTTTAGATAACTATTTGATTACTTAAACTTCATAACTTTATGATAAATTCATTTCTGGGTTCAATTGTCAATATATCACATGAATTACTAAAATATTCTAGAAACACTTTAAGTATTATTATTAAAGTGACTTGCATTATTGGGCAACCTACTTCCAAAGTAGTGAGCACCATACTAAAACGATGATCCCTCAAAAGTGAGGTGAATTCCATTCATGTATACAACAAATATTTGCTGTGTGGTGGGTGCTCTTCTAGGCTGACAGTATATCAGTAAACACAGCAGACTCCATGCCCTCATGAAGATTACATCCTAATAGGAATCAATATGCAATTGAAGAAATAAATGTGTCATAGGTCAGGTTTTGATCAACTGCTATGGTGGGAACTAAAACAGGGAAAGGAAGAGTAGGGCACATTGAGGTTGGGAGTTGCTATTTTATATAAGGGGACCAGGAATGGACTCTGAAAAAGTGACTTCTAAGGGAAGATGTGAAATAGGATGGAGAATCAAGCCGTGTGTCTATTGGCCAGAAGAATGTCCCAGACCGAGAGTAAAACAAGTGCAAAGCCTATGAGGTATAAAGATGTTTGGCTTATTTGAGAAAGTGCAGGTGGCCAGTTTAACTAGACAAGTAGGGATATTGGTAGGACAGTGTGGGAGTAGGGATAAGAGCATGGAGGGCCATGCAGGCATCTGGCTTTTGCTCTGAGACAGGAAGTCATTCATTAGTGAACTTTGAGCAGAAGAGTGACCCAATTTGAAAGAAGTTTCTATAGGATCCCTCTAGCCTCTGTGTAAATAATACAATACAGAGGCAAGGATAGAAGAAGAAGGATGATAGGGACCTGGAGCAGGGTCGCAGCAATGAAAAAAAGTAAGAAGTGGTTTTATCTTAATCTACTGTGTCTTGAAGATATTTTGAAAGTAGAACCTGTAGGGTGTGCCAGTGGTTTGGGTGCAGGATAAGAGAGAAAAAGAGGATTCAGGGTTGACTCCAAAAATTCTGAACTGAACAACTGGAAAACAATATGGAAGATTTTTGAGGAATTAAATTGTTTTGAAAATTACAAGGGATCCCTCAAATATCTCAAATGGATGAGAAACTGAAGATAAGAGAACTATATGCAGGTTGATTTTGGGGGGAGGCATAAAGCTTACAGGTCTAAGGGAGAGAAATAACATAGAAATAGGTAATGATTGGCACTGCATTAATTCAAGGTACTGAGCCAAGAAATGAGGAGAAATTGCTAGAAAAGGAACAGTGTGTCAGGAGCTTTCCCAAGAGTAGAACAGTAGATTTTCCAAAGCTAGGCTCTTCTAAAAGCCAGAAGTATTTACTCCAAGATGTGAAGACAACGGATAGGATTTGAAAGGTTTCAGCATAAGACATCTGATTACTAATCTCCCAATGAACAGTGGAATGTAGCTACACAGAGGCATGCAGGGTAACACTGCGCTAGTGGTCAAGGGCTCTGGCAACAAGCAGATGAAAATCCTGGCCCTGCCACTTATTATTTGCATGACCCTGGGCAAGATAGGTGACCTTTCTAAGCCTGAGTTCCTTCATCTTTAAAATGGCAGTTGGAGAAATAAATGAGGTAATGACTGTAAAATGCACAGCACAGTGTTGTCACAGAATAAATTCCAATAAACTTATCTGTATCATCACCAACTCTCAAGGATGCATCAGAGCAGGAGGGCGATTTCAGTGATCAGGGCCCCAGTAGGCCAGACAGCAGAGAACACAAAAATCTCCTTTGACCAATATGAAAAAGAACAGCTGCTTCCCATATGGAAATAAGATGTTTGGAATTTTTTATGTTATTGCTTTTTAAAATAAGTCTACTGAGTTGTCACCCAAAAAGGCTAAAACACTTCTGATGTAAATGTCATGGTTTTTCACTTCTTGGATGAATTTGAGAGGAATGTGTGTTAAAAGAATTGCCCGAAAGCAATAAAAGTACAGTTATAATTTTCTTATCAAAGTAGTTATGCAAGTATGAATTTTATGATTACAATTAAGTAGAAATATGAATGCAGATCAGAAGGTAAAATGAAAAATGGCAAGAATTGTAGAATTATAATTGTTTTCATTTGAGAAAGCTTTATTATGTCATATTTTGTATTATATATTTAATTACCTATTATTTTTAAGGATTTATAATTTATATATTATAATGCATATATACTTATATATGCAACCATATGTGCACAACAATATGCCTGAGTGACTATATACCAAAATATTAAAAGCAGTTAGGCCTTGGTGGTTATGAATATTTTTCATTTAATTATATTTTCAAATGTTTCTATGTTTTTTTGTAATACAATTTTACCAAACAGCTGTGTTCAGAACTAGTCAGAATAAGATATATTCTTATGGATAATCTTATTCATAAATGTCAAAATTTTGAGCTCCCAATCAAACATCCACAGATGAAGTTTTATTTCTCAGAGTAAGAACATTTAGATTTCTGCTCTGAGATAGGGAATTTGCAAGGTGCTTGCTGGAAAAATACTGGTAAAGGCTACTAATTAACTAATTGGCTTTGTTAAATACCCATTCATTCATTTATTCATTTTAAATAGGAGTCAAAAGTGGTCCCAAATGCATAAGTATATTAAGTAAGTTTCAATTAACTAATTAAATGTTGACCTGTTTGGTATGGTTTAAGTTATTCTTTTTGTTACTTCCTCTCAAATCCAGCAATCCCCCTCCTGGGCGTATATCTGGAGAAAACCATGGTTCAAAAGGATACATGCATCCCATTGTTCATTGCAGCACTATTTACAATAGTCAAGACATGGAAGCAACCTAAATGTCCATCAGCAGATGAATGGATAAAGAAGATGTGGTACATATATACAAGGAAATATTACTCAGCCATAGACAAAAACAAAATAACGCATTTTGCAGCAACGTGGATGGACCTAGAGATTGTCATACTGAGTGAAGTAAGTCAGAGAGAGAAAGACAAATATCATATGATATTGCTTATATGTGGAATCTAAAAAACATGATACGAATGAACTTATTTACAAAGCAGAAAGAGACTCACAGACTTAGAAAACAAACTTCTGGTTACCAAAGGAGAAAGGTGGGGCTGAGGGATGAATTGGGAGTTTGGGACTGACATATACACACTATCATATTTAAAACAGATAACTAACAAGGACCTACTGTATAGCACAGGAAACTCTGCTCAATATTCTGTAATAACCGAAATAGGGGAAGAATTTGAAAAAGAATAGATACATGTATATTATAACTGAATCACTTTGCTGTACACCTGAAACTAACACATTGTTAATCAGCTATACTAAAATAAAAATTAAAAAAATAAGAAATTCACATTTTGAATGAAAAATAAGTAAGAAAATCTCAACTCAGAAAATCTTCCTTAGAAAATTAATTTAATACTAATGACTAAACATTAAATTATCTGATCAAGTCAATGATATTACTAATATTTCTGAATAATGTGAATAACTTCCACTTGTTCCTATAAAACTTGCTCTTACTTCCATCCGTATACTAGCAAGTGATCTATCCAATTTCTTAGCACCATTCGGCAATTTTTAGGTAGGGACAATTAGCAGAAAGTATACAACTATTGTAGCATATGGATCCCCTAAGCATTTCTTGAACCCATCTGCAAAGATGTTCTTTCCATGTAAATCACACAGGGCTTAGGTCCATATCAAATTTCAGATATTAGTGACTGACCCTATTTAGTATTTCTGCTAAACAAAACTACTTAGCCTTTAGCAACTGGCGTCTGCTATAGATGTCCGTTAAAAAATGCATAAAAATTTTCTAGTGCTGCATTTTACTCAGATTGATTCTGCACATTACCTCTAGCTAGCATGAACATTTCTCATTTAATAATCTATAAGTTTCATGGAAATTTGTTGTTCCATTTATCTGGGAAATCATCATATAACCCTGAAAATCCTTAGGAATAAGATGCTATCGAGTTTCTACACACAGGCTCTGAACATATTCAAGTGCTTTGTGGAAGCCAGTGAGCATGACGTGAGATAACAAAAAGGCAGGGACGATTATGTCTAAGGAAAGTTTATCCTCATAAATTTTAGTGAGAGTCGTGGATGCTAATTAAGTCCAACTCTCAAGGCCAAGTATAGTTGGCCTTCATCAATCCACCTGATTCAGTACAGCTGTTTCCTAAGGAAAACTGGAGGCATGTAATTTGTTCTCACAGGATTTGAATTCTGACTTATTTATTTATGATAGATCTTTGGGTTTAGAGGTTACATAACCACATGTTTATAATACCATTAACTGACCACATAATTTATCTATTACTGACCATACAAATAATTTTTAGGGACTATTTCAATAACAAAAATTTAAAAGACCTTTTAATGATATAAAATGTAAGTCCTCCAAATGCCTTAAATTGGATCATGAAGGAAATGACAAAAATCACATTATTTTGCATTTCTGGCTTTGGAGACAAGCCACACTTTGAGAACACTCAGGAAGAATTAGCGATGCTGATCCTGCCATGAACAACACAATCCAAAGAGCTCTTTCCTGAGATCTTTTAAAGTTCTTTTGCAAAGAGAAGGGGAGGACGGCGAAGAATACTGTTCAGGAGGGGACTTAGCTGAGACAGATGAGAAATCTACTTGAAAGAAAAGTGGGTCCTTCCGCTTTTTGAACTTAGAGTGGAAGTGATGGATAACGCAGGCTTATGGAGGGCCTCATCTGACAAAAAAGATGTTTTGGTTCCTGGATGATGTAAAGTTTCAATAGTAAAAGTAAGATTCCATTATTATTTAAAACTACTCTCTTTCCACGGTTGTAGTTGGATTAAAACCCTAAATGGAGGACTAGAATGCTAAATAGGGCATTTGGCTACTTAAAAAATCAGTAAAGAGGGACACAAGCATAGGTTTAAATGGATTTCCACATTCCAGCAAACTCTTTTTCTTTGCCATCCGGCTGTCCTCTGCGAAAAAACAAAAATTTAGGATTGTTGACTGTGTTTGTTAAAAAAAAAAAAAAAAAAAAAGTAAAATAATAAAATTTAAAAGCATTTTTCCTCAAAGTTTAACAAAAAAAATACTGTCTTTATAGATGTCATCTGTGGAGGTTCCACATAAATTCCAATGCATACAATTCAATATTCAATAGAGCTCAAAATCTAGGACACTTCTTTTCAGAATTGCATTCTGGATCCATTATAACCACAGAGAGAAACTCTTTCTGTTTTTCTTTATTCCTTTCTTCTTCCTTCCCTCCCTCCTCTCTCTCTCTCTTCCCCCACCCACCCCTTTCTCTTTCTCCTCCCTCTCTCCCTCCCTTCCTTCCTTCCTTCCCTCCTCCCCTGCTCTGCCATAACTCTACCATAATTTTTTTAACATCTTTATTGGAGTATAATTACTTTACAATGGTTTCTGCTGTATAACAAAGTGAATCAGCTATACATATACATATATCCCCATATCCCCTCCCTCTTGAGCCTCGCTCCCATGCTATTCCTCCCCTCTCGGTAGACACAAAGCACCGAGCTGAGCTTCCTGTGCTATGCAGCTGTTTCCCATTAGCTATCTATTTAACATTTGGTAGTGTATATATATCCATACCACTCTCTCACTTCGTCCCAGCTTCCCCTTCCCCTTCCCTGTGTCCTCAAGTCCATTCTCTATGTCTGCATCTTTATTCCTGTCCTGCCCCTAGGTTCTTCACAACCAATTTTTTTTTTTTTTTAGATTCCATATATATGTGTTAGCATATGGTATTTGTTTTTCTCTTTCTGATTACTTCACTCTGTATGACAGTCTCTAGGTCCACCCACCTCACTACAAATAACTCAATTTCGTTTCTTTTTATGGCTGAGTAATATTTCATTGTATATATGCGCCACATCTTCTTTAACCATTCATCTGTCGATGGACACCTAGGTTGCTTCCATGTCTTGGCTATTGTAATAGAGCTGCAATGAACATTGTGGTACATGTCTCTTTTTGAATTATGGTTTTCTCAGGGTATGTGCCCAGTAGTGGGATCGCTGGGTCGTATGGTAGTTCTATTTGTAGTTTTCTAAGGAACCTCCATACTGTTCTTCATAGTGGCTGCATCAATTTACATTCCCACCAGCAGTACAAGAGGGTCCCCTTTTCTCCACATCCTCGCCAGCATTCATTGTTTGTAGATTTTTTGAAGATGGCCATTCTGACAGGTGTGAAGTGATACCTCATTGTACTTTTGATTTGCATTTCTCTAAGGATTAGTGATGTTGAGCATCCTTTCATGTTGTTTCCACAGATTGTTGGAAATCTGTATATCTTCTTTGGGAAAATGTCTTTTTAGGTCTTCTGCCCATTTGTGGACTGGGTTGTCTGTTCTTTTCATATCGAGCTGCATGAGCTGCGTGTATAGTCTGGAGATTAATCCTTTGTCAGTTGCTTCATTTGCAAATATTTTCTCCCATTCTGAGGGTTGTCTTTTTATCTTGTTTATGGTTTCCTTTGCTGTGCAAAAGCTTTTAAGTTTCATTAGGTTCCATTTGTTTATCTCTGCTTTTATTTCCATTTCTCTAGGAAGTGATTCAAAAAGGATCTTGCTGTGATTTATGTCAGAGTGTTCTGCCTATGTTTTCCTCTCAGAGTTTTATAGTGTCTGGCCTTACATTTAGGTCCTTAATCCATTTTGAGTTTATTTTTGTGTATGGTGTTAGGGAGTGTTCTAATTTCATTCTTTTATATGTAGCTGTCCAGTTTTCCCAGCACCACTTATTGAAGAGGCTTTCTTTTGTCCATTGTATATTCTTGCCTCCTTTGTCAAAAACAAGGTGACCCTATGTGCGTGGGTTTATCTCTGGGCTTTCTATCCTGTTCCATTGATCGATATTTCTCTTTTTGTGCCAGTACCATACTGTCTTGATTACTGTAACTTTGTAGTATAGTCTGAAATCAGGGAACCTGATTCCTCCAGCTCTGTTTTTCTTTCTCAAGATTGCTTTGGCTATTTGGGGTCTTTTGTGTTTCCATACAAATTGTGAATTTTTTTGTTATAGTTCTGTAAAAAATGCCATTGGTAGTTTGATAGGGATTTCACTGAATCTATAGATTGCTTTGGGTAGTATAGTCATTTTCACAATGATGATTCTTCCAGTCGAAGAGCATGGTATATCTCTCCATCTGTTTGTATCATTTTTAATTTCTTTCATCAGTGTCTTATAGTTTTCAGCATACAGGTCTTTTGTCTCCTTAGGTAAGTTTATTCCTAGGTATTTTATTCTTTTTGTTGCAATGGTAAATGGGAGTGTTTCCTTAATTTCTCTTTCAGATTTTTCATCATTAGTCTACAGGAATGCAACAGATTTCTGTGCATCAATTTTATATCCTGCTACTTTACCAAATTCATTGATTAGCTATAGTAGTTTTCTGGTAGCATCTTTGGGATTCTCTATGTAGAGTATCAGGTCATCTGCAAACAGTGACAGTTTTACTTCTTCTTTTCCAATTTGGATTCCTTTTATTTCTTTTTCTTTTCTGATTACTGTGGCTAAAACTTCAAAAACTATGTTCAATAACAGAGGTGAGAGTGGGCAACCTTGTCTTGTTCCTGATCTTAGTGTAAATGGTTTCAGTTTTTCACCATTGAGAACGATGCTGGCTGTGGGTTTGTCATATATGGCCTTTATTATGTTGAGGTAGGTTCCCTCTATGCCTACGTTCTAGAGAGTTTTTATGATAAATGGGTGTTGAATTTTGTCAAAAGCATTTTCTGTATCTATTGAGATGATCATATGGTTTTTCTCCTTCAATTTGTTAATATGGTGTATCACATTGATTGATTTGTGTATATTGAAGAATCCTTGCATTCCTGGGATAAATCCCACTTGACCATGGTGTATGATCCTTTTAATGTGCTGCTGGATTCTGTTTGGTAGTATTTTGTTGAGGATTTTTGCAACTATGCTCATCAGTGATATTGGTCTGTAGTTTTCTTCTTCTGTGTCATCTTTGTCTGGTTTTGGTATCAGGGTGATGGTGGCCTCATAGAATGAGTTTGGGAGTGTTCCTCCCTCTGCTCTATTTTGGAAGAGTTTGAGAAGGATAGGTGTTAGCTCTTCTCTAAATGTTTGATAGAATTCACCTGTGAATCTAACTGGTCCTGGGATTTTGTTTGCTGGCAGAGTTTTAATCCCAGTTTCAATTTTAGCACTTCTGATTGGTCTGTTTATATTTTCTATTTCTTCCTGGGTTACTCACAGAAGGCTGCCCATTTCTAAGAATTTGTCTGTTCTTACAGGTTGTCCATTTTATTGGCATATAGTTGCTTGTAGTAATCTCTCATGATCCTTTGTATTTCTGCAGTGTCAGTTGTTACTTCTCCTTTTTCATTTCTAATTCTGTTGATTTGAGTCTTCTCCCTGTTTTTCTTGATGAGCATGGCTAGCAGTTTATCAACATTGTTTATCTTCTCAAAGAACCAGCTTTTAGTTTTATTGATCTTAGCTATTGTTTCCTTCATTTCTTTTTCATTTATTTCTGATCTGATCTTTATGATTTCTTTCCTTCTGCTAACTTTGGGGTCTTTTTGTTCTTCTTTCTCTAATTGCTTTAGGTATAAGGTTAGGTTGTTTATTTGAGGTGTTTCTTGCTTCTTGAGGTAGGATTGTATTGCTATAAACTTCCATCTTAGAACTGCTTTTGCTGCATCCTGTAGGTTTTGGGTCATTGTGTTTTCATTCTCATTTGTTTGTAGGTATTTTTTGATTTCCTCTTTGATTTCTTCAGTGATCTCTTGGTTATTTAGTAGTGTATTGTTTAGCCTCCATGTGTTTGTATTTTTTATAGATATTTTCCTGTAATTGATATCTAGTCTCATAGCATTGTGGTCAGAAAAAGTACTTGATATGATTTCAATTTTCTTAAATTTACCAAGGCTTGATTTGTGACCCAAGATATGATCTATCCTGGAGAATGTTCCAAGAGCACTTGAGAAGAAAGTGTATTCTATATTATTTTTGGATGGAATGTCCTATAAATATTAATTAAGTCCATCTAGTTTAATGTATCATTTAAAGCTTGTGTTTCCTTATTTATTTTCATTTTGGGTGATCTGTCCATTGGTGAAAGTGGGGTGTTAAAGTCCCCTACTATGATTGTGTTACTGTTGATTTCCCCTTTTATGGCTGTTAGCATTTGCCTTATATATTGAGGTGTACCTATGTTGGGTGCATAAATATTTACAATTGTTATATCTTCTTCTTGGATTGATCCCTTGATCATTATATAGTGTCCTTCTTTGTCTCTTGTAACAGTCTTTATTTTAAAGTCTATTTTGTCTGATATGAGAATTGCTACTCCAGCTTTCTTTTGATTTCCATTTGCATGGAATATCTTTTTCCATCCCTCACTTTCAGTCTGTATGTGTCCCAGGTCTGAAGTGGGTCTCTTGTAGACAGCATATATATGGGTCTTGTTTTTGTTATCCATTCAGGCAGTCTCTTTCTTTTGGTTGGTGCATTTAATACATTTACATTTAAGGTAGTTATTGATATGTATGTTCCTATTACCATTTTCTTAATTGTTTTTGTTTTGATATTGTAGGTGTTTTCCTTCTCTTGTGTTTCCTGCCTGGAGAATTTCCTTTAGCATTTGTTTTAAAGCTGGTTTGGTGGTGCTGAATTCTCTTAGTCGTTGCTTGTTTGTAAAATTTTACATTTCGCCATTGAATCTGAATGAGATCCTTGCTGGGTAGAGTAATCTTGGTTGTAGGTTTTTCTCTTTCATCACTTTAAATATGTCCTGCCACTACCTTCTACAATATTCTTTCATACTTTTAATTAAATACATTTTGGCTCCTTTTGAAAATTACCCCCTTTCATTCAATGCATGACCGTTCACCACCAAAATTAAAAAGAAGACAAAAAAATGTGTTTCAGATACAAAAGGAAATTCCATAAGAGTAATGGAGACATCACTGGGGTTAATCACATCCTCACCAAGCTGTGACACCACTGAATGGAACAGAATTTATTTAGAGGTTTGTTAAAAAGCTGGTTCAATTACTTCATAGTACAGTCTCATAAATCTAGATATTAGGGACCTATTCTTTCTTTTGACTGATCATCTGATCAGTTTTGCCCACTATCCTTGTGGGCAAAAAGGAAATCAGACCAAATAACCCTCATACTTTGTATTTATGACAGTTGTCACAGCATATTTAGAAAGAGATTAAGAGAGAAAATGGAATTCTGTATAAAATAACCAGGAAGATTACTGTTAGATATCTAGTCAAGTCACATAGATGATTATGACTGGTAGGGACACAGTACTATAATCAAACTCCGCACTGTGGAGGCAGTGAGGCACAGTGGTGAGGAGCATTCTCTGTAGTCCCATGCAGTTTGCTTATTAGCTATATGATCTGAAACAAGTCCCTTACATTCTCTGTGCCTTAGTGTCCCCATCTATAAAGTGGGAATACTAAGACCTCATAGAGTTGTGAAGGCCTCATGAGATGATACATAGGAAGCACCCACAGCTGTGCTGGGCATTCATGTGTCCTCTACACACATTACCTATTGTATGATTGGTATTACATATGAATAGCTGGTTATGTTTCTTTAGTTCAAGGGCAGAGAGATGTAAGAAATACTAGAAATAGAAAGGAATAGAAAAGTCATGTGGTAGAGAGAATCTTTCTGTGGTGATTTCAAGTAAAATATGTCATAAAGAATCAGTCTCAACCCTGGGTCTCACTTTGTTTCTTTTGTTTCTTAATTAGCACCTTGTAAATGAGAACAGATATTTTTTTAAAGAACTGAAACAAAAATGTAGAAACTGTATATTCATGCTGAATAACATATAGAGTAGTGTAGCAGCATTTCTGTACCTTTCATTTAAGTATAAGAACACATTTTATGATTAAATCTTTTCTTTGGCAAATCCTAGTTAGCTCATAAAGATTCTAACTTAGCTTTTTGACATTCAGATATTTTAGTATTTGCGGGTTCAAATGATTTGATGAAGCTGGTACCTAAAAAGTCTAAAAAACTTCATATGATGTCCTAAACTAGAACTGTAATCCACATATTCAACAACGATGATGATAGCTACCATTAACCAAGAGCCTATAGCATACAAGACACTGTTCTTTGCTCTTTACACAAAATATTTTATTCAGTCTTCTCAACAAACTTATGACCTGGGTACTATTTTTAACTTAGAAGGTAAGGAAGTTTTGGCACTGAGAAACTAAGGAATTGACCAAGATTACATGGATGTAAGTGACAGAGCAGGGATTTGAAACAGAGTGACATTCCCGAAGCATGCATTTCCCAGTCCTCCCCAAATAGTGTTCTACATACTATGCATACTTCTTCCCTGAGTGCCATGCTTGTTTAAGTTGACTGAGGGAAATCAAACAATCTGTTATAAGACAGTAGGCTGCTAGCCTTCGCTACTGATGGATTCCCTTCATTTATTGCACCTCTGGCCAAGAAAGCTGCAGCAGAGGCATCAGTCATTATGATTGTAAAGATAGTGATGCCTGGGGCAGAAGTAATTTCTTTTTGAAGTAAGAATCTTCCTTGCATATTCATTATACACATTTACACATTAGTCTCAGCATAACTCAAATAGGGACATTCCCCTGCTTGGTGGCCTTTCTTGTAGCTACCCAGGGTTCTTTCCTAAATTGAAGGAAGGCCTCCATGCACCAGCTTTGGAATTGCCGTGGCTAATTGTCTAGATTTTTGTATTCAAGCAAACACCAGGACTAACATCCTAAAACAGAACATCATAACCTTTGTTGGCTGGTTCCCCTGGAAATGATTAATGGAGACATGACTAAATACACTCATTGACTATAAAAGCAAATTAGGGGAAAAAATGGCCATTGGGCAGGGATACCAGTGAACCTCCAGGGCAACCTGCTTTATGACTTGCTAGGAAAGGGTATTGATGCCACTGCTCAAACATTCAAGGATGATTTAGAGAATCACCTCATGGTAGTTTTATCATGTTGTAAATGTAGTTTTATAAAGTACCCACAGAAGAATCTCTCTTTTATCCTTCTCAATGTGCTTTTAATATATGATTTGGTGCCTCCCTTAACCCTTTTTGAGATGAGGACAAACAAATGACAGGCACATATATATACCGATTATATCTATTGAGATATATAATTATATTTCTGGCGACCTGTAAGAGATACAAGCATACTGAGGAATGTTGCTAGAATGTTGCTAGATTATGTTGTTGCTACTACTTCTTCTAGCTGGAGCAATTTTCAAAATATAAAACAGATACAGAAACCATATGGCTATATTTATATTGAATGCAGCCATTGGGTTTTGGTGTAGAAGATTGGCATGTTTATTTTTTAAAGTTGAGAAATTAATGAAATAAAATGAAACCCTCCTCTTACAGTCAAAAGAAACACACTTCAAAAAGAAAACATATTGCTGCACATTACTTTTTATGACATTTTACAAATTTGGGTGTAGAAAATTTAATTTAGGACATGTTACTGTGGTTGATACAAGATTTAAGCTTAAGTCTCTCATCTGTAAAGTTGAAATGATAATTGTGAAGAATAAATGAGAGGATATAAGTTAATATGTGGTAGAGTGTAAACAACTTAATAGATGCTGAACTAATATTATTTATTGTGTTTCTGGATTAATATGACTCTTTCTAGAAAGGTGCTATCATTAATAAATTTTACTGAAATAAATGAACATCAGTGGGAGAAGAATTAATTGAGTCTCTCTCTAAATTATTAAGGACAAACATTTCAAATAGAAAAATGATTTAGAGACAACCTGGAAACAATTGGAATAATGTGGTCATCTGTATCAGAAAGGGTAAATAAATGGTCTAAAGGAGAAAGGAAAATATAATAAATGACAATAAGACTGGATTTCAATATATATAGCTTTTGTTATATTATGTTGGATTAGCTGATATAAGATAGGCTCACTCAATTTGTACAGCATAAATGCAGCAGAATAGCACACATATTAAATGACAAAATTAGGGCAAAAATATATCTTGACAGCCACTGTGGTGTGCTCAATCCAACAAGATAGAATTTAAGTGAATGGACTATAGACAGTGATTTTAAGCAAACTTGTTTTGAATGAACTCACTTTAAGTGAAATGTCCAGCTGGAATAAATATACCACCTTACATTTAAACTCACTGTTTGACATCATTAATAGTAGGACAGATCAATCTGGTATATCAGCTACAATGGGTTGGACAAGAAATACAAAATAGCTTAAAAGGGAAAAACTGTCTTGCCTATCAATACATCCCAGAGTAGGACGGCTTTCAATCTGATTAATTCTGTGGTTGACTACCATGAAGAATCAATGTTCCTGCTACATACGCACAAAATGAAATTCTACTCTGTAGTAAAAAAACAAGTTACTGTTTTATGTGATAACGTAGATGAACCTCACATACATTATGTGAAGTGAAAAAAGAGTCAGAAGCTATATACTGTATGATTCTGTTTATATGACACTCTGAAAAGAAAAACTATGACAGGAATAAAAAAAATAGTGGTTACCGAGGGCCAGGAGTGTAGGGAGGTGACTGACTACAAAGTGTCTTGAGAGAACACTTTGGGATGATGAGACTATATCTTGACTGTGGTGTTGTTATATGAATATACACATTTGTTAAAATTCATAAGTTTTTGTGCCTATATTTTTACTGTATTTAAATTGTACCCCAATAAATTTTAAAACCAGCAAAAAGAACTACTTTGTCATCTTGTGTGTGTCTGCCTGTCCTCTGGCTAATTTATCTCATGCTTGCAAGAAGGCTGCCATATTCTCAGGCATCACAGACAGGTAAGACAATATTCAGTGGAAGAGAAACTATTATTTTATATGCTCTCTTTTTACTTGTAGGAAAAAGTATTTCAAAAAAACAGTATTTCAGAATCCTCTCTTCCTACCTTACAGACTTTCCAACACATCTCATGGACTAGACCTGGGTCACACATCCATTACTTAATTCTGGTAAGGAAAACTAATTATCATAATTGACATGGGTTCAGGATTTACCCATGAGTTTGGAATAGAGGAAACTTCCTTAAAGCTAGACACCTGAACACATTAGAAATTCACTTAATGTAAAATTTAAAGATAAACCATGGTTGTGGTGAACATATAGTAGTGTACAATTAACAGTGTCTGATCAATTGGCTAGCAACCTTGTGATTTTATGCAATGATAAACTTTGAAACAGGTCAACAGGAATGAGATAAGAACAAAACCAAACAAACAAAGAAACTAACCAACCAAAAAAGTCAAAAGCTAATACTTGGCTTTACTTGCATACTTACTTACATACTCTAATACTTACATCTATGAGTAGATATATCTTTCTGTAACTAGGAATATAACACCTCTCTATGTAATATTCTTGAGGAAAGTTTCTTGATGAAGGATAGATTTGGAAACTCTGCCATATGAGGAACTACTACAGGAAATAGCATGTACAAGACACATTAGATTCAATTTTTATGTTGTCAAAGACTAGAGGAAAAAAACCATAAGCAGAGAGTACAGTACAATGTAAGGGAGACATTTCAAATATTAGTGTTATCCTCAGATTTCTAATGGTGGTGAGTTATTCATCACTGAAAATATTCAAGGCTGACCTAGATGATGCCTGTAGGTAGTAGGAGAATATTCTAGTATCAGATGGATAGTTGGATTGGACATTTTAAGATTCTTTGCAATACTGAGATGATGCTAAAGTTTTTTCTTAAATATACAAGGAAATATATATATGTGTGTAACTGTGTATGTAAGATACTTATATATATTGCATACGGCTGAAAAAGAATTTGCTGACTTAAAAACAAGAAGGGAATACATACTAAAATAAAAATGTATTATATGAGGTAGTAAGATTATGAATCATTTAAGGAAATCTGGATAAGTGAAAAATTTCAGCTCAGTGTAATACTGGGGAGTTCCTGATCTGAGTGGGCTCCATTCACAATGAAACTCCAACCAAACCAAACATCTTTGGAATGTACCTTTATGCTGACAACAGATCTCTGGGGCTATCCTGATCCATACCTCAGAATTTTGAAGTCCTCTCTATTTATGTATTTTTAGAAAATACAAAGTTCAGGGCACTCACTGAGATTGAGATTTTTATGAATGTTTATAGATTGTAGAAAAGCTTATCCATAAAAGGGAGAAAATAAAATGCTTGAGAACGATTTCCTCTGTGATTATGTGTAGTGTTGATTCCTCATTGAAGTATTACTATTGCTATTATTACTATTCTTATTTCACCTAATGCAGTCTCTTATTTCTTTACCAGTTAGTGGAAGCTGGAAGGTCAAGATTAGAAATCATGATCTACCATTGACAGAGCCCAATGAAGAGCTTTCCATTTCATAAGTTATTATTATTTTGCTAATCATGGAAAAATGATGCTAACTTGAAATAATTCAAATGTAGCAGATAAATTAAAGCAATTGCCTAGCTATCAACACCTAAGTAAAAACACAGTCTAACCTAAAGTCTACAGTATAAAGGATCACTTAATAACACAGGTGTGCCTGGGCTATTTTTAGCTGCCTACAAAACTCAAAGTTAAATAGCAAAGAACTTGTGTGTAAAGCCCTTTTTTTCCACAGTCTATTTTCATCTATTAACCTTTACCTCACATTAAGTGAATTTTGTTCTCAGGTTATTTAAGAGCTCCCCTTATCTTACATACAACTTTAGAAATGCACCCTGACTTGAGAGGGTTGCCGGGTGGATGCGTTGCGCCGGGAAAACAGAAAACAATAACAGTAAAACCTTAATTAGGGGAGACTGCTATAAGAACTCAAATGCAAGGAAAGGAACAATAATTGGAAAACAAAAAAGAAGGAGCATAATAATCTGGTTATATTTTCAGACATACACTCAATACCCAGATTCTATAAAGCTCTATGTTAGGTACTTTATGGTCACAGGATGATGTATAAAACCATTTCATTTTCTACCCCACTGAGTTCAAGATTGTTATAAAGAGAAAAAGTAACCCTTATGGTATGGATTTTCTCTAATGTTAATGCTAAGTTAAATTATTTTCCACTGGTTGTGGAATTCTTACACTTTTTATAACATTTTCAGAAAGAGGTTACACTTCTTCTGGGGGTCTAAACAAGAATGAGCAGACAGACTCCAGTCACCAGCATTTCCTACCAGATGAAGGCCTACTTTACTTCATTGGTCAGGTTAAAAGCGTGAGTTAGTTTGTTTCTAAAAGGAGAAAATCGGCTATTTATTCAGTCACTAAAATGGAGACTGAAGGCTTTTGTAACACTTCCAGTGCAGATGTATAGAACAGTTTTATGAACCTTAAATGATAAATGCTAGTCAATTTCAATAGCTTTATACACTTAGCCAATCTAATTTCTCACACCCCTCCCCCAACATCAAATAGCCTTTGTGTCTTCTTCACTCATGACATGCTTTTCACTTCTGTGCTTTTTGTCTATTCTACTTCTCCAACCTGAAAATTTCTCTCCCTTCTCCTCAACATGTATTCAGACCCAGCTTAATCTTCACAGCCAAATAAAATCCTTGCCTCGTACATGGAGACATACTGCAGCAAACTGCACAGGTGTTTCTCTCTCTCTCTTTTCCTCATGCTTATCTGAGAGGAGTAGTGTTCAGTGCTACTGTTTTGTTTCCTCCAGCTCAATGGTTATCAACCCTGTCTTCACATTAGATTTGTTAGAGGTGCTTAAAAAAAAAGTGATACTTGGGACCCACCCCCAGGAAAACAGAATCAGAATCTCTGAGGATAAAACTTGGGCATTGCTGTTTTCAAAAATCTTTCCAGGTGATTTTGATGTGTACTGAAAATTGAGAAACCAGTTCTTTTAGAATAGGTTTAAGCTAAAGCAGTTTGTTGCCCATAAAGGCTGTAATTTAAGACATTGTTTTTCTGTTTATTTTTATGCCAAACGTGTGACACAGATCACGTACAACCTATTTTGGATTCATAAATTCAGATGTCAAAGATCAATCAGGCCCTGAATGGTGAATTGGTTTCACTTCACACACTAGCTCCAATCAAGTGATAGTTACTTCTTGCAAATCATGTTGAGAAGGCTTCTAAGCACTCTCTGGGTTCTGCAGGAAAAGGTGTGATCATCCTAGCTTACTGGCCACATGGGTGGAGAAACAGGGAAGACTCAGCTACATGCATATATTTTTTATCCCTGACTAGAAGATATCCCTCATTACATGGAAGAATAAACTGAGGTCCACGTGGATTAAACTTGCCCAAAAGAGCCCGCATGTCTGGAAAAATTGAAGTTGAACTTAAGTCCAATCTCCAGCCTCCCCAACGAATGAAGTTTTAGAGTTCACCTGGCTTGATTATAAACTCCTTTGTGTTCTAGCCCATCCCTAGTTGCCCTATGCGCTCTGGTGTTCTTGGCACCTCAGTTCTCAGCACTTCTGGCCTCACAGCCTTTTTGTTTCCTCCACAGTGCATAGAACATCCACAAACAAAACTCATTTGGCCTGACCGATAAACAGTTCTTCTCGCTTGTGTTTATAGCTTTCAAGAATGCTACTGGCACAGAAAAAGCCCAACATTACAAGATATCAGAGTGAAATGAAGGCTGTGCTTGGAATCATCTAAATCCAAGAAGGCTCCCCCATAAGAGTTCATCTTGGAGAACACTGGCTCCATCTACCAGCTCACGAGCTTTTCTCTCTCTGTCTCCCTCTTCACCCATGTGACACACTCAGGCATGCAAACACATGCCACAAGCCTTCAGAATTTCTAGTTTCATTCTGCAGAGTCACAGTAACCAGGAGAAGTAACAGAAACTAACTCTTTACAAATCCAACCTATAATAGAAAAAAAGCCTATATGAACTATCCAATTTATATGAATAGGAAAGCAAGTTTTTTTTTATCACTGTCTGGTTAAATATGAATTAGAGTATATTAGTGGCTGCCCTCCACCCAACCCAACTCCTTCATTTTCAGTGTCCTTAATTTCAACTGCCTTTGATGGTACTGAACGGAAAAGTCCCCTTGTCGCCAGTGGTTAAGAGTTATTATTAACAAGATTACCAAGGAAAAACTTACATGTCTGGGCTTCTGCTCCTAAGAAATGTCCTTTGAGGGTGGTAAGATTGTTCAATTTAGTTTTCCAGTTCTGTTGTCTTCAGAAAAGTTTCCTGAAAAAAATAAGCCAACTGCTGTTCTCACTTTCTATAAATTATTGACAACAGAAATGCCAAATCATAGATGAGCTATTTTATAAGAACATATTTACATTTTTAAAGATAAAATAAAAATTCAAAACTCAAAGAACATTACCTCTCTAATTTTCTGTCCTGTCAGATATTGTGTGTTATCTTTGATATGACTTTGGCAGATAACAACTTCCCCTATGTGAAAACAACTGTCCTGTGAATTGTAAATGATGTCTAAGGATTCTTTTCAAAACAAAAGTGTCTGGATTAATAGTGTCTGGAATTTCTCCAAGTTTTAAATATATCTTATAGTTTTCTGCCGGCCCAATTTAATAGAAAATACCTCAAATTTTTTTAAAATGAAAGAAATTTTAAAAAATCAGTAAGTCTGAATAATGCTTGAATGAGTGAAAGTAAATTGTACCATGACAATTCTGCATTTTTGCTGAAGGGGGGAATTTTCTGTTCCCATAACCACAAAATCTCTAATTCCACTAGCCAATTATAGAGCGTGAGGTAGTAATGCTCTAAAGGGGAAATGCCATTTCTCTGACCTCAGAACTAGAGGGAGTAGGTAATGGACTGTATAAACAGCATAAAATAATAAGCATGCACAGTAAGGTAAGGTGAAATGGAAATAAAATGTAATCATAACAACTTTGATCTTCATGCTTTGAATTTACTGAGCTGTTTTCCTATGTGGTTGTCTGTGTATAGAGAATGGCTTAAACTTCTCACTGCAGACACTTACTCAAGTAAATGTTGCTTTCATCAAGCCAACTTCTCAAAGTAATGACCTATTTTGATGGGCTTTGGGAAAGTTTTCAAGTGGGTTTCTTCCATACCTAGGATAGCCAGTTTATCCTTTGAAGGATACACACACACAAACACACACACACCGTACATTAATTAATTATTTTTAGTTAATTAGTTATTTTACCAAATAGCTGTTACTCTTACTAAGGGCAGAGGTAAAGCTTACTCAGTTTGGTATCCCCTTTTGTGAGAGTCAATCCAATACTTGTATTTAAGAAAACAAATACTGGACCCAGACTGGTTTTGCAACTTACTGACTATATAACAATATCTTTGAGTCTTAGTTTTCTCACCTATAATATGAAGAGAACACAACCTACCTCACAGATTAAATAATATAATTAAATAATATAATGTCTATTATTATGTAATATATGCATACTGCTTGATTATTAGTAATTACAAAGTTGATCATTATCATTAACCATAATATATAATAGAGAAAAATGAGATAAAATATTTTAAATTAGCTGATGTATCATTTAGGGTCCTAACGGGAAATCAATAGTACACTCAAATTGGAATAATTTGAGAAGGGTTTATTTATCAAAACACTAAGAACAAAGGTATGGGAGGGCACAGGAGAACTACAAGAATAAAACAGAGACCTGGAGTGATCAAAAGAACAATAGGTTACTGAAGCCAGGGCAGGGCTGAGACCTGTGCTGTGTCTCCCCATTTCCCCTCATTTGTCTCCATTTCTCCATATAATGCACTGCATTTTATTTAGCATTTTTAAGCCACATAATTCCCCGTCTGTTCTTTCCACGCCCTCCAATTAGCTCTTCTGGTAGACAACCTTCATTCTGATTACTGCTGCTTCAATTCTTCCCATATCTCAGACCAGAAACATTCTTTGTCTCTTCCTTTGTTCAATATGGAACAAGTGACCATGATTCCTTGACTAGGACTTTTTCTGCAGAACTCAGCCACCACCCCTTATTACTCCTTGTCATCAGCAGAAATTGCACCCTTTCTGAAATCACAGTTTCTAATATTCCACTCTGACCATAAACTCCTGTTCATCCAGCTCTCTTGCTCAAGTGGTTAATTCCCTAGTTATTAAATTATTGTTATCAGCCCTGTCCCCTGAATGTACATGAACAATCAATGAGGAGAAATTTATAAATGCACTTTAAAGTCAGCAAAAAAAAAGTCTTTTTCTTGGAAATTTAGGAAATATAAATGAGCAAAGATAAACCACTATGAATGGTGGTTTCACTGAGTCATCTCGTGGACCTCTCCTAGACTTCCCATGAGTTTCTGTTCTGCATTTTCCAGGGCTTTGTTACAGTTTTTAATTTTTTTTTAATGTTTAAGGGAGTCAGGGTTACTTTCTTGGTTTCCAACCAAAAAAACTAACAGATTTACATCACCACTTTAACTCCTAGTTCACAAATTTCAAATGTATTGACTCCATCATTTTTCTCTTATCCATTAATCTCCTCCTCTCTTACACACCCTTCTTTTCCAACTTGGATTCCATAGTACATGTATAACCATCATCCAGTAAATATCCTCACTGCCTCCCAAATTTCCACTTCCTTTGATTATTTCCCTCATGCCTTGCATGCACCTGGAGCTACTGTCCCCTAAAAGCTCTGACGCAAGTATAGATAAGCCAGTTCTCTGTAGCACAGCTAAGTTAGGCCTAGAAATACAAAATAGATAGCTAAGTACTAAAGAGAAAAAATGCCCAAAGGAATAAATACAAAGAATATTAAAAGTGCAAGGAGTCCAACTTATAAAATACAGGTGTCGAATCCTGCTCTCTCTAGTTCCTTGTGGAGTGCACAACCTTTACGTTACCCCACTTCTTGCCAAAGCTGTTTCTGCTTGAACTCCAAAGGGCCGACACAGCTCACCACCTTAGTCTGGAACTCTCATTTCCCAGATCTATATTCTCAGGTACTAGTGCCCCTATCCTGGGCCTTCATATTTCAGAGAAGCCTGCTCTGATCCTCCTCCAGTTGTCTCTTTGTGTGGTGTTAGGCATCTGATGGCCCAAGGACACCCGCTCAACCAGTGGCTACAACCTCCTGCCACCATTTCTAAACCACACTCCAGGAACCAGGAACTCTGACATGAGTGCCCCATGCCCACATCCAGAGGCCCTGCAGGCTCTTTCCCTAGCTACCCTCTGAGGGCCAATCATACTCCAGTGAGTACGTGCCTCTAGGCCCAAAGGGTGGCTACAGGGTAGCTGTTTACAGGGGTGTGGACAAAGCCTGGACATGCAGGCAGGGGTGTCCCATGACTGTGCAGAAGGATCTCTTGTCGTATAGACAGACTGGGATGAATGAGAAGTAGGAAAAAATTTAATAAGAGCAGTTGAATTCTCTTTATCATTATCAGGTGTAAAATGAATTATTTTAAATTAAAAATAAACAGTCATTAAATGTTAGCAATTATGGTAAAATAGAAAAGTTTAAACTTGAGTATAAAAAAATTTGGATATGACCTTTATTTATTAAGTCATATAGCCACACTCTAAATTAAATGAGGTTTTGCCCCACTTTGTAGAGTCTGTATACAGAGTTTCACGTATGTAAGGAAGTGACCTACATTCTACTTGGATCGTTAGGAGAGTAGAAATCCACATACAGATGTTTGGATGTTTTCCAAGAAAAATAAGCCATTTGACTTTCTTCTTAGGACTGAAGAAGGATGAGCACAAATATTAAAAAACAAAGATAAACAGCCCTTGCTGAATTGTCCAAGACTGATTCCATTTAGGTCAAGGTCATATGATATATCAGTGTGGTTTTAATTATATTGCTTTCTGCTTAGCATTATGGGTGTGTCCCATTCCAATTTCAATTATTTCATATAATTTTCAACTGCCTTTACTACAGTAAGCCAGACTCTTCAGTATTAAATCAATCAGGACTCCACCTAATTTCACTGGGAATATTTTATAAGGATAAACTGGATTTATACCTAATATCTTGGAACGCAACAACAATCCGTGGATTGAAACATAGCTTTTGTATATAGAAGAAATGTCCTTTGTTTTGCCACATAATTGCTAAAAGAACTACTGCTAGGTAAGTCGGATATAGGAATTTACTTATTTAAAGGACCAGAAGGTATTTTCATTACTTCATACAACTACAACAGCAAATAAAAATCCCCTGGTGAAAATAAACACTGCATGAAATAATCCTGCAAAATAATGTAGTTGACTCAAAAAACCCTTAACTACTCTGAAGATTCCGTATCATTATATATTTCTGAGAGTGTTACTTTTGTGCAAAATCTCATTAGACTTCTTCATAAAAGAAAACTTAAAATAACTAGAGTAAGGTAGAGACAGAGGCTAGTTTTAGAAAATTTGCAGCTTATCTTCAAGCTCTTGATTAAACTACAGATTTTTAAATAATCCTTATTTTAAAAATTTATTTAATTTGAAGTGATAATGCCATGTTAGTATATAAGTAAGGCACACTGCTTGGGGGGACTCCACTATCTCTACTCTCTAAGCTATCTGGAGACATAGCACATAAAACATTAAATATGGCAGCCACACTTCAGTGGTTACTTATTGCCTCTCTACTGTTTTCTGTATTTGAGTATGTGTTTCTTATTCTTTTGACAAAACCAAGTCTCCAGAAGAGTAGTCTAATCTGTTATGGTAATGGAACTAAAATCTTCAGAATTTTGTACTCTCATTTTCATATTAGGTATGGGTATGCATATAAGTGGTAAGTTTGATAATTAAACACGGTAAGTTTTCCATCATTATAAAAATTACTGGGGGAATGTATCAATTTTCCATTAGAAGAAAAGGCAACAAAGGATACCATTTGCCAAGTTAACCTTTTAAAGTCTTTCTTCTCTAACACAAAACAGTATGGAGAAGAAATTAGATTTTCACTGAACTTCAACACACACATCAAACCTTTAGTATTTGGTGAACCATCATGTTATATAAAATCTCTAAGATTTAGGCTGATGGAAATAAATGGATCTTTATCAGAAATTTACAATCATATTGTTTAGACTCCATTCAGTGTATTTTTTGATGACTGAAAGAACTCTGACAGAAAGCATTGAATACATTTCCCCAGTGTTTATGTACTGTGACTAAAATAATGAGAGCGACTTGTTTGTTCTTGGATAGGATCCTGATTTTGAAAGAGATTAAACTGACCCAATTGTGGCTAACATTGTAGAGTACAAGAATTTTCAGAAATAAGCAACTTCAATACTCTTAAAAAAAGAAAGAGAACAAATGAAAAACAAAATGTGTTCCATCAAATAATATATTAAAAAGTTAATTACCTGAATTTTATTATAAATGTATATAAATTATAAAATACATTGTTTATAATGCCAATGTTAATATTAGTAAAAAATTTATTGGGGGGAATAAAAATAAATTGGGATTAAACCACAGGAAAGCAAAAATATTGAAGGATTCCTTGTAATTAAAAAACTCTAATGTATTCGTTGTCCTTTGCTCTTCAAAATACTTAGAGAAATAGAGAGAATATCAAATACTGGTTCTAATTCAGACATATTATTGGCATAGGACAGAATGTACTATATATTTTTTATTATGGGAATGTATGTATATGTATAGCTGATTCACTTTGTTATACGGTAGAAACTAACACACCATTGTAAAGCAATTATACTCCAATAAATATGTTAAAAAACAAACCAAAAACACATTTACTTAGGTTATTTTACCTTGGCATTTGTTAGGACCAATGTACTTGGACCTCCAAATATCCAGTTGTTTGGAGCCATAAATAATCTACCTTACTTATCCATTCAGATACCCAGATATCATCTGGATATTTCATTGTAAAAATGGTCATTATCATGAAAATATCAGGTTGAATTGTCCTTCCATTCAACATGTTTGCCCCAAGAAAGAGCAAAGATCCATCTCCATTGTCTACTAACTTGTTTCTTTACAATTGCATTGGATTTTTACGTTTTCACTTCATTTAAACTTAGAATATGGATCAGATCTGTGCACATAGTTGTTAGTGACACTTTGCTAACAGCGGCAAGATAAAGTTGCCAGTGCCTTAACAAGAATATTTTATTAATTGTCTAGGCTGGACACCAGCCCGAGGTAAAACCAACAGGATAAATGGCCCATTGCCATTGTTTTCAAAAGAAGATTATAGTACTATTCTTCCCTTCTAACATTGGCTCAATTCCCACTCTTTAATTGATCTGCAAGAGGCTGACACTATTATCTTTCTTAACTTTCTTGTTTTGAGGTTGCCTAATGGATTTCCTCCCTTATCCCTCCACTCACATCCCATTATTCCCACTATGTTATTGTATGTAATGTATACAAATTTTTAGTTTCTTTGCCTTATTTTCAGCTCCTTAATACCAAATTTTATGTTTAACTCATTTCTAGCTTCTTTTTTACTGTTCTATTCTCTCTATATCAAGAGTTCCACACACATCTACACAGAGGCAAAGAGACAGAGAATTGGGAAGGAAAAGGGACATAAGTCAGAAATTTATGTTTTTTAGTCAAGGACTTAGTTTTTTGCCAGGAAGTGTTCAGAGATTACTAGGTAAAAATATTTACTGAGAACATATTGAATTTTAAAGTTATCTTGATAACTTTATCAGCCAAAAGCAATGGAGTACAACACTATAATGATGGTACACTGAAGTAAGAAATTCTTCAAGAATGTATTTTCTTGAGACCTTTTGCATTACAACATGAATTCCACTGTATATTTTCCAGAAAATTTCAAGGGAAGCTTTTAGAAACTGTTGTCTTTTTGATCAAGCAATTTAAAGTGAATAGCTAATTTATGCTTTGGGTAGAAGCTATGTTAGGCAGAAATCAGTTCTTATTAACTCTATGACAACTTATTCTGAACAATTTTGTATCAAGGCATGTCAACACGGCCATAAAAAATAGCATGCAATCAAATCTACATCAAGTATAAATTGGAATATAAACAAAATATTTTACCTAAATAAAAAATTCT
Source organism: Tursiops truncatus (assembly GCF_011762595.2). Taxonomy (NCBI): domain Eukaryota; kingdom Metazoa; phylum Chordata; class Mammalia; order Artiodactyla; family Delphinidae; genus Tursiops; species Tursiops truncatus. Next base: position 43,142,592 of record NC_047045.1, read on the forward strand.
ACATAAAAATAACATTGTTCAATGATTGCCTGCATAGTTTAGTAATAGAGCTGTGCTTATGATATAGAACTCTGTTAAGCACCCAAACTAAATAGATGGCATGATTTAAATGTCTGCATGGTGCCCATTTATTCTGAGACCATAACTGTAAACTGTTATTAATGTGACTGTTTTCTAATGGAGGGAAAAAAACTGATTTGTCTGCTCAAATATAAACCACAAAGAAGCCTTTTCAGTGTCCTGGTAAGACATAATAATACATAGACCTATAACAAGATTTAAGTAAGACATTATTGTCAGTTTTTCAAAAGTAGGATAACAATCTTGCTAAAGAATAATCTGTGTCTGATGTACTTATCATGGAATATTTTTAAAAGAGGAACTAACTCTGCCAACACATGGTCTTTAATCACTCAGGAAATAAATTCATTTTTGTGTAAAAAAGAACTCATGGTAGATAAGCTTCAATTTTTCTCATAACCAAGCATTTTAAGGAATGACCAGAATAGCATTTTTTATTCTTTTAACATCCAATGAAGAGTCCATAATCCTAAGGGAGCAGAAATGTTAGTAATCAATTTAGTCACACTTTTGATACTAATGTGTCAGCTGCCAATGTGTATGCCAGATATGTTTTATTAATAACCAAAGAAAAGGATTTTTTATAAACTTGCATGCATGCAATAAAAATGTGATTCTTGGGAAAATGTGATAATTCGGAACTTCATGAATAATATGTTTACTTGAAAATAATCAACTCTAAATTTATAAACCTAAATAATTGAGAATATTCATGAGAGCACCACTTAACACTGGTACACTTGGCTGAATACATCTTCATAAGTTAATAAGAATTAGTCCATTAGTCATTATTCTAAAATATTCCTCATTATTCATTAGTCAGAATTCACATATATAACTGACATAGTTACCTAAAATAATCTACATTCTGAGCATATAAAATAATCTTAGAAATTTCCTAAACCCTACTGAAATGACAATATTTTCTAAAGTAATTCATTTGGAAATAACTTTTTATAAATAATTATTTCTACTGTTGGTCTTCAGGCTTTTGTGGGATCTTAATATGGATTATTATGGTGTTGAACGATGTAATAAATATCCTTTGAAGGATTCTTCTAAAGTGTGTCTATCAGACTGTAGTTCTGCTGAGAGCGTGACCTTCCCCAGAGATCACACTCTGGTATTTTAGGCCCAAAATTGTCCATAGTTTATGGCAGAACACACCAGAACACTAATTTAATGTCTGAAGAAGAGCCTGAGTGAATTTAAACATAGTTTTCATTAACGAAAAAATGGCCTTCTCTGAAGGCACCCTTTTGAACCACTTCTTTAGTAAAGTAGGATGGAAACTTAAAGAAAAAGATGGAGCTTTGACTGTGACATTTTTATGACAGATTATCAGCAGTCCTTCTCACACATCTAGGACCCCAAAGTGAACAAAATCTCACTTGAGAATCTAATGTTTAAAAGAAACAGGTTTACAATTTTCTGAACTCAGGGACTGTTTTAAAAGACTCTTCCAGGGCTTCCCTGGTGGCGCAGTGGTTGAGAGTCCGCCTGCCGATGCAGGGAACACGGGTTCGTGCCCGGGTCCGGGAAGATCCCACATGCCGCGGAGCGGCTTGGGCCCGTGAGCCATGGCCGCTGAGCCTGCGCGTCCGGAGCCTGTGCTCCGCAACGGGAGAGGCCACAACAGTGAGAGGCCCACGTACCGCAAAAAAAAAAAAAAAAAAAAAAAAAAGACTCTTCCAGAAGCAACACAGCTTTTTTCTTTTTTTCCCCTGTTTTTTAAGTTTAGCTGCTGCATCTTCACTTTGGTGATACTTACTAAAAACAAAACAAAAGAAAAAAACTTTGAGGAAGCACTGAACGAGTCCAACTACAGTTTTTCAAGAAACATAAAAAGGTACTTTAACAAACATCTCTGTATTTAAACCAAGAATTATTTCTATAGATGCAAAAACTACAGTGTTCCCCAAACACAGTAAGTTAAGCAAAATGAGAAGACAGAGAAACACACAGCACATGAAGGAGCAAGGTAAAAATCCACCAGACCAAACAAATGAAGAGGAAATAGGCAGTTTACTTGATAAAAGAATTCAGAGTTATGGTAGTAAGGATGATCCAAATCTTGGAAAGAGAATGGAGAAAATACAAGAACTGTTTAACAAGGAACTAGAAGAACTAAAGAGCAAACAAACAGTGATGAACAACACAATAAATGAAATTAAAAATTGTCTAAAAAAAATCAATAGCAGAATAACCGAGTGAGAAGAACTGATAAGTGACCTGGAAGATAAAATACTGGAAATAACTACTGCAGAGCAGAATAAAGAAAAAAGATTGAAAAGAATTGAGGACAGTCTCAGAGACCTCTGGAACAATATTAAACAAACCAATATTTGAATTATAGGGGTCCCAGAAATAGAAGAGAGAAAGAAAGGGACTGAGAAAATATTTGAAGAGATTATAGTTGAAAACTTCCCTAATATGGGAAAGGAAATAGTCAATCAAGTCCAGGAAATTCAGAGTCCCATACAGGATAAATCCAAGAAGAAACACTCCAAGACACATATTAATCAAACTATCAAAAATTAAATACAAAGAAAAAATATTAAAAGCAGCAAGGGAAAAACAACAAATAACATATAAGGGAATCCCCATAAGGTTAACGGCTGATCTTTCAGCAGAAACTCTGCAAGCCAGAAGGGAGTCACAGGACATATTTAAAGTCATGAAAGAGAAAAACCTACAACCAAGATTACTCTACCCAGCAAGGATCTCATTCAGATTCGATGGAGAAATTAAAATCTTTACAGACAACAAAAGCTAAGAGAATTCAGCACCACAAAACCAGCTTTTCAACAAATTCCAGAGGAACTGCTCTAGGCAGGAAACACAAAAGGAGGAAAAGATCTAAAATAACAAACCCAAAACACTTAAGAAAATGGTAATAGGAACACACATATCGATAATTACCTTAAATGTAAATGGATTAAATGCTCCCACCAAAAGACATAGACTGGCTGATGGATACAAAAACAAGATCTGTATACATGCTGTCTACAAGAGACCCACTTCAGACCTAGGGACTCATACGGACTGAAAGTGAGGGGAAGGAAAAAGATATTCCATGCAAATGGAAATCAAAAGAAAGCTGGAGTAGCAATTCTCATATCAGACAAAATAGACTTTAAAACAAAGACTATTACAAGAGACAAAGAAGGACACTACATAATGATCAAGGGATCAATCCAAGCAGAAGATATAACAATTGTAAATATTTATGCACCCAACATAAGAGCACCTCAATACATAAGGCAAATGCTAACAGCCATAAAAGGAGAAATTGACAGTAACACAATCATAGTAGGGGACTTTAACACCCCACTTTCACCACTGGACAGATCATCCAAAATGAAACTAAATAAGGAAACACAAGCTTTAAATGATACATTAAAAAAGATGGACTTACTGATATTTATAGGACAATCCAACCAAAAACAACAGAATACACTTTCTTATCAAGTACTTGTACAACATTGTAGATCATATCTTGGGTCACATCAAGCCTTGGTAAACTCAAAAAAATTGAAATTGTATCAAGTATCTTTTCTGACCACAACGTTATGAGACTAGATACCAATTACAGGAAAAAATCTGTAAAAATACAAAACACATGGAGGCTAAACAATATAGCACTTAATAGCAAGAGATCACTGAAGAAATCAAAGAGGAAATCAAAAAATACCTAGAAACAAATGACAATCAAAACACGACGACCCAAAACCTATGGGATGCAGCAAAAGCAGTTCTAAGAGGGAGGTTTATAGAAATACAATCCTACCTCAAATCTCAAATAAACAACCTAAATTACACCTAAAGCAATTCGAGAAAGAAGAACAAAAAAACCCCAAATTTAGCAGGAGAAAAGAAATCATAATGAAAAAGAAATGAAGGAAACAATAGCAAAGATCAATAAAAGTAAAAGCTGATTCTTTGAGAAGATAAACAATATCGATAAACCACTAGCCACACTCATCAATAAAAAAAGGGAGAAGACTCAAATCAATAGAATTAGAAATGAAAAAGGAGAAGTAATAATTGACACTGCAAAAATACAAAGGATCATGAGAGATTACTACAGCAACTGTATGCCAATAAAATGGACAACCTGGAAGAAATGGATAAATTCTTAGAAATGCACAACCTTCTGAGACTAACCCAGGAAGAAATAGAAAATATAAACACACCAATCACAGCACTGAAACTGAGACTGTAATAAAAAAATCTTTCAACAAACAAAGGCCTAGGACCAGATGGCTTCACAGGCAAATTTTATCAAACTTTTAGAGAAGAGCTAACACCTATCCTTCTCAAAATCTTCCAAAATATAGCAGAGGGAGGAACACTCCCAAACTCATTCTATGAAGCCACCATCACCCTGATACCAAAACCAGACAAAGATGTTAAAAAGAAAGAAAACTACAGGCCAATATCACTGATGAACATAGATACAAAAACCTTCAACAAAATACTAGCAAACAGAATCCAATAGCACATTAAAAGGATCATACACCATGATCAAGTAGGGTTTATACCAGGAGTGCAAGGATTCTTCAGTATATGCAAATCAATCAATGTGATAAACCATATTAACAAATTGAAGGAAAAACCCATATGACCATCTCAGTAGATGCAAAAAAAGCTTTTGACAAAATTCAACACCCATTTATGATAAAAACCCTCCAGAAAGTAGGCATAGAGGGAACTTACCTCAAAATAATAAAGGCCATATATGACAAACCCACAGCCAACATCATTCTCAATGGTGATAAACTGAAACCACTTCCTCTAAGATCAGGAACAAGACAAGGTTATCCATTCTCACCACTATTATTCAACATAGTTTTGGAAGTTTTAGCCACAGCATTCAGAGAAGAAAAAGAAAGAAAGGAAATCCAAATCGGAAAAGAAGAAGTAAAGCTGTCACTGTTTGCAGATGACATGATACTATACATAGAGAATCCTAAAGATGCTACCAGAATACAACTAGAGCTAATCAATGAATTTGGTAAAGAAGCAGGATACAAAATTAATGCACAGAAATCTGTTGCATTCCTATATACTAATGACGAAAAATTTGAAAGAGAAATTCAGGAAACACTCCCATTTACCATTGCAAGAAAAAGAATAAAATACCTAGGAATAAACCTATGTAAGGAGACAAAAGACCTGTATGCAGAAAACTATAAGATACTGATGAAAGAAATTAATGATACAAACAGAGGGAGAGATATACCATGTTCTTGGATTGGAAGAATCAACATTGTGAAAATGACTATACAACCCAAAACAATCTACAGATTCAGTGCAATCCCTATCAAACTACCGATGCCATTTTTCACAGAACTAGAACAAAAAAATTCACAATTTGTATGGAAAACACAAAAGACCCCGAATAGCCAAAGCAATCTTGAGAAAGAAAAATGGAGCTGGAGGAATCAGGCTCCTGAACTTCAGACTATGCTACAAAGCTATAACAATCAAGACAGTATGGTACTGGCACAAAAACAGAAATACAGATCAATGGAAAAGGATAGAAAGCCCAGAGATAAACCTGCGCACATATGGTCACCTTATTTTTCATAAAGGAGGCAAGAATATAAAAAGGAGAAAAGACAGCCTCTTCAGTAATTGGTGTTGGGAAAACTGGACAGCTACATGTAAAAGAATGGAATGAGAACACTCCCTAACACCATACACAAAAAGAAACTCAAAATGTATTAAAGGCCTCTATGTAAGGCCAGACACTATAAAATTCTTAGAGGAAAACATAGGCAGAACATTCTGTGACATAAATCATAGCAAGATGCTTTTTGACCCACCCCCTACAGAAATGGAAATAAAGACAAAAATATACAAATGGGACCTAATGAAACTTGAAAGCTTTTGCACAGCAAAGGAAACCATAAACAAGATGAAAAGACAACCAACAGAATGGGAGAAAATATTTGCAAAGGAAGCAACTGACAAAGAATTAATCTCCAAAATTTACAAGCAGCTCATGCAGCTCAATATCAAAAAAACAACCCAGTACAAAAATGGGCAGATCTAAATAGACATTTTTCCAAAGAAGATATACAGATTGCCAAGAAACATATGAAAGGATGCTCAACATCACTAATCATTAGAGAAATGCAAATCAAAACTACAATGAGATATCACCTCACACCAGTCAGAAAGACCATCATCAAAAAATCTACAAACAATAAATGCTGGAGAGGGTGTGGAGAAAAGGGAACCCCATTGTACTGTTGGTGGGAATGTAAATTGACACAGCCACTATAGAGAACAGTACGGAGGTTCCTTATAAAACTACAAATAGAACTACCATATGACCCAGCAATCCCACTACTGGGCATATACCCCGAGAAAACTATAATTCAAAAAGAGACATGTACCACAATGTTCATTGCAGCTCTATTTACAATAGCCAAGACGTGGAAGCAACCTAAGTGTCCATTGACTGATGAATGGATAAAGAAGATGTGGCACATATATACAATGGAATATTACTCAGCCATAAAAAGAAACAAAATTGAGTTGTTTGTAGTGAGGTGGTTGGACCTAGAGACTGTCATACAGAGTGAAGTAAGTCAGAACGAGAAAAACAAATACCGTATGCTAACACATATATATGGAATCTAAAAAAAAAAAATGTTTATGAAGAACCCTGGGGCAAGACAGGAATAAAGACGCAGACGTATAGAATGGACTTGAGGACATGGGGAGGGGGAAGGGTAAGCTCTGATGAAGTGAGAGAGTGGCATGGACTTATACATACTACCAAATGTAAAATAGATAGCTAGTGGGAAGCAGCCACATAGCACAGGGAGATCAGGTTGGTGCTTTGTGTCCACCTAGAGGGGTGGGATATGGAAGGTGAGAGGGAGACAGAAGAGGGAGGAGATATGGGGATAATATGTATAGATGATTCACTTTGTTATAAAGCAGAAACTAACACACCATTGTAAAGCAATTATACCCCAATAAAGATGTTTAAAGAATTAATAATAATTTTGTTTCTTAAACATGTGTTAATACTATAAATCATCGAACCTTTTTGAAGATAGGTAGTTTAAGAATTATTAAAAAATAGATTAAATTCAACAGGGTTTCCAGCAGATCCAAGCATTATCTATTTTAGAAAAGTTAAATGAAGCATTATAGTTTTATCCTAGCAAATGTGGATGGCTATTCAAGCAAAGAATGTGGCCTAAACATATTAGGATCTCTAAAGTCTATTGCCACTACCCACTAGGTGAATTAAACAGTAGTTAAATTAGATTCAGCTGTGTCTTTAATTGTTAATGCCATATTGAAATAACTCCTTGATGTGATTTAATCTTCTTGTTTCTGAAAATGCTTGAGATAATTTAAAGTCTATATGTGACTGAGCATAGCCAGTGATCTAATATTATGAGATGCTGCTAAACCATAATGAGTTTCAGAGAAGGCAAGAGAAACAATGTATAACATTTCTCAGTCACTACATTTTAAAAATGACTATGAGTTTAGAATGTCATATACTTGGTTGAGTTTGTCAGTGGATAATAAAGATATTAATTGTAAACTGTGAATAATGGTTGCATATAAGGTTATTTTAGAGCCCTATGAGGATGTGCTTAAAGGTATCAAATGAACTCTTTGGTTTCTATAAAAATGTTTCTCAGCTTACTGCTGTTATAGAACCTACTGCATTAAAAGATACAAACTGAGATTTAGGATGTTTGCCAAACCACTCGCTTAGGAATTAGAGAGAGGGTCTAACAAATATATCATTGCCGCTTACAGTGAAAAAAATAAACTCATTTGATATCCCAGCTCTATCAAAAACAAGCTGTGTTCCACTTGTCAGAGCCACCCATGAAATCCCAGGACATTCTCGGGAATACATGTCTCTCTAAGACTGTTGCCAGGCTTCTCAATTCTACATTGCTTCAAAATCTCTCCTGGTTCCCCGATTTTTGCAAATACTATCAGGTGACACCAAAGTGAAAGGTGTGTCCTGACTCTTCTAAAGAGGATCTTTCCTTTTCACTGAGAGATCCTGAATCTCTATGAAATCCTTCATTATGTCTCAAAAACAAACCAAAGGACAGTTTCAAGCTGGAAAGGAGGGTTGCCGCAGATGGTGTAGTGAATTGATATTAGGATATAAAGTCCTAACCCCTGGAACGTGTAAATGTACCTTATTTAGGAAAAGGGTCTTCATGGATATAATTAAATTAAGAATCTTAAGATGAGAAGATTAACCTGGATATTCTGGGTATGCCCTAAATCCAATGACAAGTAACATTATAAGAGACAAACAGAGGAGAGACACAAACAGAAAAGCAGGAGGTAATGTAACCACAGAGGCAGAGGCTGGAGTGAAGCGACTACAAGCCAAGGAATGCCTGGCACCACCAGAAACTGAAAAAGACAAAACTGGATTCTCCCCTGTAGCCTCTGGAAGGTAGGCAGGCCCTGCTGACACTTTGATTTTGGATATCTAGCCTCCGGAACTGTGAAAGAATAAATTTCTGCTGTTTTAAGCTACCTAGTTTGTGGTAATTTATTATGGCCATCCTAGGAAACTAATATTGGTGGAAACATGTGCCACTAAACCACAGTGGCCAGAGGAAATTTTATTTGCAAGTCCCACTGTGTATAGATATCTGGGGAGATGGGTCTTTACCTGGGATTAAGGAAACTGTCTGGGATTTTGAGAAAGTGAGTAATGAGAAGTTTTGCAACTGAGTGGAATCTAATTATAGGTTATAAGAACCTTTCCAGTGAACAGAAATGCATGGAAAAGCTCCTACCCTAGAGTGATCTGTAAATTATTGGAATTCTTTGGAAGATGATTGTTTATTCTTTGGTAAGACAAAGGACTTTATTCTCTGTTCTAGCTAGAGCTTCCGGATGTGGAGGTCTTCTCTCTTGTAGGCTACTGCTGCATGTTTTTGTCCACCATCTTTGCACATATCACTTTGTAGTGCAACATCTGCATACAAATAGGTCTACCTTATCACACCACCAACACTGAGGTCTACAACTTATTCATTTTTGCATCCTAGCACAGTGCCTGACAACTAGTAGGTGTTCAATAAGTGTGTGATGACAAAATACAAGCATACCTTGGGGATATCACAGGTTCATTTCCAGATGACTGCACTAGAGTCATATGAATTTTTTGGTTTCCCAGTGCACATAAAAGTTATGTTTACACTATATTGTAGTCTACTGAGTGTACAATAGGATTATGTCTAAAACAACAATGTGCATAACTTAATTAAAAATACTTCATTGCGAAAAAATGTTAACCATCATCTGAGCCTTCAGCAAGTCATAATCTTTTTGCTCGTGGAGGGTCTTGTCTCAATGTTGAGGGCTGCTGACTGATAAGGGTGGTGGTTGCTGAAGGTTGCCATGGCTGTGGCAGTTTCTTAAAATAAGACACCAGGGAAGTTTGCTTCATTGATTGATTCTTCCTTTCGTGATCAATTTCTCTGTAGCGTGAAATGCTGTTTGGTAGCATTTTACCTACAGTAGGATTTCTTTCATAATTGGAGTCAATCCTCTCAAACTCTGCTGTTGATTTATCAGCTAAGTTCATGGAATATTCTAAATTATTTGTTGTCATTTCAACAGTCTTCACAGAGTCTTCACCATGAGTAGATTCTATCTCAAAAAACCAATTTCTTTGCTCATGCATTAGAAGCAACTCCTCATTCATTCAAATTTTATCATGAGACTGCAGTAATACAGTCACATATTCAGGCTCCACTTCTAATTTTGGTTCTCTTGCTTTTTCTACCACATCTGCAATTACTTCCTCCACTGAAGTCTTGAACCCCTCAAAGTCATCCATGAGGACTGGAAATGACTTCTTCCAACTCCTGTTAATGTTGATATTTTCATCTCTTTCTGTGACTCACAAATGTTCTTAATGGCATATAGAATGGTGAACGTTTTCCAAAAGGTTTTAAAATTTACTTTGCCCAGATTCATCAGAAGAATCACTATCTATGGCCACTATAGCCTTGCAAAATGTATTTCTTAAATAACAGGACTTGAAAGACAAAATTACCTGTTGACGCATAGGTGTAGTATTAGTAGGCATGAAAACAACATGAATTTCCTTGTACATCTCCATCAGAGCTCTTGGGTGATGGGTTGCATTGTCAATAAGCAGTAATATTTGGAAAGGAATTTTTTTTTTTTTCTGAGCAGTAGCTCTCAACAGTGGTCTTATATTCAGTAAACCATGTTGTAAACACATGTGCAGTCATCCAGGCTTTGTTGTTCCATTACGGAGCATAGGCAGAGTAGACTTAGCATAATTTTTAAGGGCCCTAGGATATTTGGAATGGTAAATGAGCACTTAAAGTCACCAGCTGCATAAGGCCCTAACGAGAGAAGCAGCCTGTTCTTTGAAGCTTTGAAGCCAGGCATTGACTTCTCCTCTCTAGCTATGAATGTCCTGAATGGCATCTTCTTCAAATAGAAGACCATTTAGTCTACATTGAAAATCTGTTGTTTAGTGTAGCCACTTTCATTAATTACCTTAGCTACATCTTCTGGATAACTTGCTGCAGCTTCTACATCAGTACTTGCTGCTTCACCTTGCACTTTTATGTGATGCAAATGGCTTCTTTCTTTAAACCTCATGAACCAACCTCTGTTGGCTTCCAACTTTTCTTCTGCAGCTTCCTCACCCCTCTCAGCTTTCAGAGAAATGAAGAGAATTCGGGCCTTTCTCTGGATTCGGCTTTGGCTTAAGGGAATGTGGCTGGTTTGATTTTCTATTCAGACCACTAAAACTTTCTCCATATCACCAGGTAGGCTGTTTTGTTTTCTTATCATTCATGTGTTCACTGGAGTAGCACTTTTAGTTTCCTTTGAGAACTTCTCCTCTGTATTCACAACTTGGCTAACCAATTAGGCACAACAGGCCTACTTTGGCCCTATTTCAGCTTTCCACATGCCTTCCTCACTAAGCTTAATCATTTCTAGCTTTTGATTTCATAGGACTACGGTGGAGATTTTTTTAAAGCTAACATAAACATATTGAGTGTTGATTACCATATGACACTCAAAAAATGCTATCTAGGAGAAAGAGTGGGGAGGCTTAATTTAGTGACTATGGTCTCAACACCAAAGAGTGAACTGAGATCTGTGCAAAAGTATCTGTATATGATGAAATTAAACACAGTAATTGGATTATGGGTAGTTAAAAACTGACCTAAAGTATGAAAATGTGATCACATTTATGCCAAATTATGGATTAATGATTTGTCTTTCCCTTCCATAAGAGCAGAAACTGTCTTTTTGTTTACCATTATATCCCCAGCACCTAACAGACTACTTGGTTAATCATAATAATCACAATAATAATATAAAGGTAATACGAATAGCAAAACTTTATAGAATAGAAACTTAAGAAGCTCTTGGAAGTTCAGTGAAGAGTCTTTCCAACATGAGCAGTAGCAGGTCAAGGAAGTTAAGACCCTTGGCCTCTGGCTCATCAAGTTACACAGTGACAGCTGGGAGCCCCATCTAACACTCAGTATAGAAACTTAGAGATGGTCTCTCTACTTGTGCTGCTCATACCCTTTCATTTCTCTAGGAGTTTCTATCCAAGAAGGTCCCCATCTCACCTATTGTGTTGTGAAACGCTATTGAACTTTGAAGGCTCACTAGAATAGTGACAGGAAAAGCCAGAGAAAGTCTGAATTCCTTAGAAAAGAATAATCTATTTGGTAACAGTGACCAGATAAGAAACTGTGCTACTATAAACCGTAACTTCCTCATTGCTAAAAATGAACAAACAAAATAATGGGCTTAACGCCACGACAAGTCCCTATGAAATACAAATGTGGGAACACCAAAGAAACATAAATAAAATAAAAAATGGAGTCATAAAATCCACGGATGTACACACAGACATTCCAAACTGAATTTAGGGGCCCTAAAATTTTCTCAAACTATTAGGTCATAGCTTTATTCTTCATGGTATCTTATTGCTGTAACAAACTAATGGATATTTCTGAGTGGAAAATAACATTTCCAATTTTGAAATGAAATATTAAAGTCAAAGAGGACACTTCTTTAAAGATTCTTTGTCAATTTCATAAATAGTTTGGTTTAACTGTTGAGTAGAAAATAACTTATTCATAGTCTTTCAACTGGTATATCTTCGTGAATACAAGAAATGTAGTATTACATTTTTTCCTGATTCTAATTTAATCTCAGATAATCAATGTATTATTCAGGCATGAATATGTACTCTAATACTTCTGAGCCTTTTGGTAAAATTACATTTTTCCACTTTTCTCTTCTACCCTCAACTTCTGATTTGTATCCCAGTCTTCTTTCACTTATTTCTTTACTTTTGCTTCAAGTCTTTTTGCTGTATTATCCAGGGAAGCTGAGTGAGTGTTATGTATTATTTTTAAGACTGAATTTTCTTATGCCTTGAAGATTACATGGTTCTGTCAAAAACACAAATGTGTAGCAATTTGCCATTTTAAAAGCTTTTCATTAATTTACGTTTATATTTGTTGAATTAATAATTTAAACAGATTGAATAAAATTTTAACTAGAAATGTGCGTATATAGAAAAACAACACACAAATCATTGAGAGTAACACAATCAACATGTATATTGGATTAAATCACGTAAAACTGCCAATATTGTTACAAAATGGCAATTGGATAATTCACCATAATGTGTACATGTCCTTTGAAAAATAATTTTTCTATAATGACTAGTAATTCAAACCTTTGTGCAAAATACAATTGAGGCAAACTTGTAAATAAGTTGTTTACTTAATGTTACTTATGTGAAAATTATCTTCCATAGAGTCCCAAATAATATTTATAAAACCTCACCTTTCCAAATGCTGAAATATAAATGATGAATAATGAAGATAATGATATGAGCTATCTGGATTGAACAGAACATTTTATTATTTTTTAAACATCTTTATTGGAGTATGATTGCTTTACAATGTTGTGTTAGTTTCTGCTCTATAACAAAGTGAATCAGCTATATGTATACATATATCCCCATATCCCCTCCCTCTTGCATCTCCCTCCCACCCTTCCTACCCCACCCCTCTAGATGGTCACAAAGCACCGAGCTGATCTCCCTGTGCTATGTGGCTGCTTCTCACTAGCTATCTATTTTACATTTGGTAGTGTATATATGTCAATGCCACTCTCTCACTTTGTCCAAGCTTACCCTTCCCCCTCCCCATGCCCTCAAGTCCATTCTCTACATCTGCGTCTTTATTCCTGTCCTGCCCCGGAACATTTTATTTTAATAAACCAATGTTTAATATACCATAGGTTATATCAGTGACAGCTTAAAGAATTTTTCCTTAATAATATTTAATGATGTTAAAAGAATTAATTTACTTGAAACAAACACTTCATTTTAATAAAACAATGTTTAATATCGGGGGTATAACTGTGCTTATACTATGAGAGTAAATTAATTTTTATAATATCATTAAAATGTTATAAAGGAAGAACATTGTTTAAGCTACCATTGATATCCCCAAAGTTTGGTCTATATACATGAAACAAAAGTGGAGGGGTGGGGGCATGGGTGGAATAGTGGTTGGCCAAATGCCTAGATAAAGAAGGAAGAGTGGAACTACCAGGTAAATATGAATTCACTTAATGCAAGGTTTGAATAATTGAACAAAACAAACACAAAAGCACTGCCCTGGTAGTTAGGGAATCTGGGTTTTCAGCCCCCTTCTACTACCAGCTAACTAAGTGGCTTTGGGTAAGTTCTTTAACTTCACTGGATTTCAACTTCTTCATCCATAAAGTGAAAGGATTAGGTAAAAAATGTTAGATTATATATTGTCTATGTAAGGACTAGCTTAACACAATTTGTTTCACCAAAAAGCTATTATATATTAAACCCAAACAAATTCTCAGGTCTTGTGCAATGAGTCATTCACTTTTCCTGTAGCCAGGTTTACTTCCTGTTCTCAATTATCTTAAAGACAATTCTGCCATTATTTACATATATTTAAATAATTTTTATTGGGTCAGGATGGACTAAGCACTTACATATTATCATGTAACATTTCAGCTTTTCTTAAGGAGTTGTTTTTTACTCAAGTGGCATTAGATCAATGCATAATTTAATTATTAAGGAGAAATACACCTCATTTTTACACAATTCTGTGTTGAAGTGAAATGGTATCAGTAAGGAAAACAACTGTCTATAAAGACTATTCGGACAATCTGCTAATTACTAACAGGTAAATTAATAAAAATATTAGCTGATGTTAACCTCACGGAGGCAAACTGCTCCTCGTCTCACCCTGCACTTCAAAGTCTAAGGTGATTTTAAACCTGATCCCAAAACTTTAGTTTTATGTTGTTTCATTTCATGGCAGGTTTTACACCAAATCACAAACCAGACACACACACACACACACACACACACACACACACACACACACACACACACGGAAACTATTTGAATGGATATAGTTGACATTCTACATTCAGGGGAAGTTGATTCATCAAATTTATTTATTTTGAAGTTTATTTTATCGATTAAATGACATGATAGATATGCTTATTACCTCATTCACATACTTTTGAGAACTTTCTCTCATTAGTAGTCCCATAATATGAACTATAAATTGTTTGCAAAGATCCATAAGAATTCTTCCTACCCCTGAATTCACACTCTTTGCTATGTAACTTGGCTGTTCTTCCTATCAAAAGGTAGAGTCTACTCTCCCTTTGCTTTAAGTCTGGGTTGACCTTGTGACTTGCTTTGACCAATAAAATGTGACAGAGATTACTTTGTCAACTTCCAACTCTAGGACCTAAGAGACTTTGCAGCATCTACTCTTTGCCTTTGGAAATGCTGACGTTACCATGTGAAGGAGTTCAGGCTCATTTGTTACGTTTACTGTAGCCTGGCTGACAGGCATCACCAACTGCCAGACATGTGAGTGAGACCGTCTTACACCATTCAGTCCCAGTTCAGCTATCAGATGACTGTGGCTACAGAACGGAATCCATGAAAAGAACTGATCGGCTTAGCCCAAATTGCTGGCCAGAAAATTATGAGCAAATGAAACTGTTGTTGTTTTAAGCCACTATATTTTGAGGTAATTTACTATCAAGGAAGAGAAAACTAACACATTAGAATATTTATAAATTATTTCAAGTGAACAGTCAAGTGATTTTATAGGTGAAAAAATATTTGTTTATTCTAATACTGTCCACATCTTGCAGGTTCAAGTGCTTAGTGGGGGGGAAAAAGGCAAAGATATGTCCCCTTGATGTGAAAAACTGAAGTTTTATTTAAAGCATAAAGATATTCTAAAGAGAAATATCTTTTTTGATACCTGAAATAGTCAAGTAAAGACTCCACTTTTTAAAAGTTGTTTTAGAACCCCTTCCCCCAGGTTTTTGCTTATTCACACACACACACACATACACACACACGCACACGCACACACACACACCACTTTCTCTAAACTTACTAAGCAAAATTCCCTATTTGGCAACTTTCCCAGAACAATAACTATAAATATGCACTGAAGTTTGTTTTATTCTAGATAATTTGTCATGCCTTCCTCCACCATAGCCATTTCTTGCCAAACATTAGTCAGATGTGTGTAAATAAATGACTAAATGCAACTTCTTAATAGACTGCATAAAAAGGAAGGTGAGGAGTTACAATTTTAATTTCTTCTTTACATATATATGTGTTTATGTATATATACACACACACACACATCTATGTCTTAAATTAAGAAAGATATATAATGTACCCTCATCTTTATTTCTATTTATCATCGTTTGGCCTGAGGGCCAAAATCTAGTTTTGAAAATAATTTTTTTTGCATTCTTGTCATTTTCAAGTATTCTTTATTGGGGAAAGTCACTCATTAAATGTGTTCATTAAGTGATAAAATTCTTTTCCTGAAGTCCTATGTATATGTAAGGATTTGGGGAGAACTTTAAAGGTCTTGTTGTAGGCTTTGTTATTACTGAATATTGGATCAACATAAAACTAACAGTCATAGCATTTAAAACTAGCAATAATATACTAAAATAAGATGTTTAATAGACAGCTGATATAGAATGGTCTTAATTAGATATAATAGATAATTTTATGTAAGTTTTGTTCTCAAGCTTTAAATGTATAGACCACCATCTGTCTACTACATTTAGAATTAAAAGATTATCTGTAATATGAAACTAGAAAAACTTTTATACCAGGATATCATACAATAATAATAATACAGAGCTATTTCACTTATGGACATATATGTGAAACCCCAAATAGTTATTAATAAATATTGTTTTGTTAAATATTATATTCATCATATCTTTAATTGGATAAATTTAATATAAATGAATGGTTTATTTAAAAATTATTATCTCTAAGTAGGTTTATATAAGTATGCAAATATGATTTAATATCATAAACTATAATATTATATCAGTTGGCCAAGAAAACCACATGCCATATCCACAGATGATAGAAAACTAGTGGATAAAATTTAAACCCTACGTCCAATCTTAAAAAATAATCAAATTAGGAACAATATTATAATACTTTCATATGATATAAAAACATCTCTCAAGTTATATAGAAACATCTAATTTTTCCTTAACCTCTGGGACAACATAGAAAAAGTCACATCAGCATCATCTAAATGTATTTTTTCTGAAACTTTTGGCCACTAAAGTATGAAACAAAAATTTGCATAATAAAAGTTGTAAAGTAAAAAAGAGAATTATTAAACCATCATTGATATTTCTGATATAAAACAAAATATTTTAAAAATGCTGGTGCCAAAATAATTAAAAGATACATTTGAAACAAGGACTCCAAAAATTCACAGTAGCAACAAAAATATAAATCATCTAAGAATAAACTTAATAAGATATATGGAGAACCTAACAAAGCCTCAGATACTTTCTGAGAAAGATAAAGAAGCTTCAAATAAACAGAGAGATATGCTGTGCTTTTAGATTATAAAATTGATATCAGAAAGGCATCAACTACTCAGTCTAATCCTTAAGTTTATGAAAAGTCCAAATCAAAATACCAGTGGATTGTTTTCTATTAATAAATAATTTTATATTTTAAATTGAATGATAAACAGTTTAGAATAGTCAAAAAGTTTATAGGGACTTCCCTGGTGGTGCAGTGGTTAAGAATCTGCCTGACAATACAGGGGACACGGGTTTGATCTCTGGTCTGGGAAGATCCCAAATGCCACAGAGCAACTAAGCCCGTGTGCCACAACTACTGAGCCTGTGCTCTAGAGCCCGTGAGCCACAACTACTAAGCCTGCGAGCCTAGAGCCTGTGCTTCGCAACAAGAGAAGCCACCGCAATAAGAAGCCTGCTCACCGTAACGAAGAGTAGCTCCGCTAGCTGCAACTAGAGAAAGCTCACGTGCAGCAACAAAGACCCAACACAGGCAAAAATAAATAAGATAAATTTATGAAAAAGTTTATAAAAGGAAGACGGACAAAGGAGAACCAAAAATTTTAAAATAGTATAAAACTAAAGTCAATAAACAGTGTGATATTGCTCACAGAAGCAGATGTGTTCCAAAGAACAAAGAAGAACAAAACTCTCCTCAGTTGAATCCTGTGGAGGGAGAGACAGAGAGAGAATCTCGTATTTATAAAATAGATATAGCTATGTGTGTGATTATATATATGTATATATATGTGAAATTTATATATGCAAGGGAAGCACATAAGTCAACGTGTGAACTGATAAATGGCATCAAGAAAATTGGCAAGACTTTTGGAGAAAAAAACATCATCACCTATCTCCTTTCTGTACTTAATGTTAAAATAAATTCCGGATGCAATGAATTGCCCAATGTAAAAAAGGAAACGTCAAAACATTAAAAGTAAGGTCATAAATTTGGAAGAACACTTCTTAAAGAAAATCACAAAGAGAAATTCAAACGATTTAACAATTTATAAGCAGAATTAAATGGCAAATAAAGTTAGTGCACAGCAGGGCAATCTTTGCTGTTTCCTCTGTCCACTGTTGTATTCCTGGTTCCTAGAACAGTGACTGGACCCTAGTCAATGCTCAATGGTATGTGTGCAATGAATTTCTGAAAGAACAACCACTAAGAAGAAATGATCAATTAAGGATCAGGACAAAAACCTAGGAATAAACCATATAAGAAATGGCAAGATCTGCATTAAAAAAAACAGAAAACAAAACTTGTCATTTATCATTAGAAGCCCTATTGGCCGGTTACTGAAGAACACAAAGGAAGATCTGAATAGGTAGTTTTTGAGAAGCAGAATCACCATTATAAATCTGCACTAACTTTATTTGCCATTTAATTCTGCTTATGAATTGTTAAATCTTTTGAATTTCTCTTTGTGATTTTCTTTATTTAAGAAGTCTTCTTCCAAATTTATTACCTTACGTTAAATGTTTTGCGTAAAAATAAACTAAAAAAAGAGATAACTTTAAATCCCTAAAAAAAACTTCAAGCAGACCTAAAATAAATAAGACATAGAGGACAAATGCAAAGCTTGGACTTGCAAACACACAAGAAATCCCAACTAAAACCATACATTTGATCATGAAGATAAACCATTAACATACAAACAGGAAAAAGCTCACAACACACATTCACTGACTAGAATTCACTAGTATTATATTAGAATTAACAACAAAGGGACTGCCAAACAACAAAATCTTCCCGCTCAGGTATTTAATGCAAGTAACAGGCAAAAGCCAAACATGTATTTAATACAAAAATAAAATCAAAATAGACTTTACATTTTTTGAAATGAATAAAACTTTATTGCAGAGCTTGTGTGGAAATTTACAAACTTAAATATCTCTATTGTAAAATAAGAAAAAATTAAAATAACAAACACATTAACTCAAGGAGTTAGAAAAATATGACAAGATAAACCTTAAAATTAAAGAAATATGAACCTACACTGACATGAAGGAAAATCACAGGCTATAATTCATCAACAAAACCAGAATATTTTATCAGAAAACCTATATAACTTAAGCAGCTGCACAGACATTTATGAGCTAAGAAAAGGGTGAAAAAATAAATATTTCAAAAAGGAAAGCAGATAAATGTAAGACAAATGAAACAACATTTATAAAAAAGATAGAACCAGAGTAAACGCTATCTACAAGAAACCCTTACATACAGAGTGGTTAAAAGGAAAAGGATGTAAAATGATATACCAGGGCATTCCAAATAAGGAAAGAATAAGACATAAACCCTGAGGCAGAAAATGCCTGATGTGCTCAGGAATAGGCAGGGAGGCATCAAGGGAATTAGAGAGGTAGGCAGAAGGGGATGGGGCGGTGGGGAGAGGGAGGTGGCAGTTCACCCAGAGCCTTATACAAATTGTTAATGTGTTTTAATTGGATTTGCATATACGTGTATATTTTTTTGAGTTTGAATTGAATGATTATTTTTATGGCCTAATACGTCGGCAATTTTTGTGACTGTTTTAAAAGCAATCTATGTTTTCCATTTTTACTGTAGAGAGTTTTCTATTTCTCAGTAGAGTTTGTGAGATGTATTGATAAGCAGATAGACAAAGACAGATAGACAGAAGGACAGGCAGATGGGTGGTAGATAGAAAATTACTTCATTAAATACATTGAATGTTTGTAACATCTTTATTTGTGGTCTACTCAAACTCTGATGGACTGAGAGTAGTGAGTTAACATTTTCTTCTGCTAGTTTCTTTGTTTCTATTTCTCTCACATCTCCTATAATGTCTGCTTACTATGCTACTATGGTATTTCATACATTAATACACATAACTGTATATCTTCAATGTGAATTGTTCCCTTAATCATTATGGCGTACCCTTTGGCTTGATATTAAGATTGCAACTCCTACATTTTTCTGTTTGTATATTTGCATTTGGTGATATACATTTACACATCCTTTTAAAAACATATATTTTAACATTCCTCAATTTCTCCCTCTCTTGTTTTTAGTGGTTCTTCATTATAGAGAAAACTTAGGTTTTTCTTTGAGATCAAATCTGAGAGGAATTCTTCTGCCATAATGTTTCCAGTAACCCTTTGGTTGGCTGAAGTTCATCCTTTAAAATTATCTTCCATAGGTTCATGGGAATAATATTTCCTCAGATAATACATGTTCAAAACTGTCTGTCTGCAGTCTTCACACCAGAATGAGAGTTTGATTGGATATAAATCTCATGCCTCCTTCACATGAACATCTTGTAAGTTTTGCTCTCCTGTCTTCCTGCAACGAATGTCACTGTGGCAAAGTCTGTGGACAGCCTCATTGTTCTCAACACATAAATGCTTGATCCTTTTGCTTGCCTGTCTGAAAGATCCATTCTCTACTTTTAACGTCCAGTATATTTACAAGTTTGTGTCTCAGTATTGACTTTTGGGTGTAAAATTTGCAGGATGTGGTACATGGTGCATTCTTATATTTAGACTCAAGTTTTCTTGAATTCTACTTTAAAATATTTCTTTCACTCTTTTTCTCTTTTCTCTCTCCCCCCCCCCCCCCCCCACTTTGGAGACTCTTTTTTCTTCCTTAAGGAGGAGTACATTGTTTCTCCTTTGCTTGTCTTCTATAGCTACCATTTTTATACCAGTTTTTTCCATTTCACCCTGCACATTCTCAGTCAGAAATCAGCCCCGGTAGGCCTACATCTTAACTAACATTCTTGAAGAAACGGGATGTAACTTTTGCAATTCAGTGTGAACCCATCAACTTCCAATGTATTTTTGCTTGTGTTTTCTTAGATCTAATTCTTGACAGTTCTCAAGCTGCCAATCTCATAGTTTTGCTAAAAAAGGGAGTCTGTGGTATCATTTTTGTTTGCTGTTTCTTTACTCTGAGTTCCAGAAGGAGAAGGTGGAAGATATTGAGCTTATACCTTCATATTCATAATGGAAATCCTCATGAGTGATTTTTATAGGGAGAAAAGGATATTTAAGGAGTTTGATTTTTTTATAATTTCATTGAACTATATGTACAGAATGTGCAAAAATAATGTTTGCAACTCTATTAATATTAAGTATAAAGTGAGTCAACCTGGATAACCAGCACTTACAAAGAAGAAAATAACCTGAACCCTAGAAGACTTCATGCACAGCCTTTGAGTCAATAGCCCACCCCCACTACTTAATTTTTTTTTTTTCTGCGGTACGCGGGCCTCTCACTGTTGTGGCCTCTCCCGTTGCGGAGCACAGGCTCCGGACGCGCAGGCTCAGCGGCCGTGACTCACGGGTGCAGCCGCTCCGCGGCATGTGGGATCTTCCCGGACCGGGACATGAACCCGTGTCCCCTGCATCGGCAGGCGGACTCTCAACCACTGCGCCACCAGGGAAGCCCTGCCTTCTAGTTTTTTAAAATACAGATCCTCCTGCTCCCAACAGGTCAGAAAAGTAGATTTTAAAAACAAAATTATGAGTTTAGAAGGGAGCTCTATTTGAAAAAAATCAGTGAGGCCCCTTTGGTCTACAAGGAATAATTGTAGCAGAGCACACTCATATATTATGGCCTTGACTTATTCCTGTTCTATTTGTTCTGCTTTGCCCTCTCCCTCACTTAAGACCTGAACTTCGGGAGTTGAGGTCCAAGCAACATAGCCTAGCTCACTATCACATATACCTCCATAGCTCACAGGTCACTTTCTTGTTTCTTGGAAAGAGAAGGCAGGCTTGTCTAATTGTCTGTCAAGCTGGTGAACTCCCACGGTTCCCCAGAGTGTAAGCTGAAAGAAAATCTCTTCGCTATTGCCCTTTCCTTGCCAACACTAACATAATGGAGAGCATGTAAACAGTTGGCTGGACGGATTTTTACAGGGGTGAAGCAAAGCAAGAGCAGCTTTCACTCAGACAACCGAATCCGCACTCTATATGCAAATGTCCTGGCTTCCATTTCTGAGGCTCTTCATATTTCAGGGTGTGCAGTCTCATAACGCACTCACACTGCCCACAGGGCCAGAGCGTGGGGCTCTCAGGTCCTACCAGAGGACTTCAATTTCACTGATTTTAGGTGACCTCTGCTTCAAAGCAAAAGCTGAACTCCAGAGCTGAATTTTTGGGGGGAGTTCTTTGTTTGCCTTTTACCCTTCCCTTTCTAGACTCTCCAAAATGGGTTTAATTCTAGCTCTACCAAGGCTTTTGGTAAACCAACTGGACATTATGGGTCTAAAAAATATGTAGTTAATTATATATTAGTGGAAGTACTGTGCTGAGGAATGATCATACTGGCTTACAAATATGCACTGTGTGAACAGAAACAACAATCAAAAAAAAACACAGAGAGGCAAGAGAATGATGCCAGCTTGGGCCTTTGTGTTGTCAATCTTTTTTGTAAGTAAAAATGTGACATGAGATTGTGACTGGAACTTGTAAATTTCATATTTTTCTTTCCTCCAGTACTAAATTGTCAATGTAGAGAAAATGTCCAATTTATAAAAAATATTCACTGTAACAAAATGTACCATCAGAGTAAGATTCTGTCATTTGCTTTAAAGGCAGAGATCTAAATTCAAAAGAAAACATTTATTCTCTACCCTCTGGTTGTATTTGCAAATAGTAAGAGCTGAATGCCACCCTTATTACAGTGAATGACTGTATGTGTATTTTCTTCAGTTCTTTGGACATGAAAATATCTGTTGCTTAATTCCAGGGATTTTTCAAATGTTTATATTTAAAAAATTATATTTTGTTTTGTATTTAGTTATAGAAATCCTGAGCTGGTGTTTATGTAATAGAAAATACTCTATTGTAAAGGAAACACTTCATTAATCAAATGTTTCCAAGGATATAGTTGTTAGATATCATGGGGAAAAATTCCAGATGCTTGAGAACACGTTTTAATTACAATGTATAGTGTTTATTATGAAGAGGAAAAATTTTTGAAAATTAAATTTGTACTACCTAAATGTATTGAATGTAAAACTAATAGTTTTATTTCATAAGTGATTAAATAACTACTTAATGTTCCTACCATGTGCCAGATATACCACAGTAGCAAAGAACTCACGACCTGAGCCACAATATGGACTGAGAACTTACTAATATATAAGAATTCTTAGAACAGTGTGCAGTACTGTAGTTGGTGTGGGAAATAAAATATTAAAACTTGGTCTCCTACCTCAAAGAATATTATTTAATAGGAGAGATGAAACATATATGCATGTAAAATATAAAACCAAGTATGGTAATGCAAAAAGAGAGGTTGAAGTGCTCAAAGAAAGTAGAGAAGTCAGAAAAAATTTCTGGCTTTAGGGACAGTATTGATTTCGTCAAATAAGTGACAGCTGTACCAGATATCTGGACCAGTAAAAGATCCCAGTAGGAGGAGATAAGATAAGGGATAGGGTATTCTTGGCAGGTGGAACAGCATGAGAATTACTCTTACTTGGTCAAATCATGTATGGAGTATTACAGTCAATTGCAGGCATTGACCTTTATGGAAAATAATGACAAATGGAAACATTGTATAAGAAGAGGGTAGCCAGGATGGTAAGGTGATTTAAAAATCATGTGACATGGTGAATAGATGAAGGTTCAGAGGGTATCTGTACTAGAATGAAAGACAATTAATTAAAGGAGATGTGATAACTATCTTCACATACTTGAAAGTCATCATGTGAAAGAGGGATTAGCCATAGTCTGCACGGTTCCAGAAACAGAGCTAGTATAAATAGTAGGAACTAGAGGGGAGATAAGACTTCAACATAAGAAATACGTTTCTAACAGTAAAAACTATCTGAAAACGGAAAGAACAACCTCAAAGGAAGACTTTCAAGCAAGGCAACAGGGATAGTGGGTGGAGCCACACCATCAAGGTCCAACTCTTACAAGTTGTATAATCATTTCTGCTTAACCTAAGCTTCTGTTGCCTCATCTCTAAAATGGGGAAATTAATTAATTTTCAAAGGGCCATTGTGAGTATTTGGTGAGTGCTTAACCTATATAGTGCCTGACATCAATGCTCTATAAATTTAGCAAGCCAAAGACTCGGTGGTCTCTTAACAAAAGTCATTATAGATGCAGATTGCAGCATAAAATGATAGCTTAAGCCTGATCAAACTTGTGATCCTTCCACTTATTTGATTCTAAAGCAAATAAAAGAAGAAAGTAGAGCTATTTAGAGATAGTGAAGTTATGCAAATCTGAAAAAAAAATAGGACATAAAGCTGATGGTTGCAAAAACAGAGGAGTTTTAACAATTGTAGCATGAATCAAGGTAGCCTAAGTGCCAACAAAGCCAAGAAAGTTCTTTACACTACAAGAAACAGTATTAAATGGTGGACAGGTGTCAAGAAGTAGTACAATGGACTTTGTGAAAAGGTGTCTCGGTAATTTTACCAAAGAGTTCATTTCAGAAGTCAAATTGCAACAGATTAAGAGATGACTAGAGTTGAGGATGTGGAAGTAACTAGTGAACTGTACATTTCCTGAGAAGTGTATTTACCATGTATCAGACAGTCTTTTAAACAACTAATGTAGTGGTTAAAGGAAGGACACCAAGCAGAAGTTCCAGCTGGGAGCAAGGTTAAAGGAAGTTGGAAAACACTGTTCTATAGACAGAGAAAAGGATTCACTAGGTAGCAAGAGATGAAGCTTCAGGAGAGGAAATAATACTCAGTGGGTAATTGATAAATAAAATCAGTTCTGGAATTAGACATTTCTCCAAGAAGTTCTGGTTCATTTTAATGGAAACAATATACAGACACCACAGCCTGGGCACTAGGAGTAATCTTTATTACTGGGGTATCCTTATTTCTGGGCTT
The DNA here is from genome assembly GCF_011762595.2 of Tursiops truncatus. Classification (NCBI taxonomy): domain Eukaryota; kingdom Metazoa; phylum Chordata; class Mammalia; order Artiodactyla; family Delphinidae; genus Tursiops; species Tursiops truncatus. Next base: position 43,167,485 of record NC_047045.1, read on the forward strand.
ATTCAGTGAAAATATAAATATAGATTAATATATAGACATAGATGCAGATAGTACCCGGCATATCATAAATACAAATTTCAATGTATATCTCTACCAACCTACTTTATCTATCTATCTATCTACCTACCTACCTACCTACCCACCCAACCTAAATCCCCGAGTTCAGATCCATTTCCTTGAGTTACGGAAATAAAAACAAAAATAAATAAATGGGACCTAATTAAATTTAAAAGTTTTGCATAGCAAAGGAAACGATAAACAAAATGGAAAGACAACCTACGGAATGGGAAAAAATATTTGTAAATGATACAACTAACAAGGGATTAATTTCCAAAATACACAAACAGCTCATACAACTCAATATCAAAAAAAATCAAACAACCCAATCAAAAAATGGGTAGAAGAACTAGACATTTATTCAAAGAAGACATACAGATAACTAACAGGCACATGAACAAATGCTCAACACTGCTAATTATTAGAGAAATGCAAATTAAAACTACCATGAGGTATCACCTCATACAAGTCAGAATGGTCATCATTAAAAAGTCTACAAATAATAAATGCTGAAGAGGGTGTGGAGAAAAGGGAACCCTCCTACAATGTTGGTGGGAATATAAATTGGTGCAGCCACTATGGAAAACAGTATGGAGCTTCCTCAAAAAACTAAAAATAGAGCTACCGTATGACATTTTGTTTCTGAAACATACCCTTCAGTAGCTACTTTAGTAAAAATTTGCCAATCCTCACTCAAGTTTTTCTTTAATTTGACATGACTTTACTCCATCCTGATCTTGAATGTTCATTTTCTTGAGTATGAATTCCAGTTGAAAGTTATTATCTTCAACTTCTTTTAAGATATTATTTCATCATTTTCTGCCTTCTACTGTTGCTGATAAAATATTAGCTGCCAGCCTGATTAATGCTTCTTTGTAGGCAATTCTTTTTTTCTCCCTGGCTGATTTTAAGAATCTAACTTGAAGTTTCACTATGTCTATGGTGGATTTCTTTTTATCTTTCTTGTTTAAGTTAAGCTCCCCTCCTCTGCCTGTGAATTAGCAAATTTCATCCATTCTAGATCTTTAAATATTGCCCACCTAATACTCCTCACTCTCTAAAAGAATTCTGAATAGATATATGTTAGACCTTGTAATGTATAATATTACCTATTGTCATCTCTTAATCTCTTTTATTATTTCCATTGCCTTGTTTCTCTACATTACACATAAGATAATTTCTTCAGATATGTCTTCCAGTGCATTAATTCTGTTCGAAATTTTCATTGAATTTTTAATTATAATAATTATATCTTTCATTTTAAAAAATGCTATTTTGTTCTCATAAGAAAATGAAAATTTTTCATTTGCAGTAATATGGATGCACTTGGAGACCACTAGGCTAAGTGAAATAAGTCAGACAGAGTAAGACAAATATAAGAGCAATATAGGGGTAGGGTATTATGAAATACCAACTATTAGGTATAAATTAAGCTACAAGGATATATTGGAATATAGCAATATTTTATAACAGCTATAAATGGAGTATAACCTTAAAATTTTTGAATCACTATATCACTAATATATAATATTGTACAGCAACTATACTTCAATTAAAAAAAGAATAAAAAATTATTTTTCTAAAACACTTTTCAACAATTGTGTTTATCTGTTTTCAACAGAATATTAATATTTATATTTTTTCTGTTTATTAATGCATTTATATTTTATTTGATCAAACTGTTAGTCATAGTTTTTAACAAAGCAAACACATGTATTTTAGATCATACGAATTTTGAATTCTGATGTTGGAATTAGTTTTAAGTTTCAAATGTTTTAGTAAAGTGGAAAAAAAAGCAGATACATTTTCAAATATGTTCTCTTGAGTTTCAACATTTATAAACACTATTTTTTTACCACAAAGATGACAAAGCATATAGGGACAGACTGCCCCTTAATAGTAATGGAAAAGTGGTGAATTGATTTCAGAAAAGTGGTGGATTTCAGATGCTGCATAAACCTTCATTCCTGCAAAGGACTCAGGAAGATCTTTAGTCCTGATAGGTGGTGGTGTTCAATGCCTGCTTCCCAGTTTCCCTCTTCCTCACACCCCCCTTCCTTTTTTTCTAATTTTCTTTCCCCTATAATGTTCCTGAGAGTTTCACACTGTCAAGAAGCTTTCTATTTGCCATTTCCACCCCCCACCCCTAGCCTCACAGCTCAAGTCATCACAGAAAGAAGAGGGGAAGATTTCTACCACCAAAGTTGCTTCCATGAAATTTAAGATGATGCATATTATACTTTACATGTAAGCCAATCACAATGTTCAATATGGACAGTTTTTAATGTTAAAATTGTATATGTATATTTATAGGTAAGTATATATAAGTTATATATATAATTATATCTATATAAATACACACACTAAAAAAGGAGTATATGGCAGTAGGTTGTTAATCAAAACTGGAATTAAATCTAATAGACAGTTTTATAGGTTTTAAATTTCTCCGAATAGTAAAAAGATGAATTATATTCGGTTAAGCCACTAAAAGGTAACTCAAAGTCAATTCTCACATTTGATCTAGGCTAGACCATGAGAAAACTAGTAAAGCAGATGACTCTCAAAGAGGTAAAATAAAATCAACAACTACAAACTTCTATAATTCTCAGATGATTTAATACTAGATTTTACTTTGTATGCTATCTCCCAGTTTATAGTAATTGTAAGTATCAAAACTCATTAAAAGAAACTCACAGTGTCTGTAGATGTGAACCTGAAAAAAATGGCAAAGTGTTTGGATAATTTTATGTTATTATTGAAAAATGCAGAGGGAAATGAATAGAACTGTAATATTTTCTCTATAGATTAACAAACCAAGTTTATCACTAGATTTCACAGTCAACATCAGTTAGGATGACTTTCTAAGAATACAAAGTCCATGGAGGATGGAGGAAGTGTTTTGGCTGTTCAGCATCAGCACTGCCTTCATAAATAGTAATGGTAACTAAATTTATGACTCCTTGTCAAAGATGTATTTATTTTAACTCTTCAGTTCCCACCCCACCCCCAAATCTTAATACATTTCTTAAGGAATAGGTTTCACCTTTGCTCAGTCGGTTTTCGTTGCAATTACTGAATTCTCACAGTGTATTTTTAAACTTTTCTTAGAAGTGGATATTTTGGTGCAATGTATACGGACTACTCAGGGTTTTCTCTTAGTAACCACAGTTCTTTTAAAAAACATTTCACAGTATGTAGAAAGCAAGCTATATCATTACAAAAAAATTCATAAAAATTAAGGGAACCTCTCAAGATATAGATTTAGCATCTCACATGTAATTTGTATCAATTCCATAATAGTTTCATAGTTACTTTTTTTAATATACAGTCATCAGTTTAGTTCAGAAATATTGCTACTGGTGCAGTGATGAGTTCTTTTGTTCACCTTTGGAATAAGAGTTTAATTAAAAAATCAATCATATGTATATGTGTACATAATCGAAATAATTCTGAAGATCTAATATTGTGGTATTTATAAAGGTTGTTCTGAATGGTTAGAACTGAGTTGTTCATTTTTTGCCTTATCAATTTATGCGTGTCTAAACTGTTTGAAATTTTAACAAAGGGTATGCACTATATTTGTAAATAGGAACAAAAATTAAAACCATTTCTTATCCAAAGCAAATTCTAAAACAAGTGTCATAAAGTCTACCCATAGCATTTATCTTATATTTAAGGCTTCTTTGGAAGTTATACTTTGAAAGTTTATGAAATCATTACCAGTTTATATTTCAAGACTGTTTTAAAAATATGACTAAATTTGTAGAAAATCTGAAAATGGTAGCTAGAGCTACCATGTTTGGTAAGAGAAATACTGTGGGAGCCATAAACATCATTTAAATTTTCTAGTAGCCACATTAAAAGTACAAATAAACATGTGAACTTAATTTTAAAAATGCATTCTATTTAGCTCCCTATGTCTAAAATATTATCATTTTAATGTGCCAGTAAAATACAAATCATTCATAAGAGAAATTAAACTCTTTCCTTTGTGCTAAGTCCTTGAAATCTAGTGCTAATAGCACGTGGATAACAGAGAACTAAAAGGTAGAGGATTAAGCTTTTATGACAATTATACTTGCAGACTCCCAATAGAAACTTTCAGGTAACGTGTTGTTTATCTGAAGATTTAAGAGTATTTCTTCTCAATTTCAAAACTTTCAGGTGGCATTTTTGTTAAAAAATATAATTTTTTAACATTAAAAATATTTAGCCATTATACACTGTTTAATTGGCATTTAAATTTGATATAAACTAAAATTCTTATTTAAAAAGAAATTACTCAGAAAGAGTTGCTTCTAAAAATACAGGACTAGATAATTTGAGGAACTTTCCTCTAACAATATGAGTATATATTAGATAAATTACAAGAAATATATTTTGTAATGGAATGCTAAAAATCATGAAGAAAAGTCTTCAAGGCAAGCAAAAAGTAACATAGTAAGCACAAGACAAATTACTATCTTGCAAAGATTACATTCTAGTAATCCTTATCATTTACATAGTTTAAATAAGGCTATCTTCCAATTTTTTTCAATTGTGCAACTGAGACAATAAACACATAAAGAGATAACTTATAATTAAATACCAGAAAGTGATCTGATGGAGGATAATACAGGGTAGTGTAACAGAAGTAGGCCAGTGTGGCTAGATTGGAGTGAGGGTGGCTGTCAGTGGTTGGAGACGACAAGGAAGAGATGGGCTAAAGTCAGGTTCTGTGATGATCTAGGGCATTGAAAGGAATTTGAATTGTGTTCTACTGGAATGGGAAGCCAGTGGAGGGCTCTAATGATTGGAATATAAATACTTTTATGTTTGTTTAGAATCTAGATTCTAAGAGCCAATTTGTAAAAAATGAACCCTAACTGTATAGTAAGCCACAAATCATGTCTCTCTGGATCATGAAAAGAATGACATGGTCTGAGTTACATTTTATAAAAATCCCTCTGGTTCATCTTGACTAGGAGGGTGAGGGTTAAGAGAGAAAAAAACACCAGTTAGTCCAGGCTTGAATTAAGGCGGATTGTAAAAGTAACAATAAAACCCCTGGAGGGGTTGAGTACATGGTGGTGCCATTTATTGAGAAGGGAATGACTGGAGGAAGAGAAAGTTTGGGATTATCAATACTATTGTCAGATGACAGCTGTATACATAGATCCACTGAGTAAAGTTATACTAGCTGTAATGTTTGGGACTAGGGTGAGGCGAGTGTGTGACACTTGCCTTGGGTGCAAAATTTAAGGGGTCACCGAAAAACTCAGTAATCAAGATAATAAATACTAGTTTAGTGCAATATTTTACAAATATTTTTAAGAATCAAAAATTAATGCAAAAATTTATCATGAATGAAATATAAAAAGTGTAAATAAAGACAGGACCAGAAACAGTGCCATGCACTTATAGCAGAGTCTAAGGCAAAAGCAAAAATATGCCTACCTGACATTTAAAACTTTTACACTGAAATATTAATATTTTAATTTATTAAATATTAAATAATATTTAATATTTGATTGCATCACTCACATCACCTTAATTTTGGACCTGCTGATTGTGCATGTCATAGACACAAAGGTCACCATCTCATTGCAGTCTGTGTGAATGGTGCTCCAGGACCTGGATTGTGTACAAACTCCATGGCAATTCATGGGGGCCCTGTGTGTATAGTAAAACCTCCCTGACAAAAAGCAACATTAATATATTTTACCTTTTCTGCTCAACATCAATAATTATTAGAGAAATGCAAATCAAAACTACAATGAAATATCACCTCACATTTGTCAGAATGGTTACCATGAAAAAGTCCACAAATAATAAATGCTGGAGAGGGTGTGGAGAAAGGAAACCCTCCTACACTGTTGGTGGGAGTGTAAATTGGTGCAGCCACTTTGGAAAATAGTACTGACATTCCTTAAAAAAACTAAAAATAGAATTACCATAAGATCCAGCAATACCACTACTGGGCATGTATCTGGAAAAGATGAAAATTCTAATTTGAAAAGATACATGCAATATGACCCAGGAATTCCACTCCTGGGCATATACCTGGAGAAAATCGTAATTCAAAAAGATACATGCACTCCATTGTTCACTGTAGCACTATTTACAATAGCCAGGTCATGGAAGCAACCTAAAGGTCCATCAACAGAGGAATAGATAAAGAAGATGTAGTACATATATATACAATGGAATATCACTCAGCCACAAAAAAGAATTAAATAATGCCATTTGTAGCAACATGGATGGACCTAGAGATTATCATACCAACTGAAGTCAGTCAGAGAAAGACAAATATTATATGCTATCACTTACATGTTGACTCTAAAAAAAAAGACACAAACTTATTTACAAAACAGAAAGAGACTTACAGACATAGAAAGCAAACTTATGGTTACCAAAGGGGAAAGGGGGTGAGGGATAAATTAGGAGGTTGGGATTAACATACATACATTACTATATATAAAATAGATAACCAACAAGGACCTATGGTATAGCACAGAGAACTACACTTGATATTTTGTAACAACCTTCTGTAATAACAATATTTTATAAGGGAAAATAATCTGAAATATATATATATCACCATGCTGTACACCTGAACCTAACATGACATTGTAAATGAACTATACTTTAATAAAACATATATAGAGGCAGAGTCAAGATGGTGATGTGGGAAGACATGGAGTTAGCATCTCCCCACAACTAGGGTGACTGCCAACTGCTGGGGGTGACTCTGATGCCCAAGGAGATGGGATGGTCCTTGGGGGCATAGGAGTGAGGCCAGGGAGACCAGGAGAGGAAGGCGGGAGGAGCCCTCCCAGACCGGAGGAAGCAGGAGAGGAGAGGAGGGTGTTTGCCCTGCCCACTTGAGCCCAGGAAGCCTGCTGGGCACCCAGGTGAGGTCCCCTGCCCTCTGAGACCAGGAGTGGGGGGCACACCTGGATCCCTCTGTTCCTTGAGCCTAAGCCTCACCCCCCACAGCCCCCAAGGCCTTTTCCAGCCCTGTGGGTCCTGAGCATTGGCCCCACCCACCACCCAAACCTCACCCTTGCTTAGGCCCCACCACAGCCAAGGTCTCGCCCCCCCCCCCTTTCTTTTCTTTTCCCTCCTCCTAATTTTTACTATTGTGGTACTGATGTACCTTCCGGTTGTTGATTCATCTATATTTTTATTTTCTTCCTAACATAGCTGCTACTTTCCTAGTCTAATTTTACTTTTTATTTTGCTATTGTTGTATTTTCTTTGTTTGTTAGTTTTTTTTCTGCCCAAGGTGGCTTGTGGGATCTTAGTTTACGAGCCTGGAGTTGGGCTGAAGCTCCTGCAGTGGGAGCTCCGAGTCCGAACAACTGGACTAACAGAGAAACTCAGACCCCAGGGAATATTCATTGGAGTGAGCTCTCACGGAGTTCCTCATCTCAGCACCAAGACCCAGATCTACCCAACAGCCTACAATCCCCAGTGTTGGAAGCATCAGGCCAAACAACCAGTAAGACAGGAACACAATCCCACTGATTAAAAAAAAAAAAAAGATGGCAAAAAAATATGTCACAGATGAAGGAATAAGGTAAAAACCTACAAGACCAAATAAATGAAGAGGAAATAGGCAATCTGCCTGAAAAACAATTCAGACTAATGATAGTAAAGATGATCCAGAATCTCGGAAATAAAAAGGAGGCATGGATTGAGAAAATACAAGAAATGTTTAACAAAGATCTAGAAGAAATAAAGAACAAACAGACATGAACAACACAATAACTGAAATGAAAAATACACTAGAAGGAATCAGTAACAGAATAACTGAGGCAGAAGAACGAATAAATGAGCTAGAAGACAAAATGGTGGAAATAACTGCCAAGGAGCAGTACAGAGAAAAAAGAATTAAAAGAATAGAAAACAATCTCAGAGACCTCTGGGACAACACTAAATGCACCAACATTCGAATTATAGGGATCCCAGAAGAAGAAGAGAAAAAGAAACGGACTGAGAAAATATCTGAAGAGATGATAGCTGAAAAATTCCCTAACATGGGAAAGGAAATAGTCACCCAAGTCCAGGAAGCACAGAGAGTCCCATACAGGATAAACCCTAGGAAAAACACACCAAGACATATATTAATCAAACTAACAAAAATTAAATTCAAAGAAAAAATATTAAAAGCAGCAAGGGAAAAAAAAAATAACATACAAAGGAATCCCCAGAAGGTTATCAACTGATTATTCAGTGGAAACTCTGCAGGCCAGAAGGGAGTGATATGATATACTTAAAGTGATGAAAGAGAAAAACCCACAACCAAGATTACTCTACCCAGCAATCATCTCATTCAGATTCGATGGAGAAGTCAAAAGCTTTTTAGACAAGCAAAAGCTAACAGAATTCAGCACCACCAAACCAGCTTTACAACAAATGTTAAAGAAACTTCTCTAAGCAGGAAATGCAAGAGAAGAAAAAGACCCACAAAAACAAACCCAAAACAATTGAGAAAATGGTAATAGGAACATACATATTGACAATAACCTTGAATGTAAATGGATTAAATGCCCCAACCAAAAGACACAGACTGGCTGAATGGATACAAAAAAAACCACATATATGCTGTCTACAAGAGACTCACTTCAGACCTAGGGATACATACAGACTGAAAGTGAAGGGATGGAAAAAAATATTCCTTGCAAATGGAAATCAAGAGAATGCTGGAGTAGCAATACCCATATCAGATAAAATAGACTTTAAAATAAAGACTATTACAAGAGATAAGGAGGCACACTACATAATGATCAAAGGATCAATCCAAGAAGAAGATATAAAAATTATAAATGTTTATGCACCCAACATAGCAGCACCTCAACAAATAAGGCAAATGCTAACAACCATGAAAGGAGAAATCGACAGTAACACAATAATAGTAGGGGATTTTAACGCCTCACTTACACCAATGAACAGATCATCCAAACAGAAAATAAATAAGTAGACACAAGCTTTAAATGACACAACAGAACAGACAGATCTAATATTTACAGAACATTCCACCCTAATGTGGCAGAATACACTTTCTTCTCAAGTGCACATGGAACATTCTCCACGATAGATCACATCTGAGTCACGAATCAAGCCTTGGTATATTTAAGAATACTGAAATCATATCAAGCATCTTTTCTGACCACAATGTTATTGGAGTGGAAACCAATTACAGGAAAAAAAATGGTAAAAAACACAAATGCATGGAGGCTAAACAGTGTGCTACTAAATAACCAAGAGATCACTGAAGAAATCAAAGAAGAAATTAAAAAATACCTAGAAACAAATGACAATGAAAACACGATGACCCAAAATCTATGGGATGCAGCAAAAGCAGTTCTAAGAGGGAAGTTTACAGCAGTACATTCTCACCTCAAGAAACAAGAAAACTCTCAAATAAACAATCTAACCCTACACTTAAAACAGCTAGAGAAAGAAGAACAAAGAAAACCCAAAGTCAGTAGAAGGAAAGAAATCATAAAGATCAGAGCAGAAATAAATGAAATAGAAACGAAAAACAATAGCAAAGATCAATAAAACTAAAAGTTGGTTCTTTGAGAGGATAAACAAAATTGATAAACCCTTAGCCAGACTCATCAAGAAAAAAAAGATGATGCAAATCAATAAAATTAGAAATGAAAAAGGAGAAATCACAACTGACACTGCAGAAATGCAAAGGATTATAAGAGACTAGTACAAACAATTATATGCCAATAAAATGGACAACCACGAAGAAATGGAAAATTCTTGGAAAGACAATTTTCCAAGACTGAACCAGGAAAAATTAGAAAATATAAACAGACTTATTAAAGTAATGAAGTTGAAACTGTAATTAAAAATCTTCCGACAAACAAAAGTCCAGGACCAGATGGCTTCACAGGCAAATTCTATCAAACATTTAGAGAACAGCTAACAGCTATCCTTCTCAAACTCTTCCAAAAAACTGCAGAGAGAGAAACACTCCCAAACTCATTCTACGAGGCCACCATCACCCTGATGCCAAAACCACCATCACCCTGATACCAAAACCACCATCACCCTGATACCAAAACCAGAAAAAGATACCACAGAGAGAAAACTACAGGCCAATATCACTGATGCACATAGATATCATTTTCCTGAACAAAATACTGGCAAACAGAATCCAACAGCACATTAAAAGGATCATACACGATGATCAAGTGGGATTTATCCCAGGGATTCAAGGATTCTCCAATATATGCAAACCAATCAATGTGATACACCACATTAACAAATTAAGGAATAAAAACCATTTGATCACCTCAATAGATACAGAAAAAGCTTTTGAAAAAAATTCAACACCCATTTATGACAAAAACTCTCCAGAAATGGGGATACAGGGAACCTGCCTCAACATAATAAAGGCCATGTATGACAAACCCCCAGCAAGCATCATACTCAGTGGTGAAAAACTGAAAGCATTTCCACTAGGATCAGGAACAAGACAAGGATGTCCACTCTCTCCACTCTTATTCAACATAGTTTTGGAAGTCCTAGCCATAGCAATCAGAGAAGAAAAAGAAATAAAAGCAATACAAATTGGAAAAGAAGTAAAACTGTCACTGTTTGCTGATGACATGATACTATACATAGAAAATCCTAAAGATGCCACCAGAAAACTACTAGAACTAATCAGTGAATTTGGTAAAGTTGCAGGATACAAAATTAATGCACAGAAATCTCTGGCATTCCTATACACCAACAATGAAAAATCAGAAAGAGAAATTAAGGAAACACTCCCATTTACCACTGCAACAAAAAGAATAAAATACCTAGGAATAAACCTGGATAAGGAGGCAAAACACGTGTACTCAGAAAACTATAAAACACTGGTGAAAGAAATCAAAGATGACATAAACAGATGGAGAAATATACCATGTTCCTGGATTGGAAGAATCAATACTGTGAAAATGACTATACTACCCAAGGCAACCTATAGATTCAAGGCAATCCCTATCAAATTAACAATGGCATTCTTCACAGAAATAGAAAAAAAAAATTTACGATTCATATGGAAACACAAAAGACCCCGAATAGCCAAAGCAATCTTGCGAAAGAAAAACAGAGTTGGAGGAGTCAGGCTCCCCAACCTCAAACTATACCACAAAGCTACAGTAATCAATATAGTATGGTACTGGCACAAAAACAGAAATATAGATCAGTGGTACAAGATAGATTGCCCAGAGATAAACGCACGCACATGTGGGCACCTAGTTTACAACAAAGGAAGCAAGAACATACAATAGAGAAAAGACAGCCTCTTAAATAAGTGGTGCTGGGAAAACTGGACAGCTACATGTAAAAGAATGAAATTAGAACCCTACCTAACACCATACACAAAATTAAACTCCAAATGGATTAAAGACATATGTGTAAGACCAGACACTATAAAACTCTTAGAGGAAAACACAGGAAAAACACTCTTTGACATAAACCACAGCAAGATCTTTTTTGACCCACCTCCTAGAGTAATGGAAATAAAAACAAAAATAAACAAATGGGACTTAATTAAACTTAAAAGCTTTTGCACAGCAAAGGAAACCATAAACAAGACAAAAGGACAACCCTCAGAATGGAAGAAAACATTTGCAAAAGAATCAACACACAAAGGATTAATCTCTAAAATATACAAACAGCTCATGGAGCTCATTATGAAAAAAACCAAACAATCCAGTTAAAAAATGGGCAGAAGACCTAAATAGACATTTCACCAAGGAAGACATACAGATAGCCAAGAGGCGCATGAAAAGGTGCTAAACATCACTAATTATTAGAGAAATGCAAATCAAAATTATGATGAGGTATCACCTCAGGCAGGTCAGAATGGCCATTATCAAAAAATGTAGAAACAGTAAATCCTGGAAAGGGTGTGGTGAAAAGGGAACCCTCCTGCACTGTTAGTGGGAATGGAAATTGATACAGCCACTATGGAAAACACTATGGAGGTTCCTTAAAAAACTAAACATAGAACTACCATACAATCCAGCAATCCCACTACTGGGCATATACCCTGAGAAAACCATAATTCAAAAAGAGACATGTATGACAATGTTCATTGCAGCACTATTTACAATAGCTAGGACATGGAACCAACCTAAGTGTCCATTGACAGATGAATGGATAAAGAAGATGTGGAACATATATACAATGGAATATTACTCAGCCATAGAAAGAAATGAAATTATTTGTAGTGAGGTGGAGGGACCTAGAGTCTGTCATACAGAGTGAAGTAAGTCAGAAAGAGAAAAACAAATACCGTATGGTAACTCATATACACGGAATCTAAAAAAAAAAAAATTGTACTAATGAACCTAGTTGCAGGGCACGAATGAAGAGGTAGACATAGAAAAGGGACTTGAGGACACAGGGTGGGAGGGCAAAGCTGGGGCGAAGTGAGAGTAGCATCGACATATATACACTACCGAATGTAAAACAGTTGGCTGGTGGGAAGCAGCAGCATAGCACAGGGAGGTCGGCTTGGTGCTTTGCCTGACCTAGAGAGGTGAGACAGGGAGAATGGGAGGGGGGCTCAAGAGGGAGGGCATATGGGGACATGTGTATGCATATGGCTGATTCGCTTTTTTGTGCAGCAGAAACTAACACAGTATTGTGAAGCAATTATACTCCAATAAAGATCTATTAAAAAACTAACTAAATAAAATATATATTTTTTTATCTTTTAGATATACTTATTATAGCCCTTGCGTGACTTCAGCTAAAACAAGAGTCCAGCTCATCACATCAAAATAAATCTTCTCATATAATATATACTTTTTTATATTATATATATATATATACACACACACACACACACACACACACACCAATACACACAAACACACACACAGATTTATTGCTCTCCAACTCTATCAGGCTGTCTACCAAATATTTTATATTTAATCTATATTAAATTTAATTATTTAATCTATATAACAGCATTGTAAGATGGATGCTTTCATCTTCATAGATGAGGAGGCTGAGACCTGGTGGAAGTTAAATCTCTTGAGCAAGGTCTCACAATTGATGAGATACCCAGTGAGATACCCAGTCAAATGTGCCTGAATCCAAACCTGAGCTCCAAACTCCCAAAGAAGTTTGATGTTTTTCAATGTCTACTCTAAGAGACCAAAGAGAAATTCAACCTAAATAACAACCAAAGTCTTTTATGTCAATTTGGCATCTATAGATGTGAATTAAAAAGCATGTAAATAATCAAAGGATTTTATCATTTCAAATATAAATGAAAACTAGCCATCATGCAAATGATGTTTTAATGATTATTTAATAATATAACTAGAAAACTGAACCTTCTAAAAATGTGTATCTAACCCATATGCAAACCTTGGTGCTCAATAATCATGAGCATTAAGGGGGAAAAAAAACTAGTATATATAGTGCATAATGAATAGTATAAGTTTTTATAAAATAAATATACAGAAATTAGTGTCCTTCATTTATGTAAAAAGTAAAAAGTGAAATTAAAAAGAGCACATTTTCAGGAAGTGACTCAAAATCTACTTAATAAGAAATATGCAAGATCACCATGGGTGAATCCATGAATTCTACTGAGCAACACAAAAGAACATTTGAATTGGAGATACTCATTAAGTCATATATATGACAATATTTAGTATCACAGGGTCAAATTCCTGATTTTAATATAGTAATTCAGCTATATCACAACTCAGTAATTGGAAAATAAGGTAAAAAGATTTGATAATTTGATCAGAATTTTTAAAGTTGTGAGATTAGGCAGAAAAATGCTAAAAAAACATGATAAGGGTCATGCACTAACAGATATTAAATTGCATTATCTCTAAAATGTTTTCATTTCAAAATGTTACATAAATGGAATCATACAGTATGTAATCTTTGGGGACTGGCTTTTTTTACTCAGCATATTTTCCCAAAGATTCATTCAGGTGTGTATCAATAATTCCTTCTTATTACTGAGTACTTTTATGAATAAAGCTGCTATGAACCTCTGTGTATAAGTTTTTATATGAATATAAGTTTTCATTTATCTGAGACAAATGCCCAAGTGTGAAATTGCTAGGTCACATGGTAATTACATGTTTTACAGAGTGGCTGTGCCATTTTACATCCCCATCAGCAATGAATGAGTGATCCAGTTTCTCTGCATCCTCACCAGAATGTTGGAGATAGAGAACAGAATAGTGATTGACAGGGGTTAGGAATGGGAGTGCGGTAGGAAGATGGGAAGGTATATATGGGTATAAAAGGGAAACCTGAGGAATCTTTGTGGTGATAAAACTGCTCAATATCTTGACTGTGGTGATATATACATGTGATAACATTGCATAGAACTAAATACACACAGTCAAGATACACTGAAGAATACATTAAAGAATACAAATAAAATTGAGGAAAGCTGAATAAGATTCATGGATGGTAAACATTTTAATATACTAGTTGTGATAATGGACTATAATTTTGCAAGGTGTTATGATTAGGGAGAACTAATCATATTTCTTTCTGTATTATTTCTTACAACTGCATGTGAATCTGCAATTATATCCAAAAGTTTTCAATTAGACGTGTATTATAAAACTACATCTATTAAAGAAGTGTGGTATTACTGTAGGAGTAGATCTAGAACAATAGGGTAGACTACTAAGCCTGAATTTAGTATATAGTGAAAGTTATATTTCAAATAATTGAGCAAAGGATGGAATACTCAGTAAAACAAGCTACCCACTTGAGAATAGCCAATACTCAGAACAGTTAAAGTCACTCCTCTATGTTCATGGCAGCACTATTTACAATAGCTAAGACATGGAAACAACCTAAGTGCCCATCAACAGATGAATGGATAAAGAGGATGTGGTATATATACAATGGAATATTACTCAGCCATAAAAAGAATGAAATGATGCCATTTTCAGCTACATGGATGGACCTAGAGATTATCATACTAAGTGAAATAAGTCAGAAAGAGAAAGACAAATACCATATGATATCACTTATATGTGGAATCTAAAATACAACACAAATGAGCTTATCTGTGAAAACAGAAACAAACTCACAGACATAGAGAACAGACTTGTGATTGCCAAGGGGGAGGGAGTCTGGGAGGGAAGGATTAGCAGAGGCAAACTATTCTATAGAGGATGGATAAACAACAAGATCCTACTCTATATAGCACAGGGAATTATATTCAATATCCTGGGATAAAGCAGAATGGAAAAGAATACAAAAAAGAATATATATGTATAACTGAATCACTTTGCTATATAGCAGTAATTAACACAACATTGTAATCAACTATTCTTCAGTAAAATTAAAAAAAAAATAAAAAACAGTTAAAATCATATCTTAACACTATACATTACAAATTCATTACACAGAATAAATTCCTTATGGGCTTATTATTTATGTATTAAAAATATAAAATAGGGCTCCCCTGGTGGCGCAGTGGTTGAGAGTCCGCCTGCCAATGCAGGGGACACGGGTTCGTGCCCCGGTCCGGGAAGATACCACATGCCGCGAAGCAGCTGGGCCCGTGGGCCATGGCCACTGAGCCTGCGCGTCTGGAGCCTGTGCTCCGCAAGGGAGAGCCCACAGCAGTGAGAGGCCCGCGTACCGAAAAAAAAAAAAAAAAAAAAAATATATATATATATATATATATATATATATATAAAATATATTTAAAGTATATGTTGAATACTGAAATATGCAAAGAAAATTCAGGTGATGAGTTTTTATAATTGTGGGGGATGGAATGACTTCCTTAGCATGATACTGAAGCAAGAAATAAGAAAGCATAAATCACATTTATGTTTTTATCAAGATTTACCTTTCATAAATTAAAAAATTACCAATCAATAAGGAAATATTTCAATAAAAACAGCACAAGTATTGACTGAGTACTTTATAATTAGAAAAATATCCATTTTCACCTGTGATCAGAAAAACACAAATTAAAACAATTAATGAGATTCCATTTTTACCCATATATAACAGATGCAGAAGATTTTATCATCCCAGTATTGATGAGACTAGAGAAGTCAATTGGTTTCATAAATTACTCTGAGTTTATAGATGAGTATTATTTTTATAAAGTGCCATCTGGAGGTATATCTCTTAAGACACAAGTACATGTATTGACCTGAAACTTCTGTTTTATTTATTTAGTATGAGCTCCTGAAGATGTAATGCTCTTCAACAACTAAGTTGATTATAATGATGAACATTCAGGCATCCTAAAAGATAACTTCAATTCCTATATAGATGTGAGAAGTCCATATGAATAGGCCCCTATTTGATTTAAATGAGAATCTTAAAAACTCATTGCTTGTCTTCCAGTCAAAACAATCAGATCTTTATTTGACAAATGGCTTCTATAAAGCACAAGAGTATTGATGTGGGGATGGAGAAAATTTTAATAGAAACCATTTGAATAGCTTAAAACAGAATCAAGAAAATAAGACATAGCTGTAGCAAATAACTGGAAAATGTCTAACATCACAATAGTGAATGTGAAATAATGTGGAGGTGTCCTTAGGGAACAAGTCACCTGGGAAAATATTCATAATATTTTGTTAATTTGAGGAGGCAGGGGTGACAAACAGATTTTTCCAAAAGTTTAAAGGCATCAGACTAACAGGTCAACAACGGTTAGCCCTGAATGGTGACTGCTGGTAACTTTATTTTCTTGTTTTCACTAACCTATATTTTCTAATTTTTATAATTAAGATGCTATATTAATAAATATCCAAATTTTAAAATTAAAGCCCAAACTACAGACATTTTTATTAATTATAATGTTTATTAATTAATGTTGATTATTGCAGTGATCACAGATTCTAAACTTTACAAAAGATATATATAGTCTTTCTTTTTGCTGGTGGTGGTGTTTTGTTTTTAATCAGTTATACAAACTTCTGGGAAAGCGGCAAAGGGGATTACACATTCCTCTTCCAGACTGATTGAAATGATCAAGGAGAAATGAAAAAGGTGACAGCCGCTTCATTGGTTTCAAAATTAGGGAATAGTGCCAAATATATACATAAAGGAATTTCTGCCAGATATAGTGGAATTTGTATGAAAGGTGATTATACTTTTAATGTATAGATTATATAATTTCTAATTTATAGATATTTCTAATCATATAATCCTACTTCCTGAGAGAGACCCGACATGTTAAGGGAAATTATATAAAGGCAATATTGGTAAGCAGCTTCATAATTCCCTAATTTCAACTGGCACAGGATGAAAGCACTTGGAAGCCACTTGAGGTACTGGGACTTCTATACTTACACTCCCTTTTCCTAATCAAAAGATCTATAGCATTTAAGAGTGATAGTGTCTTCATTTCTACCTCTCTCTCTCTCTCTCTCATCTATGTTTCCTTTAATTTCCTTCAAAGTTCAAAGAAGTTTTTATCCAATTTTTTTTCTCTGTATTGGGGTATGCAATCAAAATATCTTGTCTCCTCATCTATCTTTTGCATGCTTTATGTGTGTGTGGGTTTTTTTTGACAAAAATTTGCACAAGTCCCACATTTAATCTCATTATTTTTCTGTTTATTTATCTCTGAATGGATTCAAATCTATCCAAGCATGCTGAGTGCCAAGTTTAATAATACTAGAGGAGTCTTCTTGGGAGGCAAGTGGGTCTCTATGTGCAGCTTTACATTACTTACAGAAGAACAGAGATAGGAATTACAGCAGATCTCTTGTCAGAAACTATACAAGCCAGAAGTCTGGAGTGACACTTTTAAAGTACTGAAAGAAAAAAATTAAACTAAACCCAGAATTCTATAATCAGAGAAAATGTCAAAATAAAGGGGAAGTAAAGCTTCTTCCAGACAAACAAAAGCATAGAATTATTATCCGCAGAACTACTCTATGAGAAATTTTAGAGTAAGTTCTATACGCAGAAGCAATATAATACCAGACAGAAACCTAAGTATATACAAAAAATGAAGATCTCTGGAAATGGCCAAAATGCAGGTAAATATAAGAGACATTTTTATTATCTTTTATTTATTGTAAAATTGTGTATCTAAAGCAAAAATAGTAGCAATGTATTTTGAGTTTATAGTATATGTAAAAGTAAATTGTATGAGAACAGTATAGCAAAAGAAGGGAGGGAGGAATGACAATTGTACTGTTGGAAGTTTCTTACTCTTTATTATTTTAAGTGCTATGATATTTGAAGCTAGTTTCAGAGCTGGATGATTTGGTTTCATCTGGAATTTTAAGAGGAGTGTATGCAACTGAGGTGTTTAGCATTAAAAATGCTACACCAGCAATTATACCCTACTAGAAGTATTTCTGTCTCACTACTAAATTATGATCATTCATTTTGAAAAAAAAAGCTACACATTGTCTGTTGTGATAAAAAATACTAAATTTCAGAAATGATAAGAAATCGTCTCCAGAGGAAATTCAAATTTAGGTTTATAATCAAGGCTTTAAAATTTTGACCTATCACTTCCCTCGTATTATTAGTGGATTTTAAGAAATCTGGAGAGGAAGCAAGTCAGCAAAGTTCTACCAGTGAACCATCAAAAATCTGTTACAACATATAATGAAAGTAGTCCTCCAAAAGGTCAGACATCATTTGCATAAGAAATAAAACCACAAGAGGAAAAAAGTAAAAAGAGGAATTGCAAAATTGAGAAAGACAGAAGAGTAAGTATGGTAAAGTCTACATGTCATTAAAATGATTTGTCAATTTCATCAGTTCAAGGCAAAATAAATTGGGGACCAAAATGATAAACTTTCTCAATAACCATATCACTGCAGATCTAGCCACTTAGTATGTCTTTAACCGAACAAATGAATCTTGACTGAATAACCAATTCAATATTGGTCATTGACATTGAAGTTTCAGAGACAATGCCAGTGCTGTGCTGAGCCATAGTTTGAGGCAAAAGGAAAAATCATCAACACTAATCTGTCTTTATTTTAATTGTGATATTTTGTTCATTATGTATTTTCTAGGTTAGTTTTTATTTTTATAAATCTTGCACTATATATTATTTATCTTAATTATTTAATTTTTCAGCACCTCTCTACACTTTATGTCCAAGACAAGTTCCTCAGTCATCTCATTCTAGTCCTAGCCATAAAGGATAATCCCAGAATATTTCCACTGCTGAAATCTTTGTTCTGTGTGGTGTTCTAATTGTAGTATAGAACAAAACACAAAGTCACTTGATGTGATAAATGAAATTCCAAATCATATCTACTTTATATTCAGTTAATCATAGGATCCTTCACATACTGGAACTATAATGGTTAGAAAGCATTTAAAATATGAGCTTTTGTTTTATTATGAAAAAGCAGAACATTTCTTCCCATGAATAACATAAGGGAATAAGGCCAATTAGCAGCTCAGGGTTATGCATTTCCCTGTTTCCGGAGAATAGAGGTCATTGGTTAAAAATGAAGCAGAGTAAAATTTTAAATTCTCCCTCCGCCTATGCCCCCCACCCAATGCCCCTGGGAGAAAGAAACTGGAAGACTGCCAATCCAGTCAATTTTTCATTGTTTAAGGGCCATTGTGAAGAAAATCTTTGAACAATACAGGAGACACAGGACTCCACCAAATGAGGATACACAGTGTGAGAAAAATTCATGCACAGGGAGCAAAGTTTCTTTCACAGCCCTTGCACTGGGTCTACTTTATAAAATGTATCATTGTTTACTTTGCAACAGAGTTGTGAGAATACATATTTGTCTCTCTTGATAAAGTATCTGATCTTTGTATCTATCATCCACAGTTGCTATAATTGAGAGGTAGGGTTTCAATAAATATTGGTTAATTGAGAGTGATAATATTCCCTAATAAAAGAATTTCTCTTAATCTATCCTAAACTCACAGAACATTTTTAGGAAAACATTTTCAAAGAAAAGTATGATATGATGCATTGTAACTGGTCCCAAGTTAGTATACAATGAACTTAGTTCATTAGGATGAGAAATTAATTCATTATTAGCTCAAGATGAGTCTTAAATATATCTAAATCAGAACTGACATCTGGGACATTATACAACATGAAAGAAGTCATTTAATTATACTCAAATGTGTTACATGGTCAAGTAAGCCAAGGTAGGCTTGCTTCTCCATCTTGATTTCCAGGAACAGAGAAAGAAAAACAGGATGGGGCACATATTCTAGCAGAGAATAAATAAAGAGAAAGTGAATGCTGGAGAAAGCAAAGAGAAATAGAGAGAAGAAAGAATTAGTTGACTTGACAAATTTCAGGATAAAGTTACTTGAAAGTGTGAAAAATATTTTACTTAATTGCATCTATTTGGTGAGACTGCCTGAGAAGCTGGAAGGTTTCTAAACAGGAGAACTTAGTCAAGTATTGGGGAGTGGGGGGGGGGAGTTATCATTTATTCAATTATCAATACAAGGAAATATTCAAAATAAAGTTTTTCATGAGGAAAATAGTCCAATTACAATGAACAAATAATTTTTCATCAAGGCTTGCCAAAGATGTAACTGCTGACTCCCACATATTATCAAACTCATTTTAAATCATTGGCAAAATTTTAATTGACCTTCATACTGTCTATTCTCATTTGTTTCTTAATTATCCTTTTCCATTTAGTTTTGCTTATTTTTATAATATGTATTCAAAATTGTTCCCTTACCACATTGTTTGTGCTTTAAAGTTCCTTTGCTAATTTCCTTTTCTACAGTTACATCCTAGTTAACCACATTGGATTCTATCCTTTGTTTATATTTTTACAACATAAATTTAATTCTAGTTTCTCCCACTGGGTCAAAAATGTTCCCCTTTTTCCTAAAGTATTATTTCCAGGCATACTTAAGTTCCATTCCCTTAAGGCTCCTCTTGTTTTACTCAAACTTTTCCCACATTAAAAAATGAACCAACTGTATTCTTTTAACAAAGTTGAGCTATTCATATAAAATACATATTCCTAATTTGGGTCTTATTATTCTAAATATTTAAATACTTTTTATTAAATTTATTAGGACAGAAGTGACACTTTTCACAAGGAAATCTGCTAATGTGAAAAATTAAAACATATGAATGTCTTGTGTTGGGTATGTGATAACTCTTTCTAGTGTGGGATAGCTTGAAATAACCCTTTCTACTCGTTAAATGTCCAGGACTGATGTACTAGGGCATGGTATAGTATTTTGAGAAAATTGTTTACCTTAACCATTTGAGCATTTTTTTTTTTTTTTGCCTTGGGTGTTTACGTCTGTGTAAGTGTGTGTGTATGTATGAGAGAGACAGCATGATTGAGACTAGAATCTAGAATTACATAGTGTTATCTGTAAAAATAGAAATTATGTGCTTTGTCTCTACTACTCAAAAAATTCCCAGAAGAAATTAAGAAATGTCATCATCTCGAGGTTAATAGATGAAGACTATAACACATAGAATGGATGGACAACAAGGTTCTACTATATAGCATAAGGAACTATATTCAATGTCCTAGGATAAACCATAATGGAAAAAAATATAAAAAAGAAAATATATATGTCTGTGTGTGTGTGTGTGTGTGTGTGTGTGTGTGTGTGTATATATATATATATATATATAAAACTGAGTCACTTTTGTTATACAGGAAAAATTAACACAACATTGTAAATCAATTATACTTCAATAAAAAAAGAAATTTCATCTTGACATTTTATATAAACAAACTTGGTTTATAAAAAAATGGAGCAAAATATGTTTAGTACTGGCACATGGCAGATGCCTGAGTGTCATGTAGGAATGAGTCATCTATCCAAGGTAGCTGCCTTAGGTGCCGTGCTGACGGTGCATGTGCTGTATTCTGACCACGCATGCTGCTTTCCTCATCTGTTCATGTGCTGGCAGTAACCTTTCAGTGAACCAGTGAGAACAGTAACGCGTTAAGTAGAGCTCTTTATTAGAAGGCACTACGTGAGCAAATTGTCAAAAAAATAGGACCTACTGAAAGTGAAATCACAGCCTTTCTATTTCCCCAAGTCTCCACAGATTTGTTGCTTGGCCTTTCTGGCCCTCAGACTACTTATCTGCAAAACTTGAGCGTTGGCCTGGATCTCTGGTGTTAAATTGAATTTTGTGGAGTCTTAGGAGAGAGTTAAGATGCCTTAAGGGCTGCCTGACAGGATGAGAGAAAGCCTCAGGAAGTAGGACCCTGGGCTTTTCTCACATAGATCAGCTGGATCTGGATGCCATCTCTTTGGTATTATCTACTATGGATATTGAGGCCCCATAAAAGATTTTAAATGGACATA
Source organism: Tursiops truncatus (assembly GCF_011762595.2). Taxonomy (NCBI): domain Eukaryota; kingdom Metazoa; phylum Chordata; class Mammalia; order Artiodactyla; family Delphinidae; genus Tursiops; species Tursiops truncatus. Next base: position 43,189,817 of record NC_047045.1, read on the forward strand.
TTTTAAAACCACGTAAGGTCCTTTTCCATTTTAAAAGCTGGTTTTTCCATAGATTAAATATAATGTGTAAAATATAATAATCACATTTTTTTCATTGTTACCTTCAGCTTTTGTAAGGTTTCCACATTTACCATCTCATTTAATCATGTGTTAGAAAGGCAGATGGGATCCCTAATTTGCAGGTAGGAACCAGAGGCTCATTGCATGGCCTGTGCCAATGACATGGGGCCTGGAACCCAGACTCTTCTCCCAGTGTCTGCTCCTCTCCACCATCTCTCCTCATCTTACATCAGATCCCATCAGACAGTTGCCATTCTCCATTCTAACTTGGACTTAATCACCTAACAGAATGACCTGGACTAATATTCTCGTGGCACATCTAAATTCAATGTTCATAAATTGTTCATGTAGTTTTATAGGAATTATACAAATAAATAAGTTTACCCCACATCGGTGTTTTCATCCAGTGTTAAGTATAATTATTGCATTATCAGTCTCAAATAAAGATTTCTCTTCCCTGTGCAAAACATAGCTGAGTGATGCCCACAGAATAGTTAATGCTTGTAGTCAACCTGCAAGCTAATCTTTTATTTACCTACATCTATTTTCTCCCACAAGTTGTGCTTACCAAGAGTCAGTTGTATTTGTTCCCCAAACTGGTGATGCCAATTTTCCTTGCTGTTATAATTATATAATTAATTATGTATTATAAAAGCCTATGATACATGACTTTGAAAGAAGTTGTGTGTGTGTAAAATGTTGACTGCTTTAGGAACCTTTTTTTTTTTTTTGGCTGCATTGGGTCTTCATTGCTGTGCCATTTAAAGTATGTGTTTTAAGTTTGTGACTTGAAACTGTGATATTAATGCTGACTTATCCTTATTTTCAGAGGAAGATGTTTATATTCCTAAGAATTAAAACATAAAAGGCAGTCGTTAGATGGACATCTCCTTAAATTCACAGAAGAATTAAATAATTTTCATATGAGGGTACTTAGAGGAGTCTGTACACAGAATTCTGAGGACACAAATGAGAGACCTCAACTCTTCCTGAGGTCAGTGATGATTTTACAGAGCAGATATTTGAGTTGAGTCTAAGAGGAGTTTCAAGGTAGGGAAGAGGTGAAAGCAAGAAGAGTGGTGTGGAAGAGCTGTGGGAAGAAAATCAGAGGCTCAGAGTGGAAGGAATGTAGACGGCAGTGAGGAGCAGATGGGGATGGAAATACAGGTTTCCAACGAAATGGTTTCCATTGTTTCCCCGGGTTCATGCTCTCAGTCTAGGGATGAGTGTGTAACCACCTAGTGACTATGGAAAAACCACGCTCAGATGAATGTTGGGAGAAGAATGTTTTATGTTGAGGGATAAAAGAAAAGAAGACAACTATCACTTCACTTCTTCATTGCTTATTCAGTACCAAGCATGGAGCTAGGCATTATTTATGGTCTCATATCTAATATCTATGAAATAGATATTATTAATTTCTTCACTTTAAAGATAAGTTAACTGAGCCTTAAAGATGTTATGTTACTTCCTTCAAAATTCCCTAACCAACAGTAGCATAACTGGGACTTGACCCCAGACTGCCTACATATGGAGCCCACAATGAGAAGTCATCAGCCATCTAGGCCACCACTCTCTGGTCTCCAGAACATGAAGTCCAGAGCTGTAGTAGTTATGGGCCCCACGGTTACGGGCAAAATTCTACGTAGAGCTGTGTGTGAGGAATAAGATGGGAGTAGGCAGGCAAAGAGAGTGGTATAGATTTTTGCTGGGACTAACATCAACAGAGGCTCAGGTCATGGTTTGGGAGGGACACAAAAGGGCCAAGTATAGGAAGCAGGTAGACCTAGATCCTTTTGGAGCCTGCACTCCATCCAGATGTCTGACTGACATCCTGACTGAATGGAGAAAACTGACTTTACTGCACTCATTGATGACCTGGATATATTAGCTATTCATGCTCTACTAAAGGCCCAGGTACACCAATGACTCCAGTGGCAGGTACTGGCCTTGCCTCTCTACATTGAATACTCTGAGCACTGTAGACACAACCCAGACATATGGGCCATACCAGGTTCATGATCCCAGGCTGATCCCATTTCATACATAACAACTCCAGGCACAATAAATGCCATGGCAGCACCCCAGGAATTTTCTGCCTTGCTGGTTCCACCTTGTCTTGACTGTAAGAGGAGAGGTCAAGGCTGCTATTACTCATAGCCCAGTGAACAACTTCCCTCCCACCCACCAGCTATCCATCTTCATACGTATAAATACCAATGTATATTTCCCCAAGGAGCAGCTCAGAAGGTTTTACATGTGATTACTCTTTTATCCAAGAGAATAAATGAACAAATGTGATCAGGTGTAAGTTGTGCCTCCTAATTCATAAATGTTGACACACATGTGACAGGGAGATAGTAATTATGTGTATGAATTATATCTGCTTCTGAGCATTTATTTACTTATTTAAAAATTATTCTTAGAGTATCTATAAGGAGTAGCATTAACCACATAGTAATTTTAAACCATAATCCAGTGTATAAATAGATGTATGAAGATTGTGCATATTTTGAATTTGTCATAGAGACAAACTTTTAAGGAAACTTACATAGATCTTTCAACTCTTTCAAGAGATGTACTATATGCTCCTCTCTCAAGAGTTTTATCATTGTGCTTGTTAACTGTGTATCTGGGAAGTTGCTAATTATATATATAATAAAATGTATAAATCCATAATTAACAGGTATGTAATTATATTAATAACTTTACAATTATAATATTATATTGCAAGAACAATACAATTGTATTATTTAACATTGTTGTAATAAATGGCATTAGTTATGGGAATCTATCAGAGGTTTTCATTGAGGAAGTGGCTCTAATTCATATTTCTGGTTTATATTTTAGAAAAATAATGAGAATCTACAAAACAGTTATAATACTGTTTGTTTAATTTGCCCAAACAAATTATAGTAAACTTCAGGAAGCCAGATCACATTATGTTAAATTTTTAAATTCTTCTTCCAAAGAAGGAAAGAAGACCTGTTAAAAAGCCTTAATTAAGTATGATGTCTTGAAACATACAGTACCTTGCTTGTCATGATGCAATTGTGCAAACTAGAATATAAATTTAGCTCCTGGCAGAATGATTAATGTATTTACATCAACCCTCCGGGAATGTTACAGCGAAGGGGTTATAAGTGTCTTTAGTTTACCATACATGGAATCATTACTCTTTTGCTTTCATGATTCACCCTTGGGCCTTAGAAAAAAATCAAAGGATAGTATGGTCTAGGTGTCTCAAAGAATTCTTATAACTAGTGTGAGAAATAAGACTCCATGAAACCACTGTTTCAAATTATAGCAGTGCCAGCCTGATTATTATGGGAACAATGAAAGGGATTTATGTAAGGGGCAAATGATGGGCTTAAGATTCCCTAGTGGGCACTAGCAATGAATCAATTTGAGAAACCTGGATCAGAGGTGGAAATAATTAGATCTTGTCATCCCTGTCCACTTCTGATTGTTAGTCTTGCATTGTACTTTTGACTTACAGTGATAAGAGTCATGTCTGTAGTTTTCTTTTTAAAATCTGAAAGTCCTTTCAGTGTCTGTAACAGAATCCTTAGTGTAGGGCTTAGACTGTATATTTTTGAAAGGAGGACTCTCTTCTGGGGTAACATATTAGGACTTACCCTTGGTAAAAATAAACAAATACAACCTTCCTGACTAGAAAGTTTACTCTATATCATTACAAACCAAATTTCTTACTGGATTTTTTTCTCTATAAAGAAGTCTCCATCTTCATCCAAAAAATATTTTTGCCCTCTCATTTATCATAGTCCTTTTTTCTTTAGGTGATGGGAAGTTTCTTAAATTGCAAACTATTTTTGTTAGATACAATTTCATTTCAGTCAATGACTGGAAGTCTTTTTCATTTCCAGTGAAACTTAGTCTCTCAATAGTTCCTGTCCAAGTACAGAATGACTTAGTAGGGTTTCATCAGCACATCTTCTTGTACAATTAAACTCGTCAAGTAGCTCCTATGTTGGGTGCATAAATATTTACAATTGTTATATCTTCTTCTTGGATTGATCTCTTGATCATTATATAGTTTCCTTCTTTGTCTCTTGTAATAGTCTTTATTTTAAAGTCTATTTTGTCTGATATGAGAATTGCTACTCTAGCTTTCTTTTGATTTCCGTTTGCATGGAATATCTTTTTCCATCCCCTCACTTTCAGTCTGTATGTGTCCCTAGGTCTGAAGTGGGTAACTTTTAGACAGCATATATGTTTTTGTATCCATTCAGCCAGTCTATGTCTTTTGGTGGGAGCATTTAATACATTTACATTTAAGGTAGTTATCGATATGTATGTTCCCATTCCCATTTTCTTAATTATTTTGGGTTTGTTATTGTAGGTGTTCTCCTTCTCTTGTGTTTCCTGCCTAGAGAAGTTCTTTTAGCATTTGTTGTAAAGCTGGTTTGGTGGTGCTGCATTCTCTTAGCTTTTGCATATCTGTAAACATTTTAATTTCTCTGTCAAATCTGAATGAGATCCTTGCTGGGTAATCGTGTATGTAGGTTTTTCCCTTTCATCACTTTAAATATGTCCTGCCAGTCCCTTCTAGCTTGCAGAATTTCTGCTGAAAGATCAGCTGTTAACCTTATGGGCATTACCTTGTATGTTATCTGTTGCTTTTCCCTTGCTGTTTTTAATATTTTTTCTTTGTATTTAATTTTTGATAGTTAGATTAATATGTGTCTTGGCGTGTTTCTCTTTGGATTTATCCTGTCTGGGACTCTGCACTTCCTGGATTTGATTATTTCCTTTCCTATATTAGGGAAGTTTTCAACTATAATCTCTTCAAATATTTTCTCTGTCCCTTTTTCTCTTCTTCTTCTGGCACCTGTAAAATTCGAATGTTGGTGTGTTTAATGTAGTCCCAGAGGTCTCTGAGTTTGTCCTCCATTCTTTTCTCTTTATTCTGCTCTTTGGTAGTTATTTCCACTGTTTTATCTTCCTTGTCACTTATCCGTTCTTCTACCTCAGTTATTCTGCTATTGATTTCTTCTAGAGAATTTTTAATTTCATTGATTGTATTGTTCATCATTGTTTGTTTGCTCCTTAGTTCTTCTAGGTCCTTGTTAAACATTTCTTATATTTTCTCCATTCTACTTCCAAGATTTGGGGTCATCTTTACTATCATTACTCTGAATTCTTTTTCAGGTAGACTGCCTATTTCCTCTTCATTTGTTTGGTCTGGTGGGTTTTTACCTTGCTCCTTCATCTGCTGCGTATTTCTCTGCCTTCTCATTTTGCTTAACTTACTCTGTTTGGGGTCTCCTTTTCACAGGCTTCAGGTTCGTAGTTCAAGTTGCTTTTGGCGTCTGCGCCCAGTAGCTAAGGTTGTTTCTGTGGGTTTTGTAGGCTTCCTGGTGGCGGGGACTGCTTCTTGTGTTCTGGTGGATGGGGCTGGATATTGTCTTTCTGGTGGGCAGGACTGCTTCTGGTTGTGTGTTTTTGCATGTCTGTGACCTTATTATGATTTGAGACATACTCCTTGCTAATGGGTGGGGCTGTGTTCCTTTCTTGCTAGTTGTTTGCCATAGGGTGTCCAGCACTGTAGCTTCCTGGTCGTTGAGTGGAGCTGGGTTTTACCATTGAGATGGAGATCTCTGGGACAGCTTTTGCTGTTTGATATTACATGGAACCAGGAAGTCTCTGGTGGACCTATGTCCCGAACTCAGCTCTCCCACCTCAGAGACAGGTCTGACACCCGGCCAGAGCACCAAGACGCTGTCAGCTACACAGCTCAGAAGAAAAGGGAGAAAAAAAGAAAGAAGTAAAGAACAAATAAAATAAAGTAAAATAGTTATTAAAAGAAAAAAAATTATGGAAAATAAAATAAATTAAAAAGGAAAAAAAATGAAAGAAGAGAGCAACCAAACCAAAAAACAAATCTACCAATGATAGCAAGCACTAAAAACTATACCAAAAAAAAAAGGACAGACAGAACCCTAGGACAAATGGTAAAAGCAAAGCTATACAGACAAAATCACACAAAGAAGCATACACATACACACTCACAATAAAAGAAAAAGGAAAAAATACATATATATATTAAAAAAATAGGAAGAGAGCCACCAAATCAATCAACAACTCTACCAATGATAATAAACTCTAAATACTAAACTAAGATAAACATAAAACTGGAAACAAATTAGATGCAGAAAGCACACCCCAAGTCTACAGTTGCTCCCAAAGTCCACCTCCTTAATTTGGGATGATTTGTTGTCCATTCATGTATTCCACAGATGCAGGTACATCAAGTTGATTGTGGAGATTTAATCCGCTGCTCCTGAGGCTGCTGGGAGAAATTTCCCTTTCTCTTCTTTGTTCGCACGGCTCCTGGGGTTCGCTTTGGATTTGGCCCCGCCTCTGTGTGTAGGTCGCCTGAGGGGATCTTTTGGGAAGTCTGAGGTCTTCTGCCAGCGTTCAGTAGGTGTTCTGTAGGAGTTGTTCCACATGTAGATATATTTCTGATGTATTTGTGGGGAGGAAGGTGATCTCCACGTCTTATTCCTCCATCATCTTGAAGGTCTCTCCGTAAAGGGTATAATGTCTTGACTTAGAAAAATGCTTCTTATTTTGCTACGTATTTAGAAAGCATCCAGCGTGTTTTCTATATAGTCAACACAGTCTTTGAGGCCATCTGTGGTTTGCAACAAATTTATAGTTTAGTAGTTTAAATTGATGAGAAAATGAGCTGCTGACATGTTTTTCCAAATGGATATTTGAAGATGGTGCAGCCAAAATACTTGGCGTGAAAATGAGGAAAGGATGAGGACTGTGTATCTACAGAACACAACTCTCTAATGCGACACAAGCTAAAATTTCTTAAAATTTGAAATTTTACTAGTACTCCTAGGTTCTATCTTATAATCTTTCATGAAATGTTGCATTAAACCTTAGAAAAACTCCAATATTTTTTCCTCTCATATCTATGTAGATACCGACATTCTAATTATTGGCAAGTTCCCTTGAGAAACCAAGTGCCATTTTAAATAGGCACTCTTTCAAGTACTATTCATGTATTGATTCATTAAATCTTCAGATATAAAAAGAACAAACACAAAATCAAAAAAGTCCATCATATATATTATAGTGGTAGAAAAATTATTAACTTCAAGTTATTTTTCAGGATTTGGGCTCTTTATATTTTGATATCATTTTCTAAATTTACTAATATTTTTGTATTATATACACACGCAAATGCATGCACACACACTCACATGTAGTGCCACAAAGGATGAAAAAACCTTGGTTTTGTAGTACTAAAAATTCTGGTGTTTCATGCTTTTTTTTTAATTATTATTATTATTTAGTTTGAGGCTAAGAAGTAATGGTATTGGTCTAAGGCTATGGGTAAAAGACCCCTACACAACTGACAGTACATTTTTCAAAAGAAAAAAGTACTTTTAAACTTTTTTGAATTACAAAAACAAAATTTGCCCTTTGTTTTTCTTTTAGTACTAGTTGATCATTGATACTGGGCATTTAATTAACTCAATCAACAGATACTTACTAGGTCCTCATATGTTGGGCCCCACGTACGAATGAGGCATAACTGCTTCCTTCAAGGCAGAGCTTTGCCACCCCTGAATGTGAATGTCCTTTCTTCTTAGAAACCCATAATGTGTAGCCAGGTCAAAGATGAGACTCCATGGACAGTAACTCAGCCCCAAGGGGACCTAGATAGGTGCCCTGGGCACCAACACTAAAGCGTCATTAGTCCTCCACCTTCAGAGTTACAACTTAATGGTGTAAAAATCACCATCGTCACTCATACTGCTCCTCCCCACTGATCAGCTCTGTGATTCCACTGGCCCTGTGAGCAAGACCATGTGGCTTACATACCAAATATATGCTAGTATAAAGCATTTCCTATGTGGAGAGCATTATGAATCGGTTTTAAATGTACCATTTGTCAGCGAAGAAACAACTACAAACGGCTTAATGTAAACTGAAATATTATAACAATAGCCTATGGCTAAATTAAGTAATATGTACAAATGTTAGCATTATCCTACATTTCTTTAGACTGTGAAGCATATTTCTGCCCACACTTTTGATTCACAAACACACAGACTGTGCCACCTAAGGAAGCCCATAACCATTCAGCTGTAACTCTGCATCCCCAAATATCCTTCCGGGGGAGGCAAGTGTTGTCTGGAAGAGCTAACGAATGACCACTCTATACAATACTTTATACAATACCATGCAAAGTACTCAGTTAGGCCTGAGGCCATGTGAATTTGTCCAATTTTAGGTTTCATTAAAACTTAAATGTCAGCTTAGGTTCTAGAAAAGGCACAGCTATTTACAAAGGGGTCATATATTTCAAGCAGTTGTTCTAGATTTGAGTCCTTGGAAAAAGAAGTGTAGGTGAGATTTTGCTAGAGTGTGAAATTAAAAAAGAGAGCTGGGACTTCCCTGGTGGTCCAATGGTTAAGGCTCCATGCTTCCACTGCAGGGGGCATGGGTTCAATCCCTGGTCGGGGAACTAGGATCCAGCATGCCACATGGTGCGGCCAAAAACAAACAAACAAAACTAGCTAGGGGTATGCTTTTTTTTTAACAGTAAAAAGAGGGCATTCAATAAATATTCATCAGGTGTCAGGTACTATCCTAGGCCCTTGGGGTACAGGCATGAATTATGAATTGAACAGGGAGTATCCCTGTCCTCATGGAGCTTTCACTCTAGTGGGAGACACAGACAGCAAAAGTAATTTTATAATGTAATGTCAGGTAGTGAGAAATGCCATGTAAAGAAAAGCAGCACGAGAGTACAGAGAGTGACAACCTAGTGGGTCAGTGGGGGACGCTCATGTGAAGGTTAGGTGCTCAAGAAAGACTTCTCAGATAAACTGACAGGTGAGCGGAGACCTACCTCCATGGAGAGAGAGTAAGCCGTGTGAAGAGCAGCCGGGCAGAGGGAACAGTGAAGACGCTGAGGTGAGTTCCAGGAGTTGGTGAGTCCCCGGAATATCTGTAGGCAGTGTTGATGGATTGCTGTAAAGAACGAGGAGGGTGTTAGAAAATGAGGTTAGAGAAGTAGCCAAGACCAGGTCATGGACGCTATGTTTGGCCATGTTAGGGACACTATGATATCTGTTAAGTATTAAGTACCCATGAAATAATTTTATCTGGGTAAAAAGAAACGTACATGTATTTTTTTCCTTATTATCAACTTTTAAAATGTATTTGATACCTACATAAGAATATATGTATTCTGCAGGGAAGTTGTCTGGACAACTCTGGTCTCCTGCTTCACATCCTTGAGGACATTTTATTCCTATAGCCATTCCCGCCACGACCATCTACTTTAGCTGAGTGGTGATCTCTCACCTGGGGGCTGAGGCTTCCCTAAAACCACTACATGGGAGGCTGGGGTGAACTGAGCCAGCACTCATTCCTGCCCCACCTGGAAGTGGGAAGTTAATGCTCCATGGGGCAATCCTTGACCAAAGGAGACGGGAGCTAGTGATGAATGCATCACTTTGGGATTCTGAGGTAGATTCTTTTGGTCCCACAGAGGTCCTGGCAGATTCGTCCTGCCCCAGTTGTCCTCAATAACTCTGTTGGCTTTCTCTTCTTCCCTGTTTCCCTCTTCCAAAATCCCTATCCCGTTCTCTGGAATCACTTCTCATAACAAACCACCTGCATGCCATCACTTGTCTCAGGCTCTATCTTCCTGGGGGAACCTCAGCCAAGAAAGCAAGTTAAAAGGTTTGAATTGCAGTTACGTAAACTACAACACCCTTGGCTACACTACCCACCTCCCAAGAACTAGTGCATTCCAATAACTCACAAGTTCTTATGTGCTTCTCTCCATCTCATTCCTCAGCCTCTCACAACCCTCGTGCCCTCCCCAAGCCATAGTCACAAGCGTTGGTTTTGTCACTCTCTTACTGTAGTTTTGTTTTATAAGTTTAACATATGTTTATGTATTCCAAAGGAATATACTGTTTTACTTTTCTATGTCTTTGAGTTTTATAAAATAGTATTATAAGTACAGTTTTATATAACTAATTTTTTTAGTAGTTAACTAAGTTTTTTATTAGTTAACTAATTATGTTCCCAATATTCATCCCTGTTGTTGTTTGAAGTTGTAGTTTTAATCCTGCACAGTAGTCACTTATTCATTTCCTGTCAATAGGCATTTAGGTTTTTCCATTGTTTTGCTAGTTTGAGCATCATCACTGTGAACATTTTTGTACACATGTCCTAGTGCACATATGCAAGAGGTCCCCTCGGGTTACACTGTCCAATACAGTGGAGCCTGACACATATGGCTATTGAGCTTTTGAAATGTGGCTAGTCCAAATTCAGAGATGCTGTAAAGTGTAAAATATGTACGAGCTTTCAAATATTTAGTATGAAAAATAATGAAAATATCTTTTGAATAATTTAAAAATATTGATTGCATGTTGAATGTTACCTGTTTGAATATATTGGGTAATATGACATATATTATTAAAATTAATTACCTGTTTATTTTACTTTTTTAATATGGCCACCAGAAATTTTAAAATTACAGATTTGGCTTGCATCATGTTTTTACTGGACAGCACTAGTCTGCAGCAATACTGTTCAAAGTGTGTTTCCCTGACCAATAGCATCAGCATCATACAGAAATTCAGAATCTCTGGACCCAACCCAAACCATCTAAATGATTGCAGCAAAACAGAATTCAAAAAGAAAAAAAGGAAAAAGGAAAGAAAAGCAAAGGAAAGGAAAAAACACAGAATCCAGGAAAGAGGAAAGAAGTGTAGTGTACAGAGTACCAGATCAAAGCCGAACACAGGGACCTTGGAGAAAGGTTTCTAAAAAAACACACATGATTAGAAAGAAATAGAGGGAATACTTACTATAAACAGTACATAAAAAGGAATAATTAGCAACTTCAGGGAAAAGAAAAGCAGCAGCAGAAGTGAAGTGGAATCATATTCACTCTTGGGTCTTTAATGAACAGTATTTATACACAATTATAAGAAGAGCTGTTGGTGGGGTAGGATGGGGGAGACTGTATCCATTTGTTACAAAGTGGAGCATCAAAGAGATCTTCCATAATTGAGGGAACATGAAATAAGAGGTTAACGCATTACCTACAGATATAATGGGACATTTTGAAAAAGGAACTAAATCTCGAAAAAAAGTATATATCTCCAATATGGGAGGAGGGGAGCTAGAGGTCTGGCAAAAAAGGAGATAAATTTCATTTGTCTGGCAAAAGATAATCAATGGCTAAAATGATGGATGGAGAACTAGCTGGAAGAATATTATTTTCCAAAAGAAAAAGCTAAAGAGATAAAAGCACTGACTTCTGAGAGTAGGAAAAGGGGAGGAAAATCATTGCTTGTAATTAATTTTAAAGACCACTTTATAAAAATTAAAAAAAACTTACTAGATATAATACTTAGCTATAGCCATATACTATATAGTATCTATAGTTATATACTATAGATATATACCACTTAGATGTAGTTCACAGTAGTCAGTTACTATATTACCTTCTTTTTGTTGACATATATTTGTAGTTTTCTCAGGTTTCTTCAAGTTTAATTTTTTATGACAAGCATATGTTTATTTTTTTAAATGTATGTATCAATATACCATCCCCTATCTTTACAGTTTGACAGTATTTTTGATACTATTTATCCTAGCTATTGATTTTTAATAAGGCAAAAAATCCTTCACATCTAATACTGTTTTCTTATGTAACAAGACTCTAGAAAAGATTTAAGGTGTAGCTTAAACAATACTACAAAATTTATGTCAAAAGAGCATTTTAAGGTATATAAATGCAAGCACACAATAAACAAAATGTTCTAGGAAAAGAATGGAACTGTGCTTGAAGGATGTGATAGGAAAAGCAATGTTTAACTAATAAACTGATTACATAATATATTCCCTGAAAGAGAGGAATTATTTTAAAGATTAGGAACACCTCACAGCTTCTCCCATTTTTGCAGTGAGTATTTCTAGTGTTTTAATTCTCCCTTAATTTTTTGCAATCATTGATGAATGTCAGCTGTACTCAGATACACAGCTCAAGGCCCTCATATATCAATGAGATTTGCAAAACTCTGCCAACAAAATTCTTGTTGTGAGATTTATGGCACTGGATAATTGTTTTCTTTTGGGTTAGCATGCTATTTATGCAGATTATTTTAGTTTGATCTTATTCAAAACTGGAAAATGTGGTAAACCAGACCAGGAATGCAAACAGACTATTTTTGAGGTCTTTATACCAGAAAATTAGCTTAACTTTTGTTCAAATCTAGATGTAAGTTTTGGTTGTACTATAGTTTATGTGCCTAAATTATTGAAAATAAGTGTAGTAAGCTCACACTGTGGCCCAACTGTAAAGAGCTGATTCACAGAGCACACTCCATGCCTGTGCTTGCAGCTTTCAAGTCTGGGCCACTCCTGCTATGAGTCCTGAAAACACCTGGAGCAATGACATTCAAATAAATGGAGAAAGTGATCAATGATTACAACCCGTGAGATTATTTGTCAATAATTCACGTATGATTATAATCTCAAAAAAACACAGCAGTGATTGTATCAAGTTGTGGATTTAATTTAAAGTATAAAATAAAAAGTACTTCTTTGAATTACTAAGCATAGCAACTACAAGCCAACATAGAAACCTTCAGATTTGGGATCACCTCATCTTTTCAGACAGCTTTTTATTTTACTCTTGTTTTTGTCTGAAAATTGACAAGAATATACATTCTACGTGCATCCTGATTTCAGTGCTGAGTCTATTCATGAGGCACCTCAAGTCGAGAGCAATATATCTCTGGCCAGTTTTTTATCAAAATGAAAAATTCCAGTGACTGTTTTTGTGGAATAAGACCCTTTGGTAGTGCTATAGAGCTTTAGAGATAGAAGATAGCTGTCGTATAATTTACACAAACTCTATCTCATCATTTTTCGGAAGACTAATCTAAACCAGAAATTAAGGAAGTTGCTACCATCAGAGAACCAATGGTCTGAAACTTCAAACATGCTTTTCCTAACTGATAAAGTATGTGTACTTATCCTTTAAGAGCTTTAGGTAAATTCTGAGTCTGGAGGCAGACACATCTATCAACTGAAGAGAAAAAAAAAAATCCCCAGTTGTTCAATTCAAGGAATTGAGGGATTACTGAACCATCAATAAACTGACTTGCTGGGATTATAGATGAACCGTTTACTGACTATCCCGCTCTTTTCAGCCATGTAGATAGCTCCCGACAGATCTGGTTTATAAAGCAATAGACTCCTTATTCTGGGGAAAACAGCTGCAAGAGCTCTTCAAGAGATGGGTGGTATTCTGCTTTGTTTAAAATATTCAAACTTTATATGAAGGAAAAGACAATGTTTTATTGTTTAACAATACATTATGGAACAATTGCTGTTTCAGGGCATTCTCTATAATAGGAGTCTGTAGATTTTCTACAGGGTTTTTTATTCATTAATTGAAAGCAGGACATTGGCCATGGTGATTTACATCTCTGAATTCCTTTTGAAATTGACTTGTACAGTCTTTTTAACCCTTTAACTCAGTTAACCAGGGAGTTAGAGACACCCTGTTGTTTTACTTCTGAATGTCTTAAAATTATGTGTAGGGCTTAAATTATTTCAATTTTAGAACATGGAACATGAACAAACTTTAAATCTCAATGTTCCTTTGGCTATCAGAAGTTTAATGAATAAAAAAATTCACATAAAATTAACTTATTCACTTTAAACATGTCTCCTTTGAGTTTAAAAATATATTTAATGCTTCAGACTAATGCGACATAATGATGCATACGCTATTACTGATATGTAAAATTTGCCTTTTATACTCTTTTTAAAGGAAAATTGAGATTCATATCTCATAATTATGTTATAAATTAAAATCATTTTATATGTATGGCTATTTTCTGAGAGTTAGCAAATAAACTAACTGACAAGCAAAGAGAAAAATTATACCGAGCCAACTATCTTTGTTAAGTATGGTGGCCATAATCAAAGGAAAGTGAATAAGCTTGAGAAACTGATCATATTCCATTTAAACTGTGATGTTTTCTCAAAGGAAAAACATAAAACTCTCCCAACAGATCATTTAGTTATGGAAATTAACTCTCTCTTGCTCTCTGTACTCTCTCTCACTCTCCCTCCCGCCCCCACTCCCTTTGGTTTGTTTGTTCACCAAATTGCTTATAAGCCCAATTAGGTCTTTCTTCTTCTCCTTTCTCCTGGCAGAGACAGACTCTTCTCTCAGGTTAATTTTTCCACAAGGACAACCTCCACATCTTCAGGCATGTAACTGACTCTACGCCTGCTCTAAAGCCTATTGCAAGATGTTTGTTTACTGTGCTCTACAGCCTCCCCTCTTCATCCTCTGTGACTAATTGAAGCCATCAGGTCCTGTTTCCTGAGGCTCCTGGTATGCTCTGAACTTGGCTTATTCCCTCCAAAGTTTGGCCTTGTTTTTCCCTTTCTTGTATCCCAAGGTGTAATAAAACACCTTCAACTACTTTTCTTTCTCTATAAGGCTCTATTTGCTGCCAGAACTTTAGGTATTATAAAAAGCAGTATGTAGCAATAAGCCAGGAAACTAAAATATCTTAGAGGCCCATGTCTTTTATAAAATGTAATTTTTCCAGAATAAACACATCAGATTGATTTGTGTCAACAGTAATATCATAGCATGCTAAGAATAGTTTGATACTTACAAGCTCATTTTAACTATTTAAAGGCCATCACAAAATTGAAATTATAGCCCTACCTCCTATTAAATGAGTAAAATAAGTTATATAAATTATTTAAATTAATGTATGTTTTATTTCTGATTATTAAAAAATATTTTTATTGAAACTTGTAAAATCAAAGCTGTTGAAGATGGAGAGCTTCACTACGTGAAGATAACAGGAATAAAGATAATTTTATGAACCAAGCCAAGCACCACTCTGTGCACAGAGTAAACAATAATTACCAGAGACAAAGGCTCTGACCCTCAAGTAGATTATAGTCTAGTCACTCTAGAAGACAGTTAGACATGAAAACCTACAACTGTAGATAGACAAAGGCAGTGAGGGATGAAAAAAAAGAGCTGAGGGAAAATGCCCTTTTAAGATGGAGCATTCAATACCAGAAAGAGCACAGGAGAGGCTGACAGAACTTACAGCCTCACTGGTCACCTAAACAAAAATCCTATGAGAGACCCTTGGAAAAAGGAGGTTAAGTCCCTGCGTTGGGAGAAAACAGCAGCCTACAGTAGGAGAGGGCTAGGGAAAGACAATATGGAATATGAGGACAGGTAGAAAGTTCCCCTTGTGCCTTATTCTAACCCCTTCCCTCCATATTGTCCTGGTTGAGGACAACCCAGAAGTTCCTAGTAGAATGGTCTGAGCAGGGTAGCCCTCTTTCCATGGTAACCACAAATGTTGTCTGGGGTTTGTCAGTCCAGAACTCAGGGTACTCATAGCCCCACAAACAGCTCCCCACATGTACAAAGCTTCCAAAAGCCTCCAGGAGGAGCAGCCACTCAGGACTAGGCTTTTGTTCCTTGTATTAGGTAAACATTACAAATCGTGAAAGATGATATTTGTAATGTAGTGGGGTTCTCCACCGTGACTGCACATTAGAATCCCCAGGGGTGGTGAGACTTAAAAAAACTACCAGTCATCCAATCAAAAAATGGGTGGAAGATCTAAATAGACATTTCTCCAAAGAAGACATACAGATGGCCAAAAAGCACATGAAAAGATGCTCAACATCACTAATTATTAGATAAATGCTAATCAAAACTATAGTGAGATATCAACTCACACCGGTCAGAATGGCAATCATCAAAAAATATACAAACATGTGTTTGTTGGAAATCTGTATATATTCTTTGGAGAAATGTCTATTTAGGTCTTCCACCCATTTTTGGATTGGGTTGTCTGTTTTTTTGATATTGAGCTACATGAGCTGCTTGTATATTTTGGAGATTAATCGTTTGTCAGTTGCTTCATTTGCAAATATTTTCTCCCATTCTGAGGGTTGTCTTTTTGTCTTGTTTATGGTTTCCTTTGCTGTGCAAAAGCTTTTAAGTTTCATTAGGTCCCATTTGTTTATCTTTATTTCCATACAGATTGCCAACAAACACATGAAAGGATGCTCAACATCACTAATTATTAGAAAAATGCAAATCAAAACCACAATGAGGTATCACCTCGCAACGGTCAAAATGGCCATCATCAAAAAATCTACAAACAATAAATGCTGGAGAGGGTGTGGAGAAAAGGGAACCCTCTTGCACTCTTGGTGGGAATGTAAATTTATACAGCCACTATGGAGAACAGTATGGAGGTTCCTTAAAAAACAAAACATAGAACTACCATATGACCCAGCAATCCCACTACTGGGCATATACCCTGAGAAAACCATAATTCAAAAAGAGTCATGTACCACAATGTTCATTGCAGCCCTATTTACAATAGCCAGAACATGGAAACAACCTAAGTGTCCATCGACAGATGAATGGATAAAGAAGTTGTGGCACATATATACAATGGAATATTACTCAGCCATAAAAAGAAACAAAATTGAGTTATTTGCAGTGAGATGGATGGACCTAGAGTCTGTCATACAGAGTGAAGTAAGTGAGGAAGAGAAAAACAAATACTGTATGCTAACACATATATGGAATCAAACAAAAATGTTTATAGGGCTTCCCTGGTGGTGTAGTGGTTGGGAGTCCACCTGCTGATACAGGGGACGCAGGTTCGTGCCCTGGTCCGGGAGGATCCCACATGCCGCGGAGCGGCTGGGCCCGTGAGCCATGGCTGCTGAGCCTGTGCGTCCGGAGCCTGTGCTCTGCAGCAGGAGAGGCCACAGCAGTGAGAGGCCCATGTACCACAAAAAAAAAAAAAATGTTTATGAAGAACCTAGCGTATGGACAGGAATAAAGACGCAGATGTAGAGAATGGACTTGAGGACACAGGGAGGGGGAAGTGTAAGCTGGGATGAAGTTAGAGAGTAGCAGTGACATATCTTCACTACTAAATGTAAAACAGATAGTGGGAAGCAGCCGCATAGAACAGGGAGATCAGCTCTGTGCTTTGTGACCACCTAGAGGGGTGGGATAGGGAGAATCTGAGGGAGGCACAGGGGGGAGGGGATATGGGGATATATGTATACATATAGCTGATTCACTTTGTTATACAGTGGAAACTAACACAACATTGTAAAGCAATTATACTCCAATAAAGATGTTAAAAAATTATACAAACAATAAAGCTTGGAAAGTATGTGGAGAAAAGGGAACCCTCCTACACTGTTGGTGGGACTGTAAACTGGTACAGCCACTATGGAGAACAGTATGGAGGTTCCTTAAAAAACTAAAAATAGAGCTACCATATGATCCAGCAATCCCACTCCTGGGCATATATCCAGAGAAAATCATAATTCGAAAACATACATGCACTCCAATGTTCATTGCAGCACTATTTACAACAGCTGGGTCATGGAAGCAACCTAAATGTCCATCAACAGAGGAATGGATAAAGAAGATGTGGTACTTATATACAATGGACTATTGCTCAGCCATAGAAAAGAATGAGATAATGCCATTTGCAGCAACATGGATGGACCTAGAGATTGTCATACTGAGTGAAGTAAGTCAGACAGAGAAAGATAAATATCATATGATATCACTTATATGTGGAATCTAAAAAAAGAGCACAAAAGAAAAAGAGTTACAAATGTCAAAAACAAACTTATGGTTACTGGGGAGTAAGGAGGGGAGGGATAAATTGGAAGAATATGATTGACATATACACACTACTATATATAAAATAGATAACTAATCAGGACCTACTGTAGAGCATAGGGAACTCTACTCAATACTCTGTAATGGCCCATATGGGAAAAGAATCTAAAAAAGAGTGTATATATGTATAGGTATAACTGATTCACTTTGCTGTACACCTGAAACTAACACAACATTGTAAATCAACTATACTGCAATAAAAATTAAAAAAAAAAAAAACAACCAATTCCCAGATCTCATCCTACACCAATTAAACTGGAGTCCCTTAAGGTGACACTACACCACTGGTACTTCCTAAATATTCCCTAGATGGTAATAATGTGCAGTGAGGGTAGAGAATCATGGGTCCTAAGGCATTCATGGAGAAAACTTAAAAGTTATCTGAGAAAGATCAGAAAAGGAACAAGTCCCCTGACAGGGAGGAAATAGCCAACTATAGTGGACTAAGTTGGAGAGCATTCTAGTTGTTCTGTTCTCTTTCCCACGTTGCCCTGAGTTTGGCCAATCCAGAAGCTGCCATCAGGGTAGCCTGAGAAAGGTGTTACCTTCTCCACTGTAGTCACAAACTTCAGCTGGTGTTAGCTGGCTGGCCATGGAACTCAGGGTACTCAAAGTCTCACACATACACACACAGGCACACGTGCACAAGAAAATACAAAACAAGATGGCAGACATAAGAGTAATCAGAGCTAATAAATGGGTAAGAGTCAAATATAAGTGGGTAAACACAATCAAAAGATAGAGCTTCTCATATCTGTTTAAAAAGAAGGTCCCATGGTATATTGTTTACAAGAAAAATAAAACAACAGGACATAGAAAGCATGAAATCAAAGAACGACAATGTACATAAAACATACAGGATAAAAATGCCAATGTAACAATTTTAACATAAGACTAAATAGAATTTAAAGTGAAAAACATCATAATGGACAAAAAGATATTTCAAACTGTTTAAAGTCACAACATATCAAAGAAATATAACAACTACTTAGTAAGGGCACTTACTCTTGAGTCAGACACTGTGCTAGGCCCTCACCTAGCAATAAAAAACTTGTTTATTACAAGAGTAAGGTGGTTTTTTTTTTCCCCCAGAGGAGACCTCCAAGGCAGTCAGACCCTTGAGAAAACACCCGAGAACTCAAATAACTCAGGAGTTCTCTTTAATCTGACGTGTTGTGCCTTGATGCATGTATCTTTTCCTATGGTGTTGGTATTTCTAACCTAATCTCTCCAAATATCCAGCAAAAAAAAAAAGATATTTTATTTAGACCTTTTTGCAAGTCACCATTCTTTCCTCCAGGTCTAGTGACTTCCACTTTAGCTCTTAAGACTTTCCAGTACATGAAAATTACATACCTCCAGGGCTCCTGAGACTGCACAGTGAGAAACAAAAGACATTCCACAGTGACTAGAGACCCTCGGAGGTCTGGCAGTGTTTGTTTCACATCCACCCTGAAAAGTTTCCCAGTCTGGGAGCTGCACATTGGTACCAGGACCCAGATGAAATTCATTATTTTTACCAAGGTGAGAATATTCTTGATAAAGAGATTAAAAAAAAAACAAAAATAAAACAAGCAAAAGAAAAACCCAACTGACCAAGTTTAAATTTGATTTCCTTTGGGGATTATTATGCAAAGCAAAATTTTATAGTAGACAAGTATTTCAAGGTTGCTGTAGTTGGCAAGAAGAGAATAGACATGGAACCAAATTCACGGGACATGCAGCTTAATGAGAGCTCTAACTGGTTATAAAATTTGAAGTCCAACTTGCAGTGGATAATCTTACATATTCTCAGCCAATTATAAAACAGACCTCAGCTTCCTGATCTGGAAAGGGGGTAAATGCTGAGTAGTAACTGATTTTTTTTTTTTTTAAAGTACATAGCTGAGTTTTACACAAAATAGGGTTGGTTTCAAAAATAATATTTCAGTTTAGACATCAGGTGTGTGTTTCTTAAGTTCCCTTGGCAGGCCCAAGTGGCATCATAAATGTAATGTACTGAAGCATGACCTTCTTCATGCAGGAAAGCAGGCCAGGATATGTCAACTCACCAAAACAGCATATTATTCTTGGAGGTATAAAATATTTGTTCTGAAGCTACAATCATATTAAAATCTCCTTCAGTTCGAATTTTCAGTGTTCCTAGTGGGACACGTGATGAAGCGCTATGGTCTTGGCACACTGAGTAACTGCCTCTGCAATCTCTTTGGCCTGAATGTCAGTATGACTTGGTCCTGTTTTGCTTCACCTTTGATAGGCATCTGGGGATGAGGTCATGACGCTACTTTCTCCTCTTGTGACTCACATACATGAGGCCTAGTTTCTAAAGAATAGATCTCTGATTGCATGTTTAAGTTATTCAGGAATCTGAGGATCTAAGGACATTTGGCAAATGCTTAGAGACAGAGTCATAAGAAATTGTTATTGTTCCATTTAAATACAACTCAAAAATATATTCAGGATAAATG
The DNA here is from genome assembly GCF_011762595.2 of Tursiops truncatus. Classification (NCBI taxonomy): domain Eukaryota; kingdom Metazoa; phylum Chordata; class Mammalia; order Artiodactyla; family Delphinidae; genus Tursiops; species Tursiops truncatus. The sequence goes on from NC_047045.1 coordinate 43,210,148, forward strand.
CCACACAATTAGTGATTCTGAAAGGTCAGAAAGATGGCATTTATATGAAAAAGGGAAAGAAAGCAAGACATTATGCAACACTAAAATGAAAGCTTAGTCTCTGAGATCAGATGTTTAAAGAAAAACATACATTAAAATCTGCAAAGGAAAAAGAAGTTCTCTTTTTGTGTGGTCTTCCCCGCATAACATCCAGATGGACCAACCTCATTCCATCCTGGTGGAAATCAACTTCATCAACTCTTCCACTAAAGCTAAACTGGTCATACTGCAGTGAATGATGGACTCTCTATACACCGAGTACACCTTCCTGTATGACTTACTGTGTAATGACTGAACTTGAGAAACTGAGGCAGAAGTATCAAGTGGCTCTAAGGAAGGCCAAGGTTCTGAGATGTGAAGGATTCTCAGGCACACACAAAAGAACTTATGTAGCTGACTGCTTACTACTAAGAGTAACTTAGGACAACTGTGGCAACTGTTGACCTTCATCTTAAGTAAAAATGCCTAGAGTCCCTACTGCAAACATTTCTAAGCATAGGTACTGCATCAAGGGGATGCTGCAGGATTACAGAGGGGCTTGGTTTTGACTCTTATATGAGAGTTTCTCTCTCTTCCTTCAATTTCCTCTGATGCATCATGCAATTGCAAGATTTATTATCCCAGAAGTATGACTAGTTTCTCCTAAATTGTCAAGAAAACCCTAGAAGCAGAGAATTACAGATAAAGCACACATCTTGAAGATTACACCAATTCTCTTATATTAAGGAGAAAACACTGAACTCTAGAGGTTAAGTGAAAATACTAGCTGATGCCCAGGTTTCCTTGTCCTAATCTGGCACTAAGGCTACCACTAATGAAAATGATTCCCACCACTAGTCAGAAAAATGTAATAGTTATGCTTCTTCAAGTCCAAAACTTGGTATAAAAGGAGAAAATTTCCAGCAGCCCTAATACTTTGCACATTCTCCCCCAGTTGCCCCCAACTGTCATTCACAGGTCAATGGTCTCATTTTCTTAATCCATCTGTTTGGAGTATACTCTGATTATAGAAATAAAATATGTTCAAACTCTGAAGGCTGGTTTAAAAGAGTCCATAATTGTTGGTAAATCTGAAGTAATAAATGAAGGAATTTTGACACAATCCAGCTGCTAGCACCATGGTTGCATAAACTTGCTTGGTTTCTTATTACATCTTTCTAGCTCCAGGAAGAAAAATGCCATCATGTTTCTAGAGTTTATAGCTATTAAAAACAAGAAAATGTTTTATCTGAAGAGTAAAATGAGATTCATGGGTAAGAATTATTTAACTCTGAAGAATTACTTACACAAGAACTATTGAGTTTAGCTGAAAAGCACGCATCAATTGGAATTCACATAATAACATGAGTTATAACTGAACTTTCATAGTCCTCAATTTGTATAAATAAAAGTAACAGTGACGAAGGCTTTGAAAAAGTTAGGAAGGTTGGGCTTCCCTGGTGGCACAGTGGTTAAGAATCCACCTGCCAATGCAGGGGACATGGGTTCGAGCCCTGGTTCGGGAAGAGCCCACAAGCTGCAGAGCAACTAAGCCCGTGCACCACAACTACTGAGCCTGCACTCTAGAGCCCGCAAGCCACAACTACTGAGCCCACGTGCCACAACTACTGAAGCCCGCGCGCCTAAAGCCCATGCGCCACAACAAGAGAAGCCACCACAATGAGAAGCTCGTGCACTGCAATGAAGAGTAGTCCCCGCTCGCCACAACTAAAGAAAGCCTGGGCGCAACACCGAAGACCCAAAGCAGCCAAAAAAAAAAAAAAAAGTTAGGAAGATTGCTATAAAGGACTCAGGTCTAGAAAATGGGTTGCCCACCTTTGGGCCAGCTGTAATGAATGGAGCTACTGCCATCATCATGTCCACTGTACTTCTGGGGCTGACCCACTCCAGCAATCAATTGTATGGCCACAGAGACCTCGGATATGGTATACCATTTGCTAATGTCATCTTATAGTTTACATATGGCCATCTTGGATAGGTTGGGATACAAGAACAAAAAAATGTAAGAATGGGTGGGTAAAAGGTTAATTGCAGTTGCAATAAGTAAAACTAATTAAAACAACCACATAATAATAACTAGGGTCACCATACATCCTGGTTTTCCTGGGATGATCCTATTTTAAGCTCCGTATTCTGTCTGGTTTGGCATTTGTCCAATACAAAACTTCTGGGCTTGGTTATAAATTATGTTGTTGTTCTAATAATAGTTGAAAATATTTTAGTGCTTATTACATGCCACCAAGTATAAAGATATATATCATCTCATTTAATCCTCTTAACAACACTCTGCAGCATAAATTATTATTATACCCATTTTATAGATGAAGAAAGTGAGAATAGAATTTGTGTGACTCGAAATGTCATGCAATGGACCCAGGATTGCTGACTCTGGTTCTTACATTGTAGCCTCTTAACCACCTCACGGCAAATTCACATTTCCTAGGCCTTGTAGAGTTATGTATTTAACGTGTAAATGATGGTAAGTTTCCATAACCAAACCACAAATTTAGTAAGTTGCCTGTTTTTAACCTAAGTGCCAAATAGGATTGTGTTGCTGCTTATAAGGCCATGAAGGGGTTGTAAAAAGCAGACAGTTCCTTTAGCAAGTCTGAAATATGAAACCCAAAGCCTACCCCTTGGAACCTTAAGAGATAAATTAAGCAGAAATTATGAAAATGCATTTCACAGAGTAAAGACCTATATATGGATCTTCTTGCTGTCAAGGATCTTCTTGACACAGACTGAAATTCAACCATGTTCAGGTAATACCTTTAGAGATGATAGATTAAGACTGATTTATTGGAGTAAGGTGGGTGTTGGCGTGGCAGTGAAGAGGGTGGGCATGTGATACTTGTTCAGGGTGATATTAGAGAGGAGACTCCTCAGAGTACGCTGGAACCCCATGGCCTAAGGATGAGTTTGAACCAGTTGGGTAATTTTTGCCTTTTTTATGACAGATGGGCAAAATCTCCAAACCACATAAATCTTTTGAAATAGCATTTGCTGCAAATTAAAGAATTTTTTTTTTTTTTTTTATTAACAGCACATCCTAAAGTCTGGCAATATTTTCCCTTCAGGCAGAAATCCCCATTAACCAGCACTGTATTTCCTGAGGTCTACAATTTCCATTCATAAAGAATATCTTAAAATATCTTCTAATTCATTAAGAATTATACTGAAAGCAATGCTATTGGCCCTATTTATCTGAAATATTAATATCTGAAGACACATGTAGAGTAACTGTGTGTTATTACGAATATTTGAGTGATTTGAACCTTGCATTCTCCAATCTATTGATTAAGGAGTATTCACTGCACATGTGGACAAGATTTCAGTACCACAAGATGTTTCTGTGTTTTGCTTTTGCTGTTTTCTTTTGTTTTTTAAAGTAGCATATGCATATACAGATGAACAACTTTTGGTAGCTTTGCAACATCTTGCTTTGCAAAGCTTCAATATCAAGGAAAAAATTACATTTTATTTGCACAACGGATTGAAGTATGCCTTCCATTATTGAGTATAGGTTGTTCATATCTGTATGACAATCGAGTCACAAAATTACAGCAGGCAAAATGTGCTAAGGATCCTATTTCTAGTAGGTCAATGATGGCACACAGAGTATTCAATATGAGTGGCTGAAATTCATTGTTTGTTGAAACCACTTAATGTTCCTTTTGGCAGGGGGCATTGGAAAGTACTCACTGCCCTACTGCCATGTTGGTGCACTCTCCAGAGAGGTCGGTAAACTTGCCAGAGAGATATGAGCTCAATACATGGTTATATAACCATTTTAAAACTCTACTGAAAAACATTTGAATTAAAAGATAAACTCTGACGAGCTCCAGTTAAGTTTTTATAAATGTAATCTTTCTGATAAAAGTACAGCTTTTCATGACTTCTTTTAGTAATCTATAATTTGAGTTTAAAATATATGTGGGCTATATATATAAATAACATTTTACACTTTATAAACTTTGTATCTAAATTTTATTTGAAAAGATTTGTCATTTTTATCTCCCAAAATACACACACATACCGCGACCACATGTACACACACATTCACAGTGTGTATTCCTCACTTTGCACAGTATGGGACTGTAAAAATGACCATATAAGCTGAAACTGTGTAAAGTGATCTTAATAACAATTAAAAAGGAAAGTTACAATTCTTTGGTGACCTTTAAAAATTTTGTCAGAACATTAAAAATTCTGTTAATGTTAGTTTAAAATGTATTAAAACATTTTTGATGTAAAATTATTATTTACTTAAACTATAATTTTAACCACTAGAAATATTGAGAATTAGAGTGTTTTATGTAAAAAAAAAAAAACTTATCAAGTGGTTGTTTGAACAGTGCTTGCCTTCTTCTTGCCATATAACAGGATACAGAGCTACTTTTTTTTCTAAGCCTTGGAGAACCATCATACCTCTCTCCAACTTTGAATATGCTTCTGACATTTTATCCTTTGTGCTTTCAGTATTGTGAAATAACTCCAGGAGTTCCTTTCATGTGAAGTGTTTTGCCTGTATTGTTCCTCGGGACAGTCGTCATCCTTTTTTCACAACCACTCTCTTCATTTATGTCAAGTTCCCCTTTATTAAGTTCTCCTGGCTGCCCATCTAGACTCTCTCCAATCGGGGCCCCATCAACATGCCCAGGTTCGCTGTTTCTTTATACCTCCATTTTTTCCCAATTCATATTTCACTTCCAGCATTATCATTCATCATTTGTTTGCTACACTTCAATCTTTGTTGGCCAATTTCCTCTTCTGGATATCCACTTTTGTAAAATGTCACGTGGGTTTTATCATTGGGAGTCAAGGAGGTAACTGAACTATACCCTTTGCTGTCTGTGGGTGAACCAAATAATAGATGTGCAGTGACCAATCACTGATAGACTTTGAAAGAAGTGATGTGGTCAGTCAGTCCCTGATCATAAAGGCGTCTGTTATTTATGTAGTGATTTGTGCACTGAGAGCTAGCCTCCAAGTTTGTACCTAATACAATTACTCACAGCTAATACAGTGATCATTGAAATTTGAAGTGTTGTTGGTAGACTGGTGTTATTTACTAAATCTTGGCAACTGGTATTTGTGCCCATGAGAACTGTGCAAAGGAATGCCTGTAAATTCCTCCCTTTTCCATCATTATACCTTGAGTTATGCTCTGATGTCAAACATCTAAATATAATAAATGTTGAAGCAAATGAATCTTGACTAGGGTGGATATAAATGACTCTTCCTTGGGACATACATAAAGCACTCAGCGTTGAACCAATGTGGTTGCTGGAAAGGCCAATTAGAAATGTACTCTGCTGACATGTTATCTGAAGGCTCTGGAACAATTAAAAATCCAACCATACATAACAGAGGCACAGCCATAAAAAGCAGGCAGAGTGGCATGGTGAATGGCCTCGGCTATTCAAAATCCATCCTTGGGCCGTTTACAGGCTCACAAATCTTGATTAGGGAAGGAAAACTCTTTAGTGGAATTGTGTGAAATGACAATTAATGTGAAAGTAATGTATAAAATAGATTGCAGTGTTGTGGGAAGGTGTGTGCTAAAAGGCCACATTATTCATTATTTTAATAGGGTCCAGAATTACTCCTGGGAAAGAGTTATTGAGGCAATGACAGTGGTGAGAGAGAAAGACTATTACAGAGGTACAGGAGCACGGACTTGTCACTAGGAGATAAATATGGAGAAAGGAGTCGTTTGGAGACAACTACAGTTTCAAGCTCAAGAGATCTGCAGAAACCTGAAGAGCTGATCTTCACAAGATACCAGTAATGTTTAATGCAGCTCATTTGAAGAAGATAAAAAGAAAACTGCTAGGGTCTCTCAGTCAGTCCCACATGTTGTCTTTCATGGTCATTCACCTATATTGCTGAGTCCCTTAATTTATAGCCTATTATAAAAAAATAAAAAGCAGGTGACAAGATTTTCTCCTTTAAACTTTTTTCAACTAGCATATTTTGTACAACATAAGCTTTTCCCTTTCTCATAAATGTGGAGATAATTATATATATATATATATATAAAATGCATATATATAAATATATATATGATGTAATAAAGAACAGAAAAAATAGATTTTGTTTTATCACTGGGTTTTCTGCATGAATATTTAAAATATTTAGGTGTACTTAAATTCTTTTGTTATCTTCATTTTGGTGAGAAAATTCTTAGTAATAGGGGCAACAAATCAAAGATTTCCAATCTTCCCACATCACAGTTTGGAAAATCAGGGGCGTATTGTGCACATTTTTAGTTTTTCTTAGTCTATTTGTCCTCAGTGATCATATGTTCCTCATATTCTGAGCCTCGCAAATGCCACAGTACCTCTTGCATTTGTCTCACAACGTGTTTGCCAACTTTTGTCTGTGAGGGAAAGCTTTTATAAATGCCAAGTGGTTCTGGCATAACTGTTCAAATGCACAGAACGTATGATATAAGCTGAGCCGGGGGGAAAAAAGGATTTAAAAAGGAGAGTGAATAATTGGTAATATTAGAACAATATTGCCAATAGAGGATTATTAATGCTCTTGTTACTGCAATCCGGTTTGCCTGACAGCCATAGTATATTCTTTTATAAATCAGGCATAAAAACATTATGCATGGTTATCTTTCTTACCCAGAGGTTCTAGTTTAATGCAACCTATAATAGATTCCACTGTGGCTTGTAGGGGTCTCTTATGTGATTTGCTACAGTAGACAAGGCTTTTCTGCCAATACAAACAATGAAATGGTATCAGCATGCTAACGGACAGAACTGAGGTCCAGTTTTGATTCTGCCTTTCACACAGCCCTATGATCTTGAAAAAGTAAGAGAACCACACTAAGCCTCAGATCCTTCGTGTATAATGCGGGATAAGAGAAATTCTTAAGTCAGAGGTTTTGTCATTAAAGTCAAGGAAAGAATAAAGTCTTACCGTATAAACTTATAAATCATACAAACATAAAGCTTTACTGTTATTATCTATAAAACACTACTCTTTATAATGGAAAATACGTAATGTATTAAGAGCCTTCACGTTTCTCAAACTCTTTCGTATACCTTTTGCTAGTAGTGGTAAAATAAGCAGTAGGATCAACAGAGAGAAAACAATAGAGTATTAAAAAAATTTTGGCTAAGAGTTAATGAACTATCTCACATTAAGTCCTTGAGCAGTGCTGGACAAAATAAAGACTGTGGAGGAGTATGTTGCTGGCTGGGCTTCAAGACTCATGCTTTAATTTCTGAATGAAATATTAAAATACTGCTGCCAATTCCTATTCTAACATACCAAAGATCAAGTGTTAGTGGTTCCAGGGCAGAGCACAATTCTGCATTGACATTCCTAAAGCAGGCAAAAAAAGGTTTTTTTTGTTTTTTCTTTTTTTGCGGTACTCGGTCCTCTCACTGTTGTGGCCTCTCCCGTTACAGAGCAAAGGCTCCGGATGCGCAGGCTCAGCGGCCATGGCTCACGGGCCTAGCCGCTCCGCGGCATGTGGGATCTTACCGGACCGGGGCACGAACCCGTGTCCCCTGCATCAACAGGCGGACTCTCAACCACTGCGCCACCAGGGAAGCCCATAAAAGTTTTTTTTATATATTGTTTTTCAGCATTCTCAAATATAGCAAATTTTATATTGAAGGAAAAAAAATGTGGCCAGTAAACTTTTTGTCCTCCTAGAAATTTCTGAGGAAGTAGAGGAAAGAGGAGGACTCACCTTATTGCTTTTTTAATGCATGCTATACCACAGTAATAAAAAGTATGATACTGGTACGGGGACACATAAAAGTAGGGAAAAGCAAGAATGCCCAGAAGCAGATTTATATTTAGTTAGGGTAGTGTTGTGTGATAGCTGTGACAACAGGGAGCAGTAGGAGAATACATATTTTTTTACTATAGATAATGTATGACTGCATTTGTAATACTGACTCTCTATATAGGAAAAACTAAAATTCAACCCCTCTTTCAAATAACATAGAAGAATAAAACCCAGATTAATTTAAAAAAATATCTAGGGCTTCCCTGGTGGCACAGTGGTTGAGAGTCCGCCTGCCGATGCAGGGGACACGGGTTCGTGCCCCGGTCCGGGAAGATCCCACGTGCCGCGGAGCGGCTGGGCCCATGAGCCATGGCCGCTGAGCCTGTGCGTCCGGAGCCTGTGCTCCGCAACGGGAGAGGCCACAACAGTGAGAGGCCCGCGTACCAAAAAAAAAAAAAAAAAAAAAAAAAAAAAAAAAATGGAAAGGTAAAACTATAAGGTAAATAGTAAGAGTATATAAGAGACTATATTGGTGATCTTGGGGTGGAAATTTCTTCAATAAAATGCAAGAGCACAAAACAAAATGCAAAAAAAATAAAAAAATAGTACGACTTAACTATATCAAAATTAAAGGTTTCTATTCAATGAAGAATACCACAGACAAAATTGCTAAAGGGGAACCCATTGGAGGAAGTTGTTAGTGATGCCTAAATCAGAGATGTGAATAATGTATCTAACATTAACAAGCACTTCTCATTAATTAGCAAGAAAATCATGGGAAGCACAACAGGAAAATGGTCCAAGGACGTGTATAGGCAAATCACAAGAGGAGATCCTAAGTGGCTTTGATGTAAGAATAACATGATCAACTGATAGTGTAATCAGAGAAATGCCTATGGGGTTCTACTTTTCTCCATAAAAACTAGTACATTTTTAAATGCTCAATAATACTAAGTTTTAGAAAATGTATGGGAAATAAAAACCTTTATAAATTACTAGTGGGAGTGTCAACAAATGCAACCTTTCTGAAAACTAGCACAGCAACCTATCTCTCTGACCCAGCAATCCCACTTCTTAGTGTGTCCACAGGGACTCTCTCCCACAGGCCCAAGGGAGGACATGAATATGGCTGTTAATCAGGGCAATTTCAGGGGGCTGGCGGGGGGGTGGGAAGCTCATATGGTAGAAACAGAGAACAGTATACTATAAGGCAATCAAAAACACTGAAGTTGAGGTGCGTGTGTGTGTGTGTGTGTGTGTGTGTGTGTGTGTGTGTGTGTGTATGTGAGTGTGTTATAGCTCAGGATGAGTAGGTTCTAAATACATAACGTTAGGTGAAAAAATTGAGAAAGAAAACAAGAATACAACACAATATCACTTTTCTAAAATAAAATAACATACTGCAATCATATAGAATAGCCCCATACTGAAGTCAGATACTAAACACATTAGATTGGGTTCCTGTAGGTGGGAGAGGCTGAAGAGGAAAAATTAATAACCTCAGATAAAACAGACCAATGATGATAGTTTGCCATGAACTGAAGACTATAATTAGATACATTATATAGAAATGAGACTCATAAAACAAAAAGCAAAAAGCAAGATAAAATGTACCTCAATGAGTTGAAGGTATTGAATTTAAATTTTATGACATTTTAACTTCCCTTAACATTACCATGAACATATCCAAAAGAGAAAGATCATTAATATTTGCAAGTGTAAAAAGTAGCAAGAATAGCAAAATGAGAGGTAATAAGATATTAGTGTTTGATCTGACAATTAGATAACACAGATAAATATCTGAAGATAGTACATGATGACAGTCATGTCTGAAATGGCATGAAGGAATCCAGTACTTAGTGGTAGGAAAACACTTAGAGAAAATGTTAAAACACAAGCGGACATCACCTAGAATTCTACCTCTGCCTTGGCCTTGCACACATTCCCTAAGGTTGACAGATTAGAATTCCTGTCACATTAATACTTTTTAAATTGGTTAAACCTCAATATTTCATTCTATTGATGATACCTAATATAGATAGGTAAATTTTCTGACCTTCCAAATTAAATTCTGATTTTATATAATTCTTTATTGTCTCTAGTCCAGGAATTATTAACCTTTTTCTGTGTGTGTGTGTGTGTGTGGAATGGACCCCTTTTGTAGTATGTGAAGCCTTTGATGGACTCTGCAGAATAATTTTCCTCAAAACCCAATATTCATTTCTTAAATATTATTAAAAGGCTTTGCTATCATTTGTGATTCTCAGCAGGAAGACAGTGGTAGGTACTAGCTATTTCTAGACAAATACAGGTTTGGTAAAGGCTTTTGCACAGCAGCAGCTCCTTCTGCCGAAGAGTAGCAAGGACTACCCTTGTTGCCTAGCAACACCACCTTATCACTGACAACTGGATACTCCACTGAATTGGAAAAGTTAGTAGTTGAAAACAGGAAGTACAGTAGTTATCTGTCTAGAATGAGGTTTGCCTGCTTTTCTATAACTTTTGAAAACACTGACCTTGAGTATTTTTTCTTGTTTATAACTGCATTAACATAGTAGAAGTAGGATATCAGTAAACTGTCATTCCAATCTTATCTATTTATAGGCAGGAACGATTTCAGGCAGCCTGAGGCAACTGCTTGGAGTACTTGAGTCTATACAGGTTCAGGCAATGAGTCAAGAATAATCCTTTGAAGAGTGTTTCAAGGAGTCAAGTTTCGAATTTTCTCTTCCATCATAAAATTTAATTATATTCTGAAGCAATCTAGTCACCTATAACTGAGGTATACTTCCTTTTCTTTGTTTTTCTTTTATTACCCATGTGGTTTTGCACCCTGCTGTTTCTCAGTCTCTCACTTAGTTGGTCATCTTTAAGCCATCCATAATGTTAGAGGAAAAAAATGGAGAGAAATGAGTAATTATACTCTCTTGGCACTCTTTTTCATTTTTCTGCTTATTTTTTCACAATTAGCAAGCAAAGAGACAGAGATCAATGTGTGCATGATCTCTGCACATGTGTACATTGTAAAAGGACATATGCGCACTCCCTCTTGTAAGAGCACTGGAATCACAACTAACTGCTGAACAATCATCAACAGGGAGACACTGGAACTCACCAAAAAGGATACCCCACATCCAAAGACAAAGGAGAAGCCTCAATGAGATGGTAGGAGGAGGACAATCACAATAAAATCAAATCCCACAAACGCTGGGTGGGTGACTCACAAACTGGAGAACAATTACACCACATAACTCCACCCACTGGACTGAAGGTTCTGAGCCCCACGTCAAGCTTCCCAACCTGGGGGTCCAGCAATGGGAGAAGGAAATCCAGAGAATCAGACTTTGAAGGCTAGTGGGATTTGATTGCAGGACTTTGGCAGGACTGGGGGAAACACAGACTCCACTCTTGGAGGGCACACACAAAGTAGTGTATGCATCAGGACCCAGGGGAAAGGAGCAGTGACCCCATAGAAGACTGAACCAGACCTACCTACTCGTGTTGGAGGGTCTCCTGCAGAGACAGGGGCAGCTGTGGCTCACCACGGGGACAAGGACACTGGCAGCAGAAGTTCTGGGAAGTACTCCTTGGCGTGAGCCCTCCCAGAGTCCGCCATTAGCCCCACCAAAGAGCCTGTAGGCTCCAGTGCTGGGTCACCTCAGGCCAAACAATCAACAGGGAGGGAACTCAGCCCCTCCAATCAGCAGACAAGCAGATTAAAGTTTTACTGAGCTCTGCCCACCAGAGCAACACCCAGCTCTACCGACCACCAGTCCCTCCCATCAGGAAGCTTGCACAAGCTTCTTAGACAGCCTCATCCACCAGAGGGAAGACAGCAGAAGCAAGAACAACTACAATCCTTCAGCCTGTGGAATGAAAACCACATTCACAGAAAGACAGACAAAATGAAAAGGCAGAGGGCTATGTACCAGATGAAGGAACAAGATAAAACCCCAGAAAAACAACTAAATGAAGTGGAGATAGGCAACCTTCCAGAAAAAGATTTCAGAATAATGATAGCAAAGATGATCCAGGACCTCGGAAAAAGAATAGAGGCAAAAATCGAGAAGAGGCAAGAAATGTTTAACAAAGACCTAGAAGAATTAAAGAACAAACAGAGATGAACAATACAATAACTGAACTAAAAAATACACTAGAGGAATCAATAGCAGAATAACTGAGGTAGAAGAGTGGATAAGTGAACTGGAAGACAGAATGGTAGAATTCACTGCTGCAGAACAGAATAAAGAAAAAAGAATGAAAAGAAATGAAGACAGCCTAAGAGACCACTGGGACAACCAACATTAAATGCACCAACATTTGCATTACAGGGGTCCCAGAAGGAGAAGAGAGAGAGAAAGGACCCAAGAAAATATTTGAAGAGATTACAGTTGAAAAATTCCCTACCATGAGAAAGGAAATAGCCACCCAAGTCCAGGAAGTGCGGAGAGTCCCAGGCAGGATAAAACCAAGGAGAAACATGCCAAGACACAAGGTAATAAAACTGACAAAAATTAAAGACAAAGAAACACTATTAAAAGCAACAAGGGAAAAACAACAAATAACATACAAGGGAACTCCCATAAGGTTAACAGCTGATTTCTCAGCAGAAACTCTACAAGCCAGAAAGGGAGTGGCACTGTACATTTAAAGTGATGAAAGGGAAGAATCTACAACCAAGATTACTCTACCCAGCAAGGATCTCATTCAGGTTCTATGGAGAAAGCAAAAGCTTTACAGACAAGCAAAAGTTAAGAGAATTCAGCACCACCAAACTAGCTCTAAATGCTAAAGGAACTTCTCTAAGTGGGAAACACAAGAGAAGAAAACGACCTACAAAAACAAACCCAAAACAATTAAGCAAATTGTAATAGGAACATACATATCAATAATTACCTTATATGTGAATGGATTAAATGCTCCAACCAAAAGACACAGGCTCGCTGAATGGACACAAACACAAGACCCGTATATATGCTGTCTACAAGAGACCCACTTCAGACCTAGGGACACATACCAGCTGAAACTGAGTGGACGGAAAAAGTTATTCCATGCAAATGGAAATCAAAAGAAAGCTGAAGTAGTAATGCTCCTGTCATATAAAATGGACTTTAAAATAAAGACTATTAAAAGAGACAAGGAAGGACACTACATAATGATCAAGAGATCAACCCAAGAAGAAGATATAACAATTATAAATATATATGCACCCAAAATAGAAGCACCTCAATACATAAGCCAATTGCTAACAGCTATAAAAGAGGAAATCAACAGTAACACAGTAATAGTGGGGAACTTTAACAGCTCACTTACACCAATGGATAGATCAAACAGACAGAAAATTAATATGGAAAGAAAAGCTTTATATAACACAATAGGCCAGATAGATTTAATTGATATTTAAAGATATTCCATCCGAACACAGCAGATTACACTATCTTCTCAAGTGCACACGGAACATTCTCCAGGATAGATCACATACTGGGTCACAAATCAAGCCTCAGTAAATTTAAGAAAATTGAAATCATATCAAGCATCTTTTCTGACCATAACACTATAAGATTAGAAATTATTTAGAGCGAAAAAAACGTAAAAAATACAAACACATGGCGGCTAAACAATACGTTACTAAATAACCAAGAGATCACTGAAGAAATCAAAAGGAAATCAGGAAGACCTAGAGACAAATGACAATGAAAACACGATGATCCAAAACCTATGGAATGCAGCAAAAGCAGTTCTAAGAGGGAAGTTTATAGGTATACAAGCCTACCACAAGAAACAAGAAAAATCTCAAATAAACAGTCTAACCTTACACGTAAAGGAACTAGAGAAAGAAGAACAAACAAAACCCAAAGTTACCAGAAGGAAAGAAATCATAAAGATCAGAGCAGAAATAAATGAAATAGAAACAAAGAAATCAATAGCAAAGATCAATAAAACTAAAAGCTGGTTCTTTGAGAAGATAAACAAAATTGATAAACCATTAGCCAGACTCATCAAGAAAAAAAGGGAGAAGACTCAAATCAATAGAATTAGAAATGAAAAAGGAGAAGTTACAACAGACATCGCAGAAATACAAAGCATAATAAGAGACTACTATAAGCAACTCTATGCCAATAAAATGGACAACCTGGAAGAAGTGGACAAATTTTAGAAAGGTGAAACTTTCTGAGATTGAACCAGGAAGAAATAGAAAATATGAACAGACCAATCACAAGGAATGAAATTGAAATTGTGATTTAAAATTTTCCAACCAAAAAAAGTCCAGGACCAGATGGCTTCACAGGTGAATTCTATCAAACATTTAGAGAAGAACTAACACCTATCCTTCTCAAACTCTTCCAACAAATTGCAGAGGAAGGAACACTCCCAAACTCATTCTATGAGGCCACCATCACCCTGAAACCAAAACCAGACAAGATACTACAAAAAAAAAGAAATTACAGACCAATATCACTGATGAATATAGATGCAAAAATCCTCAACAAAATACTAGCAAACAGAATCCAACAGCACATTAAAAGGATCATATACCATGATCAAGTTGGATTACCCAGGGATACAAGGATTCTTAAAAATATGGAAATCAATCAATGTGATACACCATATTAACAAATTGAAGAATAAAAACCATATGATCATCTCAATAGATGCAGAAAAAGCTTTTGACAAATTTCAGCACCCATTTATGATAAAAACTCTCCAGAAAGTGGGCACAGAGGCAACCTACCTCAACATGATAAAGGCCATATGTGAGAAACCCACAGTCAACATCATTCTCAATGGTGAAAAACTGAAAGCATTTCCTCTAAGATCAGGAAGAAGACAAGGATGTCCACTCTCACCACTATTATTCAACATAGTTTTGGAAGTCCAGCCACGGCAATCAGAGAAGAAAAAGAAATAAAAGGAATACAAATTGAAAAAGAAGAAGTAAAACTGTCACTGTTTGCAGATGACATGATACTATACATAGAGAATCCTAAAGATGCCGCCAAAAAACTACTGGAGCTAATCAATGAATCTGGTAAACTTCAGGATACAAAATTAATGCACAGAAAACTCTTGCATTTCTATACACGAACAACGAAAGATCAGAAAGAGAAATTAAGGAAACAATCACATTTACCATTACAGTGAAAAGAATAAAGTACCTAGGAATAAACCTACCTAAGGAGGTAAAAGACGTGTACTCAGAAAACTGTAAGATACTGATGAAAGATACCAAAGATGACAGAAACAGTTGGAGAGATATACCATGTTCTTGGTTTGGAAGAATCAATATTGTGAAAATGAATATACTATCCAAAGCAATCTACAGATTCAATGCAATCCCTATCAAACTACCAATGGTATTTTTTATAGAACTAGAACAAAAAATCTTAAAATTTGTATGGAGACACAAAAGACCCCGAATAGACAAAGCAATCTTGAGGGAAAAAATGGAGCTGGAGGAAACGGACTCCTGACTTGAGACTATACTACAAAGCAATAATAATCAAGACAATATGGTACTGGCACAAAAACAGAAATATAGATCAATGGAACAAGATAGAAAGCCCAGAGATAAACCCACGCACCTATGGTCTACTAATCTATGACAAAGGAGGCAAGCATATACAATGGAGAAAAGACAGTGTCTTCAACAAGTGGTGCTGGGAAAACTGGACAGCTACATATAAAAGAATGAAATTAGAACCCTCCCTAACACCATGCACAAAAATAAACTCAAAATGGATTAAAGACCTAAATGTAAGACCAGACACTATAAAACTCTTAGAGGAAAACATAGGAAGAACACTCTTTGACATAAATCACAGCAAGATATTTTTGACCCACCTCCCAGAGTAATGGAAATAAAAACAAAAATAAACAAATGGGATCTAATGAAATTTTTGTACAGCAAAGGAAACTCTAAACAAGATGAAAAGACAACCTTCAGAATGGGAGAATATATTTACAAACAAATCAGTGGACAAAGTATTAATCTCAAAAATATATAAACAGCTCATGCAGCTCAATATTAAAAAAACAAACAACACAATCCAAAAATGGGCAGAAGACCTAAATAGACATTCTCCAAAGAAGACATACAGATGGCCAAGAGGCATATGAAAAGCTGCTCAACATCACTTATTATTAGAGAAATGAAAATCAGTAATACAATGAGATATCACCTCACACTGGTTAGAATGGGCATCATCAGAAAATCTACAAACAACAAATGCTGGAGAGAGTGTGGAGAAAAGGGAACCCTCCTGCACTGTTGGTGGGAATGTAAATTAATACAGCTACTAAATAGAACAGTATACTATGGATGTTCCTTAAAAAACTAAATATAGAATACCATATGACCCAGCAATCCCACTACTGGGCATATACCCTGAGAAAACCGTAACTCAAAAAGACACATCCACCCCAATGTTCATTGCAGCACTATTTACAATAGTCAGGTCTTGTAAGCAACCTAAATGCCCATCAGCAGACAAATGGATAAAGAAGATATTGTACATATATACAATGGAATATCAGCCATAAAAAGGAATGAAATTGGGTCATGTGTAGAGTCGTGGATGGACCTAGAGACTGTCATACAGAGTAAAAGAAGTCAGAAAGAGAAAAACAAATATATCGTATATTAACGCATATATATGGAATCTAGAAAAATGGTACAGATGAAACAGCTTGCAAGGCAGAAATAGACATAGATGTAGAGAGCAAATGTATGGACACCAAGGGGGGAAAGTGGAGGTAGGGGCGTGGTGGTGGGATGAAGTGGGAGATTGGGATTGATACATATACACTAATATATATAAAATAGATAACTAATAAGAATTTGCTGTATAAAAAATAAATGAAATAATTAAAGTTAAAAAAAGAAAAAAAGAAAAAAATGTGTTTATGGCATGATACCAGTACAGGATAGCTTATTGTCTTAGATAAAAGCTTACCCTAGGTTCTTGATGATACTCTTGAATTTACCAGCCCACTGTACATTCATGATGGTATTTCATACTAATTACCAATGTCGCATTGTTTTGCACTTAAAAAGCTATCCTTTCAGCACTCTTGTAAGTCTACCTCCCATGTACATACCTCCCCTTTCATTCCCACTTTTTAATTATTTTCTTACATCATAATCACTTTATTGATTCCAAAGGGTATTTTTTTTAATTTTTCTGTTTTCAAATTCCTTTTTACCCTCATTATTCTAAGTGAGCGTATAAGATTTATAAAACCATGGTGCAATGTGTTTTCTTAGTATAGTTTGAAAGGTGTCTCTGGATCTCCTCATATCCCCAAAGTGCAGCTACATTTTATGTATCACACAATATAAATGTTGGACATATAGACTAGAGGTGCAATTTGATCCATGATTTGATGAATCTGTCAAAATGAGCTGTGTAATGCCAAGTCTTTGTAGCACTACTAATCCACAGTTATGCATGTTATACTTGAAAGAAAGTATGTGACCCTATAGAGTATGGGTTTTCATTTGAAGCCCCACGGTTGCCTTACCACCAAGCTTGAAAGATCAACTTGCTGTCCTTTTAAATCTAGCCACAAAACCCTATTGGTTGGTTTCCTTTGGGCACTGAGTTTCTCTCTCTCTCTCTCTCTCTCTCTCTCTCACACACACACACACACACACACACACACACACACACACACACACACACACACCAGTACCACCAACACAGACACACCACCCCCACCATGCACCACCATACGATTGTTTTCATTTCAGTATTTAAATTTTGCTCCTTGGAGGTTCATAGGCTCTTTTATCTTCAGAACATGTCAAGAATATGAAAAAAGCCTGGTCATTATACATATATTTAAGGTGAATTGATTCCTGTCAAGGGAGATCATGTTCCTTAAAATATTGGGTGGACAAGGTAACAAGTTTTAGGTCTAGGGTAGGCTGGAAAGACTATCTCATCTCTTTTGGTATTAGATATTGTGATTTATTTTTGATTTGCTTGACCAAAATAAGCACTTTTATTTTTTCTCTAAAGGAAATTTAGGAACAGGAATGAGATTGAATTCCATTTTAACTGAAACCAACAACAAAAAACCCAATGAAGTTTAGAGAATATGCTTGTCAGTTTCTCCTCTGTTTGAGCGGCAGCGCAGTTTCCTTTCCCGCATCAATTCAGGCCATCCACTCCAGCCTGAATCTCCATCTCTTTACTGACTCCTGATAGTCATTATGGACATTCCTATGAGACCAGCAACTTTTTGTTTTTGCAACCTATTTTTTAAAATTAGTATTTTGGTCAAGTTCTTGTAGGACCTACCAAACACGTCAGTACTACTGACCACATGATCACCCTTGGCTCAGTACACCTTTAGAAAGATCTAGCTAGTTCTTCTTTTACTCAATTGTCTTGTGCTGCCTCTGTTTGAATGGCACCATTTACCTCCTTGATAGTCCTCTTGTCTAGTTTCACAAAACAAAGTTCTCACAAATATGAGGAAAAAAAGCAACTTTTCCTTGGTATTAGCTAAACATTGAGCCACACCTCTCACATCCTTCAGCTACTTGTCCCTTACCCTTGCTCAGTTCAACATCCCATCTGACAGTCATCACCAGAGCCTCTGTTTTACACCAACAATAAATTTAACAAATTGTTCACAATTTGATGGAGCGTCTATACAAAGTTCGTAGCATATGGGTTAAGGACAGACTGTTGTCCTCTTCTAAAATATTCTCTTTTGCCCCACCCTCCATTAGAAATCTACCTATTCGGAAGGGTTAAGGCCCAGCCTCCCTCACTTAGGGCTCCTGTACCATGTCCTGAACTGATCTCTGCTTGCTCTGAGGTGTACCAGTAAACTTATGGTCAATGACAGTCACTGCATTATTTCATATCTTTATATCTCTCCAGCTGAATTATAAGGCACTTAGAAGTCAGAGAAAATGAAGCTTTTTATTACCTCAGTGAGCAGATTTTCAATAAATAACTTCTGAATGATCATGTGCTTCACTAGGAATGCAATGATAGGATCCCTGAAATGGGGATTAGAAAAGCTAAATTCTATTTGAATTTCTCCAATAATTATTTGGATTATCTAGAACAAATATATTTGGTTTTCTTAGTCTCTGTTTTCTCACAAACAAAGGAGAGATCTGGGTCCCTTTCAGCTCTATGATTTTATGAAGCAATGAATAGGGCAAGTGAGTGGAGGAAGAAATAACAGTTGCCAATAGACAAAGATAATCTAACTATCTAAGGGACATTTGGTGTTATCACATTCTAAGGTGATTTCCAACTTTAAACCTTAAAAAAATTTTAGCTGCCGCTCATGAGAGAAAGCTGGGATATACTAAACTCAGTACATGGGAGTTCAAGTTTAGCTCTTCTGCTTCTAGTTGCGTGATCTTGGACCACTGACTGACCCCTTTAAAACTCAATTTTTTCATATGTAAATGAGGAATAATATATCTAGCTAATAAGTCTGTCATGATTATTAAAAGAAGTATTTATGAAATAAGCTTATAAATATAAGGTAGTCGCACAAGCAGCAACCCCAATAATTTCTATATAAAGTGACATACGTACACAATCATTCATTTTTAATCAAAACTTCTTGTTATCTAAGTAGCCTTATTTCTTTTGCTCCCAAGCCCTTAAAACCTAATTTTATTTTAGATAACTTTTGTAAAAGCTTGGAACCATGAGTTTCCTGGCCCAAGTTTATCAACAAAAAGATAAATACACTTTGCCTATATTTGAAAATATATTTCTTGCATTTATTTCTCTGTACTTCATTGAGAACATAAAGTTGGTGGTTATCAACCAAAATACATCAGTAAATATAGGTGATCTTGTATATGGAAGAAAAAGATTGAACTGTTAACATTTCTAAGTTATAGTTTGAAAATTATCTGAGTGGAATTGTATTATTCTAACCTACTGTATATGTTTTGTGCTCATATAGCATTTTGGCTTTAATTGATAATTGATCTAAAAAAATTTTTTTTTCTTTTTATTTATTTACTTATTTTTGGCTGTGTTGGGTCTTTGTTGCTGTGCATAGGCTTTCTCTAGTTGCGAAGAGTGGGGGTTACTCTTAGTTGCAGTGCGTGGGCCTCTTGTTGAGGTGGCTTCTCTCGTTGCAGAGCACAGTCTCCAGGCGTGCGGGCTTCAGCAGTTGTGGCACTTGGGCTCAGTAGTTGTGGCTCATGGGCTTAGTTGCTCCGTGGCATGTGGGATCTTCCCGAACCAGGGCTTGAACCCGTGTCCCCTGCATTGGCAGGCGGATTCCCAACCACTGTGCCACCAGGGAAGCCCGATAACTGATTTTTACTACTTCTCTGTGGAATGTCTCTAAAAATATCTGGTGCATTTAGACATTTATTTAATTACATTTGTTCTCATATTGCTATTTTTTCTATAACAATCTGGTAAGCTAAGACTAATGTTTTCACTTATCAGTCTTTTCCAGACTAGAGAATATTTACAGATAACCTCATAGAACGGAGTCTACTTAGCTAACACTGTGCTCTAAAACTTTTTGGCATTAATGTGATTTGTCATATATACATGTAAAAGTAATTTCTCATCATTTTGTCCATGAATGCATATAACTCACAACTGAAAGAAAATGAAAGTGAAGCTAATTGTCACAAAGAGAGTAGCACTGATCACTATGCCCCTCTGTCACCTCCACTGGGTATGTTTGATCAAATGACGAAGATAGTTATGGGAACTGACCATCTGTATTAGAAATTTGAAACGGACAAGCATTTTCAACATCACAGCCAGCAGTGTGATTTCCAAGCTGATCCTGAAGTAAAAATGTAGGTAGCTGGTGAGAATAGTCAGCAAATAGAAAAAGAGAAGACACAGGTCTGATGGTATACAACACAATTCTCTGGGAGGGGGAATAAAGCAAAAAAAAGCGCAGATTCCTGCACAGGAAAAGAAGTTCTAAATAGAACAAGATGCTTCCTCCCCTAAAACATTGACACTTACAAGCACTGAAAGTGAGGAAGTAGATTTCAAGCATCAGTTGCTTTGAACATTAAAGGACAGAAAACTCAAAGGCTCAAGCTTTTTGCTTTTATCCCATTCTTTTCTCCCATCTGGATGTTGAGAACATTCTTTACTAAAGACATAAATAAAATTGAATTACTATTCAATTCCTTTATGTTCACCAAAAGTCTGGCGGAGATTTACACCAACTAAAAGGAAAATCAACACATAATCAGTTGAAATGCAGCAAAACCTAAGATATGATTTTTAACTGATCATTCAACACTTACAGAAATACCACTATGCATATTACTAGCACTGTGTTTGGTTCTAAGTCCAAGTTGAATTAGACAAGTTCCTGCCCTCCAGTAACTTATACACTAGTGAAGGAGATAAGCACATAAAAATAACACAATAATGAATACAATCTGTTCCATAGTAAAGTTTTGTACTAGGTTCTTTATACAACTGTACACATATATATTTTGATCAGTGGTTATATACACCTACACATGGAAAGGCTTCCCATTAACAAGAGCAATTTTGGTAACACTGAGCAATTAGATCTGTGGGCAATTAGAGCAAGGGCACAGGTAGGTGAATAAGGTATTATCCTGACAGACTGAAACAACTGAGAATTCGTCCTAGAATAAAGTAACTCAGTAGTTTGAGTGAGGATGAGGGGGGAAATAAGATTTCAATCAGAAAATAAAATCAAAGAATAATTAAGGTAAAATTCGGTCATTTTATTAATTAGGGATTACTATGGGCTGAATTGTATCCCCCCCAAATTCATATGTTGAAGCTGTAACCCCCCCACTACCTCAAGATGTGACTGTATTTGGAGATAAAGCCTTTAAAGAGGTAATTAATTTAAAACGATATCATTAGGATGGGGCCTGATTCAGTATGACTAGTCTCCTTATTAGAAAATGCAATTAGGACGCAGACATGCACAGAGGAAAGACCATGTGAAAACACAAGGAAAACACAGTCATCTGCAAGCCAAAGAGAAAGGTCTCAGAAGAAACCAATCCTGTCAACACTTTAATCTCCAACTTCAAGCCTCCAGAACTGTCAGAAAATAAACACCTGTTATTTAAGCCACCCAGTCTGTGGTACTTTGTTATGACAGCCCTAGCAAACAATGCAGGAAATATTTATCCAGTCTTTGAATGAGAGGATTTTCTTAATTTTTCTTGAAAAAAGTTATCAGTAGTTTTATATACAGGTAACTATCTAATTTACTTATGCCTCATGTGAGACCTATTATTTATCTACCTTTGGAGATAATAAAAATGACTATAAAACAAACCACAATATATGAATTTAATTTTTATTAATTTGCATCTACTATGTGACAGATATTATGTAGCACTGTAGAATCAAAGATAGATACCATATTGTCCCTGTCCTCTTGAGACTCACAAACCAGTCAGAAAGGCAAACACATGTATGTGATTATTTTACACAGTGTTACCTGTCACAATCTAAGAAAGCCCAGATTATCACACTAGGGTGGCTTCTGATTCTTTGATTCAAGAGTTAGAGGACTTAATCAAGCTGTCAACAAAAAGATGAGTTTTCTTTTTTGTAAATGACGGATAACTATGTGATTTTTGGCATATGACAAGGAGTCAAGTGACACTGCTATATCAAAACAAGATTCCTTATCATTCACATTTATAAAAATGAAAAGTAGGGATAGAATTGATGCCAAACCCATTCTCAGTCCTGCATTAAGTACTATTCATCCGAATACATGGAAACTATTTGAAGAGAAAGCAGCTATCTATGTTATTAAAATAGGAGTTCTTGGTAAAATTTTGAATTTTATGTTTAACAATCTATGAAAAATGTAAAATATTTATGTTATTTTGATCCATTTTATAGAAATAATCATTATAATAATATCTCAGTCTAGAGGAAACTTTTTTAACAGAGCATAATGATCAGAAAAAATTTTAATATAAATATTTTAATTGCACAGAAGTATGATAAGGTCTTCTATAAAAGAGTTCAAGTATAAGATACATTAGAATAGTATTAGGTGGTGTGATGGTTAAGTTTATGTTTCAACTTGACTGGGCCATGGGGTAAACAGATATTTGGTCAAACATTATTCTGGGTGTTTCTGAGAGGCCAATTCTTTTATTAAAGTATAGTTGATTTACAAGGGAGGCTATTTTTGAATGAAACTAACATTTAAATCAGTAGACGCAGTAAACCAGATTGTTCACCACAATGTGGATGGGCCTCATTCAATCAGTTGAAGTCCTGAATATCACAAAGGCTGACCCACCACTGACCCACAAAGGCACTGGTAATTTTTCAAATGGAAACATTGGCTCTTCCTGGTACAAGAGCAGCTTGCCAGCCTTCAGGCTAAAACAGGAACATTGGTTCTGCAGATTTGGAACTTGCCAGCTTCCATAATCACGTGAGAAAATCCCTTATAATAAATCCAATGTATATGTATGTTTATATATCTCCTATTGGTTCCCTGTTGTGAAGAATGGGGAGAACAGGAAGACCCAGCCAAGTGAAGAGGGGAGAAGGAACATTCCAGGGAAAGGCAACATCATGATCAAAGGCATAGAGGGAGAAATAGCATGGTGTGCTCCTGCTCTCCTAACAGTTTAATGTTGTGAGAGCAAACATACAAAACAGGTAAAGATGTGAAGATGGGTTGGTAGGCAAGGGACAGATGGAAAAGATCTTTATATACCCTTCTAAGAGACTGGGAATTTATCCTGTGGGTAGTGAGAAGTCAAAGAAGAATTTTAAGCAGTAGAATGATATTACCTGAGGTTATGGATATGCAAAATAGACTTGGAAAGACAGGCCTAGAAGGAGAAACATCATCTAGGAAACTATTGCTGTAGTCAAGTTGAGTCGAAAAGTATCTGAACTATGGCAGTGGGACTAGGAATGGTTACAGTGACTTCAGAAATATATGCTAAGTGAGAGTGACAGCCCTCATCATTGGTTGGTTATTGTGCAGATTGAGAGAGGAGGTCAAGGCTTCTATTGGTGTTATGGAAGGCGTTGACCAGAATGTTACTTTGTTGTCAGGGTGTAGTATGTCATCACCAACTGAAACAGACTTCAGGAAAACGTGTCTACTGAAAGATGGTGCTGAGACAATTAGTTCACTGTTTAAATTTTTGATTTTGAGGTATCTTTAGAACAGTAAGTTGGAGTGGTAAAATAGGCAATCAGATACAAGGTCTTCAAGTCATGTAAGTGGCCTTGACTAGACACATAGACTTCAGAGCTATTTTTTTCATATGGTTGGTCTCTGAAAACATGAAATTGGACAATATCTCCCACAGTAAATGCAAAATGAACAGCTGCTGGGGATGAAGCCTCCAGGAATCAGCATTGAAAGGACTGGTGGAGAAAAATCCATTACATGGAAAAACACAAAGATAGGAAAAGACTCAAAAGAGTATGTTCCTTTTGTAATACAGAAAAGTTTTCAGAACTAGATACTGATTAGCAGAGTCAATTGAAGTAAAGACTTTGTCCTTTGTATATAGACCTTGTAAGGTAAAATCTCAAAAACATAGTGAGAGCAAAAGCTAGATTACAATGGCATGAGTGTATGAGAGGTAATAAACCAGAACTCTGAGATGTTTGGAGGAGAAAAGGAAGTAAACAGGGGATTAAGAAGCATTTAGGATAGATTTTTTAAAATCTATACTTACAGGTTGAGGAGAAGATCCTAGGATAAAAGAGGTTGTCTAAAGATAGAGAATAGGAAGGAATTAAGGGAGCATGGTCTTGGTGAGACAGGGTTAGGGTAGATTCATTGGCATGAGAGTGAAAGAGAAATGATGAGGGATGGATAGGACTGGAAAATAGAAGGAGATCAAATAGAAACATTCAAAGTTTTCATGGAAGAAGGAAAGGGCCATCTATTGAAAATGGTAGGAGAAGTGAGGGAGGTGGGGTAGGTAGAAGGATACAGAAAATGATTTAAGGCCTTAAGGAGAGTGATAAAAATGTAAAACATATATTCAGGAAAATAGAGTTGAGCTAATGATGTGTGCCGGACATTGTTAGTGTTCAGCAAGTATACACCTTGTCCTCTAGATTTCCTGAGCATTCACACATCTAGGAGGGCTCATGTGAGCAGAGTGTTGTCCAGTCAAAGGGGCAGTTTAGAGTGGGTATATCTGCTCCATGCTTGCTCTCCACCAGCTATGAAAATCTTAAAGGCTGTGAGCTTCCAATGGAAAAGCTATAAATTGAAGAAGGGCTATCAAGTATTATCAGAGTATAATATGAGCAGAAAATAAGCCCTATTGTGTTACGCCATTGAGATTTTGGGATTTTCTATGGCAGCGTAAGCAAACCTCTCATCACTAATGAACCAAGGATATTAAAAGGTTGCTTCCAGGATTATAGATCAGGATTTGCAGAACTGGCAGGTGCAACGAAGTTATTTTCTGCTCTCTCTCCACAGGAATTGAAGGCAGCAGAGTTGGGCTTACTGGTGTCAAATGAGGGAGAGGGAAGGGAGAGATGCAGAAGGAGATGATTAGCAGTGAGGAGGGCTGATAGGCTTAGGAGAAAAACAAAGCATCAGGGAGTTGGGAGCTCTCTTAGTTTGAAAAGTGGGCATATTGGGAAAGTTAGAGTGAGACTGAAGAATGGAAGAATGTGGTCAAAGAGCGGAAAGTTACATTTATGATTTTCAAGGCGGACCATTTGCAGGTGATGGTTAAGTTCATGGATTTTCTCTAGGCACTGTAGCTCATATAAAGTGGAGATGAAAGTTAAGATGGTCCAGAAATTTTTCAGGGAAATTGTTACCTGTCTCATCTACATGCATGTTGAAGCAACATGAAAGAATTAAAGTTCTGATTTATTGCTCAAAATTTATCCCTAAATCATTAAAATATTCCTAAGTGTCACGTTAATGCACTTCCTGTATTATATTTTCTGTCACATAATGCTTTTACTTGGAAGAAATGGAAATGCCTTACAGACTTTTTGCTGAAGTAACACTAACATAGGAGAAGTATAAGTGATTTCTACTTATGCAGCTCTGCAATTTTTAACATGATAGGTAAATCAATAAACACATATATTTGAATAACCAAATTTGACCTCTAATAAATTCTAATAAGAAGGATATGTACAGTGCAGTTAAAATGTGAATTTAAATTTACATTTTATTTTCAGGGATGATAAAACCTAATTAACTGGATTATAATGCTGTCACTGAATAAGATAATTACTTTAGGAGAGGAGGCAAGATGGCAGAGTAGAAGAACGTGAGCTCACCTCTTCTTACGGAAACACCAAAATCACAACTAACTGCTGAACAATGACTGACAAAAAGAACGCTGGAACCTATCAAAAAAGATACCCTATATAAAAGACAAAGAAGAAGCCACAATGAGACAGTAGGAGGGGCACAACTGTGATAAAATCAAATCCAATACACGCAAGGTGGGCAACCCACAAACTGGAAAGCAATTGTATCACAGAAGTTCTCCCACAGGAGTGAGAGTTCTGAGCCCCACATCAGGCTCCCCAGCCTGGGGGTCTGGCAATGGGAGGAGGAGTCCCCAGAGAGTCCACCTTTGAAAGCCAGCAGGGTTTGACCACAAAAATTCCACAGGACTGGGGGATACAGAAACTTGACTCTTGGAGGGCATACACAGGGTCTTGTGTGCACCTGGACCCAGGGAAAAAAGTGGTGACCTCATAAGAAACTGGGCCTGATTCGCCTACCAGTGTTTGAGGGTTTCCTGTGAAGGCACGGGTGGGGGTGGCTGTGGCTCACTGTGGGGACAGGGACACTGGCGGTGGTGGTTCTGGTGAGTGCTCATTGGTGTAGGCCCTCTAGGAGGCCAACATTTTCTCACCAAGACCTGGCCCCACCCAACAGCCTGTAGGCTCCAGTGCTGGGATGCCTCAGGCCAAACAACCAATAGGACATGAACACAGCTCCACCCATCAGTAGATAAGCTTAAAGTCTTTGTGAATAAACAGCTGCCTGATAAACACACCCCCAACACAGACCTGCCTACCAGAGGGACAGGACCCAGCTCCGGGTGGGCAGGTACCAGTCTCCCATCAGGAAGCCTGCACAAGCCTCTTAGACAGCCTCATCCACCAGAGGGCAGATAGCAGAAGCAAGAACTACAACCCTGCAGCCTGCAAAACAGAAACAGTAATCACAGAAAATTAGACAAAATGAGATGGCAGAGGAATATGTCCCAGATGAAGAAACAAGATAAAACATCAGAAGAACAACTAAATAGAGATAGACAATCTACCTGAAAGAGAATTCAGAGTAATGATAGTAAAGATGATCTAAGATCTCAGAAAACAAATAGAGACACAGATTGAAAAGATTCAAGAAATATTTAACAAAGAGCTATTTGCAGATGATGTGACAGACAAGGGATTAATCTCCAAAATTTACAAACAGCTCATGCCACTCAATATCAAAAGAAAAACCAACCCTATCAAAAAATGGTCAGAAGACCTAAATAGACATTTCTCCAAAGAAGACAGACAGATTGCCAAGAGGCACATGAAAAGATGCTCAACATCACTAATTATTAGAGAAATGCAAATCAAAACTACAATGAGATATCACCTCACACCAGTCAGAATGGTCATCATCAAAAAGTCTACAAATAATAAATGCTGGAGAGGGTGTGGAAAAAAGGGAACCCTCCTACACTGTTGGTGGGAATGTAAATTGGTACAGTCACTATGGAGAAACTAAAAATAGAGATACCATATGATCCAGCAATCCCACTCCTAGGCATATATATGGAGAAAACCATAATTCAAAAAAATACATGTACCCCAATGTTCATTACAGCACTATCTACAATAGCCAGATCATGGAAGCAACCTAAATGCCCACTGACAGACGCATGGATAAAGATGTTGTACATATATATACAATGGAATATTACTCAGCCATAAAAAGGAACGAAATTGGGTCATTTGTAGAGACGTGGATGGACCTAGAGACTGTCATACAGAGTGAAGTAAGTCAGAAAGAGAAAAACAAATATCGTATATTAATGCATATATGTGGAATCTAGAAAAATGGTACACAGACTTCTGTAGGCTGTGGGGCTGAATCTATTTCCTTGTATTTTCTGTCTTCTAGGGGCCACCCACATTTCTTAGCTCATGGCCCTTTCCTCCTCTCAAAGCCGGCAACAGTGGGTTGCGTTCTTCACATACTTCATCACTCTGACCTTCTCTTCTATATCTCTCTTCCCCTTTTAAGAATCCTTGCGATTACATTGGGACCACCTGGAAAACCCAGGCACCCAGGATAATCCATTTTGAGGTCAGTTAGTGATTAGCAACCTTAGTTCCATCTCACACCTTTTTTTTTGGCCATGCTGCAAGGCATATGGGATCTTAGTTCCTGACCAGGAATCAAACCTGCACCCCCTACATTGGTAGTACAGAGTCTTAATCACTGGACTGCTAGGGAAGTCCTTCCATCTGCTACCTTAATGTACTTTTGCTCTTTAACCTAACATATTCACAGGTTCCAGGGATTAGGATGTGGGCATCTTTAGGGCACCATTATTCATTCAACCATATCACCATTTTTAAATTCAAGGTCCCTTACACATTTCTTCCTGTTTCCAGGTGGGACCTTCCCCTGGGGCCCATTGTCTTCATTGCACTCAGAATGAAAATTTCTCTGAAATTCTTTTTCCGGTAAGTTTTGGTAAGGAGCAGTCCCTCTTGCACTGGAGTCTGCAGAATGGCTTCAGTGTCCATTCCTTCAACCCTACAGGTGATGGCAGAAGTGGCAGAGGCTGCAGAAGCCAAAGCCTTTTGGCCTGAGGATGGCAGCCAGTCCTGTTCACCCAGCAACCCTCACACAATTCATCCAAACTGTAAAACGGCCCCTGCTTCACATCAATGAGCTAAAAACATTAGTTATAAAGAAGAAGGTTATTTCAGTATTGCTGGGGACAAGCTCAAATTGGAATGGTAAAAATGTCCTTGAATCAAATTTCTATTTCTTTAATTAGGTCTAAACAAACATCCACTGCTGCGGTTAACTTTATTTCCATGTATTTGTCTATTTGTCAGTTTTCAAAAAGTACTCGAAGTAACAACCTCTTTGGGACTCAGTGATGTGAAAGCAGAGGAGGAAGAAATTAAAAAAAAACATGTTTAGAATTTTTTAAAACTAAAATAAACAGGGAAAACACAGTTCTTTGACATATCCAGAGAAAGTGAATTCTCCCCATCCTTTGTCTAATCATTTTCATGAAGCTTTAGAAACTTAATAGGGAGAGGGGTAAGGCGTTGGTGAGGATAAAATACATTTGGTTTGCAAAAACCGATAAGGGAATCTTTTCCAAGCAACTGAGTACTCTCTCCCTGTACTACTACAATGGGCAAAGTTGGTTATTCTACCATTGGGTTAGAACTATTTCCTGCTATTTTCCCTTGGTTTAGGGTATAAAATATGCTTCGGTGTCAGATACACTCACCTTCTAAACTGGAAAAAAAAAAAAGCCAAGAGAGCCTGTGACTATGAAAACAAAGGAGTACTTTTCCTCTCACACCTCCACTTACAAAGAATGAGGTTTATTTCAAATTTTATTTTTATTCTTGGTGGTTAAGAGTAGTTGCTATAAAGTGATTTTGTGTTGGTCAGGGTGGCTCAGTGGGGAAATGCTAGGTATGAGTGACTCACTAAAGGGGAGGAATAAAGAGATGACAGCAGAATAACTCAACAACAAAGGAAAAGATGGTGGTGGGAAGGTAAGGGATGAGCTGGTTCTTAAGGTAAAAACTAGCTTGGACATTTGGGCTGAAATATTAATTTATAGTGAAGAGCATAGAATGAAAATAAAATCAGAACAGGGAAAAGAATGTTAAGAACTAAGCAAGAATCACTAATGTTTGATGACCTGTCAGCTCTCAAATGAAAAGCAGGTGTCCTCTCTCTTAATCCACTTCTGGGAAGACTCAGCGTTTCCAAAGGGAAAGGAAAGACAGGCTCCGATCACAGTTGAGATATACCTAGATCACACTGGATGTATTTGTTTCCTATTTTAGTTTTAAAGTTGTGCTAACTACATCTGTGAAGGATTTGAGCCAACTCTGCTCTCTAAAAGAGTCTTCTCTGACACATCATCTCTAAACACTAGAAAAACACTGTATTGCTGCATTGCAACTTAAATATGCCAAAAAATATTTTAGAAGGGTCACCCTTTCACCATGAGAAGTGGGCTGAGATTTATTCTTTTTTTTTTTTTTTTGTGCTGTACATGGGCCTCTCACTGTTGTGGCCTCTCCCATTGCGGAGCACAGGCTCCGGACGCGCAGGCTCAGTGGCCATGGCTCACGGGCCCAGCCGCTCCGCAGCATGTGGGATCTTCCCGGACCGGGGCACGAACCTGTTTCCCCTGCATCGGCAGGTGGACTCCCAACCACTGCACCACCAGGGAAGCCCTATTCTTTTGTATTTTAATAGAAAGTATAAATATCAAGACAGTCCAAAAGGAAAATATCTACAATTCTGTAAATAGGTGTTTCTTGTTAAAAGCTGTGGGTCAGTGTCATAGAGAGATTGAATTTAAGAGTGGCCCTACACATAGGAACAAACTTAACGGAGAATTATTTTCTTAACTGTTTAATGTTGTAATCCAAGTCCAATCCATTTATATTACTCTTTACTTTGAAAATAATAGAGCTTCAGATGTAACTCCAAAATTGTAAATATCGCTATATATTGTTCTCTAAAATATATGTTTTGGTTCAATATAAGGAAAAGAAAATGGAAGCATTAGTTTTCCTCAAAGACTTTACAAGTCTGGAGTATGATTATCTTCAAACATTGTGATTATCTGTTTATGTACCTAGCTGCCTATCTCCTGGTTAATATCTGAAATTATATGGTCCTCTACGTTGCATCAATCTCTAATTACAAATTTTCAGACTAGAGATCCTGGTTCCCATATGAGATGCAGCATTAGCAAGAGAAACTGCACTTTTTTATCAGAACTTTAAACTATATCATTTGAAAATCCACCTAGAGTAGAAATTAGCCAGGCCCCCTGTGGCTGGAGCTGCTGGAGCCCTTGAGCCTCTTCCTGGCGAGGTGCTGAGTGAAAGGAGGGAGAGACCAGGACACAGCTGGGAAAGGTTAGTTCTGTCTGCAGGGTCTCCTCAGAACATGCAGACCGCCGATGAAGGGAGGGTTGATGGAAGCATGTCAGGGAGCTTTCTCGGGGCAACAGGGTCATGTACATGGGACACATCATGTAGCACCTGTGACAGCATCACTTGTCTACTCCTTATTAAAATAAGCAACTTGAATTTCTCCTCACTCTTGTCATTTGGAAAGTGAAATAATGGGGCAATTGTACATTTTTTTTGGATTTTAGAGGACAATATCATTGGAAAATATTTATGTATTTTATTCACATTGTTAACACACTAATTCATTGCACAGAGGTGAGGAAACCAGCAGTCAAAATACTTTTTCTCTAGATTAAAATATTATGGCTCAGAAGGGAAAAAGGAGGTAAAGAGTCACAGAAAAAAGTACTTCTTGATCTCTTTTTTCCAAGGAATTTTATTTCTTCTAATATGTGTAAAATATACATGCATATTGACATGAAATACACATGTGTATATGTACACTTAATTTATATATACGTGTATTAATGTGTGTATATATGTATGTATATATTTAATTTTTTAATGGGGAAGAGCTCATTTATAAGTTTGGTATCTTCTTTTGATTGATGAGTTTCCATCCTTCTTTTCTATTTGGTAGGAGTTCCCTACTGTATGTGTCACCTTGTTGAAAGGCAATGGTCTGTCTCCCACTACCAGTACAAGAAAGGCAAGAACTTTTGCTCTACACTGGCAGGCAGCACATATGGACATCATTTTGCAATAGCTTATCAGATGCCCCAGTAGGCCTTTGTCTCTTGATTGAATGACATAAAAAATGAGGAACAAGAAGAATTCTTTTAAGGCTACAGAAGAGACCATATCCTAGAGCCTCAGAAGACCTAGCTTTACTCTTTCTGTTAAAAGACAGTCATTGTGCTTCTAGCTTTTTGGTTCTAAGCAGCTCTCCTAGTACCCAGCCTGGTTCCCAGACTCCCATTCATGATGTGGCCCTACATATCTTTTTAATAATTCTTTATTTTTGCTTAAGCAAGTCAGAATTGGTTTCTGCCTTTTATAGCCAATTGTACTGTAGATGATGTAAATGCTGAGAATAGATTCAGTTTCAATCTTGCCATCTAAGTTCTCCTCTCTTCAAAATAAATTTCTAAAATGATCAAATTGGTAGTTTTATATAAAAAGAGTTATGGAATTTAGTAACAATAATTTCTTTACCCCTAGACAAGTTCTCTCAATATAATAAGAGAATAATAAGGTAAGGTCTGTGGTTTTAAAATTCGGAGGAAGTTGAAAATTGGCTCTTCTTATAGCTGGAATCTTGAAATCTCCGTAATATTCATCCTTTCTAAAAATCACTATTGTAAATGCTCTCAGTAAAAGTAGTAAATGATATTGTAGTAAGATGAACATATTTTTATAAATTATGTAAAGAAAAGCTACCTTACTATGGAGCTGATATTTTTCACCTAAAAGGTCATTCCAACTACCTCCAAAATCACGTGGCATACACAGGTTGAAACACAGGGTGTTTTAGCAGAAGTAGTCACTAAAACCACAAAATCATAATACCTCCCAATAACATTAGGAGTTATTCTACACTTTAAGTTATCATGAGATACAGAAAGGTATTTTCTAGAAATTTTTAAAACAGCATTGGAAAAATTCAACTTACTGTGTAGTAGATATTTTTAAATTTATGTATGCAATTGAGAAAGCATAATAAAATAAGTTAAAGTCACTCTAGCCAAAGTTCTTGGTCAAGAATTCTATATCATGAAACAAAATTATGTTATTAAAGGGATGGCCCAATCAAAAGACTCATGAAACTTTTTGCAGTACACAGTTATAAACACAGACATGTAGAGATAAGCTAACAGTCTTATCTACAAAAGATGATGAAAACTCAAGATGATGATTAAGAAAAACAGGTGACTTTCTGTAAAATTCAGAACTACTTGGAAATATCTTTATCAATAATTATTTTGTTAAAAATAATTGACTATCTTGTTTTTTTGAAAGACATTACTTGGCTAAGCCTCCTTAGCAGGTAAAATATGAAAAGGCAATGGAATCTCTGGAGGAAATTCTCAAGGAAACCTTCCAACAGGCAGGATTATAGAACAGATTTAACAAATATGTGGGGAACTGGAATCAGAAGTTTGTGATAACAATGCTGTCTCCCTTTATGTTTCTAAAAGCTTTGAAACATAAGATAATGGATGTATTGTAGGATATGTAAACTTAAACTTTGTGAAGTTCTATAGAGAATATCAAACAATGGGCTTTGCAAGTAAAAAGTACAAGCAACATAAAAGCAAAATGAGGCATCCTAATGGGTAAACAATGATATATTACTGAAATTTTATCTGCCATGATTCTCTAAAGTAGTTTCTTATCAATACCATAAATTTGCACTCTCTAAAAGATGTATTAAGACCTTTTGAAAGATACAAAGGAGATATTGAGGTTCTTTTAAAGCAAGAAATATATAGTACCCCAAATATATAGTACCCCAAGAAATATATAATACCCCAAAATATAGCTATTCCCACTTTTTCAAGCATGCGTCATCTGTCCTTGTTGCCACCATCTACAAACCTCCTAGCTACAAGGTGTTAAGCACTTCAAAGGGCTCCAATCTGTTCTACTTGCTTTTCCTAAAACACCTTGATTAAATCCAACAAGCTATATCATCATTCAAGCAGCTAAATCTTGATGGAGTGAATTACACAATCAGGACTACTCATTTTCCTTTAAAATTAGGATCAAGAAATTTCAAATGGATATTTATTAATGTCAGTAATCCTACCACACTTTCCAAGTAAAGTCCATTTTCTTCTCTTTGTTGTGCTTATTTCACATCTTTTCCTTACTCCTATGTATAGCATAGAGGTTATGACTGCACTTTCTATGTGCTAGCAAAGATGTACAACAATTGGATCTCTCATACTTTGCAGGTGGAAGTGTAATTGATTCAAAATTATTTGGCTGTATGTACTAAAGCAATTCTACTTCTAGGCACATTCCCAAGGGGGGAAGAATGTATGTACCAAAACACATGTGTAACAACAATCATAGCTGTTTTATTCAAAATGGCCAAAGACTATAAAACAACCCAAATATCCATCAATGGCAAAGTAAAAAAATATGTGGTGTATTTACACAATGGAATTCCACATAGCAATGGAAAAGGACAATGGCTGATGCATGTGGCAGCATGGATGGACGCCAGATGCATAAGAGTATACCAATGGATTCCATCTCTGCAAAGTTCCAAGATCAGCAAAAACTTATCGGTGGTAATATAAGTCAGAGTAGTGATAGAAGTCTGAGTGAGCAGGTACTGATTAGGAAGAGGCACATGAAATCCTTATAGGGTGCTAGAATTGTTCTATTTTTTAATCCGCATGGTGGTTGTTGTAAGGACATGTGCGCATGTGAAAATTCATTGACCTGTACACTGGTAATGGCACATTTTTGTACTTTGCTTTCTTTTAAAAAAAAAAACCTTTTTATTTTGAAACAATATAGATTCACAAAGAAATGAATATAGATTCACAAAGAAATATAGATTTCTTTTCTTTCTGCAAAAGAAAAAATGTACAGGGAAATTATGTGCTTCCTTTCTCCAGCCTCTCCCAAATTTAACGTCTCACACAATTTTATTAGACTATCAAAACCAAGACATTGAGAATACTACAATTGATAGAACTTATTCAAATGTCATAGGTTACACATACATTCTTTTATGTACACAGAGCAATGCAATTTTATTAATGTGTAGCCTTATGTAACTACCATTATAATCAAGAAACTCAACTTACCTTTTGCTAGCCCTTAATAGCCACATTCCCACTCCCTCTCTGCCATCCCTAACCCTGGCAAACACTAATCTATTTTCCATCTTTCTAATTATGTTATTTCATGAACGTAATATAATGGAATCATGCAGTATGTATCCTTTTTTTTAATAGATCCTTATTGGAGTATAACTGCTTCACAGTACTGTGTTAGTTTCTGTTGTACAACAAAGTGAATCAGCCATACGCATACATATATCCCCATATCCCCTCCCTCTTAAGCCTCCCTCCCACCCTACCTATCCCACATCTCTAGGTCATCTCAAAGCACTGAGCTGATCTCCCTGTGCTATGCTGCTGCTTCCACTAGGTAACTATTTTACATTCAGTAGTGTATATATGTCGATGCTACTCTCACTTCGCCCCAGATTCCCCTCCCCCATCCATGTCCTCAAGTCCGTTCTCTATGTCTGCATCTTTATTCCTGCCCTGCTACTACGTTCATCACTACCATTTTTTTTTTTAGATTCCATATTTACGTGTTACCATACAGTATTTGTTTTTCTCTTTCTGACTTACTTCACTCTGTATGACAGACTCTATGTGCATCTACCCGAGTAGGTATTCTTTTGAGACTGGCTATTTTACTACTCAGCATGATTCCTTAAGGTTCACCCAATTTGGTGTGCATAGCAATAGTTTCTTCCTTTTTGTCACTGAGTACTATTCCATGGTGTGGATATACCACAGTTTGTTTAATCATTTACCCACTGAAAGGCATTTGGGTAGTTTCTAGTTTTGGCTATAATGAATAAAGCTGCTACAAACATGAATAAAAATAAGTCTTCATTTTTCTGGGTTAAATGCCCAAGGCTGCAATTTCTAAGTTTTATGTTAAGTCCATTTCCAATTTTGAAAGGCCAAAATGATTTCCCAAACTATTTCCCAGAGTATCTATACCATCTTAAATTTCCACCAGCAATGTGAGTGATCCACTTTCTCTGAGTCCTCACCAGCATTTGGTGTTATCACTATTTTTCATCTTACCCATTCTGATAGGGGTGATATAATTTCAACGTGAATTTCTCTAATGGCTAATTTCTCTAATGGCTAACATATTTTCATGTGCTTATTTGTTATTTGTATATCTTCTTTATGGATACTTTATGTATTTTGTACCTCAACACCAATGTAAAAAAG
Source organism: Tursiops truncatus (assembly GCF_011762595.2). Taxonomy (NCBI): domain Eukaryota; kingdom Metazoa; phylum Chordata; class Mammalia; order Artiodactyla; family Delphinidae; genus Tursiops; species Tursiops truncatus. The sequence continues at coordinate 43,246,093 of NC_047045.1, forward strand.
AAAAAAAAATCCCCCTTAAAAAAAGAAAAGATTTCAGGCTCTGGAGGCAGACTCCCTTAATATGAATACTAGCTCTGCCACTTACCAGCTGTGTAACCTTAGGCAATTTTCTTATTTATATGTCTATTAGGGATGTTGTGGGTATTTAATATATTCATACATTTAAAGCATTAAAACAGTGCCTAAGAGATTGTCAGGACAAATACCATGTTAAGAAAAACAACAATTTCCAAAATCCCTTTCTATTTGTCTCCTCACTCTTAGAAGCTAGTTCAGCTTGCACAAAGGATTATGACACTGCTGTACATGTATTAGAGATATATTAACTAACTGAATTCTCACAACAACCTTATAAGGTAGTTCTACACTTTACAGATGAAGAAATCAAGCCACACAAAGGTCAAGTAACTTGTCCAAGATGAGAATGCTGTCAGAGGCCAGGTTAAGAAATGAACCTTGGCAGTCTGCCCTAGAGCGCTGCTCTTAACTACTACATATTCAAATGGGAGTGGACTTACTTTACGTCTCCAAATCCATCCTCTGCATCTGGACTCATTTACGCTGTACTTCTTCCTGTCACAATAAATTAAGTGCCTTGCATTCATCCAAGGTCAATCTCTACAGTTATGCTTGGAGCCAATCTCAGTCACTTGTTCAAGGATTTTACTTTGGTGGTTGTCCCACTTTCCCCCTACATCTTCAATCTCTCCCTCACACCAGTACTATTGTCACTGGTATAGCAACATGGCTTACTTAATATGAGATCTCTTTTGCACTCATAGTGACCTTATATTCCTTGATGGCTACCACCCATTTCTCTCGTCAATTCATAGCAACATTCCTTAAATGAGTCATTTATACTGTGGGTCCACATCTTCATGTCTTTACTTTTTTTTAAAATTTTGAATAATTTTAAAATTTTTATTGGAGTATAGTTGCTTTACAATGTTGTATTCGTTTCTACTGTACAGCAAAGTGAATCAGCTATACATATACATATACCCTCTCTTTTTTGGATTTCCTTCCGATTTAGGTCACCACAGAGCACTCAGTAGAGTTCCCTGTGTTATACAGTAGGTTCTCATTAGTTATCTATTTTATACACAGTATCAATAGCATATACTTTTAAGGAACTCTAGGCTTGTTCTCACTACTAACAAGAAGAGCTCTGAGAAGGGCTCTTAAGACACTATTGAAGCCACAAAAGTCTCTTTCCCAACTATTTATATTATCCATTCTTTCTTTCAAAGCAGCATTTCCTTTAACTTCTCATTACCGCAAAGTTGTCAAATTCTTTATACCCCATTGGCTACTTCTTTTCAATCTCCTTTTTGACTCCTTCTCTGTGGTCCGACCTCTCAAGGACAGCATGGCTCATATCTCAGTTATTCTCTTTATTCTCTCTTCTGGACTTACCCTTTCCCTAGATGGGCATCAAATATACCTAGATTCTGATGATTTTTAAATTTGTATCTCCAACTACAACCCATCTCCTGAGATCTTGAGTTGTATGTTGAACTTCCTACTTGACATCTCTACCTTAGTATCAGATTAGCATCTCAATTTTGAAACTGTTGTTCAGAACTAATCACTTATCACCATCTGCCCCATACGCCAAACCTACCCCTCCCCTAGTCATTACAATCTTAGCTAATGATGCTAAGCCTAAAACTTATAAGTTATTTTTGATTCTTTTCTCTTTCATTCCACTTATACCAACTATCAGCAAAATCTGGTGGCTACATTCTGGAAAAAAGAAAAAGATAATAATTCAAGTCACAGATCGCCATCTCCATTGCTACCATGCTAATCCTTAAGATTCTGCAGTATCTTCTCTTATCATTTTAAGGTAAAAATCAAAGAACATATTAGATTATATTATATACTTGCTTAAAATTCCCCAGTGGATACTTACTGCATTTAAACTAAAATCAAAACCCTTATCAAAAGACTTGTTATTATCTAAAAACGCTCATGTAAACGGACCCCTACCTCTCCCTCTGAATTTAACTTCTCCACTTTCCCCATTATTCACAACTTTCTAAGCACAGTGACCTTCTAGATGTTCCTTAAGCACGTCAAATCATTTTCTCCCTGTAGAGAATTATAGATATTTTCATGACTATTTTCCAGTTTCTATTCAAATTTCTGCTCTCCAAAGATGGTTTCCCTGACCACCACAGTCAAAGCAACTATCACTCCCTTTTACTCTGTATGTTTATAGTCTCTTCATAGCACTTACTACCTTAAGTTAATTTGTAATTATCTTTTGATTATTGGCTCTTATATTTATTGTCTGTCTTACCACACCTGTCTCAGAAAGTGATTTTCAAGGTTGCAAGGAATACAGAAAATGATGTTCGAAGTTCCAAGGACTTTCTTCATCACTCCATTCCCAATGTCCATAATTTGCCTGGCATTTAAGATAGATATCCTCTGTTCTCAAATGATTAGAAGAAGTCACTGGTAGATTAACTTTTTAAGTCTATTAAGATGGGAAACATACATATGAAATATATATGTGTATATATATAAAATGTAGAGAAGTTGCATACATTCATCTTCTTTTAATGCATGGGTGAGTCTTTGGTTGTAGATCCAATGATTGGAGTTCCCAGTCTTTGTGTATAAGTCACACTCATAAAGCACTATCTGAGATTACCACACTGTTAAAGATGAACAAGCAATTAATAATAGATATTTGTTAAGCCCTCTAGATGCAGGCTTAAGATTTTTATAATATTTTCTTCTATACTTTATAATTGTCTGATCAAAGTTAATTTAACATTATTTTTTTAGCAACTCACTATAATATCATTAATATTTCCAAAGCTTTCAAATGAGTTTTCATAGAATTTGTTCCATTTGTCACTCATTTCTCATTAGTTTTTTGGTGATAATAATTGGTTTATTGTGACATTAATTAAATCATATAATTGTGATAAAAAGTACAGTTGCCATAAACAGATTTGGGCACAATTCAAGAGCTATTTGGTAACCCAATGGGGGAAAAAGCAATGTGAAGGTTATGTTAATGCATCCTTTTCCAGCTCTCCTGAGCCTTTAACCTGTGGTTAATTAAACTGAGAACAGTTCCAAACTATTTTGTCTTACTAAACTTAGAATTTTTGGAATTAAATTTGTATTGCAGTCACAAGCAAAGCAGTAAAAACCTATATTTGGCCATGATTAACAATCCTTAGGCTGGGACTTCCTTGGTGGCGCAGTGGCTAAGAATACACCTGCCAATGCAGGGTACTGGGGTTCGAGCCCTGGTCCAGGCAGATACCACATGCCACAGAGCAACTAAGCCCATGCACCACAACTACTGAGCCTGTGCTGTAGAGCCTGTGTGCCAAAACTACTGAAGCCCACATGCCTCGAGCCCATGCTCCACAACAAGAGAAGCCACCGTAATGAGAAGCCTGTGCACTGCAACAAAGAATAGCCTCCACTCGCTGCAACTAGAGAAACCCAAGTGCAGCAATGAAGACCCAGCACAACCAAAAATAAATAAATTAATTAATTTAAAAAATGCTTTATAAAAATATCCTTAGGCTTATTTATATGAATTTTTGAAAAATAAGATTTTTCAAAATAATAGATTTGTCTGTTTTAAAACTACTGTGAACATCATATATTTAATTAGTTTCTTTTATTTTCCCAGAACCTCAGAAGATAGATGAGGCTTAATATTCAGTTGGAAAATCAAGACTGAGAGGTGAAATATTGACAAATGTACCTGGAAGAACAAATATATATGATGGAATACTGATACAACTAAATATTTCAAATAATTATTTTTCAATAAGTTACCATTTATACATAATTTAATCTTATATGACTAATTTTCTGAAAAATCAGTGAAAATTGCTCATTTGTACCATAAATAGAAATTCTGCCAATCTGCCTACTGTAACACAACAAACAGATTTCCCTGCACAAGTGTTGGATAAGAGATCAATACAAGAATATTATGGTATACACTGTGTAAAACTCAATGCATAGTTCTTTAAGATTCATATATTATGAATTGCTTCATTTAAAACCCTAACAAGTAACCAGAAAGAGTTACTTATGAACTGATTCCCCCAGAAATCATTTTACTAATATTGGTATGATAAGGACTAAACCTTAAGGGAGTTATGGGAAGAGTTCATTTCGATACATTTTTATACAGTTATTTACACACTTAACAAGGTTTAAATATACAGTACCATTTTCAAATTTTAAAAATGTATATTTTTGTGTAAATCCCAGAATTACTTTTGCCAGGTGGCGGTGATGATTGGAGTGTGTAACAGAGTTTCCAACCATTTGGAAGGAATTAGCTTTAATCTGTAGCAGACTGTTTGGTATTTGCAACTGTATCTCTGAAATCATCTCATTACAAGTTAATGTAATACATACCTCATTAAAGAAATATTATAAAGTCTGAGCTTTCCTATTTATACCAGGCTAGAGAATAGTCAACTCTAATACCCCAAATATTCTTGAACTATTTGTATTTTTGAGGAAACTATAAATCATATGACAAAAAAACCTTTTTAAATTTCTCTGAAAGTTATTTCAAGTTAAAAAGTTAAATAATGATTTTGATTAATTTCTTGCCAGCTTGATAAATACAAAGAGAACATTTATTTAAAAGCCCATTAATTACGGTGTATCAATGAAATATAGTTTGGAGAAGGAAAACACATGCTGTGACTAAAATTTAATGCATATCCTAGAAGCATTTAAATTCCCTGAACAGCTTGCAAATCAACTGGTTCATACTGGAATCTTTAGAACATTAATCTTTAGCTCAAAAGAATATATGTGTACATTTTAAACTGTATTCTGATAAAAGTTCTGTGATTATGTGTTTAGTTGATAAACCAAATATAATTATGTCTTCAGAGAATTAATGTCAGCAAATAACATGTGAAGCTTCAAGCTAGCATCCTAAAATTTTGTCACAGTGAGACTGTGTCAACACAGTACATAGAATTAAAATAATTCCCTTAGGGCTAACAATATGAATTAATGTTAAAACGGAAACTTGGAACATTTAGAACTGGAAAGATGGTTATTGGTGAGATAATCCAAAGTCTGCATTTTTTTAAAAAAAATGATAAGTATGGAGAGTTTAAGAAATTTTCACAAAGTCAAAAATTAGCTAAGGATAGTTTCCTGAGTCCTAGTTAAATGCTTTTTAACTCTGCCACCCAAATTACTGACAATGAATTACAAAAACAAGAAAATCTTCAAATCTGTCACAAATTTTCCACTGGGTCCACAACCTGCAAAATTCATTTCCTGGAGTAACCTAAGTCTTCATGAATATTTCCAGTAATTGATCAGTACATGCAAAGGAAACTCAGCCTAGGACAAAAGGCTGAGATAACTACCCAAGCTGCCTGAACTGCTTGCTTTCCTTTTTACATTGTAAAGCAACTACCCAGAGGGATACAGAAGCAGGTGATGGAAAAACTGAACATTTTAAAAGCATACTGTCATAGAGACAGATAAATTCTAGCTTCTCTTGTTGTTAATGTTTTAAGAACACTCTTAAGAATCTGTAGCCAACTCTGATCAATATAAACCTTACCTTGCATTGGACTGTGATATTTTAAAATTATTCTTAAGAAATCAAACAATATAGATACAGTTGAAAACATCAGTATATCCTTCTGAAATGCAATCTTCCAGTCTCCCTTCTCTAAATGTAACCATAATAGTGAATGAAGTGTTTATTATGTGCCTGAATATGTTTATCTTATATTTTTACCATAACTCCATTAGACATAAAAATACATGGTATTGGTCAAAATGTTTAGATAGTGTTTTGAACTGCAATTTTTAATGGGTGTATATTTTTTAGCTTTATGTTTCTTGAAAAATTTTCTGGTTCATATTTTACTTGATGACAACAAAAATGCTATAATTATTTATTCTGTAGCTAGATATTTAGGATGTTTCTGATTTTACTATTACAAATGATGCTAATGGAAAATACGTATATGTTTTAGTAGGTATATTTTTAAGAGTTTCCATAGTGTATAAGCCAAGAAATGGAATTTCTGGGTTTTAAGGAAAAGAAATCTTAAAATTTACTGGATGTTTTCAAGTTGCTCTCCAAACTGGCTGTACCAATTTATACTCAAACCCTGAGTACTGTATGTGAGAATTCCATGCTGACATTCAGTTTTGTGATATTTTTTAAAGTTTTATCAGTCTGATGTTAATAATTTATGTTTTTTATTTTTTTCACTACAAAAAACGGGCAGAATAGAGACAGCAGAAGCAAAAAGACCTACAATCCTGCATCCGGTGGAATGAAAACCACATTCACAGAAAAATGGACAAAATAAAAAGGCAGAGGACTATGTACCAGATGAAGGAACAAGATAAAACCCAAGAAAAACAATTAAATGAAGTAGAGATAGGCAACCTTCCAGAAAAAGAATTCAGAATAATGATAGTGAAAATGATGCAGGACCTCGGAAAGAGAACGGAGGCAAAGATCGAGAAGATGCAAGAAGTGTTTAACAAAGACCGAGAAGAATTAAAGAACAAACAAACAGAAGTGAACAATACAATAACTGAAATGAAAACTACACTAGAAGAAATCAATAGCAGAATAACTGAGACAGAAGAACAGATAAGTGACCTGAAAGACAGAATGGTGAAATTCACTGCCACAGAACAGAATAAAGATAAAAGAATGAAAAGAAATGAAGACAGCCTAAGAGACCTCTAGGACAACATCAAACACACCAACATTTGCATTATACAGGTCCCAGAAGAAGAAGAGAGAGAGAAAGGACCCAAGAAAATATCTGAAGGTATTATAGTCGAAAGCTTCTCTAACATGGGAAAGGAAATAGCCACCCAAGTCCAGGAAGTGCAGAGAGTCTCAGGCAGGATAAAACCAAGGAGAAACATGCCGACACACAGAGTAATCAAACTGACCAAAACAAAAGACAAAAAAAATTATTAAAAGCAGCAAGGGAAAAACAACAAACAACATACAAGGGAACTCCCATAAGGTTAACAGCTGATTTCTCAGTAGAAACTTTACAAGACAGAAGGGAGTGGCATGATATATTTAAAGTGATGAAAGGGAAGAAACTACAACCAAGATTACTCTACCTGGCAAGGATTTCATTCAGATTTGATGGAGAAATCAAAAGCTATACAGACAAGCAACAGCTAAGAGAATTCAGCACCACCAAACCAGCTCTACAACAAATGCTAAAGGAACTTCTCTAAGTGGGGAAAACAAGAGAAGAAAAGGACCTACTAAAACAAACCCAAAACAATTAAGAAAATGGTAATAGGAACATACATATCGAAAGTTACCTTAAATGTGAATGGATTAAATGCTCCAACCAAAAGACGAAGGCCCACTGAATGGATACAAAAATAAAACCCATAAATATGCTGTTTACCAGAGACCCAGGTCAGACCTTGGGACACAAACAGGCTGAAACTGAGGGGATGGAAGAAGATATTCCATGCAAATGGAAATCAAAAGAAAGCTGGAGTAGCAATACTCATATCAGATAAAATAGACTTTAAAATAAAGAATGTTACAAGAGACAAGGAAGGACACTACATAATGATCAAGGGATCAACCCAAGAAGAAGATATAACAACTATAAATATATATACACCCAACATAGAGGCACCTCAATACATAAGGCAAATGCTAAAAGCTATAAAAGAGGCAATCAACAGTAACAGAATAATAATACAGGACTTTAACAGTTCACTTACACCAAAGGACAGAACATCCAGGCAGAAAATTAATAAGGAAACAAGCTTTAAATGACACAACAGACCAGATTTAATTGATATTTACAGGACATTCCATCTGAAAACAGCAGATTACACTTTCTTCTCAAGTGTACATGGAACATTCTTCAGGATAGATCACATCTTGGGTCACAAATCAAGCCTCAGTAAATTTAGGAAAACTGAAATCTTATCAAGTATCTTTCCCAACCACAACACTATGAGATTAGAAATCAATTACAGGGAAAAAAAATGTAAAAAACACAAACACATGGACACTAAACAATACTAAATAACAAAGAGATCACTGAAGAAATCAAAAGGAAATCAAGAAAGACCTAGAGACAAATGACAACGAAAACACGATGATCCAAAACCTATGGGATGCAGCAAAAGCAGTTCTAAGAGGGAAGTTTATAGCAATACAATCCTACCTCAAGAAACAAGAAAAACCTCAAATAAACAATCTAACGTTACACCTAAAGGAACTAGAGAAAGAAGAACAAACAAAACCCAAAGTTAATAGAAGGAAAGAAACCATAAAGATCAAATCAGAAATAAATGAAATAGAAACAAAGAAAACAATAGCAAAGATCAATAAAAGTAAAAGTGGTTCTTTGAAAAGATTAACAAAATTTCTAGACCTTTAGCCAGACTCATCAAGAAAAAGAGGGAGAGGACTCAAGTCAATAAAATCAGAAATGAAAAAGGAGAAGTTACAACAGACACCACAGAAATACAAAGCATCCTGAGACTACTACAAGCAAGTCTATGCCAATAAAATGGAAAACCTGGAAGAAATGTACAAATTCTTAGAAACGTATAACCTTCCAAGACTGAACTTGGAAGAAACAGAAAATAAGAACAGACCAATCACAAGGAATGAAATGGAAACTGTGATTAAAAATCTTCCAACAAACAGAAGTCCAGGACCAGATGGCTTCACAGGTGAATTCTATCAAACATTTAGAGAAGAGCTAACACCCATCCTCCTCAAACTCTTCCTAAAATTTCAGAGGAAGAAACACTCCCAAACTCATTCTATGAGGCCACCATCATCCTGACACAAAAACCAGACAAGATACTACAAAAAAATTACAGACCAACATCAGTGATGAATATAGATGCAAAAATCCTCAACACAATACTAGCAAACAGAATCCAACAACACATTAAGAGGATAGTAAACCATTATCAAGTGGGGTTTATCCCAGGGATGCTAAGATTCTTCAATATACAGAAATCAATGTGATACACCATATTAATAAATTGAAGAATAAAAACCATATGATCATCTCAATACATACAGAAAAAGCTTCTGACAAATTTCAGTATCCATTTATGACAAAAAAAACTCTCCAGAAAGTGGGCATAGAGGGAACCTACCTCAACATAATAAAGGCCACATGTGAGAAACCCAGAGCAAACATCATTTTCAATGGTGAAAAACTGAAAACATTTCTTCTAAGATCAGGAACAAGACAAGGATGTCCACTCTTGCCACTATTATTCAACATAGTTTTGGAAGTCTTAGCCACGGCAATCAGAGAAGAAAAAGAAATAAAAGGAATATGAATTGAAAAAGAGGAAGTAAAACTGTCACTGTCACTGTTTGCAGATGACATTAAGCTATACATAGAGAATCCTAAAGATGCCACCAGAAAACCACTGGAGCTAATCAATGAATCTGGTAAAGTTGCAGGATACAAAATTAATGCACAGAAATCTCTTGCATTCCTATATACTAACAATGAAAGATAAGGAAGATAAATTAAGGAACCAATCCCATTTATCACTGCAACTAAAAGAGTAAAATACCTAGGAATAAACTTACCTAAGGAGTTATAAGACCTGTACTCAGAAAACTATAAGATGTTGATGAAAGAAATCAAAGATGACACAAACAGATGGAGAGATATACCATGTTCTTGGATTGGAAGAATCAATATTATGAAAATGACTATACTACCCAAAGCAATCTACAGATTCAGTGCAATCCCTATCAAACTACCACTGGCATTTTTTACAGAACTAGAACAAAAAATTTCACAATTTGTATGGAAACACAAAAGACCCAGAATAGCCAAAGCAATCTTGAGGGAAATAAACAGAGCTGGAGGAATCAGACTCCCTGACTTCAGACTATACTACAGGGCTACAGTAATCTAGACAGTATGGTACTGACAAAAAAACAGAAATATAGATTAGTGGAATGGAATAGAAAGCCCAGAGAAAGCCCATAGAAAGCCCCACACGCCTATGGTCAACTAATGTATGACAAAGGAGGCAAGGATATACAATGGAGAAAAGACAGCCTCTTCAATAAGTGATGCTGGGAAAACTGGACAGCTACATGTAAAAGAATGAAATCAGAACCCTCCCTAACACCATACACAAAAATAAACTCAAAATGGATTCGAGACCTAAATGTAGGACCGGACACTATAAAATTCTTAGAGGAAAATATAGGGAGAATACTCTTTGACAGAAATCACAGCAAGATATTTTTTGACTCACCTCCTAGAATAATGGAAATAAAAACAAATGGAACATAAACTTAAAAGCTACAGCAAAGGAAACTATAAACAAGATGAAAAGACAACCCTTGTAATGGGAGAAAATATTTGCAAACAAATCAATGGACAAAGGATTAATCTATAAAATATATAAACAGCTCATGCAGCCCAATATTAAAAAAACAAACAACCCAATAAAAATTGGGCAGAAGACCTAAACAGACATTCGCCAAAGAAGACATACAGATGGCCAAGAGGCACATGAAAAGCTGCTCAACACCAGTAATAATTAGAGAAATGCAAATCAGTGCAAAAATGAGGTATCACTTAACACTGGTTAGAATGGGCATCATCAGAAAATATACAAACAACAAATGCTGGAGAGAGTGTGGAGAAAAGGGAACCCTCCTGTACTCTTGGTGGGAAGGGAAATTGATACAACCACTATGGAGAACAGTATGGAAGTTCCTTAGAAAACTAAAAACAGAATTACCATATGACCCAGCAATCCCACTACTGGGCATATACCCTGAGAAAACCATAATTCAAAAAGAGACATGTACCACAATGTTCATTGCAGTGCTATTTACAATTGCCAGGACATGGAATCAACCTAAATATCCGTCGACAGATGAATGGATAAAGAAGATGTGGTACATATATACAATGGAATATTACTCAGCCATAAAAAGGAACGAAATTTTGTTATTTATATTGAGGTGGATGGACCTAGGGTCTATCATACAGAGTGAAGTAAGTCAGAAAGACAAAAGCAAATACCGTATGCTAACCCATATATATGGAATCTAAAAATATTGTACTGATGAACCTAGTGGCAGGGCAGGAATAAAGATGCAGATGTAGAGCATGGACTTGAGGACTCAGGGTGGGAAGGGGAAGCTGGGATGAAGTGAGAGAGTAGCATTGACATATATACACTAACAAATGTAAAATGGATGACTAGTTGGAAGCTGTTGCATAGCACAGAGAGATCAGCTACATGCTTTGTGAAGACCTAGAGGGGTGGGATAGGGAGGATGGGAGGGAGGCTCAAGAGGGAGGGAAAAGAAAAAAAAATGGGCAGAAGACCTAAATAGACATTTCTCCAAAGAAGACATACAGATGGCCAACAGACACATGAAAAGATGCTCAATATTGCTAATTATTAGAGAAAGGCAAAGCAAAACTGTAATGAGGTATCACCTCACACCAGTCAGAATAGCCATCACCAAAAAGTCTACAAACAATAAATGCTGGAGAGGGTGTAGAGAAAGAGGAACCCTCCTACACTGCTGGTGGGAATGTAAATTGATGCAGCCACTATGGAGACAGTACAGTTTCCTTAAAAAACTGAAAGTAGAGTTACCATAGGATTCTGCAATCCCACTCTTTGGCATACACCCAGAGAAAACTATAATTCAAAAAGATGTATGCACCTCAATGTTTACAGCAACACTATTTACAATAGCCAAGACATGGAAGCAACCTAAATGTTCATCAACAAATAAATGGATAAAGAAGATGTGGTACCTATATACAATGGAATACTACTTAGCCATATAAAAGAATGAAATAATGTCATTTGCAGCAACATGGATGGACCTAGACATTACCATACTAAGTGAAGTAAGTTAGAGAAAGACAAATATGATAATTGCTTATATGTGAAATCTAAAAAAAATGATACAGATGCACTTTTTACAAAACAGAAATAGACTCACAGACATAGAAAACAAATTTATGGTTACCAAAAGGGATAGTGGGGGGAAGGGGTAGATAAATTAGGAGTTTAGGATTAACATACACACTAATATATGTGAAACAGATAAACAAGGAGGACCTACTGTATAGAACAGGGAACTAAATTCAGTATCTTATAATAACCTATAATGGAAAAGATTCTGAAAAAATATATGTATATATAATTGAATCACTTTGCTGTACACCTAAAACTAACACGACATTGTATATTGACTATACTTCAATTAAAAAATGATTAAAAAAAGAGTACCTAGCAAGCCCTCGGAAAAAAAAAACCTATTAGGAATCTATATAGATATATAATTTCATTTTAATTTGCATTTCTTTTTTTTTTTTTTTTTTGCAGTATGCGGGCCTCTCACTGTTGTGGCCTCTCCCGTTGTGGAGCACAAGCTCCGGACGCGCAGGCTCAGCGGCCATGGCTCATGGGCCCAGCCGCTCCGCGGCATTGGGATCTTCCCGGACCGAGGTACAAACCCGCATTCCCTGCATCAGCAGGCGGACTCTCAACCACTGCGCCACCAGGGAAGCCCTGATTTATGCTTTTAATATCTTGTTTAAGAAGATTTTCCTTCCCTGAGGTCATTGTTATATACTCTTATATTGTTCTTAACAGTTGCAAATGTTTGTATTTTGGTCTCTGATCCATCTGAAAATTATTTTTGTATATATTTATTAAATAGATCTTCCTTTTCCACTAATCTGTAATTTCCCAGAGGAGGAGCTATATTTGCATTAGTTTGCATTTTCTAGGATTTTATATAAATGGAATCATATAGTATATACTATTGTTTGCATAGCTTTTAAAGTTCAACATCATGGTTTTGACATTTGATAATAAAAGTGTCACAATTTAATATTCATCCAGGCTATTGAGCATATCAATAGTTTATTCCTTTTTATTTCTGAGTAGTAGTCCACTGCATGGACATATCAAAGTTTGTTTATACGTTCACTTATTGATGGATATTTCAATTGTTTTCAGTTGAAGTTAATACACATAAATCTGCTATGAACAATTACATACAAAACTTTATGTGAAAAAATGTCTAATTACTCTTGGAAAAATACCTGGGAGTGGAATGCCTGGGTCATATGGTAGGTGTTTTATTTTTTAAGAAACTGTCAGACTACTTTTCACATCAGTTGTACTATATTATATTCCCACTAGCAGTGTATGAGAATTCAGTTCCTCCATATCTCTGCCAATACTTAGTGTGTCTGGGACTCCTTTTTATGTCATTTTCTCAGCTTAACTGCATAAATTTAAATACCAAACTCATGTAAGAACAAGCAAAAAGTTAGGAATTCCTAGAGGACACTTTACCTTTCCTAACCAGAGCAAAAGCTTTCCTGATTATCTTCCTATACAGGTATGTGAACTTACTTTTGTCCATCATTTCACTGATGGCATAGCACTTCAAAGGCCCCCACTTTAGGTGAAGGCCCCTTTTTTAAATCCCTAATTTTCATGGACCAAAGGACTCATCTCCTATGTCTGCATGGGGCACTAGATTGAGGCAAGCAAATCAACCCTGCTTCTCACCTCACTTCCCAACTCAAGCCCAACTTCCATCCACACTCCCAACTCCCATAGTCTCTCCTGGAGTATTTCCCTCTTTAATTTTGCTCTTAGAGAAACTGTACCTGACTCATTTATTAAAATTCATTTACACATATTTACTATTCTGGTTCACTCTACAGGAAAACAAAACTCCTAGACAATTAACTAAATATATTCTCCCACATTTGCTTTGATGTAAGCCAAACAATTAGATTAAATTAGAAAAATAAATAAAAGCTTTGGAGCACCACTATTCACAAAGGCCAAGAGGAGATAGCAGCCCAAATGTCCACTGACAGATGAATGTATAAACAAAATGTGGTATACACACAAAATATTATTCAGCCTTTAAAAAGGAAGGGAATTTTCTCACATGCTACAATGTGGATGAACCTTGTGGACATTATGCTAAATGAAATAAGCCACAGGCACAAAAAGACAAAAACTATATGATTCCCCTTATATAGGTATCAAAAGTAATCAAACACATAGAAAGAGAAAATAGAATGGAGGTTGCCAGGGCCTGGGGAGAAGAGGAAAAGAGGAAATGTTTAATATGAATGTAGAGTTTCAAATTTACAAGATGAAGAAGTTCTGGAGAGCTCTTTCACAGTAATGTGAATATACTTAACACTACTGAGTTGTACTCTTAAAAAAATGGCTAAGATTGTAGATGAGTTTTTACCACAAAAAAATAAAATCTTCGGGTAGTTTTCTTTTCCATCAATTTGAAGAAACTCTCTTTCTGTTTCTTATGAAATAGGAAGATTACTAACTATTCCCACAAATACTGGCATGCATATTTGTTGAAGCTTTTGAGCAACACGAACAACAACAGCTCCACTGTGATGGATTTTTGAATACTGAATGAGGCCAAGAGAATGATAAAAGATTTGGACTCACTGTAACCTCTACTCACTGAAGTTCAGATTCCATTGCTCAAAGGGCAGATGAGTTTCTTACTTACCAGATGTCAGCCTAAGCATGGGATTTCTTTTTTCTTTTCTTTTCTTTCTTTCTTTTTTTTTTTTTTTTGAGCTTAAAGGCAATTCCCTCTAAGTTTTCTTTATCAGCAGTGAAGCTCAGGAAATGACTCTCAATGAACTATGACAGTTTCTTTATATGGGATAATTGTGTGTATTCAAATCTGATTATCTTGAAACTTATCTGTAAAAAGTAGTTAACCTTAGTTCACAATCCTCCGGAAAAGTATGAAAACAAACTAGAGCAGACTCTGCTCTAATCATTTATTTTAAAGCAGAAATAATACAAATAGCTTTATCGGAAACATGCACAGAATACTAAAAGATGTATATTTTTTCAGAAATTTTACGTGCAATACCAAGATAGGTGGTCATTAACATGCAATTGATATTTTCAGGCTGTCTTTGTGAAGGCAGTTATTTAACCTTCTCCATTAACTTGTAATTAGGAAGTATAGATATTTTCTGAAGAAGAAAGGGAAAAGCCCATTAAAAACCTTTTAGTATAAAGAAGATGTGGCAAATATACACAATGGAATATTACTCAACCATAAAAAGAAACAAAATTGAGTTATTTGTACTGAGGTGGATGGACCTAGAGTCTGTCATACAGAGTGAAGTAAGTCAGAAAGAGAAAAACAAATACCGTATGCTAACACATATATATGGAATCTAAAGAAAAAAAAAAAAAAGGTCATGAAGAACCTAGGGGCAGGATGGAAATAAAGAGGACAGACCTACTAGAGAATGGACTTGAGGACACGGGGAGAGGGAAGGGTAAGCTGGGACAAAGTGAGAGAGTGGCATGGACATATATACACTACCAAACGTAAAACCGATAGCTAGTGGGAAGCAGCCGCATAGCACAGGGAAATCAGCTCGGTGGTTTGTGACCACCTAGAGGGGTGGGATAGGGAGGGCGGGAGGGAGGGAGACGCAAGAGGGAAGAGATATGGGGATATATGTATATGCAGTGCTGATTCACTTTGTTATAAAGCAGAAACTAATGCACAATTGTAAAGCAATTATACTCCAATAAAGATATCAAAAAAAAAGTTGGGAAAAAGAAAAAAACCTTTTAGTATATTTAGCAACTCTATTCTTTGATTCACTTCACAGAGTATATCTTCTGAATGCTTTTTTTTTTTTTTTTTAATAAATCTGAATTTGAGTTTCTGGGTTCCTATTAATGTCCACTCAGCAGGATAAAGCTTTGACTTAAAATTTTAAGGAGAGAGAAAAAATATTCTTTCCATAAAGAACTTTCAGGAATCTGGTACAAGCTGTTAGAGTTTCAGACTACATAACTTTTCTTTCTTTTTTTTTTTTCTTTTTTTGTATGTCTGAACTTTTTATTTAAAAATAAAATTTTAATACAGCAGTTATTACTTATCTATTTTATACATATTAGTGTATACATGCCAATCCCAATCTCCCAATTCATCCCACCACCACCTCCCACCTCCTGCTTTCACCCCTTGATGTCTATACATTTGTCTTTATATCTGTACGTAGTTTTTCTTCTTGAGAACTTTCAAGAATAGATTTAACTCTTTTCAGGAATAGGGAGATCAAAGCAGTGAAATACAGTTTCCACATCACCTCCCTTAGACCTTCGGTTTATCTTACAAATTCCTGTTAATAATTATACTTTACAATAATTCTCTATCATTATTCTAAGAGATTTTTTTTTCCTGCATCAGGTTTTACCTACACTCTAGATGGTAGAGTGGTTTCAACTTTATTTATTTTACTATTTTTAAAAGCCTATCAGATTAGGCTTGTAAAAAAATTAATTTATATTGGAGTATAGTTGATTAACAATGATGTGTTAGTTATAGGTGCACAGCAAAGTGATTCAGTTATACCCATACAAGTATACATTCTTTTTCAAATTCTTTTCCCATTTAGGTTATTACAGAATATTGAGCCATGTTCCTTGTGCTATATAGTAGGCCCTTATTGGTCAACTTAGAGATAAATTTAATGGAATATCTTTTATCTTATTAGACAGATATTGGGATAATAGGCCTAGAATTTAAGTGAACTTCATATGACACTAAATAAATTGAACTACCTCATATTGCTTTAACATAAAATTACCCTCAAAATGATTCTCAAACTTTCCTTTTCTGGGTTATATGAGATAGGAAAATAGAATTTGGATCTGAAGCCAGAAAGTCTGTGCTCATTTGTCAGCTTCCCTATATAAATCTCTCTACCTTGGACAAGTCACTTATACTCTTTCTTTCCTATAGAATAAAGAAAAAATTGTACGACCATGTTATCAGACTATTATCAAAATCAAATAAGAATATGAATAAAAGCAAGCTAAAATCATAACATTTTAGAAAGTGCAAGTCATTCCATACCTTGGCTTTATCATATTTATAATATAATGACTTAGAATCACAGATTTAACTCTAGAATGGAACAGAGAACATTTTCTAGTCCCATGTTTCTGAAACATTTTTAGGTCACAGAACTTATTGGAAATTTGATAAAATTTCTGGATATTATACCAAGAAAAATAAATATATTCACAGGCAAGCAAAATATTGGATGTAATTTCATGTGTTTCTTGCACCCAGGTTATGAATGTCTGATCAATTTTAATGCTCTATTCTGTAGAGTACTGAGGCCTAGAGAAATAAAGAAATGTAACTGAGGTCAGAAATTTTATGGCAGAGATGATTTAAGAGGGCAGACCTGCTGACTCACACTCCAGTACTCTATTTTCCTAGACCAGGGTTACTGACAAGTGTGTCTCACAGAGTCCTGTTCATTTCAGAGACACCTTATGAGAAAACACAAGAGAGAGTCCTTCCAACTCTGACCACTTCTTTTGTCTGTTTTCTACATTGGGCTTCCACATTATGAAAAAAAAAATGTTTGGAAACTATTGCTATAGAAGAATAACAAAATATTAGATATGAAGTGGGAAAAGTAAAGTGACATCAGAGTCAAGGTTCTCTTTTCATTACATGCCCTTTCTGGAAGAAAAGTGTAGTTCCCAGAAATATGAAGTTCTTTAAAAAACCACATAGTGTCTGGTAGCCCAGGTGTGAGTAGCTCTAAAAATATCAGGGAAATTGAACTCAAAATTTTAAACTTCTCCAAATAAGGCCTGTATGATTTCAAGGGAGAATTCTACCAAATGTTTAAAGAATTAACACCAGTCTAAATAATCTCTTGCAGAAAATGTAAACGGGGCCACTTCTCAATTTGTTTTATAAAGCTAGTATTACCCTAATAACAAAAAGAAACAAAGGCAGTACCAAAACATAGAAAACTACAAACCAATATCCCTCATGAGCATAGCTGCATATCTCCTTAACCAAATAATAGCAAGTAAAATTGGGTAGTATATAAAAGGAATTATACATGATGACTAAGTGGGGTTTATCCAGGGATGCAAAGCTGGCTCAATATGTGAAAACCAATCAGTGTAATCTACCATACTAACAAGCTGAAGAAGAAAAATCACATTAGCATTGCAAATTAATGCAAAAAGCATTTGATAATATTTAACCCCTGTCCATGCTAGAAATTCACAGCAAATTAGAGGGAAACTTCCTAAACTACAAAAAACCTACACCTACCATGGTATGTAGTAGTGAAAGACTGAATGCTTTTCCCCTAAGGTCTGGAACACGGTAAGACATCTACTTCATTCAACATAGTACTTGAGATTCTCGTCCATTCAAAAAGGTAAAAATAAAAGGAAATAAAAGGCATAAAGCTCATAAAAGAAGAAATTAGCTGTCCTTATTTGCAGATGACATAATTGTTTATGTAGAAAATCCCAAGGACTCTACAAAAACACTCCTAGAAAGAATACCTGATTTCATCAAGATTACAGAATACAAAATCAACATAACAAAATTAACTTTATTTCCATAAATGACCAGAGAACACATGGAAACCAAAATTTTAAATATATTACCATTTATAATCATTCAAAACATAATAAAGGCCATATATGAGAAGCACAAAATAACATCATACTCAATGGTGAAAAGCTGAAAGCCTTTCCTCTAACATCAAGAGTAAGACAAGGATGCTCTCTCTCTCCACTTCCATTCAACATAGTATTGGTAGTCCCAGCCAAATTAATTAAGCAAGAAAAATAAATAAAAAGCATCCAAATTGGAAAGGAAGAAATAAAAATGTCACTATTTGCAGATAACATGATACTATATATAAAATCCCTAAAGAATCCTCCAAGAAACTATTAGAACTAATAAATGGATTCAATAAAGTTGCAGGATACAAAGTCAATAAGCAGGGATTTAGACCAAGATGGCGGAGTAGAAGGATGTGCTCTCACTATCTCTTGCGAGAACACTGGAATCACAACTAACTGCTGAACAATCACTGAGAGGAAGACACTGGAACTCACCAAAAATGATACCCCACATCCAAAGACAAAGGAGAAGCCACGATGAGACGGTAGGAGGGGCACAAGCAAAATAAAATCAAATCCCATAACTGCTGGGTGGGTGACTCAAAAACTGGAGAACACTTATACCACAGAAGTCCACCCACTGGAGTGAAGGTTCTGAGCCCCAGGTCAGGCTTCTGAACCTGGGGGTCTGGCAATGGGAGGAGGAATTCCTAGCAAATCAGACTTTGAAGGCTAGTGGGATTTGATTGCAGAACTCTGACAGCAATGGGGGAAAGAGAGACTCCACTCATGGAGGGCACACACAAAGTAGTGTGTGCATTGGGACCCAGGGGAAGGAGCAGTGACGTCAGGGGAGACTGAACAAGACCTACCTGACAGTGTTGGAGGGTCTCCTGAGGAGGCGAGGGGTGGCTCTGTCTCACAGTGAGGACAAGGAAACTGGCAGCAGAAGTTCTGGGAAGTACTCCTTGGCATGAGCCCTCCAAGAGTCTGCCATTAGCCCTATCAAAGAGCCCAGGTAGGTTCCAGTGCTTGGTCACCTCAGGCCAAACAACCAACAGGGAGGGAACTCAGCCCAACCTGTCAGCATTGTCAAGCGCATTAAAGTTTTACTGAGCTCTGCCCACCAGAGCAACACCCTGCTCTACCCCCCACCAGTCCCTCCCATCAGGAAACTTGCACAAGCCTTGGAGATAGCCTCATCCACCAGAGGGCAGACAGCAGAAGCAAGAAGAACTACAACCCAGCAGCCTGTGGAACAAAAAACACATTCACAAAAAGATAGACAAGATGAAAAGGCAGAGGGCTATGTATCAGATGAAGGAACAAGATAAAAACCCAGAAAAACAACTAAATGAAGTGGAGATAGGCAACCTTCTAGAAAAAGAATTAGGAATAATGATAGTGAAGATGACCCAGGACCTCGGAAAAAGAATGGAGGCAAAGATCGAGAAGATGCAAGAAATGTTTAACAAAGACCTAGAAGAATTAAAGAACAAACAAACAGAAGTGAACAATACAATAACTCAAATGAAAAATACAATAGATAGAAGGAATCAATAGCAGAATAACTGAAGGACAGAAACGCATAAGTGACCTGGAAGACAGAATGGTAGAATTCACTGCTGTGGAACAGAATAAAGAAAAAAGAATGAAAAGAAATGAAGACAGCTTAAAAGACTTCTGGGACAACACTAAAACGCAACAACATTCGCATTATAGGGGTCCCAGAAGGAGAAGAGAGAGAGAAAGGACCCGAGAAAATATTTGAAGAGATTACAGTTGAAAACTTCCCTAACCTGGAAAAGGAAAAGGCCACCCAAGTCCAGGAAGTGCACAGAGTCCCATACAGGATAAACCCAAGGGGAAACACACTGAGACACATAGTAATCAAATTAGCAAAAGTTAAAGGCAAAGAAAAATTACTGAAATCATTAAGGGAAAAACGACAAATAACATACAAGGGAACTCCCATAAGGTTAACAGCTGATTTCTCAGCAGAAACTCTACAAGCCAGAAGGAAGTGACATGATATACTTAAAGTGACGAAAGGGAAGAACCTACAACCAAGATTACTCTACCTAGCAAGGATCTCATTCAGATTTCATGGAGAAATCAAAAGCTTTACAGACAAGCAAAAGCTAAGAGAATTCAGCACCACCAAACTAGCTCTATAACAAATGCTAAAGGAACTTCTCTAAGTTGGGAAAACAAGAGAAGAAAAGGATCTACAAAAACAAACCCAAAACAATTAAGAAAATGGTCATAGGAACATACATATCGATAATACCTTAAACGTAAATGGATTAAATGCTCCAACCAAAAGACACAGGTTTGCTGAATGGATACAAAAACAAGACCCATATATATGCTGTCTACAAGAGACCCACTTCAGACCTAGGGACACATATACACTGAAAGTGCGGAGATGGAAAATGATATTCCATGCAAATGGAAATCAAAAGAAAGCTGGAGTAGCAATACTCATATCAGATAAAATAGACTTTAAAGAATTTTATAAGTGACAAGGAAGGACACTACATAATGACCAAGGGATCAATCCAAGAAGAAGATATAAAAAGTATAAATATATATGCAAACAACATAGCAGCTCCTCAATACATAAGGCAACTGCTAACAGCTATAAAAGAGGAAATCGACAGTAACACAGGAATAGTGGGGGACTTTAACAATGGACACCAATGGACAAACTTTCACCAATGGACAGATCATCCAAACAGAAAATTCATAAGGAAACACAAGCTTTAAATGACACAACAGACCAGATAGATTTAATTGATATTTATAGGACATTCCATCCAAAAAACACAGATTACACTTTCTTCTCAAATACTCACAGAACAGGACAGATCACATGTTGGGTCACAAATCAAGCCTCGGTAAATTTAAGAAAATTGAAATCATATCAATCATCTTTTCTGACCACAATGCTATGAGATTAGAAATGAATTACAGGGGAAAAAATGTAAAAAGCACAAATACATGGAGGCTAAACAATACGTTACTAAATAACCAAGAGATCACTGAAGAAATCAAGCAGGAAATCAAAAAATACCTAGAGACAAATGACAATGAAAACACGATGACCCAAAACCTATAGGATGCAGCAAATGAAGTTCTAAGAGAGAAGTTTATAGCTATACAAGCCTACTTCAAGAAAAAAGGAAAATCTCAAATAAAAAATCTAACCTTAAACCTAAAGGACCTAGAGAAAGAAGAACAAACAAAACCCAAAGTTACCAGAAGGAAAGAAATCATAAATATCACAGCAGAAGTTAATGAAATAGAAACAAAGAAAACAAGAGCAAAGATCAGTAAAACTAAAAGCTGGTTCTTTGAGAAAATAAACAAAATGATAAGCCATTAGCCAGACTCATCAAAAAAAATAGGGAGAGGACTAAAATAAAATTAAAAATGAAAAAGGAGAAGTTACAACAGACACTGAAGAAATACAAAGCATCCTAAGAGACTACTACAAGCAATTCTATGCCAATAAAGTGGACAACCTGGAAGAAATGGACAAATTCTTAGAAACGTATAACCTTCCAAGACTGAACCAGGAAGAAATAGAAAATATGAACAGACCAATCACAAGTAATGAAATGGAAACTGTGATTAAAAACCTTCCAACAAACAAAAGTCCAGGACCAGATGGCTTCACAGGTGAATTCTATCAAACAATTAGAGAAGAGCTAACACCCATCCTTCTTAAACTTTTCCAACAAACTGAGGAGGAAGAAAAACTCCCAAACTCATTCTATGAGACCATCACCCTGATACCAAAGCCAGACAAAGATACTACAAAAAAAGAAAATTACAGACGAAAATCACTGATGAATATAGATGCAAAAATCCTCAACAAAATACTAGCAAACAGAATCCAACAACACATTAAAAGGATCATACACCATGATCAAGTGGGATTTATCCCAGGGATGCAAGGATTCTTCAATATATGCAAATCAATCACTGTGATACATCATATTAACAAACTGAAAGAGAAAAACCATATGATCATCTCAATAGATGCAGAAAAAGCTTTTGACAGAATTCAACACCCATTTATAATAAAAACTGTCCTTAAAGTGGCATAGAGGGGACTTACCTCAACATAATAAAGGCCATATATGACAAACCCACAGCAAACATCATTCTCAATGGTGAAAAACTGAAAGCATATCTTCTAAGATCAGGAACAAGACAAGGATGTCCACTCTCACCACTCTTATTCAACATAGTTTTGCAAGTCCTAGCCACAGCAATTAGAGAAGAAAAAGAAAAAGAAAGGAATACAAATTGGAAAAGAAGAAGTAAAACTGTCACTGTTTGCAGATGACATGATACTATACATAGAGAATCCTAAACATGCCACCAGAAAACTACTAGAGCTAATCAATGAATTTGGTAAAGTTGCAGGATAGAAAATTAATGCACAGAAATCTCTTGCATTTCTATATACTAATAATGAAAAATCTGAAAGAGAAATTAAGGAAACATTCCCATTTACCATTGCAACAAAAAGTATAAAATACCTAGGAATAAACCTACCTACGGAGACAAAAGACCTGTATGCAGAAAACTATAAAACACTGAGGAAAGAAATTAAAGATGATACAAACAGATGGAAAGACACACTATGTTTCTGAATTGGAAGAATCAATATTGTGAAAATGACTACTACCCAAAGCAATCTACAGATTCAATGCAATCCCTATCAATTTACCAATGGCATTTTTTATGGATCTAGAACAAATCATCTTAAAATTTGTATGGAGACACAAAAGACCCCAAATAGCCAAAGCAGTCTTGAGGGAAAAAAACGGAGCTGGAGGAATCAGACTCCCTGACTTCAGACTATACTACAAAGCTACAGTAATCAAGACAGTATGGTACTGGCACAAAAACAGAAACGTAAATCAATGGAACAGGATAGAAAACCCAGAGATAAACCCACGAACCTGTGGTCACCTAATCTATGACAAAGGAGGCAAGAACATACAATGGAGAAAGACAGTCTCTTCAATAAGTGGTGCTGGGAAAACTGGACAGCTACATGTAAAAGAATGAAATTAGAACACTCCTGAACACAATACACAAAAATCAACTCAAAATGGATTCGAGACCTAAATGTAAGACCAGACACTATAAAACTCTTAGAGGAGAACATAGGAAAAACACTCTGACATAAATCACAGCAAGATCTTTTTTGATCCACCACCTACAGTAATGGAAATAAAAACAAAAGTAAACAAATGGGACCTAATGAAACTTCAAAGCTTTTGCACAGCAAAGGAAACCATAAACAAAACGAAAAGACAACCCTCAGAATGGGAGAAAATAATTGCAAATGAATCAATGGAAGAAGGATTAATCTCCAAAATATATAAACAGCTCATGCAGATCAATATTAAAGAAACAAACAACGCAATCCAAAAATGGGCAGAAGACCTCAATAGACAGTTCTCCAAAGAAGACATACAGATGGCCCATCAGCACATTAAAAGCTGCTCAACATCACTAATTATTAGAAAAATGCAAATCAAAACTACAATGAGGTATCATCTCACACCAGTTAGAATGGGCATCATCAGAAAATCTACAAACTACAAATGCTGGAGAGGGTGTGGAGAAAAGGGAACCCTCTTCCACTGTTGGTGGGAATGTAAGTTGATACAGCCACTATGGAGAACAGTATGGAGGTTCCTTAAAAAACTAAAAATAGAATTACCATATGATCCAGCAATCCCACTACTGGGCATATACCCAGAGAAAGCCATAATTCAAAAAGACACATGCACCCTAATGTTCATTGCAGCACTATTTACAATAGCCAGATAATGGAAGCAACCTAAATGCCCATCAACAGACGAATGGATAAAGAAATTGTGGTACACATATACAGTGGAATATTACTCAGCCATAAAAAGGAACGAAATTGGGTCATTTGTTGAGACGTGGATGGATCTAGAGACTGTTGTACAGAGTGAAGTAAGTCAGAAAGAGAAAAACAAATATCATATATTAACGTATATATGTGGAACCTAAAAAAGTGGTACAGATGAACCCGTTTGCAGGGCAGAAATTGAGACAAAGATGTAGAGAACAAACGTATGGACACAAAGGTGGGAAAGTGGCTGGGGGTGGGGGTGGTTGTGTGGTGAACTGGGCGATTGGGATGGACATGTGTACAGTGATGTGTATAAAACTGATGACTAATAAGAACCTGCTGTATAAAAAAATAAATTAAATAAAATTCAAAAAAACACACAAAAAATCAATAAGCAAAAATCTGTGGCATTTCTATGCACAAATAACAAACTATCAGAAAGAGAAATAAGGAAAACACTCTCATTTACAATTGTATCAAAAATTATGAAATATCTAGGAATAAATTTAATCCAGGAAATGAAAGACCTATATTAGAATCTCTAAGACATTAATGAAAGAAACCGAAGAAGACAGAAATAAATGCAAAGATATTCCAAGCCTATGGATTAAAATCAGTATTGTTAAAATGTCCATACTACCCAAAGCAATCTAGAATTTCAATGTAATCTCTATCAAAATTTCAAGTGTTTTTCAAGAAATAGAATAATCACAAAATTTTTGTGGAACCACACACACACGCACACACACACATACACTCATACACACACACACACACACACAAACCCAGATAGCCAAAGCAATCTTGAAAAAGAACAAAACATCATGCTCCCTGATTTCAAACTATATTACAAAACTATAGTAATTAAAGTAGTATGGAACTGTCATAAAAACAGACCCACAGATCAACTGAACACAATAGAGAGACAAGAAATAAATCCATGTGTATATGGTTAATTAATTTATACCAAGTGAGCCAAGACTATTCAATAGGGAAAGGAAAGTGTCTTCAAAAAAGTGCTGGGAAAATTGGGCAGCCACATGCAAAAGAATGAAATTGAACCACTCTCTTATACCATACACAAAAATGAATTCAAAATGGGTTAAAGACTTGAATGTAATACCTGAAACCATGAAACTCCTGGAAGAAAATATAGGCAACATAGGGCTTGGGGATGATTTTTTGAATCTGACACCAAAAGCAAAAGTAACAAAAGTTTAAAAATAAATAAGTGGGACTATATCATACTAAAAATCTTCTGTACAACAAAGGAAACCATCAACAAAATAAATAGCCAACACACTAAACTGGAGAAAATACTTGCAAGTCGCATATCTAATAAGGGGACAATATCCAAAATATAAAGAACTCATACAACTCAACTGCAAAAAAACAATCTGTTTAAAAACACTCTGTTTAAAAAAATGAGCAGAAGATAAGAATAGACGTTTTTCAAAGAAGACATACAGAATGCCAACAGGTACATGAAAAGATGCTCAACATTATTAATCATCAAGGAATTGCAAATTAAAACCACAATGAGATATCACCTTACACCTATTAGAATGACTTATCAAATAGACAACAAATAATAGGTGTTGGTGAGGATGTAAAGGAAAGGGAATGCTTGTACGTTGTTGGTGGGAAAGTAAACTGTGTAACCATTATGGGACACACTATAATGCTTCCTCAAGAAATTAAAAATAGAACTATTATATGATCCAGCAATTCCACTTCTGAATATTTTTCTGAAGAAAATGAAAATTCTAAATAAAAAAGATATACACACCCCTATGCTCACTGCAGCATTATTTACAATAGCCAAGATACGGAAAAACCCTAAGTGTCCATCAATGAATGAATGGATTAGAAAATTGTGATACACACACACACACACACCCACACACACTGAATATTATTCTGCTATGAAAAATAAAAATAAAATCTTGCCATTTGTGACAATATGGATGGACTTCGAAAACATTATGCTAAGTGAAATAAGTCCAATGGATAAAGAAAAATACCATATAATTTCTCTTCCATGTGTAATCTAAAGCAAAATAAAACAAAACCAAGCTCACTGATACAGAGAACAAATTGGTGGTTGCCAGAGGCAGGGAATGGGGGTAAGAGAAATAGATGAAGGGGGTATAAATTTATTTTTAAAATACTTAGCTATTTCTAAATAAATAATACTAAGTGAACTGCATAAACTCTTAGGTATAAATAAACAAAACATGTATGGGACTTGCATGCTGAAAAATAAAACATTTATTTTTAAAAAATCAAAGAAGATCTAAATGGTATGGAGACACATACCATGTTCATGGACTGGAACACTTAACATTGTAAAAATATTAAAGTTCTTTAAATTGATATATGTTCAAGGCAATCTGTATCAAAATTACAGCAAGATACTTTATAGATTTAAATAAAATTATTCTAAAATTTTACAGAAAGGCAAAATAACTAGAATAGAATTTTTTAACAAGGACAAGAATAATAAAGTAGGAGGAATCTCTCTACACAATTTTAAGATTTTTATATAGCTAGTCTAATCAAAACAGTAGTGCTGGCAGAGGGATAAACACATAATCAGTGGAAAACAATAAAGAATTCAGAATTTAAAATACACAAGTATATACCAGTACAGTCAACGAATTTTTCTTTTTTCTTTTTTTTTTTTTACAAAAGTGCAAAAGCAATTCAATGAAGGAAGAATAGTCTTTGAATAGTCTTTTGCCTGATATACCATAGGTAAAAAAAAAAAAAAAGAGAAAAAAAAAGACTCTAGCTAAACCTCACACCTTATACAAGTTTAACTTCAAATGGATATTTAAATGAAAAACATTCAGAATAAAACAAATGAGAAAGTCTTTAAGAACTAGGGCTTGGGCAAGAGTTTTTAGAAATGACCCAAATCATGATGAGTAAAAGGAAAAAACAAAACCGCGATAAAATGGACTTCATTAAAATTAAAAACTTTTATTCTGCAAAAGACCTTGTTAAGAAGATAAGAAGACTACACACTATCTGCCAATGACACATGACAAAGAATTTATATCTAGGATTTGTAAAGCATCTTTAAAATACAACTATAAAAAGTGAGCAATCTAATTGAAAAGTAGGCAAAGTACAAGAAGAGACATTTCACCAAAGAGGAAAATATAAATGGAAAAAGAAACATGAAAACATCACTAGCCACTAGGGAAATGCAAATAAGACCATGACATGATATCACAAAACATATATTAAAAAACTAAAATTACAAAATAGTGACTACATAAAACGCTGGCAACGATGCAATAAAACTGGATCTCTCAAACATTGCTGATAGGAATGCAAAATGGATAAGCCACTGTGAAAAATAGTCTGGCAGTTTCTTTGAATCACTACACTACATTTATCATATGACTCAGGAATCACACTGCTGGGCATTTTTCCTAGATAAATGAAAATTTATATTCTAACAAAAACCTGTGTATGAATGTTCACAGCCATTTTATTTGTGGTAGAAAAAAACTGGAAACAATCAAAATGTCTCTCAACAGGTAAATAGGTAAATAAAATGTCATAGCTATATCATGGATAATACTCAATAATAAAAAGTATTTATATAAACAACAACTAGAATAGATTACAAAAACATTATGCTGAATCAAAAAGAAAATCTCAAAAGGTCACATACTATATGATTCATCCATATAACATTTTTCAAATTACAAAATTATAGATGTAGAAAACAGATTAGTGGCTGGCAGGAATTAGGGATGGCTTGGGGACAGGGAATAGCTATGAAAATAAAGGAGTAGCATGAAGTAAATATTTGTGGTTATGGCATAGTTGACTGCACACGTACTTAATGACATTTGATTACAGAGGTAGTTACACTACTATTCGCAAGTGATAAAATCATTTAGAACCTCCTAAAAATAAAAAGTGATTTTCGCTAGATTTAAGAACAGAAATTCAATATACAAAATCAATTTAGTTTCTGTATACAAGCAACAGACAACTGGGAATGAAATTAAGAAAAAATACCATTTAAGGTAACATTAAAAAAACATAATATACTCAGCAATATATTTAACAGTTATGTTCAAGATCTCTATACTAAAAATCTCCAACATTATAGAGAGACATTAAAGAAGTCCTAAATAAATAGAGACATATACCATGTTCATGGATTTTAAGACATTAAGATGTTAATTCATTACAAATTTATCTATAGATTCAACATCATCCCATTCAAAAAATCTCAGGTTTTGTTTTTTTTTTTAATAGAAACTGATAAGCTGATTCTAAAAACGATGGAAGAACTAAAGACCTAATATAGTGAAAACAATCTTGAAAAGTATAACAAATTTAGAGAAATTATATTACTTGATTTTAAAACTCAACATAAAGCCACAATAATCAAGATAATGTAGTATTTGCATACAAACAAACAGATAAATGGAACAGAATAGTGTTTTCAGAAATGGACCCACACTTGCATGACCAATTATATTTTTTGACACATACACCAACATAATTCACTGAGGAAAGAATAGACTTCAACCAACGGTGCAGGAACAACTGGACAGTCATACATTTAAAAAGGAAACCAACCAACCAACCAACCAACCAAAAACCTAGACCTCTATTTCATATATAAAAGTTAATTTGAGATGTATTGTAGACCCATACATAAAAGTGAAAAGACCCTGGGGTTCCCTGGTGGCACAGTGGTTAAGAATCCGCCTGCCAATGCAGGGGACACGGGTTCAAGCCCTGGTCTGGGAAGATCTCACATGCCACGGAGCAACTAAGTCCGTGAGCCACAATTACTGAGCCTGCGCTCTAGAGCCTGCGAGCCACAAATACTGAGCCCACATGTCACAACTACTGAAGCCTGCAAACCTAGAGCCTGTGCTCCGCAACAAGAGAAGCCACCACAACGAGAAGCCCGTGCACCACAACAAAGACCCATCGCAGCCAAAACTAAAATAAATAATTTTTTTTTAAAGTGAAAAGACCTGAACATAACATCTGTTAAGATGCTTAACATCGTTAGTAACCAGAGAAATGCTAATTAAAAGCATAATGAGATACTGTCTTATACCCACTGTAATCGTTAAAATTTAAAAGCCTGGCAATACCAACATAGGGAGGATATGGAGCCATCATAATTTGCATATATTGTTTGTGTGAGTGTAAAATGCTACCACCATTCTGAAAAGTAATTGGCAATTTATTAAAAACATACCTACCCTTTGACCCACCAATTTGACTCCTAAGAGAAATAGAAACATACATCCACAAAAATACTAATATAAAAATATTAACAGAAATTTTAGTCATAATAACTAATAAATGCAAAACAATCAAATATCCAGCAATGGGAAAATGAAGAAAATAATTGTAATACTTTATATAATAAAATCCCCCTCAGCAATTACAAACAATGAACCACTGATACATACAACAATTTAGGGAAAAAAACTCAAAAACATTATGTTGAATGAGTAAATATGGGAATAAAATAGTTCATACTGCATGATATAAATTCCATGAAGTTCAAGTATAAGCAAAAATAGCAGTTGATTTTGGGGTGTGGGAAGGAACTAACTGGAAAAGGACATGAGGAAACTTTCTAGGGTGAAAGAAGTAGTCTATATATTGTTCATGATGGTTACATGGCTGATTCTGTTTGCCTCAACTCACTGAACTGGATACTTTAAATTGAGACATTTTATTGTATGTAAATTTGACTAATCTTTCAAAAAGCAAAAAAATAATAATTTTCCAGTAGTCAATCATAAACTGTTTACTGAATGTTTATTAAATAAATCTCTAATTACTATTATAATTAGTAATGGTTTGGGAAGGCACTAAGTTTCAGTTTTCCAATTACCTTGTTTTAAACATGAAAAAAGATTCTCTGAATTTGAATGAATAATTTATATATGTTCAAACTGTTGAATGTCATTTGCCACATTTGATAAATGTTTTCTTTCCTTGGCCTAACAGGCTCCATAAAACAAAATAGGTCAGACCAAGCAATCTCAGAGCAGGGATAGGTTGCTGGACCTGAATTCATATAACCTGAGTTTCCTTCTAGCATCAGCATTTTATGATTTTATTTGTCAGAAGTTCCCAGCTGGCTATCACTGCTGAGGTTCCCTAAAACTACAAATATATACTGAACGCAGAGAATCATCAGTACACAAGCAATGGCCTAATACTCTATGGTCATCTTGGTTGTCAGCTTCAGGATGGTGAAGCGACACTGGTATCCATAATAAAATGTGACGATGTCTGTTCCTCACTCTCTTTCAGTCTGTTGAATCTGCTGGACCTTTGTTTTAATATGCAAGAATCACTTTTCTTTTTTCATTTTTAAGGCTCTTATAAAACCAATCACATACTTCAGTGCCACCTTTTAAGCAGCTGACATAAAGCCCAAGTGGCAGGGCAGAAGAATAATGCCATACCTCTTTCCTTTTGTCCCCCATTATATAGAAATATCTCCATGGCTTTTCACTGATAATTTCCTTTCAAATTCTGACATCTTGCAAAATTAATGATTTTATAGCTTTAAAAATGTAAGACTTTTACTACTTCTACATTTTAAATGTATTTGCCTTAATGCATTACCATAAAAAGATAAAACAATTACATGTATATATGTTTATACACATATACATATACAATGTTGATGTATTGATATATTCACATGCAGAAAAATATATACAAAGATATAATCATCTGTTCATTTACACAGTCTTTCATCCACTCAATACGTAAATATTTTCAGTGCCTGCTATATACAGGCGTTATGCTAATCCCTGGGAATGTGATTATAAGCAAGACATTCTACATCTCTATAGTAATAACAATAACAAAGATTTATATCCATGCTTGACACTGTTCTAAA
Organism: Tursiops truncatus; assembly: GCF_011762595.2. NCBI lineage: Eukaryota > Metazoa > Chordata > Mammalia > Artiodactyla > Delphinidae > Tursiops > Tursiops truncatus. The sequence goes on from NC_047045.1 coordinate 43,277,430, forward strand.
TTATGTGCCTTTTCTAGACTTGCTTAATCATTAACCCCATAAAAAAGCACTATATGGTTGAAGTTCAGACACTGAGAAGAAACAGAATTTAGGTGATATAGCTAGGAAACAGTAGAGCTAGAATTTCAACCCAGGTGGTCTAACTCCAAGGTAAGGGATGTGTGACTACCACACCATGCTTCCCTGCTCTTGTATCTTCTCTCATGAATCTTTAGGTAAAACAGGGAAGATATTAACTAGTCATAAGATAGATAAAATAAGCAGATATAACTCAAAATGTATTTCCCTCACACTGCCCAAGATATTTCACTTATTTCTTCTCCTATTACTTGAACAACTCCAATTTTTTTTTAAACCAACCCCTATTTTAACGGAGAAATAATTCTGGGAAGGCTTTAGTACAGGTTCAATCTTTTTTTTCTAACATGTATCTGAGACCAGGGAAGAGAAGAGGTAAAATTTTATTTCACTCTTTGATGAACTGGCATGATGAGTGGAAAATGTAACTTTAGAACATGGAATACTGTAAGGAAAAAACTAGGTTTGGTAGATTGAATTCTTATTAGAAAGTATTCATCATCCTCCTTATGAGTCATATATTATGTTCACTGCTATTATGACTTACAGAATTCCCTGTGGAATGAAAATACTTTGAATCAAGATGACAAAGGTTTGGCCAAGTGATTGGTTTAGCCAATAGAATAAGAGAAGAAGCGCTGTGTGCCATGAATGGCAGAAGCTTTAGAGTTATTTCATAGTTCTGTAATTGTTCTTCCCTCTGCCATGAGAATGGTATATCCTAAGTAAGAATTGTTTCTTTGGTCTGGATCACATGATGAATAAACCCACAGTGACACTCAACTCATATATAAAAGGAGAGAGAAATAAACTTTTGTTGCTATAAGCCAGTAACACTTAGTTTTGTTTGTTACCACAAAATATTTTGTTATCACAAACTCTAAAGGATACAATAGGTTTATTTTTTCATACTTTTTAACTAAGAGCTGTAAACAGAGATTGTTATTCAAAAATCCTTCAGTTGCAAGTAACAGAAAACCATCTGAAATATTGTTGTAAGAAATGGGCATGACCTCAGTAAGAGTAGGCATACAGTTAAGGCTGGGTGTTACAAACAACTAATATCATGGGCTTGAAAATCACCTGAAATTGTTCTCAAAATCTTATCTATGTTTCTGTGTATGTCAACTTCTCTCTCCTTCTCTCTCTTCTCTCTTTCTGAGTGTGTATATGTGCATGTGGGTGTGGGGTGTGTGTATAGTCTCTGACTGTATACCAGATTCTTCTACAGAAGATGGAGTTTTACTTCTTCTAAAAAACACCACCAAAGGGGCTTCCCTGGTGGCGCAGTGATTGAGAATCTGCCTGCTAATGCAGGGGACACGGGTTCGAGCCCTGGTCTGGGAGGATCCCACATGCCGCGGAGCAACTAGGCCCGTGAGCCACAACTACTGAGCCTGCGCGTCTGGAGCCTGTGCTCTGCAACAAGAGAGGCCGCGATAGTGAGAGGCCCGCACACCGCGATGAAGAGTGGCCCCCGCTTGCCACAACTAGAGAAAGCCCTCGCACAGAAACAAAGACTCAACACAGCAAAAATAAATTAATTAATTAATAAACTCCTACCCCCAACATCTTCTAAAACAAAAAACAAAAAAAAAACACCACCAAAGAAAAACTATTTCTTTCACTTCCTCAGTTTGTTTCAAATAGCCCCAGGAAAGAACCCTAATTGTATCATAGTAGGTCTTGGAGCACTCCAGATCCAATCAACTATTTCTAGAATCAACATCATATAAAAACATGGTAGTTCTAACATCAACCACATTAAAATGTTGGAGAGAAGCCACATGAGAAGCATTCCCAGGAGAAGAAAGGGGTGCTAGACAGATAGTGTCTTAGATGTTGACTATGAAAGACCTTAGAGACATGATGAAGATCCTATAAATCTAGAAAGAGGAAAGTAAGAAAAAATATAAAAGGGAGAAATGAAAATATCAAGAAGCTTGTTTTAAGATTTTATATACAGCAATTCTGCAACATTATTTTATTTATTCAAACATAAATGAATAGAGAAAGGATTGCCTGTGAAGGGATACAGAGGAGGAGAGTGGAGATTCTCAAGAGAGTTTTGATGCTTCTTAGAGATTACCTGCAGTAAATAATGATAAGGACTTGAAACAAAAAATGTTGTTGATTAATGAGTTAATAAGAGTAAGGCAGATCAAAATGTGAAGAATGAATGTGAGATTATTGACTTGGGAAAGTAGATGCAAAGTATATGGTGGTATCAAGATAAGCAATATAATAGGGAAAACAGATTTTCAGAGAACAGATAAGGAAATATTTAGTGTATGCAGGTTTGAGATAACTTTAAGTAACCATGATATAAAATTTACTAGTCATAAATCTCAGCCCTAGGAGCAGGGTGGGGAAAGGTGATGCAGGGTGAAGAAGATAGGCAATCTGCTTTCATCCTGTGAGCTTAAATCTATTCCCACCAGTATCTTCAAAGACTTTGTTCCACCGAATAGCCTTTTCTTCATTTTTTTCTTCCCTTCTTCCCTCTCTTCCTCAGTTCCCTCTCTATCTCTCCCCTCTCTCACATTCCCCATATTTCATATCAATGTATTAACATATGTTAATCTTTTTCATCTTCAAAAAATCTCTTTGATCTTTTTTTTTTTTTTGGTCTCTGGTTGCTTCCTTACCTATTTCCTCCCTTCAGAGTCAAGCTTTATGAAAGCATAGGTGTACTTGCTGTCTCCATTCCCTCATTTCCCATTCCTTCATCAATTTACTTCAATATCTGTTGCCAAGATCACCAACACCACCCAGTTTTCAGTTCTAATTTGCTTGGTCTCTCAGCAGATTTTAACTCTGTTGATCATACCTTACTTCTCAAAACATTTTCTCTGTCTTATTTTAGCCATAGCTCCCAATTTTTCTCCTAATTATCTTGGCCATTCTCTTTTCTTCTAGGGATTTGTCTTCCTCCACCTAATCATGAAATACTGGACATTCCTCCAAAGTTCCATTTGGCAACATTTCTCACTCTACAGATAGTCAGTCACTCAGTGAGCTCACTTGGCTGACACTGCAGCATACTGTATAATGATTTACAGATCTATGAATCCAGTCCAGATCTCCCTTCATACCATGTGAAGAGACAAGGAGAGCACTCTCTTGCAAACCGTGATTACAGTGAATCTCCAAGGTTATATCTAATCTTACAGAAATCCCTCAGGAAAGAAATTATTTATTTTCCTATACTTCCACAAAAGTCCTTTCTTTAAATACTCTCAGCCCCAAGGGGCTTCTCCTGAGTCATAAGTCTTCCAAGATACTGAGGTGCAAATCACCTTCTCCCAAACAAACTGCTTGGACTAAGGTTAGAGGAGGTGTTATCTCATAGAAAAATAGGGGCTTTTGAAAAGAAGAGTGAACGACTGACTGCAGGTGTAAATAACAAGTACACACTACACACTGTGATACCATCAGAAATAGCCACGCTTCCTAACTCCTGGCGGGGTCAAAATTTGAGAGAGAAAAAGGTTAGAGGTGATGAATTTCAGCAATCGTTGAAGGAACATGAGGTTTTGGAGAAGAAAAGGGACTAAGACTGTAAAGTAGTATGTCAAGAAGGCCCTGTGTAAGTGGTGGGCATAGAGGCAAAAGGGCAACATGATACAGGAAATCCATGCAGAGTGGGGAGCAAATGTCCACAGCAGTAAGAATGGATGGATGAAGCTAAAATCCAAGGGGAGCAGTCAGACAGTACAGGAGATGAGCAGGAAGTCAAAGCAACAAACTTAAGGAGAGGATCTGACAAACAGTGTTTTCAGATATGGTGTAAGATGCAGAAAAGGACAAGACTGGCAGTTGCTGGAATCCAGAAACAAAGGAACTGACAAAGTATGACAAAACAAAATATATGTACAGGCATATTTCAGAGATATTGTGGGATAAGTTCCAGATCATTGCAATAAAGTGAATATCATGAAAAACCAAGTAACACAAATTTTTTGGTTTCCCAGTTCATATAAAAGTTATGTTTATGCTATACTGTAGTCTATCAAGTGTGCAATAGCATTATGTCCAAAAAAAAGTATAAACCTTAATTTAAAAACTACTTTAGGGCTTCCCTGGTGGCACAGTGGTTGAGAGTCCGCCTGCCGATGCAGGGGACACGGGTTCGTGCCCCGGTCCGGGAGGATCCCACGTGCCGCGGAACAGCTATAAGTGGGTTTGAGCTGAGTTGAATGAGACAGGGTGTGTAGGTTGAGCCTTTATAGCAGCTAGGAGCTGTGGCTGGGGAAAAGTTCCAGAACCTGGGTTGGAGGGTTGCAAGGCTTAAACTTTTTGCTGGTACCAAAAGGAGCAGTGTGTGTAAAGTTTCTTATCAGCTTGCTCAGATGATGCAAAAAAAGGGGAAGATGGGGCTTGAAATCTGTCAGTGATCAAACATCAAAAATGAAGTCTGACCCTCTATTACGAGTGTTCTTTCTATTGCTGTTATGATTTTTAAAGGATTTTACATATATACATGAGATTATGCAGATTAACTGCTAATTCCAAGTGGAATTTTAAATAACTCTATTTGGAATGACAGTGGAGCTGTAACTTAATACAATAAAATAAAATTTTCCCTAATTAACCATGGTTTATAGATTAATAGAAAAATTAATAATACTGGGGAAATAAAACTGTTAGAAACTGTGTTATACATATGAATGTACACATAATAATGAATTAAACCTTCCTTGAAGTTACTTCCAACTCAAGGACTAAGGGTCTGAAGGAATTCAGACAGGATAAGAAATAACTAACAGTTTAACCTTGTCAGGAACTAGGCTTAAAACACATTTTTTAACTTTAAAAATAACGAACATTTGTTTCCATTGTTTTAAACTTATATTCTAACCACCTCTGTTTTTTACTGAAATAGTTGTAAAAGCTGCATTGGGTACCATTTCCACCCAAACAGATGCAGGAAATACTGGAAATATTTTAGCAAAGTCTGTACTGCAGAGATTTCCTTCTGAAATTTGCAGACTTAAGCAATTCACATAAACTAACATTTAAAACAAAGCAAAACAAAACAAAAACATTTTTGGCATTTAAACCCTGGATAACAGAATGAGATTTTAAAAGATAGAATCCAATTGTACTATGATAATTTGGGGATGGCAAAACAGACTTTTTTTGAATATACACGGTAAATTCTGGAGTTAATTTGTCTTTAAGTGAAAGTCATTATGTTTGAAAGTCCATTTGGAGATAGAAAATTATTTCTTTCCATAAATATCTAACCACATGCCACAAACATAATAAAAACATTATTATAGAGATACACCTAGCTTTAATACTTTGCTGAACATATTCATATCAATATACTCTGGCATTATTGGGTGTGAACACATTAAAATGTGCCAACAACTTAATAGATAGGCCTGCGAGAAGCAGAATCAATTCCTGGTGCAAACGTAGATCCGTTGTCAAGATATTATAAATTAATTCAATCCTTTGATCTCATCCCCTTATACCTCATATATATAAACATATTTTCATATTTATTTTTAAATATAAAGCATATTAAATATAAAATAGACTCTGAATTGCTCCAAAACTTGGTTGAATGAATGCTGACTCAATATGAGAAAGATACATTTGATTCTCTCTTAAACCAGAATTTGAACAATCCTAAAATCTCACTAAGTACTCTCATTTCTAATATAAAATAAATCTGTTTAAATTTGTACTTAGGAAATCCCTTGAACATGAACGTACTTAAGTAATTGATTTAGTATCTTGTTTATTTACATCTTCTCCTTACCAAAAAAGTAAATTAAAAAAATTGAAATGAAATGTATTCTTTACTGTGACCAGACAACATAATTAAAAGTAGCCAATAGCATTTTATCGGTCAATGTAAAAAGTCCTATGCAGGGCTTCCCTGGTGGCACAGTGGTTGAGAATCTGTCTGCTAATGCAGGGGACACGGGTTCAAGCCCTGGTCTGGGAAGATCCCACATGCCGCGGAGCAACTAGGCCCGTGAGCCACAACTACTGAACCTGCGCGTCTGGAGCCTGTGCTCTGCAACAAGAGAGCCCGCGATAGTGAGAGGCCCACGCACCGCGATGAAGAGTGGCCCCCGCTTGCCACAACTAGAGAAAGCCCTCGCACAGAAACAAAGACCCAACACAGCCAAAAGTAAATAAATAAAATAAATAAATAAAATTAAAAAGTGACTGTACCATTAAAAAAAAAAGTCCTATGTAATCATTTACATGAGTCACAAATTACATAAAAGAAAAATTGACAAATTGGTCAAAAATGTCTGTAAGAAATGCTCTTGGACAGTACCTGTGAAAGCATAGCATGGAGTTTTGTTGGCTATTTCTAATCAAATCCTTCAGCTTATGCTAATTCTATCACTGCACAGTGAAAAAGACCAATTCCTATACACCAAGTAGTTTCATCAGCTACCGAGATAGAATAGTTTTATTTCCTGTTATTATACCCCAATATACTCCTAATAGCAAAATATTTTCAGATTTTCATATAGTGAAATTAATAAAATTTGATAGTCAAGAAGGTGAAAAACATTCCAAATGAAACAGATTTTATTTGTACTATTTCTTGGACAAAAAAACCTTAATTGTCCTTAATAAAAAAATACATTTTATATATCTCTAGGTGTCTATTAACTTAAGTCTGGAGTTGGGGAATAATCCATATATTTCTTTTTTTTAACATCTTTATTATAGTATAATTGCTTTACAATGGTGTGTCAGTTTCTGCTTTATAACAAAGTGAATCAGTTACACATATACATATGTCCCCACATGTCTTCCCTCTTGCATCTCCCTCCCTCCCAACTTCGCTATCCCAGCCGTCTCGGTGCTCACAAAGCACCGAGCTGTTCTCCCTGTGCTATGCGGCTGCTTCCCACTACCTATCTATTTTACATTTGATAGTGTATATATGTCCATGCCACTCTCACTTTGTCACAGCTTACCCTTCCCCCTCCCCTTATCCTCAAGTCCGTTCTCTACTAGGTCTGCATCTTTATTCCCGTCTTGCCCCTAGGATCTTCTGACCATTTTTTTTTGATTCCATATATCTGTGTTAGCATACAGTATCTGTTTTTCTCTTTCTGACTTATTTCACTCTGTATGACAGTCTCCAGGTCCATCCACCTCACTACAAATAACTCAGTTTTGTTCCTTTTTATGGCTGAGTAATATTCCATTGTATATATGTGCCACATCTTCTTTATCCATTCATCCGATAACGGACACTTAAGTTGCTTCCATGTCCTGGCTATTGTAAATAGAGCTGCAATGAACATTGTGGTACATGACTCTTTTTGAATTATGGTTTTCTCAGGGTATATGCCCAGTAGTGGGATCTCTGGGTCGTATGGTAGTTCTATTTTTAGTTTTTTAAGGAAACTCCATACTGTTCTCCATAGTGGCTGTACCAATTCACATTCCCACCAGCAGTGCAAGAGGGTTCCCTTCCCTCCACACCCTCTCCAGCATTTACTGTTTGTAGATTTTTTGATGATGGCCATTCTGACCAGTGTGAGATAATATCTCACTGTAGTTTTGATTTGCATTTCTCTAATGATTAATGATGTTGAGCATTCTTTCATGTGTTTGCTGGAAATCTGTATGTCTTCTTTGGAGAAATGTCTATTTAGGTCTTCGGTCCATTTTTGGATTGGGTTGTTTTTTTGATATTGAGCTGCATGAGTTGCTTGTATGTTTTGGAGATTAATCCTTTGCCAGTTGCTTCATTTGCAAATATTTTCTCCCATTCTGAGGGTTGTCTTTTTGTCTTGTTAACAGTTTCCTTTGCTGTGCAAAAGCTTTTAAGTTTCATTAGATCCCATCTGTTTTTTTGTTTGTTTGTTTTTATTTCCGTTTCTCTAGGAGGTGGGTCAAAAAGGATCTTGCTGTGATTTATGTCATAGAGTGTTCTGCCCATGTTTTCCTCTAAGAGTTTGATGGTGTCTGGCCTTACATTTAGGTCTTTAATCCCTTTTATTTTTGTGTATCGTGTTAGGGAGTGTTCTACTTTCATTCTTTTACATGTAGCTGTCCAGTTTTCCCAGCACCACTTATTGAAGAGGCTGTCTTTTCTCCATTGTATATTCTTGCCTCCTTTATCAAAGATAAGGTGACCATATGTGCGTGGGTTTATCTCTGAGCTTTCTATCCTGTTCCACTGATCTATATTTCGCTTTCTGTACCATTACCATAGTGTCTTGATTACTATAGCTTTGTAGTATAGTCTGAAGTCCGGGAGCCTGATTCCTCCAGCTCCGTTTTCCTATCTCAGGATTGCTTTGGCTATTCGGGGTCTTTTGTGTTTCCATACAAATTGTGAAATTTTTTGTTCTAGTTCTGTGAAAAATGCCACTGGTAGTTTGATAGGGATTGCATTGAGTCTGTAGATTGCTTTGGGTAGTAGAGTCATTGTCACAATGTTCATTCTTCCAATCCAAGAATATGGTATATCTTTCCATCAGTTTGCATCATCTTTAATTTCTTTTATCAGTGTCTTATAATTTTCTGCATACAGGTCTTTTGTCTCCTTAGGTAGTTTTATTCCTAGATATTTTATTCTTTCTGTTGCAATGGTAAATGGGAACATTTTTTTAATTTCACTTTCAGAGTTTTCATCATTAGTGTATAGGCATGCAACAGATTTCTGTGCATTAACTTTGTATCCTGCTACTTTACCAAATTCATTGATTAGCTCTAGTAGTTTTCTGGTAGCATCTTTAGGATTCTCCATGTATAGTATCATGTCATCTGCAAGCAGTGACAGCTTTACTTCTTATTTTCCAACTTGGATTCCTTTTATTTCTTTTTCTTCTTTGATTGCTGTGTCTAAAACTTCCAAACCTATGTTGAATAAGAGTGGTGAGAGTGGGCAACCTTGTCTTGTTCCTGATCTTAGTGGAAATGGTTTCGCTTTTTCACTATTGAGGATTATGTTGGCTGTGGGTTTGTCATATATGGCCTTTATTATGTTGAGGTAAGTCCCCTGTATGCCCACTTTCTGGAGGGTTTTTATCGTAAATGGGTGTTGAATTTTGTCAAAAGCTTTCTCTGCATCTATTGAGATGATCATATGGCTTTTCTCCTTCAATTTGTTAAGATGGTGTATGATGCTGATTGATTTGCGTATATTGAAGAAACCCCACTTGATCATAATATATGATCTTTTTAATGTGCTGTTGGATTCTGTTTGCTAGTATTTTGTTGAGGATTTTTGCGTCTATGTTCATCAGTGATATTGGCCTGTAGTTTTCTTTCTTTGTGACATCTTTGTCTGGTTTTGGTATCAGAGTGATGGTGGCCTCATAGAATGAGTTTGGGAGTGTTCCTCCCTCTGCTGTATTTTGGAAGAGTTTGAGTAGGATAGCTGTTAGCTCTTTTTTAATTGTTTGATAGAATTCTCTTGTGAAGCCATCTGGTCCTGGGCTTTTGTTTACTGGAAGATTTTTAATCACAATTTCAATTTCTGCGCTTGTGACTGGTCTGTTCATATTTTCTATTTCTTCCTGGTTCAGTCTTGGAAGGTTGTGCATTTCTAAGAATTTGTCCATTTCTTCCAGGTTGTCCATTTTATTGGCATAGAGTTGCTTGTAGTAATCGCTCATGATCCTTTGTATTTCTGTAGTGTCAGTCGTTACTTCTCCTTTTTCATTTCTAATTCTATTGATTTGAGTCTTCTCCCTTTTTTTCATGATGAGTCTGGCTAATGGCTTCTCAATTTTGTTTATCTTCTCAAAGAACCAGCTTTTAGTTTTACTGATCTTTGCTAACTTTTCCTTCATTTCTTTTTCATTTATTTCTGATCTGATCTTTATGATTTGTTTCCTTCTGCTAACTTTGTTTTTTTTGTTGTTGTTCTTCCTTCTCTAATTGCTTTATGTGTAAGGTTAGGTTGTTTATTTGAGGTGTTTCTTGTTTCTTAAGGTAGGCTTGTATAGCTATAAACTTCCCTCTTAGAACTGCTTTTGCTGCATCCCATAGGTTTTGGGTTGTTGTGTTTTTATTGTCATTTGTTTCTAGGTATTTTTTGATTTCCTCTTTGATTTCTTCAGTGATATCTTGGTTATTAAGTAGTGTGTTGTTTAACCTCCATGTGTTTGTATTTCTTACAGATTTTTTCCTGTAATTGATATCTAGTCTCATAGCGCTGTGGTCGGAAAAGATACTTGATATGATTTCAATTTTCTTAAATTTACCAAGGCTTGATTTGTGACCCAAGATATGATCTATCCTGGAGAATATTCCATGAGCACTTGAGAATAAAGTGCACTTTGTTGTTTTTGGAAGGAATGTCCTATAATTATCAATTAAGTCCATCTTGTTGAATGTATCATTTAAAGCTTGTGTTTCCTTATTTCTATTCATTTTGGATGATCTGTCCATGGGTGAAAGTGGGGTGGTAAAGTCCTCTACTATGATTGTCTTACTGTCAATTTCCCTTTTTATGGCTGTTAGTATTTGCCTTATGTATTGAGGTGCTCCTACGTTGCATGCATAAATATTTACAATTCTTATATCTTCTTCTTGGATTGATCCCTTGATCATTATGTAGTGTCCTTCTTTGTCTCTTGTAACATTCTTTATTTTAAAGTCTATTTTGTCTGATATGAGAATTGCTACTCCAGTTTTCTTTTGATTTCCATTTGCATGGAATATCTTTTTCCATCCCCTCACTTTCAGTCTGTATGTGTCCCTAGGCCTAAGTCGATCTCTTGTAGACAGAATATATACACGTCTTGTTTTTGTATCCATTCAGCCAGTCTATGTCTTTTGGTTGGAACATTTAATCCATTTACATTTAAGGTAATTATCGATATGTATGTTCCTATTACCATTTTCTTAATTGTTTTGGGTTTGTTATTGTAGGTCTTTTCCTTCTCTTGTGTTTCCTGCCTAGAGAAGTTCCTTTAGCATTTGTTGTAAAGCTGGTTTGGTGGTGCTGAATTCTCTTAGTTTTTGCTTGTCTGTAAATCTTTTAATTTCTCTATCAAATCTGAATGAGATCCTTGCTGGGTACAGTAATTTTGGTTGTAGGTTTTTCTCTTTCATCACTTTAAATATATCGTGCCACTCCCTTCTGGCTTGCTGAGTTTTTGCTGAAAGATCAGCTGTTAACCTTATGGGGATTCCCTTATGTGTTACTTGTTGTTTTTCCCTTGCTGCTTTTAATATTTGTTCTTTGTATTTAATATTTGATAGTTTGATTAATATGTGTCTTGGCATGTTTCTCCTGGATTTACCCTGTTTGGGATTCTCTGTGTCCTGGACTTGATTAACTATTTCCTTTCCCATATTAGTGAAATTTTCAACTATAATCTCTTCAAATATTTTCTCAGCCCCTTTCTTTTTCTCTTCTTCTTCTGGGATCCCTATAATTCAATTGTTGGTAGTTTAATGTTGTCCCAGAGGTCTTTGAGAGTGTCCTCAATTCTTTTCATTCTTTTTTCTTTATTCTGCCCTGTGTAGTTATTTCTACTATTTTATCTTCCAGGTCACTTATCCATTCTTCTGCCTCAGTTATTCTGATATGGATCCCTTCTAGAGAATTTTAAATTTCATTTACTGTGTTGTTCATCACTGTTTATTTGCTCTTTAGTTCTTCTAGGTCCTTGTTAAATGTTTCTTGTATTTTCTCCACTCTATTTCCAAGATTTTGGATCATCTTTACTATCATTATTCTGAATTCTTTTTCAGGTAGACTGCCTATTTCCTCTTCATTTGTTAGGTCTGGTGGGTTTTTGCCTTGCTCCTTCAACTGCTCTGTGTTTCTCTGTCTTCTCATTTTGCTTAACTTACTGTGTTCGGGATCTCCTTTTCACAGGCTGCAGGTTCATAGTTCCTGTTGCTCGTGGTGTCTGCCCCCAGTGGCTAAGGTTGCTTCCATGGGTTTTGTAGGCTTTCTGGTGGAGGGGACTAGTGCCTGTGTTCTGGTGGATGAGGCTGGATCTTGTCTTTCTGGTGGGCAGGTCCATGTCTGGTGGTGTGTTTTGGGGTGTCAGTGACCTTATTATGATCTTAGGCAGCCTCGCTTCTAATGGGTAGGGTTGTGTTCCTGTCTTGCTAGTTGTTTGGCATAGGGTGTCCTGCACTGTAGCTTCATATGTTTCAAATACAGTAACTCAGTTTGAAAGTAAATGATGTTGAAACACTTGTGGAATGTGAAACAGCTCTAATACTTATATCCAAATTACTAAGAATAATCTCAGAAATGCACTTTAAATCTATGTATCACTTTAGGGGCAGGATAGACAATTCATATGTTAGAATTAAAATTATGAATCTATAATGTTACAGCACTGGGTCCTTTAAGAAAAACAAGAAGAGGAGTACAAAACTGTCAGCAAGGCACCACCCCCATAAGTGGCATTGCTATTGTTCATTAATATTTAAATATCCACCTTTCCTGAATGGTTTATAGAAGATTTGTGGAGCTTGATCAAGTATGGACAACTTAAAGCCAGGTAATATATGGTATCAATACATACAAGTTCAGTTCGGAAATTTTAAAGTCATTTCTAATTATAACTTGCAAATATTTTGAACACAAAAAGGACACCAGTTTTAAAGAATATTATGTAAGGTTAATACATTGTCATAACTCAGACGAGTAACATACAGGCATGTTGTAACTTTCCAGAAAAGGTGTATTTAAAGTGTTAAAGTGTAATTTTAAATCACAATTAAATTTGTCATTGTTTCTTCTTAAAACCATGTGTCAGCAAGAATCACTGGGTGCTTATTTCTGGCAATGAATATCAAGGACTTTCATTATTCATTCAACTAATATTTATCAAAACCTTTGTCTATTTCCGGTGCCAAATAACTAGGGAATTAAACAATCAACGTTGGGAGGCAGAGGGAAGAAGTAGGAGGAGAGGAAAACCTGACATAGAACTATTAACCCCAGTCAAAGTGTTAAGTGTCAAGGGCAAGGGCTGGAAATGCTTTTGAAATCTAAGCTACTTTAAACAGGTGTGCGAAATAAGGTGTGGAAAAAGTTGCAAAATAGAAGTTTGAGATCAGGAAGTTGGACATTTGAGTTCAAAGTTATAGAAGTTTCAGCTAACAATGCTGCTGTATACACTTAAAAGAGGATGGCTAAGGTAGAACAAAGGTGAAGGTCACAGGGATTAAGTGAATCCCGAGTTGGACTGGCATCCTCATAGATGATGAAATAACTTCCTGTGATGACAGGATTTGAGGTATAGAAGGCCACTGTAAGCAGATGGAAAGTCCTCAGTGAATATAGTATGTGCCCTAAAAGCAGGTACTTTAAGTAGAAGTACAGAATGATAAGTAAAAATCATGGGTACATGGAGGTACAAGAATATAAGTCACTGGGCTTCCCTGGTGGCGCAGTGGTTGAGAGTCCGCCTGCCGATGCAGGGGATGCGGGTTCGTGCCCCGGTCCGGGAAGATCCCACATGCCGCGGAGCGGCTAGGCCTGTGAGCCATGGCCGGGGTGCCTGCGCGTCCAGAGCCTGTGCTCCGCAACGGGAGAGGCCACAACAGTGAGAGGCCCGCGTACCACAAAAAAAAAAAAAAAAAAAAAATGTAAGTCATGGAACATCACCAGAGAGCTAGAAAAATGTACTGCTTTCACCCAGGCTAACTTGGGAATAAGGTTTCAATTAAGTTAGCAAGAAACTGGAGGGAACATACTGTGAAGACACCTTTTTTCCTTTTCTATCAGATGTGTTTTATTACCAGGCATTTTGTATGAATGTATGTATGCACGTATATATGTATTCTGTATTTACACTTCTTACTGTATGTTGCAAATATTCAGTGTTTTTGTTTTATTTCTCTACTGGCACCTTAGGCTCACGGGGGGATAAGAACCAAGGCTTACTCATCTTTATAACTCACTAAACATAATGTAGCAAAGCTAGATGCTTCATAAATATGTCTTAGAAATGTCACTGTTAGTGAGTGACCTTTCACTGTTGGATTTCAGATTACTAAAAGGGGTTAGAGGAACTTTCCATGTTGTTTTCTTTTTTCAAGTTTTTTTTTAGAATTTTGAGATATAATTTAAATACAGTAACAAATCTTTGGTGTGCAGCTTCATGAATTTTTAAAAATGTGTACACCTTGCAACCAGTGATGTACGAAGGCCCACTTTTACTAGCTCACAAGAGCTGCTGGGTACATCCCTTCCTGGCTTTGCTTGAGGAATGTCATATTGGTAATTTGAAACTGACCATAGCGAGAGTATTTACAACTCAGAAATTTGTGCTGCAAAATAGGATTTTCTTTATCCTTCAGAGAGCCACTTGTTAAAGCATGTACCAGGACACACTGCTTATTACCATCAACCAGATCAAGATATAAATTTCCATCACCAGAGTAATTATTTCATGTTCTTTCAAGTTAATCCATTGGCAACCTCTCTGAGTTTCAACCAGCATTGATTAATTTTGCTGATCTGAAACTTCATAAGAATGGCATCATACATTATATTCTCTTTTGTTTCAGGCTTCTTCATTGAGCATAGTATTTTTTTATCTTAATATGTGTCGTTGTGTATATAAGTAGTATGTTCTTCATGGGTGTATAATATTCCATTGTATGAATATGCTACAATTTGTTTATCAATTCTCTTGTTGATGGACATTTGAGTTGTTTTCTGTTCGAGGCTATTATGAATGAAACTTCTACAAGCACTTCTGTACACATTGTCTGTATGTATGTGTACGTGTGTGTGTGCTACGTATTAATTTTATTTGAGTATATACTTAGGAGTGAAATTGTTGAATGGTAGGGTAGGTGTGTTAAACTTTATGAGAAACTGCCAGACAGATTTCTGAATAAATTGTACTATTATATACTTGCACCAAAAATATGTAGGTTAAAGACATCCATGTCCTTGCTAACAAATCTTGTGTTTCACGTTTTTTTTTTTAAACCCTAACCTCAAAATGCAGGACAGTTTATATTCCTCAAATAGTTATTGCCCCAAATTTACTTTGCAACTATGGTAGGTAAAGCTGCTATTTTTCATAAAGTTTATGTCATCATCTCAATTTCACAGAATAGAAATAGTGTGTTTTAGAAATAGAGGGTTTTTATGAAGTTTCTATGTAATATTGCTCTGGAGATTATGTACCCATATTGCAGCTGTAATTTTTTATCATGTGACATGACAAAAGAATCTTGCTTATGTCAGTTCTACTAAACACAGCCCTGATTCATCTTCTATCCACAGATCAAGAAAAATTTAAATGAGAAGGGAGTTCAAGATAGAGACCTCATAAACTCTGCATTTAGTTTAAAAGGTTATATATTTCTAAATCTGAGAGAAGTATCTGTATCTATCTTTCAGGTTCCATGCTACCACTGGACTCTGTATATAGACTCCTCATTTGTTTTCGTAATCTGGTATTAACCTTCATTGTTGAGTACTCTCCTAGTCATCCTGACTCTTCTCCAGGATAAAAAAATGAATTGCAGTAGTTCCTGAATGAGCCTTTGATATTATGCTTACTTAGGTCCATAAATATCACTCAGTTTAGTAAAACAAAACAAAAATCATCCAGACTATTATCTAGACTAATGTACACAAAATGATTAACTTATTATTTGCCCAATCATTTCCTTCAGTTTTTAACCATCTGTTTAGACATAACTTTTTCGACCAATATTTTAAAGAAAATATTGATTTTAAACATCATTTTTGTTAATATGCTGTCAGTTTATACCAGGAAAGTATGGATAATTTTTTTGTGTGTATTTCAATAGATTATTCTGGTATCATGTAGGCACAGATGTGGTCATGGCATTTCTTAAATGATTTTAAAAGGGTCTAGTGTCTTTTTTCAAGATTCGAACCCATCCCACACTGTAACAAAACTTCCTCTTTATTATATTCTGTATTATCTTCTAGCTGTTTTACATATCAGGTTTTTCTGTCAGTAAAATAAAATGGGCCATTATTTTATACTATGTATAAAATAAAAAAGCTAAAAGGATATATTGTGCAATGCAGGGAATATAGCCGATATTAAAAAAAATAATAATATAGGCCATTGGAAGCAAGTAAAACAACCAACAATTCTTTTCTTTCTCACTAGAATCCAGCAAAATACAAACAATAAAGCAACTTTTAAATAATAACTTGACTGATTAGGAATTTGGTTGCAGAAGTCTTCTTGGGCCTTTCCTAAGTGGCTTGTTATAAGGTGTCTTTATAATAAATACTATAGCTCTGTAAAGTCATAGGAAGATACATCTGTCATGGCTCAATGGCCAGAAGGATGAAAGAAACTACTTTTAAAAACAACAATGGACAATAAGTAGAAATTATGCAAGGTTGCTATTTTCTACAGTCAAATCTATTTTGAAGCTTTATCAACGTTTTAATAATAAATTTCATTAAAAACCAAAGAAAAATTTTAATTTTCTATGAAGTTACTCAATATGTGAATACAGCATTTTCTATGTACTTTTGTGGAAGCAAAACAATTGTCAAATCAGAAAGAAAAACTGATTAAATAGGCATTTATTTCAAATGGTCATATCTATTTTATAATATCATGTTATCCAACAAACAATAGATTTTATCAAAATTCAATTATAACCTGTAAAAGAGACTCCTATTATGAAATGGTTATTTTAATATTTGATTTTTTTAGGAAGCTTATTCAGGTTCACCCAGCTAAAGACAAGAATCACAAAGGAAAGCTTACTTTACAATGTAGTAATAGTCCTATCTGTGACATCTATCAAGACTGCATTAACAGACAAAATACTCTATTAAAAAAAAAAAAAGAACATCACTAGAGATCCTGTTGACTACAAAAAAAAAAAAGCCCACAATGGAATATTATGAACAACTTTACAGAAATCCATATGAAAATTTAGGTGAAATGGATAAATTCCTTGAAACATAAAATTTACCATAGCTAATAAAAGAAAAATAGAAAATATGAATGGACACATACATATTAAAGAATTAAGTCCATTACCTAAATCTGTTCTAAAAAGACAATTCCAGGTCTAGTTGGCTTCAGGGATGAAAGCTTCCATACATTCTGCATGGAAAATGAGGAAACACTTCCCAATTCATTTTTTGAAGATGATATGACCATGAAACCCAAACATAAAAAAAAATTAACAGTAAGAATGATTATTATTCCATGTATGCAAAGATGGTTTGACATATGAAAATAAATCAACGTAATCTGCCACATTAACACACACAAAGAAGGAAAAACATAATTTTTTTCCAGAAATGTGGAAGTGGAATTTGACAAAAGACAATATCCATTCATGATAAAAACTCATAGCCAACTAAGAATAAAAGGGACCTTCCTTTACCTGATAAAAAATATATACAAGTGAAAAACACTACAGCATACATTATGCTTACTGGTAAGTTATTGAACACATTCTCTGTGGAATCAGGAAAGGGACAAGGATACGCTGTATCAACACTTCCAATCTATCATTGCATTGGAGGCTTGCCAGTAAAAATAAAATAAATAAAAGATATGAAGATTGAAGAAGAAATAAGATAATTATTGTTTCCACTTGGTATGTTTTTACCCACAGAAAACTTGAAAACTATAAAAATAGAGAATGCAGATCAATAAGTGAATTCAGTAAGATGCTGAGTGCAAGACCATCAAGCAAAATTCAATTCTATTTCTATGTGCCAGCAAAAAGTTATCAAAAAATTACATTTAAAAAATGGTAACATTTACAGTACCATAAAAATCTTGTTCCTAGGAATAAATCTAAGGGAAGATGTGCACAATCTCTACACTAAAAACTACAACATATTATAGAGAGGAAAGAAATAAGACTTAAAAAATGCAAAGGTATATAATGTTCAAAATTCAATACTGTAAGACGTCATCTCTGCAAATTGACCTAAAGATTTAATACAATTTCAATCAAAATCTCAACAGACACTTGAGGAAAATCACAAAACCCAAAAGCCATGAAGTATGAGGTTTTTGAATCTGACTGGGAAAAAAAAAAGTTAACATTCTATTCAGCAAAAACGTCATGATAAAATTGAAAGAAAAGACAATCTCTTCTTGCAAAGAAGAGTTCCTGAGAATAAATAAAATGAAAAGCTCAGTTTAAAAATGGTCCAATAGGTAGCTTACAGATGAAGAGCTACAAGTGGGAAAACAGTGAAAAAAGATGCAAACTTGCTCATAATTAAATGCAAGTGAAATTAACAATAAGGTATTATTTTCAGCCATTAGATATATACATAATCATTTAAAAATAGATGTTTAGTGATACTGACAGTTGTTGAAGTTGTAGGAGAGGCACTTTCATATACTATTAGTGGAAGTGCAAACTGGAAGAACATTTTTAGGAAATATCTATCAAAATTAAAAGTGTATGTGCTCTTTGACCAACAAAATCCACTGCTACTAAATTATATTATAGATATGACAACAAAACTATGTTATTTCTATAGTTGACAATATTTATGACCAAGAAAGCCCAAGAGATTTTAGAGGATGGGATAAGTAAAGGTGCAGCTCTGTAATGGAATCCATACAGCTGCTAAAGAAATCGATGTATTCATGTCTCGATTCCTAAGATACACTGAGTATAGGAAAGACATAGATCTCTGAGGATAACATTATCCCTCCTTTTAAAAAAATACTAGAAATCAATATTTATATTTGGTTTTATATCGACATATTCTGTTTATGTCATTTTCCTTGACATATACATGTATTAAAACAAAATCTGTTCATAATGGTTACTTTTGTTAAAAGGAACTAGACATCAAGCACAGTAGATTTCTAATTATTATTTATGTTTTTCTCTTCCATCTGCTTTTCTAACCATTTTATTTGATTAATATTAATAGATATGATCTATATGGTCTCATTAAATGATACTTTTACTTTTTTCTTTCTATGCTTCTATTAAAACAAACTTGAGTTACAGTAAAGCGTGGTAGACACACTTCTCATCTTTCCTGCTAAGTATAGCTAAACACCATAGACACTGTAAATGAGACAAACATAAGAGTGCTCTGAAGGCAGATTAGCTAAGATTCCCAAGACCCAAGAAAAGACCCAGTGGTATATTCCCCGGGCCTTCTATTATAGAGTGGGCACTGAGGAAGCAAGCAACATGGAAATGCCAACCAATGGCTCAGACAAAAAAGCCTCAGGAAAGCTTGCTCTCTGTAACCATAGGACCAGGAAAAGGGCATTCTAGTAAGACAGAAAACTTTTAGACAGCAACTGCTCTACTCCAACAAAATAACACACACACAGAATTGGCTATATTTCCATGTCAGCAAAGGCCAAATGGGGAGATTAGACTTCCACCCTTGCCCTGACTGTAGCAAGTCATACCTCCCTCCCACCAAGATTATGTCAGAGGTATAATACCAGAGAAGACAGAAGTGAGAAGGTGGGATTTTGATTTCCACTAGGGAATAATGAGGATTCCCCACTGGCAGTGTCAGTAAAGACCATGAGGGGACCCTTCAACCTCCACCCAGAAGTAACAAGGCACCACTTTCTCTCCCTACAAGGATAATGTCAGAGGAGGCCAAGTAGGAAGCAGGAACTTTCCTCACCTTCCAGCATGAATAAGGTCTTCTCCTGACCACAGAGTTAGTGGAGGCTATATGGGGTATAATAACTAGGAACTCCTTCCCTTTGCAATCAAGGTGGTGTTATTGAAAACCTAGTGGGGAGCCTGAACTCTCATCAAGCTCAGCTGTAATGAGGCATCCTCCCCCACTGGGGTACCAACAGAGACCAAGACAGGGAAATCAATTACCACTCCCTTGAAAGTAACAAGGCAGTATACTCTTTCCCTCCAGTGTAATGGGAGATATTTAATAAAATCCAGAATCTTGTATCCATGATACAATAAAAGAAAAATCACTCAATATTTCAAGACCAGGAAAATATCAGCTTGAATGAGAAAAGATAATGAACATATAACAAAACCAAGATAATACAAACATTAGAATTAACTAGCAAAGATTTTAAAGCAGTCATCATAAATATGCTTCCATGAGCAATCAAGGAAACACTTGAAACAAATGAAATAGAAATTCTCAGCCAAAAATAAAATGCGAAGAAAATATAAAAAAGAATCAAATTGAAATTTTAGAAAGAAAATCCTGAAATTAAAAAAAAAAAAAAACAGTATGGGCTCAACAGTAGAATAGAGGGGACAGAAGAAAAATCAATGAACTTGAGAGTAGAACAATAGAATTTAGCCAATGTGAACAACAAACAGAAAAATAGACTGGAAAAGGTAAGTAGAGCCTCAGGGATTCATAAGACTAAAACAAACGACCTAATATCCACGGCATTAGAGCCCCAGAAGGAGAGAAGAAAAGGTGTGGGATTAAAAAAATATTTGAAGAGATGACTAAAAATTTCCCAAATTTTGTAAAAGACATAAATCTGCAAATTCAAGAGGCTTAGCAAACCATAAACGGGATAAACTCAAGAAAAGCCATGCCAAATAACATAATCAAACTTCTGAAAACTAAAAATGAAAAAAAAAATCTTGAAAAGTAGAAGTAGAAAAGTAATTAGGATGACAGCAGGTTTCTAATCAGACACAACAGAGGCCAGAAGGAAGTGACACTACATTTCAAGTGCTGAAAGAACTGTCAAGCCAGAATTCCATATCTAGCAAAATATCCTTCAGGAATTAAGGGGAAATCAAGAAATTCTCACATGAAGGAACACTAAGAGAATCTGTCACCAGAAAACCTGCACTCAAAGAACGGCTAATGGAAGTTCTTGAAAAAGAAATAAACAATAAAGGAAAAAACCTTAAGAAATCTTGAAGAAATAGTGAAAAATATAGATAAATATTATAGACTTCCCTCCTCCTTTTGAGTTTTCTAAATTATGTTTGATGGTTGAAGCAAAGAATATCTATATATTTAAACAACACTGCCCATATATCTTTAGCGTAAATACCTCAGCCTTATAATATATTTGGCAATAGATCGGATTGGGAGACACAAGACCTACCTTTGTGATCTATAGGAACTATCACATATTAGCTTTACAAACTATGACAAGTGCTATATTCTTTTCCGTTTTTTTCTTTTTCTTCAAATGGAAACATAAAATCTTTCTTATGTTTCATAAAATTGTTTTTGAGATTATTTTGCAAACAATGAAATGTAATAAAATGCAACAGCATTAAAATTATTTTCATTATTTATCTTCCAAAACATGGTTTTGTTCAAAGGTAATGTATCATGAAATCTATTATGCTGAAGTATTTAAGAAGTACTGAGAGCTGCAATTTTTGTTGAAATGAATCATACAAAAATTGAAGATTGATGGAAAGGATAGAGACGCGTAGATATGTGATAAATCAAGTACAGTAAAATGTTAATGATATGATCTAGGTGATGGGTGTATGGGCATTCGCTGTAAATTTATTTGAACTTTTCTGTATATTTGAAATTTTTCATAACAAAGTGGTGAGAAACAAATTTTAACATAAAATCTTAAACTCTCACAGACTTCAGGCAAATAAAAGAGGTTACCTATGATGTTACTAAGCCTATCAACTTCACAATACGTGATATCAATATATCTTAAGCTATAGCAACAATATTATATTCACAAGTGAAAGAAAATACAAGTTTCTCCCCTCTGTTTATGTATGTGTGTGTATGTGAGCATAAAAAATCATTTTATACCAAATATCTCAGAGAAACCAGAGTCACATATCTTTCATTCACTGTGGAAGATTGGCTGTAATGCATTTTTTTCCTAGTCAAGAATTTTTAACACCAAATCATTATAATCACACTCATTTTCCAAATATGTTAACTATGATAAAAACTCCCCATTGCCTTACACAGCAATGATGGCAAAATCTGGGTTGTGTTAAGTGCATACCTAACTCAATCCTAAAACCTTTTGATACTCAAAATCCACAAAAATCAACTTCATTTTTCGGGGTCAAGTTATCTCCAAGGCAAAGAGAAATATATTCAAATTAAAACATCTTTGAAAATGTACCTCAGGATATTAACTTGTTTTTATAAAGCAATATTCAGAGAGGTAAATGTAAATGAGCCATATGGATCGTATTCCACTTGAAATAACCACACATTGGCAACTTAATGGAAAATGGGCTTGGAAAAAATTTGGAATGTGTTAGGTTACCCATATCAAGGCCTTTTATGATTATGTTTTACGGTTTCAGCTAACAAGCCACAATTGGAGAGTAGAATTACCACATATAGCAGGGGTGGCATTTCGGTGGTATGCATGTGTTATAAAGGATTCAGCTTGAGGGTCTTAAAATCTGTCGGTATGGGAGAGTAAATCACATTCCAGGACAGGATTGTTGTGCTGGTCTGAGGTTTCCTCGCAGGACCCTGAGCCTGGTTGGATTTAGCATGACTATAACTTAGTGGAGCCATTCATCATACCATTCACTTACCAATTTATGCATTCATTTTATAGCATTTATTTTGGTCCTCTACACTATCATTAGCTTGACGGGATAGGGTAAAAGCAAAATTGATCTTGATTAAAATCCAGCACCTCCCTCAATCTGTATGTAAAATAGATGCTCTCGGCGCCACACCCGATGCCCTTGGTGCTACTATTTTCCTCCATGCCTGACTAACTACCAACAGCCAGCACTTGAATCTCTTTATCAGAGGGCTCTCTCTGGCCGTCAAATCCTGCTCTGCCCATGTGCAGTAGGCTGAAATGCTGGAAATTAACGTTTCTCAGAAACAGTCCTACATCAGTCTCTGCAGATGGGATAGCACTGAAGTCCATGTTCTACAGATTCCAGAGTTCCCCATCAGGTTGAAGTTCCAATTGCCCACGGTGTTGGTTTTTCCTTTCCTATCTTGTTTCTCCACTCCCCTATTCATGTTTCCTAATATCGTGACACAAATAAGCTACTTGTTCTAGAATCCTTAACACAGGGTCTGTTTCTGGGAAAATGCAAATTAAGACAATAGGTATATTAGTCAGGATTCTTCAGAGAAACAGAACCAATGGGGTATACAGGTGATCCTTGAACAACACTGTTTGAATTGCACAGGTCCACTTGTATGCAAACTTTAAAAAAAAAAAAATCCATACTTCAGTACTACATGATCTGCGGTTGGTTGAATCTGTGGATGCAGAACCGGGTATACAGAGGGCCATCTGTAAAGTTATACGTGCATTTTCCACTGTGCAGGTCGGTGCCCCTAACCCCGGCCTTATTCAGGGATCAACTGCATGCAGATATATGAGAAGATTTATTATGGGAATTGGCTCATGTTGATTGTGGAGTCTGAGATATTAGTTTCTTTGTCAATATGCCATGTGTAAGCTGAAGAACCAGGAAAGCTGGAGCTATAATTTAGCCTGAGCTCAAAGGCCTGAGAACCAGGAGCTCCAGTGTCTGAGGACTGGAGAAGATGGATGTCCCAACTCAAAGAGAGAGAGAGAGAGAATCTGTCTTCCCTTCACGTTTTTGTTCTAGTGGGGCACTCAGTGGACTGGATGATGCCCACCCACATTGGTGAGGGTGATCTTCTTCTTCTGTAAACATCCTCACAGACACACCCAGAAATAGATAGTTTACCAGCTATCTGACATCCCTTAGCCCAGTGAAGTTGAAACATAAAATGTAAGGCAGGCATGGAAGCAGCTAATCACGAAAAAAAAATGTAGAGTAAATATATGTTAAAAACGTCAAGGGAATCAAAGGAGGGAGCTACATTCATCTGTTCGTTTTTAACAATAATTTGTTGGGCACCATTTTCTAGGTTCCCAATTCATGCAAATGTAAACAAGGCACCAAGGCACTGTCCTAGATATTTCTAGGAATGTAGATTATTAATTGGGGACAAAGAAATCACTCTTTGCCTAGGAAGAGATGGGGTGAGAGTGAAAAGATGAGGGAAAGAAGGAAAAAGAAAGTGTGAAAAGAGGAAATAATGGAGGCTGAAAAATATTTCTGAGGGTAGACGATATTCTGTACTATTACTAATCTTTTCACACAGCAATGTGGAGACTCAGAGTCTAGGCAGAGGAATAGAAAGTTAAAAGGCCCAGAGTCACACCAAAGGACATGGTGACTTAGGAGCAGGAGTGCCAGGGACACAGCGTAGATGTGGGAGACTTGAGGATGGTGAAGCAGTAAAGAGATGTAGCGGCACAATTGTGTAGACCCTTGCATCTCACCTAAGAGTGTGGAGTTCATCCTATGAACAATAGGAATCTGCTAAGACCCCCTGCCCTAGGGCTCCAATTGGCATGCCCATCTGTCCTATGATGACCTGAAGAAGGCCCCTTTGTACAAGCTGTACTTGGGAGTCTGTCTTGGGTTCAACAGTCATCAGAGAACTAGTGCAAAACTTCTGAATGCATTTGAGAATATAAGCGATTTGTTCTATGCTACCTTTGGTTAGGAAACTATCAAGTGTTTAAGCTACAAAGGATCATAGTGGGTAATCTGTCCAGTTCCCTAACTTTGCAGAACAAAGACTGAAACACATATATCATAAATCCTAGTCTCAATGTAGTAGACTAAATGGTTCCTCAACAACAAGGAACTATTTCAATCAAAACAATTATTTAAACTATGTTGTGTATGTTGGTGTCCTGAACACAGAGAGTAACAGGCACTGCACTGTATTTCAAAACAATGTTCACAGAGGAAATATTGTTGGCCACATGTTGATTATTACTGATGCAGGTATAAGTACATAGGAGTTCATTATGCTTTTCTATCTTGATATATGTTTCAAATTATTCACAAAACAAATTGAAAAATGAAACAATTCTCAAAGAATAATTATAATTAGTTATCTGTAGCAGATTCTATTGGGTATTTTTAGTGGTCCGGTGGCCCCCTACCCATCTGCTGCTCTCCTGTGCACCCTTCTTCAGAGCGTGGTCCTTAGTTTACTTTGGGAGTCACCACCCATGACTATGCCCAAGACAGCTGCCCCATCCCACCCCATCCCACCCTCACGGTGTCCACAGCTAATGAATGACTGATGGGGAGAAAGCCATACAACAGCTCTCACCTTTCAGTGGGAAACCTTAAGTGCAATTCACACGCCAAAGCTGCCTGCAGCATCAGGCTGAGGCTAGCCTTCTCCTGAGACCCCATCTTTCCCTGGCTTCTCCCCGTGCTCTACCCTGCTTTCCTCACCACCCTAGAAGATTGTCCTGAGAATACTCCCTCAGTAAGTTATCTGCAAATTAATTTTTTGGATTCTGCTTCTAGGGAACTCAGCCTTAAACAATTTTATTTTGGAATTGATGGGAATTAATCTGTTGATTAGAACACTAGACCAGGAGGAATCAGAAAGCCTGGTTACCAGACTGATTCTGTGTCTTCTTATTTGTGTCAATCAACACTGTGAACATTAGTTTCCTTTGAAAAATGAGGAAAATGACATTTCCCCGGTCTGTACAGTATGCTATTGTAAGGAGCAAATGAGATTATACATATAAAAACACTTTTGAAAATGGAAAGTTCTATATGATTACATTACTAAGCTATTTTTATTATATTCCAAAAGTTACAAATTGCCTGATGTTTAATTATTAACATATCACTAAATTTTACAGACTGAGAAATTATTTAAAGGCATATAAACATAAACTTGCTACAATGTGCTACATAACCAGGCTGGCTTTTTGGGGTTAATTTAGGCCTTTCATCTCTGCCTGCCTTTTCCTGACAAGACACAAGCTAAACGTGAACTGAATTTGAACCTCTGGTGGGCAAGGCATCTGTCATCTTTATGTATAAGGAGAGCATATTTCCATCTTTCTTTCCAGGAGTAATATTTTTTAAATCGAATGTTAACATCTTATAACTTGTATAAAGAAACAAACAGTAACAGCAATTCAGCTTAGTTATGTACCATAATAACAATCTCCATCATTGATCATGTGCTCTGTTTTCCAGAATGCCTGCTGAAAAACAGATACCAATTTCTCTAATCAGGTGATAGTCCAGCAATATCAGTATCCACATAACAGAGAATCTAAGTGCCTGACTCCAGTGATCATTGCAAAGTTGAAACAGTGCATGAAATCTAATCTGAATGAAGACTGCTAGAGGGTGATGTCATGCTTATGCTGAGTCTTGATGCTCAGAGCATCACTTTTAAAAGAGAGGCATTGAATTCTCACATTCAATGACCCATTAATCTGGCATAGTGTTCCTTTCTCAGAATTATAGTTTGCAGAAAGGAAAAAAAGTTGTTTACAATTAGTCCTTTTTCCCTCATCTCGTTAACATGCATAGTTTTTAAAAAGTTATCCTTATTTACAAATATCTATCTTAATAGATACATCTTTCACATGTGGTTTTTCTGAAGTATGTATGGAATTATCTTACAACATCTAAAACAAAATCCAAATTACATGTTTTCCCTCTCTTGTGGCATTTCTGAAAGTAAACTTCACTCAAAAGTAATATATGGTGATCTTACATGGCTGGAAACTAGGACATACCTAGTTAGAGGTCAGCATAGCTTAAAGTAATGACTTGCATCAAATATATAAATATTGTGTTTTGTTCTCTGTTTTCTATTGCAGTTCTTAGCAGAGCAACAACAATATAAGATAAAGGAAGAGAAATAATTTCCTATGTTTACCTCTGCAGGAACTGATTTCTCAATGGGGAAAATTTAAATACTGATGATTCCCAAAAGCACACTGAGCATATGTAAAAGAACTTTAAGAGCTCACTGTTTTGAAAATCTCCTGTGCATTCCAAAGTGGCTGTAATTTAAACAAACATTTGATGCTTTGAGCAAGAAGGAAAATTAGCACAGGCAATGGTTACCAATTTCTAGGAGGATGTCTCTGAAAAATATTTGGAAGGTTGCTTATGGGATGTTATTGAGTATATGTGATGTGACAGACTGAAGTGTGTGTGTGTGTGTGCGCGCGCGCGCACACGCGCGCACGCACGCACATGCCTGTTTAATATTTCATATTCTGATCCATCTAAGCTTACCAAGACTGAATTTATCTTGAACTATGATTTTTTTTCCTACAGGAATTATTGAAACCCTTTCTTTCATCTGGTTAAGGATGGGATAGTTTATTACTGAAATAAGAGTGTATTCTTTAGTAAGTAAATGGAAGTAGGTGGAAAAATCGGCAGGGAATGACATAATAATGTTGCTCCACTGCTGATGACATGGAACTATCTGAACAGACTTAAGGTGTGGCCCTTTCAGTGGCCATCTGCACAGGCTCATGTTTGAGTACTGACTTCCAAGCAGAGAGAAAGATCTTCCAGACACAAAGATTCATAGGCAATGCTTTCCACTGGCTCCCCCAGCCCCAAATGTACACATCCCCACAGGCCACAAGCCCACCTCCATATGCTAAAGAGGAGAAAGGCCTTCACAGGCACTGTGCTCACCCTTTATATCTCAAACAAGCTGCTGCTTTTTTACCAACTTATTGTTTCATCAAACTGGGGGCTTAATCTAAGCAACGTTGAGCAAATCTTTGCTCTTACACCAGCCCAAGTAGGACACAGAAAAAAAAGTATTAAAAGGAAAATAATGTAAAACATGTTAACAAATTTAAAACTCTGGGGTTTTTATCTTTGCAGTTGTACTCCTCCCAAATGAAATCACATTGGACCAGGTTAGGAATGTTAGTGTAATTTTAAGAAAACAGAGAAATGGAGAAAGATAAATGATACCCCCATGAGATTCTTTAATCAGCAGACTTTTCAGCCTTTGGACACTTCTTATGGTGGACCTGATGTCAATATTTCGTTAGCTCATTTCCAAGTGAAAATCGGACATTTCTGAATAAGATCTGTGATTATTTTATTGGTGATTAGGCAATTGTGACAGATTTGTTATCTTAAGTAATACTGGATTGCTACACTACTAAAATATGCATTTAGCTTTCACCTAAGTATAAATATATATATATATATTAAAATGTTATACTTTATGGACTTTAAAAGTCTTAAAAACTTTCAGACATCTGCTTCTAGGAAGATGAAATAGATATACTTTCCTATTTCTCTTGCTAAGTACAACTAAACATCCTGGACATAATATATAAAGCAAACATTAAGACTCTGGAAGGTGAAGCAGAGATTGCAGACCATCTAGGACTGGGGATGTGGTGAGTTCCCTGTGTTTTCTTTTTTGTCTCATATGTACCTCATATGTATCAGACTTGGAGCTAAAGAAGCCTACAACCCAGAAACACCAATAGGTTCAGGATGGATGAATAAATAAAAAATAAATAAATTCCAACAAAAACTGTTCTCTCAACCAAAGGACAAGAAAAGAGGCAACATAAAAAAATTTTGCACAATAACCACTCTACTCCAACCCAACACCACATGGAAAATAAAATGTGGCCCCATCTCCATCCATGTCAACAAAGGCTGAATCATCAGCCTAGATTTTCATGCTTTCCAGGCTGCAGTGAGGTGACACAATCCACCTCCCCTTGACCACTAAGGTGGTGTCAGAGAAGGCCAAGTAGGGAGCCAGAACTTTCATCCCATTTGGCATTAACAAGATCATGTGTCCCCCAGTGAACGGTGTTAGTAGGTATTATGGGGGCATCTGGACTTTCACTCCCACTCAGTATTAATAAGCCAGCCCTCCCTCTCTCTGCTGGGGCAGTGTAGAAGGAAATCCAGAAGAATCAGGACTTTCGTGACCACTCAGCCCAGGACTTTCACCACTGCCAGGTAAGGGGTACGACTCTCCCACACACACACAACCAGTGATGTAGCCAGTGGCTACATAGGGAGTAATGAGGCATTTCTACCCCTTTCAGCCAGGGTGTATCAATAGAGGCCTGGTGGGGAGCCGGAAATCTCATTCCCACTTCACAGAAGGGTAAGCCCCTTCCACTTAATATCAGCAAAGGCTGAATGGGGAACCTGAACTTCTACTCCTACTGGCAGAACCTGAACTTCTGCCCGACCTGGTAGTAACAAAGCAGAGATCCCCTTCTTCTACTGATGGAGTCATGCCATACAAAACTAGCTAAAATAGAACGTTTATATAAGATCCAGGGTCTATTATCATAGTGCCATAAAGTTTCCAGTTTCAACAGAAATAATCACACATCATACCAAGAACCAGGAACATCTAAAACTGAATCAAGACTGTCAACAGATGCCCACACCAAGGTGACAGTGGTGTAAGAATTACCTTACAATGATTTTAAGTAGCCATCATAAAGATGTTTTAATAGTAATTACAAATACACTTGAAATAAATGAAAAACTGGAATGTCTCAGAAAAGAAAAAGAAGTTATAAATAAAAACAAAATGGAAATTTTAGAGCTGAAAAAATATAATAACCAAAATTAAATTAATTGATGCTCTCAACAGAAGGATGGAGGGAAGAGAGGAAAGAATCAGCGAACTGAAAGGTAAAACAGTAGAAATCACTCAATCTGAACAACAGAGAGAAAACAGGTTGAAAAATATAGAAGCAGAACCTTGGTATACTGTGGGACTATTAAAAAAAATTAACATTTATGTCCTTGGAAACTGGACAAAGAGGTGAAAGACATACCAAATTTGGTTAAATATACAAACCTACAAATTCCAGAAACTGAAGAAACCTCAAATAGAATAAACCAAAAGAAATCTATACTATAATATACTTATACTTCTGAAAAGCAAAGACAAAGAAAAAACGGCAGAAAAAGAAAACCATACTTTACCTAACAGAGAAAACCAATTCAATAACAGCAGATTTCTCATCAGAAACCATAGAAGTTAGAGGTAAGTGGCACAACCGCTTTCCAAGTGCTGAAAGAAAAGAACTTCAACTTATAATCTTATATCCATTGAACATATCCTTCAAGAATAAGGGGGGGAAAAAAGACATTTTCAGATAAGGGAATATTAAGAATTTGTTTCCAAAAACTCTAAACTAAAAGAAGACTAAGGTAAGTTCTCTAAACAGAAATGGTAAAAGAGGAGTCCTTGGGACATCAGGAAGAAATCACATGGTGATAAAATTATGGATAAATGAAGACTTTGCTTCTCTTCATAAATTTTCTAAATTATGCTTAACAATTGAAGCAGAAATTAGAGTACCACCTGATGTAGTTCTAAATATATGTAATATTTAAGACATATTATGAAGACAAAAGAAGAGATATTTAAGACAATTATATTATAGCTAGGTAGAAAAAAGGAACACAAAAGCAGGGATAATTTGTATACCTCATTTAAACTGGGGAAATGACAAAACCAGTAGACCATGTTATTTGTATATAACATTATACACAGAGTGACCACTTAAATGTTTTCACTAAGAAAACAATATAGATAAATCAAAATAAAGTTCAAAAACGTGTTCTGATAACCTACAGGAAAGCAGAGAAATAAAGCAAAAGAAAACAGAGAAATAAAAAGGAAACAAATAGAAAACAAACAATAAAAAAGCATATTTAAGGCCTAACATATTAATAATTACATTAAATGTAAATGATCAAAATACATAAATAACAAGACATTTAAAAACATAGCTTAAACATACACTATATAAAAGGAACTTACTTAAAATATAATATAGGAAAGTTGAAGTTAAAAGAAAGGGAAAATAGCTATTATGTAAACATTAATCAAAAGAAAGAAGGAGTAGCTATATTAATATTAGATAAAGCAGACTTCAGAGCACAGAAAATTACCAGAGGCAGGGAGGACATTATTTAATAAAACAGCTGTCAATCCACCAACGAGACATAACAATTCTAAACATGTATGCACCAGAAACAAGAACTGAAAAATATATGAAGCAAAACCAATAGAACTGAAGGAAAAAACTGACAAATGCATAATTATATTTGGAGACTTCAATTTTTCTCTGTCAACAATTGACAGAAAAATCAACAAGGGTATGCAAAAACTCACCATCAACTAGCATAATGTAATCAACATTTCTAGAACACTGTACCAAATAGTAGCAGAACATACATTTCTTTACCAAGTGACCATGAAATATATACCTTGGGCCATAAAAGAACAAATTTAAAAGAATTAAAAATCATACATAGCGTATTCTCAAATTCTCTGAGCATTTGATTCTCTGGAATCAAATTAGAAATCAATGACAAGAAGATAATAAGAACGTATCTAAACACTTGGAAACTAAACAGACTTCTAAATATTCCTTGAGTCAAAGAGGTAGCTAAAACAATGCTGAGAGGTGAATTTATAACACTAACTGAATACAATAGAAAAGAGGAAAAATCTCAATTCAATAATCTAAGAGCCTAACTCAAGAACTTAAAAAAGATTAGCAAAATAAACCCAAACAAGTGGAGGAAAGCAAATATAAGAGCAGAAATCAATTAAATTAAGAAGAGAAAGATAATAAACACAATGAATGAAGAGCTATTTCTTTGGATAAATCAATAAAATTAACAAACTCTCATAAGACTAACAAAGAAAAAAGGGAAAAGACACAAATCACCAATAGCAGGAGTGAAACAGACCCTGTACACACCAAAATGATAATAAGGAATATTACGAATAATTCTACACACATACATTTTAAAGCTTAGATGAAATGGAACAGTCCTTAAAAACACAATCTACCACAACTCACCCAAAATTTAATTTGTGATGAAAATTTTCCAAAGAGAATTCTCTAGGCCCAGATTGTTTCACTGGGGAATGCTACCAAAGATGTGAAGAAGAATTAACAATTCTGCACAATCTCTTCTAGAAAAAGAAGAGGAGGGAACACTTTCCAATTTCATTTTATAATGAAAATTCAATTCATTTCCCTGGTATCAAAATGAGACAAAGACAGTAAATATATATATATATATTTCTCATTAATATAGACCAAAAATCCATAATAAAATATTACCAAATATAATTTAGCAATATATAAAAAGATTTACACCATGACTGTTTTTTTATTCCAGAGTTACAAGACTGGTTCCGTATTCAAAAATCAATTAATGTACTCGTCCATATTAACAGGCAAAAGAAGAAAAATCACAAGATTATATTAACTTATGTAAAAAAAAAAGTTAACAAAGGCTTCCCTGGTGGCGCAGTGGTTGAGAGTCCGCCTGCCGTTGCAGGGGACACAGGTTCGTGCCCTGGTCCGGGAGGATCCCACATGCCGCGGAGCGGCTAGGCCCCTGAGCCATGGCCCCTGAGCCTGTGTGTCCAGAGCCTGTGCTCCGCAACGGGAGAGGCCACAACAGCGAGAGGCCCACATACCGCAAAAAAAAAAAAAATATTAACAAAATTAAAAACACATTCATGAAAAAGAACTCTCAGCAACTTAAGAATAGAAGGAAACTTCCTCAACTTGATACAGATCATGTATAAAACCCCTACAATTCATATTATGCTTATTGGTAAAAGGCTGTATTTTTACCCTAAGATTGAGAACAAGGCAAAGATAGATACCCATTCTTAACCACTCTTATTCAACATAGTACTGCAAGTTCTAGTTAGCTAAAAAGGCAAGAAAAGGAAATAAACAACATATAGATCAAAGAGGAAGAAGTAAAACTGTACATACTTACAGATAACATTATCATTGTCTTAGCCAGTTAGGGCTGCTACAACAAAGTATCATAGACCGGGTAGCTTATAAACAGCAGAAATTTATTTCTCACAGTTCTAGAAGCTGGAAGTCTGAGATCAGGGTGACAGCATGGTCAGGTTCTGGTGAGTTGTGTCCTCTGGGTTGCAGAATCTTGTTTTTTGAAATATACTTGATTTACAGTATTGTGTTAGTTTCAGGTGTACAGCAAAGTGGTTCAGTTATATATATATATTTCTTTCAGATTATTCTCCCCATTATAGGTTATTACAAGATACTGAATATAGTTCTCTGTGCTACAGAGTAGAACCTTATTGCTCATCTATTTTATGTATAGTAGTTTATATCTGTTAATCCCATACTCCTAATTTATCCCTCCCCCCCTTTCCCCTTTGATAACCATAAATTAGTTTTCTATGTCTGTGAGTCTGTTTCTGTTTTGTATATAGACTGATTTGTATTATTTTTTAGTGATATTATACATTTGTCTTTCTCTGTCTGACTTACTTCACTTAGTATGATATTCTCTAGGACTATCTATGTTGCTGCAAATGGCTATATGATCCAGTAATTCCACTCCTGGGTACATATCCAGAAAAAAATGAAAACACTAATTCAAAAAGATACATGCACCCCAATGTTCATAGCAGCACTATTTACAAAAGCCAAGACATGGAAACGACCCAAGTGCCCATCAACAGATGACTGGTTTAAGAAGATGCGATATAGCTACAGACACACATACACACACACACTCTGGAATATTACTCAGCCAAAAACAAAAAGAATGAAATACTGTCTACTTCTTGCTGTATCCTCATAAGGCAGAAAGAGACCAAGCTAGCTCTTTGGCCTCTTCTTATAAAGACAGTAATCTTATTCATGAGGGCTCCACCCTCATGACCTAATTATCTCCCAAAAGTCCCACTTCCAAATACCATCACATTGGGGATTAGATTTCAACATATGAATATTGAGTGTACACATTCAGTCAGTAACAATTATCTACATGGAATAAAACAAGGAATCTACATAAACCTCCTAGAACTAATAAGTGAGTTCAGTAAGGTCAGAGGATGTAAGATCACCATGCAAAAATCAATCATAGTTTAATATTCTAAAAACATCATGTGGAAATGAAAATTAAAAATACAATACTTTTTACAGTAGCTCAAAAAATGTAATACTTAGGCCTAAATCTAACAAGCACAGGATTTGCATGGTGAAAATTACAAAATGTTGATAAAAGAAATCAAAAAGGACTAAGTAAATGGAAAACTCAATATAATAATGATATCAATTTTCCACAAATTAAAATACAGATTTAACACAATCCGAAAATAATTTTTTAAGATACGGACAAAATTATTCTAAAATTTATGGAAAAGAAAGGAACTAGAATAACTAAAACAATTTTGAAAAAGAAGAATAAAATAGGAGGAATCAGTTTACCTGATTATGATACTAATTTCATAGCTACAGTAATCAAAACTGTGTGGTGTTAGATGAGGGACAGACATAAATCATGGAGCAGAATAGAGACCCACACAAATATTCCTTACTGATTTTTGAAAAAAAGGTAAAAATACAATTAAACAGAGAAAAGTCTTTGCAGCAAATGATGCTGGAGGAATTGGACATCCACTGGCAAAAAATAAACAAGTCTCACATCTAGTACATAAGTTAACACAAAATGGATCACAGATTTAACTGTAAAATGTAAAATGGAAAGTTAAATTAAAAAATCATATAAGGTAACATGATTTCAATGAACCATATTTTTTTTCTTTTTTCACTCGGTATTGTATCAAACAAAACAATTTCCTATTATTAATATTTCTTAGAAAAGTACTGTAACTTTTAAAAATCTATCTTAAACAGTGATTTCAAATGTTTTCTTGATGAGTAAATTATACGTTATTCGTTTTTCCAAATTTAATGCATACAGTTAATACAATAACAAAATAAAATCAATTGATTTTTCCTGAAGAAAAACAAAATTAACTTAAGATTCATCTGGAACTATAAAAGATTATCAAATTATATTTTCAAACTATTTTAAAATGAAGCAACAATGAGATATATCTCCACGACAAAATAATTAAATGCTACAATACTATCACAAGTATGTATTACATAAATGGATTGTAGAGGAATTGTGAAGGAACTTATACTATCTCTTTGGCACATATTACAACCATTATAAGACAAAATAATTAAAATTTCATAATTATATCACACATACATATCAATGGGTCACAAAAGAATATTCATTATAAGACCCTAGCATATGTCAGAGTATTTCACATAGGGGAAAGAAAGCATTATAAATAATGGGAAAATATTATTTACTAAATTTTAATATAAATTATAATTGGGTAATTACAATTTTAGGAAAATAGATTTACAAATCATACCAAAACCAAATTAATGTTCATAATTTTGCATAATTTAGTATATAAAATTAACCAAAGAAAACCTACCCCAAATAACCTAACTGAATACTTAGTCAACCATCATAACCAAATCCTGACCACAGAACTAATATTTTACTCAGATCCATTTATCCTTGTGATTAAATATAGAAGATATTTCCAATTAATTCACTGTTCTTTTACAAGAGTTTTCTAAGCTCTCTAGTTTCCATAATGCAATAATATTTCCACTGAGTAAATTCTTGACCTCATATATTCAGAATTAGAAGATGATAAAAGCAAACATAATACCCTCTTCCTTGATTTCTCCAGATCCTCTATTTTGACTGTGGATTCACATTAGATATGAAAACAAAATAAAGTCAAGTAAACCAAGGACTTCCTGAAGTGAAAAATGTATTTTTCTATTTCACTTTATTCTGTCTTGACAATAATGTTGTAATACTCTTACAACAACTTCCTTTTTAATATGCAGTCGAGGACATTCAGTATTTCCAAACCTAAGCATTAAAGTTTACTTCCTCAATAGACTTCTATAAGAACCTTTCCAGAATGACTCTAAAAGAGGCATCTAATATTGTACATAAGATGTACTGTGAGAGTTCAGCCAATATCACAGTTTTTACTTTGCAGCTTTTGCTGTTTCTTTAAATATTTATGTGTTCCTTACAAGTACAGCTGGCTTTGACTGAAACAAATGTGTTTCTTTTTAAAGATAGATAACTGGTTAGGACTGATAATGGCTCTGAGTTTGTGGTTTTCCTTGAAAAGAGAATAGATATTATTTTAATATCAGCCTTGTTTTAGAGATTAAAAATTTTAAATTGAGACTAGAACATACTTAAGTCTCTTAAACAAGGAAAAATGTATGTATAAACATATAAACACAAGTCTTAACCTGTAACTAGTTGACTCTGTGGAGAGAAGTGGGAGCCAGGGAAGGGGTGAGATGAAACTGTATTTTCCATGTATACTCCTTGTACTTAATGATTTGTTTTACTGTGTGCATGTGTTACCTATTTAAATGAATAAGTATATAAATAAATAATTTGAAGAATGCATAAAAATGAATAAAACTATTGCCTGAGGTAAAACTTTATACTTCATACCTATTTCTTTCTGTGAAAAAAAAAAAAAAACAACTGTATCTGGGGAATATTTCACTTGGGAATATTTTTAGAAAAAATGTTCTTAACTCAGTGATTTATTACCATGCCTGCCATTGGGTTTGGTATGTTCGAGAATCTGCAAGTAGTTATGTGGCTGCCACTTTGCTTCCTTGGTTGTTACTGATCTGTAGGGCATGTGCCACGAGTAAGTCATAAAACATCACCATGACTTGTTTGCTTTTCTAAGAAATGGAGCCCATTTTTCTTGTTGCTTTCTTGCCTATGGAGGATATTATAAATAATTTGTCAAATGCCTTTGGTATGTTCATTGTTTTACCTGGAAGGAAGGCAAGAATGTGATCATTATTACCACAGTAAACCATAAAGTTAAAAAATGCCTACCTAAAAAGTAACTATTATAGCTATTCATAAGTTTAAACTGGTT
The DNA here is from genome assembly GCF_011762595.2 of Tursiops truncatus. Classification (NCBI taxonomy): domain Eukaryota; kingdom Metazoa; phylum Chordata; class Mammalia; order Artiodactyla; family Delphinidae; genus Tursiops; species Tursiops truncatus. The sequence continues at coordinate 43,314,049 of NC_047045.1, forward strand.
ATGTTTCTCAGAATCAAGATGATACCTTTAATGTTGATTTTGAATATTATGAGACCAGGGAAAACCTAACAGTGATAGTTATAACCACTTCTGAAGATAAAAAATCATGAGTAGAACCAGCATAACCAGAGGAATGGCAGCAACAAATAGTTAAAATCCCAAACTAGGCTGGGCTGCTAATGTTTCACCAGCATAACATTTTTCCAAAACCTCAGTGTCACGAGTTCCTCTTTAGCTTCTTTTTCACATTCCTGTCCATAATTACTTAAGTGATGAAAGCGCTCTGTGTGTCAAATGCAGAAACTGCAGTCTACCCACCATTTGATATCCACAGGGAGCTGCAGTCAGCTCATGGAAGCCCACATACCATCTCTCTGCCCATGATGTTTCTAAAAGACCAGAGTTCCAAATGTAAATTCTGTTATCTATCTGTGCAACCAAAATGCAAAAGTCTTCCTAAAATGCAACTGGAGGTTTCATCTTACTTTCCAAACTCTAAAATAGGTAAAAAGTATTTTGTGAGGGCCTTGACCAATTTTATTATGATAATTTCAACATGGAAAGTATAGTTGTGCCCTCACATGACTGTAATGTGGTGACTGTCACTTAGAGTTGGTTGTCACCAAAGTAAATTTTGCTGAAAAATATTGAAATAGAATCATTTTGATCCTTAGCACAGGAATTAGGGCTTGAAAGGGGTAAATTCCAAGAGTCATTAAACTCCTTTTAGCTTATATTTCATAGCAATATTAACATATGGTATAACATATTCTATATTAGAATAACCTTCTCAGAGGTTATTATGTTTAGCCTTAAGGATTCAGAGAAAAAAGACACTATCTTTGACTCATAAAGTTCATGGTGGATTCAGTCAGAATGGAAATTAGGTAGTAACATAATAAAAGGTAGGGCAAGGAGAGCACATAAAGAGAGCACCCAATCAGGACTAGGGAAGAGTGGGTGGAGAGAAAAGGCCACCTAGAAAAAAGTGAAGATTGAGAAACACATAGAAATTAGCCAAAAGAAGGAGAATTTACAGAATAAAAATATAATAGGTACCTGATGGGTCATGAATATAAAAAGAGGTATTTTTTTAGTTGCATGTTCTCTCTCTCTCTCCCCAGTTAGCACAGATGAATGCGGAAATGTATTTGAGATTTTGTAACTGAATTTTTCCACCTGTTTCATGGCCTGCCAACATAAACATAGAAGGAGTCACACGCACCTATTTACCCAGCCCATCCATACACATATAACTCAAATCATGATGATACCTAATGAAACTAAAAGATGCAGAGGGATTTCAGTATAAAAATCAAAGATTAAATCAATTGCAAAGACTCATTTAATGTCTGCTTTTCTAGCGAACATTTGTTTAATAAGCATCTGTAGTCCCTGTGCAGAATTTGGTCTGTAATTTGCTTTCATTATAAACTAGTAGCAAATCTAGAGAAGTAGCTAACTCTTACCAACTCAGACCCTTAGAGTGACTACCATTGCCTACCAAAAAAATGAAACTTAGGATCATGAATTGCCTAATTAACTGAGGTCAGTTTGCAACATCTTAGAAATACTGATAGTTTAAGGGACAGAAAAAAGGAGCCCACATACATGACAGAGGTATAAAGAGAACATGAAGTTCCATGACAGATAAGAGTGCATCATTTAAGACAGTTAACAGAGGTGGAGATGGGGGAAGGAAAAGAGGGAGGAGGTGAAGATAGCAAGTATAGAGAAGGAATTCAAGAACTTTTGATGACAAAGGAATGTAAGATCTTGGTATAATCTAGAGACAGTATTAGTACTGGGTCTTTGTTTTATGGTTTATATAGAGAGGATATGTTGACCTGAATGTTTTAATGATGAAGAGAAGAATCTAGTAAAAAAGAATGGGTCATGATTCCAAACAGAGTAGGCAACTGATAAAGCGAGGCCCCCTGAGAAGATGAGAAGTGTATTGGAGACCACAGTTGGAAGGATTAGTCTTCATGGAATAACTAATCCTCCTAGATTAGAATGGATAAGGATGAGGTGGTCCCTTTGAGTAGTCTGTAGCTGTAAGAAGTGGGAAGTTGAGTAGGGGTGTGGGAAAGGAAAGGAAGAGTTTGGGTCATGAAAAGAATGGTAAGGCTTCAGAAATTTTGTTGAGGCACTAGGATAGAAGCTTTTGAAGGACAAGGAATTGATGATAGACTGAGGTCCCATCAGGCCTGGGACACAGTAAATGTGTACTGAGGCCAAGTTGCATAGTTTCATAAATTCTCCAGTTTAGTTATAATTGGTAAGGCAGATGGTTGCATAAATCAAGGATTAGGACTCTGCAGGGCAGTTATGAAACAGATAAAAGAGTAAGGGAAATGAAGATTCAAAGGGTTCTCATGAAAGAGCAATTCAGATAATTAACTGAGAAATCTTTGCACTGAAGAAAAATCTTTGATTGAATAAATGCATATGTAATTTCTGATCATGAGGTACCCAGGCAAGGTAAAATAGCACCACTATCACCATCATTTAAAAAGAATAATGATCCATACTATGAAAGAAATAGTAAGTTTAACATGAATCCAGTGGATACTGTTAGTTTTCTTGACTACAAATAAAAATGTAACCTTCTTTCCATTCCTTTAAGAGCAAACATGTCCTCTCCATTTAGAGAGTAGATAAACATGTGAGAAGATGTAGCAGTGGGGTCAGTTGCCCATAGTATCCTCCTCTATTAAAGGAAAAGCATTTTGAGAAATTTGGGGTACTACTAATTTCATTTCCTAGTTATTCCAAACCCAAACAAATTAGGTAAGTCATTTGTCTCAACTGGCCCTGTGGAATATGAGAATGCTTTAGGGTCACTGGAATTAAGCAGCCATATGGAATTTGTAGTGTACTTATAACTAAGACAGATGGCAGCAGAATGGAGCCAGCCTTGAGGCCATATAAACACCCCAGCGACCATGAGCAGTCAATTAAGAATTGAGACAAGAGGGAGATGTCATTTCAAGTCCCGTAACATTTATCTGGTGCATGCATCCTTGCTGCCTTTCATAAGCCTACTTCATGGTCTGTGGCTCTAAACAAGAGCTAGAAGAAATGTTTTCCTGGCCTCCTCTTAGAGAAAGAATCTAAATGCTGGTACAGTTCTGAGGATGTCAAGGATTAGAATTTCTGCTTCTACCTGAGAAAAGCCTTGAAGAATAGATTAACACCAGGGCTGTTCTCACCAAGCTCAAGATGAAATACTCCTTTATCTCCTAGAATAGATTAATATCCCCAGGACTCATTCATTCATTAAGCAGTTTCTGTGTATCTATGTCCTACCAGTAACTCTGTAGGTCTGATGGGTCTGACCAAACAAAGGTCAAAGTTCCTGTTTTCAAGAAGGTCATGAGGAGACAGACAAGTAAACCAGATTATAACACAGTAAGAGTACTGACAGAAATGCAGAACTCTGTGAGCATAGATAAAGACTAACTCTCCACCCAGGCAGGGCAAGGGAGTCTTGAAGAAAGATTTGTTTGTGCAGAGTCTTGAAGGATGAGTGTGGCTAGCTAGAAGAAAGATGATAGAGGAGGAAAAACATTTGACAGAGAAGATATTGAAAGTACAAAAGAAAATAAAACAAGAAGTAGCATCACCTAATGAGGAGTTGAGTTGAATATGCTGTAGCAGAGAATGTGTTGGGGGTGAGCACGAATAGGTTTGCAGGAGCCAGGCCTGAATGCCTTGAGTGGCAGTCTCAGATATTTGACTGTCACAGTCTGAGATGTAGAGACCCACTGAAAGAAGCTTTTGATGAAAATAGAATAGTCAACTCTGAATCTTAAACTATATATCTCTATCCATATTTATATCTATCTGCCTGTAGAGTATAAGGCAGATGTTTCAATATGCAGGGATGTTAGGATAATGGGAGCAAGGATGGTGTAAGACTGACCACAGGGAGGATGATTAGGAGGGTACCTTGGTTACCTAAGTAGTGCTAAAAACATGAACTTCTATGTTTGAGAAGGAATCAGAGATTGTGTGGAGGAGAGGATGATTTATGAAAAATCAGAGTGTGGCATTGACAAGTCTTGGTAACATACTGTGTTCAGATTTGAGAAAGAGCTGGAATCTAGGAAAACCTCCAGGCTTTTAGCTTGCGGGTTTGCCATGCACAAAAGTTGGTGTGGTAAGCAGAATAACGGCCTTCTCCAAATATGTCTTGGTCCCAATTCCTGGAACTTATGATATGTTATATAATATGGTAAGGCGGAATGAAACTGTTCATGGAATTAAGGTTGCTAATAAACTGGCCCTAAAACAAGGAGATTATTCTAGATTATTCTGATAGGCCCAATGTAATCACAAGAGTACTTTAACATGAAAGGGTAAGGCAAGAAAAGGAGGTAAAAATCAAAGAGATGTTTGAAGATGCTACATGTTGGAATAAAGGGCATGAACCAAGGAACTCCAGTGGTCTCTAGAAGCTGGAAAAGGAAAGGAAACAGATTTTCCCCTAGAGCACTGGGAAGGAGCATAGCTCTGCCAACACCTTGATTTTGAGACCAATTTCAGACTTCTGGTCTCCACAATCATAAAACAATAAGCATGTGTTGTATTAAGCCACAAAGTTTGTGGTAAATCATTACAACAGCAATATAAAATAAATACAGTAGGGAATATTTTTAGAAGAACGAGTTACAGGGAAAATGATAAAATTTAGTTTGGGCAGCATAAAATTTTAAGGAAGAGAGATGTATATATCTATGAATTAGGGGAAGAAGAAGAGATTGTGAAGATGACCAAGAGGATTTGGCCGTAAGTATAGGATAAAAACCAGGACAGTCTAATGTCCAAGAATCCAAGGGAAAAGGGCATTAAAGAAAGACGTTGGTCAATAATGTCCAATACCCCAAAGTTCAAGTGATAGCATGATGGGAGAGTGTGCTTTGGAATCAACAGTGAGAGTAAGTTTACTTAAGTAGTAGGAGGTGAAACCCAGATCACTGTTGACTGAGCAGAAAATTAGAGGGAAAGAAGTGAAGACACCAAGTGCCAAATATGTCTCAAAAACTTGACTTAGATGACTTGGCCCTGTGTGAGTAGAGTCTGAAAGGTACTGTTTACCTGGCCTGTCACTGCTCAGTCCTATATCCTTAATTCCAGTTTGCTTTCTTAGAAAGAAAAAGCTCAGAAGAAATTCTATATCCAAAAATACAGAGAAGATGGTGCTCTGCCTTGGTATTTGGAAGATAAATAAAATCGTATTACACAACAATTTGTTCGTTTATCTATTTTTATGGCAATTTTTCTGAACCACATCAAGTATCACATCTCAAATGGATAGGTATGCAGAACGAAAACATCAGAGATGCAGTTCCAGCTTTTCTTGAGGACTTACTGGCATCAGTGTGAAAGCAATTAATGTGTATAGTTATAACACAGTAGTAGTTCTATTGTCTGATGAGATGTGAAAAGTCTTTGAACTTATACCTATACCAGTGTTCTTGGGACTGCCGTTCATGTGGTCAGAGTGCTCCAAAATTGGCAGCTATAACTTCTCACTTCTGTAAGATTTCTTTTGGTGTTCCTCCAGCCTCAATCAAATTATTTGTGTTTTCTAGTCTATGGACTTAAAGGTCATGTTACCAAGGTTATTAATATTTTATATCAAATAGAAGTAAGAAAGATCTGATGGTGTTCTCCTCTGTATTTTCAGTAATAGATATATATTGTAGGCCATCAAAGACCTTTTAAACTTTAGGTTCTGGGCTATGTTCTAGTGAGATAAGGACGCCAAATAGATATAACATTAATATGGATCAGCAAGTGAGAAAAATACTGCCTAAAATGTGCTACTGACTACACCCACAAATTAGCTTTGCTGACTGGATTTAGCATCCTGATTTATACTGCAACTAGTTCTTTGATACATTTAAATACTATCATGAAAACATAAGAAAGGAAAATTACAAACTAATATCTTGCATGAACATAGATGCAAAATCCCTCAATAAAATATTAGCAAATCAAATCCAATAATGTATACAAAGAATTATATATGATGACATACATTTGTATGTAGAAAGTCTGAAAGAACTGATAAAAAAGAAAAATTTTTGAATTAATAATGAAGTATAGCAAGGTTGCAAGATACAGGTAAATATGTAAAAGTCACTTGCTTTCCTCTATACTAGCATTGAAAAATTAGAATTTGAAATTTAGGGGGAAAAATGACATTTACAATAGTATCAGCAAATAAAATTAGTATTTTATAAAGTACTTAGGTATCTAACAAAGTATGTACTGAATCTATATGCAAAAACTACAAAACTGATGAAAGAAATGAAAAAAGACCTGAATAAATGAAGAGGTATTTTATGTTCATATATTGAAAGACTCGATATTGTTAAAATATTAATTCTTTGTAACTTGTTCTATAGATTCAATATAATCCTGAACAAAATTCCAGCTAGCTATTTTGTAGATACCGACAACCTTATTCTAAAATTTATATGAAAATGTAAAAGACCTAGCATAGCCAACAGGGTTCTGGAGAAGAACAAAGTTGGCGAGCTCACAGCACCAATTTTAAGACTCCATAAAGCTGCAGACATCAAGATAGTGTAGTGCTGATTGATTGACTGATTAAAGAATAGACATAGATCAATGAAACAGGATTGAGGGCCCAGAAACGGACCTATGCTAATATAGTTAACTGATCTTTGACAAAGGAGCTAAGGCATTAATTGTCTCTTCAACAAATTATACTAATAATTGGATATCCATCAATATGCAAAAAAAAAAGAATCTAGACATAAAGGTTTATATCTTTCACAAAAATTAACTCAAACTGCATTGTAGACTTAAATGTAAAATGCAAAACTATAAAGCTTCTAGATAAAATAGGATAAAATCTAGATGACTTTGCTTTTGATAATGAGTTTTTAGATACAACACCAAAAGCACTAAAGGAAAAAATGGATAAGTTGTACTTTATCAAAATTAAGTTTTGTAACATCTGACAGAATTGCTGGCTTTATAAGTAAATAGCTATTAGTTTTTGTCAAAGTCATTCGTGGCTTTAAGATGAGTGGGTATTTATTTCATCAATAAATAATAACAGCTTACATCCATATGATATTTTTATGGACACAATCCTTTAACACATTTCTTGTCTCTGATGTCTAAGCAGTTCCATTAAATGGGCAGAACAGGAGAAGCCTTAGGACCATAAGAGAGAGAGAGAGGAAACAGGATCAGAATGGTTAAGTGACTTGTGAAGGACAAAGACTTTGTCTATGGCAGAGATGAATCTAAAACCCAGGCCTTCTGACTCCTAACCTCACGCTCCATCCAAAACACTGACCAAGAGTATCAACACTGCCATTGACTTATTGAAAATGACCACTCATACAACAAAGTTAAACTATAATAATGGGAAGAGCAATGTTACTGAAAATCCAATCATGATGTTATTTCATAGACGTACCTAGCATATAAGTAGCTCTTACAAATTTCAAGAGGGAAGCCAAAAGACTGAATAAGTTCAGCAGTAATAAATATAGCCTTCCATTTATTGCTTTCTATTATTTTAAATTGCAACATCAAGGTTAAATCCTATTTTTTTTCTACCTTCTAGCTGTGATATCTTGGGCAAGTTAGTTAACTTCTCTGGGCCTAATATTTCTCATTAATAAAATGGGCATAATGAAAATAGCCACCTCTTAGTAGTATTTTGAGGATTAAAAGCATTAACACAAGATTCAGAACAGTGCACTGTACCTATTAAGAATTCAATTATTTTTAACTATTACTTAACTGCTCTTGATAATAATTTAGGAAATTCTGTTTAAGGAGTATAATCAGAGACCTGTTAGGTCCAATAAACACTTTATTTAAATAAAGTATAAGGTTCACTGCAGCTAACCAGTGAAACATTCCTAACTTTCTGAAGCTCAGCTATTATTCCTGTTGATGAACAATTCATTAGTCATGGTTCTGGTCCTGGGAAAACGCACGTGGAGCTGAAACCTTACCTTTTCCTCCCTAAGAAAAGTAATATCACCCAAGTAACTACTGTAGAGTCATGTGTAGATAAATGAAAATCTTGTCCAGAGGAAAATCTTTGCTTGGAAGTTCCAAATTCAAGGCATGTTTCTGATTCAATTTAGTCAATTATTGCTTTTCTCTTTGGGCTTTGAAAATACAAACACTGATTCTGTAGCCCAGTGAGTGAACTAAGCATGAACTCTTGATGAAGACTCTTTCATGATAGTGATTAATGGGCTGCAAAGATTTTGAAATGAAAACCTGAAACCACAAACTAGTCATGCAGTTGGCTAAATATTTTGTTTGGGTGCTCACACCCAACCTACAGATAACCCTGTGTTGACCCTGTATTCCAAACTAGGAAGGAAGGGCCGGGGTTTTCAAGAGGGAGATTTGCGGTTTCGGTTTGTTCTGTCTATAAAAAGGGTTCTGGTGCATGGTCTTAACAAAGTTCGTCTTCCACGTCTCTGACTGAGCATGCGGTTCTCACAGAAGCAAGTTGCGACAGCTGGAATTTGACATCCCCAGCCTCTCAGAACAGACTGCTGATCCCAGACTGATCGTTTAAAACCCCTAAAACAAGCCTGTTGCCATTCTTGAGATTTGCTTCAGCAGGTGCCAGGAAGGAATTTAATGCACCTTCATTGCTAGCCAGGAGTCTCATCCCAGCATAACTCTGAAGAACTTCTGGGGTCTTGGCTCCTGTCTCATTCAGAGATTACGTTTCCTGGTTGGTTGGTGGCAGGACACTGGCAAAACCACGTGTTTTATTTAAACCTGTGGAGCGGGTGGCAAGATCAGCAAAGGCCCTTAAGGCAAATGTCAAAAGCCCATCGCCATATGAGCAAATTGAGCAAAAGCCACTAGGGACAGGCAACTTCTCTGAATCTTGGGGAAGGAGCTTTTTAATCCTTTAAGGAAAAAAAAATGTAAGATCTATTTTCCAATTTTAGATACTGTCCAGCATGTATTTTTTTGAATCTCATTCAAAAGAAAGCACATACACAGTCACTAACTGTTGATTATTTAGAATATAAAACTCAAGTTAATAGGTGATACATGGTCTTTGATTTACCTCTCTAATCTTCCACTTTGTCTTATGCCTTAGGACTAAATTATTACTTCCATCAAAAAAATGGACAAGCTAGTAAAAATAAGAAACTTAATATTTTCTTCTTTGTAACATCTTTGAGGAAAACTATCCTCAGGTATGGTACAGGATTTGATTAATTTGTGATTGGTAACAATTAAACACTTTGTAATATTTATGCAAAGATATTTAATTTTTCCTAAATATTTCAAGCCTTGTTCTATCACTTTCTAGTGTGATCTTTGGCAAGCCTCCAAACTTCTAGAAGCCAAAGTTTCCTACAATAAAATAAATAATAATAATAAAGTTACATGATGGTTGTGAGAATTTGTCTAAACATGAGAACATCCTTTGAAAATAATAAAATTATATAAATGTAACATTATATTATTATAATCTATGCTCATGTTTATTCAATTAAATCCTTAAGTTTTACTGCTGTTTATAAAATAGAGTTAAAAATCGTAATATTGATAGAATTAACAATTTAAATCAAGAGCTTTGTTTTTATTTTGAATCACAGAAAATTGAGTACAAAAAAATTTTCAAAACATGAAGAGTTAAGTCAGGTCAGTTAGAATTAGGAGAACTATAGTAGCTACCTCCTAGAAGCTGAAGGGGTCAGCCAAAAGTACTTCTGGGACTTTAAGACTCCACCTTGCCCCAAATGTCCCAGGAAGGAATTCTGGGCTTGAAATTTAGATTTTTTTTTTTTTCAGAAAGTCAACATTCCTTTCAGTAGCAGTGGAAGCTGTCAGTAAGCATGGATTCACAGAGAGAGCTTGCGGATGAGAAAAAATAAAGACTCATGATCGTATTCATGAGAAGACAGACCACTGTACTCTGGGGGAAGGAAAGGAATAGTATTTAAGGAGTGCATGAAAAGATAAGTCTACCCAAGCTTGAGAAGCGATACCTAGCAAATTAGGAGAAGAATCTAAACCAAATGTTTTTTTCTGAGAGCAAGTTTCCAACAAGGAAGATATCATTGGTCATCCCATCAATGCCAATGAAAAGTCAAATAAGATGAAAACTGGAAAATGTACAGCAAAGTGGCCAGTAATGAAACCAAATGAATAGCTTACATGGGATGATGAAGGAGGAGTCTGAATCCTTATTAGGTATGAAAAGCAAAGAAGGAAGGACAGGCAGCAAAGTGTGAACCACTTCAGATTCACTGTTTTAAGCTAGGAGATACTTGATACCGAAAATATCCTTAGATAAAAGAAGGAGAAAGTGCAATCACAGAGGAGGAAACAGGATCACTGGTAGGGCAAGTTGCCTTAGGGCAGAAGGGTGAAATACAGTGCACAAGCAGGAGATTGCACTTGGGCTAGAAAGAGAAAGGATAGAGGGAGACCAGGAGAGCACAGATAGGAGTTTATGAGTTTGGGAGCAGGAAAGAAACTGAGGATCTTTATTTCACACATGAAATTTTCAGCTTTAATGCACTGCTATATTATATTTAGTATATTACAACAGAGCTCAATGCAATGAAAATATGAAAAATGAGAAATTTCAATTTGAGTTATTAATTTTTATAGTTAAATATTGGCCAGTAGAGGTTCATATGCAAAACACATAACTGGCTATTTGTCATTCATTCATTCAATAAATACATTTAGAGTTTACCATTGTCAGAAACTTTGTTTCTACTGAAAGCACAAGGAAAAAAGTGAGATTTAGTTCCAACATGAGGGACTACAACTGTGCAATGATATGGCTTGACTATAAAGATTCTTAAACGTCACAATTGATTCCTTGTGAGAAAATCAAGTATTTTACAGTTGTGTGAAAAAATACTGTTGTTACTATTTTGTCTGAGAATATTTGATATTTGAGCATGAAACTGTCACCTGGTGAGGACAGACAATATGTCTTGTTCAGGGAATGCATCCCTAAAACATTTCAGGGGCATCTGAGACTATGAAATTCAATCTCATGTGGCATAAAATGGGTCTCACAAATTTTAAAAGCAGGAAAGAATATAGGTCTTCTCCAATATTTTTCCACAGTGCTAAGTCTCACAAAACAATAAATGCAATATTATTTCTATACAATGCATAGATATTTAGTAATATAAAAGAGAAAGATGTTAATACTTCAGTATGTTTGAGTTGAGACATTTTTATTGAGAAATGAATCTGACTTTTGGGAGCTTATTCTAAATATGCAAGAGCATGTGTGTGTGTGTGTGTGTGTGTGTGTGTGTGTGTGTGTGTGTGTGTGTGTGTGTGTGTGTGTGTGTGTGTGTGTGTGTGTGTGTGTGTGTGTGTGTGTGTGTGTGTTCCATTATAAAAACTTTCAGCAAGTCCGCTGAAGTCTAGCAAGCACATATACAACATTAACTTTCAAGTACTTAACACTCTGCCTTTGATGTGTATTTACTGGATACGTTTAATTAAAATTGTTATGTCAACAGTCAAATTTTAACTCATCAATTATCTTAAGATTAGTTCATTTCCACTCTGATTTTTATGTGATTGAAAAAATACAGGATAAGTAAATTAAGCTCTTAGGAGAATTTAGCATGTTGTCCCATGAGATATATGTCTCTCTCTCACACACACACACACACACACACGCCTGTAGGAATTCAAAAAGCCTATAAAGAAACTTGAATTAACTTGAAATCAATATTAAATAGCAGGCATATACTTTTGTAAAAATGTGTCAGGTCTGCAAGGTCTTAACTTTGAGGTTTATGTGAATGTTTGTTGTTTTAGACTTGTGTCTTTTGTCTCCTATTTCTTTCCCTGTTAAGAGCTAAGTTCAGACTCTATGGGAGGTTATAGCCCAGTACAAAAGAGGAATTTTCTCTATATACATAATGTACACACACACAGACATATACATACACTTGAGTAGCTTTCACACAATTCAATTTTTGAAGTCTTCTCCGTCTCATTTTATTTTTCACTTGAGTTCTAACTTCTGTGAGATGGATTTGATATTGCAGAACAATTAGGTAGCCATAAAAGTGAGCTATTCTTTTCAAAACTCTTTCAATAGAGGACATGCTGTCTGGAGTATAGTAACTGACACAATTTACAATAACTAACAACTTACATTGTGATTTAACTCTTTATGATGTTGGAATGCCTAGTATGAAAAGTGTTTAATCTGCGACTGTTACGAATCATCCCTTTAAAAAAAATCATTTCCTCAGATAAGACGATAAACCGTCCACACCCAAGGTTTGCCATGTTCTAGTGAACAACTCAAGAACATTTGATCACATAGGTTTAAGATACATTTTTTTATGTTAAGAAGTCAAATTCTTTTTTCCAAGCCCAATATATCTCATTACCAATAGAAAATGTGCAAATGGACAAAAGAACCACATATCTGGGTTTTCCAATTTCTGCGCTACAAAATAATAGGCAATTTGCCTTCAAGCTAATTTTCCTTGGTAAGACTTGCATACTTTCTCACCCCAAATGACCCTGTGGAAAGTTGTCGATGTCACCTTGCATATCTGCTGCAAATACCACTAATGGAAAACATTGTGGATAGACTTATAAGTGAGCATTTGCATTATTAGGAATTAATATTTGCCATTTAAGCATCTATTAAGCATAAGATCATAAGATTAATAGGTAATATATAAATCATTTGCAATGATACAATAGGGGTAATTATCTGAAATTTTAAGAATAATTAGATGTTATCATAGACAAAATAATTTTTTCAAGTTATTGGGACAAATATCTCTTAATGCCTAGAATAGTGGCATAGGTAACCTTCAACAGCTATTAGTTAAATAAATGCAGGAATAGCAAATGTATTTAATATGTGTATACATACAGGCAAGGAGTACATTTAAACTTTTAACCAATTTAAAGAAAATGAGGAAAATAAAAGTGTTGTATTTAAGATTAAACTACTTCTTTAGAAAGATGCACTGACCAGTACTTGCAGTACAAGGATATAATAGAATGAATAATTGACTGATCTGTGCATAATTCAATAATACTTCTTGAGAGCAAAACAATAATGAAATTTCCAAAATTAAATGTAGCACAGATACTCTGGACTTTAAAATGTAGTAAAATGCATATAACAATTCAACGAAGACAAATACTTGACTAATAACTTCAAAAATTTTCTATGGATCAGAAAACAAAGGAATTTTAGTTGTTCTACTCCACAAACATTGAAGACTATCAGCACAGAGGACTAATTTAGGTAAATTGGTTTCAGTAAATTTGAGGGATTAATTGCAGATATCAAGGGAAAAACTTAGGATGCTAATTTAAAATTTTTCAAGTTGGTGATTTAAAAAAAAAGAAAACGCTTGCAATCATTTAGAGTTCGACTAGGCAAAGCTGTCAGGGTATCCTGAAAAAATATACTTCTGGGAAAATGGTAGTATGAATAAGTGTTTCCTTTTCCAACATCTATGATAATAAATAATGCTTCAAAATATGCTAGGGGATAGGGTGTACATTTTGGTCTTTAAGAAAAATGAGGTGGATTTTCTATGCATATAAATTACGTCCTAGGAGGTAGCCCTGGAGGTTGCTTGAACTCTTTCAACTCACTGGCAGCCGGTTCACATATCTCCCCCTTCCACTTAAGGCAACTCTCTAAGGTGCCCATCAGAGCATAACTAGGACAGCTTGCTTGCTCATAACATAGGCCCAGTGTGATCCTATTTCATCTAAAGAAAGCAAAGCAAACAAATAAATAAGTAAATATATACATAGTATTTCCTCTAGTGAATATTGTTATTTTTCTTTTTAAGGGCAGTCTTATGTCACTTTGAGATACTGAACTTTAGCTCTGTCTGGTGTTGTATGAACACAACTGAAGTGTTCATTAGAGAAAAAAAAGAGATGGATGACATGGCAATTTTAAGAACTGAATAAAAATGTTCCTCAGACACTTTTCCACCAAAAGAAGTCAGAAACAGACTGTGTTGCCATAAATAATCCAAGTAAAATCAACAGTCCCTTTGGATCCATAACTGATGAAAGGCAAAGCAGAGGGTGGGTGAGCCTTTCAGAAGAAATATTTTAAATCCCCATTTTGCCCCATATTTGCAGTTATTTCAATTTTTAAATTCTAATATCCTAAAAATGACATATCAAAATGAATGTATGTGTTATATATGTTTTCGGACTTCAATCATTCAAAAGATTTATAAAAATGACCCACTCAACAAATCAAAGTTGTTTCCTTTTCACCACACCAGACTTAAATAACATGATGGACTAGTTCCCTTTCCCCTTATAGTTTTTTTTTTTCCCCCAAATTGGAATCCTAGCAACTCTTGCTATCCTTGAGAAAAATAGCAAAGCAGGAATTTTTGTAATAAGAGCTGCTTAACAATCTGAGTTTACTCACATTACAGAATAGTTTCCTGTTTTAGCTAAAATAGCTGTGATGTCTGAGTTACACTTGGGGACAGTAAAAAACGAAGGCCAGAACAAAAGAAAGTCATGTGCTTTCCCATCTTGAATTCTGTAAAATGGAAGGAGGGAAGAACAGACACTTGAAAGAGACATTTTATGAGAAAACCCATTGATGGTTTTAAATGCTCTCATGATTATTTAATGTGCAGATTTAGTGAGCTGAAACAATATCTATATTCTCTGTCATTCTCTGTCTCTTAGTTATTGAATGTTCTTTTGAATATTAGAAACAGAATCCCACTAGGTAATAACCTATAATTGTCTCTGTTAACAACAGAATAAAAACAAAGAAAGTCATTAGAATTGTTCCTTTGACTCTGAATTTTAAAAGTGTAAAAATAATCCATGGGAAGAATAACTGAAATGAAATAAAATACCAAAACATTGTCTCCAGGGCTCCCCAAAGTAAAATATTTTTAATACATGTATATTTGAACTACAAAAGGACTTTATAAATGACAAAAGCTTCTGAAACAATTCCTGCTAAACTATTGCTTTTATGTAACTGTGACTGTGCAGTTAAGATTCTTGTTTTGTTTTGTTTTGTTTTTAATGTATTTCACATACATTGATGACTAATGTTATCAGTGAGGATAGTCTTTTAGCCTTGATAGGGTAAGAAATCACTCCTATAGTTTTGGTAATGCTGACATCACTGTGGATTTATGAATTGCTTGTTGAAACAAATTAAGCCTTTACCATTTTACATAACTCTGAATAAGCAGTGTTAGCAATATTAAAGCATTCTGTAATGCGCCTGTTTGCTTTAATAATTTAATTATAAATTTCCAAGTTATATGTACACTTATTTAATCCGTTAATGTTAATTTTGAGCTCAAATCAATTACATGCCTTCTGTTGCAGTACACTTAGGCAAAAATGCTTATTTGTGGTTTTATTTCTGCCTATACAACTTCTTAAGGTAATAATATAGTTAACATAAAAATTTGTTTTCAAATGAAGTGACAAGAATCATTCAGTAATTTTATTTTTCCACTTTTCAAAAAATTGTGGAATTGCATTGGTAGCTCTCAGAATCGCTAACAACTGATTGTGTTTAATAAACTGGCTGTTGTATTAAGTAAGTGGATTAACTGATTGTTTTACTCTGAACAGACCACGTATTTCAATGACTTAATTTGATCAAACGCTTATGTCACCAAATTTGCAAACTCATTTATTTATTCAAAATTTTAAAACATTTAGTGAGTATTTACTATGTGACATGAATTGGGCTAAGTGCTGATGATACATCGTAGATAAGTCAGAAATGGTCTCTACCCTCAAGCGGAGCAGAATTCAGTTCCATTCATAATCTGTCCTGCCTATCATTAGGTAACAAGCAATTATTATCTTTTATTTGACTCTGAGATTCATTGTCCTTGCACTTTTGTGATTAATCTGCTTCTAACCTTTGATAATGGAATTGAAATGTAATCATCAAGACTGGCAAGAACTTTGTAGGGAGGGAACTGTCTTTTCTTGGGACTATACCTTGGTTAAGCCCCTTGGAGTAGAGAGTAGGTCCAAGAAAACTTGGATGTTTGAAAGAACCAAGGTACACTGTTCAGTAGGAGACAAAAGGATAAATTATTTTTGTGAAGGAGGGAGAGAGAAGAAAAACAAGAGCAGACAAGAAAAGGGAGAGGGATAGGAACAACAGAGCCAGTATGAGGGGAGGGGCTCTCAGGGGAAAAGTGTGTGGAAATTCTCCAGATGTAGATGGCCAGAGGATATCTGAGTGCAGGATCACAGATGCCAAAGTTCAATTTGAAGTTTTGGTGTTTTTGCTGATGTTTTTCCACATTTTTGTAATCTAAGCATTTCTTCTCCCTGACCCCAAATCTTCAGTAAATTCTACAACTTTGCAAATGCTTTGAGCGAATTGTTTTTGGAAACCATGGGCAAGACTTGGCTTTTCATCTGTTTTTGGCTGGTACAAACACATTTGTTACTGGTACAAACACATTTGGCACTTGAGGAACCAAGAACCCAAAGACAGATGTGACAGTCAGAATATAATCTTCCTCACTCCCAGAATTTATTAATGTACTGGAGAGAGACTTAGACTTCCATGCAATGGAGGAACCAGAGTTTAAACTAACAACCCTGACATTTCTAGAGGCAAGAGACTTCTGTTGACATAGTACTCATGTGCCCCAGAATCTGAGAAGTGGGTTTCTTGCTTGTTCTGAGATCTCTATGGCAGGTCTTAATTTCTGGATCAATTTTGTTAATTTATCTAGAACTCTTGGGACATGAGTCCTGTCCTCCCTTTTTCAATTTTTCTATATCATTCAATTATTCATGTATCTGTTCATCAATTCCTTCACTCATGGTTATCAAACATTTCCTGGGGAAAAAACACATGACTGGCAACAAAGCAGTTGCTAAAGACACAGAGGTGAATAAGACCCAATCCCCGAAGAGGCTCATAGCCTGCTGTGGGAATCAGACACAAACATAAAGCAGCTGCAGTAGACAGTGATAAGCCTTAGAGATTTAGGAAACATTGGGGATATGTAAGAGGAAGATTTGTTTCTTTCTCGCTCCTGAGTCTCAGTTAGGATGACCAACCATCCTGCTTTGCTCAGGACTATCTGGTTTTACAACTGAAAATCGTGTGTCCTGGGAACCCCTCAGTCGTATGCAAACTGGGATTGTTGGGCACCCTAGTTCTCAGGCAAAACCTGGGTTCTTACTACTCTCTGACAGTATTCATGGATGCTATTCATACACAGAGGGCTATAAATGTCTCAACTCAGCCACAACACTTTCCCTACCTATGACAGAGAACATTTGATCTTCATACTCAAACTTTATTTAAATTTCTCACAGATAAACAAAGAAGGGTATTATAAGCAGAGAAGACAACAAGTACAAAGGCACACAGTTTTGAAACAACACAACATGTTCAAAGAAAAGAAAATAGCTCAGTATGGCTGAAGTACTGTGTTCCTTCTGAAGACTGTTAAGAGACAGTCATAAACAAGTAAGGCAGGAGCCAAGCCAGGAAGAACCTTCACATCATGCAATGGAGTCTACATGATATCCAAAAAGGCTCAGGGAAGCATCAAATGGTTTTAAACAGGGAAATAATATACGTTTTCTTTTACAAAGATTACTCTAGAAAAGTGTAGTGTATCGACTAGAAGTTGACAAGGACTATGGCAAAACAACTGGTGAGCAGAGTGCTGTAATATTTGAAGTGACTCAGAGAAGCTATAACTGTGAGCTAAGCAACTGGTGGTAATGAGGAGAGCAGGAGACACATTCTGTGAATATTTAAGAGGAAAAGCACCATGAGTCTTTGACTAATTGAATGTGGAGCTGGGAACAGTAAGAGTCAGTAGGAAAGTTAAACTACATCCCTGAGAGAGATCCAAGAGTTAATGAAGGAAGAATACAGATGATGAAATTAATAGGAAGGAGTTAAACCATAAATAAGAGAGGAAGAGCAGATTATAAGTGAGTACAACTCAAGAACACTCAAGATAGATCATGACATTTGGGGAAGGACCTGAAATAGTGCTCAGATGGCACGGTTCATCTTTGGGGGAAGGTATAGCAATAGATTTGTCAGTCTAGATTAAACACCCACATTGGACATGGGCAATTCTAGGGAACTGTCATTTTAGTAAATGGTATTTTCCTATTTTCTTCTAAATCCATTGTTTAACCAGTATTTAGAGTAGGCACTGATCCTCAATTTTTATTAAATAAAAGCAAGCTTTTGTTAAAAAAAAAACTTTCTACATAAACTACTTATTTATAGCAAGAAAACTGTTTACATCTTGTTCCATTGCTATCCATTCCATTTGGTACTGACAGGAAAAGGAGAATTCACTCTAAAATTAAGCTCAAGGAACATTTCTTCTTAAGAAGAGAGATTTAAGGCTTACCACATTAGAAAGTCATCAGTTGGAAAAAATTAATGACAAGTACACGTTCAATGTAAATCTCAAATCCTCCAGTTTTACTTTTTCTCATGTCATAGAAGGTCATTTAACATAAATTACTGTTTCAAAATATATGCACATAATTTCCCTGTTAAGCCATTTTCTTAACTCTAATCAAGATGATGTCTTTTCAAAAGAATTCAGCTAAAACTTGAATTGCTATCTTGTGTGTATTCTATAGATTTTTATGCTAGTACTCATTAAAGACTGACTTTCATTTATAAATTTTCTTTTTTCTACCCAATTTTCCCAGTGCTGAAATTATTCCCTGAGAGTAAACTAAGCTTGTTTTTCTTATTTTAAAAGACATCAACTTTTTAAGGCCACTAGGATTTTTTTCAGTATATTGAAGTTACCATTTTTTTCAGGTAGACTGCCTATTTCCTCTTCATTTGTTAGGTCTGGTGGGTTTTTATCTTGCTCCTTCATCTGCTGTGTGTTTTTCTGTCTTCTCATTTTGCTTATCTTACTGTGTTTGGGGTCTCCTTTTTGCAGGCTGCAGGTTCGTAGTTCCCGTCGTTTTTGGTGTCTGTCCCCAGTGGCTAAGGTGGTTCAGTGGGTTGTGTAGGCTTCCTGGTGGAGGGGACTAGTGCCTGTGTTCTGGGGGATGAGCCTGGATCTTGTCTTTCTGGTGGGCAGGTCCACATCTGGTGGTGTGTTTTGGGGTGTCTGTGGACTTATTATGATTTTAGGCAGCCTCTCTGCTAATGGGTGGCATTGTGTTCCTGTCCTCCTAGTTGTTTGGCATAGGATGTCCAGCACTATAGCTTGCTGGTTGTTGAGTGAAGCTGCGTGCTAGTGTTGAGATGGAGATCTCTGGGAGATTTTCGCCGTTTGATATTATGTGGAGCTGGGAGGTCTCTTGTGGACCACTGTCCTGAAGTTGGTTCTCCCCCCTCAGAGGCACAGCACTGACTCCTGGATGGAGCACTGCTAGTGTTGGAGGGTCTCCTGCAGAGTTGGGGTTGGCTGTGTCTCACCGCGAGGACAAGGAAGCTCTGAAGTTACCATTTTTTAAATTATTCGCCAGAGCATTTAATTCACAAGATTTTAGCATATATGATTTAAATCTTATATTTATGTAATCACTTCATTTCAAGATGAATTATCTTGAGAAATAAACTTGTTTCTCTTGTTAAAGCTAGTTATTTCTTTAAGGTAATAGCAGAGAGTTTTAAACTTAGACTGCTAAGGAGTAATCCTTTTCTTTCTGCTGTTTTCTTATTTGTTTCACTGTGCATTAAAAAAAGAGTTAATTTGCTAACATGAGTATTACTACAATTATATAACAACTGCTACCAACTACTAAAATAATCCGGTGAAGAGCTATACTTCAATATAGCATTTCACTCTGAGGAAGGAGAGAGCTATACTTAAAATATTCCAGTTTTTGAGAAACGTTTTATGTTAATATTGTTACACTTTAATTGGCATGTTGGATGTTGAACAGACACATCCTTATTGGTGCGTAGTTTCACTTGAAATAAAAGCAGAACTTATTTTCAAACCAACAGATATGGAAATACATTATAAATTAATTTTTACAAAAGCAACTCTGTAGAAAAAAATTTTTGATGTTTAGAAGACAAAGTATCTTTTTTTTTGTCCTGCCACAAATACAAAGAGGGCTCAAATCAATAAAATTAGAAATGAAAAGGAGAAGTTACAGCTGACACCACAGAAATACAAAGGATTATAAGAGACTACTATGGGCAACTATATGCCAATAAAATGGACAACCTAGAAGAAATGGACAAATTCCTAGAAAGGTACAACCTTCCAACACTGAAACAGGAAGAAATAGAAAATATGGACAGACCAATCACAAGGAATGAAATTGAAACTGTGATTAAAAATCTTCCAACAAATAAAAGTCCAGGACCAGATGGCTTCACAGGTGAATTCTATCAAACATTGAGAGAAGAATTAACACTGATCCTTCTGAAACTCTCACAAAAAATAGCAGAAGAAACATTCCCAAGCTCATTCTACAAGGCCACCATCATCCTGATAACAAAACCAAAGATGCCACAAAAATAGAAAGTTACAGTCCAATACCACTGATGAACATAGACACAAAAATCCTCAACAAAATACTAGCAAAGTGAATCCAACAACATATTAAAAGGATCATACACCATGATCAAGTGGGATTCATCCCAGAGATGCAAGTATTCTTCAATATACACAAATCAATCAGTGTGATATACCACATTAACAAATTGAAGAATAAAAACCATATGATCACCTCAATCGATGCAGAAAAAGCTTTTGACAAAATTCAACACCCATTTATGATAAACTCTCCAGAAAGTGGGCAGAGAGGGAACCTATTTCAACAAAATAAAGGCCATATATGACAAACCCACAGCTAACATTATTCTCAGTGTTGAAAAAGTGAAAGCATTTCCGCTAAAATCAGGAACAAGACAAGGATGTCCTATCCAGACTTGCCACTTTTATTCAACATAGTTTTGGAAGTTCTAGCCATGGCAATCAGAGAAGAAAAAGAAAGAAAAGAAATCCAAATTACAAAAGAAGTAAAACTATCACCGTTTGCAGATGACATGATACTATACCTAGAAAATCCTAAAGACACTACCAGAAAACTACTAGAGCTCATCAATGAATTTGGTAAAGTTACAGGATACAAAATTAATATACAGAAGTCTCTTGCACACCTATACACTAACAGTGAAAGATCAGAAGGAGAAATTAAGGAACCAATCCCATTTACCATCACATCAAAAAGAATAAAATACCTAGGAATAAAACTACCTAAGGAGGCAAAAGACCTGTACTCAGAAAACTATAATATGCTGAAGAAAGAAATCAAAGACTACACAAACAGATGGAGAGATATACCATGTTCTTGGATTGGAAGAATCAATACTGTCAAAATGACTATACTACCCAAAGCAATCAACGGATTCAATGTAATACCTATCAAATAATCAACTGCATTTTTCACAGAATTAGAACAAAAAATTTTTAATTTGTATGGAAACACAAAAGACCCTGAATAGCCAAAGCAATCCTGAGAAAGAAAAAAGGGCTGGAAGAATCAGGCTCCCTGACTTTAGACTACACTACAAAGCTACAGTAATCATAACAGTATGGTACTGGCACAAAAACAGAAATATAGATCAATGGGACAGGATAAAAAGCCCAGAGATACACCCACACACCTATAGTAAACTAATCTATGACAAAGGAGGCAAGAGAATGGAGAAAAGACAGCCTCTTCAATAAGTGGTACTGGAAAAACTGGACAGCTACATGTAAAAGAATAAAATTCGAACACTCTCTAATTCCATATACAAAAATAAACTCAAAATGGATTGAAGACCTAAATGTAAGGCCAGATACTATAAAACTCTTAGAGGAAAACATAGGCAGAACACTCTCTGACATAAATTTCAGCAGTATCTTTTTTGATCCATCTCCTAGAGTAATGAAAATAAAAACAAAAATCAAAAAATGGGACCTAGGGCTTCCCTGGTGGCACAGTGGTTGAGAGTCCACCTGCCGATGCAGGGGACACGGGTTCGTGCCCTGGTCCAGGAGGATCCCACATGCCGTGGAGCAGCTAGGCCCATGAGCCATGGCCGCTGGGCCTGCGCATCCAGAGCCTGTGCTCCACAACGGGAGAGGCCACAACAGTAAGAGGCCCGCGTACCAAAAAAAAAAAAAAAAAAAAAGGGGCCTAATTAAGCTTAAAAACTTTTGCACCTAACAAAACACAAACCATAAACAAAACCAAAAGGCATCCCACAAAATGGGAGAAAATATTTGCAAACAAGGTGACTGACAGGGGATTAATCCCCAAAATATACAAATAGCTCATGCAGCTCAATATCAAAAAAACACACACCCAAACAAAAAATGAATGGAAGATCAAAACAGACATTTCTCCAAAGACATACAGATGGCCAAAAGCACATGAAAAGATGCACAACATCACTAATTATTAGAGAAATGCAAACCAAAACAACAATGAGGTATCACTTCATGCTGGTCATGATGGCCATTATCAAAAAATCTACAAACCATAAATGTTGGAGAAGGGGTGGAGAAAAAGAAATCCTCCTACTCTGTTGGTAGGAATGTAAATTGGTACAACCATTATGGAGAACAGTATGGAGGTTCCTTTAAAAACTAAATATAGAACTACCATGTGATCCAGCAATCCCACTCCTGGCAAATAGCTGGAGAAAACCATAATTTGAAAAGATACATGCACCTCAGTGTTCATTGCAGCACTATTTACAATAACCAGGACATGGAAGCAACCTAAGTGTCCACTGACAGAGAAGTGGATAAAGAAGATGTGGTACATATATAAAATGGAATATTAGTCAGTCATAAAAAAGAATGAAATAATGCCATTTGCAGCGACATGGATGGACCTAGAGATTGCCATACTGAGTGAAGTAAGTCAGAGAGAGAGAGACACAAATATCATATGATATTGCTTATATGTGGAATCTAAAAAAAAAAAAAAAAAACAAATGAACTGATTTACAAAACAGAAATAGAGCTACAGATGTAGAAGACAAACTTATGGTTACCAGGGGGTAAAGGAGGGGGAAGGGATGAATTGGAAGATTGGGATTGACATAAACACACTACTATATATAAAACAGATAACTAATAAGGACGTACTGTATAGCACAGGGAAATCTACTCACTTCTCTGTAATGACCTATATGGGAAAAGACTCTAAAAGAGTGGATATACATATATATGTATATATGTAAGTGAATTCACTTTGCTGTACACCTGAAACTTAACACAACATTGTTAATCAACTATATTCCAATAAAAATTTTTAAAAAAGAATAAATGGGGAATATGTAAGCTGGGGGAAGAGGGAGTTAAGAGAATTCTCTGCTCAATTTTCTGTAAACCTTAAATTGTTCTAAAAATTAAAGTCTATCAATTTTTTTTTTTTTTTTTTTTTTTTGCGGTACGCGGGCCTCTCACTGTTGTGGCCTGTCCTGTTGCGGAGCACAGGCTCTGGATGCGCAGGCTCAGTGGCCATGGCTCATGGGCCCAGCCGCTCCGCGGCATGTTGGATCCTCCTGGACCGGGGCACGAAGCCGTGTCCCCTGCATCGGCAGGCGGACTCTCAACCACTGCACCACCAGGGAAGCCAGTCTATCAATTTTTAAAATAAAAAAAGTGGATTAGTAATTGGACCCCTGGTCCCAGAGATCTCATGGATCCACACTTACCCTGATGTACATTTTACCTGCAGGTATCTTTTCTCTATAGGCACAGGGTTTCTCTTTATATAAAACTGATGATGGTGTAAATCTTTGTGAAAACACAGATAAAATTTTTTCCTCTTCAAATGTTTTAGGTGTTTCATGACACTCAGTCCAGAAAGAGATTTTACATTCAATATCTTTTACTGTAGTGTAATGAAACCTACCACACAGTTGTGTTGACAATAATAAATGATTAATAATTTTGATGAAAGATTTCTTTCCAAAAATTAAATACTGTCTACAAATCCATACATTCTGTCCCAGTGTTAACATTTATCTTGACATATCAGACACAATTCTATACCATAATCAAATAATTAGCTGACCTCTATCATTTTTCACTTAGTAGAATGTCAGGGGAATAGGACACAATGTTCAATAATGTCATAAATTTAATAAAATAAGAAATGAGACAAGGACAAATCCTTGGTAATAATTTCCATTCTAAATGAAAATTCTTGTGATGACTTTTTCTTTTTTACATTCCCTTTCAATCATATAAACCTAATGTAATCTTTTGCCCAGTTATTTCACTATTAAACAATCTTGCTTATAAAAAAACCCTTGAAGTTGGCATTAAGGACTATTTTGTGTTAGCTTTATACCTCACTCCCCTAATGCTTCAACCCTAAAAATATACATTTTTATAAAAATTTATTTTAAACATATTTTCTTATATATAGTCACCATGCTATAATTAGGTGTCAAGAACTTATTCATCTTATAACTGAAAGATTTTTATCCTTTGACCAACTTGCCCTCATTTCCCCCATCCCTTAGGCCCTGTTAACCACTATTCTAGTCTCTGTTACTCTGTTTGACTTAATTTTCCATGTATTGTAAGTTCACACAGTATTTGTCTTTCTTTGTCTTATTTCACTTAGCATAATGTCTTCCAGGTCCATCCATGTTGTCAGAAATGGCAGAATTTCTTTTTCACAGCTGAATAATATTTATATACATACATATCCCAAATTTTCTTTATCTATTAATCTGTCAATGAGCATTTAAGTTGATTCCACCTCCTGGGTATTGTGAGTAATACTGCAATGAACATGTGAGAGGAAATATCTCTTTGAGATCCTGATTTCAATTCCTTTGGATATTTACCCAGAAGTGGGATTGTGGGATCTTATGGCAGTTCTACTTTTAATTTTTTGTGGAAACTCCATAGTGTTTTCCATAATGGTTTTACCAATTTATATTGCCACTAATGGTCTATAAGTGTTCCCTTTTCTCCATATTCTCGCCAACACTTGCTATCTTTCGAGTTTTTGATAATAGCCATTCTAACAGGTACGACGTGATATCTAATTGTGGTTTGGCTTTGCATTTCTCTGATGTTTAGTGATGTTTAGCACCTTTTTATATACCTGTTGGCCATTTGTATGTTTTCTTTGGTGAAATGTCTATTCAGGTCCACTGCCCATTTTTTAATTGGGTTATTTGCTTTTTGGCTATTGAGTTGTATGAGTTCCTTATATATAGTTGGATATTAATCCCTTATTGTGTATATAGTTTGCAATATTTTCTCCCATTCTGTAGTTTATCTTTTCATTTTGTTTATTATTTCCTTTGCAGTGTAGAAACTTCTTAGTTTGATGTCGTCTCACTTGTCTATTTTTCCTGTTGTTGACTCTGATTTTGGTGTCAGATCCAAAAATATCATTGCAAAAATCAATGTCAAAGAGCTTTCCCCCTATGTTTTTTTCAAGGAGTTTTATGATTTCAGGTCTTACAGTGAAGTTTTTAACCTATTTTGAATTCATTTTTTGGTCTATGGTGTAAGATAATCGTCCAATTTAATTCTTCTGCATGTGGATAACCAGTTTCCCAACACCATTGATTTCAGAGACTATCCTTTCCCCTTTGTGAATGGGTTTATATCTGGGTTCTTGATTTTGTTCTATTGGTCTGTGCCTCTATTTATATGCCAGTACCATACTGTTTTAATTACTATAGTGTTGTAATACAGTTTGAAATCAGAAAGTGTGATAGCCAAACAATCTTGAGAAAGAAGAACAAAGCTATTTGAGGTCTTTTCTGATTCCATGTGAATTTTAGGATTATTTTTCCTATTTCTGTGAAAAATGTCATTGAATTTATGATGGGAATTGACTTTAATCTGTAGATTGTTTAAAACGTCCATACTACTCAAAACAATGTTAATTCTTTAAATCCATAAATGCAGTATATTTTTCATTTATTTGTTTCTTCTTCAATTTCTTTTATCTATTTATAATTTTCAGTGTACAGATCTTTCACCTTGGTTAAATTAATTCCTAAGTATTTTATTGTTTTTGATGCTATTCTAAATGGTAATGTTTTCTTAATTTGTTTTTTGAATAGTTCACTGTTAGCATATAGAAACACAACAGATTTATGTATGTTGATTATGTACTCTGCAACTTTGCTGAATTCATTTATTAATTCTAATTAATATTTTGGTGGAGACTTTAGGATTTTTTATATGTAAGAAATCATGTATACTTGCTTATAATTTTCTTTTCTAGTAGTGTTCTTGTCTGGCTCTTGTTGTCAGGGAGATGCCGGCCACATAGAATAAGGTTGGAAGTGTTCACTCTTCTTCTACTTTTGGAAGAGTTTGAAAAAGATTGGTATTGATTTTTTTCTTTAAATTAAGTCATCTTTAAATTCTTCTTTAAAGATCAAAATCTATCTATTAAAATAATGATTTGAACCCTGTTAAAATTATATATATATATAATGAATATGTATAATTTTTATGCTTGACATAAAATATAAAGCACATAAATGAAACATGCCATACTCTTTCACAAGTTATATTTTCACATTCTTTTAGAACTATATACACATTTTTATCTATCTCATCACAGAATCTGCATGTTTGTAACATGCTAGGAGATTATGGCCCATGTGAAATCTTTCAAAGTTTGGAAATTACCAAAATGATATAATATTTGTGCCTAAAATGTGTAGATACTGCCCATAATCAACCCGAAACTAGTATTTGCTTTTCTTAGCTTCATGATGCCAACAATTTAGGATAAGCAATAAATTAGATTCTAATATAAAACTATTCACAAACTTTCTTCTGTTATTATGGTCAATTTATTGAGTAAACTGAATTAATCTTTTGTTGGACAATAAAGATTTGCTGAAGGGATGAATGAAATGAATGAATCATGGCCATCAAAGAACATTCAATCTGGATTATTTAATGGTATGTCATGAATTAGGTTTTCCAAGACATGGTGACTTATATTACTCACACTGCATTAATGCTGAGCAAATATCACCTCTATGAATGTTGCTATTCTAAACCTAATTCTCTTTATTAGAAAACTTAAATTATGACTGTTCAATTAAAAAATTGAAATTCACCTTGGAAACTATTTAATATCATGGTTAACCATATTTGTAGCTAAAATTAAACACCAACATCCACACACACACCCACACTCACCCTAACTAGAGACTGAATGTTAACTAACATTCAGCCTCACCATAAATTTCCAATGTGCTCTGTTTTGTTTTCATCAAAAACAGAAGTTATAGCCCTACTAAAAACAGAAGAGGGAAAACCACAGCTGTGTATAAGATCAAAATATGAATAATAATACTTTTAAAAAACTTGACCTCTTTGAAGATCTACTTTCTGAGTTTTTTACATATTTATATACATGCATGTATGTGTGAGGGTGTGTTTACATATACATTTAGGAAACAGTTCCTCAGAATTGAAATTGGAGATTTGAGTAAACCCTATGCATAGTTTGAATGATAGGATATAAAACTTCATTCTTGGCAAGTGTCTTTAAGAATTTTACATTTACATACTAACTTTTCAGAAGATACACTTAGAGGTAAATGTGAAAAATAATTTTTGATGCCTATGTATTACAATCACAGTAAACTTTCAAGTTAAACTGTAGCTCTTAAGATAATGGAAAAGTAAAAATACTTTAAAAATACTTAGATATTTTAGCCTTCCATATTATAATGGTGGATTTAGTGGAAGGCCAATATCCTAGTCCCAGAATTAAGTTTATGAAGTTCGGTGGTAGTAAATAATCATTGCTCCGCTTTGAACCTGTGAAAGCTTAAATGCTTTTTCCTACAACTTAATTTTAGTTTTCATATTCTATGGTTTAGAACTGGAGAAGTGAACTGTAATATTTAGTTGAAGATCGGGTTATCTGACTCACATGTAAAAACGTGGACTTCCAAATTAATATCAGCCTTTAGTGAATTCTTGGTTTCTTGATGTATTTGATTTTTATATACCTCTCAGAACAGTAGTCCTTATGGTTCTCACTGGGGACAACAAAAAGTGAAGTGGTGATCCAGAAGGGGAAGAAAACGTTCTCATCAACATCCTCCCAGAGCCTCTCCCTGAAGTTGCTTGGCACAGAACCGTAATGTGTGGCTGCAGGATAGGGACAGAGGCAGAAGCGGTAAAAGGTGGGGGGAGGGGGTTGTGTTTTCCTTATTCGATGATACATTTACTTTCTTTCTCTCACTTTTAAAATGTTGTGCTAGTAATTTTTAAATTATAAAGCTCTATGCGTGTTAAATATTCTGATTATTATAAGATCTGATATCAATGATTTAACTTTGTGATAAAATGGTATACTCCTTTTTCCAAACAGATCCAAGTCATTGCCTAAGCCAACATCTTCAAGGTAGAGATAATGGTTTCATTAACTGACACTCCCTAAACCAAAGATAGAAAAAGAAATAGCCTTTATCTTAAAGCAGACACAAAAAAAATTAGACATGTTAGTGAGAAAGCTCAGGACTTCAAAACATGATCTGAAACCAGATGAAAACACTGTTTGTTCCCTAAGGGGCAGCTACAATCGGTGCCATCAATAGTCCATGCATGAGCTGCTTGTAAATCTTGGAGATTAACCCTCTGTCAGTTACTTCATTTGCAAATATCTTCTCCCATTCTGAGGGTTGTCTTTTGGGCTTGTTTATGCTCTCCTTTGCT
Source organism: Tursiops truncatus (assembly GCF_011762595.2). Taxonomy (NCBI): domain Eukaryota; kingdom Metazoa; phylum Chordata; class Mammalia; order Artiodactyla; family Delphinidae; genus Tursiops; species Tursiops truncatus. The sequence continues at coordinate 43,342,794 of NC_047045.1, forward strand.
GTGCAAAAGCTTTTAAGTTTCATTAGGTCCCATTTGTTTATTTTTGTCTTTATTTCCATTTCTCTAGGAGGTAGGTCAGAAAGGATCTTGCTGTGATTTATGTCATAGAGTGTTCTGCCTATGTTTTCCTCTAAGAGTTTGATAGTGTCTGGCCTTACATTTAGGTCTTTAATCCACTTTGAGTTTATTTTTGTGTATGGTGTTAGGGAGTGTTCTAACTTCATACTTTTGCATGTACCTGTGGGCAGAAGACCTAAATAGACATTTCTCCAAAGAAGATATACAGATTGCCAACAAAAGCATGAAAGAATGTTCAACATCATTAATCATTAGAGAAATGCAAATCAAAACTACAATGAGATATCATCTCACACTGGTCAGAATGGCCATCATCAAAAAATCTAGAAACAATAAATGCTGGAGAGGGTGTAGAGAAAAGGGAACCCTTCTACACTGTTGGTGGGAATGTAAATTGATACAGCCACTATGGAAAACAGTATGGAGGTTCCTTAAAAAACTACAAATAGAACTACCATATGACCCAGCAATCTCACTAGTGGGCATATACCCTGAGAAAACCATAATTCAAAAAGAGTCATGTACTAAAATGACAGCTCTATTCACAATAGCCAGGACATGGAAGCAACCTAAGTGTCCATCATCGGATGAATGGATAAAGAAGATGTGGCACATATATACAATGGAATATTACTCAGCCATAAAAAGAAATGAAATTGAGTTATTTGCAGTGAGATGGATGGACCTAGAGTCTGTCATACAGAGTGAAGTAAGTCAGAAAGAGAAAAACAAATACCGTATGCTAACACATATATATGGAATCTAAGAAAAAAAAAAAGGTCATGAAGATCCTAGGCATAAGACGGGAATAAAGACACAGACCTACTAGAGAATGGACTTGAGGATATGGGAAGGGGGAAGGGTAAGCTGTGAAAAAGCGAGAGAGTGGCATGGACATATATACACTACCAAACGTAAAATAGATAGCTAGTGGGAAGCAGCCGCATGGCACAGGGAGATCAGCTCGGTGCTTTGTGACCACCTAGAGGGGTGGGATAGAGAGGGTGGGAGGGAGGGAGACGCAAGCGGGAAGAGATATGGGAACATATGTATATGTATAACTGAATCACTTTGTTATAAAGCAGAAACTAACACACCATTGTAAAGCAATTATACTCCAATAAAGATGTTAAGGGCTTCCCTGGTGGCGCAGTGGTTGAGAGTCCGCCTGTCGATGCAGGGGACACGGGTTCGTGCCCCGGTCCAGGAAGATCCTACATTGCCGCGGAGCGGCTGGGCCCGTGAGCCATGGCCGCTGAGCCTGCGCGTCCGCAGCCTGTGCTCCGCAACGGGAGAGGCCACAGCAGTGAGAGGCCCGTGTAACGCAAAAAAAAAAAAAAAAGTCCATGTAATACTAGGTGGAGAGTATTTCGTCAGACTCCATCTCCTGACATAACAGATTCATGACTTTATCCCTTTCAAGTGAGGCTGGAGCAGACTTTTTGATGTTGTGGGGTCTAAGCATCTGCCCAAAGCAATTGTCCCTTAAATTTATTCAGCAATTGCATATCTGGTAGGAAGTATCAGGACTGCCAGTAAGAAAGCATAGAAGCAACTTTTCCCCTCCAAACATTTTTTTTTCTTTTCCTTTTTTTTTCTGGAGCATCAGAACAATTTCAAAGTAAGAACATTCCTCTAAAATCTAAGTGCATTAACTATTCAACCAAGTCTCAAAGATGCCTTTTAACTCTAACACTCAGCATTTGTTTTGCCATAACTGCCTCTGAGAACAATTTCTACATGTTACTCCATGCAGCACAGAGGGACCTCGTACTTTTTAAATACATCATTAAAAAAAATTCAATAGGGCCCCTGTGCTTTGCATACGAAATATGCTCACTGACAATTTATATATTTTCAACAAAAATCCTCACGTTAGAACACACTTAAGCTTACAACTCCCACCAATACTTTTTCCTTTTCTCAAATTTCAGGCAACAAGAGTGCCAGAAAATTTGGAATTTGTATAACCTCAAACTGTGTTTTCCTAACTAATCTTGGCAAGCTTAAAACCCTGGAAAGTCACAATTCACTTCCCAGGCGATCATCCTGGACAGCTCAGCAGCAGAAAAGCAGAACAGGATATCCAGCTATTGAACAGGGCCGCCGGCCCAGGTGGCCAGCCTTGCAGCTGCGGAGAGCGTCCTACCAGGAGGGCAGCTCAGGGCTGCAGGAAGACACGTTCCTTTCCTCTGTCTGTTTTCAGCTAGAGAGGAAAGCACAGTCTGCACTACCCAAACACTGCCTGCCGACACAGCACTTTCCAGCCACTCTGAAAAGAGGGTAGGTCTCTGAACAATAAATGTCAGAAGAGGAACAAATCATTTACAAGATATAGGAGGCCCCAACGTAAGCAGATAATTGACTATGCAAAAACAGCTTCAGTTTTATTATTGTACTGAATAAAACATAACATCATGGATGTGAGGTTGTTTAGGACCAACTGGTTTTCTACCTAAATGAAAGGAACTACTGGTTAGAAGTCTGGGGTTAATTACAGGTTCTTTGGCCTTGTGTTAAAAATTCCATGATAGGAATTTTCATCATCATTAAGAATAAAATCTTCTTGCTAATACTATTCTTCTATTTTTGTATTTTACTTATTTATTTTTTAAAGAAAGAATAATTTTTATTCAAGCTAAGAAATCCTAAGGACATTCTTCCTCAGAAGTCTATTCATACTTATGAAATAATTCCATTTTTTCCAGTTTTACTGAGATATAATTGACAGATAGTATTATGTACATTTAAGGTATACAACATGATGTCTTGACTTTCATATATTATGAAATGTTTACTATAATAAGTTTAGTTAATATCCTTCATCCTATATGGATATAAAAGAAAAAAGAAAACAAATTTCTTTTTCCTTGCAGAAATAATTCTTAACTGAACAGTATGGAAACACAAGAGGAGTGATAGAAAAATGTGTATTTCCAAATTTTGATAAAGTAAATTGATACTTGCTGATCATTATAAATCAATGTCAAAAGTTTTTTTTAATTTTTAGCAGTTTAAAGAGGGAGAAAGTAGAGACTCTTGGGAGAAAATTCATTACAGTTTTTAAATCTGAGAGACTTTTATTCTAGTTCATAATATAAAATTTTAAAAATGAATATTTTATATGTTATTGTATTTCCAGTTATTAGGGAAGTGTATACATCCATTTATTTCTATTCCTCACAGTAAATGTTATGTATACAATAAGTAGATGATAAATAAATGGCAGATAGATAGACAGATAGATGACAGAATAGAGAAATAGATGCTAGGTCTTGACAGCTGAGAAATCAGAGACCAAAAGTAGTATCTCAGTTTAGTTGTCATTTTGTGAATATTCAAATTCAAAATAAACCTAAACATTAAATTTTATGCTTCTGTTATCCCACAAGAATACTGGTCTGGATTATTGTGAAAACGTATTCTGAGACTATCAAATCAAAAAATGTATAATTGCAATATATGATCAAGATGATCCATATGAGGATATAATTAACAAGTGAGACTTTTTCATTAACTTAAATAGCAACTAATATTTATTGCTTTCTTAAAATTAAAGAACTGTTTGGGGACGAAATATCAAATTATTTTTCATATGCAATGCAAGGATTATTAGTTGTTTAAATAAATTAATCCATTGTTGGTGAAAAATGTTGTTGGTAAACAATGCAGAGAGAGTCTATATATCGGAAACAGGAGCAGGATTAATCATCAAAATAAGAAAGAATCAACCCACTCCGCTATTGTCTATGGTTACATTTCATCTCGATGTTGGTTTCTCCTTTTGTTAAACAAATGACTGTTTAGTCAAACGTCTATTCTTTTAATATCAATCGTCTTCTTGTAAGTAATAAAGAAACATAATGTCAATGCCCATCAGTATTCAGGTAAATTATATAAACTCTTACTTAGATTGTATCTAGGAGACATTAATTAAATTTACCAGACATTAATTAAATTGTTTGGAAACCCAGAAGAAGTTTTCTTCCATTTGGAAAATCTGATAGTAATTTCATTTCCATACTAAATTTGAGATTTTCATGTGTGTGTGTGTACTAGACTCTTTTTTAAGTTCAATTTTTAGTTAAATATTCTCAACCAAGAAAAATTAGAAATTTAGAGAAGCATAAAAAGAAAATGATCCAGAAACCCACTACTCAAAAAAATGGTTAATATTTTGTATCTATGTATTCAGAATTTTCTATGTATAAACTTATTTTAACAGCAAGAAAAAAGGTGACATTGGTGTACACACTGTTTATCCTTATTTTCTTCTATTGTATTGTGATTATATTTTCAATCAGTCTATACGTATTTGCACTATCACTTGTAAAATCTGTACCACATTCCATTTTATAAATGTGTCGTAACTTATTTAACCAATCCCTGTTACTACCCATTTACTTTGCTTTTGGTTTGCAGCACTCTAAAATATGCTATAATTTCTATTTCATCAAATCTTTGTTAAATCTAAGATAAATTCTTGATAATGCAATTACTGAGGAAAAGCCAACATCCACTTTCAAGGCTTCAGATTAATATATTGCCAAATTCCCTTCTTGAAAAGAGTATATCAACTTACTCCCCCATGTATTTGAATATTTGTTTTCTTGCATATTTACTGTCACTGGGTATTATTAAAACAAAAGAACTCTGCCTCAATTATTTTGTTCAGATGTGGTATCTTATTGGCTTTGTTTGCATTTCTTTTGATCTCTTTATATTAACTTATAATATTTCTTTGTTGACCATTAGAGTTATTTTTCTTCGCTTGTTTCTTAACGTTGCATTCTATAATTCTGTATATTTTTTTCCGTCTTCAGCACCTTATTTTTCTGAATGAAAGTTATTAACCTTTTGTCTGTTACAAATGAAGCAAATATTTTTTCCAGATGACTGCAAACAGTCTTTCAGTAGGAGGACAGATTTTGGTATTAGGCAAACTTGAGTTTCAAATCCGAATTCTATCATTTACTAGCTGTGTGACTTTGGACAAGCCACTCTGGCTCAGCAAGACTCAGTTTTATCACATGACACAAATGAACTTATTTACAAAATAGAAAGAGACCCACAGGCATAGAAAACAAACTTATGGTTACCAAAGGGGAAAGCGGGGGGGGGGGGGGCATATAAATTAGAAATTTCGGATTAGCAGATACAAATTATTATATATAAAATAAACAATAAGGTTTTACTGTATAGCACAGAGAACTACATTCAATATCTCATAGTAAGCCATGATGGAAAATATGGTTATATATATATATATATATATATATATATATATATATAACTGAATCACTTTGCTGTTCACTAGAAACTAACACAACATTGTAAATCAACTATACTTCAATTAAAAAAAAAAAGACTCAGGTCTAACATATATAAAATGGGGATGGTGTGACCTGTTATGGACATAAAGTCTAAGCAGTGTGTCTAGGAAATAGCAAGTACAAACTTGATGAGAGCTAGTATTATTTTCATTATTTGCAGTGTTTTAGACATTCAGACACTGTTCAAGTTTTGGGAAACCAAATTTCTATCTTTATGGTTTCTAAAAGAGTCAACTTATGAAAGTTGTTAAAATCTCAGATTCAGGAAACAGTCTTGAGTTGGAAACGTGGCTCTGGTTTTTAGTAGGTGTTTGATTTTAGGCAAGTTATTTAACCTTTCTGAGCCTCAGTTTTCTCATGTGAAAAAACGGATGGATATTAGTACCTATCTTATAAAAGTGTTGAAACAATAGAGTATTGCTTATAAAGTGTCTAAGATAGTGCTTGACACATAAAAAAAATCCCAATAAACTTTAGCTTTTATATATGAGGATGATAATTATATGCCTTTAAGTGCTATTTTATTAGTTAGGGTTTTCTTCATGGTTCAAAAGGCATGAGAGGAATTCTCTAGATTTCACAGTATGATATAATCCAGCTGACTGAAATAGAGGCTTTCTTAACTGCATTCCTATGCTGGAGTGGAACCCAGTGGAACCCTCACCCTGGCTAAGAAAGTTTTTCTGGGGGAATATCACTAATTGTGTAGTGATACTCCTGTTTTTGTAATATCCAAAATTAAAAGGTATATCTTAATAAAAGTTACCCTGGAATCTTAAAAAAAAAAAAAAAAAGGCACATTGAACTACATGCAGATAGGACTAATCCCAGCTTCCACTAAGGAACAGAACCTTATATTGACGGAAGCAGGGGCCCATTCACCCAACGTGGACCTGAGGAGGCAGATACAGGGAAGCAGTCATTTCCTAGTTAGATCATGTGGCTCAACCATCCATGGCCCTGGCTTTGAATTCTAAAATAAGGTTTTCAGGACCTATTCTGACCATCTAACAGGAAGAGGTCAAAATAATTGGTTGGATTTGGAGCAGTGAATGTGTGTGCATGGGCTCCTAGAAATTGACAGATACTACTTTTCTGGTTGTAATTACCATCATAAAACTGGATTTTTTCCCCTCCCTCTTAAGGATCAAGCATGATGGATTTCTGTACCATATGCATTCTTATTTCACTGTTTAACTGGTCTTTGGGACGAAGGATTTGCAAATCAGGACAATTTCAATATGCAAGTCCCTTCTCAATTTTCTCCTGTGAAGTAGGCCTTAATTTCCATTGAATCATATTCCTATACAGCTCACTTTCCTTCATCTTCCATTGGCTAGATTCTTATTTATTAGCTGTGCAGTACACCCTGAATTTATCCCCAAGTGTACCAGGTAGTTGGGCTCTAGAGATGATATTTTCACCCTCTGGTTATAGAACTTTCTATCAGTCAGCCATGAATTTATGCAGAGGAGTACTGAAGGCTTCAACAAAAATCCGACAATTTGAGAAGTAATTCCACTCTCACTCACCTCTCATACTTGCGCAAACCCAAGGTCTTCTTCCTCCTGATATCTCCTAAGCTTACTAGTCTCAGTGGTGACATGCGAAACTTACTATCCTAGCTCTTCATCCACTGTACTTTAACCAGAAGGTGTGATCCTTTCTACAATCCATGCATCTCACTTAGCTTTAAATATATGTAGATTTCATTATTAGCTACTTCTGATTCAGGACTCACAGCTACTTCTCATTGTAGGGGAAAAAATGGAGAAGATTCTTGTTTCACACCAGACACAATTATCCTTGTCCAAATTTAGTATGTTTCATGTTTCTTCTCAGCAAGATATCCATTTCTTATCCGTAGAGATAACTATTATGCATAAAGAATTTCTAGGAATTGCAGATTCTATTCTATAGCCTTTCATTGATATAAAGGTCTTATTATATGCCACTGTTGAAGACGATTCTATGTGCTTTGCGGTGTTTACCATGTAAATCCATTAAATTCAAGTCAGATTTCTTTGTGTCACTCATCTCTGTTTGGAGAAAAGTGCAAAACTCTTTGAACTAAGTGCCATTTGTGTGAGAGAAATGATTTGAAAAAGAAATGTTTTTTTCTTCACAATATTTAATTTTTTCAAATAGTAAAGGGAAAAAATAGAACTTGACTTCCACTTTATGGAAAAAAAAAATACTACCCTTTGCGGAAAGCCTCTCATTTTGTCAAGTGGGCCCAAGAGACAGCTGGCATATTCAAGATATAACACCCACTCTGGAGAGCAATGAATACAAACACATACAACAAAATCTGTCACTCAATGACTAATATTCATGAACCATCAACAGAGAAATCAAGTTCATAATGCAGGCAGAAAATCTATTTCCTCATTGTGTTTCTGATAAAATATACAACATAAACAAATTATGAAAAGCCTAATCGTTGCAGGCCCACAGAGGATTCTACTGCTATCCCCATGATTCCATTATTCAATTAATCAATACCACAGGTAGAGCAGAGAACACAATTATAATCTCCAGTAATGTTGCCAGATATGCCTCTTCTATGGGAGCACTCTTCCCCCAGATTTTTGTGGAAGATATTTGCATGTCATAAATGAATAAAAAGGCAAGGTGCAAGTAAATTGCATTTGTTATCTTTTGCAAGGTTCATCTAAAGAATATGTCAAATCTGGGCTGAAACACTTAGCTGAGTCTGGTAAAGATATGCTTTTATGTCTTTCCTTATTACAAAGTTCTGGCTCCTCATTCTAAACTTATACCATCCTCATCACTTCACATCCACTTAGCATTCATTAGAGGCTTAGCACTGTGAATAGCAAAAATCATTATCAAAAGGGTTACCTAACTCAATATCCGATAGAACTGACTCAACAGCCAGACAGAAAATCTACTTCATCACAAGCTATTAAAATGTAAAATTTCATTGCATAATGAATTTGCTTTGGTTAAATAAACACATCGGTATAACTGGCTAAAAAAATCCTGATGGTTAAAAGCCTTTATTTTGTGTTATTAATAGCACAAGAAAGTTTCCAAATAATGCCAAAGGCACAGATTTCAAATGTCCAATGCTGTTTCTCATTCTACTGGCCAAATATACTACCAGCCTTTTGGATGATTTGAAGATACAGATAAAAGTTGTCCCTTTTAACTGACAGTAATGTAGAATTCAAATTAATCGATAATGAAATTCCATCTCCTTTCACTCGTGTCGCAACTCTTTATGTAACAGCATTCCCATTAAATGCACCTTTTGGTAATATGGTCCTTTGCAAGAATCAGATCAAGTGCATGGTCCATTTGATCTTTGGGAGCCTGATGCATAAAAGTACATTCTAATGTGGCAAGAGTGGGTGCTTTCGATGAGAAGAGCCGCTTCTTTGTGTATCTGTGTATGATCTTTTTCCACGGGTCCCCCTTTTAGGATGTTACAAGAAAGGCGAAGTCCAATAGTAGGGCTGCAGAACACTCACCTATGGCCATTGCCTTACCCTCTCCACCCATGCTATGTGCAGGGAATAAAAAGCTGCTCTAAGGTCCAGGTGTTCATCAGGGAAAGAGCATATACACTTGGGAAAGGCCCAGAGAAGCTAAGCCCAATAGTAGAACATAGACTTTTACATGAAGTATTAACAATATAAAGTTAATTTGAGATTCTTCTGGTAAAAATGTGAAGACGACTTTAAAAGTAAAGACCAAAATAGGGCTATATGAAAATTTTTAAAAGTCCTACATTCTAAAATATCGTGGTGTCCATTCTTCACCACTCATCTGCATAAATCAAAACAAAAACAATGCTGAACCATAAGAACATCTAATAAAGTTCTAATTTTTCTTTGGATGGTTATTTAATGTCCACATAAAAGTCTCTGCCATCTTTCCCCAAAATATTTCTGAGGTTGTATCTTCTGGTGCTCTGTATACATGCTCAATCTGTCACTTGTACAATGCAGCCAGGATAGTAGCTATCAATTTATTTTCTTTATGGACATCTAGAAGCAACAAAGTAATTTTGATCAAGTCACTTCACCTCCTCAGGCCTCAGTTTTTTCACCAATGAAAGAACTGATTGGAACGAAGTTGACTTTCTAACATTCTATATTGCAAGGAATCATAGAGAAATTAAGTATAATAGTATCTCCTTTTCACAGATAAAAAAGTAGACTCAGAATTCTATGCATAATTTTCCATAGTCTTAAGAAGGAGTATAAAATACTGAAACACCGGATGAAAAGGAATTTCTGCCTAAATTTTCCTGGTATTTGTACCACCTCTGCCATAAGCAAGTACTATGATTCAGCCTCATCCTTGTCTTCATAAAGTCCTACTTCATCAATGAAGCTTTCCCAAGCTATTTCAGTGTTAGAAATTTTCATTAAACTTTGCTAAAATCCTGCAGAACTCGATTACGTATTACCAAGTAGCATCTGTTATCTGTTTACTTGAACCCCAAGACATAGTGTATACTTCTTGAAAGGGACTGTTTTTTGGATTTCATTGTATCCCTCACATAATCTAGAAAGCTACTCAGTGTTTACGGGGAGTTGATAAAAATTGGTTGTTAATTTCTTTGTCAGCCCTTGACTAATGAGGAACTAGCAAGTTAATACATAGTAAACAATACAAACTAGAGTTCAATTTCTTCATACCTGGCCTAGTCATGCCCTCTCCCTCAGACAGCTGTTCTCATCTGCCTAGAATGTCCTTTTCACTATTAATAATGCTTTCTTTGACCTAGCTTTAAATTATCAATATCTACTTGTTGTTTAATGGTAGGAAATTCTAAAAAGTACTTTCTAATTATACATTGAATTGTCCAAAATACTGATACATATCGTAGAAAGAATAATTTATCAATTTTTTTAGTGACAAAATGTTGATCCAATAATTGTTATAATTGTTCAGTTAATATAATTTAAAATTTTCAATATTCTTGTAAATTCTTGTTATATTTATTTCTACATATTACTATAGTCCTTTTCCCTATTATCATTTTTTTCCAGGATGTAATTTCATCATCCATTAGTATTTAATAGGACAAAATACCAAAAACCACTAACATATTGCTTTCTCTGGAAATGTCTAATAAGAGCAACATTGGCTTATTACAGTTCCCAATAGAGAATTTTATGTGACAAACACATTATTTTTATATCTAAGAACATACGGAAAGAATTGGCAATACAGTTTTCCATCACGGCATCTTACCACTCAATTCTGAATGAGCCAGTAAACAATAACATCACAATGTTTTACTACACAGATTATCCCTTGTTAGATACCATAAACACATGGGTAACATTTTTAATAATCCCATGCCAGTATCTGTTTGCCCAGAAAAGGGATCTCACACGCGCAGCAGAAACTAGATCTGTCAAATACTGAGTTAATCTTACTATCGTGAAAAGGTAATTCAGATAATACATGATTTTCCATGATGCTTATTATTTGAACTGCTACCCGATACACTTCCTACCACTAGTGGATTATGATTTTTCAGTAGAAGTTAAGTAGGAGCCAAGTCTACTTTGACAAGAGAGTCCTTTGAGGAAGATTTCTAAGTTAGTGGATCAAGAAGCTCATAATCAAAGCTGGCAGTTGGAAGGGACATCAATAATTACCTACATCAGGAATCGAACTCAAATGTCTATATGAGCCAGACAGACAATGTAAAGTAGCACACTGCACACTGTACGCCCATCTCATGTGGACAGTAGCTACTAACTTCAGACAATGGTTTGCATGACAAGAATGCAGAGCAGTGTTGCCATTTTTCAAGAGAAGCCACAAATGTTGAGTTTAGTATGAAATTTTTCTATCTTATTTTACTTCACCTGTGTTCAATGCAAATCATTTTGACTCTTCAACTACAAAACTATCAGCTTCTTAAGAGTAGGAGCCAGGACTCTCATTACTTATTTAACAGCATTAGCTGAGAGCCAAGCCTAAAGAAAGCATGACGTGGGTATTGTTGATTGCCTGACAGACATGACTAATTGCTTATGTCCATTCCAGGTCAGAGAAGGCCACTCTTTATAGAGTTGCTATTCAAAAATTATTTTAAAAATACAAATCAAATCTATTTTAAGTACAAATTAATCTTAGGGTTAAAAGAATATCTAAGAATCTTAGAAAAGTGGTGCTACAGTGGAAATGAGATAGGTTGACAATAAGATAGTAATTTTGAGCAAAAACTTAATCTGACAATACAGAGAGTAACCACCATTAGTCATATTAGAAACACAGACACACACATACAATGAAGAAATATTAAACACATATAAAAAGATACATTTCTATTAAATTTAATTTTTTCACTCTGAATAACTGCTGGATACTCTACAGGAAAACAAAAGTGGCAACAGACATCTCACCATAAATTTCAAATTGTATTTTTTGGGAAAAGAAAATTTTCAAAACCTGTTTTACAAAATATATCTTCATAGTTGGTCATGTCATGTGGAAAATAAAATGAATTGCCTAGAGTAGCACTATTTTAATAGAAACAGAATGTGAGTTATCTATGTAATTTAAAATTTTTAGCAGCCACTTTTGAAAAGTATGATTAAACATATAAAATTAATTTTAATTTTATGTAACCCAATATATCCAAAATATCATTCAGCATGTAATCTTTATTAAAAATTTATGTACGAGATATTGTACACTTTTCATTCTCGGTCTGAAATCCAGTGTGCACTTTACATTTATAGCACATTGAATTTGAACCTGTCACATTTCAAATACTCAATAGCCACATGTGCAGCACAGATTTAGGAAAAAACTACGCATTCTCTCTACGTGTTAGATAAGATCTGATATTGTCAATGTTATCTCCATGAATGAGAATTGTCAAGAAAATGTGGCTCAAGTTTATAGGAAAATGGTGACAAGAATAACTTAAAATAGCTTTATCTGGGCTTTTTCTTCTTTGAATGCTGTCAGAGTCAATGACAGAATTGCCTCTTCCAGTATTTGTGTTCTCTTGGTGAATTAGAAGTCAAATGTAAACACAAAATAGTTTGTCACAGAAGTTCTGTTAGGAAGCCAGTCTCTTTTCCCAATTATTGATGTATTATGGTGGCTATGAATTATTGTCTTCCCACAAAGGTTAATGCTTATTTCATAAGATGTCTTTCAGGAAGATCGATGTCATAAGCAAGTCCCCAATGATTTGTTCCAGAAATGATTAAACCTCGTATTCAAATCTATACCTTAAAAGAGCTCCCTTTCTTCTGAGAATTAGCAAATCTGTACTAATTTGTTTATACGTATTACAAAGTTGAATTGCTACCCTTCTAATACAAAGCAAACAAATTTGCTACACTTAATAAACATTTGTTACAACAAAGAAGTAAATGATTGTACTGAGTATTTCCATAGGATTGAGTTTACTTTTCCTCCTATCAGTGACATCAAGCTTACTCTTATATTAATTGCATGGAGGAGAGAAAGAAATGCACGTATTTCATTACTATTTCTCTGCCTTATTTTAAATAATCCATTTGCAAGCTGAAATGCGAATCTCAAAATACTGGTATCACTGTGAGGGGCTGTGTGTGTGTGTGTTTGGCTGCGTGATGTTTTCGTGTCTTTATCCTTCTTAGGTTTATTGGAGCTGGAAGGAAGAGGAAGAAGGCTTGTGAAAAAGAAGGGGTGGCATTGAGGAAATGGGGTGTGAACTTGTGTTAACAATGAAGGCTGTAGGCTCTTTTTGTGACTTAAGATAGAAAGATTAATTTCATTCACAGCCCAACACACACCTCCAGAAGTGCTTATCACAGTTCTTCAGAGAGGAAGTGGCCATTTTTTTGTAGTTGCAAAACAAACAAACAGTGCTTGTTTTTGTAGCCATGACCTGAGATCTCTCCCACTGTATCTCTCTGCACTTGCAAACCTCCTCCCTGAGTCCAGTAGCAGGTGTGAGGGAATTGAAAACAAAATATTTAAGCTAAGCAGTCCCTTTCCCATTTAAGAGCCCTGTTACCATTTGAGTTCTTGGAAAGGCATAGCTGAGGTCAACAGCATGATTATACGAAGCGGCTGCTGCCAACTGGCAGGCATTTTTCAAGGTCACGGAGAGTCTAAGGAGTGAAATATATTTCTAGTCTTTTATTTTGAAGTTTAATATTTGTATTTGTTTATATAAGTTGAATCCTGTCAAAGAAAAGTTTCCATCTGGAGAAAGGGAGACCGAAAAATAGAAGTGCACGTTTTCGTGTGACTGGAATATTTAAAGTTGAGGGGAAAATATCCCTCCATCAGAAGCGTAGAGGTGTTAGACTACCAAAACAAGGGGGAGGGATGCTGCAGTCAGCCTATCCATTTTCAAAAGCCCTAGACTTACTGGAAACAACATCTTCCGTAAGCTGTTGTCCTGTCTCCTCTCTTTGAATAAATCAATCCCAGCAAAGCAGAGCTGCAAACTAAATTTATACATGGCACAATCCATATGCACAAGCTGGGCCTCTAGGTCCACAGTTAGGTGCATTCTGTAGGTCCACAAAGGAGTCCTGAGTCTGCTTCATTTTAACGTAGGCATTCCTGTTCGGTTTTATGGGGAAGTTCCTCACCAGTCCCTGTGAGAATTGAGTCATTTGGTTTGTGGCCTTGTGTAGAGTTGCAGATGACATGTGTTTGCCCCTGGGGGAATGGTGAGTAGGAAGGAAAGGGGAAAAGCCTGTGAAATATACATTTGGGTTACAAATAAACTTATTTTTCAAATCATAATTCATTTGAGATAGCCTAGTAAATACTGACATATTTTGCCCAATACAAAGTAAATCATATTACCCCCTTTATAGGGATGGATCACACCAACACAAGGTTCTTAAAGACGATGAGATTCTCTGTCTGTCCTCCTAAAAGGACATGAGACTCAGCCCCAACATGTAACACACACACCACACACGGACACTCGCCACAAATATAAATATGCACACACACACCACCCACATACACAAACATACACACCATTTCCTACGGGCATTTGACACTGTTTTGCCTAATGGTTGTTTCTTCCCACCAAAAAACAGCTTCAGTATTGACTAAACTTATTAGGAAATTTACTAACTCATCCTAAGATTCTATTTCCCCATATAAGGATAATAATCATAATCCCATATTGTGATATAAGAATTAAGTAAAGTAAAGCATACCAAGTATGTGGTAGTATGCCTGCTATATGACAAGAGCACAGTAAATGCTGGAAATTGTTAATATATTATCGGAACCGTGAGACCATGGCTGTCCTTCTAACAGCTCTATTTCACTTCAGAAAGGATTTTGGAGGAACAATGCCCTGAACACAAGGGACAATTTATCATGGATGTTACTTTTGTATTATGTACTTTTTCATAGCAAAGGCTTCAGAAATTATCCTTATCTCATGGTTTACATGATAATCTGACTTTATTTCTGTTGCCAGTTGGAAAAGTCATTGGTGGGGTAGGTGGGGAGTTGTCTTCCGGGAGACACATAAGAAATGACTAAATAAATATAAAAATGTATTTACATTTACTAAAATGTAATAAATATAAAAATGTCTTCTGGGAGACACATAAGAAATGACTAAATAAATATAAAAATGTATGTATGTATTTATATAAATAAGAAATGATTATAAGACAAGAAAATTTATCAGCATGAGCATGTATGGCTCTGTGTAGATGTTTGATGACTTCACAGATGTAAATGTCAATATACTATCGTATGTGCTAAGCCTATGCCTAAAAAAAAAAAAGAAGCCCAAAGAGGTATTTAAGGAGCCATACTAAGGGTAATAATTTGCCAAACAACACAGAAATGATTTTTTTTTTTTTTTGCGGTATGCGGGCCTCTCACTGTTGTGGCCTCTCCTGTTGCGGAGCACAGGCTCTGGACGCTCAGGCCCAGCAGCCATGGCCCACGGGCCCAGCTGCTCCGCAGCATGTGGGATCCTCCCAGACCGGGGCACGAACCCGTGTCCCCTGCATCGGCAGGCGGACTCTCAACCACTGCGCCACCAGGGAAGCCCAGAAATGATTTTTAGAGTTGTTTTTATTTGCAGTCATGCTCTTCTATAGTATTGTCAAACATTAAGTTGGTAGTGAACAGACTAACTGGCTCAAAGTACTCTCAGCTTTGTAATTTTCATTTCTAAGACTTTGGCTGTTCAACCTACGATTTTCTCCAGGCTGGTTCAACTAGGTTGCTTGTCAGATTCAGTGAAAATGATTATCTACAGTGCAGGCTACTTAATAAAGAGCCAGTGAAAGACAGTGGTTAGCCCTTTGCAGGCTTGTCCATTAGCAAGTAAGAGAGCCTGAGATTAGCAAAATGCACCTTACTGTATGGAGTCTATTCCTCACAAGTCAAGAAAAATCTCTATCTAGTATTTTCCATGGAGTATAATGACTGTAATTTGGAAGAAAGAAATACTGATCTTTTCTAGGACTCAGGCAGCATTTTCCTTGTTCTTTGATTTTAGTTAATGTGGAGAACACACATGTGAATGAACTTCTCAATGGTTTGATTTGATGCATGAGTCTCCGCAGAACGGACTCTTTGGTATCATCTGCATTTGCTCTGCAGAGACCTTAGAATCACCCAAGCATCATTAGACTCTGGTAAGTGCGACCAAGGAGACCCTTGCTTACAATCTCTCTTCCTCCCACTCTTCCTCTTCCAAAATAGCATTCACACTGCCACCAGATAGGTCTTTTTTAAACAAAAATGGCAACATCACTCTATTAAGATTCCTGCCTGATTCCACATTATCTACTTGATAAAGTCTAACTCCTGGGCTGAGCCCTCTGGAACCAGTGCTGGCTGCTCATAGAGCCTCACCTCTAGGTACTCTACCAGCACAGGCTCTTAGGAGCCCAGCATTCAGAAATACGGGTAGTTCCTCAACAACTCATATTTTTTTATTCCCTACCTCCAAGGCTTTGCCAATCTATATTAGCTTGCTAGGGCTGACCTAACAAAGTACAACAGAATGGGTGGCTTCAACAAAGGAAATTTATTTTCTCACAGTTCTGGAGACTAGAAAGTCTGAGATCAAGTTCTGGACACTAGGGAGTCTGAGATCAAGGTATCTGCTGAGGGCTGTGAGGCGAAATCTGGACACAGCACCCTGGTCTCTCCGTGATGTTCACGTGCATTCTCTCTGTGTGCAAATCTGTCTCCAGATTTCCCGTTTTTATCAAAACACCAGTGTGGGGACTTCCCCGGTGGTCCAGTGGTAAAGAATCTGCCTTCCAATGCAAGGGATGTGAGTTCAATCCCTGGTCTGGGATGATCCCACATGCCACAGTGCAACTAAGCCCGTGCACCACAACTACAGAGCCTGCATACTTCAACTAAAGAGCCTACGTGCTGCAAACTACAGAGCCCGCGTGCCACAACCAGAGAGAGAAAACCCACACACTACAACTAGAGAGAAGCCCATGCGCCGAAACGAAAGATCCCGCATGCTGCAATGAAGATCCCACATGCTGCAAGTAGGACCCAAAGCAGCCAAAAACAAAAAAACACCAGTTGTATTGTATTAGGGTCTAGGCCTGATGACCTCATCTTCACTTGCCAAAGACCTAAACTTGGTAAAGATCCAAGTAAGGTCATACTGTGAGGTACTGAGAACACTATTCAACACATAACACCATCTCTCTGCTTGGATTACCCTACCTATCAACTTATCTCCACTGAGTAAATAATTATTCAACTGTCAAAAACCTGTTCAGACATGTCCTCCTCAAAAAGCCTTTCCTGACTCTATCATCCTTTATCTCTCTCTCTCTGGGCTGCTTCTCTGCCTTATATGTACTTGCATTTTTTCATAGATTGATAATATATTTTATACTTATGCATGTTATTGTTATGGTAAATGTTTTTCTATTGTATTAGAAAGTTCTGAGGCCAGGGTTTTCTTCATATTCATACTCTTAGCGCTCAGAATAGTGCCTAGCACATAATAAGAGTTCGATAAAGGCTTATTAAATTAACTGAAAGATAAAAATCAAACACTGCTTTGAGTCTTGCAGATAAATTTTATAAAGGAAAAATTTTACTTACATCAGGTCACAAGTGCTTTGTAAAGAGTGAATGTGGTAGGATCTTATTGGAAAATACCTTTTGATTTATTCTTAGATACTTTAAAAATGATAAATGCATCAAATATAATATGGTTTTTAAGAAAAAAAGGAGATATTCTGAGCTATTTGTTGCTCCCTACTGAGAGTTTTACATGATCAGTTTTTCTTATAAATAATAACCTATAATCTTTAAAGGACAAGCTTACATTTTGGAAAAATAATTGGTTGCAGGTTTTTAAACAATTGCGTAATGTTTTGCAAGAATCTGACACGCATTTAGTAATGTGGGGAGAGAGCAAAGTCCCAAGGTTGGAGGGAGCTTTCCCATGTAGGTAAGGCTCTGTGACACAGCTTTCCTTCACCCATTCCATCATCTCAACCTTCTGTGTCCCTTCCCTTCCTCTGAGGCACACACAAGGCGACAGGGCAGGGCAGACTTTCAGAATATTTGTGTCCAGAGGAAACAATAACTACTTGGGACCCTGAGGAAGCAGGAATTGGGCAAGGAACTTCCCACCACCCCTCTAAATAATAGCAACACAAACAATGCCTAATCTGTAAAGTCATCCTTCTCTGTAGATAGGGATCATTTAATAACACTTAGCATCTTAAAAAAAAATACACATACACAAGAAAACAAAAACTTGGAAGGCAAAAATTCATTATTTTCAAGTTTTGTACACATGAGGGGTACTTGGTAATTGCAAGAATCCTAATTTGTACAATTCGTTGATTATCGTATTGTGTACTTGGTCTTCTAATTTGTAGATAGGTTTAAAATACTTTTTAAATCACTTAGAAAAAAATTATCAATTCAAATCTCAAGTCATCTTTGTTAGTAATGTCTATTCAGCACCACTCCTAGAGCTTTTACTGTTTAACATTCTCAAATGAAAAGGGCTTTGGAAAGAAGTTGTTGCCATGAAAATAAATATAGGGAGAAAGATGCAAGATATAGCTTAAATGTATATTTAATATATACATGTAAATTAGAAAAAAGCAGTGTTAAGGTATTTCAAACAATAAGACATATTCCCAGGTAAGAATAAAAAGGAGTACTAGGTTGAATGAATTATTCAAGCAGAGGTCTCTTGACAAAGAAAAAGAATCAAGTATAAACAACTTTGTATTTTCTAAGCAGTGATTCTTATAGTTCATATAAATAATTGATTGTTTTACATTCATTTTTCAACAGTACACTGTGAATTATTTTGATCGTTAGCCTTTAGAACAAAAACATACAATCCAAGTATTTTCATTAAAGATGACACTGGGGCAGTTCCTTTCAAGGTGATATGAATCGGGCAGGGAAGGTGAAGACAATTTCCTTGATTTAGAAGATTTGGACTTGGATGAAGAGATTAAGCCCCAAATGAGCAAGGGAGGCCCTTCAAGATGGTGGAGGAGTAAGACATGGAGATCACCTTCCTCCCCACAAATACATAAAAAATACATCCACATGTGGAACAACTCCTACAGAACACCTACTGAATGCGGGCAGAAGACCTCAGACTTCCCAAAAGGCAAGAAACTCCCCATGTACCTGGCCATGCGGCTGATAGGGTCTTGGTGCTCCAGCCAGGTGTCAGGCCTGAGCCTCTGAGGTGGGAAAGCCGAGTTCAGGACATTGCACCACCAGAGACCTCCTGGCCCTGCGTAATATCAATCAGGGAGAGCTCTCCAGGAGATCTCCATCTCAACGCTAAGACCCAGCTCCACTCAACAACCAGCAAGTTCCCGTGCTGGACACCACATGACAAACAACTAGGAAGGCAGAAACAAAATCCCACCCATTAGAAGAGAGAGGCTGCCTAAAATCATAATAGGTTCACAGACATGCCAAAACACACCACCGGATGTGGTTCTGCTCACCAGAAATACAAGATCCAGCCTCATCCACCAGAACACAGGCACCAGTCCCCTCCACCAGGAAGCCTACACAACCCACTGAACCAACCTTAGCCACTGGGGGCAGACACGAAAAACAACAGGTACTACAAATCTGCAGCTTGCAAAAAGGAGACACAGTAAGTTAAGCAAAATGGGAAGGCAGAGAAATACACAGCAGATGAAGGAGCAAGGCAAAAACCCACCAGACCAAACAAATGAAGAGGAAATAGTCAGTCTACCTAAAAAAGAATTCAGAGTGAAGATAATAAAGATGATCCACACCTTGGAAATAGAATAGAGAAAATACAAGAAACGTTTAACAAGGACCTAGAGGAACTAAAGAGCAAACGAACAGTGACGAACAACAACATAAGTGAAAATAAAAATTCTCTAGAAAGAATCAATAGCAGAATAACTGAGGCAGAAGAATGGATGACAAGGAAGATAAAACAGTGGAAATAACTACCGCAGAGCAGAATAAAGAAAAAGAATTAAAAGAATGGAGGACAATCTCAGAGACCACAGAGACTACATTAAACGCACCAACATTCAAATTATAGGGGTCCCAGAAGAAGAAGAGAAAAAGAAGGGACTGCAAAAATATTTGAAGAGATTATAGTTGAAAACTTCCCCAATATGGGAAAGGACATAGGCAATCAAGTCCAGGAAGTGCAGAGTCCCATACAGGATAAATCCAAGGAGAAAAACGCCAAAACACATATTAATCAAACTATCAAAAATTAAATACCAAGAAAAAATATTAAAAGCAGCAAGGGAAAAACAACAAATAACCTATAAGGGAATCCCCATAAGGTTAACAGCTGATTTTTCAGCAGAAATTCTGCAAGCCAGAAGGGAGTGGCAGGACATATTTAAAGTGATGAAAGGGAAAGAACTACAACCAAGATTACTCTACCCAGCAAGGATCTCATTCAGATTCAATGGAGAAATTAAAACCTTTAAAGATAAAGCAAAAGTTAAGAGAATTCACCACCAAACCAGCTTTACAACAAATGCTAAAGGAACTTCTCTGGGCAGGAAATACAAGAGAAGGAAAAGACCTACAATAACAAACCTAAAACAAGTAAGAAAATGGTAATAGGAAGCTACATAATTACGTTAATTACGTTAAATGTGAATGGATTAAATGCTCCCACCAAAAGACATAGAGTGGCTAAATGGATACAAAAACAAGAACCATTTATATGCTGTCTACAAGAGACCCACTTCAGACCTAGGGACACATACAGATTGAAAGTGAGGGGATGGAAAAAGATATTCCATGAAAATGGAAATCAAAAGAAAGCTGGAGTAGCAATTCTCATATCAGACGAAATATACCTTAAAATAAAGACTATTACAAGAGACAAAGAAGGACACTACATAATGATCAAGGGAACAATCCAGGAAGAAGATATAACAGTTGTAGATAGTTACGCATCCAACATAGGAGCACCTCAATACACAAGGCAAATGCTAACAACCATAAAAGGGGAAATCGACAGCAACACAATAATAGTGGGGGACTTTAACACCCCACTTTCACCAATGGACAGATCAAACAAAATGAAAATGAATAAGGAAACACAAGCTGTAAATGACACAAGAAGCAAGATGGAGTTAATTGACATTTATAGGACATTCCAGCCAAAAACAACAAAATGCAATTTCTTCTCAAGTGCTCATGGAACATTCTCCAGGACAGATGACATCTTGGGTCACAAATCAAGCCTTGGTAAATTGAAGAAAACTGAAATCATATCAAGTATCTTTTCCGACCACAACGTTGTGAGACTAGATATCAATTACAGGAAAAAAACTGTGGAAAATATAAACACGTGGAGGCTAAGCAATACACAATTTAATAACCAAGAGATCACTGAAGAAATCAAAGAGGAAATCAAAAAATACCTAGATACAAATAACAATGAAAACACAACAACCCAAAACCTATGGCATGTGGCAAAAGCAATTCTAAGAGGGAAGTTTTTAGCTATACAAGCCTACCTTAAGAAACAAGAAACATCTCAAATAAACAACCTAACCTTACACCTAAAGCAATTAGAGAAAGAAGAACAAAAAAACCCCAAAGTTACCAGAAGGGAAGAAATCATAAAGATCAGATAAGAAATGAAGGAAACGATAGCAAAGATCAATAAAACTGAAAGCTGTTCCTTGAGAAGATAAACAAGATTGATAAACCATTAGCCAGACTCATCAAGAAAAAAAGGGAGAAAACTCAAATCAAAAGAATTAGAAATGAAAACGGAGAAGTAACAACTGACACTGCAGAAATACAAAGGATCATGAGACATCACTACAAGCAACTCTATGCCAATACAATGGACAACCTGGAAGAAATGGACAAATTCTTAGAAAAGCACAACCTTCTGAGACTGAAGCAGGAAAAAATAGAAAATATAAACAGACCAATACAAGCACTGAAATTGAGACTGTGATTAAAAATCTTCCAATAAACCAAAGCCCAGGACCAGATGGCTTCACAGGCGAATTCTATCAAACATTTAGAGAAGAGCTAAGAGCTATGCTTTCAAAATCTTCCAAAATATAACAGAGAGGAACACTCCCAAACTCATTATACGATGCCACCATCACTCTGATACCAAAACCAGACAAAGATGTTGCAAAGAAAGAAAACTACAGGCCAATATCACTGATGAACATAGATGCAAAAATCCTCAACAAAATATTAGCAAACAGAATCCAACAGCATAGTAAA
Source organism: Tursiops truncatus (assembly GCF_011762595.2). NCBI lineage: Eukaryota > Metazoa > Chordata > Mammalia > Artiodactyla > Delphinidae > Tursiops > Tursiops truncatus. The sequence continues at coordinate 43,364,933 of NC_047045.1, forward strand.
AGAATCATATATCATGATCAATCAGGGTTTATCCCAGGAATGCAAGTATTCTTCAATAGAAGAAAAACCATATGATAATCTCAAAAGATGCAGAAAAAGCTTTCAACAAATTCAACACTTATTTATGATAAAACTCTCCAGAAAGTAGGCATAGAGGGAACTCACCTAAACATAATAAAGGCCATATGTGACAAACCCACAGCCAACATTGTTCTCAGTGGTGAGAAACTGAAACCATTTCCAGTAAGATCAGGAATAAGACAAGGTTGCCACTCTCACCACTATTATTCAATATAGTTTTGGAAGTTTTAGCCACAGCAATGAGAAAAGAAAAAGAAAGAAAAGAAATCCAAATTGGAAAAGAAGAAGTAACACTGTCACTGTTTGCAGATGACATGGTACTATACATAGAAAATACTAAAGATGTTACCAGAAAACTGCTAGAACTAATCAATGAATTTGATAAAGAAGCAGGATACAAAATTAATGCACAGAAATCTGTTGCATTCATATATAGTAATGATGAAAAATCTGAAAGAGAAATCAAGGAAACACTCCCATTTACCATTGCAACAAAAAAAAATAAAATACCTAGGAATGAACCTACCTAAGTAGACAAAAGACCTGTATGCAGAAAACTATAAGACACTGATGAAAGAAATTAAAGATGATACAAACTGATGGAAAGATATACCATGTTCTTGGATTGGAAGAATCAACATTGTGAAAATGACTATACAACCCAAAGCAATCTACAGATTCAATGCAATCCCTATCAAACTACCAATGGCATTTTTCACAGAACTAGAACAAAAAATTTCACAATTTGTATGGAAACACAAAAGACCCCGAATAGCCAAAACAATCTTGAGAAAGAAAAATGGAGCTGGAGGAATCAGGCTCCCTGACTTTAGACTATGCTACAAAGCTAATCAAAATAATATGGTACTCACACAAAAACAGAAATATAGATCAATGGAACAGGATAGAAAGCCCAGAGATAAGCCCATGCACATAGGGTCACCTTATCTTTGATAAAGGGGCACAAATATACAATGGAGAAAAGACAGCCTCTTCAATAAGTGGTGCTGGGAAAACTGGACAGCTACATGTAAAAGAATGAAATTAGAACACTCCCTAACACCATACACAAAAATAAACTCAGACTGGATTAAAGATCCAAATGTAAAGCCAGACACTATAAAACTCAGAGGAAATCATAGGCAGAACATTCTATGACATAAATCACAGTAACATCTTTTTTGATCCACCTCTTAGAGAAATGGAAATAAAAACAAAAATAAACAAATGGGACCTAATGAAACTTAACAGCTTTTGCACAGCAAAGGAAACCATAAACAAGATGAAAAGCCAACCCTCAGAATGGGAGAAAATATTTGCAAATGAAGCAACTGACAAAGGATTAATCTCCAAAATTTACAAGCAGTTCATGCAGCTCTATATCAAAAAAACAAACAACCCAATCCAAAAATGGACAGAAGACCTAAATAGACATTTCTCCAAAGAAGATATACAGATTGCCAGCAAACACATGAAAGGATGCTCAACATCACTAATCATTAGAGAAATGCAAATCAAAACTACAATGAGGTATCACCTCACACCAGTCAGAATGGCCATCATCAATAAATCTACAAACAATAAATGGAGAGGGTGTGGAGAAAAGGGAACCCTCTTGCACTGTTGGTAGGAATGTGAATTGATGCAGCCACTATAGAGAACAGTATGGAGGTTCCTTATAAAACTAAAAATAGAACTACCATACGACCCAGCAATCCCACTACTGGGCATATACCATGAGAAAACCATAATTCAAAAAGAGTCATGTACCACAATGTTCATTGCTCTATTTACAATAGCCAGGACATGGAAGCAATCTAAGTGTCCATCAACAGATGAATGGATAAAGAAGATGTGGCACATAATATACCATGGAATATTACTCAGCCATAAATAGGTATGAAATTGAGTTATTTGTACTGAGGTGGATGGACCTAGAGTCTGTCATACAGAGTGAAGTAAGTCAGAAAGGGAAAAACAAATACCATATGCTAACACATATATATGGAATCTAAAAAACAAAAAAAGTCATGAAGAACCTAGGGGCAGGACGGCAATAAAGACGCAGACTTACTAGAGAATGGAATTGAGGACACGGGGAGGGGGAAGGGTAAGCTGGGACAAAGTGAGAGAATGGCATGGACATATATACACTACCAAATGTAAAACTGATAGCTAGTGGGAAGCAGCCGCATAGCACAGGGAGATCAGCTCCGTGCTTTGTGACCACCTAACGGGGTGGGATAGGAAGGGTGGGAGGGAGGCACAAGAGGGAGGAGGTATGGGGATATATGTATATGTATAGTTGATTCACTTTGTTATACAGCAGAAACTAACACAACAATGTAAAGCGATTATACTCCAATAAAGATGTTAAAAAAGAATAAATGATGACATTGGACGAACTTTTCAGTTTAAACAGTATATTTTGTTCATTCTTGTCTCAAGATTTTCAACTTACAACATTTCCCTGGGATATATTTTTTTTTCCTTGCAGCTTCTTTGAATTTGTTGTTGACAAAACATGGGCTCATAATGAACTTCATGGTCTAAAATACCTTTCACTTGCCCTGTATGTCCTTGCTTTGCTACCTTCAAAACAGTGGTTAAATTCCATGCCTTCCCATTCTCTGATTTAACCACTTGCTTTGATCTTGCACCAATATATTTACATTTATAGACACAGAGAAGCACAGAGTATATTTATATACATTCTTAGACATGAATGTGCACATATTAATGTATGCTGGGTTCTAGTGAAGGCAGAATGATGCTACCAAGAGTAACAGGCTGGGAGTCAGCCACTCTAGGTTGATTCTTGATCTGCCACATGGTTGAGAGCCCTTGAGTGAGAGAGCCATAGTTACCTGTCTCTATCCTCCACTGTCCTAACTTTGAAATACACAGTTTGAGCTAAATGAGCTTTAAGAGGCCTTCCATCTCTTTCACTCTAAAATACAGACTTAGTGAGCCCTGTGTGTATTTCAACGATATATAACTAAACATGTTAGGGAACTCTGAGGACTGCTTTTAAGATACCAGTGAATATTAGAAACAAAGGTTTGCTTCTCAGTAGAATAAAGCAAAGAACAGATGTAATTACAGTATCTTGAGCTGGTTGCTACTCTTTTGTCTGGTTATCTTTACAATTGATAGTAAAACAACTCATTTATTACAACAACAAAAAACACTTGCAAGTAACGTTCTTCTTTAGCTGTTTGCTTTAATTTTATTTTTATGAGGAGATTGAGAAGGATATAAAATTGGAGATGGACTGGGAATAAGATGAGGTAAAGATATTTACGAATAATAGCCATGGCATTGTGAATCCAGAGCAAAGCTAACTGAATAAATTTGGAAGAAATTCTACGAAGTCCTCATGTGAACTGCATCACATTGAGTGATTATGTGAGACTACAATAGCAATAAAATGCACCAGATGATTACATCTACTCTCTCCAATTTAGTTAGAAGAAGATATATAAGCTTTATAACAAATTCACTCCATGGATAGGCTGTACTGGCATAGTAAAAACACCATGAATACATAGCATCAGATTTTGCTATAATCAACGAGAAAAAGAAGCCAAGAACATTAATTTTTATCTCTCACTGCCACAAAAAACACAGGGATTGCAAAAAGCAATCCTATGGGATTCCTGTTAATATTTAGTTTTATGCTTCAAAAGGGAGTTCCTTTTCTTTTTCAGAGAAACAATTTGAAATTATACTTCAGCATTCAAAACAAAACAAAACAAAATCCTCTACCAAATCTACATTCCTTCTTGACCGTATTCTGAAGTTGGTTAAACTGGTCACCACCATTTCAGCAACTTTTAATTGTAAAATGCATTTCTGAAAGCACTGAGGGAACACCCCTCTGGGAGGGATACAATGATTTTCTTCCATCAGCCTTACCTAACCAGGGACAATTCTCCCCCTGAACATAATGAAAACAGCTTACAACTGAGACAAAGGAATTAGGCATGGCAGCCATGGCTACAGGAGTGAAAGAAATAGTAAGCATTTGAATATGAAATGACCATGAGAAAAAAAGGCTAAATTCTTAAGGTCTGTGTGGTATTTAAAAATAAAGTTTTGTTTGTATTAACAGTGCCCTTGGACTTAAAAGTAGCTGTTTTAATTATTTGTATCATCTGCACATTTGTCCTATAAGTATGTTAAAATTTGTCTCAACAGTAATATCCAGTTTTGAGGAAAACCGCATATTTTAAAGAACAGAAATCATTATTGCTGATGCCTATAAGATCATTACTTCTTCGAGGGTCAAATAAAATAACTAGAACATTGTTCAAAGTTATCACACTTTCTAAATAGGATATTCAGAGAGTAAGGAAAACTTCTTGCTATTTGTTCTTAAGGATATCTTTGACACTCAAAAGTCCAGAAAAATTCCAAATTCAAGATTATGTCAAACATCAGAAAGCTCTAAATGGTAATCAAAGAGCTATAAAACTCTTTCCCCTGAAGGATAACATTGAATTCCATGATGACTTTTGTTTAAATAATAGAGAACTGTAAAGTTTATTTTCATTATTCTGTATTTTTTTAAATACATTAAGAGTAAGCACTCTAATGAGATTTCTTGGATTCAAATCTCACTACTACTCAAATGACCTTGGGCAAATGCTTAATTACTATAGTCCTTAGCTATCTCACCTGTTAAAGGAGTCAAATAATACTTCCTTTACGCAGTTACTTGTGAACGTTAAATGAGATTTTGCATTAAGTAAAATGATACACTGTGCAGCACACACTAAATACCTGATCACTAATAAATTATAACTGTGTAGACTACAAGTCAAGATAAAGAATCCTTAAGGAAAAAAAGACTGGTTAACAATGCAGTACAAAAGCTATAATCTAACCAACGCAAACTATGATCACCAAACCATTACTATTGCTTTGAAGAGAATGTTCATTCATCACAAATATTCATGAGAAAGCTTATTTCCACAGCATACTTCCTATGGATAATCTAAAAGAATATTTTAATTGAGGCTTATTTAGACCTCCTCCATGTTCAAAAAAAGAGACCAAAAGAAAGATTATCAAAGCAGAAGTATAAGGAAAAAAGAGTGGAAGATGAAAATGGAAGCTGTTTTCATAAATTTATAGTAATTTTTAAATTTCATTAAATCTTAATTTTGCAATCCAATCAGTATTCCATTTGACAATAGTACATTTTAACTCAGTGTAAGTTATTCACATTTTAAAAATTCATTTCACAACTTCCAGAATTTTTATGAGGCTGATCCACAATATATAAATTTTTTAAATTATATATGGAAGATTATAGTAGTCTCTTAATTTTGCCTTTTCTGAAAGTAATACTAATAATTTGAATTCTTTTCTATTTTTTTTTTAAATTTAAAGTACACCAATAATTGTAATGTATTTTAAATGTATATATAGCTTTTAAAATTTAAGTTTTAGTAATAATATCTTCTCCATTCAGTACATCACCTTATTATGAATTCAAAGAATTCCTATACTTAGTTTTTCCTTATAATTTTAGAAATATTGCTACTTTTGGCAACTTTTTTCCTAAAATATCTGTTAATTTAATAAAAATCTTTTAAAACTATATAGATTTTTCCCAATTACATGATATTATCAGAACGTTTTAAATTTCAATCTTTAAAAACTGCAATTTTCTCACAGGAAATATTAATATTTTTTTAATTATTGATTTTAATAGGTTATTAAATTATCCATTCCATACACCCCATTAATTGTTTTGAGAAGGTACACATTTTAAAAATATCCAATGTTGATGGTTTTCATTAACGCAACAGCAGAGAGAGACAAAATAAATATAAGAGGAAGTAAGTCCAAAGAAACTATATGGAAGGAAACAATAAGAGCAGAAATTAATAAAACAGAATTAAATATAGATCTTAAAGGAGAAAAAAAGACAAAAGTTGGCTCATTGAAACAATTAACAAAATTAATAAATCCAAATGAGACTAAAATAAAGAGAGAGAGAGAAAACACAACTAATATCAGGAATACAAAGAGGGGAATCACTACAGATCTTAGAATCAAGTAGTCAATAAGGATATATTATAAACAACTTTACCCCAATAAGTTTAAAAATAGATGAAATGGACATATTCCTAGGAAAATACAAATGATCAATATCAATATGAGAAGGAATAAAATGTCAAAGTAGTGCTATATCAATTTTTAAAAACTGAATCTATAATTAACCTTCCAATAAAGAAATATCCAGATTCAGACGCTATTATTTATTGCTACCAAACATTTAAGGCAGATATAAAACCAATCTCACACAAATTTTTCTAGAGATCAGAAATAGAGAAAACTTTTAACGAATTATTTTGAGACCAACAAAACTTGATACCAAAATTTAACAGACATTTTAAGAAAGGAAGATTACAGATCAACAGACAAATCACTTTCATAAACATATATGTGAAAATCATAAACAAAATATTAGCAAGTCTAGCAATATGTAGAAATAATATATCATGACCAAAATGGGTTTAAGAATGAAAAATTATGAGCTATTTGTAATGAGGTGGATAGACCTAGAGTCTGTCATACAGAGTGAAGTAAGTCAGAAAGAGAGAGACAAATACCGTATGCTAACACATATATATGGAATTTAAGAAAAAAAAATGTCATGAAAAACCTAGGGGTGAAACAGGAATAAAGACACAGACTTACTAGAGAATGGACTTGAGGCTATGGGGAGGGGGAAGGGTAAACGGTGACAAAGCGAGAGAGAGGCATGGACATATATACACTACCAAACATAAGGTAGATAGCTAGTGGGAAGCAGCTGCATAGCACAGGGAGATTAGCTTGGTGCTTTGTGACCGCCTGGAGGGGTGGGATAGGGAGGGTGGGAGGGAGGGAGACGCAAGCGGGAAGAGATATGGGAACATATGTATATATATAACTGATTCATTTTGTTGTGAAGCTGAAACTAACATACCACTGTAAAGCAATTATACTCCAATAAAGATGTTAAAATGAAAAAAAATGAAAAATTAGTTTGACATTTGAAAATCTATTTAATCCACCACATTAAAATAATAAGACAGAAAAACCATATGATCATATTATATGCAGAAAAGCTAGTGATAAAATTCAATATCCAATAATTATTTTCTTAAATGCACCATAAACAAGGAATAGAAGGAAACTTCCCTAATCTGATAAATATCTTTAAAAGAAAGAAGCCTAAATACCAAACTTATGACTGAACTATGGAATCGTTTACTCTTGAGCTGGAATGAGACAAGAAAGCCCGCTATTAACACTCCATAGTTGTCCTCACCAGTGAAATTAGTCAAAAAGAAGAAATAAAAGGGGTATAAGGATCATGAGGAAGAGCGAAACCTGTTTTTATTAGCAGACAATATGATTGCATAGGGAGAAGTCACAAAACAATACACAGATAAATTTACAGAATTAAAAAGTTAATTTATGAAGTCTATTGAATAAAGATAATATACATAAATTATAGTCCTATATACTTGCAACAAACAATTAGAAAAAAATCTCTTTAAATAATACCATTTTCTAAAGCAAATTTAAAAAACACCAAATATCGAGGAATAAATTTAGTGAAAGATATGCAAGACCTCTACAGAGAAAACTCTAAAATATTAGTGAGATTAAGTAAAAACCTAAATAAATGGGAGGTGGATGGGTGCTGTATTTAGGGACTGCAAAATTCAATTAAAATCATGAGCCAACAATTACAAACAATTTTCAACATTTCATGACAGCATTCAATGTGAATAATAATCCCAAACAGAAAAAGAACAAAATAGAGGAAACGGAAACTAGGCGAGAAGGATGAAGTAATATAAATATATATATTTTAGAGATAAGAAAACACATTGCAACTAAGAAACAAGATGCTATTAAAAACAAAGGAACATGGTACAGCTTACCAGAGCAGAGACGCGGAGCAGAACCAGCCGCAGAAACCAGGAACTGACGCTGCTGGGAGTAAGACAAACCAAACTGGGATTTACTAATTTCTAGAGTATGAACAACTCTGAGAGTTCAGAACTCCAGGGGACCCAGTCACTGGAGGGACTTCCACAGCTTTTTGAGTTTTGCCGCCAGGAGCTCAACATAGTAACAGTAAAAAATGGAGAAAAATCTCCTAGAACTTCCAGCCGGGTGAGAGGAAAGGAAACCATTTTGGAACTTGCCACGACGCTCTGTTCTTAACAAGGTCTGCCCTCAGGAGAAACTAATTAACCAGATCCAAACCTGCCGGGGTTTAATCAGAGCCTAATTGACCTGGGGAAAGGGAAATACCCAACTCCAATCAGCTGTAGCCATCCTGTCCCACCTACAGAGGGAGAAAAAAACTGAGAAACTCGTGAAGTTTAGAGTCCAAAGGCACAGGATCACTAAAAAGGAACAAGGAAAAAGATGGAAGGGAGGTGCTCTTGGATGTTAAAATGGTGGTAGAAGAAATAAAATAGCCAGTTGAAAGTTTAGATGATAAAGATGTAGAAAGCTTCTAGAAGGTACAGCAAAAGACAACACAGCATCACTAGAAAATAAATGATGAGAAATTAGCTAATTGGTCCTTTAAGGATACATCCAAATAAAATTTCCAGAAAGGGAGACCAAAAGAAACAGAAGGAAGGAAATTACCGAAGAAGTAATTCAGGAAAATTTCTCAGAATTGAACAGCATGTATTTCAAGACTGAAAGGGCCCACAGAGGGCCCAGCACCAATGAATCACAGAAACCCCATGATAAATATTCAGATATCCTATATATTTATATTTTCAATTCAGTAAACCCTCACAAATTCACCATCTTTTTAACCCAAAAATATCAACAAGGACATTTCTATGAATATGTTGAAAATTTTTGTCCATTGCCAAGAATAAAAATGTGTGTTTCTGTGTGGAAAAGTAGCCCTGTTTGGAACTAGAACTAAATCAATTGACTGTTCACTTAGAAGAGTCTTTGTCAAGTTAACTCACAACAGAAAAACATACAACATAAACAGTATACAAATAAATATATATTTATCTAAGTGAAACAACATTTCATGATATAATATTTACCCTTACTACATGCAATACAGGCCAGTCTATCCCATCCTCTTTTCCTTAAAGAGATAAACACTGCTATTGAGGTCCCCTAAATTGATTTCACAATGTTGTAGGACGATTAGTTTAAGAAATACTGCTATTTTAGACTTAATGTATGATGAAGCTTACTTCAAAGTTCCCTTTTACTGTTTTCTTTTTAATATTAGTGAAATTATGGCAATATTGTAGATTATTACTGCCTAAAGGGTTCTGAGGCTATTAAAAAGCTTTGAGAAGGAGTATTCTTAGAAGTAAGAAGCATAAATTAAATTTATTCTATTTTCACTTATATGGTTTGGTTAGCTGAGATCACACACAATATTTCCGATTACTACATTCTCACTTTTAGTGGTGGTCTTTAAGAACATTATCAGTTTTTACAATAATGTTGTGGATTTGATTTACTGTTAAAGAGATCATTAGGTCTACCACCTGCTTTAGCAAGATGCACCTGAAGCGATACTACTCAGTCTAGAGATTAAAAAGGAGCAAACGCTATCAGCTTTTCTTTATGGAACCTAATGACTTTTACTAAATGTGCCTGCCAATTATTAACATCTTAAATTTGCAGCTTCATAGATCACTTGATAAAGAAATGAGGGGATCAAGAATGAAGCAGCATATTCTCTAATAGCAGATATCTATCCAAATTGCCCATAAAACTTAAAACAGTATTTTTTCTTTTACTCTTTCTCAGTTAATAAAAATACTACTTTTCTGATCCTTCCTTTCTTCATGCTTCTGAGTAAATCCATATTCACAGTAGCCCTTGACTTACTTTTATGCATCCCTTGGGATATTATTTTTTTCTGGACATTACTGTAGCAGCACAGTGAATTCATTTCATCTTAGTGAAATTCTAGAATTATCTGAGGGAACACCAGTTGTCTTTAAGGTTGATGAAAGAAAACAGAGAACAATGAGCAGTGAATGACAAGAATATAAAAGGACAAGATTAGAAGTGATAATAATCTGAAGACACAATCCAAATGTAAGGCAGGGTAGAATGAATATTTAATTAACTCTTCAGAATCCCCGGTGTTCTGACTACTTTTTCCTTCTCTTCAGTTTTTAGCCTAAGTATGTATTGGTCATTTTGTATATCTGTTTTCGTGTTTCTATTTTCTCTATTGTTTGTCTCTGACCATAAATTCTTCTTCCCTGCTCCTTCAGTTTAAAACTAAAAGACATTTCCTGTTTTGTGTTTCTTGAAGAAAAAAAGGTAATTTTAGTTACTTTTAGACTATTTCCCTCAGTTTACCATTTCATGGGCCAGTTGTCTCAGACAGGCAAAAGTTTTTGACTCACAATCTACACCTGTGCTGTCAAATACAGTGGCACTAGTCACTGTTATTTAAATTTAAATTATTTTAAATTTAAACTAATCAAACTGAAAATAAATTAAAATTGAGTTTCTCAGTTGCACTAGCCACATTTCATGTGCTCAAAAGTTACTTGTAGCTAGTGGCTCTGTGATGGACAGCACAGATAGAGAACAATTCCATTACTGTAAAAAGTCCTATTGGTCAGCACTACTTCACATTAATCTTGCAGTTTACCAAGAGGAACAGGGAATTCGTATGGTCTTCTTTAAACATGAATTAAAGGCTAGGAATACTTCAAGACCTGAAAAACTTAAATAATCTCTACAGAAGAAAACAAATTCCTGAAAAGTAAAAAACAGAAAACAAAAGCAAATTAAAGTTTCTGCCATGGACTGCAAACAGTTGGAATGATTTTTTTTAGCTCAATTTATTGAATTCATTGAATTGGTTCATGGAAACTTATAGGTGTGCTACAAAACTGTGCATGACAGGAAGTTATGAAAGAGATGTGAGAGGGAAGCATTATTTACCTGCTTCAATAAGAAAATCACAAATAATCTTTTGATGTTTCCCCTACAATACGTGCTAAGAGAATTGTTTTCAGACTTCAAAAGAATTTTAGCCTCGTATGCCATCTTGTCCCTTATAAACAAATTATTCTTACCATATAAAATAGGCTTTGGCATATTTATAAGTTCAATTCTACTCAATGAAAATTTATGAAATACCTCCTCTAAGCAGTACTGCTTACAGAGAATAAAAGAGGTGAGCTTAACAAAATCCTTTTGATGAGAATCATGGTCCAAGAGAAGTGGCCTGAGCTTAAATAACTGCAAAGACAAATGAACCAGGAGAAGCATGTCTTATTTAAATTAAGCACATTAAATTAATATGCAGAGTCAAAAAACAGAAAACATTTACAAATTCAGGAGAGGAGAGGAATGGCAGGAATGGCTTCATAAGGATTTTTGAAAAAGGCCTTGAGGATGGAGGAGTTCCACGTACCATCCCAGGCAGAGAGAACAGCATGAGCAGAAAGCATAATGCAGGACCTGCAAGTAGAGCTCCTCTGACCAGGGCTTCTCTTGGTCACATACAGCACTTGTGGAAGGTAACTGGGGACAGGTAAATTGGAGCTGTATTGTAGAGAGCCTTGAAGAAAAGGATGACATTTATCATCTTTGTTCTGTTGTTGATGAACAGGATTAAGAGGGGCAAATCAAGAATAAAGACGTAATGGAAAATTCTGTGAGCTTTCAGTATCTTGCCGGTCCCATAAGTCTATGCTAGAGACAAACATCAACACACAACTGAAAATGTTTAGCACTTTACAGTTTATAAAGTGCTTTCATGTTCATGATCCCATTAAATAAATCCTTACAAAAACTATGTGAAGTAGGCCTTATTATCTCTGTTTTATAAATAATGTAACTATAGCTCAGATCATGTAACTTGCCCCAACTCACAAAATAACTAGCAGAGGACATTTTTTTAAAAAAAGGTTTCCAGTTGACAAATACTCTTATTTTTCCACTACACCAGTGGTTCTCACACTGTTTTGGTCTCAGGACACTTTACACTGTTAAAAATACTGGGTATTCCAAAGAGCTTTTGTTTTATGAGCTATCTCTCTCAAGGTTTCTCATAAAACTGAAAACTTTATAAAATATTATTTAATGATTTGTTTAAATCAATAATAATGAGCACATTACACGCTAACATAGAAAATACACTTTTTACCAAAAAAGATAACTTTCTTGTCAAAACAAAGAAAATTACTAGGAAGAGTAAAATCACCTTACATATTTGCCAAATGTCTAATGTCTCACTTAATAGAACACAGCTGGATTCTCAGATCAGCTTCTGCTCAATCTGTCAAAATATATAGTTTTGGTTTAAAGCATACGAAGAAAATCCAGTCTCACACTGACATGCAGATGGATAAGGGAGATGTCAGTAGCCTTTTTATATTGTGTATATTCACCTTTGATATCATGCCAAAAGCTCAATCAGAGGTAGCTCCTAAAGGTTAACTTCAATGGAATTTGAAACTTTATCAAGGAATTTTTTTATAATCTCTTACTTTGAAATACATTGGTCTATATTGCATGCTGAATGACTCCTTTACTCATGAATGACTGCATAACATCAAGCATTGATCACATAAGAAATAGCAGTTCATTAAGTATTGGGTTGGCCAAAAGGTTCCTTTGGTTTTTAAGTAAAAATAAAAAACACATTTTTCATTTTCACCAAGAACTTTATTGAACAATGTATTCACCCTTTTGTTCTACTACCTTCTGCCATTTTTCAAGCAACTTCATAATTCCATCTTCCCAAAACTTTTTATCTTTCTGAGCAAAGAACTCTTCCAGGTACCTTTTACAGTTTTCCAGGAAATTGAAATTTTTTTCCATTAGGAGAATTTTGTCAAGACCTAAATAAATGGAAATCTGAAGGTGTAATGGCTGCTGAACACAGTGGATGAATCAGAACTTCCCAGCCAACCTGTAACAGTTTTTGCCTGGTCATCAAAGAAACATGTGGTCTTGTGTTATCCTGATGGAAGATCATGCATTTTCTGTTGACTAATTCCGGACGCTTTTCATCGAGTGCTGCTTTCAGTTGGTCTAATTGGGAGCAGTACTTGTTGGAATTAATTGTTTTGTTTTCCAGAAGGAGCTCATAATAGAGGACACCCTTCCAATCGCACCATATACACAACATCCCCTTCTTTGGATGAAGACTGGCCTTTGGTGTGGTTGGTGGTAGTTCATTTCCCTTGCCCCATGATCTCTTCCATTACACATTGTTGTACAGTATCCAGTTTTCATTGCCCATCACAATTTGTTTCAAAAAATGGAAAATTTTCGTTACGTTTAAGTAGAAAATCACATGCAGAAATATGGTCAAGAAGGTTTTTGCACTTAACGTATGTGGAACCCAAACATCAAAGCGATTAACATAACGGAGATGGTGCAAATGATTTTCAACATTTGATTTGGATATTTTAAGTATGTTGGCTATCTCCTGTGTAGTATAATGTTGATTGTTCTTAATTAATGTCTCAATTTGATCGTTATCAACTTCAACTGGTCTGCCAGGCCGTGGAGCATTGTCCAGCGAGAAATCTCCAGCACGAAACTTCATAAACCACTTTTGACCCATTCAATCAGTCACAGCACCTTCCCCATACACTGCACAAATCTCTTTTTGTGTTTCAGTTGTGTTTTTACCTTTCTTGAAATAATAAGGCATAATATGCCGAAAATGTTGCTTTTTTTCTTCCATCTTCAATATTAAAATGGCTACCCACAAATTCACCAATTTTGATAAGTTTTTTTTTTTAAATGCACACTGATATGACAGTTGTCACAATACAATCTAACAAAATTGTTTCAAATGAAATTAAGGACAACTAAGCACTACTAGAGCCAGTTTATGGGAAAAATCTGAACAAACTTTTTGGCCAACCCAAAAAGTTCATTGCTTCTAAATGTGAACACATTTCTTAGGATAAAAAAAAAGAAATCACAAGGCTGGACTGCCACAGCCCCTGCTACAGAGAGCCCACATGGGTCCTGTCTGCTCTGTAGAGTGGCTCCACAACAGGGTGGGGGTGGAAGAGGCTATGGGGAGTAATCAGCTGTGAGGGACAAAGGAGACCTAAATGCAACAGGGATTGCCTCTGTCTGTAGTCAGCCCACCACAGCCTGCATCTCATCATGAGCTGAAAGCCCACATAGGCCCCTCTTGCTCCAGCACTGTTCCCCACTGGGGCAGGGGTACCAGTGCTGGGAGAAGGGAGAGCACACACTTAAAGGGAACAGAGCCAGCCTGGACCCAACCATCAGGGCTTCTGCTCCATCAACTTGGGATCCAACCCCACACCCAAAAGGGCGGTGATGGCCACTGAGCAAAGAGGAAAGTCCCGCCTTACACCTGCCTCTGGCCCAAGTCCCTCCAGCTCCAGCTCCACTTCCTACCAAGGTGATAGCTGCCAGCACACCCTGAGGAAAGACGAGACTTTAGCTCCAATCCAGCTCTCCCACCAAAGGCAATGGGCACCCACAGACTGTATAGGGACACTCCCATAGAAGGGCACCCCTTCAAGACTGCAGTAGGTAACTGTTTCACCTAAATATATATAGACAGAAAGTTAAGCAAAACAAAAAGGAACTGGTCTCAATTGAAAGAGAGGGAGAAAACCCCTGAAAAAATAAGTAATGAAACAGAAATAAATAATTTACCAAATAAATAATTCAAAACATTAGTAGTAAGAATGCTAACTGAATTAGGAAAAAGGATAGATGAACACAGTGAGAATTTAAACAAGGAACTAGAAAACATAAAAAAGAACCAGTCAGGAATGAAGACTACAATAACTGAAATGAAAAACACACTAGAAGGAATGAATAGCAGACTAACTGATACAAAGGAATGCGTAAGTGATCTGGGAGATAGAATAATGGAAATCACCCAATCAGAACAGCAAAATGAAAAATAAATTTAAAAATGAGAGCAGTTTAAGAGATCTTTGGGATAACATGAAGCATACCATGAGGCATAATGCATACCAACACTTGCATTATAGGGGTCACAGAAGGCGAAGACAGAGAGAGAGAGAAGGGGTTGAAAATATATGATAAAATTATGGCTAAAAACTTCCCAAACCTGAAGAAGGAAACAGATATTTAGGTATGAGAAACACAGAGGGTCCCAAACAAGGTGAACCCAAACAGTTCCACACCAAGACATATCACAATTAAAATGGCAAAGTGAAAGATAAGGAAAGAATTCTAAAGGCAGCAAAAGAAAAAGAGTAATATACAAGGCAACCCTCATAAAGTTATCAGCTGATTTTTCTGCAGAAACTTTGCAGGCCAGAAGGGAGTGGCATGATATATTCAAAGTACTGAAAGGTAAAACCTACAACCTAGGGTACTCTAGCCAGCAATATTGTCATTTAGAATTGAAGGAGAGATAGAGAACCTCTCAGACAAGCACAAACTAAAAGAGTTCTGCAATACTAAAGCAACCCTAAAAGAAATGTTAAAGGGTCTTCTCTAAGTGGAAAAGAAAAGGCTATAACAATAAATAAGAATCTATAGGAAAGGAAAAATCCCACTAGGAAATGCAAATATATAGTAAGTGCTGAGAATCAACCACTTAAGTAAGCTAGAATGAAAATTAAAAGACAAAAAATTGTAAAAGTAATTATAACTACAATAAAAAGGAAGGGATTAACATTAGACATAAGATATGATATTAAAAGCACAAAATGTGGAGAGGAGTAAAAACGGTAAATCTTTAGAATGTGTTTGAACTTAAATGACCACCAGTTTAAAACAAAGTTTTAGGTCAACATATATGAACTGCATTGTAACCAGACATCAAAAACCTACAACAGATGCATAAAAACTAGAAAGAAAGGAACAAAGCATACCACTAAAGAAAATCATCAGATCACAAGGGAAGAAAAAATGAACAGAGAAGAACTATAGAAACAACTGGAAAACAAGTAATGAAATGGCAGTAAGTACATACCTATCAATAATTAAAAATCAGTGGATTAAATGCTCTAACCAAAAGTCATAGGTTGGCTGATTGGACAAAAATAACGAGACCAAGCTATATGCTATTTACAAAAGACACTTCAGAGATAAAGTCACACACAGACTGAAAGTGAGGGGATGGAAAGATACATCATGCAAACGGAAGAAGTAAAAGTGTCACTATTTGCAGATGACATACTATATATAGAAAACCCAAAAGTCTCCACCAAAAAGCTATTAGAACTAATAAATGAATTTGGTAAAATTATAGGATACAAGATTAATATACAGAAATCTGTTGCTTTTCTATACATTAATACTGAAGTATCAGAAAGAAAAAGTAAAAAAAAAAAAAATCCAGTTTAAAATCACATCAAAAAGAATTAAATACCTAGGAATAAACTTAACAGAGGAGGTGAAAGACCTATACTCTGAAAGCTATAAAATATTGATTAAGGAAATTGAAGGTGATACAAAGAAATGGAAAGATAGCCTGTGTTCTTGGATTAGAAGAATTAATATTGCCATACTACCCAAAGCAATCTACAGATTTAATGTAATCCCTATCAAAATACTCATGATATTTTTCACAAAACTAAACAAATAATCCTAAAGTTTATATGGAACCACAGAAGATGCCAAATTGCCAAAGCAATCTTGGGAAAAAAGAACAAAGCTGGAGGTATCATGTTCCTTACTTCAGACTATACTACAAAGCTACAGTAATCAAAATAGCATAGTACTAGCACAAAAACATACATACATATGTTAAGGGAACACAACAGAGAGTCCAGAAATAAACCCACATGACTGTGGTCAATTAATCTATGACAAATGAGGTGAGAATATACAATGTGTCAGGAAAACTGGACAGCTACATGTAAAAAAATGAGATTAAAATATTTCCTCACACCATATACAAAAATAAACTCAAAATGGATTAAAGACCTAAATGTAAGACCTGAATACATAAAACTCCTGGAAGAGAGAATAGGCAGAACACTCTCTGACATAAATTGTAGCAATGTTTTTTTGGATCTGTTTCCTGAGGCAAAGTAAATAAAAGTAATAATAAACAAATGGGGCCTAATTAAACTAAAAAGCTTTTGCACAGCAAAGGAAACCATTGTCAAAATGGAACAACAACCTACTGAATTGGAGAAAAACAACTGCAAATGATATAATGAATAAAGATTAATATCCAAAATGTACAAACAGCTCATACAACTCAATATTAAAAAAAACAAACAACCCAGTTAAAAAGTGGGCAAAAGACCTGAATAGACATTTTTGCAAAGAAGATATATGGATGCCCAAGAAGCACATGAAAAAAAGCTCCACATCACCATCACTAATTATTAGAGAAATGCAAATCAAAACCACAATGAGATATCACTTCACAACCTGTCAGAATGGCTAACAGCAAGAAATCTACAAGTAACAAATGTTGGTGAGAATGTGGAGAAAAGGGAATCCTTGTAAACTGTTGGTGAGAATGTAAACTGATTCAGCCACTATGGAAATCAGTATGGAGGTTCCTCAAAAACTAAAAATAGAAGTACCATATGATCCAGCAATTCCACTTACAGGTGTATATTAAAGGAAAATGAAAATACTTATTTGAAAAGATACATGCACCCCAATATAAACAGCATAATTATTTACAATCGCTAATACATGGAAGCAGCCTAAGTATCCATCAATAGATGAATGAATAAAAAAATTAGTATACATATATATATCATATATATATAATATATATATAATGGAATACTACTCAGTCATAAAAAAGAATGAAATCCTGCCATTTCCAACAATTTGGATGGACCTAGAGAATACAATGTTTAGTGAAATAAGTGAAGCAGAGAGAGACAAATACTGCATGTTATCACTTATATGTGGAATCTAAAAAGTAAAACAAATGAATATATATAACAAAACAGAAACAGACTAGATATAGAAAAATACTAGTGGATACAAATGGGGAGAGGATTGAGGGCGGCAAGATAGGGGTATGGGATTAAGAGACACAAACTACTGTGTATAAAATAAATATGCAATATATTGTATAGCACAGGGAAACTTCTCTTTGTCTAAGCCAACAGTATTTTATGGTATTTTGTTCTATGGTATTTGGTATCTGGTTTATGGTATTTTGTTATGGCAACCTGAGCAGACTAATACACACACTTACTTTATAATTCATAAAAACCTAATCAAAGCCCTAGAATTTTACATGAAATATATATTTTTTCATATAAAAAATTGAGGACTTGAATGCAAAAGAGGCTTTTTAAAAAAGTTAAATTTCAAATGTCTAAAGTAATGGGACATTATACTAAATTTACATTATTGGTTCAGCTCCAAAGTTAAGAAGTTAGATGAGATGATTACTTTCCTTAACGCCCCCTGCATGCCAAGAGCAAGACCATACTAGCTTGAAGAGTCTGGATATATTTTCCAGAATCAATACTTGTTCTTCAGCAGTGACACAGTAGCAGACAATTGCATAATGAAGCTGTCTGTCTTTATTTACACAATGTATTTTTGTATTCACTAGGCCAGAAAGAATAGTTCTGTGTAGCAGCTGTCATTGTATTTTTTGCTTATCTCAGTCTTGTCTGCCAGTGTTATAATTCACCAGCTGACACCCGTCTTGGCAGAAACCAAGGGCAGTGATTTCATGCCAAAGCAACAACGGGGCTCTGAACTCTGACACAATTCATCTTAGTTCTAGCTGGTAAAGGGGGATTCTTTGAGTTTTCTCTCCCTTCTGTTGAAGCATTTCCCTGCTGGAAGGGGAGAGGGCGAGGGAGGAGGTGGAGGGAGGTGTCGTGGTAGGATGGAAATGAACACTGAGATACAGTTATGGCTCTGTCTGATGCAGGGGAACAGGGTCACAGGAAGACAGGGCCAGTTGTGAGGGATAAAGGCTGAACGCCCAGATAATGAAATTCCTGCTTGTTTGATTTTTCAGAGTTGGAAGGATATGAGAGCACATTTGGTATCCAAAAATACACTTCTGTTCAACTCACACTATTTGGAGGTTCAAAGTGTAATTTCTGGCACTTGCTGATTTAGGAAGCTTAGACTTGGGCATGAAGGCAGTTGATTGTAGTCATCAAAAATAGCCCTGCTTTGGTTGTGAATGCTAAATAAAATAGAAAATATACTTGCTCAAGTTAATTTCTACACATTAGTGTTCATAGTTCTTATAGGTCTTATTCGGCAGGTAGAATAATCAAGGCAGTATCAAACCTGAGAGGAAGTATTGGACAGATAATCATAATTTTTTTAAAGTCCTTCCTTTTTATAGTTTAAAAAAAAGTGCATGTACCCACTTTAAGAATCCCCTAGACTTCCCACAATATGCCTAGAATAAGGACCGTACTTTCCATCCTATTTCCTGATACAGAGCGTATTACAATGGTCAAACTAAAATGCAGAAATGAGAGAACAAACTAGAAAACCGAGGCCTTTGACTATCACCCTGGCATCAATTGTCTTAATATTACCAGCCAAAAACAAGTTTAAAGCTAAAAATATTAAGCTACATGCCTCAGTTTTCCCCTTTCCTCTCTGTGTACAGATATAATCTGATTAAGAAAATTTGTAACAAGAGGATTGCCTTAAAAGTAACCTGATTTCCTGCTGTATAAAAAGCTGCTGTTTCTTGGCAAGCTACAGGCCAGTTCTTTTCAGCCCCCTGCATTATTACAGAATATTTTTGAGTTGTTTGATTGTGATTTTCATATTGTGTTATTGGTACAACTCCAAATGTGGCATGAAATTTTATGTGTCAACATTGCAACTTACTGGAAATAACAAAAACAAAAAGAATAATTCATCAAAACCTTTTAAATAAAACTACAACACTGGGTCATGTAGCAACAGACCAATAATAGGTCAACAATCACTGAACACAAAAAAGATTATCAGTTCCACATGTTTTGTTGACTACAGCATCAACATCACAGCATTGAATAAGGCCAGATATTTCTGATGAACTCAATTTGCAAGGAATGTTTTGGCTATGTAGTCTCTTGGAATGATCATCTTTATTTGAGGGAAGATGTTTGCAGACATTAGTTTTTACTTTAAAGCTCATAAAATAACTTCACAGTATCAGTGACAGACCACATCTACTCCAAAGGAAAAGAACAACCTCACTCCTATCAGACCTTTAAAGAAAACGAAGCAAGGAAAAGACTCTCTAAGATGTTGGTAAGACTATTTAGGATTGGACTTAAAAATTGATAGGCATATTTGAGCAGAAATGGCAAAGTATGAAGAAAAGTTATTGGGTCACACAAGGTAACCAAACAGCTGAGTGGCAAGTAGGCCAATCACCAGTGCTGACCCAATCGTAGCATCCCTGGATCCCAGTCAGAAACTGGGCTCTGGGCACAGCTGGAGGCTCTGGTGGTCATCTGAGCACTGAGAGGTCAGAAGGAATGAATGGATCTACTCTCTCCCCAAGCCTCGCTGTCCGCCCTCATAGCAAAGTTGGAAAACAGTCAACCAGAGCTGTTCGTGGTCCTCCAACCAAATCCCGCCTATGGGCATGTGCAGTTGGCTCACAAAAATTGAAGAGGTTGTCAACATTTAAAAATCAGAAGATTATACTTAGAAATATAGATTTAGGATTCTTCTTTAAAAAATTGGCCAATCTGACAAAACTAAGTGTATTCTCACAAGTTCACAAGGACATGTTTATGTGTGCTCTTCTATTTGCCATGGTTCTTACACTATCTTTCTTATCCCCACCCAACCTGCTTGGAACATTTATCTTATCCACCTGCTGTCTTGCAAACATTTGAATTGTGCACTATCGGTTATTAGGTAGTTCTGCATGTATGTTCAGTAAGAAGACTGAACTGGCTTTTCTTTTATGCTGTCCTACTCTAGGGTGCATGTTACAGCTACATAAAATTAATTTGATAGCATTTTCTCTTTTTCTTTCTTGGAAGCAAATTTATAATACGTGGATTGTCTGTTCCTTATAAGTTTGAGAAAACATTTCTAAAACAATTTAAAACTAGTTTATTTTAGAATAAATAATTTTGACTACTGTAATTTTTCTTTATTCAATTTTATTTCTTTATATTTTTTAGAAAAGTATTTAATATTAGTTTGCTAATTTATTGGTGCAATTGTCTTGATTTTAAAAATGTATCTTATAATGTCTTAAAATATCCACTCTACAGTTGTATCTTTAATTTTTTTATGTTAATCTTACTATAGCTTTTTCTATTTTGTTCATCTTTTCAAAAGATAGGATTATTTTCTTTAAACATTTCTATTGGTTCTATTATTGTTGGTTATGGTTTCTATGTCAATAATTTATACTTTTGCTTTTATTATTTTCTGTGTTCTAATTCTTGAGTTGATTCTAGTTCTTGAATGTTTAAATAAGTTATTTTCCAATTTTCTTAATTTTTTAATGAATGTAATTTAAAGTTATAGTCTTTTTCTAAGATGTGGAGTCAGGGCACAAATAAAATCTATGGTCCACATGTGCATCTCATATTTTATAGAATATTTTAAATTTCCTTTAGTTCTTAGTATTTTCCAATTTCCAGTGAAATATTTTAATCCATAAATTAGTTAATTTTATTTTCTTCTTTTTTAGAAACATTGAGTAAGGAAATTGCCCATTTTGTATGTTAATTTCTGACTCAATTCAATTGTGGTCAGAGAAAGTAGTCTGTATGTTATGTGCTCTTTGGAATTTTTTGAGTTTGTGGCCTTATAAAGGGTCATTTTTTAAGTCCATTTTAGCTTGAAAAAGTAATATATATAATATCACAATATATATTTCATTTACTAATTTTATTGTTCAAATCTTCTATGACTTACTAAATTTTTGTCAGTTAAATCTATTGGTTTCTAAAGCATGTGTTAAAATCCATACTATAATTATTGACTGTCAATTTCTCCTTGAAATTTTATCCATTTTACATTAGATAATTTGAAGTCATACTGTAATATGCATAAAGTAAATGATTTCTCTGTTTTGCTAGAAGTTTATTCATAAGTATCTACTATACCTAGCTATGACTATTAGTCCTTTTTTCCTAAATTTTCTTTTGTCTTGATATTAATACTGTTCTATTCACTTAACTTTGGTTAGAATTTTATGCTATATCTTTTTACATCTCTTTATTTTCAGCAATTCTGAATCACTTGGCTTAGGTGTATCTCTTGGGAATAATATGTGACAACCTTTTTGTTTATTTTTTTTTTAGATATTTCAATAGATTTTTCTTTAGTAGCAGGTATAGTCCATTTATATTTTTTGAAATTATTGATACATTTAGATTTATTTCTACTGTCTTTTCCCATTTATATGCTTTTAGTCATCCCCCTCATCTTTTTTTATGCTCTGAAGATTTAGTAGTTACAAATTACATACAAGTAAATAAATTATAAATGTATATAATTTATGTGTGTATATATAGATAACACATACATCCACAGTCATTTCTTTGTCTCTGCAGAGGATTAGTTCCAGGACCCCCTCGGATGCCAAACTTCTCAGATGCCCAAGTCCCCTATATAAAATGGCATAGTGTTTTCATATAACCTAACATCCTCCTGTACAATTTAAATCATCTCTAGATTACTTATAATACCTAATACAATGTAAATACCATGTAAATAGTTGTAAATAAAATATAAATGCTATGTAAAGAGTTGCCAGTGCATGGCAAATTCAAGTTTTGCTTTTTGGGAATCTCTGAATTTATTTTTGGAGGGGGTGAATATTTTTGACCTGAGGCTGGTTGAATCCAAGGATGCAGAACCTGAGGATATGGTGGACCAGCCACCTGTACATAGATATGTTTGTGTGTGTATACAATCTTATATGCTAATCACATTCTTATACAGGCACATACAAATAAACATTTTTCCTTTCTTATTATTTGGAATTACATATTTTTAAAAGAAAAATTATTTTTATAATCAATTACATTGAACAATAGTTTCTAAACTTACTGTAACTGTGAATAACTTCAGACTATACCCTATTCCTTCTCTCTGGGTAATGTTACTTGGAATTTATACATTGTTAGTTCCACCCATATTCCACTGGCCAAAATCAAGGGGTCAGGGAGGTATATACCACCCATTCTGGTAAGGGTAGGGAGGAAAGATTTGTAAACCAATAATACCACCTACCACAATAGCTAAAATGTCTTCTTTCTTGTAGCTTTGAAAATTTCTTCTTTATCCCTGATCTACCACAATCATGATTTGTTTTTTATTTCAACTGTTTGGCAGTTAGTGTGACCCTTTTAATTTAAGCTCATATTCTTCTTCAATTTGAGAAAATTTTCATATGTTATCTATTTTAATATTTTTTATAGGCCATTCCTTTTATTAACTTCTTTTGGAATTTCTTTTAAACATCTGCGAACCTGTTCACTCTACCTTTAATGTGTCTTAGCTTCTCTTTTCTTTTTTTAATTTATCTCTTTTTTCTCCTTAGCTACATTCTGGACAAGCTGCTAGGTTATCTACCTAGTCTCATTTTGTGTCCAATTTGGACACAATGTCTATTGACCGTTTCTCAATTAGCTAATTTATCATTTTCAGTACTTCTATTTCTTTCTTTTGGTTACTGTTTGTTGTTTTATTTCTACCTGGTTTCAGGATTTTTCACATTTTTCTTTACACATAAGCTCCTCTGCATCTTCTCTCATTCTTATCTCCTTTTCTCCATATCAGTAAAAGAGGAATCTCTCCTTCTACCCAAGTCTAATCTGTTTTGTTTTGTTTTGTTTTTGCGGTACACGGGCCTCTCACTGTTGTGGTCTCTCCCGTTGCGGAGCACAGGCTCCGGACGCACAGGCTCAGCGGCCATGGCTCATGGGCCCAGCCGCTCCGCGGCATGTGGGATCTTCCCAGACCGGGGCACGAACCCGTGTCCCCTGCATCGGCAGGCGGACTCTCAACCACTGCGCCAACAGGGAAGCCCTCATCTGTTTTTTTTAACTGTCTCTACATCCCATTTTCTTCAGGTCCTTCTATTTATTGTTTTGTTTTTTTTTTCTTTTCACTTGTCTCTAAACTCTATGTTTCTATTATGTCTTAGCCTCTAGCCTTTAAGTATGGCCAAGTCTAGTTGATCTTTAAAAATCAA
This sequence comes from Tursiops truncatus, assembly GCF_011762595.2. Lineage (NCBI taxonomy): Eukaryota > Metazoa > Chordata > Mammalia > Artiodactyla > Delphinidae > Tursiops > Tursiops truncatus. The sequence goes on from NC_047045.1 coordinate 43,389,162, forward strand.
ACAAATCTTACATTCCTCTAGCTGTTACCCTCATTTTCCTCTTCATACTTAGTATTACTGGGAAATCCTCCCTCAGGCTTCAGTTAACCATCAATGCCTTTGAAAAAATTAGAAAAAGTTGCCAATTCCTTAGGATGTATACCACCTTGTAACTGGGCATATGACCCACTAAATAGACCAAGTGGGTATGTTTAGCCCACACTTGCCTACTTGATGGGAGTTCTCAAGCAAGCCGCTCCCTGCATAACCATACTCAGCAACCCTCACAATCCAATCAGTCCTCAAAGTCCTGAAGTCTGGCTACTCTCTCTACTACATGTTGAAAGACAGAGCTACCCTAGGGTACCAATGACCACCAGGATGTTAAATCTCAGTAACTCTCTTTGATTCTTCTATTGCCTAATCCCTCTGTGAATCTGATGCCAGTGACCAACTTCCCCCACTTATTTCTGAAATCACCTTACCTCTTGGTTTTTAGAGTGCTAATCTTCTGGATTTACATCTAACTTTTACCTGCAGTCACCACTTCCTCTGCCTGCTCCTTAAATGTTAATGTTTCCCAGATCTGTAAGTCTTACCTCATCTTTTATATATTTTTCTGGTTTATCTCATCCACTTTCATAGCTTCAACTAAGACCTGGTAAATCTCAGATCTTCCTCTTTCACTCACATCTGAACCAAGCCCTCAACACTCAATATATGTCTGATCTTGGATAAACCACAGATAACTGTACTCGATGTGTCCAAAAATAAATTCACCATTTTCCATGTAAAATCTCATCCTTTTCCTGAATTTCCTGTGTTGGTTTTTGGCACCACTCTACATCCAGTTGTCAAAGCCAGAAACCTAGACTCTCTTTCCTTATTCTTCACATCCAAAATTCACTGAGTCATATCTACCATTTACATCTCTTAAATAGTCCTTGAATTTGCCCCGTCTCCTCCACCTCTGTTGCCATTGCCTTGTTCAGGCCTCTTCCTGGATTACAACAAACCCTCATAGTTGGCCTCCCCATTTGCACTCTTGCCTGTTTCCAATGCAATCTCTAAACTGCAGCCAGAGTGTTTCCACTATGATAATCAGAACAAGTATCCCACTGGTTAAACTCTCCCTAAGGTGCCACACTGCAGTATGCCTTACCATAAACTATCAGGTCTTTCATACTTGGTCACCCTGTAAACCCTTGAATGCAGTATTCTCCACACTGCATATTATGTTCTTGTTATAGTGGTATTCTTGTAAGTACATAGCTCTTCTAATTCAGCATGTGTTGGTCCTCACCTCCACTTGCTCTGGCTAATGATCACCTACTTGTGAAGGCTGAACAGAAGGGTCATTTCACCTGGGCAGCCTTATCTAGCTCTTTCTTATGATCTGTCAGAGCAACCTGCTTACATCTATTACGTATAACAGCCTATTACAACCACATTTTACACATCCTGCTTCCCCACTTTACTGTGACCTCTCTTATTCATCTGTTTATTATGTTGAAAAACCTAGCATATATTATGTCATAACACATGCTCATCAGTTTGAAGAAATTAATAGGTAATCATAATTTAATGCAGTGTAGCATGTGAAAGCTCTCAATATCTACCAAATATACCAATAATTTATTATCATGTGAAACAAGCAATATTTTAAGATGAGAAATGTGGAAACTAAAGAGGTCATAATAATTTTGGATGTTAACAGGGGTTCTGAAAGAGGTGAGAATAACCAAAGATACGAGTACTTAAAACTAAGTTCTATTTTCTCCACCATCATGTCAAAGTTTCCTGAAGGCATCAGCAGACACTTTGCCCAAGTCTTTATTCATTTTTTAAAACTCCCTGTGCATTAAGGCAATAACACCTAAGAGGGTTTCTATGGCAGGTGAAAGAAAGTGTGTGATGACTTTGATGACACAGTAACTGAGGTGAGAATTTTATTGAATTCTTTATTTTATTTTATTTTTGAAACTAACAAGAATTTATAAATAATGGAGTCAAATAGACCTATGTTTCTGTTTCTTCTTCATCATGGAGGGAGATTTCTAGTCATCTGTCAGAAAAGTAATAGGTTTAAACATTTCCCCTTTTGGAAAACAAAAATGTGGCTTCTTCTCTATTAGGCGCTCAGTCCTGATATGGTATTAACATCACCCGGACTTCATTCATCATTGGTTTAAAAGCACCTGATACCTTGTAATACTCTTACCAGTAGATGATGCTTCAACATGCTTCCTAACCCTAACCCTAACCATATTTTCAAGTGTATTTGTCCTGTGCTTCTACCTTAGAAGCAGAAGGAAGGGCACACAACTAAAGACAGCCTACAGCCTCCACATCATGTAAAGGGGCTAAGAGGAAGAAGTACAGAGCAAGTTCATCCATTCAAGTAAATTTTTATTTTGAATATGTGATTTTCTTTCATAGGCCAAAAAGATTGCTATGCCAGATTATAAAGTAATATAAATAAGAATAAATATAAAAACGAAAATTATTCTACTTTAAATATATTTATGTGGAAGGATAATTTTTTTATCTTGATGTTTAGACTTTTTCCTCCTCTCCATTCAAACAGCCTATTCAATGTGTTCATTGTCTCAGAGATGAATGTGACAGAGTAAAGAGTTGAGAAAAGGAGAATCATATGCAGTTTATTTGTAAAATCCTAAGGCCTTAGGGATATGGAAAAGACTTAGGTCATGGGGAAATTTGGGGTAGAAACATCTGGTGTGAGAGAATGAAGTTTCTTCCTACCAGAAAGGGGTATGGTGAGAACAGAGATATTGAGAGGTGGTGTGGAGGGAGAGCTCTGGAGGAGGAAAGGAATGTGGAGATGAAGAGTATTTCTGCAAAGGGCCTTACTCTCGGCTTTTCAGCAGTGTGGGAGCTAAACCTGCATCAGTAGACTACTCAGTGTCCATGGTCATCGGTGCTCTGGGGCTGCCTAGGAGCTGAGTGGTCGTATGTAAACTGTCCAACCCATACTTGGCCCCTGTGCATTGAGGCCAACAGGGCTGAGACCATTCTTTCCAATTTCCTGCTGTTGTCTGGCAGAGAGCCCTCCTCTCTGCCATCACTTCCCTCAGTATGTGCTCAGCATGAATGATGTTGTCCATAATCTGGAAATGTCCTTGAATCACCTCTTTGACTCCCCTAACATTCCAGAACATCCATAAACCAAAAAGCACATTTCCCTGGACAGCAAACAAGGAGGTGAGCATTGAGGAAACAGAAAATCCCTGCACCTGTATTGGTGGGAGTCAGGGTGAGGAAGCGGGTGGTGCTGAATGGAACCAGTCCCTGGAACCAGCAGATTCTTCAGTGGCAGGGGTAGGGAGAAGTCCTTCTTTTACACAAGGTATTTCTCCCAAACATGTTATCTGGGTGTGCATTTTACATTTACATTTCTTTTTTAGACATTTTATGTTGCTGTTAAATGAAGCTGGTAAGTCTTACATAGAGTATTTTGTTTCTAGATATGATATACCCCCTGTTTTACAGAAGAAATGGCATACTAGGCACCCACAAACTTATTTGCTTGGTTCGCACAGGGTTTGACTTAGAATTAGCTACTAGAATTTGCATATTTGGAGCTTTCAAATGAAAATCCAGGTTCCTGACTACTCTTGTAAACCTGGATGATGGAACAGCACTGGGACTGTTATTGCATAGCAGCAATTGACTACAGCTGAGGAGATGCTGGTACCTTAAGACAAAGTGCTCTTCAGCCACTGTGCCCACAACCATTTTATTCATCTCCCTTCCTCTCTGGAAACCTGAAGGCATTTGAGTCTAAGAATGCTTGCATGAGAAAGTTTAATGTCCCCTCCAAGAATTATCTAGTCTTTCAAGTTCAAGATGAAGTATGGTACACTAATAAATACTTGCTATACACACATATATGCTTAAGTAAAAATGCAAACTATACATATAATCATGAATCAAGTCATCCTCAAGTATGAATTATTAAAAGGGAGACATGTTTCCTATAATGAAAGAAAACCCTCTAGGATTTAAAATACAAGGAATGTATAGAGAAAGTGGACAGCATATGTGTAGCTGCGACACAATGGGTCAATTAAAGAAGAAATTTTGCACAGAGATTCTAGAAGAATAGCCAGTTTTCCCTTTAGAAAAACTAGAGTTGCCTATGCAGAGCACTGGGAAAGTTCTGAGAGACAGAATAAGGACAAGACTCCGTCATTAGATTAGTAGACCTGTGACAACTTGTTAACATTTCATTTAAAAATTCAGCTCTCAACTTATGAAACTTTTCTGGGGGAAGAGTTAAAAAGATGCTTTCCTGAGAAGAACCTTTCCTTACTAAATTAGTAAGAATTCTAGTCGTTTAAGCAATAATGATTTATAGACACCATTGTCCTCATTGCTCCTTAAATAAATGTAAAAGAGAACTCAGGATATTTCTTTGGCCCAGATAAATCAGAATTTATAGAATTACATAAATAAACTCAGAAATTCAATGGTAAGCCTTTATCTTATCTCCTGTCTTTATCATGCGTTTGCAATACATTATAAAGACTTACAGCTGGCACACAGCAAGTAAAATGTGTTGGAATAGAAAATTTTAATTGACATAATTTTACTGCAAATACTTGATGAATGGCAAAATGTCAGATTTCTCTCTTTGTTGTCTTGCTAAAACGCTTTGACTTTAAAGAGAACGTGAGGGCTTCCCTGGTGGCGCAGTGGTTGAGAGTCCGCCTGCCGATGCAGGGGACACAGGTTCGTGCCCCGGTCCGGGAAGATCCCACATGCCGCGCAGTGGCTAGGCCCGTGAGCCATGGCCTATGGGCCTGCATGTCCGGAGCCTGTGCTCCGCAACGGGAGAGGCCACAACAGTGAGAGGCCCGCATACCGCAAAAAAAGGAAAAAAAAAAAAAATAGAGAACATGAAATGTCAAGGCATCAGAAAAGTCTTCTGTGTCTTACTTCTTTTTAAGGCCTTTTTAATTTTTATTATTTGCTATGAGTCAATATACTTAATAAAAAGCTTTCATTACTCTGAATGTTTTAAAAATATTTTTTGAGAAGGTGAGCTATTGAGGTATTGTGTTCCATAAGGTTCTTCCTATTTTATTTCTTATTGACAGCTGTTTATGCTGAAGGTTACTAACATTTCCAAAGTGCTTAGTAAGTATTGACTAAATCTGAAGATTATGAAGGTTTATACATTTAACATATGTGATGTGACCTTAATCTGCTCAAGTCTAAAAAAAAAAATTTCATAAATACCCATTAGCTCCTTGGAGATGATTTTTTATTTCCTGGGATGCCTATCTGGCTCATGGATCAGAAATTTTAAATGCAGCAGAAAAATATGTCTTAAAAAAAAAAAGGCATTTGTAGCATGATGAAAATGTTCTATAGTGCTTTGAGGGAAGTCCATTCAATTTCACTGACATTCATAAATGATGACTAATGCATTCAAATAGAATGAGTAATTTACCAAATTACAGACATTTGGATGGGCTCAGAATGAAGATCTTGTTTGTTTGGGTATGTCCTGAAGTGAATCTCAATGAGGTTTACTTCATTATGCCTGAATCTACAAATAGGCTTCAGTCACAATCTGAACAAAAGCCCTGACATGTAAATAAATGTGCGAATGATGGCCAGCTACATTACTCTTTTTGTCCCCAGCCCACTCAGAGACAGTCAACTCCTTCAAAAATATCAGTCACAAATAGATGGCACCATTGTACTTACCGCACAAGTGCCATAGAAGGCTTCTCTTGGCATGGCGTAGCTGTCATGTTTACCCTCCTCTTGACCACAAGAGCCAGGTACACAAACCATAAGTTCCCTCTTCCATCGTCTGTGTGCCATTCTGCAAAAAAGTGGTCCCTGACAACGTTTTCTCCACATCTGCATGCTAGTGACTCCCACATGATTAGTAAGCTCTGAACCTCAAGGTGCTTCCTTTAAAGGGTTTCCACCCTTTGCTATAAACCAGAGATGAAGAGCTGCAGAAAACCCAATTTCCAGTGGTAGTAACATGCATTACTATGTGCCCTATGATGGTGTCCCAATTTTGTACACATTTTCACTCTTTCTTTAAAAATAAGAAATTCCAGGTGAAAAAATAAAATCTGGTCCTTCCCAGAACTGTTTCAACTGTATCCCAAAATAAATTAGACCTAGTGTATGTCTAGTCCAACAAATTCGGAACATTTGATAAATTTGAGAAAATAAAAAATAACCTTTGCCTCTGATAAGCTGAACTGAATTAGTAGTACAATTTTTCTATAGGCAATTACATCACTACTTCAACTTCAGTTACAAATAACTACCTCATTGGATTTTGCTAATAAATGGAAATCTTACTAACATCATGTCCAAAGCAGTACTATAATTGTCTATTTTTCCTTCCAGAAGTTATGATCCTGTCTGTTTTTAGCCTGTTCATTCTGATGCTTCATTCAAACACATAGAGTACAAATATATAACAGATATAGGCACACACGCTGCAGGCAGAGCAGTGAGTAAGGCAGAAGACATATATTGACCAAACAATTGGGAGTGATATGGGCTATACAGTAGATGTACAAAATGCTATGGAAGATTACCACAGAGGAACCAAACCTAGTCTTAGGGAACAAGGATGGTTTCTCTAAGGAATGATATTTAAATTGAGACTTGAAAGACGAGGGTGCTGACTAGGTGAATGAGTAGCATGAGCATGTAGGAATGTCCCAAGTGAAAAGAACAGTACATCTAAAAGTTTCAGAGTAAGGAGGATAATAGCATTTTCAATGAACTGCTCAAAAGCTAGTGTGACTGCTAGAGTGGAGAGAGGGGCAGAGAGTGGCCAAGGATGAAGTGGAAGAGATAAGCATGAGCCAGATCATCCTGGGCCTTAGAAACCCCATCCGAGCATATAGACCTTACCCTAGAGATGACTGAGAGTCACTGAGAGGTATATGAGTTTGCTAGGGCTGCCATAGGGAAGTACCATAGAGACTGGGTGGCTTAACCAAGAAATTTATTTTCTTCCACTTCTGGAGGCTAGAAGTCCAAGATCAAAATATTAGCAGGGGTCTTCCCTGGTGGCGCAGTGGTTGAGAGTCCGCCTGCCGATGCAGGGAACACGGGTTCGTGCCCCAGTCCAGGAAGATCCCACATGCCACGGAGCGGCTAGGCCCGTGAGCCATGGCCGCTGAGCCTGCGCGTCCGGAGCCTGTGCTCCGCAGCGGGAGAGGCCACAGCAGTGAGAGGCCGCGTACCACAAAAAAAAAAAAAAAAAAAAAAATATTAGCAGGGATGCTGAGGCCTGCTTCCTTGGCTTGTAGTTGGCTGTCTTCATGTGATCTTTTCTCTATGTGAGTCTGTCCTACTCTGCTCTTCATATAAGGACAAAAGTTCTATTGGATTGGGGGCCACCCTAAAGACCCCATTTTAGGTACTTGTTCAAAAACTCTGTCTCCAAACGCAGTCACATTCTGAGGTACTAGGCTTTAAGGCTTCAACATATGAATTTCGTCAGGGTTGGACACAGTTCAGGCCATAAGAGAAGGTTTAGCACAGGACAGTGACATGACCTCAGTTATGTGTTACATGTTCACTCTGGTTGCAATCTGGATGGAGCAGAGGGGCAAGAGGAGAGCAGAGTGCCATGGAGGAAGCCTCTGCTGTGATCCAGGAAAGAGGTCAGATGGGTGGGGCCCAGCTTTGTTTTCTGAGAAGGACTATGGCCTTGGGGGCTCAGTCCAGAGGAGAGGCAACCTGGAGAAGGGATGCTTTCTACTCTGTGCCAGGAGGGGAGAGGAAAAGGAAAAGGGGCAAATGGAGGTAGATTTGTAGATATGATGGCAGGAAGTTGAAGTGGTTCGCTTTCATGGTTTCTATTTTAATTTTCTGTGAAATAAGACATCTGCTAGGAACAAGAAGAAAGCAAATTGCAGATGTGAGTTGAGCAGAAAATGTTTTAAATTGCCATTCCAGAGAGTGGGGAAGAAAGCTAAAAAAAAAAAAAAATCTCATTAGAATTTCTATGAAGTGTTAAAAGCCCCATTAAGGTGGGTGACCATGGATTTAAAAATGGCACAAATGCCCCCCAGTTTTGTGTTTTTTCTATCTGTGCTGGACTGGGTGGGCACAGAGGTGGAGCGGCAGAGTTGGATTCTTCCAGGATTGGGGTTTCTCTGGCCAGAGAGTATGGTCTCTGGGGTTGCTGGAGGAGTTCTGGGCCATAACTGTTCCAGCTGAACTCCTGGGCATTTCTCAGGTGCTTGGAATTTGAAGCTACAGTTTAGCAGAGAAGGATGGGGTAGTAGATGTTTGCTTACAGGGCTGCTGAAATGAAAACCTTCTGGAAGCATTTTACTTTGTGGGAACCCTGTTCATCTTGAAGCACACACATATATAAGCCATAGCTCCACATATCTGGCCTGGATAGATACACTAAATCTTTTTATATTTTTATATTTCAGCTATTTAAAAAGTCTGCTTGGCTGCACATTTCCTTGAATGGGAAACATGCTTAGAATTTAATAAAACAAGTATTATGTTCATGCCACGTAGCATATAACAAAACACAAGATATGATGAAGGGTTTCTGACTAGACTCCCTCTTCCTGTTCTACCTGCTATAGTTCCACTGGGCTTTTGTATCATGCTGGCTGTGCTGGAAATTGAAAAACTTTTCTCCTCTGAAAAATTATAGTAATCGCTAGGAGTCTGAATGCAGAGGGAAGGTGTCTCAGAATGCCTGGGAATTTAATGCTTCTCTTCCATCAGCCCATGTGTCATGAGGATCCTTCCATTCCAAACTATTCCATTGCCTTCCTGCCACCCACTCCCCAGCACACACACACACACATGCACAAATAATCTGTCACAATATCAAGCTCGTCAGAACCACAGGAGCTCAGATTTCACGTATCTGAAAGGGAAGGAATTTTAGAATATAAATTCCACAACACAAATTGTTTTTACATACGCTACTACTTACTGTGTTTTGTAGCAGGATATGGGCTCTTGGTGTGAAATGATAATGACAAGGGATTTGCCAATAAAAAGAAGCCGGATACTGTAAAATATTGTCCAAACAATGTATCGCTCTAAGATAATGCCTAGACATTTTAGAGCACAGTACGCTTTTCTGAAATTGACAGTTGAAACAGGCGTTGCATTTTCTGAATAACTGCATGACTTCGGTGTTAAAATTCATGATACAAGCTACAATATTAGAAATGGGAAACTTTTAGAGGGTATTTACTCTGTGTTCACCCTAGAATATAAAAACATAATATAATCTTTCTTAAAAAATATAAGCTAGTCTTCCATTATTTAGTTTGTGATGGCAAACAGGAAAAAGTGATGCTACCAGCATCAAGAACTCTCTTGAATTTCATTTCTGGTAATAATTAGAGACCTGAATTGGTGAGGAAGGAAGAGGCAGAAATAACAGAACATGTCTGGATGGTATTTTTATTAGATGGTATCCTCAGAGAATCACTTATTATGTGGCATTCCAAAGGTAATGAATAGGACCCCCCAAGTTAAAGACCCAACTGAGCCAGAATTATGACAGCTGGCCCCCTTGCAGTGATGGTAACCAAACTTCTATTTCCAAGGCCTTTCATTAATTTAGACATGTGTTTCTACAATGTAGTGCCTTTTTAGTTTCAGGTCATTCAAATATAAATGTATTATATATAGAAACATATTCTACAATTCTTTTCCCTCTGTATAGAATTCTTGAGAGAGAAAAAGGGAAGAAAAAAATATATATACATTTAGCTTAACAGATGTTTTATTTTATAAACCCACAGAGGTAAAAAAAATGGCTTTGAATTCTAAAGTCAAAGAGCTTTTTTTTTTTTTTGTCTATCTGTAAGGAAGGTAGTTTTCAAATCCTCCAATTTTCAGATTCTAAAAAATCCCACACTATTTACATAAATCCTTCATCCAACATATAACAGTCTTACAATGGTTTGACTCCCTTGCTTAAAATCTAGATCCATACTCTGTTCACTAATGATGCCAGTACTTCCTATACATATTTATATTTATTTATATATATATATATATATGTATATATATATATATATATATATATATGGCATATAACAGCCAGGAATATCTATCACAGGCTCACACGGTCTTCTAAGTGAGAGCAAATCCTTCTTCATATGCCTCTCCATCAGGTATTTCACAACCTCCTTAAGACTACAGAAGGAAATACTTTAAGTCTTGTAGAAAAGAAGCAAATTTACCTATAGAAATAAAAGAGTCGTAGTCCTTTTGAATTTTGGAGGATTCCTTGCCTGGCTCTCTATTTGCTTTCTTTCTTTTGCACTATAGAAACAATTCAGATGTTATATGTTGTAAACATGTCCTATTGACATACCAAGATCTTATTTCATTTGCGAAAATTAATGGTTAAAAGAAACAAGAAAAGAAAAAGAAAGATACTTCTACAAAGCTATTTTACCAAAATTAAATGACTATTAAAAAAACACGTGGCAATTAGACCTAAGAGTTTGTTCTAAATTGGAAGTGTTACACCTTCCAACTCTCAGCTGAAGACCAGAATTACTTCCTTCTGCCTGAGACGAAAAAAAAAGCATGCTGAAGGGGTACACAGGCTATTTGCTATAATGTTATTTCAATTTCATGGACCTGTACAATCTTCAGCTGTGATATTATGAAATTATTTTTAAATTTTCCAATAGAATATTTTCCTTTCTTTCCTATTCACTTCCTCCTACACAGAAGCTTGTAACTATGCATATCTAAAAAACAATGAACAGCTTTGCAATCCCATGGGACCTCACCTTTGCCTCTCAGATCAACTTCAATGAATATAGTTTTGGTTATTGCTCAGAATATCAGGAACTGTGTCTCCTTAGGATAAGTATCACTCTGCTTCCTATTAGCCCAGACCGTGTGTTCTTCCCATGGAATTTCCTCTATCGCCATAGCCACTTCTACCCTGGAGTCAGGATTGAGCTTGTAGGGTAGGACTGGAGGTAACACCTTCCCCATGACCTAAGCTTCTCTGTATTGCTCTAGCCTGCTCTAATTGAAATTACCAATGTGGTGGTCTACAGTTAAACTCTCAGAATAGACAGCCTCTTTCCACAATTTTTCATGTCTTTTTGGTGCCGTCTTCCCCTCAGTGTTCATATTCCTACTTCTCTCCTAATCCCCTCCTCTGAAAACCTACTCTCTGGAGAGGTATGCAGAACCTTCACATGAATCTGCAAACACTTTAACATGACTGAATGATTCCAATCCTAGGGGTATTAAACTTCAACAGCAAACACAGATGCTTAAAGCAAGGAATTGTATCTCCATTTGCATAATTTCAGGCTTGAGCAAGTATGGAGAAATTTAAGGGGTACCACAGAGATTACCCCACGCACTCAATCACTTACTCGGCCTTCATTTTCTCATTCTATAATCATTGAGTGCCTAGAAGTTATCAAAAAGCACTTGTAATCTGGGAGAGGAAGAGAGCTCCCCTAACAAGGAAGGTCATTGAAGTGTTAAAGGGGGAGACAGAGAGAAAGAAATAAATTCACCTTAGGGTTCAGAGAGGAGATGCAGCTCTAGGTCTGAAAGGTGTGAAGATATTTTCTAGGTAAACAAACAAAGGAGTGAAAGGTTTCTTGGCACCTAAGAATAGCTGTGAGCCACACCTCTAAAACAGGGTGACTTGGGGAAATATGAATTATTCAAGCAAGCTAAGCAATGGGATGTGAAGCATGATTCAGAAAGAGATGAATCTGGAGAGAAATCAGGGCCAGATCACTGAGGCTTTGCGTGATTTGTTCACGTGGACCTTATTCTGTATGTCCACACTTCCCAGAATGTGACATGTGTGTCTTAGTGGAACATGAACGAGCTTTAGGTGCGTCTTCTATTTATCTTATTTTGGTTATTTTTACCCAAACATTTTGGGGGAAAATCTTTTAAAAATGAGGTTCTTCAATGCAGGCCATGAGATACTGCTTTTACATCTGCTTTTACATTTGCACAAAATGCCCTGTAACACTGCTACTCTTGCTGCTAATAAAAGTCTTAAGTACTTTATGACATAAATAAAAGGATACTTCAAATGAATAATGACACAAGTGGTACATGGATGTGGCAAAAACCATAAAAGTGGTACACAAATAACTTCAGTTGGAGAAACATTAAAGCAGCTAGGAGGAGGCTGTTAGGCTTGTCCACTTGGGAAGGAGACCACCAGCATGGCGTTCCCATGTAGGTCATTGCAAGCTTTCCACCCATGTGCAGTCAGCCCCATTCTGAGTTTCTACCCAAGGACTGCTTTCCTCAGGCTTCTTTTTGCCTCAGGAAAGTACCAGGTGTTAGTTTAACAGCTTGTGATATGAAGGGAAAGATTTAAGGGGTTTTTGGTGAATGACATTGGTATTCATTTAAATTCAATCAACAGTTAAGCATTTACGTTGAGCACAAAGCAGTGGATCTTACTTCCCCTTTGTACATATGTATATGTATTGATATATATATGTGTGTGTGCACACGCAAGGGTGCACACACACATGCACACACATACACAGAACAAGGTAGGGACATCTCTTTCTGGAACTCAGTCAAAAATGATTCCTTTCCACTCCAATAGCGATCACATTCCAAAAATCATCCAAGGAGGCAAAATCAGAGGAATTGATGTGTCTATGCATTAAACAAATAATTTGCAGGGTCAGTGACCTGAGCTATCTTGTGTTTATTAATTACATGGATATTTTAGTCTCCACTAGTTTTCTGTCCCTTCCAATAAAAAAGCAACTGATGAGATGCTCTTGACAAATCTATTGAACAGACTATTTCTAAACTCCCCAAAGGAAAAGGAACACTGTGGGCAATTTCACATGAAGTTTTGATGGCATTTATGGTCATTATTTAACTACTCAGGGCTTAATAACATATTGACTTATATTGCTCACTAATTATTTTATTAGTAATAGTCTTGTCAATCCAACAAGATTGTAGTTTCAGGAAGGAGAAAGTCATTTATTTCATGTATGTATCAGAGGCCCTTGCACAGGATTAGAAATACGGTAAGTTCTAGATAAATATGTGTCTATTCATGTTACAACATGTAGTCTATTTCTTACTAGGGTACAGAGGGAACATAGGATATGGATGGGGAAAATTGTGAGGATGATTAGAGGACTTGGAAAATATGAATTAAAACTAATTATCCTTGCACATAGGCTGTACCTAGCATGAGAGAGAGATTGATTGAAAGACAGAGAGACAGAGACAGAGAGAGAGATTGATTGAGAGAGAGAGGAATTAACAATCCCGTAACAGTTACTATGTGCCAGAAACTATGCTAAGCTTTTACATGTTAACACACTTAAGCTTCACAACAGAGTAGGGGGACAGGTGTTATTTTTCCCCATTTTACAAATAGGAAACTGAGATTGGCAAGGCATTTAAAAAAATATTTTATCTTTCATCTAAGTTTTCCTTCCTTCCTACTTACTTTGTTAAAAAATTATTTTTAGAGGCTTATGAATACATGGAATAAATATTTTTAAACTCAATAAGAATACAGAATAAAGACCCATAAAATATAAAACATATGTGAAGAAACAAAGTCAGATGAAAGGTGTGAATAGATCAGCCCCAAAGAAAAACCTTACATGGGGCTTCCCTGGTGGCGCAGTGGTTGACAGTCCGCCTGCCGATACAGGGGACACAGGTTCGTGCCCCGGTCCCGGAGGATCCCACATGCCGCGGAGCAGCTGGGCCCGTGAGCCATGGCCGCTGAGCCTGCGCATCCGGAGCCTGTGCTCCGCAACGGGAGAGGCCACAACAGTGAGAGGCCCACGTACATGAAAAAAAAAAAAAAAAAAAAAAACCTTACATGGTTATCAGAGTAGAGTTTCATGGCTGTGGCAAAGTGAGGGACAACTAATTCTTTATTATTCATTATCAGAAAGAAGCAGCACTCTACTTCCTCAGCTTTCCTACTATACTAGAAAGGGCCCAAATCACCTAGCTGGTAATTGTCTTGGAAAGAGTTCCAAGTCTGACTAGCATCATTTCTCATGGTGTGCCCTCATATGGAAGCTCTCTGGCACAAAATGACTGATTTCACCTCACTGACATTTTGTCCAAAGGTTTCCTTTTGCATGGTAAATTTTTCTGAGACTAAGTATCAGCACACGGTCCTGATTCTCTGGTCTCACTATGGAAATCACGGTGCTATGTCCTTCTAAACATAGTTGTCCAACTTCCAACTTCCAACTAGTCAAGCAGGTTGCTGTATGGATCATGAGAAAGTGTCACTGGTGATTACTAGGGTATCTCAAATGTGAGAGTGCAAACCCTTGGGTATTCTCAGAATCCAAAAGTATTTCTACAAGAAATTTTTATTGCTGTACTATAGTTTTAATATTTTAAAATATCCATATCCTAACATTAAAAAATTTTTAATTCAATGAAAATGAAAATACAACTTAGCAAAGTTTTTGAGTACAGTGAATGCAGTGTTTAGAAAGAAATTTATAGCATTAAATATATACATTTAAAAATAAGAAAGATATAAAATCCATAACCTATATTCTACCTTAGGCAACTAAAGAAAGAAGAGGTATTTTAGACAAAAACAAGTAGAAGGAAATAACTAATAAAAATTAGAGCAGAAAGTGAGAAAATTGAAAACTAGAAAACAATAGATACAAACAAAAATAAAAGCTGGTTCTTTCACATGGTCAAGAAAACTGATAAATGCTAGCATGATGAACAAAGTAAAAAGGGAGAAGTCACAGATTACTAGCATATGAAATGAAACAGGAAGGTATTCACTCAGACCCTGTAGACCTCAAAAAGAATAACAAGAAAAAACTGCAAAGAACTCTATGTACATAAATTTGACAATTTAGATGAAAGAGCATAAGTCCTAAACACAAACAAGCTACTATAATGCACGCAAAGAGAAACAGCCTGAATAGCTGTAGTCTGGCTAACCATGTCAAAAAAAGAGAAGACACAGATTATCAGTGTTAGAAATGAAAGATGTGTCATCACCCATGGACACGAGAAGGATAAGAAAGGAACACTACACTCTATACCCACAAATTCCATAACTTAGGTGAAATGGATCAATTCCTTGAACAACACAAACTACCAAAACTCACACAAGGAAAAATAGGTAATATAGCCTAAACAAATTGAATCAATAGTTAATCATCTTCCACACAGTTTTAACCACATATAGTCAAACATAACTGAAAATATATTGATAGGTTACGTTCAGGTATGAGTAACACAGTCTTTCTCATGAGGAAGCTGATTACTCCCACATGGAAGGTCTGGGTCAGAGCAGTTCTCCACTGCTCTACTGTGGAGAAAAAGTAGAAATAGAGAGACCACTTCCTAACTCACAACTCATTTTATGAGAACCAGCATTACACCAATACCGAAGTCAGATAAAGACCTTACAAGAAAGGAAAGCTACAGACCAATATCTCTCATGGACATAAACACAAATGTCCTTCAGAAAATGTTACAAGTTTAATCCAACAATGTATAAAAGGACTCATACACCATGACCAAGTGGGATTTATTCCAGGTATGAAAAGCTGGTTCAACATTCCAAATTCAATCAGTATAATCTACATATCAACCAGCCAAAGAAGAAAAATCATGCTTATATCCACTGATGCATAAAAAAACTGACAAAATCTAATACCAATTCATGATAAAAATTTTCAGCAAACTAGGAATAAGGGGACCTTACTCAATTTGATCAAGAACATCTACCAAAAAAATCATACAAGTAACAACATATTTAATGGTGATAGACTGGATGCTTTCCCCCTAGGATCAAGAATGTGGAACTATTCCTACTCAAAATAGTGTTGGAAGTCCTAGTAAGTGCAATAAGAAAATAAAAAGAAATAAAAATTATACAAATTGGATAAAAAAAAAAACAACTGTTTTTTTTCTTTTGGAGAATGGTATTAACCACAATTTGAGTAAGGTTAAAGTCTAGTCAAGAAGAAGGCTCAGAGGAGCCTGACTAAAGTTTGGCTAATATGCAAGAAAATGAACCTGGGTGCAAACCTTTCACAATAATTAACTCAAAATGGATCATAGTACTAAATGTAGAATGCAAAACTATACGATTTCTAGAAGAAAACATAGGAGAAAATCTATATAATTTTTAAATTTGTTTATGAGTTTTAGCTACAACACCAAAAGCATAATCCATGAAAGAAAAACTTAGGCTTTATTAATATTAAAATTGTTCTACAAAAGATATTAGTGGAATGAATATACAAGCCACAGACTAGAGGAAAATATTTACAAATAAGATATCTGATGAAGGACTTGTATCCAAAAACACAAACTCTTAAAATTCAACAATAAGAAGACAAACAATCTAATTTAATAAATGGGAAATGATCTGAACAGACATCTCACCAAAGATATAAAGGCAAATAAACTTATGAAAAAATGGTCAACATCATTTGTCTTTGGCTATATTTGTTTCCTACTATTGTTATAATAAATTATCACAAATGTAGTGACTTAACACAGATTTATTCTTTGACACTTTTGGAGGTCAGAAGTCCAAAATGGACCTTATTGGGTGACAAAGTGTCATCAGAACTGCATTCCTTCTGGAGGCTCTAGGGAAAAATTCATTCCATGCTTTTAAATATGTACATGTACAGATTAACATAGATGCATGTGTTTCCTTGCTCTGTCAGCTAAGAAATACACAAGACCAGCCTGGAGCATCAGTAGTGCCAGAAAGTAAGAAAATGCTAAAACAAACAAACTCAAAGGTGGGAGCATGTCAGAGGGATACAAGAAACAACTGAAAGAGCTCACATTGGTCAATGCTGGAACAATCTGAGCAAAAACACAAAGGGTTGTTGGATTATAAGCCAAAGTATAAAATGAATATCCATGAGTCCATACTAAGATAAATAAATGGTTGAATAAATAAATAAATGGAGGAGAAGAAACAAATCTGTACAGAAGAATTCCAAATAGTTTATGTTCATGGAGATGGAGCATAACTCCCTACTCCTTGAGTATGGGCTGCACACAGTGACTTCCTTCCAAAGAGTGACATATAAAAAGGAGGATAAAAGTAACTGTACAGTGGAAAAGTATGACAAACATGACCTCAGTGAAATGATCAAGGTTAACATTCGGCAGTGAGAAGGCACCTTGAGAGTACATACCCTTGATATGATGTGATGGGAATGGCACTTTACTGTTTTGTGATCTTCCTCACCAAAACTCACAATCCCAGTCTAACCATTAGAAAAACATCAGAAAAGTTCCAATAGAGTGACATCCTACAATACATAATACATGATCAGTACTCTTCAAAACTCTCAAGGTCATCAAAAACAAGGAAAGTCTTTGAAGCAGCTACAGCCAAAAGGAGCCTAGTGAGACGTGACAACAAAATGTAATGCAGGGGCTTCCCTGGTGGCGCAGTGGTTGAGAGTCCACCTGCCGATGCAGGGGACACGGGTTCGTGCCCCAGTCCGGGAAGATCCCACATGCCCGCGGAGCGGCTGGGCCCGTGAGCCATGGCCGCTGAGCCTGCGCATCCGGAGCCTGTGCTCCGCAACGGGAAAGGTCACAACAGTGAGAGGCCCGCGTACCGCAAAAAAAAAAAAAAAAAAAAAGTAATGCAGTATCCTGGATTGGATGCTGGAACAACAAAAAAAAAAAAACAGCATCAGGTAAAACTAAGAAAAATCTGAATAAACTAAGGATTCAATGAATAATAATATCAGTACTGGTTCATTAATCGGACAAATGTGCCATACTAATATAAATTATTAATAGGGGAAACTGGGTGTGGGGTGTATGGGAATAGAATCACCATTTACTACCAAGTTTTACCACAAGATTTTGGTGTACACATTTCTGTACTTATTTATAAGCATGTATGTGACAAATGATCATGGACACATTTAATTTTTGGTGAACATATCTGGGAGCAAAGCAAGTCTGATCTAAGTTATTGTTCTTATACTAAATCATTTTACTAGAAATAAATATAAAATGTCTCTTCTACACGAATAATTTACATATGACAGATATTTCCATGATAAAATAATTTAATTTCTTAATGTTTTTAATAAACCAAGCCTTTGGTTCTACGTGGCAAAAATGACATATTCTGGTAGTTCAATATACTACCTTTATCCTTTTAGACTAAAAAGAAAAGAACAATGGCTTAATCCTAAAGTAAAATGTTCAAGCCAAGTGAAGGCTAAATGCCAAAAATAGCTTCATGAGGATTTGAATGTTCCTAGTCCAAAACAATAGAGGATCTATTTCTAATATTTAGTGATGTTCATCAACAGTCCAATGATGTGCTTTGTTGAAAGTATAATATTTTTCTTATCATCTGACGAGTTGAAACCAACTTCAGATACTATTTTGCAGTTTCTGATTCCAGAAATAATTGGATTACATACCCATTTAATACAAATTTTAATAACATTGCATGATAATATTTTCTTCAAATGAAGACAGCTTTATAGACTTAAGAAGCAACCCCACATTAAAACGAGATTAGAGTATTGCTTTCTGATGAATGCCAGATTATCCTGAACTTGAATTTATTACTATCTCTTTATATACTATTGTAATGCTACCAGACATATTCTGAATCTGTTTGACTAAAGTAAATGTATAGTAATAAAGACAAAAATGGATGCAAAGGACCATATTTCTATATTAAAAATTGAAGTTCATGTGTTTATTATTTTGTATTTAATTTGTAGATTAGTTTTTGTCTGTATAGGAATCGTAAGCACAGTATACTTATGTCAAATTTTATGTGGTATATATGTAGATCACATTAAAATAAAAATAACTAAAGACAACACTATAGGTCCAGAAGATTGTTTCTTTCTGAGAGAAATCAATACATTACTCCTATTTCAGAAAGGCTGCATACAGGTCCCATAAAATTCCCCAAATAGCAAGCCAACACTGAAAAAATCAAATTATTGTTTTAAAGCAAATCAATGCCAGATTTCACCTGTTTCTCCCTTGCTTTGATCACTAATGCTAAGAGGAAATGATCTTCTGTTACACTGTGCATTATTTAGGAGTCAGCACCTCTAGCAGAAAAGTCATCAGCTACCGTCAAATCTATTATCAATAGTGAGATTCAGTGAACAAGTCCAAAGGATATGGAGGCAGACAGAAGAGAAAAAAGAAACAGGATAGTAGAGAGAAAATAGGTGAAAGCGATGAAGTTAACTGTAAAAGAAAACAGCAGAAGGAAAATGAGAAGGAAGGAAGGAAGGAGGGATGGAGGGAGGGGAAGGAGGGAGAGAGGGAGGGAGGGAGGGGGAAAGGAGGAAGGAAGGAAGGAAATAGAGATAGAAGTAGTGCCCAACATAGCTTCATTAATCTGTGTTTTTCTGGCTCTTCATCTTGGGATATCTCCTCTTATTACCAAGTCAGACAAAAAATGCTCTCTTTTCACAGGGACTGAAAAATGAAGGGAAACTGAGTCTGCATATCAGAGAAAACAGTTGAAAATCAACCATATGGTTGATCTTTAACTCATGAAGTAACATATTTGACTACTTTGTTCAGTGTATAATTAATATTTCTTTCACTAAACTAAACTGTGCTTTTTGTTGTGACAGAAGCCAGTCTCACCAGAAAAATAAACTGTCATTTTGCATTTCTATGACTTCCCTTCCAGGTTTTGGCAGGAATGTGAATTTAAAGCGAACATACTGTAGAACACATGACCCGATCATTGTGACCATTGTGCTCATTCATTTGGGACTGGTATTGATTCAGTAGCAGCTCTAAGTACAGATCATGAAAACAAATGTTGTGATTGGCTCAGATGAAGTGCCACCTAGCTGAGGAGTCACAAAGACAATGAGGATTTGAAGGATTTATCTCAACAATCAAACAGAAGACACTGTAGTTTCACTTCATTAAACAATATTTTATATTGGTATAACACGTTTTTAAAAGATTCTTGAAGTATACTAGAAATAGTTATATTTCTAGAGTCTTCTTTAAATTCTTGTTAGTCTAATACGAGATCATAGCAATTTATGTTTCTAGGAATTCATGGCAGATATTTTAAATTCATCAGACAAATAACTATACACATACAAAGTGTCAAATCAAAATGTACATTAAAAGTATATTTATGTTGAGGGCTTCCCTGGTGGCGCAGTGGTTGAGAGTCCGCCTGCCGATGCAGGGGACGCAGGTTCGCGCCCCGGTCCGGGAAGATCCCGCATGCCGCGGAGCGGCTGGGCCCGTGAGCCATGGCTGCTGGGCCTGCGCGTCCGGAGCCTGTGCTCCGCAACGGGAGAGGCCACAACAGTGAGAGGCCCGCGTACCGCAAAAAAAAAAAAAAAAAAAAAAAGTATATTTATGTTGAGATAAAATATTTTTATCCCACAATATTGGATTTGTGTGTAGTGTGTGTTGTATCTTAAGTAACTAAACTTTGAGCCCCTTTTTAAACTGTTGAAATTTTTTATTACACAAAAACTTTTTACATTTTTTATTTTACATAAAATATAAAATATTACATTAAAATTTTTCAGATAGAAGAGAATATAGATATGGACAGCATATTTCTGTCATATCTAAAAATTCTGTTCTATTTTAGCAGTCTGTGGTGGTCACATCCATAATCAAACCCACAGCACCTAGCTATCTTCCCAAAGCTGACAACAAAATTTTGTCAGATTTGTGACAATATTTACAGCTCTCGAGTTTATAATGTTTGTGTGAAAGAAAGTCAGTATAAATTTTTATTTACTCTAGGTATTATAGATGAAATTTTATTTAAGATACAAGACTAAGAGAAATGTTCATCTCTATTAAAAAAAAAAAATGAAACAATGCATTTTATCCATCTGTTGGTGCCTCTCTACAATCCAATTAATATTGTCATTTTGATGAAATGCAGCTACTAGTCTTTGGCAAGAATCAACCAGTCACCCGTTTCTTACAGTTTTTAGTCTCTCTCTGCAGCAACTCACCTTTTGTATTGCATCCAGATTTTTTTTCTAAAACACCAAAATAATTCTTAAAAGGTGAACAACAGCTGCCCTGTCAATAAACACAATAGATATCAATCCGCCTTTATCATTCTTGACATTTCAGAAGATTTAAAGCTGTTACTAGTCTTTCCTTTTTGAAACACATGCTTCTCCTGGCTTCCAAGGTATGACACTCTCCTGCCTTTCTGACTGCTCTGCTTTTGTCCCTTTCCAGAACAGTAACTGGCCGAAAATGCTCAAGGCACTATACTCAACGCAGATGTCCTTCTGAGGAGTTCTCATCTATACTTTAATTACCACATCAATACAGACGATTTGTACACTTATATTCCCATCCTAGACTTCTCCTCTAAACTCTAGACGAGGCTATCCAACCGTCTCTCTTAGAAGACTCAAAGGCACTGTAAAATGAGAATGTTCCAAATTGCATTTAAGTGGTTTTATAACATGGACACGAATTCTTTGAAATTCTTCCCATTGAGTGACAGGGTTTCTGTCCCCTCTCTTTGAATCTCTGTAAGCCTGTGACTACTTCAACTAATAGAGTACAGTGGAACCAAAGGCATGTGATTTCCAAGACTAAACAATAAAAGGTCACACAGCTTCCACCTCATTTGATACAATGCTCATGGGAAACTACCATGTAAGAATTTCAGCAGCTTCAAGGCTGCCATGATATGAGGAAGCCCAAGCTATATAGAGAGAGGACAGGTGTAGTCATTCTCGTAGACAGTTGTAGCTGAGCCTAAATCATTGAGTCATCCCAGTCCAGGCTCCAGGGATGAGAAAGAGGAACCTCCAGATGGTTCCATTCACTACTTCTGATCATTTGATTTTCCCCAGCTGAGATTCCAGCCAGATGGAACCATCCTGATAAGCCATCCCCACTGAGCCCTGTCTAAATTCTTGACCCAGTGGTAAAATAGCAGTAGATAGCAACCTTGGTCCTCTTTCAATGTCTTACTCTTTTTCAATTCCATTATCAACTCCTGTGGATTTTGTCCCTTAAATATCTCTTGAATTCATGAACTTCTATCTTCTGTCAACAAAACCCTTGTCCAAATTACGATTATCTTTGGCCTAAAATACGGCAATGGCATTTTCATTGGTCAACCTCTTCTCCTTGCCTCCAGCTCAGCCCCAAGTCAGTCTCCACACTGCAGTGATCTTTTCAAAACTCAGATCTCCTAATGTCACGCTGTGCTTAGCACGCCTTAGTCATGTTCCACTGATCTTTGAAGAAATACAAAAATCTGAATGAAGTTTAGAAGGCCTGTATGATCTGGCCACGGTCTTACTCTCCCATTTCTCACTGTTCCACTGAGTAGCTACCAGTCTCTCTTGTGATTATTGAGCATTTGAAATGTAACTAATGCAACTGAGGAACTAAGTTCTTAATTTTATTCAATTTTAATTAATTTAAATTTAAAAACAGATACTTGATTCAATTATTGAAAATCTTTTAAGTATGTTTGGAAGAACTCAATATGTGCAGTTATTTTTTTCAACTATAAATCTTATGAAATTTAAATACAGATCAAGTACTCCCAATGAAAATCTATCATCTAAATTTAGATGTGCTACAAATTTAAAATGCACACTGGTTTTCAAATAGTGCAAAGAAAAACATAGTAAAATATCAAATTAATAATTTTTATGTTGACTACATTTTGTACTGATAATGTGTTGGGTTAAATAAAATACTTTAATAAAATTAATTTCACCTGCTTCTTTTTACTTTTTTTAATGTGACCACTAGAAAATTTACATTACATACCTGGCTCTCATTATATTTTATTGGACTGTGCTGCTTTAGATCTGTTTCCTCCAGACACTTTGGTCCCCTCTTTGCTTCTTGTATTTACAGTGCTTCCTCTCCTCACAGGGCCTTTGCACATGCTGTTTCTATCCCTTTCCATCCTTCACCCAGTTAACCACTATTCATCTTTCAGCTCTTTGTTCAAGCCTCTTTTCCTCAAGGAAAACATTTCTGGCCTCCGTATCTTGGTTCAATTTTCCTCTTATCTACTTTGACATCACTATGGACCTCACCACTGTAACATTTGTCACAGTGACAAATTTACCACGTGTACTTATTAGATACCAACCTGCCCCCACCCTCAACTAAGCTGTCCGTTCCATGAGAACAGAGACCACATCTTTTGCTCACCGCTTTCTTCCCAATGTTTAGCACAGGGAAGGGCATATAATAGCTTGGGGTGCAAAGATTACTAAAACACAAGTCAGGAAGCAAGAATATCAGACTATAGCAAGTAAGAGAACTTTGTATTCATAAAGCAATAAAACAGAGCTATGCATATTTTACTGAGTTCAATATGTAGCTGTTAAATGAATGAATGAATTAATGATACTCAGTTTTACAAGAAAAATATTTCACTCCTTTCTACTGTTGAGGGAAGAAAATTCAAACTCTATCTGATCACTGCAGCGCTTGACCATCTGAGCCCCAGACTCTCATTCTAGTTTACTTCCTGCCAGTGTCCTCCTCCTGAGGAGACACGATGGCTAGTCTCCAGAGTCGGGCAAACCCAGGTGCAGTCCTGTTTGTCTCTGTGACCTTCCTAAGATGTTTCCTCAACTATAAAACGGGATAACAATAGCAACTATGTCAAAAGGCTATTGTGAAGATGAAATGAAATGATGTGTATTTAGCACAGTGTCTATTATGTAGTAAGCTCAGTAACTTCTAGCTGTTAATATTATCTCCAGGCCAAGCACAAAATATCAATAATCATAAATATCCCTCACTAAATATCGAGTATACACCAGTCATTATGAAGTATATTACTTCAACGAATCTTCACTGCAGTTACTATCAGAAAAAGAAAGTGAGGCTCAGAGAGGTTAAGTCACTTGCACAAAACCACACAGCCAGTAAATGGAAGAGGCAAGATTCACAGCTAGACAACTTGATGCCTAAGACCACCTTTCTCACCACTGTATCTCCCTATCTGGCAGTAGGTACTCAGGCATCTTAATTTCCCTTTTAATTCCATTACCCTATTCTCCTATCATTTAAATAACCATTCCTTCAAGGTAGCATGCACTTTCACAACTCCATTTTCCTGCTAAATCCCTTATGAAATCACCTTCCCCTCCTTTCTCCAAAGGGCAAAATTCTATTCAAAGTTCAAGGCTATCTCACACATCATCAGCACCTTCCTCCATTGTCTATCCTTCCTCTGAATGTATAATTCCATCCTATCAGCTAACTAAGCACTCTGTTCATTAAATTAGTAAAACATGCATTCCATTGCTTTATTGCTCTTTGTATGCAAAGTTGTCTCTTCTGTTCTGTTCTGACATTCTCAAGGTCCAGAACAGGGTCATACTCATTTTTGTATCCCACACATTTAACAAAATGCTAGAGACGACGTGAGCATGTGGTCAGTGAATTTATGGTGACATGAAAATTAACTTAATATGTGGTCTGCACAAGCTGCTTCTCTTTATACACACACATATTCATGCACATGCATGTATACCAACACACAAGCTCACATGCACACAAACACAATCAATTCTGCACACAAAAAATCACTCACAATTGCCTGTGCACATGCAAATGCAGACATGCACACATATGCACAGAGGTATGCTCACACACATATTTGTGCACAACTGCAAATGTGCACACACAGAGATGAACTCAGCTTTTTGTTTGTTTATGTCTAGACAAATAAAATATCGAGGGAAGAATGAGTTTAAAAGGATTTTGAAGAAATTAACCTAGCCTCTTTGACTTTATTATTTAAAACGATGAAAGTAATTTTATCTTTAATTTTAATAAGAAATTAAATAGCAAAAGGAGTATTTTGTTGCTGTATTTTTCCACGTTTCATTATAAAAATGTATTTTGAGATAAAGATGATCCTAGTATTTGGTACCAAAACCTAACTCTCTCTCTCTCCCATACACATACACATTCCTTAGAATAATGTTCACTCATATATCTTTGGTAAAAGAATAGAAATATAAAGAAAATTCAGACCAGGATCATCTTTATAAGATCACACTAAAGGCTTCACATCAAGATTTTTATCCAAACTATTTGGCTTTTGGATTTTACATTCTATTGAGAAATCATAAGCTTCTAGGATATTTTATTTTATGATCCAAACGTTTAAGGCAGTAAAGCTACGAGTAAAAGATGTTTTAAAGAATTAAACAGATACTTTCACCTTTTAAAGCAAATTAAAAAATACCACTAAAGCAGGAAAGTGATGCTGCATTATCATTAAAATTTTCACAAAGCAGATTATAAACAATCAAGTGTACAACTGCAGATACACAGATAATTCTGCTGCAGACTGCTGATGACATTATTAAATCATGGGAGCTTTCCTTCCACGTTAGGATGTACGGAGAGCCCACGAAGGAATTATAGCCTGATTACGTACAGCCAAGTGCACATTACTAACTGTTAGGAGAAGGTACAGGGGTTATAAACGCCTCATATGGCCTGCACTCCATTAGATAAGGATATTAAACCCTCAGATCAATAGGACACCATGTTGCTATTATGGTCATTGGCAGTTACAATAGCCCGAAACACTTACTTGTGTCCACAAAGAGAGAAAGTGTATTTTAATATCTTTGGGCATCAGATGTAGCTGCATTCTAAATCTTCCTGCTTGAGGCTTCACCCTTGCTGTCACCAGGAAGCAACACTCTTGTTTGCATACTCAGCCTGGTGCCTGCACCCTGAGTGCTGGAAATGGTGATGTCAAATGTGCCTGATTGATGTCAGTTTAAGAGAGCCTCCTAGTTTCAGATCTTGTAATGGAGTTTTCATTCTTCCAGCTACATAATGCATGCAAACATTACCCTGATGGCTTTTAAAAAGTTGTCAAAATGCATGGGAAGAACCAAATGTGTTATATGTTTGCCTCCTACAGCCTGCAGCGGGGAGAAGAGTGGCTCAGAGAGATTTCCAGTGTGTAGAATTACAAGTACCTCTCCAGCTGAACAGTTATTGTAATGCCCACAGTGTGTGGTGTCTGGAGAATACAGGGAGATGTGCAGCACAGTACTGTTGCCTCATATATTAAACATATATTCATACACACCACGTGATATCATCACTACCGCCCCCCCACCACCCTACATATGACGAAAGGGCAGTAGTAGTTTATCCAAGTTCCCACCTCCCTGTGGCTCCCTCCACGGCTCACTTGTCCCCTAGAAGAGGGTTAAAGGGGAATGGAGGCCCATAATTCTCTTTGCTGGTCTGGTTCACAGCTTTCCATCTGGTCTTCACAGTGACATCTGATTAAGCAGAACTATAAATCTGTCAGAAAACAATTAGCCCTCACAGGTCTCCTCTGTGTTTTCACAGTGGGCCATACTGAGGAGGGCAGATTTAGGGAAATCAGCCCACTCCTGTACAAGCCACTCAGGATTATTTTAGTGCTACGCAGGTCAGGGCACCGCCATAGGGACTTCCACACACTGGCGTTTCCTGACTTCCCCAAAGCCTGCTGAAGGTGGGAGGGAGGAAGCCCAGCCCCCTCTGCCCCTTCATCTCTTAGCCTCATTCCCTTGATGTTAAGTATTTGGTGGAATCCCTGCCTGGAGGAAATATACAGCCATTTGTGGGGACATACAGGTCTCATACTTTACACAATTAGACATACAATAGGTTAAACAACTGAACTGCTAAATGAAACACCATCAGGGACTAACATATAATACAGAAAAACAACATGAGATGGAAGGGGAAATGATCAAATTGCCTGGTTTTGTCCGAAACACTTATAAAGAAAATGGAATCTGAGATAAGCTACCAAGGATACATTGACCAAAAGGGGGCAGGTGGAAGAATGCAGGCCAAGGCCCAAAGGCAAGACGCTCCTGGTAACCCCTTCCTCAGAGTAGAGAGAAATCTGTCTCCCAGTGTCCTATCATTGAGAGGCAGATCTCTTCATCCATAGATGGGATGTATATACACAAATAGATCCATCACTGGCTCTAGTTCTTTCCCCACCTAACCTCTTGGATTTGGAAAACCTGCTTGCCTTCTCTGTCTAGTTATCCTTTCCCAACTCAGGCTGCTCTTCTTGGGAAATCCTGTCTTTATGCCTTGGTCTCCTCCAGCTCAGATCCTTGGCCTGCTCCCAATCTTAGAAGCAAGGACTCCAGAGTCTCTCTTTTTTTTCCCCCAGTCCCTAAGTCATTTATTTGCTTCTGATCCTAAAGCAAGTGTGGATGTAACATGAGTCCGAATCTGAAACACTATCTGGGACATGGAAGGTGCTCAAGACTGAAAGGAAGAAGGTCTGAAGGGTCCCTTCTTTGTTTAGTTTTAGGTGAAAGCAGGGCAGGAGACTGACCGGAGGAGCTCAGGAGAGCAAGGATGCTACATTCCTACAGAGGAGCTGGGAACAATTCTTACATTTTAAACGGATCTTTACCTTTCCCAGATACTAATGGAGGGTCAAAATGAAGTCAAGCAGGAAGAGGCAGCTCTGCGTATACCCTGGGGGGGGGGGGGCGGTGAGTGGAAAGGGGAGGGGGCACAAAGGGAAACTGATGAAGAAGCCTAAGAATTGGTACTCTTGATGGACTGAAGACTTTTCTGAATTGACTGAATTTATTTCACTATAGCTTATGCAGACTGTAGCAGTACTTACACATCTACCACCCATCCCCATTCCTTATTCCTTCATGTGAAAAGACATACAAGCAGTTCCTTTGGGCCTATATCTTCCGTTACTCACTACATCATAGCAAACACAGCAGCATTGTCACAGCTCATCTGCCCTAATGGAATCAGACTGTGGTCTGATACACACATATTTTGGTGCGTCAAAATACCCCAAATACCTCATTCAACATTAATTGCTAAGAAACATTACAGCAAGCTGTGAGCACAAGACCTGTGTGGTATTGCATATTATAACCTGGCCTAGAGATTCTGCTGCACGATGAGTTCAATAAAATGCCTATCCAGAGAGGTTTCTTTCTGGAGGAGGGAGTTCAAGATTACTCATGAACAGACAACAGCGGAATATGTGACTGGGAGAATCAAATCATAACACTTCATTGTGTTTGAGATTATAAAAGCTCTGCTGCTTGAGTTTTCTTGCAAAACCCAATACCGATAAAATTCAATGCAATTTTCCCCCATATTCCAAGAATACTATTGTTTCATTCACAAGGGAAAAAATAGAGAGATACTACAACCAAACTATGAATTTCCTCAAGCTCTTAATGTGTGTTTACTAAGATTTTTAAAAGGAGCATTAAGGGCCTACTTACTATGTGCGGAGTAACAAGAAAAAAAGACAATATTCCTGTAATTTCAAATAAATCATAATACCAGATGGTATTATGATTTCCTGCTTGAATTAAATTGACTTTGACAGCAAATGCCATTTTTGGCTTAGAGAAACCTCTGAATTCCTACCTGTTCTTTTCACTGCTTCCCATGGGACTAGATTCTGATCGACTTAGATATTTTGTCCACCCATTAGTGCTGGCAGTGTTGAGTTACAGCCTCAGCCTTGCTCTCAGAAGGCCCCTTACCTTCTAAATTCTCCTTGCCTGGTAGTTCTTACTTTATTCACTTTTGTCAGTTTGCCCACTATCCAAGTTATCACACCACATCCTGTTAGGAAAAATCTCCATTATTCAGTTTCGTGTTCACTACCACATGGAAAATGATCTGAATTAAATGTCATTCCCAACAAATAAAATAACCAATCCTATCTGATATAGGAGTTTTACTGTTAGAAGGTATATTACTTCACAAGAAAAGCACTTTTCAGAAGTGCTTCGTTAAGTTCCAAAAATTTATATTGACCAGTGATTGGGGATAATTCAACAATAGATAGGAAAGAGAGGTAGTCGTTTGGTGACAGGAAGGAACTCAAAGCCTACCCGTGTGTCAGGACCTCAGCATCTCACAGGCAAGGGTGTGTGACTTAAGAACCCTAAATAAAGTGGCTGTCTAAATTAGTGCTATTAACCCACTTGAGTGGAAAATTTATTCAATTAACCCACACCACGTATCAAACTGAAAGTTAATAATGAATCTAGTTTGATCATCAAATTTGCCACCAAGTGAATCAACCTGATGTGCATCTGTCTTCCTTCCTTTGTGTGTGTGTGTGTGTGTGTGTGTGTGTGTGTGTGTGTGTGTGTCTTAGTTTTTATTGCATATGTGGAATGCTTAGAATGCTTGGGCAGAAATTTCAAAGGAAAAAAATTATGTCTGTAAAATACCACAATTTTCACCGAGAAGGGTGAAAATCACTTTTAAATAGGAACCTGAGATTGTGTCTCAATGAATCATATTAAAATGAAACCATGCTGTCCAGTGTGAGGGGGAACAAAACACTTATTTAGGGCTCCTATTCCCCATACCAATTCCCCTTCATTAATAATGGATATTAAATATTTTAAATTAATTTGCTAAAATTTTAATGTTATTTTTTAAAACTCAAATGTATAGTCAATAGTATCATGGTATTTTTGTCCTGAAATCAGAAATAAAATACATGTGTATGTATACATATATAATTTAGTTTTATGAATGCAGTATCATATTATCTCCAAGAACAATTCGTTAAAGTATCACTGAGCAAATTGACCATCTTTCTTATTACAGCTGAAGCCAGGATCCAAACCAAAGATGTTAGCATCACTCCTTGATTTGTCTCTGAGCAGACCTTTGTACATTTATGTACTTACTTGCCCCTCCTTTTCATGGAATCCCTGCTGGTTCCTCCTACGGAGGGATTCTAGGCTCTTGCTCCCCAAAGCAGACTGCATCTGGATTGTCTCCTCTGTGGCTCTGGCGCCTGTGGAGGGGGCCAAAGCCTTGACCTCAGAGAGACAGCAGCCTTTGAAGCATGACCAAGCATCTGGGCTGTCTCAGGGGCCCAGCAGGCCTAAGGACTGTGACAGTGTCACTTTTCCACTAACGAACATCAATCCAGCTTTAACATTGTTTCTGTTGTGTTAATTAATGTATATCAATGAATATATCTTTGTAATAATGCAAATTGAGAAATAATCTTGCAATTATGCACATTCTATAAACCTCAGGAATTTTGAAAGTAAAAGGAGGTTCCATTAGTTCTTCACTACTTTTTCATGACCTACTTTCACAGAGGACACCAAAGCAAACAAGAATGTGTGTGCACGTATGTAATGTGTAAAAGTGTGTAGTGTACACAAACACATATGCCACCTTAAAGTCTTCTGTTTAAGAGATATTAAGCCACCTGTCTAGTTTTTTACATAGCTAAACATACAGATAGATAGGAAGACATTTCCTCCTCAACAGTCATAAACAACGTTGCCTGTTTTATTCACTGCTATATCTGCAGAATCTAGAAGCTTAGATGCTGTCTGGAACACAGTAGGTGCTTAACAAATATTTCTTTACTAACTTCTTATTTTATGCAAGTTTCAAAAGGAATGCAAATTCTTGTGTTTATATGTACATGCATGTATATGTATATATATGCATACGTGTGTATATATGTGTATGTGTATAAATGTGTGTATGTAGAGAGACCTTCAAATCATGTAAATATGCAAACATTTAGGCATGTTAAATAAGCAAGGCTCTTGATTTGCAGTATCAAGCAGCTGTATCACAAGCAAAAGCATTAGTGTTTTTATTTGTGTTTAGTTTTGTTTGTATCGTTTGCTTTGGTTTTGGTTTTTGTATTCCACCTTTAAACCATGGTATTTTCTTTTCATCTGTAGAGAAAGCCTGAAAGTGTGAATCTATGTCTTGTGGAACAGTGGAAGGACCGGTAGTCAAATAATTTCATTCACTAAGCAGAGTTCATAGGTTCCAAAGTGGTCTCCTGACCATAGCTGGGCCTATCTGTCATCATTCAGAGTGAGGGGGAAAGAAAGAGACGGACAGAGAGCAAGAGAAGACAGGCTGAGGTCAGCTCTCTGAGGTGACTTGATCTATAAGCTCTAGGCCTGAGGAACTGAGATGAACCTCTTCCACCCAGCTTGGGAACTGAGGAAGCAGAGAAAGCCAGTCACAGTAAGAAGGAAAAAGGAAATAGATCTGCCAAGAGGAACGAGAGTAACAGATAGTCTAATTCCTTTTCCAGTCCCTATTCCCAAGGTCTATGTTAGTCTTGCCTCTTTCAACCTTAAAAGAATATCTAATGTATTTTGCTGAAGATAGATTTCTATTAATTATAAGGAAAGGAGTTATAAATTAGTCAATTCACACACACACATACACACACACACACACAGTGCTTCCACAAAGGATTTGAAGTGGCTATATCACAAATAAAACATAAAATTATTTGAAACACTGAAACAAAAGATCCAAATAATATGAAGACCTGAGAATGAAGGAGATTTTCATGCCAGAAAAAACAAATTAAGAAAATCCCTAGCAATCTCCCCTAAGCGCCCTGGAAGTCAAAGCAAAGAGGAAAACAAGCTACAGAGTACGGATTGTTCTTTGAAAGTAAGCACTGCAATTCAGCACAGAAAGACAAAAATGTATATACCTTGAAGGGAACTAGGTTAAGTATTTTTACAGATAGTACTAAATAATTTAATGTATGACATTATTCATAGCATGTATCTCTATCTATATATAGATATATAAATATCTTCATATTTTATATTAACCCTCAAATCCTATAGCATATAGTTAAGATATATTTCTAAAAGAAAAAAAAGTCAGAGTCAAATAACCCCAAAACATAGCTTATTATTTCTATATGGGACCAGACTAAAGAATTTTGAGGAGTGATGGTTTAACCTACTTAAAAACTAGAACAAGATTTAAAACTCATCTGTAGTAAAAACAAAGAAACAAAAAACAGTCTTCTTGCCTATGTTTATGTTATCTTTCCTGATTTCATTTACCTTTTATGTCTGCTCCCTTCATCTACTTATTTCAAATTGTATTTTAGCTTACTACTTTCTATGTTTACAAAGCTGTCCTAAATTCTTCCTGGAACTAGGTAGAATGTACATACATACATACATACATACATATATACATACATAATACATACATAGACAAACAGAGAACGGGAAACTGTCTAAATTGATCCCCACTTAGCTTACTTGATAGGTTAAGCAATGTTCTCATTTCTTCTGTAAAAATTCTGGATATGGCCCAGGGCACACTCATACTCCACTGGAAGGTAACTTTGCATTATCCTGATATGTATTTGTCTTGAGTCATATACAACCTTACATCAGTTGGATTTGTTCCAAAGCTGGTTTCATACTGTGCTGAAATAATCTAGTTAATAAAACAGTATTTTTAATAATCTAGTTAATTAAACAGTATTCATGCTTATGGAATGGGAATGTGAAAAGAGATCTAAAAATAAATCAGCTTAAGGCTTCATAAAGACTTGATACAAGCATCTTGCTTTAGAAAAATCTGTCAAAATTTCAAAATATATCTAAAATCCAGATATTTCTTACCATCTCCACTGGTACCATCTTGGTCAAAGCCAGCATTTTTCATCTGAGTTACTGAAATAGCCTCCTCAGTGGTATCCCTGTCCCTTCTCTTTTGCCTCTGGACCTACTCCCAGCATAGGTGACAGAGCCTTTGCACTGGCTGATCTTCCTGCTGGAAGGTTCTTCCCTACATAACAGATTCACTAACTTCCTTTAAATCTTTATTCAATGTCATCTCCTCAAACAGGTCTACCCTGAACTCTAGTAAGATTGCAAACACTTCCCCACGTTCCTGATCCCTTTTGCCCTTTCTTTTCACTAGCACATTCCACTTCTATTATTGTATGTAATTTAGTAATTTATTGTTTATTGCCTTTCTATCTGTCCCTATGATATAGATAGAATATAATCTCCATAGGGGTATTCTGCTATCTGAGCTACTGCAAGTGGCTAGAAGACTGCCTGGCACAAAGTAGGCTCTCAATAAATACTAACTGTATTAATTAATGAAGCTTGGAAAAGACAGCTGTAAAACGTAGGGAGTAAATGGGTTAATCATTTACTAAATCAGCTTATGAAAACTGATAGTGTTTTTTCTCTCTAACAGCAATAACAAATTAGGAAAATAACTTTTTAATGTGTTTTTTACAATATGCACAAAATTATGAGAAATCTTCTTAGCCAAGAGTCTAAAAAACTTCCATGACTAAAACTTTAAACTGGGAAATAAGGGCAAAAAGGATTATCTGAATAGAGATATTTACATCAGTTCGCCCCCTAAATTAATTTGTAAAGTCAATGCAACCCCAATACAAATTGCATTTGAATATTTGAGAAAATTAGTAAACTATTCTATATAGTATATAGAATATATACTATATAGAATAGTATACACATATATATGAAATGTGTGTATACACATATATATGAAATAATAAGAGATGATGAATAGATGTCAGCCTTCGAAAGAAGATTAAAAGTTGGGACTTGCCCTCCCAAGTGTTAAGCCATACATACTACAAAGATAGATCGGAGTGAAAAATATATATACTATGGTGATACTGCCAGAGCAATAGAACAATGGATCAATGGTACAAAATAGAGAACTCAGAGAAGACCCCAAATTTACAATAAACTTGGCACCACAAATTAACTGAAAAAGACAAGTAGCTTAGAAAATAAAGTTTGGAAACTAATTCACTGTGTGAGGGAAAAAAACCCTGTATTTTTACTTAAGATGACAAGCAATGTGGACTACAGATGGAATAAATAAATACTTAAAAGCTAAAACTATATATGTAATAGAAAAAATTAGAGAATATCTCTGTGATCTAAGTTCAGAAAAGGACTTCTTAAAACCTCAAAAACCTGCAGCATAAGGAAAATAAAAGAATGTGATTCCATAGAAAGTAAGGATGTCTGCTCAATGAAGAATTCCATGAATAGACAGGCATATTAAAGATATTGGCAATGTCTAAAAAACGGACAAAAGACTAGTATCTCTAACATAACAAAAATGTCTGTGAATCAACCAAAAGAATACAGGATCCAAAAAGGAATATGGGCAAAACATATGAATAGGAAATTTACAGACGAGGCAACACAAAAGATTATCAAGTTTATGAAGATAACACCCCAAATTACTAGTAAAAGGAGAAAAGCAATTAAAACAATGGGACTTAATCACCAATGATAAATCACACTGATACCTTGTATCTCTTGATATGACATGATGAGGAGGGAACATCATCTCTGTGGTACTCTTTCCAAACACCAAAACCAAGTCTAATCAGGAGAAAACATCAGACAAGCCCAAATGAAAGGGCACTGTACAAAATACCAGGCCAGTGACTGTCAAAGGTCTCAAGGTCATTAAAAAAAAAAAAAAAAAAAGGAAAGACTAGGGAAGTGTCATGGATAGGAAGGGTCTAAAAGAGCATAATAATTTTTTTAACCTTTTTTTGTTTTTTTTTTTACTGATTGAAAGATTCTTTAAATTTTATAGCACTTTACAGTTTTTTTTAAAAGTTTCACACACATGATTTCCTATAATCCCATAATAATCCTTTTTCCCCTCTAACCTTATATTGCCCCTCCCCCTTCCCTCTCCCCATTGGTAACCACTAGTTTGTTCTCTTTATCTGTGAGTTTGCTTCCTTGTCATTTTATTCACTAGTTTGTTGTATTTTTTAGATTCCACGTGTAAGTGTTATCACACAATATTTGTCTTTCCCTGTCTGGCTAATTTCACTTAGCATAATGTCCTCCAAGTCCACCCATGCTGCTGCAAATGGCAAAATGTCATCCTCTTTATGGCTGAGTAGTATTCCACTGTATGTACGTATGTTTATGTATAACTATAGATATATAGATATATACTACATCTTCTTTATCCATTCATCTGTTGATGGACACTTAGGTTGCTTCCATATCTGGCAATTGTAAGTAATTCAGCTATGAACATTGGGGTGCATGTAACTTTTTGAATTAGTGTTTTTGTTTTTTTCAGATATATACCCAGGAGTGAAATGGGAGCATAATAGTTAAGTGCAATGTAATATTCTGGAGTGAATCTTGGAACAGAAAGAGGATTTAAGTGGAAAAATGAGCTCTAAAAAAAGTCTCTAGTTTACTTAATAGTTTTGTGCCAATGTTGGTCCCTTAGTTTTGACAAATGTATTATTGTTATGTTAATTTTAGGGGAAGCTGTATGAAGGGTACACAGGAATGCACTATCTTTGCAACTTTTATGTAAATTTAAAATAATTTCAAAATTCAATAATTTTATTTTTAAAAAAAATAAAAATGAAATATCTCTTTATGTCTATTAGACTGACAAAAACTAGAACACTAAGAAAAGCAAAGTATTGGCGAGGATGTGCAAATACAGAAACTCTTACACACTACTGGTGGAACTATAGACTGGTGAAGGAATTCTGGAGAGAAATATGGCATGTGCTACAGTCCAACAATTTCTCTCCTGTGTATCTATCAATAAGAAACTCTCACACCAATCCAAAAAGAGGCATATGTAATTTTATATGTATATCAGAGTATATCAGCGTTATTTGTAGTGGTGAGTGTCCATCACTGGAGAATTGACTATAGAAAGTGTAATGAATTCACACCAAGAAGTACTATGCAGCATTATAAGTAGACAAATTGCACACAAACCAACACAGATAGACGTTAAAAATATGGGGCTGAATGAAAGTAGAAACAAAATGAGATATACTGCAATTCATACTACATTTATAATACAGCATACAAAATAATATACATTTTTCTAACACACATACCATAAAAAGTATATGCAATTAAACACATTAGAATGGTTGTCATTACATTAAACATGTTAGGATGGAGAAGAACACAAGATTAGAAAAGAGGTAATCATGCCAGTCAATCAAGTAGCAAAGTGACCTTGAGCAAAGCAATGATAATACTGGGCCACCAAATAAGTAGTATAATTTACTCAATTTGCTACAACAAAAAAATGTTTAAACTAGGAAAAATCTAAACTATTACACTCCAATTACCTTCCAAGTGTCCTTACGTTTTCTTTGTTTTGTTTTCATTTTAAAGAATCTAAAATCGGGTATCAAATAATGTACTATAGGTTCAGTTTTTATTTTTTTTAATATATAAATTTATTTATTTATTTATTTTTGGCTGCATTGGGTCTTTGTTGCTGTGCATGGGCTTTCTCTAGTTGCCGCGAGCGGGGGCTACTCTTTGTTTGGTGCGCGGGCTTCTCATTGCGGTGGCTTCCCTTGTTGCAGAGCACAGGCTCTAGGTGAGCAGGTTTCAGTAGTTGTGGCGTGTGGGCTCTAGATCAGAGGCTCAGTAGCTGTGGCACATGGGTTTAGTTGCTCTGCAGCATGTGCGATCTTCCCAGACCAGGGGCTTGAACCCATGTCCCCTGCACTGGCAGGCGGATTCTTAACCACTGCACCACCAGGGAAGCCCTATAGGTTCAGTTTTAACAGAAAAGATGACTTCAAATTCCATTCAAAGGACTCAAACTCAAAGACACTGCCTTGACCTTACATCTGAAATTTGGCAAATAAGTGGCTATTTTAGGTTAAAATATTTATGTTTTAGGTTAAATTTTTTAATTATGTATGTATTATGTTTTAACGAAGCTCTTTTTCATACATATATTTTGATTACCTTATTCACCACTCCTGAATAAGAGTGTCCTAGAATACATACTGTAATGAAACAATTCACTTATCCCATAGACTATCCTGCTCAACAAATATTAACTGCTTTATCAGGGTTTGAAATTGTGATTCTAGGGCTCATGAAAATAAGATCACTAAGTAGGTGATGACTTTAGTGTTCTTTTTTTGTTGACTAAAAGACAATTCATGTGGTCTAGAGCAGCCCTTTACAAACTTCAAGATGCACACTAATCACCCGGAGATCTTGTTCAAATTCAGATTCTGAGCAAGTAGTTTTAAGGTGGAGCCTGAGATCCCGCATTTCTGACAAGATCCGAGTGGCAGCAACACTGATGGTCTGTGGAGCACACTTTGTGTAGTAAGGGTCTCAAATGACACAATGAATTTCGCAAAATCACATTTGTAGTTATTGATGTGTTTGAACAAGTTTACAACTGATGCCCTGAAATTCTGTAGTACAGAGATGGAAGTGATATGTAAATTCGTATACTTTTATAGATATTTAATTATCAAGCAACTATTCACTTGTGATATAAGATATATATTTAAATTACCTTCCATACTTATATTTAACTATTTATATTTGTCTCCACTATAGTATGTTAGAAACAAAATGTACACCCAAAAAACAAAATAAGTTAAACTGTAAAATAGATTTAGTGCTACCCATCTGACTGCTAGAAGAAATCTGCCCCAAATCAGAAGGGTATTTCTGTCCTAATTAGTATTTAGTCCCTCCTACCCCACCCTTAGCAATTGACGAACAGTTCAAAACATTTTAAAGACCAATCCTAGAATATAAATAATAAGGTTGTGTTCTTAGAATAGAGGAGGATACCATCCTCTTTGTTGACTCATGAAAGGACTACTATACATTTTAGGCACAAACAGAACCTGGTCAAACAATGGCTTTATGAAATTCATATATTACTATGTAAATGCAAACATCTTTTCACTCACCAATGACAGAGACATTTTTAACTGAGCAAATGATGCCAAGTTTATTTATGCAAGGGAAACACAATGTGTGAATGCTAATTTTTCTTCATTGTGTTTTCCATTAGGAAACATTCACTGTTTAGCTATAAAATGTATGATAGTTAATTCATCCCAAAGGCATTTATTGCTGTTCTATGAATAGACATAAATTATAAATTTACCTAAACATAATTTTATCAGCATCTTGAAATCAACATTAAAGGAATGTTAATTGAATTTGTTCAAATATTGAAAAGTTAACTGTCATTTTCTTTGACTTAATGAGTTTCATACAGGATCTTAATCAGTGCAATGTTAGACTTTTCTTTGTTTTTATTACAGGCGTACCTCGTTTTACTGGGCTCAGCCTTATTTTGCTTCACAGATACTGCATTTTTTACACATTGAAGGTTTATGGCAACCCTGTAACGAGCAAGTCTATCAGCACCATTTTTTCCAACATTTGACTGCTTCCTGTCTTTGTGTCACATTTTGGTAATTATCACAATATTTCAAAATTTTCATTATTGTTAAATCTGTTACGGTAATCTGTGATCAGTGATCTTTGATGTTACTATTATAATTGTAACCGTACCCATATAAGATGGCGAATTTAATCCATAAATGTTGTTTGTGTTCTGACTGCTCCACCGACCCTTCCCCTTTGCCTCTTTCCCTATCCCCGGGCCTCCCTATTCCCTGAGATGCAACATTATTGAAATTAGGCCAATTAATAACCCTACTATGGTCTCTCCAAGTTCAAGCGAAGAGTCATATCTCTCAATTTAAATCAAAAGCTAGAAATGATTAAGCTTAGTGAGGAAGGGATGTCAAAAGCTGAGACAGGACAAAAGCTTGGCCTCTTGTGCCAAACAGCAAAGTTGTGAATGTGAAGAAAAAGTTCTTAAAAAAAAATTAAATGTTATTCTAGTGAACACAGGAATGATAAGAAAGTGAAACTGCCTTATTGCTGATATGGAGAAAGTTTTAGTGGTCTGGATAGAAGATCAAACCAGTCACAACTTTCCTGTAAGCCAAACCCTAATCCAGAGCTAGGCCCTAACTCTCTTCAATTTTATGAAAGCTGAGAGAGGTGAGGAAGCTACAGAAGAAAAGTTTGAAGATAGTAGAGGTTGGTTTATGAGGTTTAAGGAAAGAAGCCATATCCATAATACCAAAGTGCAAGGCGAAGCAGCTAATACTTATATAGAAGCTGTAGCGAATTATCCAGAAGATCTAGCTAAGATAATTAATGAAGGTGGCTACACTAAACAACAGAATGTCAATGTAGATGAAGCAGCCTTATATTGGAAGAAGATGCCATCTCAGACTTTCATAGGTAGAAAGGAGAAGTTAAGGTCTGGCTTCAAAGCTTCAAAGGACAGGTTGACTCTCTTGTTAGGGGTTAATGCAGCTGGCGATTTTAAGTTGAAGCCAATACTCATTTACCATTCCCCCATATCCTAGGGCCCTTAATAATTATTCTAGATCTACTCTCCCTATTTTCTATAAATGGAGCAACAAAGCCTGGATGAGAGTAAATCCGTTTACAACACGGCTAACTGACTATTTTAAGGCCACTATTGAGACCTACTGCTCGGAAGAAAAGATTTATTTCAAAATATTACTGCTCATTGACAAAGCTCTGATCACCCAAGAGCTCTGATGGAAATGTACAATGAGAGTCATGTTGTTTTCATGCCTGCTAACACAACACCCATTCTTCAGCTCATGGATCAAGGAGTAATTTCAAGTCATATTTTTTAAGAAATACATTTAGTAAGACCATAGCTGCCATAGACAATGATTCCTTTGATGAATCTGGGCAAAGTCAATTGAAAATTTTCCCAAAAAAAATTTCACCATTCTAGATACCATTACGAACACTCATGGAAAAAGGTCAAGATATCAACATTAACAGGAGTTTGGAAGAAGTTGATTTCAACCTTCACAGACGACTTTGAGGGGTGTAAGACTTTAGTGGAGGAAGTAACTGTAGATGTGGTGGAAACAGCAATAGAACTAGAATTAGAGATGAAGCCTGAAGATATGACTGAATTGCTGTAATCTCCTGATAAAACTTTAATGGATGAGGAGCTGCTTCTAATAGATGAGGAAATAGTTTCTTGAGATGGAAGCTCTTTGGTGAAGATGCTGTGAAAACTGTTGAAATGACAACAAAGTATTTAGAATATTACAGCAACTTAGTAAAGCAGTGACAGGGTTTGAGAGGATTGACTCCAGTTTTGAAAGAGTTCTACTGTAGGTAAAATGCTATCAAACAGCATTTCATGGGACAGAGAAATCGTTTGTGAAAAGAAGCATCAGTAGATGTGGCCGGCTTCCCTGGTGTCTTATTTTAAGAAACTGCCACAGCCATCCCAGCCTTAGCAGCCATCACCACATCAGTCAGCAGCCGTCAGCATCATGGCAAGATGCTCCACCAGAAAAAAGATTATGACTTGCTAAAGGCTCAGATGATGGTTAGTGTTTTTCAGCAATAAAGCATTTTTTAATTAAGGAATGCACAATTTTTAGACATAATGCCATTGCAACTTTAATTGATTACAGTATAGGGTAAACATAAAGTTCATATGCGCTGGGACACCAAAAAATTCTTGTGACTCTTTTGTGGTGATATTTGCTTTACTGCAGTGGTCTGGAGCCGAACCTGCAGTATTTTCAAGTATGCTTGCATATGGTATAATTTTCAAAATCTAAGTTGCTTCTCTATAAGCATTTCATTTGCACAGGTTACCATTTCAGTAGTTCAAAGTAATTAATGGTTAACATAATTAACCTAAATACATATGATTATAGGATTTTCAACCTGCAATTACATTGCCTAATTAGGAAATTATGATGCAGAATGAAATAATTATGAAAGGTAATGACTTTAAATAAAATCTATCCTAAAATATTCTTTGTTTACTTAGTAGAACATGTGATTAGCAAAATTATATGGTATTCTCTTCTTTCCAGTTATGCATTTTTGAAGGAAAGCAAATAACATGCATTCCACACTCATTTTCCTTTCCAAGGCTAGGAAGAACCCACTCTCTCCAGGAAGGTGGAAGAGAATAAATCTCATCCCCAATTCTCTTTCACAAGAATGTGGCAGAGTATAAATTGGACAGAACAACAGGACTTGTCAGGACTTTCAGCAGAGTTATACCCACTTTTCTCTTTTGATTACATGAGTCAACAAATAACTGACTCCTAGAATTAAATAGTAAACAAATCATATTAGGTGTGATCAAGAGAGAGAATACTTTGCTATCAAGAATTACCTTAGTTCCTAGATAAAAGAGGTTCTCAACCCTGACTGCTTCCTACACTGGGGATCATCAACACAAAGTGGTCCCCGTGAAGGTTAAAACCGCATTACCCTTCCAGCCTGAATTTCTACACAGAAGCCCAGGGAACACCCTCCATTCCTCTTCCACAAAAGCTTATTGGCTTGCATTCATTTTACCGTCATATCCATCTCATCCATTTGTTTGAGAATCAAATAAGGAGGTGTTTACGAAGTACCCTGGGGCTGTAAAAGGTTATAAAATATAAGGGGCTTCTGTTATTTTCATTAGAGTCCACAGCTGCCATGTGATGAAATAAGTGCATTTCAATCCACCCTCTCTTCTAAACCATTGACATCTTCCCAGAGAAATATTTGCAATGTTGAAACATCCCTTCTCCCACATATACCCAACCTAGAGAAAGTACTCATTCCCTTCCCTGTGCTCTGATAACATACATGTATTCTTTGTTTTGCATTCTGATCTGCTGTAGGTCTTCTTTACTGGGTTGAGAGCTCCTCGAGGGCAGAGGCTACAGTTTTCATTTCTGTTCACTGGTAACTATCAAAGTACCTGTTATATAGTAAGTGTTCAATATATATTTGTTGAGTAAGTGAATAAATGAATAAATAATGAATTAAGAGATCCTTAGACAGCTGAATAGCATTCTGTACCCAACTTCTTACAGATTTACAATTAGTCATCCAAAAATCATAAAAGTAATGAGAATCAAAGTGGAATATAAACTCTATGTCTAAATTAAATTTATCCCTGTTAGCCACTATAGAAAACAGTATGCAGCTTCACCAAAAAGTTAAAATAGAACCTCCATATGATCCAGCAATTTCACTCTAGGTATTTACTCAAAGAAAACAAAAACACTAATTTGAAAATGCATATGCACTCCAATGTTCACTGCAGCATTACTTACAGTAGCCAAGATATGGAATCAACCTAAGTGTCCACTGATAGACAAATGGATAAAGAAATGTGGTATATAAATGCAGTGGAATATAACTAAGTCATAAAAAAGAAATCTTGCCATTTGCAACAACACTGATGGATCTAGAGGGTATCATACTAAATGAAATAAGTCACAGAAAGACAAATACTATATGATCTCCCAAAACAAACAAACAAAACAAAATGAAAACAGACTCATCGATATAGAGAATAAACAGGTGGTTTCTAGAAGGGAGGGGGTGGTTACAAAACAGGCAAAGGTAATTAAGAGGTACAAATACCCAGTTATATAACAAACAAGTCATGGGGATGTAACGTACAGCATAAGAAATATGGTCAACAATCTTATAATAACTTTGTATGGGAACAGATGGTTATTAGACTTATCATGGCTATTATTTCAATATCAAATTATTATGTAGTATACCTGAAATAAGTATAATGTTTTACATCAACTATGTTTCAATCAAAAAAATTATCATTGTTACAGAAAACAAACTTGCTGATTTCAGGAAAAATAATTTCTTGAAATTTTTGAATACACAGAATTTCTATGACCAGAATACAAAATCTGACCACAATCTCACTATTCTAAATAAAACTGTAAGTAAAAGGCTCCATAGGAAATAAATAAACACACACACACATCAGTTTTACTTTACCTTCTAAGGAAATTAATAGAAGATGCTGTTACTATATTTATTCTTTCCAGCACCTCTACTCTTGAGTAATCTACAGTGGCACAGAAAGCATTCTGGGACAGGCACGAATCTAACCATGGGCCAAGATGTTAATGTATCACATTTGTTACTGTTAGTAAGACGCAAAGCAGATCCAAACCATCTGAAGTTTTAGTGGAAATTGTTAAGCAGGGATCAGATAATTATCCAGCAGGAGGCAAGTCCAGCTTGGAGAGTCATTGAAACCATCTTTAGTCACTTTTCAAAATGTGTTTTTAAAGTGCAGTCCTTGAGACTTAATTCTCTTAAATGCCAACATAATTTAGTCCAATCCACTGAAGGATGAATTATTTTTCCAGTCACTTAATTTCTGGTATAATTTTTTCAAAGATTCTGTACCAGAAATAGCTGATTCTATATTCACTGAAGGAAATCTTCCTCAAAACAAAACCATCTTATGTGAGTTCATTTTCTAGTTTTTCCAAAATTTGGGTGCCACTTGTAGCTAAGAAAAAAACTTTTGCATCATGCTCCTTTATGACCACATTCAGAAAAATAAACTCTAGAGACAAACATTATGACTCAGTGAGCCTGTCTAAATGCTACACTCTCAGAGGCACTCCACATTGCAACCACTGTTGCTCTACAGTAACAAAGCCCCGAATCACTGACTTACAGAAAACGGACTGTGAAACCTATGACGTAGTCCTTTTGACTTTCTGCAAAATCAGCAAGTTAAAAGACTAACAAATGAATAGAAACAAGAGCCTAAACAGTCTCCTGTTTCAATAGTTACACAGGTAAAGATTGTTAATCTTTGGTGAAATTGCCAAGCCCAACTTTGCTTTCTCAACTCATTCAGGAGTGTGTCTCCAAAATGGCTCTTCTGGGAAGTACAGAGATAATCTTCCATTCAGCAGACTGCCTGCTATCTGGCACAAGCTGGGAGGAGAGAGTGTGTAATCTGATAAACTGTCCTTCCAGATGGTTTACAGAAATTACTGTTAGCTGCTAGTTTGAAATAAATATCATACTGGCCTACATATTCAAGATAAGACTGCTGACTTACGTGGGCTTTTGCAAGATAAGTCACTTCTCAGAATTGTACGAAAGGTTAGAATTAAGGAAAAAAATATTTCTAACAAAAAAAGAATTCTATGAGGTGCTGCCAAGATCTACTAGGATACTGACATCTTGACCTTTCAGAAGTTGCAAATAAAATTTTCTTTCAAGATCAACTTTGATTTGACTTCATAACTAGATAGAGACATGCATGTGATAAAAATGAACTAAACAAACGCTCCTCTCTTTAAACACACTGGAGTATAATTTGATCAGGTTTTCTGTTAAGGGGATGACATCTTGGAGAAAATAATTTATTCCCAACACGATGTTCCTTGAGGAAAATGTCCATGCCTTATCTCTGTACTGTTTACAGTAACCAATATAGAAGCAGGTATGCAGTAATTACTGACTCTGGTAATTTCAATGAAATCACACTTGAGCATGTCCTTTTGAGAAAGTGTATGAGATACTACTGAACCACAAAGGAAATACAAAACAGAAGTATTCCATGTATAAAGCTTACTGTGTTATTAGGGAAACTAGGCTTATCAATATGAAATTGTTAAATGATGACAAATCAAAGTGTAATACCAAAAAGTAACAGTCTATAGAAGTTATCTTCTAACTTTAATAATTATAAAACTGAGAAAAATATCAGATGGTATGTAATTAGACATATAAATATAATAGAAGGAGAAGAAAAACATGAGTCCTAAAGTTAGCAGAGAGCATGAAAAGATTAGAATTGGATAATATTTGCCAATGGGGAAGTTTCCTACAGAAGAGCAGAATGGGAAAGAGCAAGAGAAACTGTTGAGTTTTTTCATTAGGAAATGACATCTAAGGGACACTCAGGATTTTAGGCTATAGAGAGGAAGAGATGAGTTGGGCCAACTGAAGGAGGAACAGAAGTGTGGAAGTGTATGAATAAATGAAGTACTACAGAAGAACTGCAAGAAGACTGGGTTGACTAAACTAGGGTTTATAGTAGACAAGGCAAAACAGGTAAATGGAGGTTAAGTCATAAAGGTCTCTCAATGGTAGGTAGGGAAATTTGGAATTTGCTCTTTGGGCAGATGGAAATCACTAGAAAATTTTGATCAGATGTGATTTTAAAAAGTAG
Source organism: Tursiops truncatus (assembly GCF_011762595.2). Taxonomy (NCBI): domain Eukaryota; kingdom Metazoa; phylum Chordata; class Mammalia; order Artiodactyla; family Delphinidae; genus Tursiops; species Tursiops truncatus. The sequence goes on from NC_047045.1 coordinate 43,433,925, forward strand.
CTTTAATTAAATTTAATACAAACATTAAAATGGAATTAGATTATTTTTGTGGCTAGAGGATACATCTAGGATCAATGAGTAGAGATCATAGGCAGAGAAAATTTGCTCAAAGCGAGAGATACATAACAATTTGATTTAACTGAACACAGCACAGAGTAACTTAAAAAATACAAGTGCCTTATTATTAGTTCAAAGAATCTTGTATTTATTGGTCTGATTGTGAAAAAAAAAGCAAGCAACAAACAGATATTCTGAAAGACATTCTAATTTCAGACATTTAAGCAATGAGAGGTAGAACGTGATTGCAGATTCTGGGTATAAGATCAGCTGGGAAGCCAATGATGGAATTCAAGATTAGGTGAAGCAGCCCACACCACCACCCACTGTACCACTAATATTTATCCTTCTAATGTCTATGAGTTCATGGCACTAAGTGCTTTTTTTACATTATCTTTTAACCTTTTCAAGACCCTGTGGAGTACACACTATTCCTCTCCTTATATCTCAGACAAGATGTGGAGTGATGGGAATGGGAGAAGCCTCTGAAAAGACAACAAGAGTGAGGTGATTAATATGTTACACTTAGTAAAGTAATGGGCTGAGGTGAAGGTTACTTGCTATGACTTAATATGCTCCATTGCAGCACAGTCCTATATGGTCCACAAATTGGTATTTACTGGGTGTCGATGAGTACTGAATTTCAAACATAATTTTTATCTAAGAATTTGCTTTTTCCTCAAGCTGCCTTACAGTGGGTTATCATCATCATCAAAAATATTCATAAACTACTTCTCAGCCACAGGTGTCAGAGGCACAGGTGTCAGAGGGTGAGGTTCTCAGCAATAAAAATAAACAAGACATTGAGGCACAGGGCTGAAGGCAATGTAAGCATTTAGTGCAAATGTTTGAAAAAGGATAGTGTCCATGCACCTGCTCTTTTATTATACACTGCTCAGGGACTGATTTACTTAATTCTTTTTCATGAGTTAATACATAATAACCATGTTGTTTGAACTATTAAGGATAATGCCAATTTTCTGCTGCACCATAATCTTGCTGTTGACCATGATTTTTGGAAGCAGGAGGTAGGCACATCATTTGTAAGTAGCCTCTGCTTTGGCCATCCTCAGCCCTTTATACCTGCTATTGCCTCTATATAGAATTTCTCTTTCCTTCTTCTCTCTGTGGAGAGAGCTAATTCAACACTCAACCAGAGACTCTCCTTCCATTAAAGGCTTATTTCCTCCCCTTGGTACCACTGGGTCTATTAGAGCCCTTGTCACATTGTGTATTTCATATATAGAGAATTCCTCATAAGCAAGAAAGTGTTTTTGGTTTTGTTTTTTGCCTTTTTGCTACTGCTTCTCCTCACTGCTCCCTTCCCCACAGTTTTCAAAGCTAGGAACATAATTTGCACTCATGATTTGTTAAGGTGAAAATCAAAGAGGTGACAAAGGTATATGTGTTACCAGGTTAAACCATTCAGGTGGGTAAGAAGAGGAAAGACTAGATTAATTCTCTCCTCTTCTGACCAACCTGAAGCTTATTATTGAATTATCATAAGTTGTCTTTCTATATGCCATGCTCAGCAGATTGTATATGGCATATAATTTATACCCAACGTATGTTCCTTGAATTAATTCAAATTATCATTGTCTTCTAAATATCTAATATAACTTAATGATATAAATTTTGATTCTAGTTCTGGAATAGAACTTAGGCAAACAGATGTGAATCAGTGAAGCTAAGAAATGGTATTTAAAACTAGCATAAATCAAATCCCCTAAAATAAGTGGCAGCAAATTACCAGACAGAGAATAAAAATATAGCCAAACCACAGGTGGTTTGCTTGGCTCCAAATGTTTCTATAATGCCTTTACGTGTGGCATACAAGCTGCCGTCAATGCCCTGTGCTCCCCATTTATTTACATCAGGCCTTTTAACACATTTATATTAACTTCTTGACCTCTTGGGAAATTTGAATTTGTGGCCCTTCTACTATAATTGTCTTGTACCTATCTATTAACAGGATAATCTACTTTTTCCCCCAAATAGTTCAAATTTCTTTTTTTAGGTTTCAGTTAATCTACTAAACTTTAAGAAATATAAGTTGCATTCCTAAAACAAAGCAACACCCACATAGATGCAATAGAACATGAAAACTTGTATTCATAACAAATATAGCACATTTGCCTCTATACACTTTTAAACATGACTATTTAGGTTACATTCACAGGAAAAACCTTGTTTTGTTCATGAATGTAATTTTTTTTTCTTATTTATGTGGCTCCCTAATTCTTTAAGAACCATAGCTTCTTGGGGAAAAAATTTGTCTCTCTGATCTGTTCTCCCTACCTGAAGTAATAATCCTTTAATTATGGAATTAAAGGTATTCTGAAATAACTAAAAGAAGAGGAATGCAAACAGATAATGGTAAAAAGAAGCTCTTGAATTCTAGGAAACAAATGTTATTTGTAGGCAAAATATAAGAATATAAATTTTTAAATTTCATCAATATAATAGTATTTGGATGATTAAAGCTTTATCCAGACTATTTTTCAGGAGTTTGAGACACAGGCTAGTTATGGACAATAATGAGAGGAGGTGTGCAAAAGTGTCAAAACTTTTCTCGATTTTTCTCCAAGAGTTGGAATATGACAGACTTTGAGCAGAATTCAATTTATTCAGAATTTAAAAAAAAATAAAAATATTCACAATTCTTACAATAGAACTGAATTTACGATTCACACATTCTCTTGTCATTTTGTATCACTAAAACACCAAGAAAATGTTTTATCACTTCAACTATGAACATATACTGCACCTCTGGGAGAAATGTCTACTCTTCCTATAACTTTTAATCATTCATCTTTAAATATCAACTTTGATACTTTTGTGATATTGAAAGATTAAATGGATTAAAACTGAAGAGAGATAGGAAACAAAAGAAGCATATGCAACTGACATGGCCATCTCTTTCAGATAATTTATGATTGTTTTAACAGGGTATATTCCTGGTATGAAATAATACTGCTGCTAGATTGGTTCAAGATGGAGGAGTAGAAGGATGTGCGCTCACTCCCTCTTGCAAGAACACTGGAATCACAACAAACTGCAGAACAACGATCAACAGGAAGACACTGGAACTCACCAAAAAAGATACCCTACATCCAAAGACAAAGGAGAAGCTGCAATGAGACGGTAGGAGGGGCACAATCACAGCAAAATCAAATCCCATAACTGCTGGGAGGGCAACTCACAAACTGGAGAACAATTATACCACAGAAGTCCACCCACTGGAGTGAAGGTTCTGAGCCCCACCTCAGGCTTCCCAACCTGGGAGTCCAGCAAAGGGAGGAGGAATTCCCAGATAATCAGACTTTGAAGGTTAGCAGAATTTGATTGCAGGACTTTGACAGGACTGGGGGAAACAGAGACTCCACTCTTGGAGGGCACACACAAAGTAGTGTGCACACACAAAGTAGTGTGCACACCAGGACCCACGGGGAAGGAGCAATGACTCACAGGAGACTAAACCAGACCTATGTGCTAGTGTTGGAGGGTCTCCTGCAAAGGCAGGGGGCAGCTTTGCCTCACCACGAGGACCAGGACACCAGCAGCAGAAGTTCTGGGAAGTACTCTTTGGCGTGAGCCCTCCCAGAGTCCACTAGCCCCACCAAAGAGCCTGTAGGCTCCAGTGCTGGGTCGCCTCAGGCCAAACAACCCCAAGTTGGGGGAACTCAGCCCCACCCATCAGCAGGCAAGCATATTAAAGTTTGTTGGGTTTTTTTTTAATTAATTCTAAAGTCCTCTGATTCTACTTTCAGAGAACGACTTTGTGTTTGGTCTGTTGAACTAGAGAAGAAAGGGAACACATCATAAATTCACTTATTTAATTTATTTATTTTTGGCTGCACTGGGTCTTCATTGCTGCACACGGGCTTTCTCTAGTTGTGGTGAGCAGAGCTACTCTTCTTTGCAGCGCGCAGGCTTTTCATTGTGGTGGCTTCTCTTGTTGCGGAGCACAGGCTCTAGGCATGCGGGCTTCAGTAGTTGTGGCATGCAGGCTCTAGAGCACAGGCTCAGTAGTTGTAGCGCACGGGCTTAGTTGCACCACGGCATGTGGGATCTTCCAGGACCAGCGCTTCAACCCATGTCCCCTGCATTGGCAGGCAGATTTTTTTACCACTGCACCACCAGGGAAGCCCGAGCATATTAAAGTTTTACTGAGCTCTGCTCACCAGAGCAACACCCAGCTCTACTTAGCACCAGGCCCTCCCATCAGGAAGCTTGCATGAGCCTCTTAGATAGCCTCATCCACCAGAGAGCAGACAGCAGAAACAAAAACAACTACAGTCCTGCAGCCTGTGGAATGAAAACCACATTCAGAGAAAGACAGACAAAAAGAAAAGGCAGAGGACTATGTACCAGATGAAGGAACAAGATAAAACCCCAGAAAAACAACTAAATGAAGTGGAGATAGGCAACCTTCCAGAAAAATAATTCAGAATAATGATAGTGAACATGAGCCAGGACCTTGGAAAAATAATGGAGGCAAAGATCGAGAAGATGCAAGAAATGTTTTAAAAAGACAGACCCAGAAGAAAGAAAGAACAAACAAACAGAGATGAACAATACAATAACTGAAATGAAAAATATACTAGAAGGAATCAAGAGCAGGATAACTGAGGCAGAAGAACAGATAAGTGACCTGGAAGATAGAATGGAGGGATTCACTGCTGCGAAACAGAATAAAGAAAAAAGAATGAAAAGAATTGAAGAAAGCCCAAGAGACTTCTGGGACAACATTAAAAACACCAACATTCGCATTATAGGGGTTCCAGAAGGAGAAGAGAGAGAGAAAGACCTGAGGAAATATTTGAAGTGATTATAGTTGAAAACTTTGCTAACATGGGAAAGGAAATAACCACCCAAGTCCAGGAAGCACAGAGAGTCCAAGGCAGGATAAACCCAAAGAGAAACATGCTGAGACACATAGTAATCAAGCTGACAAAAAATTAAAGACAAAGAAAAATTATTAAAAGCAACAAGGGAAAAACGACAAATAACATAAAAAGGAACTCCCATAAGGTTAACAGCTGATTTCTCAGCAGCAACTCTACAAGCCAGAAGGGAGTGGAATGATATATTTAAAGTGATGAAAGGGAAACACCTACAACCAGGATTACTCTACCCAGCAAGGATCTCATATAGATTTGTCGGAGAAATCAAAAGCTTTACAGATAAGCAAAAGCTAAGAGAATTCAGCACCACCAAACCAGCTCTACAACAAATGCTAAAGGAACTTCTCTAAGTGGGAAACACAAGAGAAGAAAAGGCCCTACAAAAACAAACCAAAAACAATTAAGAAAACAGTAATAGGAACATACATATCAATAATTACCTTAAATGTGAATGGATTAAATGCTCCAACCAAAAGACACAGGCTCGCTGAATGGATACAAAAACAAGACCCGAATATATGCTGCCTACAAGAGACCCACTTCAGACCTAGGGACACATACAGACTGAAAGTCAGGGGATGGAAAAAGATATTCCATGAAAATAGAAATCAAAAGAAAGCTGGAGTAGCAATACTCATATCATAAAAAATAGGTTTAAAATAAAAAATGTTACAAGAGACAAGGAAGGACGCTACATAATGATCAAGGGAAAAACCCAAGAAGAAGATATAACAATGAAAAATATATATGCACCCAACATAGGAGCACCTCAATACATAAAGCAAATGCTAACAACTATGAAAGAGGAAACAGACAGTAACACAATAATAGTGGGGGGACTTTAACAGCTCACTTACACCAATGGACAGATCATCCAGGCACAAAATTAATAAGGAAACACAAGATTTAAATGACACAACAGACCAGGTAGATTTCATTGATATCTATAGGACATTCCATCCAAAAACAGCAGATTACACTTTCTTCTCAAATGCACATGGAACACTGTCCAGGATAGATCACATCTTGGGTCATAAATCAAGCCTCAGTAAATTTAACAAAATTGAAATCATATCAAGCATCTTTTCCAACCACAACACTATGAGATTAGAAATAAATTACAGGGAAAAAAACGTAAAAAACACAAACACATGGAGGCTAAACAATACGGTACTAAATAACTAAGAGATCACAGAAGAAATCAAAGAGGAAGTCAAAAAATAACAAGAGACAAATGACAACAAAAACATGATGATGCAAAACCTATGGGATACAGCAAAAGCAGTTCTAAGAGGGAAGGTTATAGCAATATAATCCTACCTCAAGAAACAAGAAAAATCTCAAATAAACAATCTAACCTTACACCTAAAGGAACTAGAGAAAGAAGAACAAACAAAACCCAAAGTTAGTAGAAGGAAAGAAATCATAACTATCAAAGAATAAATAAATGAAATAGAAAAAGAGAAAACAATAGCAAAGATCAATAAAACTAAAAGCTGGTTCTTTGAGAAGATAAACAAAATTAATAAACCTTTAGCTAGACTCATCAAGAAAAAGAGGGAGAGGACTCAAATCAATAAAATTAGAAATGAAAAAGAAGTTACAGTGGACACCACAGAAATACAAAGCATCCTAAGAGACAACTACAAGCAACTCTATGCCAATAAAATGGGAAACCTAGAAGAAATGGACAAATTCTTAGAAAGGTATAACCGTCCAAGACTGAACCAGGAAGAAATAGAAAATATGAAGAGACCAATCACAAGCCATGAAACTGAAACTGTGATTAAAAATCTTCCAACAAACAAAAGTCCAGGACCAGATGGCTTCACAGGTGAATTCTATCAAACATTTAGAGAAGAGCTAACACCCATCCTTCTAAAACTCTTCCAAAAAACTGAAGAGGAAGGAACACTCGCAAACTCATTCTACGAGACCACCATCAATCACCCTGATACTGAAAGCAGACAAAGATACTACAAAAAAAGAAAATCACAGACCAATATTACCAATGAATATAGGTGCAAAAATCCTCAACAAAATACTAGCAAACAGAATCCAACAACATATTAAAAGGATCACATACCATGATCAAGTGGGATTTAACCCAGGATTGCAAGGATTCTTCAATATATGCAAATCAATCAATGTGATACACCATATTAACAAACTGAGGAATAAAAACCATATGATCATCTCAATAGATGCAGAAAAAGCTTTTGACAAAATTCAACACCCATTTATGATAAAAACTTTCCAGGTAGTGGGCACAGAGGGAACCTACCTCAACATAATAAAGGCCATATATGACAAACCCACAGCAAACATCATTCTAAATGGTGAAAAACTGAAAACATTTCCTCTAAGATCAGGAACAAGACAAGGATGTCCACACTCACCACTATTATTCAACATAGTTTTGGAAGTCCTAGCCATGCAATCAGAGAAGAAAAAGAAATAAAGTGAATACAAATTGAAAAAGAAGAAGTAAACCTGTCTCTGTTTGCAGATGACATGATACTATACATAGAGAATCCTAAAAATGCCACCAGAAAACTACCAGAGCTAATCAATGAATTTGGTAAAGTTGCAGGATACAAAATTAATGCACAGAAATCTCTTGCATTCGTATGCACTAATGATGAAAAATCTGAAAGAGAAATTAAGGAAACACTCCCTTTTACCACTACAACAAAAAGAATAAAATACCTAGGAATAAAGCTACCTAGGGAGACAAAAGACCTGTATGCAGAAAACTATAAGACACTGATGAAAGAAATTAAAGATGATACCAACAGATGAAAGATATATCATGTTCTTGGATTGGAAGACTCAACATTATGAAAATGACTATAGTACCCAAAGCAATCTACAGGTTCACTGCAATCCCTATCAAATTACCAATGGCATTTTTTACGGAACTAAAACAAAAAAATCTAAAAATTTGTATGGATACACAAAATACCCCGAATGGCAATAGCAATCTTGAGGGAAAAAAATGGAGGTGGAGGAATCATTCTCCCTGACTTCAGACTACACTACAAAGCTACAGTAATCAAGTCAATACGGTACTGGCACAAAAACAGAAATATAGATCAATGGAACAGGACAGAAAGCCCAGAGATGAACCCACGCATCTATAGTCAACTAAACTATGACAAAGGAGGCAAGGATATACAATGGAGAAAAGACAGTCTCTTCAATAAGTGGTGCTGGGAAAACTGGACAGTTACATGTAAAAGAATGAATTAGAACCCTCCCTAACACCATGCACAAAAATAAATTCAAAATGGTTTAAAGGCCTGAATGTAGTACCAGACACTATAAAACTCTTAGAGGAAAACATAGGAAGAACACCCTTTGTCATAAATCACAGCAAGATATTTTTTGATCCACCTCCTACAGTAATGGAAATTTAAAAAAAATAAATAAGACTTAATGTAACTTAAAATCTTTTGTACAGGGCTTCCCTGGTGGCGCAGTGGTTGAGAGTCTGCCTGCCGATTCAGGGGACACGGGTTCATGCCCCGGTCCAGGAAGATCCCACATGCCGCGGAGCAGCTAGGCCCGTGAGCCATGGCCGCTGAGCCTGCGTGTCTGGAGCCTGTGCTCCGCAATGGGAGAGGCCGCAACAGTGACAGACCTGCATACCACAAAAAAAAAAAAAAAAAAGCTTTTGTACAGCAAAGGAAACTATAAACAACATGAAAAGACAACCCTCAAAATGGGAGAAATTATTTGCAAACGAATCAATGGACAAAGGATTAATCTCCAAGATATATAAACAGCTCATGCAGCTCAATATTAAAAAAACAAACAACCCAATTAAAAAATGGGCAGGAACCTAAATAGATATTTCTCCAAAGAAGACATACGGATGGCCAAGAAGCACATGAAAAGCTGCTCAACATCACTAATTATTAAAGAAATGCAAATCAAACTACAATGACGTATCACCTCACACTGGTTAGAATGGGCATCATCAGAAAATCCACAAACAACAAATGCTGGAGAGGGTGTGGAGAAAAGGGAAACTTCTTGCTGGTGGTGGGAATGTAAACTGATACAGCCACTATGGAGAACAGTATGGAGGTTCCTTAAAAAACTAAAAATAGAATTACCATATGAACCAGCAATACCACTACTGGGTACATACCTTGAGAAAAACATAATTCAAAAGAACACATGTACCCCAATGTTCATTGCAGCACTATTTACAATAGCCAGATAATGGAAGCAACCTAAATGCCCATCGACAGACAAATGGATAAAACAGGTGTGGTACATATATACAATGGAATATTACTCAGCCATAAAAAGGAACGAAATTGAGTCATTTGTTGAGACATGGATGGATCTAGAGACTGTCATACAGAGTGAAGTAAGTCAGAGAGAGAAAAACAAATATCATATATTAACGCATGTATGTGGAACCTAGAAAAATGGTACAGATGAAGCGGTTTGCAGGACAGAAGATGAACCGGTTTGAGACACAGATGTAGAGAACAAACGTATGGACACCAAGGGGGGAAAGCAGGGGTCGGGGGGATGAACTAGGAGACTGGGATTCACATATATACACTAATATGTATAAAACAGATAACTAATAAAAATAAAATAAATAAAATAATACTGCTGTAAGTTACTGACAGTAATAATAATAGCTAACATTTTTCTTGATAGATAACAAATATTCACCATTATCCTACAATTATTTTATGGTATATTATTCCAAGAAATTTACATATATTATTTCAACTATTCTCCCCCAAATTTCTAAAAAAGTAAGTACTACTATTATTATTACCTCCACTTTCTAGATGAGGACATTGATAACCTCACAAACCAGGATTTGAACCTAGACCAGGGCTCTTAACCACCCTGCCATTCTGGCTCTAGGTTCATATTGACGATGTGTAACAAGACACATCATCTTTCTTGATCATCATTCTAGTTAAGTTTATTAATACATCACGGACTTAAGGGATAAAAACAAAACAGTCATTCATCTTATCTAATTATTACATGTCCTTCTAGTAACAAATGATTCCAATTAGGTTTGATTAAGTACACCAAAGAAGTAATGTTTGCTAAATTTTAATAATTATATATATCCTCCTCAATGTAATTCTATTTTATTGGGGGTAAAATTTTAAATATTAAATGGTCAAAATTACCTCAAAGGTAAGTATTTTGTCTTATGAGACACATGAATGCATTTGCAATTTTGTCATCTCTTGTCTAATTATTTCCACTCTGAAGACAAAGTGTACATTCAAGAAGTTTCTTGTTAAATGTGTGGCTAATTCTCAAATCAGTATTTTCAGCCTGGACTTTCTTTTCTGGAATTCAAGAACATTGCTTCCAATTTTCTAAGGATTGGTGTGATCTACTGATAGATAAACTGAAGAAACTTCATTTTCCTCTTGATTTCATATTAGTGTTATTGCTGTACCATCATTTTCTTGCTTACCCAAGATTAAAACTTCAAAGTCATGGTCTTTTTAGTCTCAGAGCATTTGTTCAGGCTGTTTCATTTCCCTAGACTGTCATCCCACCTTATTCCACCAATTGAAATCTCGCCATCTTTCAAAGCTTAATCCCTTTACTCAAGTATGGCTCCTTTTTCCTTGGGATCTCCAGCATATTTTTTTATGACTCTCTTACAGCAGTATATGTTCAGAGTTAAGAGAATGAACTCCAGAGAATCCAGACTGCATAGGTTCATATCCTGACTCTATCACCTGATAAACCATGTGACACTGAACAAGTTATCATTCTGAGTCTTGGTTTCTCATATATGAAATGGGAAAATTATAGTATCTACTTCATAGGAATGTTGTGAGGACTAAAGAAAATAATTTTATTAAGTACTTAGTATTCTATGTGCTCATTAAATGTTAGCTTTTATTATCCTTATTACATTCACTATTACCATCATCGTTATCATTATTTTAAAAAATAATATATGACTTATTTTATGCCATTAAATGGTCCTATCCTACATAAGAACCTTTCCTTTTCTTCCTCAACAAGCACCCAGCTTAGAGATAGAACTGAGACACTGAGTAAGTGGATGTGACTGGGCATCTACAATAGCTAGATCAACCCTCACACTAGATGCGACAACCAAATTACCTTTAGGTATCATTTCCTAACAATGTTAGTTTTCAGGTACTGTAGTACAAAATAACTTTTTTACAGACCCGACTGTTTAATTCATTTGTCATCCCTGTATTACTTAGCAGTCTCTCATATGCAGTCGGTCTCAATGCATAAGTGCTGACTCTAGTTAAATATATCAGAATCATGACATAGCATCTTTAAAAAAGTCATAACACTGAACGCATTTTAAACAATGACCTATGTCTATATTCATTTTCTAAGGCTTTGTGTTTTTTAATGAATTAAACCATTAAGCTCCCCAAATTGTCAACATTTGATTTTTTTTCTTTCACTCCTTCCTTAAATTAGTATATATTGAGTATAGACTGTGTGTTAGAAGTTGTTTATTTACGATTCTAAAAATATAGATGAAGTCATTTTCTAGAGCCTTGCTAACCAAAGTATTAGCAGCATTAGCAACACCTGGAAACTTGTTAAAAATGTAGACTCTTAGGCCCTAATCAGGCTCTAAGTCAGACCTCCTGAATCAGAGCCTGCATTTTAGTAAGGTCCCCAGGTGATTCATGAACACATCCAAGAGAAGCACTGGATTGCACATAAGAATCACTTACGTTTTTAAAAATACAGATGCTTGCAATATAAGTGGGGAGCCAATTGAGCATCTTTTATATATATAAAAGCATCATTTTTACTGAGAAATAATTAACATACATCACTGTATAAGTTTAAGGTGTACAGCACGACGGTTTGACTTACATATATTGTGAAATGATTACAATAGGTTTAGCTAACTTCCATCTTCTCATACCTACACAATAAAAAGAAGAAAAAAAACTGTTCTCCTTGTGATGAGAGCTCTTAGGATTTACTCTCTTATCAAATTTCCTACATATTATACAGCAGTGTTAGCTATAGTCATGTTGTATTTTACATCCCTAGTGCTATTTATCATATAAATAGCACTATAAATATTTATCTGTCTTATAAATATCTATTTATCTTATAAATATTTATCTATTTATCTTTGTACCCTTTGACCACCTTGCTCTAATTATCCGTTGGCCCACTCGCCCCCTCTGGTAACCACAGTTTGATCTCTTTTACTTTTTTCTATGAGTTTGATGTTTTTGTTTGCTTGCTTTGTTTTCTTAGATTCCACACATAAGTGAAATCATACAAATTTCTCCATCTGATTTATTTCACTTAGCATAATGCCTTGAAGGTCCATCCATGTTGTTGCAAATTGTAGAATTTCCTCATCTTCTATGGCTGAATAATTTTCCATTATATGTGTGTGTGTGTACACATATATATCACAACTTTTTAATCCATTCATCCATCCATGGATTCTTCAGTTGTTTTCATGTCTTGGCTATTGTAAATAATGCTGCTATGAACATGGGGGGTAGGATACAGATATCTTTTCAAGTTAGTGTTTTCGATACCTTTGAATACATTCTTAGAAGCAGAATTGCTGGATCATATGGTAGTTCTATTTTTAATTATTTTGAGGATCCTCCATACTGTTTTCCATTGGGGTTGCACCAATTTACAATCCCACCAAAACCGCACAAAAGTTCCGTTCTCTCCTCATCCAAGCCCACATTTGATATCTCTTATCTTTTTGATGATGACCATTTTAAACAGGCTTGAGAGAATATCTCATTGTGGTTTTAATTTGTATTTCCCTAATGACTAGTGATATTGAGCATGTTTTAATGTACTTGTTTGTCCTTCATATATCTTGTTTGGAGAAATACCTATTTAGGTTCTTTGCCCATTTCTTAATTAGGTTATGTAATTTTTGCTATTGAATTGTGTGAGTTCTTTATATGTTTTTTATATTAATCTCTTATCAGATATATGGTTTGCAAATATTTTTTCCCATTTTGTAAGATGTCTTTTCACTTGATTGATGGTTTATTTTGCTATGCAGAAGCTTTATAGTTTGATGTAGTCCCACTAGTTTTTTTATTTTTTTGCTTGTGCTTTAGGTATCATATGCAAAAAATCATTACCAAGACCCATGTCAAACTGCTTTATTCTTATGTTTTCTACGAGAAGATTCATGGTTTCAGGTCTTACATTTGAGTCTGAGTTAATTTTTGTGAATGATGTAATATATGGGTCCAGTTTCATTCTTACATGTGAATATCCAGTTATATCAGCACCTTTTATTGAACGGATTATCTTTTCTCCATTGAGTATTCTCCCTTGTCAAATATTAGTCAACTATATATGGTTGGATTTATTTCTGGGTTCTCAATTCTGTTTTTATGGTCTATTTGACTGTTTTTTTAGGCCAGTCCATACTGTTCTGATTACTATACCTTTACAGTATTGCTTGAAATCAATTGTTCCCTACCCAAGTAAGGCTATAGGATAGGTTCTGTGATTGTCTAAATTCCTGGATCAGGCTTACCAGGATGGTGAGGACTGAGTACTATATTCATTAGTAGAATTAGCTTCTCTGCCCTGACAGGAGAGCAGACCAAGACCCAGGGCCTGTGCAGCTCATTGTTTGGGGGCCCAGACCAGCCCTGAGTGGGCATGGAATTCCCTGGTCAGGTGAGCCCACTCATTTTGCTCTGTTGACCAGGGAAGCCATGGGCTGTGCTCTCTGTTTAAGTGCCACTGTATGCAGGGCTATTGAATGGGCTATATATCTTCCCACGTGCTCTGGTTTGCTTCCCTGGTTGGACAGGTTTAAGGGTGTGTTCAGCAAATTAGATTTCCCGCCTGGGTGAAGCAGTAGAAGCAGTCCTAGAACCAGCAGAGCTCTGCTTCATGTCTTAAGCTGACCTACACCCCAAGTTCCTTGGCTGAACAGGACCACTATCTTTGCTTCGCAAACTATTAGTTCCATCCGCCCTTCTCTCCACTCAAGTGCCACTGGGCCGCACTGTTTCTAAGAGTTGTCACCAGCCTTTCTGCTCAGACAGGGCTGGAAGGCACTCTCCACAGTGGGTGGGGCGGTGACTCAGCACCTTGCCTAGGCGTGAAAAACTGGGCAAAACTTCTTATTTGAGGATGTGAATCAGGCAGATCTGCACCCTCTCCAGTTCCTTGGTCACAGTACAGTACTGACTTAGTCCTGCAGATGAGCAAAGCCACTGATTGGGATTACTACTTTGGCACTGCAGGTATGAACTTGGTCTGCCACAATTCCTGTGATGATTGTTGCAGGCCCCTTGCCACTTCTCTATCACAGTCAGATTCCCAGAGACTGGGTTGTGCAGATTCCTGTGTAATCCCCACTGTGTGAGATCAGAGTAGGGACTCTGCCAAATTCCCCTACAATGCTGGGGGAGTCTGGCCGTCCCGCTTGGGTTCCCTTTCACCACTGGGGGAAATGGAAGCTCAGGGGAGACCTTTCAGCAAGGTGCAGTGCCAGCCTGTCCAGGGATAGGACAATGCAGCCAATGTGTAGCTGTTTTTCTTACCTTAAAATGCAGCCTACCTTGGTCTCTGAGGTGCAGGGGTGTGCTTCAGCCCTACCCCCATGTTCTAGAATTCTCTCAATGGTGTCTTGTTCTTGAATGTTAGTTTTTCTTCTTGTGAGGGAAGCAAAGTCAGGAACAACCTGTATCACCATCTTGGTGACCAATATTGATACTGAGCATCTTAACTAAACAATTCCCTGATAATTCAAGGTTTTTGAATATATAGATGAATTTTTGTAATAGTACCATTTAACTTTGCTGCATAATACATTTTAATTATGTGGCAACTATAATTCCAAATCATAACTTGTGATAAAGAAACAAAGATACTAAGATTGTGTGAAGGTTGCTTGCTTTTAGTGCTTTATGTTGATATATTCTGGGAAGATATGTCAGGAAATTTTGTTTTATTTTAAAAGAAATGTCCTTCCTGAATTGTAATGTTGATAAATTCTAGATGAAAGGAAAAAGAATATTTGCCAGAACCAGAGGCATTAAATCTTCCTCCATCTGAAAGGGTTAAATTAGAGTTGACATTCCATTAGGAGGCAGCCAGGTCTGTGGCAGAAGCAGAGAGTTCCAAGTAAAGGAACAGACAAGAGACCCAACTCAACAGGTGAGCCACATTAGGGACCAAAGCAGGTAACTTGGAATCCAGGAGCGAGGCTAAATCACAGACTGTACTGGATTAAATAAGAAACTAGGAGGCACTACACCAGGAGCCAGAATTAAAAGGAACCTCCAGATGGGAACAAATGTCAGTTTAAATGCTGAGTAGGGCCTACTCAAAGGACAGGAACAGAGCAGGTCAAAGCAGCACCAGGTATCAAAGATATCAGAGATACATTGCACTTAATGTGCTAACCAAAAATTCCATTGGAGGAAGAAACCTGGGATATCCTAGCTGGTCCTATGGAACTAGCACTTGCTCCTGATATAGCTAAGCAGTTAAGCCATATTACGTTAGTGATGAATGCATTATAATGCATCTTAATTATACCTCATTATAATAGTTGTAATCAGATCAGATGAAGGAAAAATTCTCTCCTGTGCCTCCTTAAGGTTTCATAATTTTCTGTGATCAGCTCTGGGACAAGATTTTCAGGATACTTGGAGTACCCAGAGATGACCATTTTTTGTCTATTTAAAATTTATGATAGGAAAGTTTCCTCAGTGGATTTCTTATGTGGCATTTCCTGGATTACAGGTCATGAAATAAAATCGCCAATAAATTAGGGAAAACATAAAAACACCAGTGGGTACTGTGAAAATGGCCTGGGTCCAAGAACAGCATGCAAAAAAGCAAACACTCTGCACTCCTTAAACCCTCCTAAGTTTTCAACACTTATTTATTTCTTCACTTCTTTTAAGGAAAACCCTTAGATTACACACTGTGGCAAGGACTTTTTGTCCCTTGGGTCTCCTGGTTTCCTTATTTCAATGTTGATTTAAGAGTTGGCCAAAGCAGCTAACAGTACATGACAGGTAGAACGCCTTTTCAACAAACTTAATAGGGCACCAGCATTGCTGTATTACCTCTACACTACTTTCAGATACAAGTCTATTGCCCACATGAACAGATGAGGTGTCAACAGCATATAAAAATCTTTTTACAGACTTCATTTTCATGAAAGAACAAGTGTAGAATTGTGTAACAGCATCTACGTTGGGAAGATAAACATGGCTCTTACTAAATTTATACCTTCAGTTGAAACGGTCTAGCCAGTCTATGGACTGTCCCCAAAATACGCTTTTCCCCACCCTTTGCCATTTTTGACTTTCCTTCCCCATCCAAATTCTGTTTTTCAAGGTTAAAGCAAGTTTTTCCTTTGTAAAGTCTTCTCAGACCCCTCCCCCAATTGGAAGTGACTACTTCCTCTTTCTACTTGGAAAGCCTCATTTACCTCATAAAGATGTAAAAAGAAGTTCACCCATTACATTTATACCCATCACTTTTTCACGTGTAAATGTGGTTTACAACCAGTCCCACACGCTGCTGACAGAAGTCCCCCAGTACCACGTGCTAAGTTACCTAGTTCCACCTATCAGAACCAAGTAAGGAGCAGACCCCTTCCTCCCTCCTTCTCCCACGTCAGGCCACTACCCATGGCCACACTTAGCACTAAACAGAAAATCAGCACTAGATAAATAATGAAATTAGTGAACAGACAGATTGTAAATAAATGTGCAAGTACAGTGTATCAAAAGGACAAGTTAGTTCTAAATAAACAAAGACTTGTGAACAAATGTGATTTCTAGAACTGCATAGTCGGAAAAAACCCTTCATTCTGTAGTTAAAGCTACATGCGTGCTCTTGGTTCCATCACTTAATAATCAAGTCTGGATGCAAACGAGGATCACTGGCGAGCTTTTAAAAATGCCTTGGGGTCCTAGACCACAGACTTCCTGTATCAAAATCTCTAGGGAGATGAGAAGAATGGCAAGGTTCTTATCATGAACCTAAATTATGTCACTAGGATCCATATGTAGGATCTGCTTCTGCCTGGGTGGTTGCAAAGTGGCTCCTGGCTCCGTCTTTGTGGTTGCAGCTGTACCAGGCACGCCATCCTTATGGGATAAGCCTAGCAGAGACGAGTCTACATTCCAGCATTCCAAACAAAATGTCTGAGATTCACTCTGATTAGATGAGCCTCGATTTGGTAACCAAATCCCTTCCCCCCAAACCAATCCTTAGACCAGTGATAGACCTAAGCCAATTATAATAACTAGTGGAGGCATTAATCTTACTCAAACCCATTCAGCTGGGAAATTCAGAGCCACGGTAGGAAGGGAGATGGAGGAACGGATGCTGGGGAGGCAATCAAGAGGTAACACTACACATGATTATTCTCCCTACTAGAAGGTGAGTTACTAGGGAACAGGGGTATCTGCTTAGTCATCCATCCAAGTGGCAACTGCGGGTTCTTTAGTTATAAAAAGGTGTTACAAGAGCATTTATAAAATGATAATATAAGGGTCAGTCCTAATTTTTTATGGCTCTTAACAACTTAAAATTACCATCTATTACAATGATTTTGGAAAATATGAAGTTATTTATGTGCATTATCACATTTGCTTCCCACTAAAAGCCTACTAGGCAATGGATGAATGAATGAACGATTGGCATCTTTTAGTAAATGAGGAAGCTAAGGTCTAAAACAGTTATATGATTGGGACTGACATATACACACTACTGTATATAAAATAGATAACTAATAAGAACCTGCTGAATAGCACAGGGAACTCTTCTCAATACTCTGTAATGGCCTATGTGGGAAAAGAATTTTAAAAAAAAAGGAGTGGATATATGTATATGTATAACTGATTCACTTTGCTGTACACCTGAAACTAACACAACACTGTAAATCAACTATACTCCAATACAAATATTTTTTAAAAAATAAAATAAAAAGGTTAAATGTTTGCCTAAGTTTACACCTCTGTTTAGCAGAGATTAGAATCCATGTCATCTAACTCCTACTCTAATGATATTCCCATTTTAGCACTCTGACTTTTCACATTTGAATAAAATAGTAATAGTAAAACCTTTCAACCATATGATGGGATTTTTATATAAACTAGTTTCCATAATGGCTAAAGCAAAGTAGAATTTTATCTGGAGTTTATCTTCCCCAGAGCTTTGCATAACAAAAATTATTCATCTGCCATATCCAAAGTGAACAGCCTGTTTAAAAAATAAAACTTAAAAATGGTAACTGTCTGGGCTTCCCTGGTGGCGCAGTGGTTGAGAGTCTGCCTGCCAATGCAGGGGACACGGGTTTGTGCCCCGGTCCGGGAAGATCCCACATGCCACGGGGCGGCTAGGCCCATGAGCCATGGCTGCTGAGCCTGTGCGTCCGGAGCCTGTGCTCTGCAATGGGAGAGGCCACAACAGTGAGAGGCCCGCGTACCGCAAAAAAAAAAAAAAAATGGTAACCGTCTGAATCCGCACTCTATGTTTTATTCTTTGTGCCTTGTGGTGACATGTTAAAGCAGTGTTGGAGAATTATATGGTGCCTTTAAGATGTCATCCAGAACAAGAGGTTTGTCATTCACAACTAGGCAAGGAAATCTAGGAGAGACAGCAAGAAAATCATATGGTAAAATCTATCTCATCTTCCCCACCTGACCCTTTACTCTTATCTTTGATGTCCAGCTACATTCTCTGGCATCTGACATAGTAGTGCAGTCTGGACTTTGTATTGCTATAGCCTTTGAAATGACTTTTGCTACTCTCTGTTGAATGCTGTTACTGACCATGGTTATTCTTCATGCTTCCCTCCCCTGAAGCCTCAAGGTCTTGGAAACAATTTACCTCTTGGCTTCATGTTCCTATTACTAACCTGGCATGCCTACCCACTGAATTTGATATCTAACTAGCCGTGTTGTACCAGTATCAGGCAAAAGCTATTACTGACTTGAGTTTTAATTTGGAAAATGCAAATATGCCTCTCATTCCTTTGTTTGAGACAACAGGCAACCTGTGCAGAACTCCTGAGACAAAGAACAAAACCGAATCTACACGCCTAGGCACTTGCAAAAATATCTAGGGATAATTTTCTTGATGCTGTCTTCATACCTTGTAAACCTCTAGTGGTAATATTTGCTTAGAAACAAAAATGCATGCACTCAAAGGCTCAATCCTATGCTCATTTCCAGCAGAACTTTGTTATTTCATCTGTGATCCAGGATATTAATGAAGCAGCTGGATTGGAGCCATACTTTTCACAGAATACAGTGAAGGAAACAGTAAAGCAGAACACATTTACAGCCACTGCTTTCGCAGAGAGCTGAACTGTCAGGTCTGAGATCCACAATCACTTCTGCGCCTGCAGATTGTAAGTTATCATAAACCTCCTGAAGCTACCCTGCCAATGCTGTCAGAGATGGTAGAGGCACTAGTTGGGAGGGTTTTAGGTGTTTCCTTCAAACCAAATCCTATGTGTCTTCAGAGGTGAGAGATTGGAGTTATCTATTTTCATTATTAATCAACCACTAGAAAGCAAACTTATAGTCAGAGAGAGAGAAAAAATAATTGGTTTCTTATGCCTTATAAAGTAGTATATCTTAAGCTTCCTTCAAACTACAGTCTGAAACATGGTAGCTCATCTGATTGAAATCACAAAAATGACTACAAGAATGAGAAGTCTGCAGGGCTAGATGAGGAAATCTGTTCCTTTCATGTTGCAGAATGTCTACTACCACCTGCTCTACTGTAGAATCTGTTAAAAGAAATTTGTGAGAAATATAGAAAGATTTAAATATAATTTTGGAAGGTCATAAGTCTTACTGCCAGAGAGCTCAATTTTAAATTTTATGAAACATGGTGTGGCCAAGATGGCAGAGTAGGAAGACCCTGAACTCACCTCTTCCCACAGATACACCAAAATTACTACTTACAGAGCAACTGTCTATGAGAATGACCTGAAAACTACTAGTAAAGATTTTCCACATCTAAAGACATAAAGAAGGAACCACAATGAGATGGATAGGAGGGGTGGAGACAGAGCAGAGTCAGGACTCACAACCCAGGTTGGTGACCCACAAATGGGAGGAATACCATAATCACAGAGGTCCTGCCCAAGGAGTGAGGTATCTGAGCCCCACATTGGGCTCCCCGTCCTGGGGGTCTTGCACTGGGAAGACATGCCCCAAGAGCATCCGGGTTTGAAAACCATTAGGGCTTACGTTCAGGAGAACTGGCCTACCAGCAGGCCAATACCAGCCCTGTGGGCCTGTGACATCTTGGCCCATGCAGCTAGCCATGTGGGTACCTGCCCTCTCCCACCCAGCAGGCCCACAGCCACCACACAATGCAAGGTCTCACAGCCATCAGGGGTTGGGGCCAGCCCTGCCTACCAGTGTACCCACAGTAGTCAGCACCTCCACAACTGAAGGGGGCATGAAGCACATATAGGGGGCAACCCTAGAGCATATAGCTCTGATGACCAGAGGGGAAGATGCGGCTGGCCCCACAGAACATCTTCCACATAAGGCCCTATCTCTTGGATGGAAAAATGTAATTGACCTACCTGATAGGTGGAAATAAACACAGAGAATTAGGCAAAATAAAGAGACAGAGGAATATGTCCTAAATGAAGGAAAAAGACAAAACTCTCAGAAAAAGAACTAAACAAAGTGGAGATAAGCAATCTTTCTGATGAAGAGCTCAAGGTAATGATCATAAAGAGCTCAACAAATTTGGGAGAAGAATGAATAAACACAGTGAGAATTTAAACAAAGAATTGGAAAATATGAAGAACCAAATACAGCTGAAGAATACCATAACTAAAATAAAAAATACACTTAAAAAAAAATCAACAGATTAGATGGTAGAGAGGAATGCATAGCAATCTGGAAGACAGAGTAGTGGAAATCACCCAAGCTGAACAGAAAAAAAAAAGAATTTTAAAAAAGTAGGATAGTTTAAGAGACCCTTGGGATGACATCAAGCATACTAACATTCACAATGTAGGAGTCCCAGAAGGAGAAGAGATAGAGAAAGGAGCAGAGAACTTATTTGAAAAAAATAATAGCTGAAAAGTTCCCTAACTTGGGAAGGAAACAGATATCCAGGTTCAGGAAAGACAGAGAATCCTAAACGAGGTGATCTGAAAGAGGTCCACACCAAGACACATTATAATTAAGACAGCAAAAAATTAAAGAGAGAATCTTAAAAGTAAAAAGAGAAGAATCATGTTAAAAACAACTCCCTTAAGTCTATCAGCTGATCTCTCAGCAGAAACTTTGCAGATCAGAAGGGAGTGGCAGGATATATTCAAAGTGATAAAAGGGAAAAAAACCGAAAAACCAAACTACAGCCAAGAATACTCTACTAGCAAGGTTATCATTCAGATTTGAAGGAGAAACAGTTTTACAGACAAGCAAAAGCTAAAAAAGTTCACTTGATTATTATTTAATATCCTGCTTTGTGTTTTACAACAGTCTTTACTTTAAATTCTATTTTGTCTGATATAAATATTGCTGCCCTGGCTTTCTTTTGACTTCAATTAGCATCAGATACTTTTTCCATCCCCTCACTTTCAGACTGTGAGTGTCTGTAGATCTGAAGTGAGTCTCTTGTAGGAAGCATATATATGGGTCTTCTTTTGGTATTCACTGAGCCACTCTATGTCTTTTGATTGGAGCATTTAGTCCATTTACATTTATGGTAATTATTGATATGTATGTTCTTACTGCCATTTTGTTAATTGTTTTGGGATTGCTTTTGTAAGTATTATCTGTTGCTTTCTTCTTCTTCTCTTCTCTTGTGATTTGATAACTGTCTTTAGTGTCATGTTCGGATTACTTTTTCTTTTTTTGTGTGTATGTCTGTAATATATTTTTGGTTTGTGGTTACCATGAGGTTTTTATACAGTAATCTATATATATATATTTGGGATTATTTTAAGTTGTTCTTACTTTCAAATGCATTTTCACAGTCCTGCATTTGTACTCTCCTCCCTTCATGATTACTGTTATTGATATCATATTTGACATCTAATTGTTTTGTGTAACCCTTAACTGCTTATTGTGAATATAAATGATTTAACTACTTTTGTCTTTTAATCTTCCTACTAGCTTTGCATGTGGATGACTTCCTGCCTTTAATGTATGTTTGCCTTTGCTGATTATCTTTCTAATTTCATAATTTTCATGTTTCTAGTTGTGGCCTTTTCTTTTTTGCAGAGAAGTTCCTTTAACGTTTCTTGTAGAGCTGATTCGGTGGTGCTTTACTTTTTTAGCTTTTGCATGTCTGTAAAGCTTTTCCTCTCTCCATCATATCTGAATGAGAACCTCACTGCGTATTCTTGGTTGTTTTTCCCTTTCATCACTTTAAATATATCATGCCACTCCCTTCTGGCCTGCAGAGTTTCTTCTGAAAAGTCAGCTGATAGCCTTATGGGAATTCTCCTGTATGTTATTCGTTGCTTTTCCCTTGCTGCTTTTAATATTCTCTCTTTATCCTCAATTTTTGTCACTTTGATTACAATGCGTCTTGGTGTATTCCTCTTTGGGTTAATTCTGTATGGGATTTTCTGCATCTCCTGGACTTGGATATCTGCTTCCTTTCCCAAGTAAGGGAAGTTTTCAGTTATTATGTCTGCAAATACATTCTCAGGATGTGGAGAAAAGGGAACCCTCATGTACTTTTGGTGAGAATGTAAACTGGTGCAGCCACTATGGAATACAGTATGGAGATTCCACAAAAAATTAAAAATAGAGCTGCCATATGATCCAGCACTTTCATTTTTGTGTATTTACCCAAAGTAAACAAAAACACTAATTTGAAAAGATATATGCACCCCAATATTCATTGTAGCACTATTCACAATAGCCAAGATATGGAAGCAACCTAAGTATCCATCAATAAATGGACAAAGAATATGTGATATATACATACAAGGAAATATTATTCAGCAGCTCCCCCCTAAAAAAATAATTTTGTTATTTGTATACTCTTATGTATATGTGGAATCTAAAATATAAAACAAACAAATGAAACATAGCAAAATGAAAACACACTCATAGATACCGAGAACAAATGGGTGGCTGCCAGAGGGGAGGGGTGGGTGAAATAGGTGAAGGGAATTAAAAGGTACAAACCTCCAATTATAAAATAAATAAGCCATGTGGATATAATATACAGCATATGGAATATAAGCAGTAATACTGTAATAACTTTATATGGGGAGAGATGGTTATTAGACTTATGGTGATCATTTTATAATGTACGCAAATGTCATATCACTATGTAGCACAACTGAAACTAAGATAATATTGTATGTTAAGTGTATTTCAACAAAAAATTAAAGAAAAGCAATTTTATGAAATTTGATGGCTGTCATTAACAGTTTTCTTCCTTCTGTGAAAGAGGCAAAGTAGATGATACCTCTTTCATCTGAAAGTTGATGCTAAAAGTTAACTCAAGTGATGAATTTTTTAAAGGTACTGTTCTTTAGGGCTTGATCCTCATTCCCTTCTGGGAGAGGACAAGCTTGTTTCTGGGAATGAATAGGGAAGACTATTTAGGCCTCCTGAGGCATCATATACCTGGTACCCAAAGAGCAGAGAAAACTTTTCTTGGTAAACGAATGAGGGAAGTGAGGTACACCAACCAATAGCTCTAATCCCTGGTTGCCCTTATTTCCACAATGACTACTGGTACTCAAACACTGGTCCATTTCAGAATTATATGGTGGCTCATTAAAAAATAATATATATATATATACATGCCAGGTCACGTCCCGGAAGTGAGCCTGACTGAGTAAGCCTGAGAAGGTCTTGAGCACCTGTATTTTAACAAGCTCACCGATAATTCTGACGCACACTAAGGTTAAACCACGCTCTAGGCCCCACTATCCCAGATCTCCTTCAAGTGGACACACTACACAGTATCCTTTCCTCAAATTGATTTCTCCTATAAATAGATGTTTTCTTGGAATGATAATGAGAAACTGGAGATGAACAAGCTCCAAATAAAGCTGTTTATTAGATACAAACTCTATGTGAGGTAAACTCCACCTTTAATCACTGCAGCAGTAACTAACTGCAGGAAGACAAAGGAGAACAAAGTACTAAACAGAACTCAGAAAAGCTAATGCAAATATTGAATGACACTGACCATACCTCTTTAGCCCTTAGCCAAAACTAGCAGAAATTTCATTTACTAAGGCTGTCTTGGTATTATACTGTTGACTATAGAAATATCAGGAAAACCTATTTCAGCATTCTCACCGGGGAGGGGAAAAGCCTATTCCTTGCATTTCTGTCACTCTGAGGGGTCTCATATGTGACCAAAATTGTTGATACTGAATGGATATAGAGGAGTTTCTGCTTTTAACTATGCTGTCGTCAAGATTCCCTGCAGCGAAATCCATTTTAGTCGATTCCTATGATAACATTATGCCAGTCCATCTGTACCCTAGCCTGTGACCTTGTAAATATCTCTCTAGAGAGAGTGCATATGTTTTTGGTAATTGGGACAAGGGACCTTTGCTACTGTATCTTTTGGTTTCAAATATTAAATTGTCTTATATTGGCTGGTATAATTTTCTCGTTTACATTTAACTGGTTGTTAGCCCTGTGCTGATGAGAAATACACTTGTCAAGTTTTTGGTGTGTAAACCAGGTATGTATGTTTCTAGAATATGTTCAGTGGAATAGAATAGTCCCTAGATGACATGTGGCCTTTTGAGTGGGAAGAGATTTCCAGGGGATTAAAAATATGTTGTAATAGCTGCCTTCAAGTGTTTTATGATGTACTCCAGCATTGCTGAGTCAACCTGATAAAACAACTTGTTTTAGAGTCTGTCTGTGAGTAGAATATGGCTTTATCAGCTCTGACCAAGCTAAATCATAACATATTATTCTCTGCCAGAATGTATGCTCTTATTTTGTAATCAAATGGTTTATCAATTGATAAATATGTTCTATGTAACATATGTGTTGCCTATTTTGCTGGACAAAAGTAAAATGTCTATTGATATCATATTGTTTACTGTGGTTCATGAATGCTGTCTGGGTCACTATAAGGGAATTAAAATTAAAAAATCACTGGTAACTCTTGCAAGGGTAAAGACAATTTTAATTGATGATGAGTACCTCTCTACCTCCTTCAAAAACTTTTGTTTTCCATGGGCAAAGTAATAGGAATTTATTCTTTCGTTCTGAAAACCAACGGACACTCTTATTTCTCTTAAACATATTTTCTTCTCTGCTTGGTAGCCTTAATCTATGACTGCTTCTTTTGACTCATAGTATAGCCTTGGTGTCATCACCATTTCACCATTGTCCTTTATCTTCCAAGATCATAAATCACTGTCTCTTGTTGGATTTTTTTTTAAAGTAACCTTGCTACTATTTCCCGAATTATTTTTTCTCAAGTCAATACTATGTTCATCATGCTTTTCACATTAAATTCACTACAGATCTTTCTAAGGTAAGTTATCTGTTGCTGCATAAAAAATTATTCTAAAACATAGCAGCTTAAAACAACAATGTATGCTTAATATCTCTCATGATTTCTGTGAGTCAGGAAGCACCTTTCCTAAGTGGTTCTGGCTCAGAGTCTCTCATGAAGTTGTAGTCAAGACAGCAACTGTAGCTGCATCATCTGAAGACTTGATTGGGACTGAAAGATCTTCTTCCAAGGTGGTTCACTCACATGGTTGGCAAGTCGGTGCTGGCTACTGGCAGGAGGCTAGTTCCTCATCACATGAACCCATCTATAGGGCTCTTGAGTGCTATCATGACACAGTGGCTGGTTTCACTGAGAACAAGTCATACAAGACTGGGCAAGGTGGAAGCCACGTATCTTTTATGACCTAGCTTAGAAGTCATACATCTTTATTTCTGCAATATCTTATTGGTTACACAGGTCAGCCCTTCTCAATATGGGAGGGAAATAAACAAAGGCACAAATACCAGGAACAAGGAAAAAAACAATTCCCAGAGAGACTGTTTTCATAGCCACCCACTGCCCAGAAGTTATTCATGCCCAAAATTATGGTGAGAAGATTATAGTCCTTTCAGGAGGGCTGAGATCAAAGGGAAATAGTAGGAACTATGGAGGTACAAGTGTCCTAACAGACCTCAAAGTTGTGACCATCACAGGGGACCCACCATTGTCATTATGGTCAATGTCAGCAAGAATAGAAAGCAGATGAGACCTCTGAGATAAGTACCTGAGGTCATACTATCTCTATCTACAGGGGCTTTCTTTAGAAGACTTCCAAGAGAAATAGGATGCAAAGAGCAGCACAGGATGAAAGCCCAGACCGTTAAGAAAACTAGTCCTAGCAAAGATTAATGCAGAGCTCTGGGAAAATGCCTAAAAGATTTCATAACTAGAGAGAGAGAAGTATCTCCCATTTGGAAGTCAAATGCAGAGCACAAGAGTGCAAATGTGCACAGATAAAGATAGATGAAATTAAAAAAGAGTTTCAGAAAGAGTAAAAGCAGATGCTACAGTTAAGACGTTCAGCTTAATACACTGGGAACTAGACTTCAGGAAGTAGAAGGTCACCTGCAGAGGCCTGAAATTGTGTTTTAAACGCATTACAGTAATAGGAGATGCCCTTGTTTGTTCATTCAACAGGTATTGATTACCGCTGCACACCAAGCGCTGTAAAGAAAAGTTTTTTAAAAATCCAACAAGATTCTTATGGAAAGGACTACGTTAAGAATAAGAACTGGAGCCAGGACTGCTGGACTAGAAGAATGACTACTTCTAGTCATTGCCAGTGGAAAAACGTACTTATCCTTGGTAAAAGGAGAAAGCAAATTAGTAAGAATTACACCACGTATCTGCATTTTAATTATGTTATTTAAGTGCCCAGGCTAAACGCGTAGGGGAGGCACTACAGAATGTACTCATTTGCAATTCCAAGGGCAGGGGAAATGTTTATTTTGTCAAAAACTGTTCTGATTTTCCTCAGGCATCCCCACTGTCTAGGTGGCAGGGAAGAAAGGAACAAATGTCCAATCTGGTTTATAAATTTGTGTGATAAAATAAATAGTCCCTTTAGGTAATGATCAGCTTGGAGGACCGTTGCCCAGGCTCTCCTACTTCTCTCTAAGACAGAGTCTGGGAATGTAGGGCGGGTGGGCAGGATGTTAGTTTGATCCTGTAGGCGGAGGGAAGAGTCTGCTGAGCTATGCAGTCACCCAGGTTCTCCGTGGTTCCCGCTGCAGTGTTTGGTGGGCATCAGTGAAGTGCAGCCACGTCCCTGAGCTTACATCCCAGCTCTGCTGATGATGTCTGCCCCCTCTCACCTGGCATCCACGTTTCCTCAGCTCAGTGGCCTTGCTCTGCCACCTCTGTCTCCCCTTAGCTCCTGCTGAGTCTTCCATGTGCCCTAGTAGGCCTGGTTGCTCTCACCCCAACTTCTGAAACAGTGTCAATTTGCTCTTGCCCCAGCGGGGCCCATGGCAGGTTTGCTTGCTGTCATCAAGCTCAGGTGTGACTGGTCGCTTGAACACACAGGGCTCCTAGATGGCGATCAGAAGCAACCTTTTGCTTTCCCCACACAGCCTGTTCAGCACTCATTTCCCTCTCCCTGTGGAGATCATTTTCCCACTTCTCCTAAGATCCTGGGCAATTTTCCCAGTTTACTACTTACCCTCAGATAATAAAAATTCCTCCAGTCTATTTTAGAACAAAAGGTGTCATTTCGGTAATTACTGTGTCCAAGACAGTGGGCAAAATAGTTAATCTCTAGAATTTATTTAAGGCTGAATTTTCTTTCACCTCCCACTTTGAGCCTATGGCAGTCTGGATAGCTGCAGGTGGAAAGAGGTGCGTGTCGGTTACCTTCTTCATTTCCCTATCTTAGCCTCTTTTTTCTTCCTTCTACTCACTGGGCTATGGAAGGAAGGAGGGGGAAGGGAGAGGAAGGGCAGGACAGGTTTATTTGTCTGGCACTGATGTCCTCTGGCACCAGTTTCCCACAGCCATAGCAGCTGCTGAAAGCCTCTCACGGGCACTTTTGTCTTCCTGATTCTTCTGCCAGCCTCTCTAAACATAGCCCCTTGGCTTGGGCAGGGTCCCTCCTGCCATCAGAGACCGCTCTGTGGCTTCAGCAGCCATCAGTTCACCTTTAGTTCTTCCTGCTGCAGATGTCATGCCCTCTGGCAGAGGCCCTCCTGGGCATCATCCCTTTTAAAATAGCCCCAGGCCATCGTTTCTACTGCAAGTTACACATCTGGTTTTAAAGAATAAAGCACCTTTGATCATCTCTCAGTGGGAGTGCAGTCATTTCCCCCAAGCAACCCTCTCTGCTCGCTGGCCTCTTCAGGCAGCCTCATAGCATTTTTCAGGCATTAAACACAAGTCTACTGCATCCCCCAAGCTTCATGGGGGGAAATCTTAAACTGAATTCAGTCTCTTTATTGTTAATAATAATATTGACATTTTAATTTTGAAACTATTCAAAACGAAACTGGTTCAAACTGAAGCCTCAAACTGAAGTTCAGTCACTTACAGCATCCCCCTGGACACTCAGTTGAAGAAAGGCTCCCATCCTGAATGTGGAGTCCAGGAGATGGTTTCCCCAGTTGGAGAAAGCTAGCTGGTGCTCTGCTACCCCTATCGTAGCACTTCTCATGATGTGTAATCATCTATTTGTGCGTCTGTCTGCCCTACTAAACTGCCAACTCTTTGAGGACAGAAACTTCATTTGCCTTGTTCACCACTGTTTCTGACAAACAGTCCATGCCTTCTCGGGGTGGTGATATCACTCCCAAGGGGGTGAAAAAAATCTTAGCGAATGGTTTATCATCACCCAGCTCACCCCCCAAAGGGTCAAAATCCATCAACAGATACATAGTATATCCATGTTACTAAAATTTTATGGTGAAGGAGTACAATTTGGCGGGGTGGGGAGGCTGATAATGAGAAAAGGTTGACAAACGTAGATCTAGCACAATATAGACAACGATAAACATGGGTTAAGTAAGCACGTAAATGAACAAGTGACCCTAGCCCTTGCTCTCTGTAATTTTCCCTTCTAGTGTCTCCTGACAAGGTTTCATGAGGCCAATGTTTATTCATTCACTAGGACCATATCCTATTCCTATATACAACCATGAGTTTGCTGTGTATTCTTTCAATAGCACTAAGCGACAGCCTTTTTATGTGTTATTCTAGGTGGAGTTAGTTCATAACATCTTTTTATAAATATCTCTCAGTTTCGTGTATTTGTTCTCAAGAGTGTAAAGGCTTTCAACCATGTTGGCTTATGGTTATAATAAAGTTTATTATAGCCTGTATCCCTCTGAAAACAACCAGTTTCACAAATAGACTTGAAAATTCAGATATGGGTTTAACCTTTTTTTTCTTTTTTAGCACTGCCAAATAAATTAATTTTTTTGAAAACGGAAAGTGTTTGAGCAGTGAATATATGTCACAGGTTATTTATATAATCCATAGGTCAAGTTTGGGCTGATATCACACATGGAAATATATAATTGTTAAACATAAGTAGTAGTCACAAAGTGGTACATCAATAATGTTATGATTTAAATAATAATTGGAGAATAAAATTATCAATGATTAGATAAAATATTGTACATATAATTATATATTTCTTAGAAGCTAAATTTGAACAAATAGAGAGTTCACTGCAAACCAAGCAATTATTAAATACATCTTGTTTTAAAAACAGAGGAAGAATGGCTAATGATATCTAAACTATATATAATATTTTTTGAAATGTGATGGTGCTTTGTATGAATGATCTTATTCAGTTTGAAATATCACAATCATCTTGGAAAAATATTAGCCTCTATTTTGTAAGTTGATAGACTATGCTTCTAAAAAATTAAGTGATTTTCCTAAGGTCACAATGGGAGTGAGTAGTAAAGGCAGATTAAAATGTAAGCACCTATGAAGTTTCTTTGCTTTTTTATTTCAGAAGAGAATCTTCCAGTTTCTCACTTTGATTTTGCCTAAACTGAGACCCAAGAAAAGTGCAGTTATTATAATATCTAAAGAATTAAATTTCAAGTTCATAATCAAGATTGCCCCAACTCACTTACATATGTCCTTCCCACATTTGGATGGCAGCATTCATTGTCTGAGCAAAGGACTAACGTAGCAGAATACAAAGGCCAATTCTTCATTTTTTTAAAATGGTGGATGTTATTTTTTAAATATTTTATTTTTAGAGTATTTTTAAGTTTACAACAAAATTGAGAGGAAGGCACAGAGATTTTCCATATACTCCTTGTCCACACACAGGCATAGCCTCCTTCATTCTCAACATCACTTACCAGAGTGATACTTTTTTTTTTTTTTTTTTATCAAGGATGAACCTACAGTTACGCATCATAACTCAAAGTCCATAGTTTACCTTATCTTGGTGTTGTACATTCTATGTGTTTGGAAAAATGTATGACACAAATCCATTATTACAATATCATACAGAGTATTTTTACTGCCCTCACAATCCTCTATGCTCTGCCTATTCATCTCTCTGCCAACTCTGGCAACCACTGATCTTTTTATTGTCTCCACAGTTTTGCCTCTTCCAGATTGTCATATAGTAGCCTTTTCAAATTGGCTTCTTTCACTTAATAGTATACAGTCAAGTTTCCTCCGTGTCTTTTCATGGCTTGATAGCTCATTTATTTTTAGCATTGAATAACATTCCATTGTCTGGATGTACCAAAGTTTATCTATCCATTCATCTACTGAGAGACATCTTGGTTGCTTCCAAGTTTTAGCAATTATAAAGAAAGCTGATATAAATATCCTTGGGCAGGTTTTTGTGTGGATTTAAGTTTTCAGCTTCTTTGGGAGCATGACTGCTGAATCCTGTGGCAAGAGGAGGTTTAGTTTTATAAGAAATCAGCAAATTGTCTTCCAAAGTCACTGTACAATTTGCATTTTCACCATCAAGAAATAAGAATTCCTGTTGCTCCACATCCTCACTGACATTCGGTGTTGCCAGTGTTCTGGATTCTGACCATTCTGATAGATGTGTAGCGGTATCTCGTCGTTTTAATTTGCATTTTCCTGATGATTTATGATGTGGAGCATCTTTTCATATGCTTACTTGCTATCTGTATGTCTTCTTTAGTGAGGTGTCCATTACGGTCTTCAGCTCATTTTTTGTTTTGTTTTGTTTTCGTTTTTTTGTTTTTGCGGTACTCGGGCCTCTCACTGTTGTGGCCTCTCCCGTTGCGGAGCACAGGCTCCGGATGCGCAGGCTCAGCGGCCATGGCTCACGGGCCCAGCCGCTCCGCGGCACGTGGGATCTTCCCGGACTGGGGCACGAACCCGTGTCTCCTGCATCGGCAGGCGGACTCTCAACCACTGTGCCACCAGGGAAGCCCTCAGCTCATTTTTTAATCAGGTTGTTTGCTTTCTTATTGTTGAGTTTTAAGAGTTCTTTGTATATCTTGGATAACAGTCCTTTATCAGATGTGTCTTTTGAAAATATTTTGAAAAGTATGAAGAATATTTGAAAATGTGGCTTGTCTTCTCATTTTCTTGATGTTGTCCTTCATAGGGCAGAAGATTTTAATTTTAATGAACTCCAGCTTATCAAATATTTCTTTCATTGATCATGTCTTTGGTGTTGTCTCTAAAAAAAGCATCACCATACTCAAGGTCTTCTAGGTTTTCTCCTACGTTATCTTAAAGGGGTTTTATAGTTTCGTACGTTACATCTAACTGAGTCTATGATCCATTTTGAGTTAATTTTGGTGAAGGGTGCATAGTCTGTGTCTAGATTCATTTTCTGGCTTGTGGATGTCCAGTTGTTCCAGAACTGCTTGTTGAAGAGATTGTCTCTGCTCCATTGTATTGCCCCTGCTCCTTTGTTGACCATATTAGTGGGAGTCTATTTCTAGACTCCCTGTTCTATTTCATTGATCTATTTGTCTATTCTTTCACCAATACCATGCTGTCTTCATTACTGTAACATTTTTATAGTAAGTTAATGAAGTTGGGTAGCGTCAGTCCTCCAGTTTTGCTCTTCTCCTTTAATATTGTGTTGGCTATTCTGGGTCTTTTGACTCTTTATATAAACTTTAGAATCGGTTTGTTGATAGCCATCAAATAACTTGCTGGAGTTTTGATTTGGATCACATTGGGAAGAACTGACATCTTGAAAATATTGTGTTCCTATCCATAAACATGGAATATATCTCCATTTATTTACTTCTCTGATTTCATCCATCAGAGTTTTGTAGTTTTATTCATATATATCTTATACATATTTTGTTAGATTTATACTTAAGTATTTAAGTTTTGGGGGTGCTAATGTAAATGGTATTATGTACTTAATTTCAAATTCCACTTGTTCATTGTTAGATATAGGAAAGCAACTGATTTTTGTATATTAACCTTGTATTCTATACCCTTGTTATATCTCTTATTACTTCCAGGAGTTTGTTTTCTTTTTGTCAATTCTTTTGCAGACAATACTGTCATTTGCAAACAAAGACAATTTTATTAAAGGGTGAATTTATCACCATTATCATTAAGTGTAAAGTCAGATTTAGGATTTGTATAGATAGTCTTTATCAAGGTGAGAAAGTTTCCCTCTATTCCTAGTTTACTGAGAATTTTTATCATGAATAGATGTTGCATTTTGTCAAATGCTTTGTTTCCCCTGCATCTACTGATACAATCATGTAATTTTTCTTTTTTAGTCTGTTGATGTAATGCATTACCTTAATTGATTTTCATATGTTGAACCAGCCTTGCACACCTGGGATAAATCCCACTTGGTTATGATGTATAATTCTTTTTATGATTTTTTTATTCTATTTGCTAATGTTTTATTTAATCTATGCTCATGAGAGATATTGGTTTATAGTTTTCTTTTCTTGTAATATCTTTGTCTAGTTTTGGTATTAGGTAATGCTGGCCTCATAGAGTGAGTTAGGAAGTATTTTGCCTGCTTCTAGCTTCTAAAAGAGGTTGTAGAAAATTGGTATAATTTCTTCCTTAAATGTTTGAGAGTGTACCCCTCTGAGCCTAGTGCTTTCTGTTTTGAACAAAGCCTATCCTTGACTTAAATTTTTCAAGATAATTTAGGACATAAAAAAGGTTTTTAAGGTTAGAAAATATGTATTAGATTTCCCTTCCTTCTTATTAATCATTACCCAACCTAGATTATATAAAGATTCTAGAACTGTACTATCAAAAATGATAGCCACTAGCTGTGGTTATTTAAATTTAAATGAATTAAAATTGATAAAATTTAAATCCAGTTATTTAGTCACACTAGCCACATTTCAAATGCTCAATAGCCAAATGTGCCTAGTGGCTACCATATTGGAGAGCACAGATATTAAAATTTCCATTATTACAGACAATTCTACTGGATAGAACTTCTCTAGAGATTGAGATGAGGTTGAAAAAGAGAGAAGATTGGAGATTTAATAAGAGAATGAAGCCTTAGTATGAGTCCCTGAGAAAATGCTTGAACCCATTTCCCATGGGAATGGACAACTGAACTGAGAACTGAAGGGTCGTATACCTTAATCATAGACAGGTAGTCTCTAAGCAAAATTCCAGAACTTTCCATACCTCAGTATAGCACAGAAACAATAGAACAGCAATGACTAGGGGTGTTATCTTGGCACATAGACTTGGGACAATCTCATGAGTTTCCCATGTGTATTGGTATGGCCCAGGCGGTACTCAAATGTTATTTCTTCTAGTCAAAGTAGAACAGGTATAGTTAAGAGTTTCTTGCCAATCCAAGAAAGCATCAGATTAATTGAAAGAGGGTAGACCTTGAGAGGTTTTGTTATTGGAGAAAAGGATGCATCTGTAGAGATGAATGACTGATGATTGCTCAGCATGAAATTATTCAGCAAATGCCTGCAAAGACAGGTGATAATGACAAAAAAACAGGTGCCACCTTCGAACCTAGTGTTAGGACATCTGCAATTTTCATTAGAAAAGCTAAACATGAACATTTTGATATTTCATGTGCAGTAGCTATTTTCATTAAGAATCTTTACCCCAGAAGTGGTCAGCAAGCATTATATCAGAAAAATCACTATCCAGAGGTGGTTATTATGAGCACTTCAGCTATCGTTATATCTGAGCACAACAGACATTTAGCTAACCAGAAGACTGTCAAAAAATGAGTTTTCATAATTGAAACTGTGGTTTATTAATAGCATGAAGATTGTTAGAAATATACTTTCTTAGGTGACAGTAAATCTATTACAGAATGTGGACTGAATAAAATATTTTAGATACACTCTTAGCCTTGCCTGCTTGGATTCATTTTGGTAATAGCCTGAAGTAAATGCTATGCAAGACAACTGAATAAATTTGGTCCCAGCTTCTGTAGGTTGGATTAATCAAAGTTGCTTACGAAGTGGCAAACTCATGGGAAAATTCACCAGAAACCAAGACACTGTAGAAATGAGGGGCAGATATTATTTAGAGATAACTTTCCATGGGTCTTTCAGGTTTCTGCATGTCTCTGAGCAAAGGCACAGACTGTCCTTCTTTTGGACTACCTTTTCAAGGCTTATTGTATTGTAAACAGCCTAGGAAATAGAGATGGGTTTCTTCCTTGGGCAGTTGGCTTTTTTTTAATAGCAGGAGTTGGTAAATGATGGCCAGTGGGCCTAATTCAGCCTACAGCCTATTTTTGAATGTCCTGTGAGTTAAACTGGTTTTTAAATTGTTAGTGGTATGAAACAAACAAACAGTTAAGAAGCATATGCAACAGAGCCTGTACTTGGCAAAAAAAACCTAAAATAATTAAAATACTTACTGTTTGGCCCTGTATTATAATATCCCTTTACACAAAAGTTTGTCAATCCTTGGCTTACAACTCTGAAAGATAAAGATAATATCTCTCTCCAGAGCATAAAGTAGTCAGGCTTACTATTTAGTATAAAAGATTCAGTTATCAAAACTCAGGTTTACTCTCTTGCAATGTACCTGAGTGTGCATGTATTATCTGACCCTGTTCACATTGCCTGTGAGAACCAGAACTCAGAGAACCAGTGTAAATGCTGATACTCTAGCTATTTCTATTGTTTTGAGTATTAACTGTCCTCTGTCTCTGATCCAAGAGTCCCATGTCTTCTGCCAGTATTCACAAAACTATGAATTAGTAGATTAACATGTAAGTTTGCAAGTAGGGTAAATCTCAGATCCTTCACGATTCTTGACACCTGTTGACAGCAGAAAAGATCATGGAACCCAGCCTCTAGAAAACTGTCACATATGCTTTAAGGCACATTTTATGTAAGATGGTGTTTGGAATACATTAAAGAACAAAGAACAGAGAACTGGGACTCCATAAAGATTGCAAAATAGGTTTATGAACTGTTTGTACTAGCGAACTAATAAGGATTTGTTTAACAGATCACTCCCCACCCTCGCCTACTCTGTGTGTGTGTGTGTGCATCTGCATGTGTGTGTGGTGTACATATATGGTGGAACTTAGCCTAAGACTTTCTTTTTATCTTGAATTAAATTTCTTAGAAGGCTGTCACTATCTACAGAGAATAAACTGGCTCAGATCAACTTGTAATACACTGACACCTAAGCCTCCTATAATGGAGGTACAGCTTTGGGAAAAATGTCCATCACCTGGCAGAATGAGAGCTCAAAACGAAGATTAAGTTCACTTATAGAAAAAAAACTAAGAGTTTATAGCTTAAGATAAGTACATGCTATAGCAGTTATTTGTGGCTGATGAAATAAAGAGACATACAGCTTTCAAGATAAAAATTTAAAAATGTATTATTTGCACTTTCGATCTATATTATTCTAACCACCTAAGCATTTGGAGTAGTATAATTAACCAAAAGCTATTCCACAGAAGATTGTGAATGATCACACTTTAGGAACTTCAGAATGAGATTCTCTAGTTTCTCACAAACTATGGAATGGTTAAAAGAATTTAAGGATCCTCTAAAATTTATATTTTATCAGAAAATGTATAGAATGCCAATCACTAATCAGTTATGAAATTTAAATCAGAATGGAATTTTGACACCATATGTATGCCTAGCCTGTTGCTAACGAATGGAATTCTAGAAAAATGTCGTATTAAAAGATAAAATGATTACATATTGGGAAACATGTTACTGACCTTTTGGAGAATATTCGCCATCTCCTTTTTACTTTTAAATGTTCGGTTAATTGTGTTTAACAGTATCATGTAGAGCTCCTTGACTGGCTAGTACTCTTTCCTGCTGCCTGAGTCCCCTAATTTTTATTCGAGGTATACATCTTCAGTTATGAAACAGCACTAGTCCTGGCATTAGTTAGCAGCTGCAGAAATGTTGCATATAATAAAAATACTAACTTTATTCTTTATTCACTTGCTAAGTTTTAAACATAGTTTATTCTTTCTGAGTGGCTAGAACCTACAAGAGCAGCTTTCCAAGCCAGGGCCACCTGCACAGATCTGCATGAGGTCCTGTCCGCACCAGGCACAGGCTGCCGAAGGCATGGACTCCACAGAGACATTTGGGGCACTTGATGATGACTTGTAATCTCCTTTCCTTTCTCTCATTCCCCTTATTCTTGCCTATTTGGTTTTCTCTCTGTCCTTTCCATCATACAATAGATGTGCTCATGTGTGCTTATTTATTATTTACCCTACTGGTGACATTCAGGATGGTTTTTTTAATACCATCTACAAACTACCAAAAACAACTCCTAGCATCATGCACATCGCGTATCTGAATGATTGACAAAAGTCTCACTTTCCAGTGAAAATGTTTAAAAGTACTGCAGACACAACAGGTGTTCAGAATGGACTCTAACATGCTCAGAGAACAGCAAACGAAACTCACTCATTAGAGGAAACGGCCAAAGGAGGGAGGTCCTTTCTGCTGGAAATTTACATCCAACACAGGTAAAATGTCTGCCTAGAGGGCACATGAGTTAAATTTCTTCTACTGCTTCTCAATGTCTAATCTGGGGAAAATGATTTCGAAGACTCACTACTCTGAGTGCTCTGTAATTAGCATCTTCTCTGCATGTGTTTCCCATAAATATTCCAGCAGAGCAGGGTCCCTGCTGGCCACTCCAGTCACAGAGACACACATTAGGTTTTTTTCTAAACACGCTGAATACGGCTCTGGATGCCTATTCCAGAGGAATCTGTATTATTGGAGGAAGGAATTTTTTTAAGTATAAAATGCTGTAAACTATTCCCAGGCATACCAGAACCTGAACTCTAGGGAGATGTGGTTTGGAAGATTGAGAATGCAAGATATGACTTCCTCAACTTTCCTTTACTTTTTGTTCCAGATGGAAATACTTAAATGAAGTCATAGCCTGATGTGCATGGAACAGAGGCCAGGAGAAAGAAAAATAAACAATACTCCTCCCATATATGTATGTCTTGAAATATCTTACATATGTATATACATAAATATGTATATACATATATACACATTTTTCTCTCCAAGCAAGTATTCATTAATATTATTTTTGAAATCTTACATTTGTATAATTCTTATTTTTTCAAAGTGCTTACACACAAACACAGACATCTATGTTCTTTCCAGCTACTGTATAAAGTAATTAAGATATTCATTATTATCCCCATTTTGTAAATGTGAAAGAAGAAAATAATTTTCCTAGGACCACAGTTAATTAGTAACAGTAATTAAAATCTAGAATTTCAGATTCTTATCTTAGTGCTCTGAGCCCTATACTTTAGAAGAGTTTCCCCCGAAAGAGGCTACAATATTTCTCTTAATCTAATGGCATGCTAATTGCCAAAGATACAGCATATAAAACAAGATGTTTTCCTCATATGCTACTTCCACCTGTCATTTGGAAGTAAAGACATATTATCATTGACCAGTCCAGTCTGGTGAACAGCTCTGTATGGGAATTTCATTTTCAAATAGGGCTTCTGCAAAGAGAATGTTAGCCAACAATTCTATAGTGAAAAGACCAGTTCATCCTGGGCTGTCTCTGGCCTGAATCATCACATCTTTTTCATTGAACTCTTTGCTTCTTTCTTTTTTTTGTCTGGTCCATCAAAATTGTCACAAAAATGATAATCCTTATTTAAAAACTACATTTTCAGCACCATCTTTGAATAGGAATAGAAGCACTTTGGGAGAAGAGCTAGAGGGAAATTAATAAACACTTGAGTTGAAAGATGGACAACTGAATACATCATGCATGTGATGAATCTTCTCTGCCACCTCCCAGAGACTTTGCAGTCAAAATATTCACCAATATAGAATTATATATCAGTTGAGTCTACACATATAAACCAATAGGAAAAAATGAAAGCAAATTTCATCAAGTAGCCTATTTTTAAAACAACTGTAATTGAAATTAATTTGCATTTTAAATTTAATGTTAACATACACAGTTACTTCAGGATAGTCACCAGGTTTATCATCTATCAGGAATTGGCTCCTGTTTGCAGACAGCCTGTATAAGGGCTTCTTTGGTGCACATCAGTGACACATGTTCATAGTAAATACTAGCCTCTCCCAGCAAAGCAAAATGTCCTGAGTTCAACAGGGAGAGGCTTACCCTTTTTTAGCAAGAGAGAGAGAGAGGCTGAGTATCCTACCCAGGGCTGGTGAATGAAGACTCAAAGCAACATATATTATATTTTTTGGCAATACAACCGTTGCCACTTTCTATTATTTACAACACCCTAGCTTTGCTAAAGGACTTGCAAGAGAAGGTGAAAGGCAGTCAGGGTGAGGAAAACCAACATTCTTTCAGAGCAGTTACTTGGGAGTCATCTTCTACTTCCAGAACGAGCTGTCAGATGATAAACACATAAGGTGCCTCCTCACAAAAATATTATTTATTCTATGAAAAACAAAAACAATTTTACTCAAAATTTTCATAAAATGACAACGTCTACCAAATGTACAACTTGTAACATCCAGTGTAAAGAGGTGAATTCTGTTTCTATTGAGCATTTTAACATCACAAAACATTAAGGGTTAAGCAACATTCATGAATTATTGTAGTAGGTTGAATAATGGCCTCCCATAGACATCAAGTCCTCATCCTTGGAACTTTAAAGGCTACCTTATTTTGAAAAAGGATCTTTGCAAATGCAGTTGAGAATCTTGAGATGAGGAGATTACTGTGGATTATTCAGGAGTGCCCTAAGCGCCACCAAAAATGTCCTTATAGAGACAGCAATCAGACATATACAGAGAAGTCAGTGTGAAAATGGAGGCAGAGATGACAGTGATGGAGCCACAAGCCAAGGACTGTCAGCGGCCACTAAAACCAGGAAGAGAGGCTTGGAATTCTCCCTCAGAATCTCCAGAAGGAGTCAACCCTGCCAACACCTTGATTTCAAACTTTTGTGCCCAGAACTATGAGAGAAGAAATTTCTGTTGTTTTAAGCCAACAAGTCTGTGGTGATTTGTCATGGCAGCCCTAGGAAACTAATACAGCTATTGACAGCACATACTGTGAATTCTTAAGACAGTCATTCTTCATACAAATATATGAACTTTTGTCAGTAGGATACCATGTCTGTAGTATTTACTACCATGTATTATAAAAAAAAAGGAGGGGATTAAATACTGAGATCAGGAAATTAGAAAGGTTCAGGGAACAAAATATGAAGACCTGGAAAGAAAAAAATATAAAAATCAATTAAGAATTTTTTAAGCATAGTTCTTAATGAAAGTAGAAATTAGTTGTTCTGTCATTTCCTCCAGTCTTCCCTGAGGCTGCCTTTCAAATCTATTTAACTGATCCATCATGAAAGAAGGTTTAATTTAGTATTTTTTTTTCTTACAGATGAATGACATGCTTTTATTCCAGAAGTCAAATTTTGTGTGGCCTCTAAAATGGAAAAGTAAATTAGATTTGGACTTCATGTAAGTGTTAGTATCTTTAGAAATTAATTCTTTTCCTGACCTGGAAGGAAGGAAGGAAGGAAGGGAGAGAGGGAAGAAGGTAGGGAGGAAGAACTAGAGTGTGTTAACATTCAGGCTGCCAAGAAAATCACTTTCTAATCAGATATCTCCTCTGTGCTAGCCCTAGGCAAAACTTGGAATTGGGTATAATGTTTTAGTGGTACTCCTCCTTACTTTTGCTTCCACCTCACCTACTAACATGAAATTATGTATTTGAAAAACACATTCACACCAATGCACTGAAGAATACATATATTAGACATCTATAACAGAGAATTTTAGTTTATCCCCCCAATATCCATTCTCCTCTCATTATAGAATTTTTAATTTTTAACTGGGCACATGGTTGCTCAGAATAAAGCCCAGATTTTCCAGCCTCTTTTATAGCTAAATGTTGCCACATGAGGAAGATGAAAGTGTTCTTAATGGGGAGAAAATATATATCCATTTTTAGTTGCTATCATGAGCAGAGATGCTATAATTTAGTTCCAAGCAGCCCTCTTGGGCCAGGAATGGAAGCTACATGTGGTGGACAACAAAATATACACCCTGCAGACATTCTGTGAGGACTAATAAGAATAGAACTAATAAGAATAGAAAAAGACTTGCTTCCTGACACCATGTCTTACCATGCCATTCAAGCTAACCTCTTAGCACAGTGGCTGATACAAAATAAGTGCTCATTAGATATTTTCTATTCTTATTAGTTTTATAACAGCTATTATTTATTAATTAATTACAATGTACTAGACTCTTACACAGATAGTCCTCACAAGAATCTAGTAAGTTAGATATTACTATTATCATCCTCATGTTATATAAACAGAAACAAAAATTCTGACAGATGCCCAATGTCACAGAGCTGGTAACTGGTATATGAGACAATCCTATCAGGATTATCTGATTACCAACTGAGTGTTCTTTCCGCTACATTAGTCTGTCTTATTATAAGATCATTTGTTTGCTGTCTCTGGTTATTCCAAAGATGTTCTAAGGTTTTGTATCTTTTTTTTTAATGTAGTAATTGAAGTGAGTATAAACAGAACACATGCACTGAAGCAGATAATATATTGCTTTTTAAAAACATGAATAAAAATAATATATGGAACAAAAAATCTGTAGGGAAAAGAATATTTTGGATGAGATTTCTGGTATTTCCTGCTACTAATCATGCAGGAAATGTCTTTTTCATTCTTTTCGCCAACCCTCACACTCAAGATTTCAGCACTTCTATTTCAGATTGAAGGCAACAGTTAGGGGCCTCAGGAGGAAAACAAAAATACAGAGTCAAAAGGAAGAAAAAAAAAAAAAAGGAAAAGAAAAAGAAACCCTTCTCATTGCATTTACAAAACTTATAAAATTCATCAATATGAGAAGATTTTAAGGAATTTTTCAAACGTCTGACAGTTTCTTTCTTTTGGTTTCCATAATGTGAAACAATTTGACTACTCAGAAAAGCTTTGTTTAACTTTTTCTTATGAACATAATTTACTTTCAGATATGTCAAACATTCTGACCACAAATAATATTGCGACATAAGAAAACAGAACATAATCTTCCAGACTAATCAGAGGGCAGAAATAAGATAAAATTACAATCTAATTCCATCTTTTATTCCAATGCAAATTTTTCCTTTGCAAATTGTGGGCTGCATGTAAAGTAGTTAAAATATTTAAAAGCTGGCTGAACAAAGAGACTGGGCCAACGTCAACATTAGAGTTATATTTCAAGAGCTCTTTATTTGGTCAGAATCTGCTCAATAATTTGGATATAGAAAACACCACATTTGTGAGTGACGTGCAAGTGAAAGAATACATGCTATGCTAACCTAAGTGTCCATCGACAGATGAATGGATAAAGAAGATGCGGCACATGTATACAATGGAATATTACTCAGCCACAAAAAGAAACAAAATTTAGTTACTTGCAGTGAGGTGGATGGACCTAGAGACTGTCATACAGAGTGAAGTAAGTCAGAAAGAGAAAAACAAATACCGTATGATAACACATATATATGGAATCTAAAAAAAAAAAAAAAAAGTTCTGAAGAACCTAGGGGCAGGACAGGAATAAAGATGTAGAGAATGGACTTGAGAACATGGGGAGGGGGAAGGGTAAGCTGGGACGAAATGAGAGAGTAGCACTGACATATATACACTACCAAGTGTGAAACAGATAGCTAGTGGGAAGCAGCCGCATAGCACAGGGAGATCAGCTCAGTGCTTTGTGACCACCTAGAGGGCTGGGATAGGGAGGGTGGGAGGGAGATGCAAGAGGGAGGAGAAATGGGGATAAATGTATATGTATAGCTGATTCACCTTGTTATACAGCAGAAACTAACACCACAGCAGAAACTAACACACCATTTGTAAAGCAATTACACTCCGATAAAGATGTTAAAAAAAAAAAAGAATACATGCTATGCTATATTAGATGCTGTATAAATTAGCTTTTGCTACATAAAAGAAAAAAAATCAGCCAAAACTTTGTGGCTTAAAACAGCAGGTATTT
Organism: Tursiops truncatus; assembly: GCF_011762595.2. NCBI lineage: Eukaryota > Metazoa > Chordata > Mammalia > Artiodactyla > Delphinidae > Tursiops > Tursiops truncatus. The sequence continues at coordinate 43,476,337 of NC_047045.1, forward strand.
ATTAGCTCATAGTTCTATCGTTCAGTGGTTTAGGCCGGGTTCAGTTGGGCAGTTCTGCTGACCTGGGCTGAGCTTAATATGTCATGACTGAAGCTCATTCATGTGTTCACCATCAAGTACAGGTTGCCTTGGACTAGCTAACTGTGGGATGGAGTGCCCCAGTGCTCCACATGACCTTTCATCCTCCAGCAGGCTAGCTTGAGCTTGTTTGTTTTGTAGTCTCATGGTCCCAAAAAACAGCAAAAGAGAATGCAAGCCCCTATTGCAATCACTTCTCGGTCTCTGCTGTGTCACATTTACTATTGTCTCATTGGCTAAAACAAGTTACCTGGCCAAGCCTTGAGTCAGGATAGGAGGGACTAGCAAAGTGCAGGGGACAAAAAGAAATATAAATAAACTTGGAGCCATTACTGCAACAACCCATCACAGATGATAAATAAGAATTTTTTTAAATAGCAAGAGCGGTAGACCAAAAATACAAGGTGAAATCTCATAGGGATAAAAGGTAGAATATAGCAGTTGCATTAAGAACACCCCTACATAGGTAGAGAAAGAAGGAGACCTGACTTAACTTCACTCCCATGGAAAAAGTCTTAGGAATTTTGGCTGGTAACTAGCTCAGTATAAATCAGTGGTGTGAACTGACCATCAAAAGAAAGAGATGAACTAATGTAATCTTAAGTGGCATTACTGGAAGTAGAGATGTCAAAACAATGGAGCCAACAGTCTGCCAGGATTTTGCATATCTCACACGTTCTGGGTATAACAAACGACAGGGGAAAGAGGAACGCGAAGTGTTCCAGAGGAGTGTGATCTAAGTGATAGGAAGCTAGAAATACAAATCCTATCCTTCAAAAGAGAAGATTTAAGATTTAAAGGAAGTGTGATGATAGCTTTCTTCAAATACTTTAGAAGCACTGTTACATAGAAGCAGGATTAGATGTGTTCCTCGTGGCTTTGGAAGGAAGAGGGAGTTCATAACTAGAAGGTACAAGGAGATAAATTTAGGCAGCACAGTGGTAGGAAAATCACTCTCATGATTATTAGATGTGTCCATAAATGGGATGATCTACTTGCCAGGTGGTGAGCTTCCTCTCACTAGAAGTGTGCAAGCACAGAGAAAATGGCTACAACAGGGAAGTCATGCAATGCCCTCTGCAGCGGTGGTTCTCCAACCTGGTTGTGCATCAGAATCACCTGTAAGGTTTGTGAAGTACACAGGCCATGGCACACCTGTGGCATAAAATCTGGACAACTGTTCCTGAAACTTCCTTACTGAAGATACTGATATGTGACCTGGTTTGGGAATAAGCGCTCAAGACAGTCAGCTATGACCTGCCACCTGTTTGGTATGGCCCTAGAGTCAAGAACAGCTTTTACCTTAATACTCTGTGACAGGTGAAAATTATATTAAATTCACATGTCAGTGTCCATAAAGCTTAATCAGAACACAGCCATACTTATTCTTTATGTTTCATCTACAACTCTGCAACAGTGGAGTTGAGTAGCTGTCACAAAGACTGTATAGCCCACAAATCCTAAAATACCTGGCCCTTTACAGAAAAAAAAAAAAAAAGCCATCTCCTGCTCTAAGATCTTGCTATCAAAAGTGTGGTATCACCAGGAAACTTGTTAGAAATGCAGAATCTCAGATCCCACTCCAGACCCACTGAATGAGAAACTGCATTTTAAATGATGCCCAGGTAATTCGAATTCACATTAAAGTTCGAGAGGTACTGCTCTAACGTGTTTGTTTGATTCTAAATTTCTACAGCCTGCATACATTTAAACTCCATGTTGCACTGTATACATCAATTATTCAATGGAAACAATAGAATATTACTCAGTCTGACCCTCTCCTTTGACATATTCAAAGCACTTTTAAATGACCCAAAAATCCACTGGTAAAACAGAAATGTACAGGATCCTTTCAGTCACATGGAGAAAATTATTATTTCAAAAATTAGACAGTCTTCCCAGCACCCAGACCTTGGTTTCTACTAATACTCTCCAATAAAAGGAACCAGAGGTTCTTAGAGAAATGAATGATTCTAGGACTGGGGAAGGCAAAACACAAGACTGGAGCATTTTCTAGTGCCATGAAGTAAGGAAGTAATCAAATATAAAACAATGGGGATATGTCCCAGGGACACAGGAGACAACTGAGAGAACTCCAAGTGGCCAAAGCTGAAATAATTTAAGTAGGAAAATAAATAATGTAGTATCAGATTATAACCCAAAGTATGAATAAATATGCATGAGTCCATACTGAGATAAATAAATGATTGAACAAATAAATGAGAAAGGAGAGACAAGTCTCCTATACAGGATGCCAAACAAAATGTATACACTCTGCCCTCAAGCAGGTGGAGCACAACTCCTCAGCCCTTAAGTATGGACATCATCACTTCCTTACAAAGAGTAAAGTTTGGAAAGGTGTACTCCTTCCAAAAGTGACCACAGGGAGTAACTTGACAGCAGTGAAATCTAATGAACGTTGCCTGAGCCACATGATAAAGGTTCACGTCAGCAGCAGTCATACTGATATCACGTACCCTTGATGAAAATGGGAGTTTACCTCAGTAAGTCCATAACCCCAATCTGTTCATGAAAAAAAAAAAAAATGAGAAAAGTCCCGAATGAGAGATATTCTACGAAATACCTAATTAGTACTCCTCAAAGCTGTCCCGGTCATCAAAGTCAGAAACTATAATAGCCTAGTCTGGAGGAGCTTAGGGAGACATGGCAGTTAAATGTAGCATAGTATTCTGGATGGGATCCTGGAACAGAATATGGGCATTAGGTAAAAACTAAGGAACTATGAATAAAGTATAGACTTTAGTTAATAATAAGGCTCATTAATTGTAACATATGTACCACACTAGATGCTAATAATGTTAGATTCTAATCATAAGAGACACTGTTACAGGGTGCATGGAAATTCTGTACTATCTTCACAATTTTTCTGCAAATCTAAAACTATTCAGGGGGACAGATCAAGATGGCAGAGTAGGAGGACACGGAGCTCACCTCCCCCCAGGAACACATTAAAAGTACATCTTCATGTGGAGCAACTTTCACTAAAAACTAACTGGAGGCTGGCAGATAGATTCTTATACAACCAAGGCTGTAAGAAAGATACACGCGGAATTGGGTAGGAAAGGAAGAAAAGCAATCAGGTTGGGACTTGTGCCCCTGGGAGGGGACACAGAAGGGGAGGGGGATTACATGGGGAGGGGAGGGGATCCTCCCTGGGGAGTGAGCAGTTAGAGCCATATATTGGGTGCCCCAGCCCTGTGGTCTGACACTGGGAAGATGAGTCCCCCTAGCTGATTAGAAAACCAGCGGGACTAACAGGAGGGTTGTAAGAAACCCAGACTCCATTTGTAGTTTTTTAAGGAACCTCCATACTGTTCTCCATAGTGGCTGTACCAATTCACATTCCCACCAGCAGTGCAAGAGTGTTCACTTTTCTCCACACCCTCTCCAGCATTTATTGTTTTTAGATTTTTTGATGATGGCCATTCTGACTGGTTCATGTACCAAAATGTTCATTGCAGCTCTATTTACAATAGCCCGGAGATGGAAACAACCTAAGTGTCCATCATCGGATGAATGGATAAAGAAGATGTGGCACATATATACAATGGAATATTACTCAGCCATAAATAGGTATGAAATTGAGTTATTTGTAGTGAGGTGGATGGACCTAGAGTCTGTCATACAGAGTGAAGTAAGTCAGAAAGAGAAAGACAAATACCGTATGCTAACACATATATATGGAATCTAAGAAAAAAAAAAAAGGTCATGAAGATCCTAGGCATAAGACGGGAATAAAGACACAGACCTACTAGAGAATGGACTTGAGGATATGGGGAGGGGGAAGGGTAAGCTGAGACAAAGCGAGAGAGAGGCATGGACATATATGCACTACCAAATGTAAGGTAGATAGCTAGTGGGAAGCAGCCGCATAGCACAGGGAGATGAGCTCGGTGCTTTGTGACCACCTAGAGCGGTGGGATAGGGAGAGTGGGAGGGAGGGAGATGCAAGAGGGAAGAGATATGGGAACATATGTATATGTATAACTGATTCACTTTGTTATAAAGCAGAAACTAACACACCATTGTAAAGCAATTATACTCTAATAAAGATGTAAAAAAAAGAAACCCAGACTCCACTCCTGAAGAGTACATACATGCTTGCTTACTGCAGAATCCAGGCAGAGAAAGCAGATTGAAACTGCATGAGGCTCTGGCCAGGTTCCTGCGATCGCCCCAGTGCTTGTCTCAGCCTGAGCCAAGCACCTGCTGCGGCCCGGCTTGCTTTGTGATGTAGATCCACACCAGGGTGAGGACTGCGGGGCCAGAGGGGAGTGCTCAGCTGTGAGAGATGGGCTCCGACACAGAACAGCATCTGAATGGGGTTCAGACAGCTATTACTGGCTCTCTTAGAGGCAGCACGTTGGAAGTGGTCCAGGACTCTGACTGGGGCCAGGACCGCCACAGCCCGAGCCCATACCCACACCAAATGCCCACTCTGGGGCAAGGGTGTCAGTACTGGGAGAAGGAAGAGCTAGAGGAAAAGGAGCCAGCTCAGACCTGACCCTCAGGGCTTCTGCTCCAGCAGCTTGAGACCTGACCTCGCCACCAATAAGGTCATGTTGGCTCCTGAGCAGAGGAGAAGCCCTAGTTCATAACTGGCTGTGGCTCTAGCCCCTCCATCTCCAGTCCCATCTCCTACCAAGGTGACAGTTGCCAGCATATCCTGGGGGAAGATGTGACATACTCATATCAGATACAGCTCTCCCACCACTGCCAATGGGCACACACAGACTGTATAGGAGTGCTCCTACACAAGGACACCCCTTCAAGACAGTGAAAAGTAGCTGTTTCACCTAATTTCATAAAGAGAGAAAGTTAAGCAAAATGAGAAGACAGAGGAATTTGTTTTAATTAAAAGAACAAAAGAAAACCCCTGAAAAAACAACTAACAGAACAAATAAATAATTTACTAGATAATGAGTTCAAAGTGTTAGTAATAAGAATGCTAACTGAATTAGGGAAAAGAATAGATGAACACAGTGAGAAGTCTAACAAGGAACTAGAAAATATAAAAAGAACCAGTCAGAATTGAAGAGTACAATAGCAAATGAAAAACACACTAGAATGAATGGATAGCAGACTAGGTGATAGAGAAGAACGTGTAAGTGTTCTGGAACATAAAATAATGGAAATCACCCAATAAGAACAGCAAAAAGAAAAGCAAATTTAGAAAAAAATTGACAACAGTTTAAGGGACCTCTGGGACACTATCAAGCGTACCAATATTCGCATTACAGGGGTCCCGGAAGGAGAAGAAAGAGATTGAAAATGTATTTGATAAAATTATGGCTGTAAACTTCTCAAACCTGAAGAAGGAAACAGGAACAGGAAGCACGGAGGGTCCCAAACAAGGTGAACCCAAACAGGCAAAAGTGAAAGATAAAGAGAATTCTAAAGGCAGCAAGAGAAAAACAGGAACCCCCATAAGGCTATCAGCTGATTTTTCCACAGAAACTTTGCAGGCCGGAAGAGAGTGGCATGATATATTCAAAGTGCTGAAAGGGAAAAACCTGCAACCTAGGATACTCAACCCAGCAAGATTATCATTTAGAATTGAAGGAGAGTTAAGAACTTCTCAGACAAATGAAAACTAAAAGAGTTTATCAATGCTAAACCAAGCCTAAAAGAAATGTCAGAGGGTCTTCTCTAAGTGGAAAAGAAAAGGCTATAACAATAAGTAAGAATCTACAGGAAAGGATAAATCCCACTAGTAAAGGCAAATATATAGTAAAGGCTGTGGATCAACCACTTAAATAAGCTACTGCAATGATTAAAAGAAAAAAAATGTAAAATTAAGTGTAACCACAATAAACAGTAAAGGGATAAACATGAAGATATAAAATATTTCAAAACAAAATGTGGGAAAGGGGAGTAAAAATGGTAGCTCTTTTAGAATGTATTTGAACTTAAATGACTACCAGTTTAAAACAAGTGGATATAGTTATAGGTCGACAGATATGAACCCCATGGTAACCACAAAGCAAAACCTACAGCAGATACACAAAAACCAGAGAGAAAAGAACACAAATGTAACACTAAAGAAAATCATCAAATCACAAAAAACTAAAGGAATATAAAACTATTCTGAAATTTAAAATTTACTTAAAATAACTGGGCCATTTTGAGCTTTGACCTCTAATTTAATATATTTATTTTTGTGCCCTTAAGAAGTTTCCTAACACATTTTGTGTAGAATCCCTTTTAGAATTAGGTTGACTATAAATCATGAGTCACAAATTAAATAATTAAGTCATGCCCATAATCATATCTTGGTGCATCATCTGGTTAGTTCTTCAAGGCAGAAACCTGTTTAATTTGACTGAATGACTGAAGACTTGTACTATTCATTGCTCTAGCAACCTGGCTGGTCTAAACAAAGTGTGTTCTTCCTGGGTTTCAGTTTCAGCAGCAAAAATGGAGATTGATGTGGTCTGAATATAAGTTGAAGTAATGATGCAATTCTGACACATAGAGAGGCAGAATTTTGACCTTCAAGCTTTTTGGAAATGTGAATGACTGCTGAGAGCTGTAGGGGAGACTCAGCAGGACTGAGGAATGTTAATGAAGTCTGCCTTTTTGTAAGTGGTTGTTGCTGGAGAAAGAAACCACAATTACTAATGATAAAATATTGTAGAAAAGTTTTGTAATGTAAGCAGTTCTTCCTCTTACAAACATCCATCTCACAGTCCTCAGAAATAGCCCCTTAGTGCCAAGGAAGGCATTGTGAAAAAAAAATGTTTTTGAGCTTCTGGGGCATCTGTAGTCTCAGGAGAAAGCAAACTTCCTGTGAAATGTAGGAAGAGGTGGCCTTTGTGGTGTATTCTCAACAATGCCCTGAATAGATGGTGACGTGTCCCTGGACAAATACATCATATGCACACCACCAGATTTTTACCTTAATCTGTTACATTCTCAAAATTCCACCAGTTCATCTTATTATGAAATGTAAATATAGCTGGCATCCTTATGAATCTCTGTCTTTCACTATTCATGTGGATTAATTCCATCAGAGGATTGCTGCCTGGTTAATATCTAACTGAGGGTGGCTGTGCTTAGGGCACAGAGATTTCCTTTGATTGTAGTAACTCTTTGGCATGGTGCAAGTTTAGGAAAGATCAGAGACCATATAGCAAAGTGGTTTGCAATGCAATTTCAAATAAATTTTAGAATCAGTTTGTCAATTTCTAAAACAAAAAAAGAAAATCTTGCTGGAATTTTGACTGCAATTGTGTTAAATCTATAGATGAGCTTAAGGAGAATTAACATCTTAAAAATACTGAGTCTGCCAAACCATGAACATGATATTTATCTCTCCATTCTCATTAATTTCTCTCAGCAATGTTGTGTAGTTTTCAGTGTACAGGTTTATCACTTGCTTTATTAAACTTATCTTTCAACATGTTTTTGATGTTATTATAAATGAAATACTTTAAATTTTATTTTCTGATTGTTCACTGGCAATATATAGAAATCCAGTAGTTTTTGTGTTTGCTGTATTGACCTTGGGTGTTGAGACATTGCTAAATTCCCTTATTAATTTTAATAGATTTTCTGTACATTCCTTAGAAGTCTCTGTATTACATGATCATTTTGTTTGGGAATAAAGACAGCATAACTTTTTTCTTTTCCAAACTGTAGGTCTTTTATTTTTCTTACCTTATTGTGCTGGCTAGTAATACTAGTATAATGCTGAATAGAAGTTGTGAGAGTGAACATCCTTGTCTTGGTCCCAATTCTAGGAGAAGGCATTCAGGTTTTCATCATTAAGTATGTTGTTAGCTGACAGTTTTTTAAGTGTCCTTTTTTAGAATAAGGACGTTTCATTCTATTCCTAGCTTGTATAGAAATTTTATCATGAATGGGAAATGGATTTTGTCAGATTTTTTTTATCATCTATTGAGATAATCGTATGGTTTTTCAACTTCATTCTGTTAATATGTAAATTAAACAGAGTGGTTTTCAAATGTTAAATCAACCTTATAACCTAGAGACAAACCATACGTTGTCATCATTTATTATTATTTTTACATGTTGCTGAATTTAACTTATTACTATCAAGAACGTTTTCTTCTGTGTTTCTGAGAAATATTAGTTTATAGTTTGCTTTCCCATAATGTGTAGGTCTGATCTTGGCATCAGAGAAATGCTAGCTTCAAATAGTTAAGAGGTATTATCCCTCTTCTACTTTCTAAAAAAAAAAAAAAAAAAAAAAAAGTTTGTATACAATTGCTATTTTTTCCTTTAATAGATGAAAGAATTCAGCAGTAAAGTCACCTATTCCACAAGTGCTCTATATGGAAATATTTTTAAAAACAAATTAAAAGTTTTAGATTTTTGATTTCTTCTTGAGTTTATTTTTGTAATTTGTACCTTTAGAGGCATTTGTTAATTTCATGTACACTATCAAATGTATTGGCATATTATTCATAATATTTCTTTATTATCCTTGTAATATATGCAGTAATTTATCTTTCTCCCTCCCTTTCTCTCTCTTTCTCTCTGAGACTAGCTAGATGTCTATTTTTATTGATCTTTCAAATAACATGCTTTTGAATTTAATTGCTATTATTATTTTCCACTTTCTATTTCTTTGATTTTTTGCTTGGCTTTTATTTCATTTAATTTTTTAAATATAAATGAAATTTGCATTTAATTTGCTCTTCTTTTTCTAGTTTCTTGAGGTAGATTTTCAGATCTGTCTTCTTTTTCTAATGTGAGCATGACAAACAAGTAAACCTATAAATTTCTTTTTAAGTATTGCTTTAGCTTTGTCCCAAATATTTTGATATATTTTCATTATCATTAATTTCAAAATCTTTTAAATCTCCCTCATTATCTTCTCTTTCACTTATAGATTACTTAGAAGAGTGTTGATTAATTTCTATTTAACTACACTATTATTAGAGAACATATTTTCTATGTTTTCAGATATTTTGAATTTATTGAGACTTGTTTTATGTTCCAGGATATTGTTTCAGTAAAATTTCAGGATATGTTCTACCCCAGTAAAATTTACTTGAGAACTGGAAAAAAATGTGAACTATGCTGTTTGGTGTTCTAGAAAGGTCAATTAAGTCAAGTTGGTTGATAGTATTGTTCACTATATTTTTACTGATTTTCAGTTTATTATTTTATTAATTACTGAGAGAAGAGTGTGAAAATCTCCAACAAGAATCAACAATAATAATGGATTTGTCTATTTTTCCTTTCAACTATGTAAGTTTTGCTACATGAATTTTGAAACTCTGTTATTAGGTGCATACATATTTAGGATAGTTATGCTTTTTGATGAATTCCCTTTTATCATTAAATTTTTTCTTTATTATGGGAAATAAATATTTCTTGTTCTGAAGTCTTTGTCTAATATCAATATGGTAATTCTACTTTTCTTTTGATTAGTATTTGTATGGTATACATTCGCTCGTTCTTTTACTTTTAACCTATCTGTGTCTTTATATTGAAAGTGGGTTTCTTATAGACAGCATAAAATTGGGTCTTGTTTCTTTATCCATTTTGATAAGCTACACCTTTTCATTTAAGTGGTTAGACCATTTACATCTGATGTAATTATTAATATGGCTGGATTTAAGTCCACCATCTTGCAAGATGTTTGTTATTTGCTTCCTCTGCTCTTTGTCCCCCTTTTCTTCTTTCCCTGCCTTCTTTTGGTTAATTGAGCAATTTTTAGTATTCCATTTTATTTCCATTATTGGCTTATTAGCATACACCTTTGATTGATTGACCTGTGATTGCTTTAGGGTTTGTTTCATATATATTATATATATTATATATGTAATATATTATATATATAATATATATATATCTTTACCTTTTCACACTCTACTTTCACATTATATTTTATTACTGTAGATATCAGAAATTTATATCCTCTCCCATCCTTTTTGATAGTCTTGTCATACATTATGCTTCTAACTATGCTGTGAAACTCCAAATCCACTGCTACTGCATTAAACAGTTTTCTTTTAAATATATTTTTAAGTGAGAAAAAATATTTTACATTTATTCATATATTTACCATTTAGGGGCACTTTTCAGTCTCTTTGTAGTTCCAAGTTTCCACTTGATGTCACTTCCTCCATCTGAAAAATTTTTCTTGGAGTACAGATATTGCAGTGACAAATTCTGACTTTTGCTTGCCTGAAAGTATCTTTATTTCTTTTTTTTCTTCTACTTTGAAAGATACTTTTGCTGGCTACAGAATTCTAGGTTGACATTTTTCCTTTCTACAACTTTAGAAATATTGTTCTACTATATTCTGGCTTGCAATGTTCCTTCCCAGATATCAGACTATATCTTTCAACTTTTTCTTTTTTTTACAAAGATATTACTTTTTTTCTTCTTTGTAAGTCATGTGTCTTCTGTCTATGGCTACCTTTGAGGCTTTCTTTTTAATTATTGGTTTCCAATAATTTAATTATTGTATACCTTGGTCTGTTTTCTTTATATTTATCCCTCTTGGGCTTTATTAAACTTCTTTGATCTATGGCTTAAAATTTTTACTGAAGAAATTTTTTGACAACTTTTTTTTTTTAATGTTTCTGCTCTCCTTCTGGAAAAACTGCAGCTCTACAACTATTAGACACTTTTAATGTCATCCCACAGGTCACTGTAGGTATTTCTTTTTTAGTGTTTTTTAATCTCTGTGCTTCAGTTGTATACTTTCTATTGCTATGCCTTGAATTCAGCAATAATTTCTTCTGCAGTGTCTAATTTGTTATTTAGTCCACCCGTCACACTTTATTTTCTGATACTCTATTTTCACCCTTAGAGGATCCATTAATTTTTTTGTTTATACTTTCTACTTTTCCTCATTATTTTAGAATTTTCTCTAAATTGAGCATATTTCTAATAATTGTTTTAAAGTTCTTGTTTATGAATTTCCTCACATTTTACATTCCTAGTTATTTTTCTACCTCCCGATTTTTTTTGGTTAAGAACCACATTTTTCTCCTTCTTTATGTGTCTAGTAATTATTAAATGGATGCTTATCATTGCTAACTACATTGCTGAGTGTTTAGATTCAGTTACATCCCCTTAAAGACTGTCGAATTTTGTTGGGCTAGCAGTTGATATATTTTCAGGTCATACTGATCCTTTCAAGGCTTGTTCATAAGCTTTGTTAGGGATGATCCAGAATTGCCTTTATATGAGGACTAGTTTAGCCCTATTCCTCAGAAAAGGAGGAATATATATATATTCCTCCTTATATATATATAAGGTGTTTAGTGAGTTTCTTCAAGTTTGGTTGGTAAAATTTAAACGTCTCCCAGATTTGTATGAACACTGAGAAATGTTCCAGTTACAGCTCTCAGGTACTTTTTTGCCTTTCCTCATAGGATTTCCATGCCTACTCTTTAGCAAAATATTCAAAGGAGACTTTAGAAATATTATTGTAGCTCTTCTTCTGCCTAGTCTTCTTTCCAGTACTCCTTCCTGTAAATTCCAACACCTTAGCTCCCTTTTCTATGAACTCTATCTGTTCAACTCAGCGAGACTGTTGTCCTGAGTTTAAGTTCCCCTAACTTGGCCACAGTCTGAAAAGTGCTTTCAGATAGAAAACCAGGGCCATCACAGACCTTACCTCATTAGTTTCTTTTCTCACAGGTATCACAGTCCTACTGTCCAAGATCTGAAAACAGTAGTAGTAGTTTCTTATATTTTGTCCTGTTTTCCTATTGGGGAGGCAAGTTTGGTACTATTATTCTGACATGGCACAAGCAGAAGTCCCCCTTCAGTGAAGATTTAAAGTGTTACAGCCTGTGAACAAATAACAAAATGTAGTGTACACTACAGTGGAATAATATTCAGCAGTAAAAAGGAATGAAATACTGATAGATGCTATAACCTGGATAAATCTGGAAGATATTATGCTAAGTAAAACAAATTAGACTCAGAAAGACATATTATGTAATTCCATTTTTATAAAATGTCCAGAAAAGGAAAATATAGAGAGACCTAAAGCAGATTTGCAGTTGTTTAGGGCTGGGGTGTAGATGGGAAATATCTGTAAATGGGCAGAAGTTTTCTTTTTAGGATGATGAAAATGTTGTAAAATTAAATTGTGGTAATGGCTGTACAACTCTATAAACATACTAAAATTTGTTGAATTGTACAATTAAAATGGATAAATTTGGGGAATTCCCTAGCGATCCAGTGGTTAGGACTCGGCATTTTCACTGCTGTGGCCTAAGTTCAATCCCTCATCCAGGAACTAAGATCCTGCAAGCTGCGTGTCATGGCCAAAAATAAAAAAAAAAAAATTTAAAATAATATATTGATGAATTTTAAGATATACAAATTATATCTCAATAAATCTGTTAAAAATATATTATATCCTGCAGTTAACCATGCTTTAGAAAATTGAGGAAGGATTTGTACCTACATTTGGGGCAAAGCAATATGGGATGGACAGGTAGCTGTCTTGGAAAACAGCAAAATATGACTTCAAAGCTTTGGAGAAGAAGGAGTGTGGCCCACATAGCTGGTGGAATGACAATGGCACCAGTGTTGATTTGTAAAACATATGAGCACTGCTGAGGATTACCATATATCACATTGTAGTTGACTGGACATTTTTTGTGATTTGAAGGGAGAGAATATGGATTAGTGTTATTTGGACTTTAAATGGAATTCCTACTGCTCATAACTGGAGTACACAGGGACATGAGCATTACAAAGATTTAAAAGATATAAAGAGCTACCTATAGCCAAAGCTAGAGCTCTTATAGCTATAATAAGAGACTGTTGCTCCATTTAAAAAAAACACACACACAGAAACTATTTATAATTTAGCTTGTTTTGGAGACCCTAATTTTACTAAATGAATATCAAGTCTCTACTAACAAAAATCTTTTCTTGGTACACATGTCTGAGATTGCTACAAACCCCTGTTTCATATAACATAAAGAAATTACTAAACCAGTTCTCAGCACTCCTAAGGAGTCAGCTTGTGGCTTTTTAAAGGCAGGTGAATATTCCTGTTGTTTGTTCAGTATGGCAAAACTGCATTGTTGGTGTTACTACAGTGTTATCAGGAAATTCCCCACCATCAAAATTCACATCCTTGTACATCCGATGCAATAATGTTCAAAGATTAGATGGATTTTACTTAAGTGATAGGAGTATTGTCTTGAACATTTCTTACGATAAGATTAAAAAGAAAACATAAATTGAATCTATTTGGTCAAGAAAGCTAAACAGTTGGAATGGGGTTTTACATACTTGACCATATTTATGTTTTGAAATGTAATTAAAATTTAGTTTGAATAAGGATAATTCTTTCATGGTTCATAACACAAACACACTAGAATTCAAAACAAATAGTTGATTCTGTTGATAGACTCATAGTGTCAGATCTTCTTTTAGGAAACAAAATTGTGGCTGAATATGTTAAGAATATGTTTTGTTCCCTATTTCAGCGGTTCACCCTTGTAACACATTGCCTCTCCCGCTGTTGTTTGCAACCTTTTTACAGTTGGCATAAATATGTATATTAAATCTATTCTGATTATTATGGGTATCCCACCATGCAGCTCGCATTACAATGGTGTCTGTTAAAGCAGTGTTTTCATTGCCTAAGTTACTATGCCTTGGAATGTGTGTTATTAAGTGCCATCTCTTTTCAACACATTGAGGCTCTATTATTACCAAAGGAGACAACTGTACGATGTTTGCAAATTTAGACAGAAGCTTGAACAGGGACACCGGCTGCTAGATGGCAATAACAGAATTTGTGCCTGGGAATCCTGCTGAAAAATGGTAATTTCAGTTCAATATTTTTAAATTTCCAGGGAACCATCTGAATATAGACCTCTGGGCAACCACACCACACTCATTGGAAAGAGACATGACTGCAACACTGACAAATGCAGCAAAATCCTCTCAGAGCATTTTTCCTCTAAACATGTAGCACTTTGCTGCTTAATGGACACAGGGCTCTATTTATTTATCTATTTTGGCTTTGACAACTGTATAATTTTTTTGTAACTGAAGACCATCCCCATCTTCCAAAAAAATTTTACTGCATAAATCTGAGTAAAAATAAGGGTAGACGGGCTTCCCTGGTGGCGCAGCGGTTGACAGTCCGCCTGCCGATGCAGGGGACACGGGTTTGTGCCCCGGTCTAGGAGGATCCCACATGCAGCGGAGCGGCTGGGCCCGTGAGCCATGGCCGCTGAGCCTGCGCATCTGGAGCCTGTGCTCCGCAACGGGAGAGGCTACAACAGTGAGAGGCCCGCGTACAGCAAAAAAATAAAAATAAAAAAAAATAAAATAAAATAAGGGTAGACACTCTTGTCTTTCTTCCTATATAAGCTACTCCCCACTCACAAGTAACTTTCCTGTTATTCCAGTATGTTTTGCTTACACACCATGAAAGAGTTATTGAAGTCCATTTTAGTTGACTAAGTTAAAAGAGTCAAAGTCCTAGAGGTAGACACAAGGTGACTAAGGATATGGTTAACCAAGGAGGAGAGATATCTGGGCCATAGTGAACCAAAAGTAGCATATGAAGCACAGCGTGGAGATCAAAACACAGGATTCTAGATCACAGTATCCACACGTATGGCAAACTACCCTGACAAAGACGGCAAATTTGTCCAATACTATTCTATGTCCATATGTATCATATCAGCAGAATAGAAATGAAGTCGTTGAGAATTTACACAACTATTGAAGAAAACTGCATTTCTGACCAAAGAACCTTTTGAATAATGCACGGCAATATTTAGTCAAATGCCGAATAATGAAGTACAAAAGGACTAAAACAATTTTAAAAAGTTACATGATCTTTACAGGGTTAAGCATTTGAGAAAAAAAAAACTCTCACGAATGGATAAAATTGAAGTGGAAAAGGAAGAGCTAGTATAAGTCTTTCAGGAAGTAAAGGATAAAAGTACAAAGGAAGTTTAATATTCCTGAATCATGTGATAAATGTTTGCTTGTTTATTGATTAGATACAGACAATAATAATAAAATGCATTTATATAGTACTTTACAATTCACAAGATACATAGATTGTATTGATTCACCTAACAACTTCTTAACGTGAGGCTAACAGATATCTCCAGTTTCCGAAGAAGAAACCAAAGCTCAGACTAGATAGAAAGTTTAGTGGTGAGTATACAGCAGAGACTATATTGAAGCTTAGTCTCCTATATCCTAATCCAGTGTTTTCTTACTCATCAACACATTAAATTTAAAAAACATTTAAATGATGGATCTGGAATTACATGTTAGACCTCCTTTAGAAGAGGAGCATTCAGATTGAACAGAATACTTAAGTTCTGGCCTTTGGACATATTTTCATCAACCTCCACTTCACCATGCTAGGGCTTTGCTATTGAAAAGCAAAAGAGATGAGAAGGTGGGAGCAGAAAAAACAGAGGAGGAACAGTACCATTTCTCAGAGCATTTCTTCAGAGCTTCGTGCTATAATCTGGCCGATTTGCCTTGAATTTTCCAAAGTCCCATCTGTAAAAAATAATGACCTTTTCATCTGACTAGAAAGGACTCTGTAGGGGGTGCTCCACTGCAGTTGTGTATGTTCTATTGAAAAGATTACTAGGGATGTTAGTTATGTTTTCATAGTCTCTCCTATATTCAAAGCCTAGGAATTAATAATAGAATGTTATCTCCTGTTTTCACTCTTTGTCCAGACAGCAAGTTGATAACCATATTTGACGGTTATCAGCGATGTGCATCAGCTCATAAGTAACCCTTTGGCGTGTGAACATGGGGGATTTTAAAATACTGGGCTCTTCAATATGGATTTCTGTTACAGTCATGTCATTATCTCACCCTTCCACAATTTCAAAGGATCAGATGGCTATAACTGCAGAGAAGAAAATGAGTAATCTCTAGTCTATTTTAGAAATAGGAGGCCAGATGATTCCCCTTCCATAAAGGACTAAGATTTCATCCGCTGCTGAAGCCGAGTCTGATAAGAATGTAGTAGTTTCTGTGGATGAAATCTGAACCGAGGCAAGCAATGTTATTTTCATTTCTGAAAATGACCTATGTCCAGTGGATCAATCACCTAGTAGGGCCATACTCCAATAAAAGCATTTCAAATGGAAGAGTTTCTTCTTTCCTTCAGTTCCCCTCTTAATTCTATCTTAAAGTGCATCTTGAATCTGAATGAGCTCCAGACAAACCTCACATACAACAGACAGGAGAACTCAAACCAATGCATTTATTATGCTCAGGAATCACAGCTGACTCCCAGCGCTGCCAAATCCTGCAGGATTTGCACAAACTGCACGTGATTTTCATAAGCATTGATTGCAGCCCAAATGCTGTTTTGTGAGTTGAATTTTTATCCAACTGCCAAGTGACCAACGTTCACTTCGCATCAGTAGGAAGGTTTATCAAGCTCATTTTATGACTTTTTGCTTTCTAGCTTATTTGGTTCTGCAAAAATGTAGCATAAATGTGAAATTTTCCTTTCAAATTACTACCAATGAAGACAATGTTTTGTTTTGTTTTCATGACCCCTGAGCTGTTAGACTGCAATCAAATACCAAAAAACAAATAATACAAATCAATCTCTCCAGTGATTTTGGAATGTGAAAAGGTAATTTTTATCTCTAAAGAGAATTGTGTTCCTGCACCTTTATCTATAAAACCACTGAAATAATTACCAGCAGTGGAAGCCTGTAAAAAAATAATGAGTCCTCCATGTACTACATTGTACAATAGATAAAAATAAAGTCCAAGGCCCCGAGGAACTCAGAAGCTTAAAGTTCTGCATGTAGAGGCGTGGAAACAATACAGGACTTAAGTACAGTAACAGAACTTACCTCTAATTGAGGATGCTCTCTAAGGGGCTTATTAGCACAAGATCTATCTAAAGGGTTTCTAAAACCCATTTGGGTCTTGGTCATCTAGCTGGCCTTCTACAGTAACAGATTTTCACTGAAATTCAGTCTTATTGATATCCATATTTTTTTTAAGACAGGAAAGAGAAAGCTTAAGAAAAAAAAAACAGAAAAAGTGGTATTAATGTTTTAAATGAGGCTCTCTCCTTTAAGATTTGAATCTGTTTAGAGTAGAAATGTTATCCTTGTGATTGGCTCCCTCCTTATTGTCAGTCTCTGCTAAGAGAGTAAGGAGAGATGAGGGTGGGAATTTGAAGCAGCTTCCTCTTTTGGGTCCTTGCTCTAGAAGAAAAAGCTCCCCGTGGGAAGGATGGTTACAGATGTCTATGCTGTCAGGCTTTGTGAAATATGGGAGGCTCATATACAGCAAAGACTTCAGTGTGCATTTGCCAAAGCCAGCTTAGAAAACAGGAGGAAAATAATTAAGTTGACTTAAAACCAAAACCGCAGACTTACATGGGTTGCTGGGTATTTGACAAGGTGGCCAGTCTTAGTATCACAAAGACAAAAGCAGAAACAAACAAATATTTCAGTCTGTCACTAACCAACAATTTTTTCTCACGGAGATCTGCTCACTTCTGGTAGAATTTTTATTTTTGGTTTCTAGTGATGTAACAGCAGTGTTGCTGAGGCTCTGGAAATATGAATATTTGTGTTTCCATATGGAAGCTGTCAGCACACAAAGCAGTCAGGCCAAACCCAACTACTTTCAAAATCCCAAACAGTAGAGTGTAAACCATTGTAAGTTTTCATATCCTCTAAATTTGTTTCATCATCTTTCTAGAGAGTGCTAGCACTTCCAAATACACTAATGAAGTCAAAATTGAGTACTGAAGTTTTAAGATGCACACTTTCAGAATATCCATATTTAATGTTATAATTCATTTTAGTGGTACTTAATACCAAAATACTTTTAAATTTAATTTCAGAATACCACAATAAAAATTTGATCAAATATAAAGATTCATTTTCACAGGGTCATTTCATTCATTATTCCTAGAATGTAAACTCTAGACAATTTTTATTCGGAAACCTAAATGATCCTAATATGGCTCTTAATAATGCCTCTAAATAAAGTGAATGTAATACCTCAAGTTTATCTAATAAATAAAAATATATAACAAAATCGTTGTCAGAATGTTGTCTTAGTGAGCATAGACACATTTATTATCATTTTAACATGCTGAACAAAAATGACTGAAAAAATGTTGAAAATGTAGTATATATCAGTAAACACGCTGAGCGTTGGGTAAGAAGATTATTCATTTCACCTTTATGTAGCTAACAAAACTTCCTGTCAACAGCTTCTTCATGTCAACTCATTCATTTGTTAAATAGATGTTGGGTGTCAAGCACATTCCAAACTCTGTGCTAGTCCCTAAGAATAAAAAATGAACAAGAAGTATGTCCTAAAATCCTACTTAGGCAGACAGTAAGTAAATAATCATAATATAATGTAACAAGTACCCTGATCTTGTTATTCAGAGAACTCATCAAGTTCATTCCTGCCTTGTGTTACACCCAGGATGTGCCTTCTGCCTGGAACACCTTTCCCCAGCTCGCTACATGATCTGATTCCACACAACGTGCAGTCTGCTCAGACTTCTTCTCCACAGAGGTGGGTTTTATTTCCTTCATAGCCCTGTCCCTGTCTGGAGCTCTGCCTTTGATTCGCATTGTATTTCCTGTCTTCCCCGTTAGACACATGCTCCACAAGGGCAGGAATTTTTTCTTGTTCACTTTGATATTCCTAGTTCTCAGAGGACAGGCTGGCATACAATAGGGGCTTAATAAATAGCTGTTACATGAATCAATAAATGTAGAAACCATAACAATGGTAAAAAAAGGGGTTTTGCTTTTTTAAAAACTAACATTTCTCTGTCAAATCCGTATCATTACGAATAGGTCAAAATGGCAAGGCAGCCTTTAGGAACGAAAGAAAAGAAATTAAAAGATTGAGGGGTCTATTGAAAAAAGAAAGAAGAGAAAAACATTGAGTCTACTACACACACCAGTTAGGAAGGGAGGGCAGGGTCCTTTTCAAGATATTTGTTTCCTTTCTTCCTTAGTTAATTAAGCCCAGGGTCTAACCTTGGTCACTCACCCAGTAACCCAAGGGCTGCTGTTTTTCTACTAGGAACTGCTTCACTGGACTTCCTTGTGGATAGTCCTTTGTCTGCTTCCCCAGCTTCTGAAATAACTGTGGTTCTTATTAAGTTAGATGATGAAGAAATTAATTCAATATATTACCGATAAATTCATTTGTTTTTCTTTTCCCTTTTAACACAGGACTTTTGGGGGGGGGCTATTTCCTTTTTATTCTTAGGTTTTATAATAATATGTAAAGTTACTATTTCATTTGTTCTTTCTGCTCCATATACTACATAGGTCTGGAAACAATAATTTCTTTTTAACTTTTAACCGATTTCATTTCTTTTTATGGTAAGGAGCGGTAATTAGGTTCCCTGATTTAAATTGTTCTAACTTATACTTAAATTGTAAACCTTATACAAACTCTTTTTTTTTTTTTTTGCTCACAACTCACACACACACACTGTATTTTATTTTTACAAGAGATAAACTGACACCAAGCATTGTAAATGGATGGCCACAACAAAAGCAACAATGATTGTTAATTACCAAACACGAGACACACTCACACAACACAGGACTTTTTGAATACATTTATATCTTTAATTAGGAGTCTTCTCCAGCTCTCATCTTCACCCCTAAAAGCCACGTTCCATTCATATCAGTTTGATCATCCTGATTAAGCAGAGACCGTGTTGCACATGGGAAGGAGCCTGTTTTCTTGAGTGGAACTGCTGGGGCATGACTTGGGTATGTCACTTTTCCTCTCTGCACCTCAGTTTAATCAGCGGTGACACTGAAACAATAATACCACCCTATAGTGTGATAGCAGGGATTAAATGTGAGAGTCAATGGATAATACTTAGCAGAGAGCTAGGCCCTTGTAGATGACAAATTAATGGCAACTCTCACAGGTCAGTACCATCAATCTTTCTTCCCCTAATGCAATTTTCCTCTCCTCCTAATGCAAAATTATGGAAATTTTATACCTTTTGCCATTTATATTATGGACTTTGAAAGGGAATGCTATAAGAAATGGTTACTGTTCCAGCATTCATGAGCTCCACTCAGTATCCAACAGGGCATGGGGGTGGAGGCTAATAGGGAAACTCAAGACAACAGTCATATTTCTCCTACTTTTTTTTTTGCATTTCCTGGAAAACTTAAAATTTGACTCAACCTAATTCATCCTCATAGGATTTTTGTGAAGTAGATATGGGCCAATGTGAACGTTCTTATTCGCTAACAGGCACATTTATCAAACTAAATTGCCCTGCTTGTATGCCAATGGCAACGGTGACTAAGAAGAGGAAAATGTCATCATGGCATCACAATCAAGAGCAGACTGAGTTTTACAGTCAGACAGATACGGGTTCAAAGTCCCCCAACCTGTGTGCTACCTTGGTTATGTTATTCAACTTCTCTAGATTTCCTCATAAGGTTATTGTGAGTAGCAAACCACAAAATACAAGTAAAGAGGTTATCAGGGTGCCTGGCACATAGATAGTGTTCAATCTGTCTTAGTTTTTATTATTACCAGGCAGCATCCTAAATTCTCCCCAGTCGTGATGCTAAGACAGCCTGCACTTAGAAAATTTGACCAGTCTTTTACTGCAGTCATGTAATTATAACAGGGAAATTAAAATTGAGATCACGTACTACCCCGCGCCCCCAACACACATCCTATTACAGCTTAAGGAATGGAATTTAGATACCCTAGATGCCACTATGTGTATGATTTTGTAATCCATCATTTTTTACCAGTGCTAAGTTAGTTAAAATTGTAGCATGTCATCCCTCAACAGGGGAAAGCGTGCCCCCTCTTGATTGGCAGAACAGCCCAGGATTTATTTACACTGAACACCGTGCGATAGGCAGGAATGTGTTCTCTCTGGCTTCAGTTTCTAGGGCAATGTCTGATTTTTCCTGTGGTTGATGGGTGCTTGATATTGGGTTGGCCAAAAAGCTCATTCTGTTTTTGCCGTAAGAGGGCTCTAATAGCACTTAGCTGTCTTTAACTTCATTCGAAACAATTCTGTTAGATTGTACTGTGACAGCTGTCATGTCAGAGTGCATTTAAAAAAACGTATCAAAATTGGTGAATTTTTGTGTAGCCATTTTAATATTGAAGATGGAAGAAAAAAAGCAACATTTTCAGCGTATTATGCTTTATTATTTCAAGAAAGGTAAAAACGCAACTAAAACACATAAAAAAGATTTGTGCCGTGTATGGAGAAGGTGCTGTGACTGACTGAATGTGTCAAAAGTGGTTTGCGAAGTTTCGTGCTGGAGATTTCTCGCTGGACGATGCTCCGTGGTCAGGTAGACCATCTGAAGTTGAAAGCGATCAAATCGATACATTAACTGAGAACAATCAACGTTATACCACGTGGGAGATAGCTAACATACTCAAAATATCCAAATTAAGCGTTGAAAACCATTTGCACCAGCTTGGTTACATTAATTGCTTTGATGTTTGGGTTCCACATAAGTTAAGCCACAAAAACCTTCTTGACCGCACGCAATTCTCTACTTAAACGTAACGAAAATGTTCCGTCCGTTTTTAAAATAAATTGTGATGGGCGATGAAAAGTGTATACTGTACAATAATGTGGAATGGAAGAGATCGTGTCTTTTGTTTTTACTTAAAAACCAAAGGAACTTTTTGGCCAACCAATAATTCTGCTTTTCCAGTAACCCCCAAATCACACCTGATTGCCCCCTACTCGGGTGTTAGTAGAAATGAAGTGATCTCTTTTCGGGGACTTCAAACTAGAAAGACATTCCCCAAGGCACCATTGCAAACTGGAAGCTTCCCTTGCCATGTGCGTCTGCCAATTAGGCTCGGAGCCCATTATAACAGCCAATTATAATTCACTGGGGCTTTCAGTCTAGAGGGTTCTAAGTGGATTTTATATTTAATCCTAGGACAATTATCACCATATAATACTCCTCTAGCTTCTGTGGTTTGGCAGCACCAAAGAAAATGTGTCTTATTTATTAGCCCTTTTATTTTCAGCATAAGCCAGGGCTAGCTCCATATTACTTGTGAAGTTGATGAGATTTGCTGATGGAGCCTCTCTCTTCACCTCCATTCTAGCACATATGCTGAGAGTCACAAACAGGCCCTGCTCCAGATCCTCCATGTCTCCTCTACCTGCAACAATGAGACTCAGAGAATATACTCCCCAGATCAACCCATCACCAATTTCTCTCCTAATTGTCCTTCACTTAGGATCCTACTCTGAGTAGTTATCCTCAGAAAAATTCACCTATAACTTTTTCATTAACGTATCACCCATTGGGTACAAAGTGCCAGGAGAAGAGACGTGAAGCATAGGCTCTGTTCTTGAGAAGTTAAGATGAAGAAGATACATGAAAGGAGGGGAGCAGGTTAACTCAGCAATTTCTCTCTTGCTTTATTTCTGCCTGTCTTGAAGCTGGATTCAGTGCTGTGATAAATCCTCAAAAGAGATCCAACTCCTTGCAACATCATAACAAATCAATATTACAGCAAAATTTTTGTAGCGAATAACTATAGTAGGCATATACTTAGTAAACAAACTCAATTATATGAAAAATTTATTATCTTTTTAAAAAATTTGAAATAGTCTAGGCATAGCCAGTTGTTGGATAATAATTAAACACCCATGTACCAACCACCCAGCCAGAGAAGTAAAACGTTTCTGAGTTAATTGATGTCCCTAACATATACTTCATAGAAAATCATCCCAGTTTCTGTCCCCAGGGTTAAAAACTAGCCTGTGCTTGGTATTTATTATTCCCATGAACATTTTAATACTCTTTTTATATTTTATGTATTCATGTACAATATCAAGTAATATTTTACATAATTTTTAACATTATAAAATGGGTTTGCACTGTACCTATCCTCCTCCAGTTTGCTTTTTCTTTCAACGCTAGTTTTGTAAAATGTATCTGTCCTGATACTTGTAGATATATGAATATAACACAATTTATTTGTATACCGCACAGTAAAGGACAACTCAGAAAGTGTGAGTCGTCCACATTCCAAAGAAAAATTTGGCCTTTGTCCAGCTCCTGGGAGGACTCCTCTAAGCCCTTGGAGTGTCCTGCTTGGTAAGAGTGTCCTTGTTTACTTAGGGGCCTTGGGTGGTGCCAGGCAGTCTACGCTAACGAAGTGATTTATGGTGGAGAAACTGAACCATGCAATATCTGACCTGTGGAGGGGCTAGAGAGTAAGGTCAGCCTAAGATCAGTCACATAAGCAGTCAGCCAAGCTTAGTTGACCAACCCTAGTAAAAATCTTGGACACCAAGACTTGGGTGAGCCTCCCTAGTTGTGAGTGTTGTCACACACTGTTGCTGAGAGAAGTAGTGGTGTCTATACTACTCCAGTGCAAGAGAACAACTAGAAACTCATGCCTGTTGTCTCCTGGACTCTGCCTGATGTGTCCCTCTCTGCTGCTAATTTTAAGCTCTACCCTTTCACTGTGATAAACCATAACCATGAGTATAACAGCTTTGCTGAATTTTGTGAGTTCTTCTAGCAAATCATTGAACCTGAGAGTGGTCAGGGGACCTCCAAATACATACACTCTCCTATCGGTTGACATTGTTTCCAATTTTTTGCTATCACATGCAATGCTTATGAAGAACATAACATATAGTTTGTTCATGTGTAACTGAAAATTCCTGAGTCATAGGAATTGGTTCTAAAATTGTGAATTGCTCTCCAAAGTAGTTGTACCATTTCACACTCCACCAACCTTATCTGAGAGTTCTCATCACTCTGACCCTCACCAACACTTGGTATAGCCAGACTTTTTAGTTTTCGGAAATCTAATGTTATGAGATTGTATTTCAGTATTTTTAACTTGCATTCCCTTGATGATTAATGAGGCTGAGCACCTTTCTTTGTGATTTGAGATTTCCTTTCCTGTTAATTGCTTATTTATATCTTTTGCACATTCCTATTGTATCATCTCTTTTATTATTTATAAATGTTCTCTATGTATTTGGAAATAATTATTTAATGGTTATAAGTATGGCAAATATATAGCCCTATGGCTTATCTTTTTACTTTATCAAAATTTGTAGTACAAAATTTGAAGATTTAATGTAGTATATTTTATCACTTTTTTTCTTTATGATTTATGCTTTTTGTATCTTGTTTGATTTTTCCCTAGTTCGTTGTCATAAAGATAGCGCCTATATTTTCTCCTAAATGTTTTATGAATTTTTGCTTTTTTACATTTATGTATTTTCTCTCTCTTGAATTTTGTTTGTGCATGATGTGAATAAGGAAACATTTTCTTTTTTTCCCATGTAATCAACTTTCTCCATAGCATTTTTGTATAAGCAGTATATTCACCCCCCCGCTTAAAAAAAATGTTTCCTCTATTATAGACCAAGTTTCCATAAATGTATGGTCTCTTCCATTTCTTGCTTGTCTAGTATATATTATTCTTTATCTATTCCTTCACGAATAGCATGCCTATTAATTAGTACAGCTGAATTTTTAAGCTTGACCTAATTACTAAAATCTTGGTATTTGGAAGATACCTCTTGTTTCTTCACAAACTGATTTTAATTTAAAGTCAACTTTTAAATTTCCTCAAAAACATCTGAGATTTTGAATAGATAGCATTGTGTATATATTTGTGTGTGTGTGTGTGTGTATATATATATATAAAATTATCCGAAGTGCACATATTGGCAATACTTAGTCTTCCTACACATGACATGGTGATTCCCTGTATTTCTATACTTCATTTTAATATACTTCCATAAAATGTTATCTATTTCCCCATGAAGATTTGCATATATTTTGTTACATTTATTCCTTAGGTACCATATATGTTTTGGTTGCTACTGTAAATACTATTCAAAAAATAGTTGCTGGTATATAGAAACACGACTGAATTCTAAATGTTAATCACAAATTTTGTTGAATACTCATCAATTCTAAAAAAATTTCTCTCCATTATCTAGTATTTTCTTTGTAGACAAATACACTATAAGCACATAATGACAAATTTGTTTTACATTTCTTTATTTTCTTTAAACTGAATTAAATTTGACTGAGATTCCATCCTACGAAACTGGTGGGAAATTGTACCTCAGTCGTTACAGGTCATTATCCTGTCACACTCGCACACCCAGCGTTATTCGATGGCCCAGGATCTTCTACCTAACCAAACAGTCAGGGAGCTCCACTAGTCAACACCTAAAGGTCCACACTAGCTACCACTGACACAATACTCTCCATGTCCCAAACCACAGAACACGGTCAGGTCTGGTGGCTTTGCTGCTTCTGTGCCATGCTTAAGGTACAGAAATCTTTGCCAATCCTGGGAGCCCAGGTCCAACCTCCAGAGGCCCCGTGTGTAGCCATCTCCTCTGAGATCTCTCAAACTGCTGCCACAGTTCCACATGGAGAGGCAGGGTGGGAGTTCTCACCAATTACTCCACCTCAGATTAGCCCTTCAAAAACAATCAAAGGTTCTATCTATTTGAGTGGAACTAAATATACAAATTAAAATCTTAAATTACCTACCCATGTGCTAAAATCACCTTTAAACAGGTTGTTCTTCCTGTCAAGTTTCTAGTCAGTTGTCAGGGACTGGGTATTTATCTCTTGGCAGCCAGCTTTCCTTCTACCTCCCCGCCCCGTATGTACACATAGCCTAGTAATCTGGCCAATTTGGCCTATTTAGCTCCAGCCTTATTCATCCATACATTTAATCTCTGCCTTTCTAAAACCTTTCTAAAGCAAAGAATGAAGCACTAACTTCTCTGATTTGCTTTCTTTCTCTCATCACCTCATTCGGTCAGCAAAGAACCCTTTTTAGGAATTTTCAGTTAGGAAGAATTTCACTCTCACAATCATTTTTCCCAGCCAGAGGACATTTACAACACAATCAGTAGGTACTAACCTGAAAGACCACATAGAATTCTGCAGGGCACTGGCCCATTTGTATGAGCCAAGGAAGGATCAGGAAGAGAGAGAAGGATCAAAGAAAGAGGCAAAGCCAAATGCAGAAGAATAGGTAGACATTCTGCCAGGCTAAGGAAACTGAGGGCAAGGGGACATTTCTAACAGAAGGACTTATCTGTGCAAAGGGACAGGGTTTTGATAGAATATAGCCTATATTTTCAAAATTTGGAAGAGTCATGTACGCCTTTCAGCAAAAACCAAAAGAAAGGGGTAGGAACTTGGGCTAAAAATATTAGGATTAGACAATTATGCGTCTTTTAATTAATATTAAATAATATATGTCATCTTATAGGTGATTGGACCCATTGAAAATATTTGAGTGGAGAAAAGAGGAAGTGACATAATGTTTGTCTGTTTCTTAATTGAAAATGTGATGTTAATGACTGATGTCAGCTTAATACATTATCCCTTCTAAATTTTTGCATTTTAAAAGAGATATCATTAGAGAAAATTAACACAAAGAGATACCACTACACCACTATTAGAATGGCTAATATCTAAAAAAAAAAATGACAATACAAAATGCTGGTGAGGACGTGAGCAACAGGCACTCTCATTCTTTGCTGCTAGGAGTAAAGAACGGTACAGCCACTTTGGAAGACAGTTTGGAAGTTTCTTACAAATTTAAACACAATCTTATTATGTGGTACAGCGGTCACATTCCTAGGTGTTTTCCCAAATGAGATAAAAGCTAATATATACACAAAAATCTGCATATGAATGTGTTTATAGCATGTTTACTTGTAATAATCAAAAACTGGAAGTAACCAAGATGTCCTACAGTAGGTGGATGTAACTGTGGTATATCCATAGAATGGAACATAACTTAATCATAAAAAGAAATGAGCTAGCAGGCCACAAGACATGAAGGAAGCTTAAATGCATATTGCTAAATGAAAGAAATCAATCTGAAAAGCCTACGTACTGTCTGATTCCAACTACATGATATTTCTGGAGAAGACAAAGCCAAAGAGTAAAAAGATCAGTAGTAGCCAGGGGTTAAGGGTTTGGGGGTGGGGAGAAAAAGAAGGGATGAATAGGTGAAGCAGAAGGGATGAATAGGTGAAGCAAAAGGGATTTTTAGAGCAGTGAAATTATCTGTATGATATTGTAATCGTAGATAACAATACAATATATATTTGTTAAGACCTATAGAACAGCACAACAAAGAGTGAACCCTGATATAAGCCATGGGCTTTAGTTAATGATAATATATCAGTATGGGTTAATCAGATATAACAAAATATACCACACTAATGCGAGATGTTAATAATAGGGGAAATTGAGGGGGGAGGTATAACAAGAGGTATATGGGAACTCCGTACTATCTGCTCAATTTATATGCAAACCTAAAAAACTGTTCTAAAATATTAAGCCTATTAATTTAATTGAAAAGCATACACACACACACACACACTCACACACACATACACTGAGAGAACACAACTGCATCTAAATCAATTAACTCTTCGAACCAATTATCTACATGCACATTTCATTATTCTATACACATACAAGTATACATTGTGTTCCAGACACCATAAAAATTCTGAGATAAAAGCTTCATGAGGACAGGAGTCTCTGCCATTGGGATTTGTGTCATTGAGGTATCCCAAGTGCCCGCCACTGACAGGCCCTTTATAATTAATTAGTACTGTAATTTTTAAATTAATGAATAAATTATTGGAAACATGCAATAAAGAGGATTTGCAAAGTGATCAGAAAGAATCCCCAGTGAGTTTAGAAATAGCTTTTCAGTAAATCAACAGTATTAGCATCAAAGATAGAAAAATGGAGAGATGAGGCAGAGCCAAGCAGGGAGGCCCCACTGGTGAATGGGTTTGTCCATAACATTTGTGGAAATGATTAGCATGATTGGGACTCTTGGAAAAGAACCTAAGATTTCTTCATCTGTTTAGTCAGGTGGGTGAACTCTAGGACACACACAGATTTGACCATTGTCACCATGGAAAATTTAATTTCCAAACAAGCTTACTTTGTCAATGGTCAAGATGGGTATATTACTTAAATAGGAAATTTCTATTTTGATATTCCCATGGTAAGAGATTCTATCCTATATTTCACATATGGGAAAGTGCTAAAAAAGGGATGAAGGTAAGACTAGGAACAAGTAAACAAGAAAAGTTTCTGGGAATTTTTATGACTGTACTGACATTGGCTTGTCTGAATATAAGAAACTTTCTTTCTTAAGATGCTCAAAATCCAGCTTAGAAGGACTGAATTGTAAATGAAGGAATGTTCATTTACACAAAAAGTCCTAGAAGAAAACACATGAGCATTTTTATACAAATAAAGCCCAGGAACCATAAAGGGAAAGTAAGATCAGTTGGCCCTATAAAATTTAAAATGTTTGGCTAAAACTGGCATAAAAATGTTAAGGCACAGTCACAAAAAGATTTTCAATTTTAAACATTGGAGTAATATTCAGTAGTCTAATAATAAACAACAAAAGGAGAAAAAAGATAATTCATAGCAGAAGACAATCAAAGCCTTGATACAGCCTAAAAAGTTTCAGTCATTCTTGAACTGAAAAACAATGCTAATAGAGATCATTTTTTAAAATCTATTCGATAGGAAAAGATTTAAAATATGATTTAATTTCAATAAATTGATATTACTCAATGATCCAGTTTTGTTAAGAATATAATAGATAGGCTTTTACAAATGTTCTTAATGAAGACTAAATTGTTTCAACTTTTTTGAAGTTGATTAAGCAAGTTTACCAAAAATGACAGCAAGAAGTTATTACATGCTACACATTGTTAAAAGCACTCTATGTTTATTAACATTTAGTCTTTACAATGACTCTGTGAGGGTAGATACTGTTATTATCTCCCCACTTTACAGATGAGAAAATTGAGTCGTGGAGCAAGCAGATAACTTACCAAGTAAGAAGTTCACATACCTAGGAAGCAGAGATGCTGAAATTTAAACCCAGGTATCAGAGTTCATGGTCTTAACCATCACCTCATGGTGTTTCATATATTGTTTGAAAATGTACCTGGGATTTTGTTTTTATTCAGAGATGGTGAGGCTAACAGATCAGGAGAAAACTGCTGCTGAAAAGATAGTTTTTTACTCACAGTTCTCAAGTGGAGAGGGGATACCATGCCATGCAGAGACGCATGAGGAAGCACCAGGATCAGTCGAGAGACAGAAGGAGCGAGGGGAAAGCATGAGCAAGAGCCTTGATCGTGGTTTTTGCAGGAAGGAATGGGCAAGGCAGGGTAAGCAAGCTAAGCAGACTTAGGACTGGATAGTTTGAATAATTTCGGCAGGCTCTGGGCTATAGGATAACCAGGGCAGAGGAATGTTGCCTCCTGGAGTGTAAGAATCAGAGAGAGTTCAGAGTACAGGCTTTGGATTGATTGATTTATATATTAAAGGTGTGTTTGCAGGCAAGTTGTTGCTATCTCTTGAAATTAGATAACTCTGGGAGGGGTAATTTCTCCAGGATCAGTAAGGCCCCAGATGTCAGAGCATCAAGATTACAGGAAATAAGAAAATACATTAATACCTATATGTATATTCTTTGACTCAGCAGTTTACCATCTAGAAATTTATACTGTAGAAATACACACACAAGCAGACATGTGTAAAAACAAATGCTCGATACAGCACTGCCAGCAATTGCTTACATTTACTATTAGCAACTGTGTATGATTCTGGTGTTGGTGGAGGCTAAGAGACTAAGAGAAAGAAGTTGGGGCTCCGGCACAGTATTGTTACAGGTATGGGTGTTTCTGAAGAGTTCTAATCACTAGCCAGAAGAGGGGGACAGTGGTTCTGAAACTTCAGCGGGCATCAGAATCACCTAAATGGCTTGTTAAAACAAGATCCAGATCACTGATCTCTACCTCTAGAACTTCTGATTCAGAGGGTATGGGGTGGGTCCTCCATATGTGCATTATTAACAAGCTCCAAGTGATGCTGATGCTTCTGGTCTAGAGATGATGATCTGAAATTCACTGCCCAAGAGGAAGAGTTACTGAATGAGGACACAAATTTAAGACATTCTAACAGCTTAGCTCAACTGACCTTGACAAAGCAGCAACTAATCACACCTGTGAGACTGGGTGAACAAAGCTTGCCACCAGAGGGCAGTGCTAGAGATCCTAGGCACCTCAATTTGGACAGAGCTGCTGTCCTAATTAGACCTGACTTAACTGGATGACAAGTATTCAAAATAATTCACTTTTCATGTAAAGTTACGTAATGATTCTTTAACACAGCTGTTTTCAGCAATTGGCTGCAAGATAAATATTGGAAGGTCAGTCCTTAGGTCTGGAATGCTCAGATGGCCAAGTCACATATGGGTTACTGAGGACCCCAAAAGAGGCATTAAAAAACCTTACAGCTTAAAAGCCCGGATGCCAGGGATATTATTCTGCAAAAATGTGTTTTAGCTTCTCTGTGCGGTTTTTTCACTACCCATTTGGATTCATTCTTGTGGAACTTAACCCTAAGGAAGGTAGCACTAAATATTACCCTGCTTTGCTAGGGTAATACTATGAGAGTTGTGTTTTGAAATATATCACTTTCTCATGAAAAATAATAGAAAATCCTTGCTTGAATCTTTGCTCCAAATTTTAACCAAACTCATTCATGAGGTTGGATTTTAGTTATTTTACTTCCAGAATTGTGGACTAAATGTTGAAAAAAATACCAAATAGTAATTACCTTACAATACTTTTTATTACCTCAAATAATAGTTTCTATGAGAAATTTTGTAAAGAGCTAATCTCAAAAATAGTGTAATCATATTGACTGAATTATAGAACAGTAAGGAACTGTGAGTTTTCTTTAACTGTCGCCATTCAAATGTAGCTTTTGTCATTCTAATTATTTTTAAAAGGTTAATAAGAGACAAAGGGAATATTATTAATATATGTTGTTTTATAAATAAATTTGAAGAGTTGAATCAAACTAACTCGGACAAAACACTAGAATTTTACTTAGAGTCAAATATTATTCCCAATGTGAAATACATTACAGAATAGAAAAATAAATGGTCTGGTGTTATCAAAAGCTAATATTTATTTTCTATTATTTAATGTTAAAGTCAGAAAATTGATCTCCCAAATATGAGAAATTAGGAATCTTTTAGATACCTACATCACTTCTCTCTGCATATGACATGCTGTGTTATTTGATTTTAGGAATAATCTAATTGCAGTGACCATTTCTTACATCACAGAGTCTCACACTCTCTGTGACATGGTGGGAAGAGGGCGGCAATGGTTCACTAATACGGACAAAAAAGCAGACCAGTGAATATGCAGAGTGGACGGGTGGCATTTACAGATGAGCAACACATTTTCCAACTATTAATACCAAGGACTAATCATAGTTCATACATCCTTCTCACTCTTCTCCTCCTGGTAAAGAGCTTTGGCAGCAGAGGGCTGAGTCATTTTTATCAGCCTGCTGCCATAGGATTCTATTGTCCTGGAGACCCTTCTACCAGAGTCTGCAGCTCTGACAATAGCATCACTCACACTGGGAGCTCTCCCAGGGCAGGAGCTGACGTGGGCCACTCATGACCTCTTTGCAAAATCAGGAAGTGTCATTTCTGCAGTGGTTAAGTGAGTTTTCTCTTTTCCATGAGTAAGCTATTTAGTTTGGTCATTTTTGCTTTTAACCTAATGTCATTAAGTGCCGTGTGTGTGTGTGTGTGTGTGTGTGTGTGTGTGTGTGTGCGTGCGCGCGCGCGCGCATGCGCACTCACGCATATTTTAAGTATAACTGACTTCTAATGCATCAATATGACAAATGAATTACTGTACTGACCCACCTCTTTTCTAAACATACAATGTTAAGATTTACATGTTAAGTCAAGGGCTGTGCCATTCTGTCCTGCTCTGAAAAACCTAAACAACAAAAAAAAAAGCATAAAATATTCAACAAAATGTACCACCAATTAACACTGAAAACAATATTATATTTAAAATGCATGAAATATATGTATCTTATATGTGAGGATTGGGAGTAAATATATTTATTCAGGTAAAACTTCCATCAGATAGTGTTTCTCTGTTTATATTTCATAATTACTCAGAGCTCAGGATGAAATTTAGCTTTTACTTTCAATAAGGAAAATTGTTCTTAGCAAATTACTATCATAAGATCAATGAAGTAATGTTTAAACTTCTTAAAATGTACATATTTTCAAACATGCTAGAACAATTTAGAAGCATTGGTTTACACTTACATAATTTATATGCTTATATCCTTTTTATCTGCCTGATAAAATTTTACCTGTTGTTTGCTAAAGACTCTTCTACAATAATTCATTAACTTAATTGAAAAACTCATGGTACAAAAACGTCATTCAAGAGCATTTTTTTAGAATTTATGTTTTATATTAATTCGCGCAAGAATTAATAAAAACTGGAGCAGAGTAATAAGGCTAAGATATCAATATTTTGTTTTTCTACAATTCTATGATACAAGGATACTTTTATGAAAATTTAAATTTTTGATTCAATTAATATTTATGGAATGCCTACTGTGTGCAAAAGGCATTGGTTACGGAGACACAGACCAGTTAAGTACCTATCTGCTATTCAAGCTCCACTTCTTCTGAATAGCAGAACCCGCTTTCTCTTGGGTGTGGGCATGGCACTGTGTCAAGCTGAGAAACTACATTTCCCAGCTTCCTTTTCAGATAAAGATGGCCACGTGACTGGCCAGTAGCAAGTAGCAGAAGCTGTAGGGTGAATCTGACTTGGCTAGAGGTTGGCCCTTCCATCTTTCTTTGGCGTATTGTCTGAAAAAGAAATGTGAGGGCTGGAGCTCCAGGATAGAAGCCAGCATTCATAAGGTCAGAGGTGAACAAGAGAAGGACCTTGGGACAGTGGTGACAATGTTACTGAGCTTTCTCCAGAGAAACAGAACCAATAGGATGTAAATACATATATAAAGAGATTTATTATAAGGAATCAGCCTATGTGATTATGAAGTCCCAAGGTCTGCAGTCAGCAAGTTGGAAACCCAGGAAAGTGGGTGTTTCAGTTTGAGTCTGAAGACTGGGAAAAAAACAACGACTCAGTTTGAAGGCAGTCAGGCAAAAGGTGTTCCCTCTTACTCAGCTTTTTGGTTCTATTCAGGCCTTCAGCTGACTGGATTTGGTACCCATAATAGGGAGAGCAATCTGCTCTACTCAGTCTACTGATTCAAACGTTAGCCTCATCCAGAAACACCCTCACAGGCACACTCAGAAAAATGTTTGATTAAATATCTAGGTACCCCGTGGTTCAGTCAAGTTGACACATAAAATTAACCATGGCAGTGACATTTGGCCATCACATACCTGCTTTGCAGAGTGAGCCTCCAAACTTCTTTCATGTGAAAGAATAAATCTCTACCTTATTTAACCTACCATTTTTTATATTATTATGTTTTTTTAACATCTTTATTGGAGTGTAATTGCTTTACAATGGTGTGTTAGTTTGTGCTTTATAACAAAGTGAATCAGCTATACATATACATATATCCCCATATCTCCTCCCTCTTGTGTCTCCATCCCACCCTCCCTATGCCACCCCTCTAGGTGGTCACAAAGCACCGAGCTGATCTTCCTGTGCTATGTGGCTGCTTCCCACTAGCTATCTATTTTACATTTGGTAGTGTATACATGTCCATGCCACTCTCTCACTTCGTCATATCTCTTAACAGCCAAATGCAATTTCTAACTGATATAATGACTATAGTCACATTTGAATATCTGGATTTCTCACAAGTATTTTATATGTTCAAACATGATTTTCACATGATAAACTCTCAGCAAATATGTTCTAATGTTGATAATCTAAAATCAGGACATAAAATCCTTTGTAAACTAATTTATATGACAATATACTATAAATGTAACCATATTAAAATTTATAAATATACTTTCTCGTTGAAAATTTTGTCCCATTTTTCTTTCTTTTATTTCCTTTCCATCCACTTCACCTGGCTAATTCAGATTCATTGTTCAGAATTCAGTTTATGTGTCAACCCTTCCAGAGAGTCTTCTAAGGGTTGGGTGTCTCTCCCAAGTTCTCTTTAGCATGCTATACTTCCCTCTGTAATATAATACTTCCCTTGCTATATTCTATCATACTGATTACTCCGACAATCCATGAATCCTCTGAGGACTGGATTTAAGTTTTATGACGGTTTCTTTTCTTCTAAATAATTTGGATCTCAAGTGAGGAAGGCTGAGTTAATCCCAGTTCTGAATTCATTGCCAATTGTCACACATGGTCATCTTAAGACTACCCACCACCTAGCTGTCCCTACTTACTCATTTACTTAATTCCTTAATTTCTGCATAACACTCCAGTTCCTCTCTGCCATCGACAGGCAACAGTGTAATGTGATAATGCACACTCGTATTTGTTTGCGTTCTTGTTCATTGTTTCCTAACTTATGTGCATTTTTTAAAATTTTTGTAAGTGGTACTGTGTTATATTCTAGGTTTTATTCGTTAATTAAACTTATCCTGTGTTTTGATTTGTTTGCTCAACAATATATTTTTAAGATCAATCCATGGTGCCACAAGTACACTCAAAATCGATTGCTTCTAACTGGTGCATAATGTTCTCTGGTATACAGCTGCCGCAATTTACCTATTTGTGCTCCCAAGACATTTACTGGTTGCTTCCAAGTCTTCATCACCACAGTAATGCAGCAATAAGCATTCATTTACAAGTCCCCTTTAGACCTTGTGGGAATTTCTTTAGCATGTGTGGATAATATGTGTACATATACAATGAACATACATATATACACACATATATTTTGTATGTATATACACGTGTGTATAATGTATGTGTGTATATATACATATGTTAAATATATACATCTCTTAAGAGCTGAATTCCTGGCTCACAGGAAACTCGCATTCTTATTTGACTAGGTAGTGCAAAAATACTCTTTCCAAAATGGTTTAATCTGTCAACACTCCTACCCGCAGCACATGAGAATATCAATACGCTCACATCCTCCCCAACGTTTGGCATTACTTACTTCCCAAATTTTGCCTTTCTAGCAATGTAAAATTATATTTCTGTTTTTACGTTGCATTTCTTGGATTAGTAATGTGTTTGAGAATCATTTTATATACTTAGTCTTTTGGTGGTTTCTCTTCTCTACATCACTGTCCATATTTCTATTAGGATTGTTGCATTTTTGTTGCTGTTGATTATTTTCAGGAGTTTTTTGTGTATTGTACATATTAATCCATTCCCAGATTTAGGCATTTGAAATATATTCTTCCATTTTGCTATCTGTTCATTACATAGTCCCTTAAATTCCTCACAGAACAGAAATGCTTAATTTTGATGTAAAACTAATATTTTATCTCATGGTTTGTAATTTGTTTTATTTAAGAAGTTTTTCCCCACCCCATCTCTTAATCACAAAGATATTCTCCTATATTTTGTTCTATTAACTTTCCAATTTTGTCTTTCACACTTAAAATATTTTAATCCATCTGGAGTCTACCATTGTATGTGGCAATAGATAGGGATCCTGTTTTATTTTTCTCCATATAGTGAATAAGTTTCTCAACATCATCTACTAAACAGTTGGTCCCTTCCCCATTATTTATGATGCCCTCTTTTCAAAAAATATTTATTTATTTATGGCTGCATCGGATATTAGCCACAGCACGGGGGATCTTTCGTTACGGCACACGGGCTCAGTAGTTGTGGTGCACAGGCTGTCTGGTTGTAGTGCACAGGCTCAGTTGCCCCACGGCATGTGGGATCTTAGTTCCCTGACCAGGGATCTAACCCATGTCCCCTGCGTTGGAAGGTGGATTCTTAACCACTGGACCACCAGGGAAATCCCTATGATGCCCTCTTTATCGTATATGTATACACTAGCCTGTCTTTGAGGCTTTTGGGTATATTTCTTTTCTTTTTTACCTATTCTTATTCATCATAGTGACTTCTATATCCTCAAAGCCTAGCAGAATGCCTAAAATTTTTTGTGGAATAAATGATGATAACATTCAAAACAAAGCCTTTTAACCAGTGTCCATTTAACATAATTGTCAGATCAACCAGAGTTCTCTTCCCATTTCAAACATAGCCGGATGCTCACAGTCTCTGAACACTCACAGCGGAGATTTTTCATTATTAAAAAGGCCCTGGGGCTTCCCTGGTGGCGCAGTGGTTGAGAGTCTGCCTGCCAATGCAGGGGACACACGTTCGAGCCCTGATCTGGGAAGATCCCACGTGCCACGGAGCAACTGGGCCCGTGAGCCACAAATACTGAGCTCTGTGCATCTGGAGCCTGTGCTCCGCAGCAAGAGAGGCCGCGACAGTGAGAGGCCCGCGCACCGCGATGAAGAGTAGCCCCCGCTTGCCACAACTAGAGAAAGCCCTCGCAGAGAAACGAAGACCCAACACAGCCAAAAATAAATAAATGAATAAATAAATTTATAAAAAAAAAAAAAAAAAAAAAAAAAGGCCCTGGCATTTTTGTACCCACCAGTTAAAGTGTATGTTCATAAGAATTAGTTATTTTAGTTCCAAAACTGTTTATGCCTACTATACTTATTACTGCAACTATATAATTTAAATGTTACATAAATAAATGAAATAAGAGTAGAAAGAGTTGTTCCAATAAGGACTATTTTGAAGGATTGCAATAAGGAGAATTATTAAAATAATTATTGCAAAACAGGTGTGGGCTAGGCAACTATGACTGACTGGGAGAAAGGGATGGAAATTATAAAGATACAAGAGGAATCCTCCACTCAAAGGGCTTTAACTTCTTATCCACTGTGGAGAAACTGAAACTGGAAAACAGATGATGCCTTATGGGCATGGTCTTTAAAGGAAAGATGAATCGGAATTATAAACGGGTATCTATACTCAAAAAGAAAATGGACCTTAATCAAAAGATTGATACAAGAATGTACATGTATATATTCACAGAAATAAAATGTATTCATGTATAATTTTTATGATTCCCTGCTTCAACCAACTTTTTATCAACCAATTATGAGATCAGATAAGAGGTCTTCTATAAGGCAACCGTGTAAAGATGATTACAAGTTCCAAATAAGCTGCACATTCAAAATCTGCGGACACATCTAGAAAAAATATTCTCTAGAAATGTATTTAAAATACTGAACTTTTGGGGCTTCCCTGGTGGCGCAGTGGTTGAGAGTCCGCCTGCCGATGCACGGGACGCAGGTTCGTGCCCCGGTCTGGGAAGATCCCACATGCCGCGGAGCGGCTGGGAGCGTGAGCCATGGCCGCTGAGTCTGCGCGTCCGGAGCCTGTGCTCCGCAACGTACGGCAAAAAAAAAAAAAAAAAAACTGAACTTTTTTCCCCTAGGTTATTAAAACTAGAGGTACTATGGTAAAGATTATTTCAGGATGGGGGCTGAGCACATACATCTTTAAATGTTTTTAAAGAAGCAGATCCACAACAACAGTTACAAACAGAAAGAATGCTACCAGCTCCTGGGAAATTCTGAGGAATTCCTGAAAGATAGGAAGCAGATGGAGTCAGATTGTCAGAGAAACAAAATTGGAGAAAACAACAGTCCAAAATACACAGTTGAGAAAATTACTGTTGAAAGCAATTTCACATATAAACGAAGCTCAGAGTCAACAAACAAGAGGACCTTAGAAAATAATCAGAGAAACTGAAGCACCAGATTTTGAATAACTAGGCCGCTTTGACCCCTCTTATGCCCACTTATCCTAGAAAACAGGTAGTAGCCATGATTCCTCCAAATATCCTTCCTTTCACTCCCTCCAAAGAAAATCTAGGTCCTTAAACGTGAGTGATCTTCCAGGATATGGCTTTTAGCACTGTGATGGGAGTACAGAGAAAAACAGAGTAAAGCCTAATGAAACGTCACCTTCCATAAGGAAACCAGAGAAAGAAAGAAACACAGAGAACAGTGGACTTCAGCTTCTTGTGCTAAAGCATAAATACAGGACCTCTTGAAAGTGTGTATTTTTGGCATAAAAGACTCCCAGAATAAATATTGTACCTAGAGAAGTAGAGCAGTACCCCAACTAACTAAGACTGTGGAATGAATAAGGAGCCCCCCACACTGTGGCAGACTACTTACTTATCCTCCCACACAAGTTCCAGAGAAAGCTACTTTGATCAGAACATATGTTCACAATTAAACATTGATTATCATGTGCAAATATGAACTATCAAGATTCACTAAGATTAGAGGAAAACCAGCACCACAAAACAGAGGCACCATATTCACCAAATAAAAGAACACTCGAAGCAACTGAGTTAAAATAACAAACAGAAGACAGCTCATATACAATATACAGGTATAATTTACATGCTCAGAGAGGTTTTAGCTGATATTGCATCCATAAAACAGTAACAGGATTCTATGAAAAAGAAACAATTAGAGATCTTAGAAAAACATGATCACAAAATGTAAAAAATAAAAACAACTCAATCAGTATGCTGAGTGGTATTCTGGACACAGAAGAAGATATAAGCTAGAATATCTCCCTAAGGGATATACTCTTGGAATGTAGAAAGAAAGGACAAAGGGATGGAACACATGTAAAAAAATTTGAGAGATATTTACACTATGTCTAGCATTCTTTCCATTTTAATTTGATTATTATAGCCACCTGGTATGGTAGATTTAATTATTATCTTTCATTTTGCAGATGGGGAATCAGAAATCCATACACAGTGTAAGGGAGGCAAGTCAGTGGCACTCCCCAGCCCAGAACTTGGGTCAAGTTTTTCCTCTCTTTGGCCCAAAACTGGGTGACTGTTGAGCTGGGATAACTGGGAAACACCTGTTTTAACCTATTATAATGCTGAGGACATCCATGTGGAGAGGATGAGTATGGCTGTATCCCAGACAAAGTCTAGGAGACTGAAGACCCAGAGAAGGCTGTTGGATTTGGCAACTGATAAACCTGGAGAAAGATTTCATCAGGGCTGTGGTTCTCAGAAGCCAATAGTATTGTATAATCACACCCCAAGTGATTCAGAAGCAGGTTCAAAAACTGACAGGACAGAGTTGAAGATATAAAGAGACCAAGACAGGTAGAATTCCCAGGGCAGAGTACCAGAATGGAGAGAGAGCCCTGGAGATCTATAGAAGATTCTCCTCAAGACTTTAGCTAAGAACTGATCAGCACATGCCTGTGAGGAAATTGATCCTGGCTGGGGAAAGACCCACCAAAGCAGGGGGAACAATTTTTAGAGATTACACAAGACAGGAATAGTTTACATTCCCACCAGCTAGAGTGGAGAATTCCCACAATACATAGGGCGTTACGTATTGCCTGAATAGTGGAGCTAGATTAGTCCTAGCTCAAATGGCATTCTTGTCCCATCTAACAAATCAAAAAAGAAAATCATGAAAGAATCAAAATGTTTCCAAGTAACTTAGCTGAATTCCAAAAAAAACTCAAGAATATTTAAAGAAATATTCCTTACTCAAAAAAGTAAACTCATTAAATAAAAAATTACCAGACTTGCAAAGAATCAGGAATTTCATGAGGAGAAAAATTAATTAATGGAAACAGACTCAAAAATTACTCAGATGACAAAATTAGTAGGAAGGACATAAACACCATTATATTATTATAACTATATTCTACATATTCAAAAAGGTAGAAGGAAGCATGAGAAAGTTAAAAGAGACATGGAAGATACAAAAAAGACACAAATAGAACTTCTGGAGATGAAAAATACAATGTCTGAAAGGTAGGATTAACAATGGATTAAATATTGTAGAAAAAAATAGTGAACTTAAAGCTCTAAAAATATAAACTATCAAAAAATGAAAAATGGAGAGAAAGGAGACTAAAAAAGTGAATAGAGCATCAGTAAACTGTGGACCAACTTTGAGCATTTATGTGTAATTGGAGTCCCTGGGTTGGGGGTGGGGTGGAGGGTGAAAATATATTTGAAGAATTAATGGATAAAAATTTCCCAAATTTAATGAAAATAATAAAACCACAGATCCAAAAATTCAATGAACCCAAGCACAAGAAACCTGAAAAAATTACACTAAGACCTAACATAATTAAATTGCTTATAACCTTAATAAAGAGGAAATCTTAAGAGCAGCCAGGAAAAAAAAAAAAAAAAGAGACACATTACCTACCTACCAAGGAGCAAAGATAAGAATGACAGTAGATGTTTCATTGGAAACAAGGTAAACTAGAAGACAGTGGAGGAACATCTTTAAAGTACTGAAAAAAAAATAATGAGAAGGATGAAGATTTCCTCATCTTTGTGTCAGAACCCAGAACAAACGCCCAGAACATAGTCTGGGTACAATAATTCTCCGATGGATGAACAACTATGTGACTCTTTTTCTCCAATCAATAGTTGGCTTAAGGGGTATAATTGTGTTTTTAAAAATAAAACAATCAGAATTGGGAATAAAATTGTAAATTTAAGCACAATCTACCACTTTGTATAGTTTTGCAATGCTATTTTTATATGTAAGAACAACCTTCAAAAACCATTAATTTATAATCAAAGGAGGAAAAAAGTAGAAATGATGCATTGAAACAAGAAAATGTAACATTCTTTTAAACTCTTCTCCAAAACAGGGAGTGGTTAATGTCAAGGGAAAGTCCCCACTTCCACGCTGGCATTCTGCTAAATCCAGCCCTGCTTTAAGTACAGCTGGGTGAATTCTCTTCCATTTCCTCTCTATTCTTAATCCTCTTCACTGGGCCCCTCCTCCCATTAAAGTCACCAGAAAGCAGATGGATGTCCATGAAAGCAAATCCCCAGTGGGTTCCAAGGTCTCCAAAGTTGTTGTTAACCTGTCTCAGAGTCCAGATGGCAGGGTGCAAAATCTCACAAGCAACCCAGAGGCCCAGCAGTAGAGTTCAAGCCCCTATGAATAAATCATCTCCTCCACTCAGTACTCTGGCCCTGGGTACTGGGTAGCATTTGTCATTCACCTGAGTTCTGAGCAACTCATTATAAAGCTGCAGAAATTTCTAATGATAATATTCTTTATGAAGAGCCTGTATGCAATACTTGGGTCTTCTTGAGTGTGTGTCCATCTGTGCGAAGAATTCTAAACTTGCTCTTGGTAAAATCACCCTGACAGTGACAGAGCCTCCCACATGCCCCTCTATGAAAGGGTGCATTTGGTTCAATAATAATTAGCATCAATTATGGGAGAGTTCTTTGCAAGGACTGAGCCTGGCCTTCCCAGGCTGCAGGTGCAGAATTATCCCCGTGACCTTTTGTGCCATGATCAGTCATTGAGGAGAAGAGTGGGAGCCGTCAGGAGAGAATCACAGCCTGTTTATCTTCCCTAAGAATCTTTGTCTGGCCTCTGCTATTCATGTCAGCGGCAGCATTTTCCTCTTGGGAAAACTGCAGGACAGGCCGAGAAGCCTCATCTGCGTGCTTGCTTGCTGGAGCCTTGCGAACAGGCACCTGGTTTTATTTTCTGGGTATCTTTATGCTTATTCTCAAAGAAAGAAAATCCACTTTATTATCAGGAACAAAAACATAATGGAAAGAACCCAGGTGGCTAGAGGCTGAGTGACAGGCAAGGACATCAGGAATAAGATGCCAGACAAGGACCCTGTGTTTCCAAATGGCAGTTTCTGGCTGCCAGTGCCCATGTGAAGCCTGCAGCATGTTGGAGGGACACTACTTAAAGGTAGTCAAAAACTGGACCCCACTTCACTCACATGCTCCAAGCAATGCAGGTATTCCAAGATGCTACATGCAAGCCTGTCTTTTTCCTCAATGGTTTTAGGTTACTGCTTCATATTCATAATAAAAGAATGAAAGAAAACTCAAAAAGCCACTGTGACCAGTTATTATTCCTCTGATGAACTGTTTTTAAGAATTCTATAGGATTGAATGCTTTTCTGGCTCTTTGCCATTTTGGGTGATAAATGGAACTCCTACTTAAGCACTTTTAAGTTTCCCCATCCTTCATGGCACTTTCATAATCATTTTATACCATAGATGATCTGAGCCCTGTCTTCCCTCCCTGTAAGGTCCTGGAGGGCAGAGGCAGCACTGAATCCATGTTTGCCTCCCCTTCAGCTCTTCCTGACTGTGGCTGGCAGTTCACATTCAGGAAGAGGAAGCACTCAGCAGCCAGAACGGGTACCAGTCAACTCCAGCCCGCTAAGCCTCAGATTCCAGCTGTGAAAATTGGAGCTAATTAGATCGACCTCACTTCCTATAGCTCGTTATTTGAAAGTCATCTTCTCAGTGACTTGCATCATCAGAAATTTCAAACCCCTAACATTTCATATTGCCCTTCCTACTTTATTTGTTCCTTAATATTTATCACTGTCTAAAATGCTTCTTAGCCCACTTAGTTATCTTCATTATTGTCCACCACCATGTTAGAATATAAGTGGCATGATGGCAGGGGGTTCTGACATTTTGTTTACTACTTTCTTCCCAGCAGGTAAGCAGTGTCTGGCAGATAGCAGACCCTTAATATATATTTGTTTAATTAATTAATTAAAGAACAGAGACATGTAAATTATTGGTATATCTCAAGCACTTACAAATCATCTACTTGAAAGTGACTTTTTTGAATGAATAAACCAAGTAAAATTCAACAAAAATGTCTACGTATTTGTGAAAAGTTCTTTGATAGTTTGTTTAGTAATGTTACAATACGTCTACTAGGGTTTTAGTACCCATATCTTAAAATAACCCAGAAACATACTATTTTTCCTAGTTCAGAGATACTCAGAGTGGCATTTGTAACACTAATAGCATTAGAGAGAGGAGAAGGAAAACGAAGATTCTGATTAATGTACAAATTGTAAATATTACTCATTGATTTGTTTGCCAAAAGTGGTAGTAGATACACAGATGGATGCAAGGGCTGAGCCAAATGTTTGATAACAACTTGTCTGTGAGGTCACAGCTTCCAACAATATTTAGGTTTGGTTATTTCAAACTCTCCAACTTTGCCCTATTTTCACTATATCTGCTGTCATCAGGATAATACTTCACATACCATGCCTGAAATATGTTGCTGGAGCATGTCTGGCAAAGTCCTTCATGATCTGGTTTAAGACACCTGTAGGCAGAATAGTGGTCCCCTAAAATGTCCATATCCTAATCCTTGAAACCCGGGAACATTACCTATATGGCCAAAGGAACTTTGCAGATGTGATTAAGTTAAGGACCTGGAGATGAGATAATTTTCCTGAATTATCCAGGTGGGCCCAGTCTAATCACAGGGCTTTGATCAGAGGGAAACGCAACAATGGAAGAGTGGTGAGAGAGATGTGAAGGTAGAGGAACGGAGCCTCTAAAAGCTAGAAAAGTCTAAGAAACAAGTTCTCCCACAGCCTGGCTTGCACCTTGATTTTAACTCAGTAAGACCCATGTCAGACTTCTGATTTACAGAACTGTAAGATAATAAACGTGCATTGTTTTAAGCTACTAAGTTTGTGATTATTTGTTACAGCAGCCATAAAAAACTAATACACTACCTGTTCTGCTGTTCTGGCCTCACATCCCATTTTCTTTTTTTTTAAGCACAAAATTATGTACTTATTTATGTTAATAGATCAGAGTTTTGTGGTGTTTTGTAAAGAGCAAGGTGACTAATAAGTGTTTCACTATGACTAACTGTGAGGACCATTAGGTTCAACCATGAGGTCAAGGTATTTTCTAAGAGACAAATGCATTAGTTAAGTAAACTTAATCAGAAAATAGTTTATTTTTTTAAAAAATTCTCACTTTCATTTTATATTGGAGTATAGTTGATTAACAGTGTGTTAATTTCAGGTGTACAGCAAAGTGATTCAGTTATACATACACATGTATCTATTCTAATAGCTATACTGTCTACTCACCGTACCAAAAATGAAGCATTGGATCGAGAACAGAGACTTCCATACCTTTATTCTTACTGTTCCCTCCATTGGGAGTCATGCTCCCCCGTTTAAAATTCTCATCCACTATTCACGGCCCAGATTGGATCACCTCCGACTTCCAGGTCAAATGTAGTCACTCCTCTCTCACTCCTTCACTGAGTTCTTATACACTTGTGTATCAATGTTGTTCTCTTTGCCTTGTATCATATTTACTTTGTTCTCAATGGGCAGGGCCTGTGTTTTTCATCTTTCTGTCCCTTATAGCACCTAGCTCAGAATCAGACACACAATGCCCATTTGACATATTTTCAATGATTAACTAATTGCAGAATGAGAGGCTGTCTGTTTATTTCCTTCATCTTTAGAACGATTCATAGGGTATAGTTTTACTCAATTGTCATCTGGGCTTGGTAGAGAAACAGCCTTAGATGCACATTAAAAGATAGATGGTAAATAATACTCCCAGGTGTCAGGAAGTAAATGCAGTAGAAGATCCTGTAAGTGGGTGGAAATGCTTATAGAAAACAGCTTGAATGACTCTGAATTACCATAAAAAATGAAAACAAAATACATAATGTAATCAAAGACTAAAAAAATTGAATGTAACACAGGTGGCTGTGTTACACAAATCAAAGAGAAAAGGGCAAGCTTCCAAAGGTAAAAATAAAGAGATAAAGAATCAGAAA
Source organism: Tursiops truncatus (assembly GCF_011762595.2). NCBI lineage: Eukaryota > Metazoa > Chordata > Mammalia > Artiodactyla > Delphinidae > Tursiops > Tursiops truncatus. Next base: position 43,520,965 of record NC_047045.1, read on the forward strand.
ATTTCTTACCAATGAGAATGAAAATAGAGACTAAAAAGCACAAACCCCAAAGAAGGATGAGAACACTGACAATACATGAAAATGGCAGGTGCCTTAGTTATTTACCAGGCTCAAAAAATTCACTGTGCAAATAGAACACACTTAGTTTTTCTTTCATTCAACAAACATTATTTGTGTCCTGATATTTACAAAATATACTGATAATCATCTCTGGGGTTATGAAATTTAAAAATACTCTCCCTGCTCTAAAGGTGCTCATAGAATAATAAGGCTAGAGGGTAGTATGTATGGAGTAGCTATGAACATGGAAAAGGGAATCACAGTTATAATCAATGGAAGTGCTTGAGTATCTATCAGTAATGTGTATTAGGATTGTTTGGGTTACAAATGATAGAAAACCTAACTCAAAATAGATTGAGGAAAGTGAGAATTTATTGACTTCTATAACTGACAAGCTCATGGGTGGAGCCAGTTGCATGCATACCTGGACTTAGGGCTCAGATAATATCAAAAGATCCTGATGCTTTCATCTCTGCTCTCTTCCAATGGCTGGCTTTGTTTTCAGCCTCCATAGAAGGCAAGATAGCTTCCATTTTCTCTCAATTTTATTTCCAATGTAACTGCAAGTATATTCTTCAAGAATTCCTGTCAAACGTTACTATATTGCATTGGCTCTGATTAGGTCATTTGCACATCTTTGAACAAATTGTCATGGCCAGGGGAATGTGATGCTCTGACTGACCAGATATGAGCCATGTTCTCACCCTGATTCAGGTGAGCAATCAACTCTGCCTGAAGTATAGGGACCGAGAAAGGGAGAGGAGGTGGTACCCAGATGAAATTCAGGGTGCAAGTATCAGCAGAAGGGAGAACAAATGCTCAGCAGTATAATAAAAGTAGATGTCCACAAAATGATGGAAGCAGAGAGAAAGAATAACTGAGGGGAATGGCGAATACAATGTCAAGAAAAAATTAGCAAATATAATAATTACTGAGCTGAATCTTGGATGACAAGTAAAAGTAACCTAGATGAACGTGTTCCCTCCTCATCCCAGTGGTGAAAGGTGGGTAACAGCTACTAGGTAAGATCACTAATATTAAGGTAACATAGTCTGCTTTCCCATGGGTTTTTCTTTAAGTGTGGATCAAGGGCCAGACAACTATTTAGGTCTGAGGTGAAGAATACCGACAACTCCTAAAACTGACATGTGTTTCGGTCCATCCTAATGGGTCCCACATCATGCTTGTGAGTTCCAGCTTGTCCTCACTCTCCCTTCTTTACATCCATCTTCCCTTCCTCACTGGCTGCTTTGTGGACTTCAAACTCGAGCATCTGTCTTACAGAGACTGTTTAACCAGCTCATTTACATATGCTCTCCTAACGATTAGGAACAAGACAAAAATTCCCTTAACCCCTCTATAATTTAGCATTGTGTTAGAGGCACTGACCAACACAAACAAAACAAAAGAATTTAGAAGTATGCAATTTTTTTAAAAATTTGCTTTTCAACATGCAAATAATCAAACTACTTGTAGATATATGGTTATATGCTTGGAAAACCCAAGAAGACGTTACTCTAATTTACAAAAGCAACACAGAAGGAAAAAAAAAAAACCTAGGAATAAACTTAAGAAATGCTTAACACCTATATGAAGCAAAATTTAAAAAATTTTTAATTTGAAAGACCTCAAAGTAGACTTAAGCAAATAGAAAGACATCCTGTGTGCTTGGATAGAACACCTTTGCAAAAATAAAGATACTGATTCCTCCAAAATTGATTTCTAAATTTAATGTGATCCCAATAAAAATATCAACTTTTGCAGGGAGGGTATCAATAGATGAGATGATTTTAAAGTTTGCCTGGAAAATTAGACAAACAAGAGTTGCCAGCAAAATTCTGAAACAGAACAACCAGTAGAGAGTAAACCAACTAAATATTTAACTAGATTATAAAGATTTAATATTTTAAAAACTTACCGGGCTTCCCTGGTGGCGCAGTGGTTAAGAATCTGCCTGCCAATGCAGGAGACACGGGTTCAAGCCCTGGTCTGGGAAGATCCCACATGCCGCAGAGCGGCTAAGCCCATGAGCCACAACTACTGAGCCTGCGCGTCTGGAGCCTGCGCTCCGCAACGGGAGAGGCCGTGACAGTGAGAGGCCCGCGCACCGCGATGAAGAGTGGTCCCCGCTCGCCACAACTGGAGAAAGCCCTCGCACAGAAACGAAGACCCAACACAGCCAAAAATAAACAAATAAATTTATAAAAAAAAAAAAAAAACTTTCATACTGACATGTGGACAAAGAAAGACTAATGAGACAAGACAGGAAGTCCTGAAACAGACTCAAATACAAATGGTAATTCATTATGTAATCAATGTAGCAAATCAGTAAATGATATTGGGATGGATCTGTCCTTCCCACTGCACATTGGGTTCAATTCCTAATGCATCAGGATTGGAATGTGAAAAACATTAAAGCACAAGAATCCTAGAAGAAAACGTGGGGAAATGCCTTCATAAAAAAGATAAAGGACCTTCTAATTGACTTGAAATTATCCACAAGCCATAAAAGGAAATCTTTATAAATCTGATATAAAATTTTTAAAACTACTACTTTGCAAAAAAAAGCAGCAAAATACAAACAAATGAACAAAAAGCTATATGCCATTCCATCAGAGACTAAGTGCTAATCTCCCAAATTTATAAAGGAAAAGATCAATAACCAAGTAGAAAAATGGTCAGAGTATAGTTCATAGTAAAGGAAAGACAATGGCTCTTAAACATCAAAAGATGCTCAATGTCACTTGCAAAAAGGGAACTGAAGATTAAATCTACAATATATTACCATTTTTTCTTATCTATCAAAATGGAAAGTATTTAAAGTTTTGATTAGCACTTTTGGAGATGCTATCAGTGAACAGCCAACCTCATACATTACTGGTCGGATGTCCTTCGAGGACAAGTGGGCAATCATTATCCATATTACAAATGTGTGTGCCCTTAGTCACAGCAATATCACCTTCAAGAGCTGTATTTGTGTAAGTGAAAATGCTAGGCCTCAAAAGTGACTTATTGCAGAGTCTGTAATAGCCTAAGTTCAGCTACCATCCAAATGGCTGCCCAAAGCACACAGGTTATACTAAGTAAGTTACTTCTAATCAACTAAATACAATGCAGCTGTAAAATACAAATAGAAGCACACTTCTGTCATGCTGCGGATATTAGGTGAAAAATGAAAGCTACAGAACAATGGATAACATGGCTACCTTTTACACAAAGTAAGGAGGAAAATAAGGGCATATGATTATTTTTAAATGGCAAGCATTATGTGTCCTGTTTTTCCTTTTTTACTTATGCAACTCACATATGAATACATATTGGCAAAGTTTATTTTTTTAAAAGGACCTTAAATATGGGACTTCCCTGGTGGCGCAGTGGTTAAGAATCCTCCTGCCAATGCAGGGAACACGGGTTTGAGCCCTGGTCCGGGAAGATCCCACATGCTGCAGAGCAGCTAGGCCCGTGCGCCACAGCTACTGAGCCCATGTGCTGCAACTACTGAAGGCCGCACACCTAGAAGCCTGTGCTTCACAACAAGAGAAGACACGGCAATGAGAAGCCTGTGGACCGCAATGAAGAGCAGACCCTGCTCGCTGCAACTAGAGAAAGCCTGCACACAGCAACGAAGACCCAGTACAGCCAAAAAAAAAAAAAAAAAAAGTACCTTAAATATTTTTTAAATACCCTAAATATTACTATGAGCCATTAAGTATGTGTGTTCATTTTATAACCCCAACTTGCAGCTTCTTGTTGTGAACTTAAATATCTCCTGCTCTTTTCTACTTATATCATGGGGACACTAGCAGAACACTTTGTACGCATCAAAAAATAACAATATCAATACTAATACCAATTACAATGACAGCTCAAAGTTACAAAGTTCCTGCTATTTTTAATATTTTACATTTTGCAAGTGTAGCTCTTTTTAATTCTGAAAACAATCTCCTCATGAGTCTGTTGGCTGAGGGGTGAGTCAATCACAATGTCACAGAAGTAGAGAAACTGTGCGGATTTGGGCAGTCAGTCCACCCCAGGGCCTGTGTCCTTCATCCCCATCACCCTTTATCCTTGTCTCTTCCAAGGGCTCAAAAAACACATGTGTTTGTTGTGTAAGAAAATGAATAAATAAGAATTTGCATTGCAAGGGTACAAAATTGAGAGGGTGTCACTCAATCATGTTCCCAGTCCTGGGGAGCTGTAGAAATGTCAACAATGAAAATGCAACCTTTCCTGAGAGCTTGTCAGTCAGAAACCTTTTGTTCGGAAGCAAACTGGCTGAGAACAGAAGGGAGATATGAGTTCACGTTATCTAAAAAGTTCAAGGGGGTGGATTAGACATGGCTATATCCAGGGTCACAAATGATGTCATCACAACTAGCTCTCCTGCTGTCCCCCATATGCTCGTCCACATTCTCTCTGTTTCCATCTGTCTCAACTCTGCTTTTTCCTGGGTTGACTTTATTCTCAGTCTGACTTAACTATATACTTAAGGACCACAAACCACTCTAAAGAATCTAACTTAGCTTTCCTCCGTTCACTGTTTGGAGGTGAATTAGACTTTCTTATGACTTTCTATGACATTTAATTTTATCTTTATAACTTGGAGCTACATGTTTGCAGAGAGAAAATAACATGTCAGTGAACTTCTGCAGAATACTGCCAGAGAGGGCTGATAAAATAACAACAAAACATTAGGTTCCATATAAGGAACAGAATATTTTAGGGTAATGCACATTTTTACTAAAACAGGGGGGAAAGAGGTCATTTTAAAAGCAAAGCCCATTTTTCTTAAGGAAATTTGCTGAAGTCATAACTTTTAAATGCCATACCAGCAGTCTCACCCTTTCATCTCATTTGTTGAGGCCACTGAAAAAGAAAATTGAAATATGCCAGCTACCATCAAAAGGAAAGGGGAAGAGATGCTTGAATGGCATAAGCTTTGGTTGTCAGCTCAAAAGTTCCTCTCTCTATGTTATTTGTTTTCCTTCTTTGCTGTGAAAAAAATAAATAAATTACCAGTTTGAAAGCCAAACTGGAATAACTAGTGGAGAATAATTCCATATATTATCTTACTTTAAAATCAAGAGAGAAACCATTCAGGTATGAAGACTTGATTGTGAAAACCGTAAACTTCCTCCACTGAAACATTTATGGTGACTCTTCTCCCCCAAGATGAAACCTCCATTGACCCAAACACATTTATCATGAATCCACTTGGATGAAATTTCTTTATTTTCTTTTCCTGTATATGCCTAGGACACTACCTCATAGAGTCTCTTTCCCACATGTAGGACAGGGGTTAGGGCCCAAGATAAAAACACAATGTCAGTTAGAAGGAACCAAATCTGTAACTCAAGGAGGAACACTCATAAGGTGACCGACTGGTTGTGGTTTGACTGGAACTTTCCCAGTTTTAGTTTTAAGAGTCCTATGTCCCAGGAACCCCCTTAGCAAACCATTCTATATTTTGACTGTATTTTGTGTGAGATTTGAGGCAGAGGTTAGAAATGGGTTGCATAAACCCCACATTAATACTTAACAATTATTTGGCGACTCTGAAGTAGTAGCCATTGATGACTGTACATTAATCTATAAGGGCAAATTTTACACTGGGCCTCGGGAGTTCCAAAAAGACAATGTACAAGAACTCATTAAAATGGGTAAAAGTTAAACATGCCAATAAAATATTTAACATGCCCAATTAAAGGAACAAGAGATTTATATAAAACACATAAAGAAGAAAGTTAAGTGTTAGCAACTGAGTGGTTTATTGGCTAAACTATAAAAATGGCATAATAGATTTCTCTAATATTTTTCTAGAATTTCTGAATTTAAATGCCATGGAGTAAATATAATGAGAACTCTGATAGCCTTTGTGTTAGAGAAGGCTCTGCAAACAGAAAAGCTCAGCAGCTACACCGACTTCAAACTGTATTGTCTAAACCTCGCCATTAGGAAAAAGAACAGAGACAGTCTTAATAAGTCATGCTTTACTTCTTCTGGTGTGTTTGGCAGACAGAAATCTACTTCAACTCGAGAGCAAAGAAAGAGTGCTTGGAATGAAAGAAAGCTTTTGTAGGCTCTAGGAAACATGGAGAAGGTGGTCCCTGGCACCAACCATCCATGTGCTCTCTGACATTTCCAGTCTCTCTTGTAGTTTGGTCGTGGCCATGTGAATGAGGGCTTACTGAGAAGAACGTGAATGGAAGCTCACCCTCAGGCAGCTAAGACACAGGTGAATTCTCCTCGAACGCCTTGGCTGGAAGTGAAGAACTCTGAAATGGAAGCAGTCGCATCCCTGAGACATAGTTGGAGGGCCAATGAGCCACTAACGCCTGATCTGCAGCAGATTACAATGGGAGCAAGAAGTAAACTGTGCTCACTCAGTAGTGTTGTATTAAAGCACTGAAATTCTGGGGTTTGTGCTACTGACCTATAAAACTGCCTGCTGAAATGATGAAAGCTAAGGTTCTCCACTAAGCCCTTCTAAAATGTCCTCTTTGAAAGAAATCTTGACTCTCTATACTACAAAGTAGTATAGGTGGGCATCTCATAGCATAATCAACTCAAGAATAGGTGCTATCAGCTCTTTTGTCCTTAATAAAGTTATCGTTTGGAACACTGTATTTTCAGAATGGGGTGACTATGTTGTGTTGCACAGTTTGTAGGGCAAGGACATTACAAGCTTTTTTTTTTGGTATGAGACAGCTAGTCTGGATTGCCACATGTTTTATGCTTTTTCCTTTCAGCTCCTCTTATCCTCTATTCTAGCCTTCACTTTTCTATTCAACAGTACAGACTGTCATGTTGCATTCCAATGGATGTGCTGATTATTCATTCAAATGAATACAGTAGTAGTAAAACAGGAAGAAAAAGTATGGCTTTAACAAAATGCTTTTTCTTGACTACAACTGTGTCCTGGATTATCCCCACAATATGCCACTGCAGCTGCAGTGCTGTGAAATGTAGATTCACAAAACATGCAATCAAGTTTGTGCTCCACTACTTAACTAGCTGTGTGACCTTGGGAATGTTACTTTACTTTAAACCTCAGTTTTTTGTCTACAAAATGGGAGTAATGATATCTACCTTACAGCTATAAATGAAATAGCTATAAGAGTGAAATAAGGATGGCAGAAGGGTGTAGTGCAATATCTGACACACAGTGAATGCTAAATGAATACACAGTGAATGCTCATGAGTTTTTAAAAAAAGAAAGCATAAAAGAATTGAAGTTCGTATATTAATTGTAAGAGCTGTACACAGTAGTATGCTGATAAATATTAACAAATGGCTTTCCTGGGGTTGAGGGTGCAGATTTGTAGTGTTTACTTATTTCCATGGTCTAAACGTTCCTACCATGGCCACTGTCAGGCTACTAATGTGAGGTCATTGCATGTGGAGTTGAGAAGTGCAGTGCAGCAGCACATCATCATATAGTATTTCTGCCATATAGACACAATAGACAACAAGTCACCTCAAGTGCACAGATAATGGTAAACTGTAGAAAAATAATTTCAAGGTGATGTTTTGAGTTTTTATTACTTTTTTTTATATATACCTTTTTAATACCTTTTATTACCTTATTTTTACCTTTTTAAAAATTATTTATTAGATTTTAAGTTGATGGAATTTAATGTTTATAAATGTCTAGGTGTAACAACCAGCAGTTGAAAATTCAACCATCAGCTCTTGTGAGCTGGTACAAGCCAGCTGCAGCACACACTGGATGCGTCTACTTAAGTTTGCTTAAGTTAACCCTTAGTAAACAACACGTAGCATGCTCCACTCTGGGAGACTCAGTCTTGCCATGGCTGGAAGTCACCTGCTACAGTAGGGAAAATGAGCTGAATCCCAGCTCTAAGATGTGTTAGCCCTGGGACTTCAGACAAATGTCTTAACTTTTCCAAACCATATTTTCTTCATCTTTAAATTGAGGGTTAGGGGGAAAATATAATACCTAACTCATAAAATTTTTATAATTCATGTAAAGAACTTGACACAATGCCTAACACAACATATGAATTCAATAATGTTAGTATCACCTTCTTCCTTTTCTCCCTAAACCTTTTTAGTCTTTACAATGTTTAGAGGAAAAATAAATTAACCAAGGGAACAAACAACAATACCCCCTTTGGGTGTGATAAAGAAAAGTCCTCGAACCAGGTAATTTCACCCAGATTGTGTCTTTGTGTGTTTTTGTGTGTCTTTGTTCTTCATACAAGAGCAGTAACTAGAATCACCTAGAATTGGTTGCTTCACAGGAGCAATTACTATTTAAATGAAGCAGACCTTATATCAAGTGCAGATAAAAAACCAACCTTCCCTGAATCTTTTGAAAGGACTGGGTTTTGAATTTGGGTCAGGTGGAATGTTGTATATGGGTTGTAGGTGTGTACGAGAAAAAAGAATCTTGAAAATGCTAACATGTCAAAAGAGAACCCAGGATTCAAACTGAGAGCACCTTTTAGAAATCCATTTCTGACTTTTACTAATTTCAAGCATAAGACAACAGGTTGATATTTAACATACAAAATATTCCTAAATAAAGAAAATTTATGCAAGTATATAAAATCACTATTAATTCAATATTAGACCCTTTTCTTTCTCATTAAAAAAAGCCTTACTATATATACAGCCATCAAAAATAATATGAAGTCATAACATACACTATTATCTACTGTACTTGCTACTTAAATATTACTAAGAATTTCTATTTAAAGAAGATCTCCGATGGATCCATTTTAGCCTTAGCCACAGGAACATGCTTAAAGAATGGAAATATCTTTTACGGTTGACAATTTACCTTTATGTTTTGTTTTCACTCTAGTGGACGTAACCAACTAGATGTTATCCACACCCCCCCATCGCCAAATTACCTGGAAGCAAGTTGCAACCCACTTAACCCTACTCCCCCTTAAAGATATACCACCTGACACTGCCAGCTCCCAAACCAATACCAACAAATAGCACTAACTTTAATTAAATAATAAAAATATCATCATTGGAATATAGACATAGTTACTAAAATTTAACAACTAAATAGAAATTTGTGATTCTATGTGATGTTTTTCAACGACTTCCCACTCCCTCTTTTTTCTAGCAACTTTTTGTTCTTTGGCCGTCCACTGGCTAGCATCAAAATTTAGGCCTGGGAAATTAGAAAAGGTAAGACCCTAAAGAGTCAATATTTCAAATTTCATCAGTAACTTTGTCCAGAAGATTTGATTTTATAAAATGTTGTTCACAGCATTGGCTAAAACCAAGTGTTGGGCAGGTGAGTAGTTCCTCTGTAGCCTGCTACAATAGGTTTGGTTAAGGTAGGTTTAGTTTTTAACAAGTTTGCCTCTATCTGTGTCTCCAGGCCTACGTCTGGAGCTTCAAATGTTTTCTGCACAAGGCCAAAGGGTAGTAAGTATTTTATGCTTTGTGGTAAAAAATGGTCTCCATCTCAACTACTTAAGTCAAGGCTGCAGTAGACAAAATACAAATGAATGGTCGTGGCGGTATTTACAAAACCAGGCCATGGACAAGATCTGGCTAGTTGACCATAGTCCCCCAACACCTCACATGCTCCCTTCCTGCTTTATTTTTCTTCATAGCACTTAACACCATCTGCCATACTGTGAATTTGATTATTTTATGTCTCCTCTAATTAGGATATAAGCTACATGAGGACAGGCACATTGGCTCTTTTCTTTAGGCAGTATCTCCAGCACCTAGAACAATTCCTTGTGCATAATAAGCACTCAATATATAATTGTTGAATGAATGAATGAGTGAAGATGAAGATGCAGCCATGCAGGAGATCAATGGCTGATAAGTCACTGTACATATGCACAAAGAGAACTAAAACATACAAGCCACTGCACATGTTGTGATGCCCCATCTCATTACACCAGGCAAATCTTTCCCAACACCACCATCTAAATTTCTTAATCACGAGAAATTTATCATGTAATTAGGATAACAGAAGGATTTCTTATGTTTCTACAGCACTGTAATTTTTCAAAATGACCCTCAATATCTATTATTTCACTTCGTCTGGATAAAAGTCTTATAAGGAGTCAGAGAAAATTGTTCGTATCCACATTTACTAATTAAAAAGACAAGACAAAGAGGTTAAATAACTTTCCAAGGGTCAGAGAATTAGTGAGTCCTGCACAGAACCAAGCGATCACTTTGCCCTGATGCATTTTTCTCCTCTCTTACATCTGAGTCTCAGTATTCCAGGTTTCATGCTTCACAGGAAAAGGGAATATATTCGGGGGCTGCTGGGGGCTTGGGGGTAGGGAATGAAAAGAACTTTGTCTCCCGAGATACTTCTGCAAAGTTGTGGGAGAGAGCAAGACGATTAAATTCACCCATCCCTGAAAATAATAATCCTCTGGGCTTTAGTAAGAGAATTATTGGGTGCTAAATGACAATTTGCTAGTAAGAATGAAGAATTAAGGTACTGTTTACTGGGAAGGTAGTAAAAACTTTTTAAAATAATCAAACTTTTAAACTTCTATGACCTCTATTTCTCCAGAGGCTCTCCCACTGGGTTTTGGTAGGAGTACTCACAGTCTCAAAGTGCTTCTGCATGTTCTTCCAGCTTCTTTCTTAATCAGGGGTTTGGGGAACCAGTGTCTGTTTTCTTAGTGGCAAAGAGGCAGGCAGAGAGATTTCTGAATTCCTATTCTGAGGTCAACCATATCCTAAGGGAGAAATGGAACAATGCTTTTTTTCAGCATGACATTCTGATTTATGACATTTGGTGTGTTACAGCTTTGTTTCTTTTGGAGATAGCATCAATGTAAATTTCATACAAACTCTCCTTATATCTTTCCAACTAACAGCTGAAACATGTAGCTTCATAACACCTGAAATATAATTTACATATAAAAGCACCTTTCAACAGCTTCTGGTTTCCATCTTTGGGATCTTCCATTCATTACCTCTCACAACATAGTCAGAAAAATCTTTATAATCAGCAATCCACCAGTCAAAACCTTGCCATGGTATCCTAAAGCCTAAGTTCTCAGTTCAAAGTGCCTCACTCAGCACACAGGAAAGAAGCTGGAGCTGCCCCTGAGCCCAGCAGGAACACGACGGGTGGCATGGTGTGGAAGTGGTGAGTAGAAGCCCAATGCCACAAGTCTGTCATTCCAGAAGCACTAACCAACATTTTCAACCTTCTCTCTCATCACTCCCCTTCAGCTGAGCTTCCCTCCGGCTGCCAAACATATTCTGTGGTTTTGCTTCCCTTTTCTAAAAGGTTGCTCTTTCCCTAAAATGCAGCCCCTCTACATACATACAAACAAGTAACTCTGCATACAGACAAGTTACCTTTTATTATTAGAGTGTGATAGATACCACTATAGAAGAATGTACACGAAACAGTGGTGGCACCCCATGTCGGGTGGGGTTGGAATGGGAATCCAATAGACTTCACAGAGTGGTTGTCACTGATCTGAGTTTTTTCAGAGATGACAGGAATGGTCCCCATAGATGGGGAGGAAAGGACAATGCAGACAGAGGAAGAAATTTAAGTACCCGAGGGCCCTACCGGAGTTCTACTTCTTCTTAACTACCCCAGTCTCTCCTGCCTCAAACCTCAGGGCAGAGTTTGGTCTTTAGCTATCCATTTAGTGCTTCTTGTTACTTCCTAATACTTAAATCTCCCTCTTTTAACTCCAAGGTGAGGCTAAGGATCTGAATTTCTTTGAATCCTTCAGAAGTGCATTCCACACAGCGAAGGAAGGATTAAATACACTTGATGCATAAAACTAATGGTTAACTTTTTCTCTATATTCTTTTTTTTTTTTTTTTTTTTGCGGTACACGGGCCTCTCACTGTTGTGGCCTCTCCCGTCGCGGAGCACAGGCTCCGGATGCGCAGGCTCAGCGGCCATGGCTCACGGGCCCAGCCGCTCCGCAGCATGTGGGATCTTCCCGGACCGGGGCACGAACCCGCGTCCCCTGCATCGGCAGGTGGACTCTCAACCACTGCGCCACCAGGGAAGCCCTCTATATTCTTTATATCCTTGGAGTTCTTTGAGTTTGTAGTTGTCCGTGATAAAATCCAAACTCTCTAGCGTGACCTACAAAGTCCAGTCTGTCCTGGAGCTACCTAGTCCTTCAGCCTCATTCTCCACCGTCCTCAGTGCTGCTCCCTCCCCCATTCACATTATAGTCCCACAGATACACACACATCGCTTGGGTCACCACGGTGAACTACTTGACATTCCTCAAGTTTGTCTTGTTTTGCTTCACATATTCCTAAAATGTCACTTCTTCCCTCCGTCTGCATTGCCCTTTCCTCCCTAATCCGTGGGGATCATCCCTCTTTTCAACCTTGAAAACTCAGTTCAGTGACAACTGCTCTGTGAAGTCCCCTCCATCCCCGCCCCCAGCCTCAGCCCACATGGGGTGCCACAGGACCGCATACATTCTATAACGTATCTATCACATTCTAACCGGACAAGTTACTTGTTTGCATGTCTCTCTCTCCTACTAGACAATGAGATTCTTGATGCCCAGGTCTTATTCATCATCGTTGGTCAGAAGTGTTTAATAAATGTATTAAACATGTACATACAATGTACAGAGAATTGTATGAAGCTCTGAAGGGAGTAAAAAAAATTACAAATGCAGAAGCAAGTGCCCTCTCCCTTGGGGAATTTAAAAACTATTTAGGTGGGTTAGGCATGCATACGTTAAGAATACTTATAAACAACTTGTATATCAGTCAGGGTCCTATCAGGAGACAGACATCAGATCAGTAATTTGAATAGAAAAAATGTAATATAAGTAATTATTAATTCATAAAAGCAGGTTAACCACTAAAAGGACTAAAAGAGAACTCTAAGCAGTCCAGAATTCCCATGTGCAAAAAGGCAGCTACTACCTCCTGGCTGAGGGAAAGTGGATAATAAAGGGACCCAAAGCGGAGATTCAGATCTCTTCAAATAGGGCGTGGTCTGAGAGTTCAACTAAAGCTACCACAGATGTGGCCCACAAGAGGTTCTCAGAAACAGCCCCTAGTTGATGAAAGTATGTCCTGGGAATGTAGCTGGAACTTCCGGACTTCCACACTGATAACAAATGGAGGACTGGAACCAGGAGGGAAGTATCAGCCTGACACTGTCACTTTGCAGTATCCCTCTAGTGCCCTCTATTGGCAAAGCCTAGCATCGTGCCAGCGGCAAAGGAAAAATGTTTACAGGGTCCAGTTTATTTTCACCAAGCAGGGCAGCGAAGGGTGGATTTGAAGCTGAAAGGCAATAAACTGACCACTGAAACAAGCTTTAAAACAAAATTAAAGAAGGGAAATTAATATATAATATAGAATTAATATAACACAGAAGTGCTAAGGGCAGTTAATCCATCATATTTCATTTCTAAAAGAAAACTGTAAATGTCTTTTTTATTCTTTTTTTATAAACCAACAAAAATTTTAATATAGAACCTTGCAAAGGTAATACAGCTTGGGTTCAGTTGATTACAGGATTTTTAAATCCCAGGAGTTAAACACATTGCTTTTTCTTTTTTCTCTTTTAAGTTCTAATAAAAGGCAGGTTTATGTAACCTGACATGGAGAGTTTGGAGTGTGTGAAATATTATCAGAATCGTCCCAGACAACCTTAACCAGAACCTGCAACAAAAAATATTTTTCACGCAACAGAGTAACTTCTTTCCTCTACTGCTCTTCAGAGTAGTAAGAGATGATATAGAAGGCTAAAAAACAACCATGGGAAATAGAAACACAGAAATCTGTTTAATTTTTGTAAGCTAAACAACAATAATTTCATATAATAGAATGAACGGGCAAAATACATTTTGTCATGAGAAGAGAGCAATCAAACTTACCTATTAGACACTGGGTACAGGACAGAGACAGAGGACCAGAGAGTCACAACTTGAGCTCATTCCCCTGAAACCTGGGCAGCAACACTTGTGCCTGCCCGATATCTGTACTACTTTGCCTACATTGTTCCATTACCAACATGCATTCAGATATTGTGAATGCAGTTCTGCATAGAGAATGCTGCACTTTTAGGATACATAATCTAGAATCACGAAAGTCGTCATGAAGATAGGCATTGCATTCTAGAGTTTGGAAGATGGGAAGAAAGCTGAGAAATCTGCTGAATGACAGATTGAAAAAGCTTTCTTAATGCAACTCATAGTGAGTACCAAAGTCTCTTAAACACATAAACGTAAAAATATTGTCAGACAGATATTTGTTTCCAAGTGATACGGTAGTATTTGAGACCTGACAGGCTATGAGGCTCTGGACATCAGAGCACTGGCATTGTGGACCTCAACTTCTGGTTGTATTTTTCTGCACTGACTTTGGCAGCAAGGGACATAACTATCTGTGACGTGGCTTCGCCTGGTTAACTGGTCTCTTCAGTTTAAAATCAACACCACACATCCTTAGTGTGTTCTGTCTTCCTTATCTCCTCAACATCTGAAGATTTCGTTCTTTGATTTGCCTTGGATGACCTCCAGACACAGACCACTGGATTTTACTAAGAAATCGGGCAGAACCCACTGGAAATGCTTATTATTTTCTGGCAGAACGGCACCCATGATGCATTGCTTCCTCTCACCGAGCTAATTAATTACAGTACCTACGCCATAGGACTCATCTTGAAAGGACAGGTCACTGAAAGAAAGTTGTTCTTTCCCTTTGGGGAGCATCTGGGAGTAATATTCCCACATGTCAAACCTGTTAGCTCCTGTCTCAACCACACCAAGACACCTGGCCGCCAGATTCACACAGCAGCTTGCTGAATCCCATCAGTTCATCAACAGCAGAGAGGGTCTCTGGATTGGGGTGGCCCAAGAGTAGAATGCTTACCAGAGAAAATATCACATTCTATCCTTTCTCACTGAACAATGATTGTCAGAGAAGGCTGAGCAGCCAATCCTTTGTATTTTTCTTAGTGTCTGGTAAACACTCATCTGATCCCAAACCAATTTGTTGAGCATCTACTGCAAAAGTGAACTCAGATCATATTTCTTAAGTACTCATCAGACATTCATGGGCACCCAGATATGTTTTTCTTCAGGTAAATATAGGCAACCTTAGTCATCCCTGAGCATTTTTGATAAGATTCGTTACATGGCTTAGGAAGGATTGTTTATATCCTTAGATAATGTGCTGGAGACTTTTCAAGGGAGGTTCAGGTACTTCAGCTGTTTCCCAAGAATGCATTGTGGTTTAAATTCAAACCAGACTGCACTCATCAACACATGTTTCTTTGATGAATTATTATTTATGTGAACTGACAAAGCAGTGTGATTTTTGCATCAGTCATCAAATCTGCCCTTTCACAGTTGGCAATAAATGTTTATTTTCTTCAGTAAGAATGATCTAAATATGCTTGCAACCTGCTGTTTGTTATGATGTTTTTATAACAATGGTAACTTCTTTAAAAAACAAAGTCTGACTCAAACATTACACAGATCTTCACTGGGTTCAAAACTAGGGAAGTCACATTTTTGCAATTTTACTCCTATGATACTCACCAAGTACCTAATGATGTTAGATTGCTTTATCTCAACAGCTACTCAAGGCTCAAACACACTAAAGGAAATGAAAGAAGATAAGAAAAGAGAATATCCTGGCCATTGATGGAAACAAGATGCAATAGATCAGCTCTCAATGAACATGACTGTACGTTAAACCTGTGGAATATCAGGCAGATGTCTACAAAGTCTCCTTAGAGGGGCAATAATGAAGAAAACGTTGATGAACACTGACATAAGCTTCTCTCAAATTATAAATACTACACCGGTTGCTATCACATCTTTTCACAATTAAAAACCCCTCAATGTTTCCCTATTACAGATAATTCCTTATTAAATTAAAGAACAAACTCATCGGTCTAACATCCAAGGTTCCCTATGCTCTCGAAACAATCTACCTCTTTAGCTTTCTTTTTCAGTCCCATCTTATAACCCTCCTGTTTAAGAAAACTAACCTCATCATTTCTTTTTTATTTTTTTTGGTCCGCGGGCCTCTCACTGTTGTGGCCTCTCCCGTTGCGAAGCACAGGCTCCGGACGCGCAGGCTCAGCGGCCATGGCTCACGGGACCAGCCGCTCCGCGGCATGTGGGATCTTCCCGGACCGGGGCACGAACCCGCGTCCCCTGCATCGGCAGGCGGACTCTCAACCACTGCGCCACCAGGGAAGCCCACCTCATCATTTCTTAATCACACCCCAAATTTCCTCATTCCCTGTGCCTTTGTTTACACTGGTCCTTCCATCTGAGAACAAGCTCACTTTTTAACTCCCTCTTCCACTCCTCCTTCCTAATTTTATCTTTCAAGGCCTGTTTCAAATACCTCTTCTTCTTCAAGGTTCCCCATGCTCACAAGAGTAATCCAAGAGATTCTCCTCCTCTTCGAACATCTAACCAGTCAGTAGCGCTTACTTTCACCTTACCTGGAATTAAAGTTATTTAGGGCTCTCACATCTACCAGTTAAGTTGCTTGAGAAAAAGAACTGAGTTTCACAGAACTTTGCAACACCCTGATGGTCTAACATAGTACTGTGAACATATTAAACATTCAATTTTATCAACTGAAAGAAAAACAAAATTATCCTTCAATTTTTTTTTTTTTAGAAGAAAATATCCTTTTTGTCACAGCCTGATCCCTGGGTCAATACAGGGGTTAGTCTGAGTCCTTAGTGAAGTGCTGCTTTCTCATAAGTGGTGACAACCACAGACTATCAGTTTGGGGAAACTCAACAGATCCCTCTTCAGGCACTGACTGCCTCAGAAAGATTCCTCTTACCTTTTTAACTAATATTAATTATTAGTTATGTTATTACGGGTATCTAAAGTAATATACAAGTGGCTCTGTCCCAAGGAGATAGGTACTTATACTTGTCCATACCCTCTTGGTTACCCAGGTGTTTTCGATTTTTTCCAGTCCAGAGTGGCTTGTGTTAAATCTGAAAAGACAGATGCCTTAGCAAATGCTAATAGACTCCTTAACGCATGGATGATGACAGTAGGGTAATGATTTCTTGAGTTCCTTTGATTAGTGATATTTTCCTGAATAGTTTCTGTTAAGGGGCTAGCATTCCAGGGAAGCTTTCTTGCAACAGAGAAAGTAAACATCAAGCACATTCTGCATGCTGAATCAGTTGGGAGTAGTTGGTCAGTTACACAGAAGAAAGAAATACTTCTTTCTGATGTTTAAAAAGTCTAAAGCTTAGTTAAGGAAAAAAAATATCACTTAAAAAATGTCTTGTCTGGAATATGAACTTACATCTATCTGATTTTAGAGATGGTCAACTTTGATATGAACTTACATCTATCTGATTTTAGAGATGGTCAACTTTGATCATGCTGTCCACACATAACCCTCTTCTACCAATGTCCTCAGCATTCTGTCACTCTTTTCCTCCAAAAGGCTTCCCTTGTTGGTCAAATGTAAAAGTATGGACTCTGTCAATGGGGAAAGCACAAAGGACATGAATGGGCCCCAAATATTAGCCATAAAAAAGAATGAAATAATGCCATTTGCAGCAACAGGAATGGACCTAGGGATTATAATATGAAGTGAAGTATATTAGGTGAAGTCAGACAGAGAAAGACAAATATCATATGATGTCACTTATATGTGGAATCTAAAAAAAAAATGATACAAATGAACTTATTTTAAAAACAGAAATAGACTCAAAGACATAGAAAACAAACTTATGTTTACCAAAGGGGATTGGATAGGGGGAGGGAGGAGAGATAAATTAGGAGTTTGGGATTAATATATACACACTACTATATACAAAATAGGTAAACAACAAGGACCTACTGTATAGCATAGGGAATTATATATCTTATAAGAACCTATAAGAGAAAAGAATCTGAAAAAGAATATATGTATATATAGATATGAATAACTGAATCATTTTGCTGTACACTTGAAATTAACATGTTATAAACTAACTTTAATTAAAAAAAAAGAATAGGACATCAAGATGAGACCTTCCGCTATCATGGTTTAATTGGATCCATTCCTTTCTCATGTAGCTGATCATACCAATATTTATTTTCAAAGTTCTTTTCATCCCTGATGTAATTTTTCCAGTTATAATTTATTTATAGCATTCACAAAGCTATTTCTAAAATTACACTATATTGAAATATATAATTAACGACACAAATTATTCACTCACTACACCCATTGTGCATTTCTGTGTCTTGATTACAGTCTTCTAGGAAAAAAAAAAAATTTTGTGGAGGGTGATATATGAAATCCCCCCTCCCCCCATAAACTGCCTTTGTTCTTCACTGTTGGAATAAGATTCCCTTCCCGGTTTCCTGTGGTAGGGGAAAAAATGAGATAAAATGCATGGTGGCGTTTCTGTTAACTGTATTAGTTCATCAGCCCCATTGCTGTTTCACAGATTCATACTTGGAATAGGATGTGATGAATTATCTACTCCTAATGCCTTCAAGAATCTCCTAGAAACAGTCAGAAACTTGAGACTGAGGAAGATGAAAGCAGCAAGAAGAACTTGACATTTATATGAAAACCATCTTCTTTCATGTCCAATTAGCAACAAAACAGGGGGTACAAGATTTCTATCTCTGTAGACACACACAGTTACTCTTTATTTGCTTACTTTGCGCAAAACATAGCACATGGTATGCCTCTGTGCTTAACATTTTCAGCCTCTCATTATCTAGAATTGAAATAAGAATGTAAAAAGTTCAGAGAATTAGTTCCCTCCCAGCTCTCGCCAATGATACTTGATTACCTGGAGCAATTGCAAAAAATCTGAACAGATCTTACTATAAAATCTACTTCTATTATATACCTACTCATACATACATATATTATATATACCCTCTATGTATTTACAGATAGTTGCATATGATTTATGCCTAAATTAAAGATAACTCTCAGGTAAACAAAATAGTTACCAGATTACTCCATTTATTGACTATTCTAAAGAGCAGAATTTGACTTCTAATAATTTTCTTTATATTTAAATTATATTTTACTATAAAGTTTATGGTATTTTTCATTTCAACAATGGAAAATCTGTATAAGTGAGGATTTCTGGTTTTATCCAACAGAACATAGAAAACTGCCACATACTAAACAGAGGGGCTGGGAAAACAGCTGGTTTGTTCATTTGTCTGTTCTTTGCCTCACCTCTGTCCACAGACAATTTGAATAGAATTACAAAAATAAAAACAATAAACAAGATGAAAGGAAATATAACTAAGAATAGATATTTAGGGACAAACTTGGATAAATATCACAAATATGGGAGCTCTAAGGGCTTATATATTTCCATGATCTAACCTTAATTCCTTGTAGGTTTTTGTTTTTGTTTTTTGTTTTTGCAGTGGAAGCAACGAGAAATAAAATGAGTTACATAATCTTTTTGGTAGTAATGAAGAAAATACTGATGTACACTTCTCAACACCCCAATTTTGAAAGAAGTTTGCCCTCTGAGAGTTAGTAAAATTCATAACAATCAGTGAGATCTGCCAGCTATGGGAGATACAGTTATATAAATTTTACATATACATAGATATAAATACACACACACAAGACTTTGAAATATCCAAACTAAGGTTAAACAGAAATTTAACATCATGAGGCAAATCATGATGTTATTGGGTATATTAACAGCAATATATATATATATGTATATATATATATTCCTAACGATATATGTTTTGTTCATCTGGTAAAACCACTATATGACTAGAAAGGGGATGTTCCTCCCATACCAACTTAAAAAAAAGCTAAAGCCACAGAAGCTGGCACAGTTTTATCCAGCACCACCCTGGAAAGAGAAAAATTTGGCCTTGAACTACAAAGAAATGAATGTTTTTTTGACCAGGATAATGCACCAGGCCCTAAGCCCTGAAAGAAATTTCTCTTGAAATTGTCCATCTCTCTTGGTTCTGCTTCTTATGTTTCTTCAGCAAACTTAAAGATGGTAGGAAAAGCAGACCTCACATGGAAGACAATGGCATTCCACATTAGGAATCTGACTCTTAGAAGTTTGAGCAGAGTGAATTGACCTCACTGGGTCTGATCAAATCTCGAACACTGACAACTCAGTGAGACTTTCAGTAGAAAGCCATCTTGGCTTCTTCCAGAGACACTCAACCTCATCCTTCCCCTCCACAAATATTCTTACCATTAAAGAGAAAGAAATAAATCACTTCCTCCCAGGACAAAAACTTCCTAGTGCTAATTCTGAACAATTTTTCAGGTAAGATTTTGCATGTTTTCTGGCCGAAGCAGTAGATGACACCCAGAACCACAGTCAGATGGCAAGTAGTTTCACTGTACCCTTTGATAAAAACTTGAAAGCCTGGGTAGTTTCACTGTACCCATTGATAAAAACTTGAAAGCCTGGGGAATAATGATTCTTAATGGGGTCAAGATAAGGTGGTCTGAGTGGTACAGACTGAAAATGAAAATGAAATGAAAACAGCTTTTCAGTGATCCGGGCTGATGCATGCATGGAACTTTGAGGACCCTGGGAATCACCTTCCAACAACCCTCCAAAGGGTCACTTCCTCAGCAGGGCTTTGGAGAAAGGGGCTGGAGGCAACCCAATTTCATGCTCTGTGGAGAGCACAGAGTCTGGAGGGACAATGTTGAGTCTAGAGGGAGGGTCTGAGGCTCATGTCCTGAGTGGATTGGCTGAAAGAGCATCCTACACTTTAGAATTTGGAAAAGGGGCAATTATTTAGTTTCAGATCCTTGTGTGGAAATAAAGAAGCCTAACCAGGACCCCTGCCTCAAAGGAGAACTGTTCAACTGCCTCTACTAAAAAGATAACTGATAGGAAACTGAGGATTTTCTTTCCTCAACCAACTGTCTTTAGTCTTTAGTCTGTTCTAGCAAATAAGCAATGGATGACTCAGCTCCTGAAGATCTCTACCAAAATGGGTTTTACCTGGAAATTTTTCAAAGCAGAAATTACCACATAAGTAGCCCAGGCCCCCATTTCTTTGTGCCTATGGAGACACAACCAGGACACATGGTCATGGGGCATCCGTGTATATGTTAGAAGAATAAAAGGTATTTATTTAGTTGAATATTGTAAATCTGTATTAAAATGACTCTTTGTTAGGACTGTGTTTTATTCACTGATTTCATCAAGCATCTCGCTAGTTACTATGAGCAAGTCACATTTCACTAAAATGACAGTGGTCATTATAAATTAATACCAAACTCTTCCAAGTTTGTTGCTCATACTCTTTACTTGATGCCCTTTGTTCAGCAGATATGTGGTTGCTCATGAGGAATTTAACAATCTGAACTTGGGCTTCCCTGGTGGCACAGTGGTTGAGAGTCCGCCTGTCGATGCAGGGGACACAGGTTCGTGCCCCGGTCCGGGAAGATCCCACATGCCACGGAGCGGCTGGGCCCGTGAGCCATGGCCGCTGAGCCTGTGCTCCACAACAGTGAGAGGCCCGTGAACCGCAAAAAAAAAAAAAAACCAAAACAAACAATCTGAACTTTATTAGAAATAAGAAAATAATTTTAAATTATTATTTTTATGATATCATTAAGACATACTTATTATAAATACATATAAAATGCAGGTAAGAATAAAACTTTAAATCACCCATAATTGCAACACCCAGAAAAACAATTTGGTGTGTAATTTTATTCTCCAGATTACGTTAAAAAAAATTCATAATACATACCAAGAAAGAAAAGAGAAAGCCTACTGGTTTAAACTAGTGTTTAAGAGCAACCCTCAAAGCTGATTGTTGATATTTACTAGCAAAGTGACTGACCTTGCATACGCGTTGCTTACCTCTCTATGCCTTCATTTTCTCATCTCTAAAACAGATGTGTGTTAGCTGTATAAATAGCACCCTCACATGCCATCTCACAGGGCCAAGTCTTAAGTAACTGACAAGAAGAGTAAAGGGCTATTCTCTCTATTGTCCGTATTTTCTCCTTATGTATCCTACTTTTATTATTTCTTACTGCCCTTCAGTCTTCCTTCCCTCTTGATTTGTAAAATTTCATGTTACCTAAACTTACTTTCTTGACAATAATCCCTCTTAAAATTTTTTGTTGCCCAAACCCTTTGAACATATAATGTAAGTTTTAGACTCTTTTCAAGAAAAAAAAAAAACGTACATGGGATCATTTGGCAGATATTTACATGACCTTTCAGGCCCTTCAAAGCCCTTCCCCAGTTCCCTGAAGAAGCTAGAACCCCTGTCTTGGCTGTCCTTTCTTCCTCTGCTCTCTGCAGTTTGATTTTCTAGCTGACATCACTCCCAAGGACACTTTGGAATCTTTCCTCCAGCCACTGGCAGGACAGACTTGCCATTCGCTCCTGCAGCTCCCAGCAGCTGTGGGGCTAGTCGTCATGGATAGAGGAAGGGGTGTGAGTGTGTCGGGAAAATGAGTAGGCTATACATCAGCAGCAGCTTCCTATGACCTGCTGGACCCACGAAGGACTGGTTTAGTCACCTACGTACAGTCCGTTTTAAACGGGACACAAAGATTTGTGAATTCCAGACACGTGGGGAGAGAAACAGAAGGAATAGTATAAAACAATGAGAGAACAGCCTCAAAACGAGCAGACAGTTCTGAAAAATACGGGAAACTCTTTGTGGGATTCTGGCTACCAGATGCTCACTGTTCAAAGATCTAGTTACTGTGCAATTCGCAGAAGACTGAAATATCAGGAAATATACTAATAGCATTTGCAGTCAGTCCCAAACCAGGAAGCTTGCAAGAGAGCTCCTGGCCAAGCATGTGAACTCAGCCTTTTGCTTTATTCCTGCAGCAACCTGATCACTTGCCTAATGGGGGAAATCGACTGTTTTTCAACCTTGCCTTGAAATTGTGAAATGCCTGCCATAAAAATAAGAAATCGTATATGAAGCTTCAGGGTGAGATCACCCACTGGTTTCAGGCATTCTCAATAGAGTTATTATGCTTTGGAGCAACAAGGTGAGGGGAGTTTATGGCTTCATACCAGCATTTGAATTTCCTGATATTTGTTTCCTTGAGAAAGACCCTTATCATCATTGAAATGTTTAAAGAATTGAGAGAGCTGAGTTTTTTTTTTCCCACAAATCCAGTTTTTGAAATAGGAAACTCCAGGCTGGAATGGATAGCCACAGAATTTAAAAGTGAGTTTTATATGTTATTTTTTATCTGATAAAAAACACCAATCCAAGGGTTCATTTTGTATCGTTCTTCTTTTCATACTCCAGTAACACACTGAAATACTGGAAAATACTCACTTTGGCAGAGGTGAAAAAAAAGATAAAAGATCCAATACCACATGACATCCCACGATACTTTCCTCAGTTGTTAGTCACATTGTATTTTTGGCTGTGCTCCAGAAACCACAACCCTCAGTTACAGTTGCTTTCAGACACATGGAAGAAACACATGCTAAAACAATTAACAAAATTATGACATTTACATTTTTCCCTAGACTGTCAGTCCCTGAGATTCTGTAGCACGTGATTCTATATGAATCAAAACAAGGATCATAAATCAAGCTGACCACATTTATCCTTACCTAGTGCTTTGAAAATGTTAAAAAGTAAAATAGGAGAAAACAGTTTTTCCATAGACTAAGCACACTCCCATCCCTGTTGGAAACCAGAACCACATGTGACAACGGCAGGAAGGCAGGGCATCCAATCCTCTCATCCCAAGGCCATCAATAGATAAACAGCCAACTGCAATTTGATTACAAGTAGCTCTGAGCTGTCTCATTTACCCTACATTTGCTCGTCCTTCTGTGTTGACAGATTTTAATGCTCATTGAATGGAGTATGTAGGATAACCGGAAATTGATGACCTTTAAATAGAAAATGGAAGTGGAACATCCACTTGTCATAGGGTAAGACGTCGCAGCAATGGTAAGTGGATCTTCCTACTCTCTCAGCTCACATGGAATAGAACATCTTAGAGAGGAATTAGAACAGTGTACATTTGTTTAGGCCCCTAATACCAAATTGATCTATAGGACTTCAATAATAGTTTACCATCGGCTTCATATATTTATAACTCCACAAATGTTTGTTAATCACCTGCTATGGGCCAAGCACATAGGTACTATAGGTATAAAGATGTATAAGACATGGCCTTTGCACTCCATAAGTTCAAAATAGCAGAAGACAGAGCCATACATATTAATGATTGAGCTTAACGGGATGCAAGTTATAATCAAGCTCGTCAAAACATTCTATGAAGCACAGATGAAGAAGAAACACTCTGCAAGTCACAACAGAGCCTATGACCCTGACCACAGCCAGGAAATATGTCTTTGGTAACTGGGCTGCATATCTCTTGTTTGTCCCTCTAGGTCTGCTCCTTTCTCCACCCTGTTCTTGCCCCAGGAGGCTGACCTCTGAGGACTGGACCAACAAGCTCTTTTGTCCTCTTGGCTAGAAATAAGAGGATGGGAGGAGAATGAGGTCAAGTTATTTATTCCCTGCTCAGTTTCCATGGTTGCATCTTCCTACCAAAGGCCACAGTTTCGGTCAGGTGTCCCTCTCCACCCACCTCCCCACTCCAGATTCCTGGCCTCACCCCTCCGCCTTCTCCCTTCTGGACTGGGAGAGGTACTTCACTATCCCTTGTTGGATTCCTAACCTCTGCCTACAACTTGGAAGGAAGAGAGAGAGGAAGGGAGAGAGAGGGGGAGGGAGGGAGGAAAGCCTCTTTATTAAACTCTACCCAATTACCCAGTTTGAGAACAGGCTGTTTCCTGCCAGACTGACTACTTCAGTAACTCTCTTAGCGTTTAAGGGATCACATTCAGTGCAACTCTTAGAGAAACCACCTCAGAAGTATAGAACCAGGGTTTTACTTGTCACTGAATGCCCTCAATTAGATACCAATCTATAATGAATTTACATCCAGTTCTTACTCAGGAGAACCACAGGACACTAGAACAGGCGTCATCTCATCAGTCCTGCCATATGCAAGTCATACTAACCCCTGCTTCTCTGCAGTGGGACCAGGTATTAGGCTGAATTCTGAGAGACCCCCTAGGGGCCTGGATTCTGGTGTTCACATAGCTTATCCCAATAATTCAATCAAATGCTCATCTAGTGAAGGGTTAATCCCTTGAAGGGCTTCTACAGATGTAGTTACATCCCAAATCAGCTCTACTTAAAATAGAGAGATTATCGGTGTGGGCCTGACCGAATCACACAAGCACTTTAAAAGCAGAGCCTTTTCTACAGCTGGTGGAACCAGAGGAAGTCAGAGATACACACGTCAGCTGGCCTGGCAGAAAGTAAATATGTGTGAACGGCCTGTGGAGGACATGGGTCAGGGAGCTGAGGGTGTCCCCTAGGACTGAGAGGGACTCCTGGCCAACGACCAGCAGAAAAACAAGGATCTCAGCTCTGCAACCACAGGAAATGGCTTCTGCCAACAACCAGCGAGGACCCCAAGCGCCAGATGAGAACCTCAGCTGACACCTTGTTTCAGCCTGATGAGACTCTTGAGTGGAGAAGCCAGTCACACCATGTGAAGACACTACACAGAAACTGTGACATAATCAACTTGAGTTTTTATAAGCCACTAAGTTTACAGTAATCTGCAATGCATCAACACAGAATTAAACAGGCTGTATTATACCTTTGCTTTGTCTTGGGGAAATGAGCTAACTCACACAAACATTTTTCTCAGATAGATAAACCATATTCCTTTAAGTGCAAACGCTTGATGAATATATATTATCATCTATCTGCTTTATAAAATAGTACTCAGTACACTGCCTAATATTTAAAGAATCTAACAAATATTTGTTGAATGAAGTATATGGGGACTTGCTTAACTTTTTCTTCATTACTCAGATTACTTTATAAGCATCAATTATTTACTGGACTCTGTGATAGACTGTATCACCGGTTACCAAGACCTTCTATCCCTCCCTGGGAAAGGGTTATGCTTCCCTGCTCCGTTGAAAAGAGGCTTGACGTGTGATTTACAAAAGTCAACAGCCAAGCAATGTGGTCACTTCCACGCAAAAGCTTTGAGAGTGATTTTGTGCTTGACCACCCCTTTTTTTTCCCCTCTGCTGTGGTCACTAGTATGTTTACAGTTAGAGGCTGAACTATGATGCTGCAGAGCAAAGCCCAGCCAATCATAACTGGCAATATAACCAATCAGTATAGCTTTCCTGTCAAGGCATTGAGATTCTTGGGTATTTGGGCACTGTGGGCATAAGCTAGCCCGTGTTGACTTATCCAGACTCAACAATACTGATGCCCTCAAGGGTTAAGAAGTGAATATCCATTTTCCTTTAGTACTAACTACTTCTCAGGCTGGTACATTTTCTTAATTCCTTCCGGTTCTGTCATCTCTAAATGTGTCCTTTTAAAGCACAGGCTTCTGTTAATTGCTGCCTAATTTCATACAAAGCACAGGCTTAGGATCCAGAAAAGGGCTCAGGCCAAAACAAAACATACATACATTTTGTTGAGAATTATTTTCCACTAGCAGATTATTTTCACTTGCTTTCAGAACTACAGTTATATTTCATGGCTTAAATAAAAGGGTGCCTTCTGTATGGGTGAAACAATTGCAACAACACACAAACTGGTATTAAAAAAAAAAAATCCATGTGCAAAATGTTCAACAGAGCTTTGGTTCTAAAATGGTTTAATTCCAGGAAGTCATAACAAAGTAGCTGTTTCTTCTCCTTGGAGATCTGAAGGCCTGTGAGTTCCACAGTCAGACTGATTTCAGAGGCTTAAACCCTTAACTTCACACCATGCCTTAATTGCCGCTAACTGCTAATGTTGGCTAGTTATTGGGTATCCACAATGTTTTCCCTGCACTGTGGATGGGGAGATCATCATATACTTGGTTAACCATTTTTATGCTAGATGCTGTATGGATTCAAAATGTATATAGCCTTTGCCCTTCATAAACTTGCAAAGGTTTGCAAGCCGAATTTTTTCAGCTTGAATTTTTAAAAATTCTCTTCTAAAATAAACAAAACATTTTAGAGCACGAGGAAAGGCAGAAGAAACATTGCTTAATGAGGTAAACAGCCACTGAAAGTTCATTTTCCATCACAGCTCTCTGCTCCAGTGACTACTGTCCAAACTAGTCCACAGTGTTGAGGGAGATGGAAGCGATCATAGCCCTGCACGGAAGTGTGGAACACTCTCTTCCTTGTACTCAACTACATATTTCCCTGTAAATTCCACCTTCCCATTCCTCCTCCTCCATGATGAGGCTTTTCTTTTTATGAGAAAATATTTCCTACATCACCTGTTCTGGTTTGGATAATAAATGACCGGCCCACCCTAGCTTTAGAGCCTGCTTTTCAGTTTCCCCTCAAAGAGTAAAGAGAGAAAGCATGGGTTGGGTTTAAATCCATCTTTGCAGCTCTTTAGCCACGTGTTCTTGGGCAGTAAGCAAACTCGGCTGATGGGTAAGCTCTGCTCATGGTAAAGTGGGAATAAGGATACCCACCTACCTCTCGGGATTTCTATATAATCTGGCACACGGAAGCTGTCCAAAGAGGTAAATTCGCTTTCCCTTCTTTTCCACCCCACGTGTGTGAACAGAAAACAAGCCCAGCAGTGCCTTTTGTGAGGTTAGACTGCGTCTGCAGGGCACGGGGCCCCTGCCTTGTGTAGGTTAGTGGGGAGGAGAAAGGCCCTTCTGGGCAACTCCCAGAGCTCCCAGGAGAAGGAGAGAGACCCTAGGCTCCTGGTTACAGTCCTTAGCTGTAATCATTCAATTACACCCTTTTATGTTCTATTTTACTGCACCTGAAAGGGGCAGGGATATCTGGATATCTAATAGCTGCCTTTACCAGGAGGTGAGCTACTAAAAATAGTCGCACAACCTGTGGGCGGGTTTCCAGGAAATGCTTGACTTGTTAGAGCGCACCTGGAGAGAGAGAGTGTGTTAATCAAACCCTATATCTGAACGCTTGCCCGGGCAGCTTTCAGAAAGTTGAGGGCTTAAGTCTTATTACCAAGTGAGGTAGAATCTTAAAGACATATAAGCAATTACAGAGAGCTGAAAATTAATACTGAAACGTTTGTGGGCTTCTACGGCAGTTTGAGGCAGTTATAAATACCACCACCACCACCAATTTATATTGTATTTCGCTCTGAACGAGATTGTCTCTAGAATTCCAAGCCCTTAGTGATGATACGTGTTTTTGTCTGTTGATCCCCTCACACCTCAAGTTGGAGAGGCAGAGGACCCATACCTACTTTTTAAAAATACAAAGTAAATGTGATGCAAAGACTTGTAACTTCACAAGTGGGTGCTACTCGCTACCTGCTATATTTCAGATTATTTAACATAGAGGGTGTCCCAGTTTCTTGCAGTTCTTACAAAGGGCAGAGACAAAGGCTGATTAGGATGAATTTTCATTGCAGAATTTTAGAGTCTGGCATTTTCCTTGAGTTTAATTACTATATTAATAAATGTTGAATGGAGTTTAATGCCATTACTTCCTATTTGAAGTCAGTTATTAAAAAGTCAAACATAACATATGATTCTTAAGGAAGAATACTATGCAAATGCAATGCAATGCACACATATGTAAGCAGTTTTTTAAAAATGTTACTACCTATCTTTAGTAAGCATTGAAGGATAAATGATAAAAATCCTAAGTTGAATTACTAATTTCCTTTAAACTTCTATATAATAAATGAAAATACAACACTGCCTGATGTTGAGTATAATTATGCATCTGCTAGAAACACAAAATTAAGGTTTTTAAAAATTTTTTAAACTAATTTAACTACTGTTTTAGGATGCCCTAAAGATATTTTGTAAAGAATTTTTTGTACTGCACTTTTGACAAAACAAATGGTATATTTAATTAAGGGGATACTTGCGGAAGAGCTAACAAATGTTTCGTCATAAGGAAGTAAGCACCTTTACATGTAGTAGACAGCACTATTTTGAAGTGGGAATTGATACCATCTTATACTTCAGTTATGTTTCAAATTGTTTATTTCTGTAAAAGGGGGGCAAGGGGTGCTCCTGACAAAAAAAATCTTTCAATAGCCTATTAATGAATCACTTGTGGTTAGGTTCACAGACAAAAGCCTTTTTATGGACTAAGTTGGGTCAGGTTTCCAGACTTTTTATACCCTTTCTCATCTCATGAAGGCACAACAAGCCAGGGTAGGAGTGTTCGGGAGACATACATCATTGCAAGTTTGTGAAATTGGGGCAGCAATCAAGAAATTTGCTTCAAAGATGAGATGTAGGGCTTCCCTGGTGGCGCAGTGGTTGAGAGTCCGCCTGCCGATGCAGGGGACACGGGTTCGTGCCCCGGTCCGGGAAGATCCCACATGCCGCGGAGCGGCTGGGCCCGTGAGCCATGGCCACTGGGCCTGCGCATCCGGAGCCTGTGCTCCGCAACGGGAGAGGCCACAACAGTGAGAGGCCCGTGTACCGCAAAAAAAAAAAAAAAAGAAAGATGAGATGTAGTTCCCGGTTTACTGTGAAGGGTGTGACACTCCTGTTCAACCTTTGTATACATAAGGAACAGCATTCTCTTATCTGACAGAGAGGTCATGTCTGAGGGCACAGTTGTAAGGAAGCAGTGCTGGGCCCAGGATTGTTCTGGTCCCAGTTCAACCCTCAGTAGCCATGTGACATTAGTCACATCCTCCAAAATTCTTAACCTTCATCCCTGTCAAATGATGCATGGACAGGCCTCTTCTGAGGTCCCTTCCTACGAATTCCATCTCTAGTTCTTTAATTTTCTGCCATATACATATTTTTTTTAAAAATTCAGGTCAATTATTTATATATTAGTAAAAATTAAGAACTATATTATTGGTGATAATAAAGTTTCAAAATTCAAAGCAAACTCCTTAGTTCCTTCTTGGTCTTGTGACAGTTTAATATGTCACTTTTAACACCTTTGCTTGAGGCTTCAAATCTTAATCTTAACCACAGAGGAAGTGGCAATTTTCAGGGCCAAACATCAGAAAATAATATAAATGGTAAAAACCAAAAAAGAGGGGGGTGGTGAAGGCAACCAGGGTCAAGAAAGTCAGTGATTTCTTTTTTTAAGCAACACCATCATGTTTAGTAAGTTAAGAAGGGGTTGATACACCCACTGTAGAAGAGGAGGTGGTATGTCACTAAGGACGAGTCTAAGAGATGATTAAAGGTCAGATGTCAACCATTTGGCTGCGGGTTTTATGTGCTTGTTACATTCATTGCTCTCCCATAAAACTAAAATGTGATGAGTTAAATAAGTATTGCTAACACAGGATATTGAGGTTGTAATAATATGACAGCATTGTAAAGAACCCTTGGAGAAATTCAGAACTTTTCACACATTCTTTTCTTAAATAAGATTGAGCTGTTTTACACTTTTAAGAAAGAATTCACTTAGAAATGCTTAGGACATTTTTAGGGAGATAAATAGATAGATAGACAGAGAGAGATAGATACCACTAAGCTAAGTTTTCATGAAATGGCTAAAAAATATTTGTTTGAAACAGAAAACTCCTCAAATCCTTTGGGTATGCAAAAGTATTGCTTTGGAAACGAAATATGTAGCTGAGCCTTCTGTGATTTTAATTTTATGTTTTAAGTTATTGTAATAAAATGCCAGATACTGATATTCACACATTTAAAATATCAGCCTACGACCTTTGCTCCCATCTGTAATAAATCCTCTGCTGGGGCAAGGCTATGCGGCAGGGCCCAGGGCCTTGCTTTCAGAGCCCAGACAACTAGCTTCTCTTATGTTGCTGCAGACCTCAGTCTCCAGGACTTTGAATTACCATGTCTATAAAATAGGAGTAAACAAACATCACTAAAAACAGAAGACATGACAAAAGTTACTTGATCTTACTTCTAGCTCTGAGAGCCAGTGAATGTGTCAATTCATGGCTAAAATGCATTGAAACTTCCATTTCTAAGGTACTTAAAAAAAAGAGCCAGTTCACGTCACCCTCAGAAAGAGTTGTCACTGATTCCTCTCTGTCCCAGTTCCAACCACAATCATCGGGGTCTCTGCTTCTCTCCCATTCTTCCATGACCACTACCTAACTCAGTGGCCCGGAGGCTGGTGGGCTAAGATCAGCAGACAAATGGCTATATCCCTTGCCTCCAGGCTTCCCTCCCCCTCCCACAGAGCACTCACTCTTCCTAAAATCAACTGAGGTCATTATATTCCCGTGCTCTCAAATTATGTTTTAAAGTTTAAATTTGGTCTGGCACTCAAGACTGTCCATAATCCAGCCTCATTTTTCCTTTCCAGAAATATGGCTCTCTATCCCTTGACCTATAAAAATTCTTGGCTCCAAACAAACTATATAATTCACTCGCCCCTGAATTAGAACCATAGTGTCCTGTTGCTATAATCTTTTCCATAATGTTCTCACTCTCCCTCACATGCAAAGAGTTGGAGTGATCCTCTCCAACTAACACAATCTTCCCCATCCTTTAACGCCACGTTCAAATCCTACCACTGCTTTGAAGTCCTCTTTCTCTCTCCTCTGAACTCCATTAATAAATCGTGTCTTTATTATTCATCTTGCCTTTTACTTTTAGTCTTCTTGATAATAGTTTAGCTTTCACGGACCTATGTTTCTTCTTCCAACTGGGCCATAAGATCCTTGAAAAATACTCTAAATCTTGCCTTGCTTTGTCTATTGCACACTTACCAAAGCCTCATTCAGGACTTCCTGAGTGATATAAAAACATTTACAAAATGTGTCCATTCTCCTTGATGTTATGATTATATTTAAAATCAAATTGTCCATCAATTTTAGTATTCCTTATTCCAGGACAGAGTTCTCACCATATGAAATATACTCACTTGGTAAAGTGTGAAATGTATAGAAATTCAAACATACCTGCATTATTTATTCTTAGATGTCAATAGCCTTTCAAGTCCTTACATTTAGAAAAATCAATGAACGATGATAAGCAAAAGTATTAAAGCACTCTCTTAATTTCTGTTATAGGTATTACACAGAATTCTAATCTCTAGCCATAACATTTATCACAATTGTTTTCAGTACCAAAATTTTGCACATCTTTTCCTTCTCTTGTTCTCCTTTTAGCCAATATTCAAAAGAAAAGAAAAAAAGTAATGATCCTATCATAGCCAAAATATTTTCCCTCATGATTCAAAATTAAAATTCTGTGTGACCTGCAATTTTTTATAGCACTAACGTCTAGAAAAATATAAGACAAAGTTTAAGTGGTTTTAATAATGATGTTATTCAGATATGAGTATTGGAAAAGGTCACAATTTCAGCTAATCATTAACTGTCTGTAAAGTCTACTTTTTCTATTACCTTAATTTTTCATATCATAAAGTGAAAAACTTATTTCTAGAACGTCTAAAGATCTTAAGTTGCAGGAATTAGTTACATATCTGGATCATGCTTTGCTATAATCCATCTTGGTTTTACATTACATTTTATGACCTAGGATAGGAAAAAATAGAAAACTATAATGAGAAACTAGAGAGGTTGAAGGTGTAGGCATTTTCCTGGCTTTTCCTCCAGTGAATTTCTCTGATGATGTACCCAGGAGCTTTAAAATGATGGGGAACATGGTCTTTCTCTGTGGCTTCCTGCTTACGGGCCCAGGGGGAGGGTCCATAGCCTCTATTGGTGCTCCTTGCTTGGACTGTCACACTTTCTCCAAATTGGGCAATGTTCACACCTCTCAAAGTCCCATCCCCAGAACCAGGGGAAGAAGATGCCTCTGCTATCTCCCCTCCTGTGTCGTCTTATAGGGAACATTTGCCTGATTTTCTGAATGCTTCTTATTATTGCTTTTGAGTTAGAATTTCTTAAATAATGGATTTTTAA
The DNA here is from genome assembly GCF_011762595.2 of Tursiops truncatus. Classification (NCBI taxonomy): domain Eukaryota; kingdom Metazoa; phylum Chordata; class Mammalia; order Artiodactyla; family Delphinidae; genus Tursiops; species Tursiops truncatus. The sequence continues at coordinate 43,553,844 of NC_047045.1, forward strand.
AATACACTTCCACTTCAGCTGTCTTTGGACATTATCAAGTCCTGTTCCTTTGACACGTAAGGCTGTGTTCACAAATTCCCCAGCAGGCGAGTTGTGAGCCCAGCCTAGCATACAACACCTGTGACAAAGTCTGTCTAGCCAAGCACCAAGCAGAACTTGGGAATTCCACATCTCAGCCCCCAACACGGGGGGCTGAAAATGTTAGGCGCTTTCAGACAGAGGGATTGGATTGATTCCTATGTAGAGAGAGAATTCCTAAATCACGTTACGTACCATCATCAGTCTCAGCCTCTTGACAGCAATGCTATCAGCTAGAAATGCCTGGGATACCCCCTGGACTGTACAACTTGGGGCAAGCCTCGCACAGAAATTTCCCCAACCAGAGCCAACGTTGTGGCTGGACCAGTCTCTGAGGTTATTAGGATTGCAAGACACACCTAAACAAACAAAAAAAGATCATCAGGAAACTGAAGAAAAAGATTCATTACTCACAAGTCTAGGGGGGTACACAGCACATCCACGAGCCACACAGTGAGGTCACAGAGAGACTGAGGCAGTGCAGACCTGGATCTCTGCCTTTACTGGGGTTGGAGAATGGGGTGCCTAGGGTTTTGCAGGTTCACTATTGGCAGATTTAAAACATAATGTGGGAATTTAGGGTAAAAAAGGGATAGGCAGGGTCACTCAAGCAGAGTGACCTTATCTAGGTGACTCAGGGATTTCTAAAAGGGGAACGTATCAAGTGTGGCCACCTGGTCTCTTACTAGTTGTTTTATTGGTACCTGTGTCATGTAGCTGGCAATATGTTTATTCCAGATGAATGTCTTTGAAATGGATGCCTCAGCCTTCAAGACCTAATGTCAGCACTTACATGACACCTGCTAATTCCTCTCTTCTCTTATCACTGTCTAGAAACATCCTCAGCCATCTTCTATGTTTCCTAGCTCTCCTAAGGTGGGAGCTTTTAGTTTAAAAGCTCGATTTTCTAGGGAATTGTTATGAACACAAAACTGTATCTCATATTTCAGAGGCGTTTGTTCTGGATAACTTTTTGGAAACTATTGAATTTAGACATAAAGATGTAGCCATGAAGAATCCCATCCTTGTTTAATTTGCCGGTGATTTCAATGGGAAATGTGGTTCTTCTATTAGTTGTCTTGATCCTTAATCTGCCTGGATGAGTTGCTCCTAGTAAGTGGCTCTCAGTGAGCTAACCCACATTTCTCAAAGTGGTTTCACTCCTCTAAAAATGACCTCATAGAAAAAGGAGGGCGTTTGTGAGCGATCTCCCCACACTGGGGGAGTCACAGAACCTATTGGCTTATTAAAGTCTTGCAAATTCTTGGGGTGGACAAATGTGATTGGCTGTGTATAACAGTACTTCCCAAACTTACGCAGCCATGTAACTGAAAAATTCGTTTCTAGTTGGCATCTGGCCGAATTGATATTTCTCAGAACACACTTTGAGAAGCATTGCATTAAATATCTTGCCTTACAAAAAAAAAGAGGGACAATTTTCTATCAACATAAAGTATAACTGAAATAAACAGCGGTCTTATTTTTATCCTAGAGTCATTTGCCGTTGTGTAACCACGGGCTTCTCACTCATATTTCTAACGGTCTGGTCTTAGATACTCTATCTATACATCATTCCTTTTAATCCATTTTGGAGGGATGCACGTTAAAAATGTGACTGGGGATTCGAGGCACCGTCTGAAAGCGAGAAGGGAGAGGACAACTTGGGTATCCACCGGCACACATTCTGTCCCATTCCAACTTTTCTTCTTCTTCTTTATTTTAGGTTTTCTATTGAATCTGTAATTATACTAGATCTTTGCAGAGGTAGTAGGTGTCCTGATTGGTGGGTCAACAGGACATAGGCTGGACAAACTTCTCAAACAATCAACAGAATTTCTTTTTTTTTTCTTTTTTTTTTGCGGTACGCGGGCCTCTCACTGTTGTGGCCTCTCCCGTTGCGGAGCACAGGCTCCGGACGCGCAGGCTCAGCGGCCATGGCTCACAGGCCCAGCCGCTCCGCGGCACGTGGGATCTTCCCAGACCGGGGCACGAGCCCGTGTCCCCTGCATCGGCAGGAGGACTCTCAACCACTGCGCCACCAGGGAAGCCCAATCAACAGAATTTCTGATGAGATGATTGAAGCTACACTCTATTCAATATTTAGAGTCCAAAACAGATGATGAAAAAATAACTCTTCTACACAGAAACTGCAGAGGAGGAATTCTGAATCAATGAGGCACACAGACAAAGAAAGCAATCAAAAGCAAAAACTGCAGACTTATCACGTAAGTATCACTGTATCATGGATGCAGCTGTGGTTAGGTTACGATTTAAAAGTACTAAGCCAAATCTGACCCCCCTCCATGCACACAGTGGTGAAGTCCCTGCAGTGTCTCCTCTGGATGTTTCTGGGAGTCTGAGAAGCCGTCTCAGATACGCTGCTCTGATGGCTTGTGGGCCTGGGGCATTCCTTCTTTACACTCTTCTATCCCTCACCAACATGCCACTCCACCACCATTGCTGAGACTGCCTTCAGTGCTCCTGGAAATAGTCCCTGATGCCCCTGGCACTGCCAGCTGCATGTACTGGAGCATGCTATAGTCCCCACAGAGATGTGGGGACCATTCTACCCCCAGGCCATGTCATACTTAGTCACTGCAAACCCCTTTACCCATCCCTCTCAGGATGTCACAGAGACCTTCCAGCTTCTTCAGTTTTACCCCAGCCCCTCAGTCCATACACCCTGGACAACAGGTAGGTTCAGGGAAATTTCCACCACATAAAGGCTCTAATACTAATACTTCCACCTACCCCTGAAGCCAAATAAACCCACATGCAAATCAGCTTGGGCCCACTAACTCCCCAACCTCATCAGATAAATACAGGTAAGTCTCAGTTCCCTTTAGACCCAGGCCAGACCCCCCTGACTCCATCTACAGTTACAAAACACAATGGCTAAAGCTGAAGTGCCCACTTCTCTCGGGCCACAGATGGTCAGCTGGGGCAGCTGTTCCCTTGCTGCTCCACTTTAAGCCTGACACTGACATTCATCTTAAGTCAGTTTCCCTGAAAACTTCCGGAGAACTATGTTATACGGTATTCTCTGCCCCACGTAGGAACTTCCTTCAGAGACGGATCTGCCCTTTATGAGGGCTCCAGACAGATCTGGGCCCCACTTTAAACCAGGACGTAGAAAATTTGGAGTGCATGAAAAGAAATGTTAAAGGATGATTACATATTTAAAGCAATGAGAATAATGGAAGAAGGCAAAGGCTCTGGGGTCACTGGCAGCATCCCACCAAAGAAAGAACGTAGGTTTTAGAATCAGAGAGACCTACATTCAAATCCCAGTTTTTTCTTAATAACTGTGACCACAGCAGTTGCTTATCTTCTCTGAATCCCAGTTTCCGCACCTCAGAAATGGAAATTATGTGTACCGTACAGATTGTCTATATTGTCTAATATCTAACAAAAATAGAAACATAACGGGAATGAACAAATGTGTAAAACGGAAGTTCCATTTCTTTTCACTCACAATTCAATGACTGGAAAGTTTGGGAACTAAAATTCTTTTCACTATAGGAATAATAGAAAGAGTGCCACCCTCCCTCAAATGTAAGCCTGCCACCGTGCAGGAACCCTTAGACCAAAAGATCTCTTAGGATTTTGAAATGCAGAAATATTAAGACAGGCACATCAACTATCCTGTATCATACAGTTCCTTTTCTTTACCTTCCAGTTGCTTCTGATACAAATCCATGTTTCTCATGGATTTGGCGTTATATAATGATCCTGCACTTTAAGGATAATATATGCCAATTTAAAACTAGCAAGCAAACTCAATTTAAGATGAGCAAGTAAAGTTTTAAATTAACAAAAATTCCTTACTGTATTCTGAAGCCTACGTTATTTTTACCACTATAGGACAGACGAAAAAAGAAAAAATTTATACACACACACGTCTGTATTCACATTGATAGTCATATTAGTAGTCATATTAAAATAGGAAGAAACTGCCACTGTAGTTCATCGATATTTTTCTTGAGCTTCTGTTTAAAGTAAATTAATGGGGCTTCCCTGGTGGCGCAGTGGTTGAGAGTCCGCCTGCCGATGCAGGGGACACGGGTTCGTGCCCCGGTCTGGGAAGATCCCACAAGCCGCGGAGCGGCTGGGCCCGTGAGCCATGGCCCCTGAGCCTGCGTGTCTGGAGCCTGTGCTCCACAATGGGAGAGGCCACAACAGTGAGAGGCCCACATACAGCAAAAAAATAAAAATAAAAAAAAAATAAAGTAAATTAATGGCTTTGCTGTACCAAGAGATTTTTGATTTGCAAGTACACTATGTATATGAAGAACCACACAAAGCAGAAGAAACTCGCATGAAGATGAAACAGTGTTCTTGTTATACAAATAAAGCTTTTGCTTGAAATAGCTCCAGGAAGTAGCAATAAATAGGAATATCATTATATTATACATAAATAAGTAAAATTAATTATATCAAATGAATAATACTGGAAACTAGCAAATTGCACTGAGTTGTGGTAATAGTTAACAGTATGCATCTCAGTGGCTGCCTTAAGAGGTTGCCCTGGCTGCTGTCAGAATAGATCAGTTATACATCCAGCAGGGGCCTCAGGTACTTCTCCTCCCCTTACCCTGGTAGAATCCATTGAAGCAACATGCCAGGACAAACATAAACACTGGACACTCTCCTATGCACGCTCTATACATTTACCACTCACAAACTGGGGATCACAAGAGATGTCTAAGCCAGGGTGTATATGCCAGGTATAAACAAACATGATTTAAGATATAAATGGTCTTGACTGAACTGTAAGCCCTAGATTTTATAAAGTTTTTCCCTACATAAAGGGGCATTTCATGAGGCTAATCAGTTTCAGACATAAGTTTTAAGGGAGAAGTGAGGTGTTTTTTTTTTTTCCTAGAGGTCTTCAAAACTTTTATGGTTATAATATAAATTTTAAATTGAAAATTGAAAGAGTTCACAATCCATAAAATGCTCATGGCATTTTCAGAAACACTTTTTAAATTGCTACAGTATAAGTTGAATATGTAGTTCTCAATGGATTATTCTCCCTTGTTAACTAGACTGAGGAAAGGCAATAAAATATTCAGCTGCCTATGAAGTCTTCCTGATAAAGAAGTCAGTTTTAAAAGCTACTCAACCAGCAAATGTCTTATTCAGGGAGGACCCTAGAAATTCTCAACCTAGTAATCTTTGATAAAAATTTCCCTACTGAAGAACTGCAAATGAATGAAGGCTGAAATATATCAAATTTATCTTTTTTGGAGGAGAGCTTATATTAACCAAGTTACTTTGTTCTGCATTTACTTTGTGTTTTCTCAAGTCACAGGGATTTTCCTTTGAAAATTAGGTTAGTTTAGAGCAACAGAGTCCCAAAGAGCATGGTGGCAAGGTGCCATACAAGACTAACAATATTCTCTAATGATTTGAAAGAGCCTGTGCAACTTTGAAAGGGAGGTCTTAGAGGGGACCAGACAGTTTACAGAAGCACTGTGGAGAACAGCACATAGCACATTCCAAAAGTTTGTTTGATAAACTGGGACAAGTCAGGATCTCATCCACAGTTATGCACCCACAGTTGTGTACATTTATGCACAGTATGATCTTGGGTGATATACTAAGAGCACAAACAACGAAAGTCACCAGATAAACCCACAATCGCCATGAAACAACTGGTTTCAAATTTCTTTCTTTCCAGGATTTTCATTAGAACTGCTAAACTTGAAAGAAACTAAATGTGACTAGGTTGATTTTTCTTTCTTTCTGAGTTGCTAAAAGGTAAATAAGAGCAAAAAAAGAATATGTGAAAAAAAGAATAAAGGAACTATATAATCTGTATCTGAAAAACAGGCTTTGAAAAATAGAGACAACTGTAAATATGCAAATAGGCAAATAGGAGTCATTTTTTCTTATAAAAATCTTAATATTTAAGAATGTAAAAACACTTTATCCATTAGTCCATTACTTTAAAATTTAATTGATATTTTGGCTATGTTAACTGTTGCTAATTGAATGTGATTCAACTTCGGATCTTGCAGTAACTTGCAAAAAAATTGGTGAATATTTAGTTCCAATGTACTGTGAAAACTATTTTCTCCTGGCCTCACTGTATCCCCTATAATTTTACAAACTTGGTAAAATGTGGATGAAGACCTTTCTAATAGTTTTCACTCACAGTTATTTCTTTTTGCTTCTGAAGTCATCATGTTCACATACTTTGTTATTTTGTAGCATTTAAGTCTTTTCCTTAAATAATTATCTCATTTTCCTTGTGCATACGTCATGCCTTCCCAAATATACTTCAAGCTTTATGATATCAGAGATAGAGTCTTGGTATATTCCAAAGTGCATAGATCTAAGTGCCCTCTGAAGGCCAAGGCTGTGTGTGTGTGTGTGTGCGTGTGTGTGTGTGTGTGTGTGTAGATCAGAGAAACTCATCTAAATGCACCAAGGCCATTTCCCATTATCCAGAGGCCCTGGAATAAGGTAAACCTATCAAGATACCCTCAGTTCGGTCTAGACCAATAAGAATGGTAAACCCAGTAAAACAGCTCCTGAGTAGCTCTGAACATGGACTTTAAACTTGCTGTTTCATTTCCTACTTCTAATGTATCACTTCTGATATCATTTATCAGGCTATGATACCGAGGAAAGTGGGATGAGGAAGGGTTGCTCAGACCTCCCAGCATCATCATGTAGGCCACTCCCCACATGCTCTGGTGTCTGGTACTGAGTGGGTGAGACAGGTAAGGGAAATGAGGTCACATTTTATGCCTTCCTTACCTTCCCTCACCACTCTTATCAATTTCTATATCAAGAGGGTCATCATATACTTCTCAGTAAAGGCAGAGTTCAGGAATAGGACTGGAACTGTATGAATTCATTTATTCAGTCATCAACTATTTATGGAGTCCTACTGTGTCCTAGGTGCTGTTCTAGGACTAGGACTGAAAAGAAGAACAAAACAGGCAAGGTTCCTGCTCACATGGGCCTTGCATTCTAGCAGGGAGTTGGGGACACAGCTAAAAACAAACAATAAATAAGCACATAAAAAATGAACAGACAGGGACTTCCCTGGTAGTCCAGTGGTAAAGAACCCACCTTACAATGCAGGGAACATGGGTTTGATCCCTGGTCAGGGAACTAAGATCCCACATGCCACAGGGCAACTAAGCCCATGTGCCACAACTACTGAGCTCGCGCACCTCAACTAGAGCCCATGAGCCACAACTACAGAGCCCACATGCTCTGGAGCCTGTGCACCACAACTAGAGAAGAGAAAAAACCCACACGGACCACAACTAGAGAGAAGCCTGCGCACCACAATGAAAGATCCCACACACCCCAGCGAAGATCCCGCGTGCCGCAACTAAGACCCAATGCAGCCAAAAACAAATTAATAAAATTAATAATAATAAATCTTTTAAAAAATGAACAGACAATAATGTTTACTAGTGATAAATGCTCCAAATAAAACAAAACAGAATGATGTAATAGAGATAAGGGGTGTCGGGGTGGGTGCTAATTTAGGCAGGGTGGTCAGGTAAGAGCTTGCTGAGAAGTAGACATTTGGGCTGACAGCAGGCTGACATGAAGGAGCCAGCCCCCCGAGGTTCACAGAGCAGAGCATCCGCTGCTAAAGAAAACAGGTGCATGACTGAGTCTTGTGTTCAAAACCAGAGATGACCTGTGTGGTTGAGGCATGGTGAGTGATGGGTGGACAGGTACAAGAGGGGGTCAAAGAAGTAAGACATGCCAGGGCATACAGGGCTGTGTAAGCTTTGGAAGAAATTTGGGATTTTATTCTAAGTGCAATAGGAATTCAGGGGAGGGTATACCACTGTTGTGACCTACTGAGATCTAACTTTTCAAAAGATCACTCTGGCTGCTATGTGGAGAATGGTTTGGGCTAGAACTGGGCCAAGCATGGAAGCTGACACATGCTGTCATGAGAGTCAAGTTGGCTCAAATTAAAATGACCATTAGAAAGGAAGAAGAATGGGGGCTTCCCTGGTGGCGCAGTGGTTGAGAGTCCGCCTGCCGATGCAGGGGACACGGGTTCATGCCCCGGTCCGGGAAGATCCCACATGCCGCGGAGCGGCTGGGCCCGTGAGCCATGGCCGCCGAGCCTGCGCGTCCGGAGCCTGTGCTCCGCAATGGGAGAGACCACAACAGTGAGAGGCCCGCGAACCGCAAAAAAAAAAAAAAAAAAAGAAAAAAGGAAGTAAGAAGAGTGGGTGATTTCGGGATACATTTTGCAGGTGGTGCTGAAGAACTGGAGGACAGGGTGTAAATGGCAAAAAGAATCAAGGATAGCTTTGGGGGTTTGGGCTGAACAATGAGGTGAAGAGTTACTGAAATGGAGAAGCAGCCAATTTGTGAGAAGTAGAGATGGAAAACAGGAGTTCTGTTTGCAATGTCAAGTCTGAGATGATTATTATACCTCTGAGTGAAAATTTCAAGGAGTCAGTCAAGCTAGTTCAGAGACTAAAAGGCACGAATGGTTTCAGTGATCAGCGTTTTAATCTTTGGAACAGTAGTAATGGAGGGAACAGAAATAAATGACCATGTTCCCTTCCTTGAGGAGTCATCAGAGCATGGGACAGACAGTCATGTCCATAGCTGAATGTATTATAGGTGAGATCTTTGGCAACTGCCGTTAACAGGCCCCAAGAAAACACTTTAGGAGAATTAAAAGGGAGTGACTAATTCTGACACATGTCACCTTTGATATCCTATTGCTAAGTGATTCTGCTCTTTCAGAAAATTTATTTACTTTCCCACCTCGGTCCTTGTGGGTCAGAGTCTAAAACTCTTCTAGGCCCATTATTTTTTAAAGTTTCTAAGGGAAATTGCAATGATTTTTTTCATGGTGAGTTCCTTAATGTTATCAACATTTTACAGAGTTAAATAGTGTCTGTCAAGAGTTAGATTGGGCTTCTTTGTGGACTTTCAGGTTTCATATTTTAGGGGCTTTCAAATGCTTTTACAGGTCAAATACTACAGCACAGTCTTAAATCAATTTTAGCGCTTTTTTGCACAACATTTATACTATTCTGTTTGAACTATAAGTGTCAAGGACCATATGATCTTCAGTGCCTAAGTTCTCAAAGCGCCCTGCAGCTTCTGATGTAACAATTTCATGTATAACTTCGTCATTGAATGGATGGTTTATAAGTATTCAGAAAAGTGAGTGGGTGGTGAAACCAATTACCAAATAAAAGTTTTATTTTAGCGCAAAAAATTTGCAAGTCCTTGTGCTTTGCTTAATGTAAGGTTTTAATGTGCCTTAATATGTTTTTAACTGTGGCCATTATAGCCTCTAAAATCAAGAATCTGTGAACGAACTAGTAAAAACTTACATTTTGAGTGGGCTGGGCTTTAGAAGAGCCACAGCAAAATAATGACCAAATAACAGACACACACACACCACCCAAACTGTGATTGGTATTTCTTTGTAAATAGTAAGTCCAAAGGGATGTGTCTCATAAATAAATAAGTATAGATTCCAATCAAAAATATCTTTTTAGAGAAACGTGATCTTTAGCAATAAAAAACCATTTATCTGAAACACTCAGCACCACGTCGAATCTCCCTGCCAGCGACAATGTCCTGTGCCCTGCCTCCTTCTCAAGAATCACTTCCCCATAGAATGAAAGGCCCAGAAAGAATCTTAGCGAGCATGCAAGTTGGCCACCACGTCCATGCATATGCACACACTTCTTTTACACAGAAAACAGATCTGAGCCCCAAGAAGCTTGGTGATGTGTGCATGGTCACATCAGTGGGTAAAGAATTCTTCAAGATCCTAGCCGCAGACCACTGAAATAAATCCGCAATCCTTCCATCAATCAATATTTTCCTTTCCTTTGTAGAGCTGATTTATAGGTAGAGAATATAATTTTATTAAATGAATCTAATCTGAGATATAATTTCGCTTCCTCCAATCCCCACCAGAATTATTTATTGAATTATTGCTTAATTATTATCGGAGGGAGAGATCAAGATGTGAATAGAAGGATGGTGTTTGAGCCTACATGATTGCCAGTCTAAAGCAAGTAGATACAGTAATGGGTTAATATACTTGAAAAGAAGAGAAACAACAAATCCAAAACATATAACAGATTCACAAAAACCAAAAACAAGAAACTCAAGCATAACACTTTATTATTATTAAAGCACTATTTATAATTGCAAATACACCTCTAAGTGGTGATATTTAAATTGGGGACAGTTTAGGGGCAGGGGACCTTTTCCAGAGCCATTTCGACCACGTATTTAACTTCACTGCCCATGTTCAAGACCACTGCAGTTAAAAGGAAAGCAAGGAGCATTCCTCAGCTCCCTTCACTCTCCCCTGCAGAAGGAAGGACTGGGGTAAGGTTTGTCTCAGCCTATTCTGCATCCCCCACTATTTGTTGTTGGTTGCTCAGAACCTAGTTTCCTAGTCCAATTCGTGCTCCTCAGTGATGGTGACAGCCACTTCCTTAGGGGAAGGGGCTGTACTTACCAGAGGCTGGCCCTGTTTCTCATCCCTACATGACTCTTCCCACAAAAATACCAAGCACGCAGAGAATCCTGGCTGCCTGTGCCCTAGGACCAGACCCAGGCATACCCAGAAGTGCCCCAGGACAGTTTACCACTTCACTCAGTTCACTTCTCCCCATTTCTCTACCTCCCTTTTGCTTTAGGAAAAAGAAAACGACAATAGTAATTTTGACAACCTTGTACTCCCCCACTAGAGGTGCCCCCTGAACCTCTTTCTTTCTTCTCTTGGGGAGAGTGATGCTGTGGCTCACTGGACAGCTTGGTCCCAAGGCTGTGTTACCTCAGAGACTCCTCCAAAGGAGTCCAAGGGAAATCCAATCCAAGGGAAGCCACCCTCTGCCCAGCCTCATCCTGTGGAGGGAAGTAGGCCCTGCTTCTTGGGAGCTCCGGAGTAACATGCAGTTCTAAAAGGCAAACATGGTGGACTGTTTCCTTAACCTCAACCAGAATAGGCCTCCGTTCTCCATTTATTTCTGAGAGTCTGGTAGCCAGCTCATAGAACAGAGGCATCTGCTCCCATTTACAAAAAAGTTAGAGCATATTAGATTCAGCTTTGAAAGAAAAAAAAGAACTTTAAATTTGGAGAAAAGCCTTTGTTTAATCACATCAAGTCTGTGTCACAAGCTGAAAAATGCCAGGAAATTCCAAGCTAAAGGCAGATACTTCATCTATAACTCATGCCATAGGGCTTGTTTTTATTCCTTCACATGCCTGCAAATAGAAGATGAAGCATCAGAGAAACTCTGAGTTGTGTGTGTTTTGTTTTTAGAGTTTGTTTTTTTTGGTCTTGTCAGTTCATGTCACAACCTTGGCATTACTCTGCTTTTTTTTTTAATTTAATAAGAATATGAGATTATACTGATCCTGTTCTCCTATTTCTTGTTAGTGCTGAACAAGCACTTTTGGCACTTGCAACTCAAATTACTGCCATGTTGCTCTGTGCCTCAGTATGTTTGGCTATGAACTCAAGTGTCTTGACCTGACATCTATCTTTAAGGCCTGAGAAAGAAATTATTTTAGCATTCCTGCTCTTAGCTAATATATATAAATCTGTGATCTATGACATGTCTGCAGCTCTGAAGTTAGCACAAAAACTATGAAGAACGAAAGGAGTGGAGTAGAGTGGGTGGGAGTGGGAAGAAAAAACAACAAAGACCCAAAGCAGAATAGTATTAAATCTCCTGCTTTGTGCCCAGCTGTGGGTTCTGGATCTTATAAATGGGAGGAAGAACATATGTAACTCCAAAAATATGTAACTCATTCTCGTTTAAATGTGGAAAGTGTTCATTTTTCAGTCTGAATACTCTGAATTTCTGTGTTGCTTTCAGAGTTGTGTGGTACATCATAAAACTACGGAGCCTGCCACAGACAGTGCCGTTCACCCTTTTCAAGGATTTGAAATCTTGATCACTCCAAATATCTTGGAATAAAGGAGAAAAAAATGAAACATTAACACCAAGCATAGCCTGGTGACACAATCCTGATTATGAGTGTCAGTCATTATAACAGAAGAACAGAGCGTGTCAAGGATCAGTGATAGGAATGCGACTATAATGAAACAGATAATGCTGCATAATAGATCACACTTTGTGATCAGCTCTTGATCAGTTGGTAAGTGTTTACTGAGGACCAACCAACTATATGCTTCACTCACTATAAATGTAAACCATGGGACCTGCTCTCAATGAGCTTCCAATCTAGTTTCAATATGACAGTATAGGATACAGGTTATAGGATAGAGCACACACAGCCACCAGGACTCAAAAATCCACACGCAAGGATTGATCATGGGAGCCCTGATCCACTCCTCAATGAGTAAATCCATGACTCTAGAGTTGTACAGACCTGGGTTCGAATCTCACTTTAACTCATTCTTTCAACAATATTTACTAAGCGCCCACTTCACATCAGTTTCTGTGGTGGGCACTGGAGACACAATCCCCTCCCTCCTGGAGATTATAGGAGAGTCTGGGACACATATATTAGTAATCACACAAATGTTAAATCCCAAATATTATAAATGCTGAAGAGAAAGTATAAGGTAAAGAAGAGAGTTTAAGGAGGTCCCAATTTAGACTGGGGAGTAAGGCAAGTCATCACGAAGGCAGAAGCCACAGAGAATGTCATCAGACCTGCTAGATGGTCCTGGAGCAAAGGAGTGATCAGGGCTTCCCTGGTGGCGCAGTGGTTGAGAGTCCGCCTGCCGATGCAGGGGACACGGGTTCGTGCCCCGGACCGGGAAGATCCCACATGCCACGGAGCGGCTGGGCCCGTGAGCCATGGCCGCTGAGCCTGCGCGTCCGGAGCCTGTGCTCCGCAACGGGAGAGGCCACCACAGTGAGAGGCCCGCATACCGCAAAAAAAAAAAAAAAAAAAAAAAGGAGTGATCAGAGGCAAACAGCATGGCTTAGAGCCCTCTATCCCTCAAAAAAATGTATCACTTGGAATTAAAATGATCATGTCCATGAATCAACCTGCTTGAAGCTCAGTTTCCTTATTAGTAGAATAGAATATATTAATACCTACCACAGATTTATATTAGAAAATAAGTAACAAGCAACATCTTTACAAAAGGAGCAGAATATCCTAGAAAACTTACTGAGACCATAACAAAGGTCATCCAAATGCCCACTGAAGAGCACCACAGAACTAATAGGGAAAAATATATAAAATATTTACAGCACCTTAAGGAGGAAACAAATCCTAAAGAATAAAGGGAGGTCATGATGTCTGCAGTGGGAGATAATTAATGGTGGGGTCCTTAGGTGTCAACACTTTTTTTCTTAAGTTCAGCAACATATTAGATTTATGAGGCAGTACATTCAAAGGTTCATATAACTAAATATACAAACTGGCTTGTTTGTTTTGGATCATTCAGTGCCTGAGAGTAAATTATTCATTCAAGCATCAATAAAGTAGAATTTTTTTTTTTTGGCAGTTGACAAAATTGACTTAAGGGAATAAAAGAGATATCGACCAAGTTTGGACTGGCTTATGCATATTTTTAAGCTGGCTGTCATCTCAAACCTCCAGGAAGAGAAGAAAGTTCAGGTTATTTATTAATGTGTGTCTTTTACTGATTCACAATACACGTGAAAACAAATCCTGAGATTGGCTGGAACTCAAGGATGAAAACAGGAAGAATTTACCTGCATATTATCTAACCTAATGATAACACTAACTTCAGGAGGAAAGAGAATCTGCTATAAGAATCAAAGCCGGGGTGCTTCCGGGAAGATGGCGGAAGAGTAAGACGCGGAGATCACCTTCCTCCCCACAGATACACCAGAAATACATCTACACGTGGAACAACTCCTACAGAACACCTACTGAACGCTGGCAGAAGACTTCAGACCTCCCAAAAGGCAAGAAACCCCCCACGTACCTGGGTAGGGCAAAAGAAAAAACACAAAAGAATAGGGACGGGACCTGCACCAGTGGGAGGGAGCTGTGAAGGAGTTAGGGTTTCCACATACTAGGAAGCCCCTTCGCGGGCGGAGACTGCGGGTGGCGAAGGGGGGAAAGCTCCGGGGCCGCGGAGCGAAGCACAGCAACAGGGGTGCGGAGGGCAAAGCGGAGAGATTCCCGCACAGAGGATCAGGGCCGACCGGCACTCACCAGCTGGAGAGGCTTGTCTGCTCACCCGCCGGGGCGGGCGGGGCTGGGAGCTGAGGCTCGGGCTTCGGTAGGAGCACCGGGAGAGGACTGGGGTTGGCGGCGTGAACACAGCCTGCAGGGAGTTAGTGCGCCACAGCTAGCCGGGAGGGAGTCCAGGGAAAAGTCTGGAGCTGCCGAAGACGCAAGAGACTTTTTCTTACCTCTTTGTTTCCTGCTGCGCGAGGAGAGGGGATTAAGAGCGCTGCTTAAAGGAGCTCCAGAGACGGGCGCGAGCCGCGGCTAAAAGCGCAGACCCCAGAGACGGGCATGAGACGCTAACGCTGCTGCTGCCGCCACCAAAAAGCCTGTGTGCGAGCACAGGTCACTATCCACACACCCCTTCCGGGGAGCCTGTGCAGCCCGCCACTGCCAGGGCCCCGGGAGCCAGGGACAACTTCCCCGGGAGAACACACGGCACGCCTCAAGCTGGTGCAACGTCATGCCGGCGTCTGACGCCGCACGCTCGCCCCGTACTCCACGCCCCTCCCTCACCCCGGCCTGAGTGAGCCAGAGCTCGCAAATCAGCGGCTCCTTTAACCCCGTCCTGTCTGAGCGAAGAACAGACGCCCTCCAGCGACCTACATGCAGAGGTGGGGCCAAATCCAAAGCTGAGCCCCTGGGAGCTGAGAGAACAAAGAAGAGAAAGGGAAATCTCTCCCAGCAGCCTCAGAAGCAGCGGATTAAAGCTCCACAATCAACCTGATGCACCCTGCATCTGTGGAATACATGAATAGACAACGAACATCCCAAATTGAGGTGGACTTTGAGAGCAAGATTTATGATTTTTTCCCCTTTTCCTCTTTTTGTGAGTGTGTATGTGTATGCTTCTGTGTGACATTTTGTCTGTATAGCTTTGCTTCCACCATTTGTCCTAGGGTTCTATCCGTCCATTTTTTTTTTATTTTTTTTCTTTTTTTCTCTTAATAATTATTTTTTATTTTAATAACTTTATTATATTTTATCTTATTTTATTTTACTTTATATTCTTTTTTCCTTCCTTCCCTCCTTCCTTCCTCCCTCCCTCCCTCCCTTCTTTCTTTCTTTCTTTCTTTCTTTCTACTTCTACTAATTCTTTCTTTCTACTTTTTCTCCCTTTTATTCTGAGCCATTGGATGAAAGGCTCTTGGTGTTGCAGCCAGGAGTAAGTGCTGTGCCTCTGAGGTGGAAGAGCCAACTTCAGGACACTGGTCCACAAGAGACCTCCCAGCTCCACATAATATCAAACGGCGAAAATCTCCCAGAGATCTCCATCTTAACACCAGCACCCAGCTTCACTCAACGACCAGCAAGCTGCAGTGCTGGACATCCTATGCCAAACAACTAGGAGGACAGGAACACAATGCCACCCATTAGCAGAGAGGCTGCCTAAAATCATAGTAAGTCCACAGACACCCAAAAACACACCTCCAGACATGAACCTGCCCACAAAAAAGACAAGATCCAGCCTCATCCACCAGAACACAGGCACTAGTCCCCTCCACCAGGAAGCCTACACAACCCACTGAACCAACCTTAGCCACTGGGGACAGACACCAAAAACAACGGGAACTACGAACCTGCAGCCTGCAAAAAGGAGACCCCAAACACAGTAAGATAAGCAAACTGAAAAGAGAAGACGAAAAACACACAGCACATGAAGGAGCAAGATAAAAACCCACCAGACCTAACAAATGAAGAGGAAATAGGCAGTCTACCTGAAAAAGAATTCAGAATAATGATAGTAAAGATGATCCAAAATCTTGGAAATAGAATACAGAAAATGCAAGAAACATTTAACAAGGACCTAGAAGAACTAAAGATGAAACAAACAATGATGAACAACACAATAAATGAAATGAAAAATACTCTAGAAGGGATCAATAGCAGAATAACTGAGGCAGAAGAACGGATAAGTGACCTGGAAGATAAAATAGTAGAAATAACTACTGCAGAGCAGAATAAAGAAAAAAGAATGAAAAGAACTGAGGACAGTCTCAGAGACCTCTGGGACAATATTAAACGCACCAACATTCGAATTATAGGGGTTCCAGAAGAAGAAGAGAAAAAGAAAGGGACTCAGAAAATATTTGAAGAGACTATAGTTGAAAACTTCCCTAATATGGGAAAGGAAATAGTTAATCAAGTCCAGGAAGCACAGAGAGTCCCATACAGGATAAATCCAAGGAGAAACACACCAAGACACATATTAGTCAAACTGTCAAAAATTAAATACAAAGAAAACATATTAAAAGCAGCAAGGGAAAAACAACAAATAACACACAAGGGAATCCCCATAAGGTTAACAGCTGATCTTTCAGGAGAAACTCTGCAAGCCAGAAGGGACTGGCAGGAAATATTTAAAGAGATGAAGGAGAAAAACCTACAACCAGGTTTACTCTACCCAGCAAGGATCTCATTCAGATTAGATGAAGAAATTAAAACCTTTACAGACAAGCAAAAGCTGAGAGAGTTCAGCACCACCAAACCAGCTTTACAACAACTGCTAAAGGAACTTTTCTAGACAAGAAACACAAGAGAAGGAAAAGACCTACAATAACAAACCCAACACAATTAAGAAAATGGGAATAGGAACATACATATCGATAATTACCTTAAATGTAAATGGACTAAATGCTCCCACCAAAAGACACAGATTGGCTGAATGGATACAAAAACAAGACCCATATATTTGCTGTCTACAAGAGACCCACTTCAGACCTAGAGACACATACAGACTGAAACTAAGGGGATGGAAAAAGATATTTCATGCAAATGTAAACCAAAAGAAAGCTGGAGTAGCAATTCTCATATAAGACAAAATAAACTTTAAAATAAAGACTATTAGAAGAGACAAAGAAGGACACTACATAATGATCAAGGGATCGATCAAAGAAGATATAACAA
The DNA here is from genome assembly GCF_011762595.2 of Tursiops truncatus. Taxonomy (NCBI): domain Eukaryota; kingdom Metazoa; phylum Chordata; class Mammalia; order Artiodactyla; family Delphinidae; genus Tursiops; species Tursiops truncatus. The sequence continues at coordinate 43,570,995 of NC_047045.1, forward strand.
TTGTAAATATTTATGCACCCAACACAGGAGCACCTCAATACATAAGGCAAATACTAACAGCCATAAAAGGGGAAATTGACAGTAACAAATTCATAGTAGGGGACTTTAACACCCCACTTTCACCAATGGACAGATCATCCAAAATGAATAGAAATAAGGAAACACAAGCTTTAAATGATACATTAAACAAGATGGACTTAATTTATATTTATAGGACATTCCATCCAAAAACAACAGAATACACATTTTCGTCAAGTGCTCATGGAACATTATCCAGGATAGATCATATCTTGGGTCACAAATCAAGCCTTGGTAAATTTAAGAAAATTGAAATTGTTTCAAGTATCTTTTCCGACCACAATGCTGTGAGACTAGATATCAATTACAGGAAAATATCTGTAAAAAATACAAACACATGGAGGCTAAACAATACACTACTTAATAACGAAGTGATCACTAAAGAAATCAAAGAGGAAATAAAAAAAATACCTAGAAACAAATGACAATAAAGACACAACAACCCAAAACCTATGGGATGCAGCAAAAGCAGTTCTAAGAGGGAAGTTTATAGCAATACAATCCTACCTTAAGAAACAGGAAACATCTCGAATAAACAACCTAACCTTGCACCTAAAGCAATTAGAGAAAGAAGAACAAAAAAACCACAAAGTTAGCAGAAGGAAAGAAATCATAAAAATCAGATCAGAAATAAATGAAAAAGAAATGAAGGAAACGATAGCAAAGATCAATAAAACTAAAAGCTGGTTCTTTGAGAAGATAAACAAAATTGATAAAACATTAGCCGGACTCATCAAGAAAAAAAGGGAGAAGACTCAAATCAATAGAATTAGAAATGAAAAAGGAGAAGTAACAACTGACACTGCAGAAATACAAAAGATCATGAGAGATTACTACAAGCAACTCTATGCCAATAAAATGGACAACCTGGAAGAAATGGACAAATTCTTAGAAATGCACAACCTGCCAAGACTGAATCAGGAAGATGTAGAAAATATGAACAGACCAATCACAAGCACTGAAATTGAAACGGTGATTTAAAATCTTCCAACAAGCAAAAGCCCAGGACCAGATGGCTTCACAGGCGAATTCTATCAAACATTTAGAGAAGAGCTAACACCTATCCTTCTCAAACTCTTCCAAAATATAGCAGAGGGATGAACACTCCCAAACTCATTCTACGAGGCCACCATCACCTTCATACCAAAACCAGACAAGGATGTCACAAAGAAAGAAAACTACAGGCCAATATCACTGATGAACATAGATGCAAAATTCCTCAACAAAATACTAGCAAACAGAATCCAACAGCACATTAAAAGGATCATACACCATGATCAAGTGGGGTTTATTCCAGGAATGCAAGGATTCTTCAATATACGCAAATCAATCAACGTGATACACCATATTAACAAACTGAAGGAGAAAAACCATATGATCATCTCAATAGATGCAGAGAAAGCTTTCAACAAAATTCAACACCCATTTATGATAAAAACCCTGCAGAAAGTAGGCATAGAGGGAACTTTCCTCAACAAAATAAAGGCCATATATGACAAACCCACAGCCAACATTGTCCTCAATGGTGAAAAACTGAAACCATTTCCACTAAGATCAGGAACAAGACAAGGTTGCCCCTCTCACCACTCTTATTCAACATAGTTTTGGAAGTTTTACCCACAGAAATCAGAGAAGAAAAGGAAATAAAAGGAATCCAAATCAGAAAAGAAGAAGTAAAGCTGTCACTGTTTGCAGATTACATGATACTATACATAGAGAATCCTAAAGATGCTACCAGAAAACTACTAGAGCTAATCAATGAATTTGGTAAAGTAGCAGGATACAAAATTAATACACAGAAATCTCTTGCATTCCTATACACTAATGATGAAAAATCTGAAAGTGAAATCAAGAAAACACTCCCATTTACCACTGCAACAAAAAGAATAAAATATCTAGGAATAAACCTACCTAAGGAGACAAAAGACCTGTATGCAGAAAATTATAAGACACTGATGAAAGAAATTAAAGATGATACAAATAGATGGAAAGATATACCGTGTTCTTGGATTGGAAGAATCAACATTGTGAAAATGACTCTACTACCCAAAGCAATCTACAGATTCAATGCAATCCCTATCAAACTACCACTGGCATTTTTCACAGAACTAGAACAAAAAATATCACAGTTTGTATGGAAACACAAAGGACCCCGAATAGCCAAAGCAATCTTGAGAACGAAAAACAGAGCTGGAGGAACCAGGCTCCCTGACTTCAGACTATACTATAAAGCTACAGTAATCAAGACAGTATGGTACTGGCACGAAAACAGAAAGATAGATCAATGGAACAGGATAGAAAGCCCAGAGATAAACCCACGCACATATGGTCACCTTATCTTTGATAAAGGAGGCAGGAATGTACAGTGGAGAAAGGACAGCCTCTTCAATAAGTGGTGCTGGGAAAACTGGACAGGTACATGTAAAAGTATGAGATTAGATCACTCCCTAATGCCATACACAAAAATAAGCTCAGGGCTTCCCTGGTGGCGCAGTGGTTGAGAATCTGCCTGCTAATGCAGAGGACACAGGTTCGAGCCCTGGTCTGGGAAGATCCCACATGCTGCGGAGCAACTGGGCCCATGAGCAACAATTACTGAGCCTGCGCGTCTGGAGCCTGTGATCCGCAACAAGAGAGGCTACGGTAGTGAGAGGCCCATGCACCGCGATGAAGAGTGGCCCCCTCTTGCCACAACTAGAGAAAGCCCTCGCACAGAAACGAAGACCCAACACAGCCAAAAATAAATAAGTAATTCACGACATGTCAATATTTTAAAAAAAAAAAAAAGCTCAAAATGGGTTAAAGACCTAAATGTCAGGCCAGAAACTATCAAACTCTTAGAGGAAAACATAGGCAGAACACTCTATGACATAAATCACAGCAAGATCCTTTTTGACCCACCTTCTAGAGAAATAGATATAAAAACAAAAATAAATGGGACCTAATGAAACGTCAAAGCTTTTGCACAGCAAAGGAAACCATAAACAAGACCAAAAGACAACCCTCAGAATGGGAGAAAATATTTGCAAATGAAGGAACTGACAAAGGGTTAATCTCCAAAGTTTATAAGCAGCTCATGCAGCTCAATAACAAAAAAACAAACAACCCAATCCAAAAATGGGCAGAAGACCTAAATAGACATTTCTCCAAAGAAGATATACAGACTGCCAACAAACACATGAAAGAATGCTCAACATCATTAATCATTAGAGAAATGCAAATCAAAACTACAATGAGATATCATCTCACACCAGTCAGAATGGGCATCATCAAAAAATCTAGAAACAATAAATGCTGGAGAGGGTGTGGAGAAAAGGGAACACTCTTGCACTGCTGGTGGGAATGTAAATTGATACAGCCACTGTGGAGAACAGTATGGAGATTCCTTAAAAAACTACAAATAGAACTACCATGTGACCCAGCAATCCCACTACTGGGCATATACCCTGAGAAAACCATAATTCAAAAAGAGTCATGTACCAAAATGTTCAATGCAGCTCTATTTACAATAGCCCCGAGATGGAAACAACCTAAGTGTCCATCGACAGATGAATGGATAAAGAAGATGTGGCACATATATACAATGGAATATTACTCAGCCATAAAAAAATGAAATTGAGCTATTTGTAATGAGGTGGACATACCTAGAGTCTGTCATACAGAGTGAAGTAAGTCAGAAAGAGAGAGACAAATACCGTATGCTAACACATATATATGGAATTTAAGAAAAAAAAATGTCATGAAGAACCCAGGGGTAAGACAGGAATAAAGACACAGACCTTCTAGAGAATGGACTTGCGGATATGGGGAGGGAGAAGGGTAAGCTGTGACAAAGCGTGAGAGAGGCATGGACATATATACACTACCAAACGTAAGGTAGATAGGTAGTGGGAAGCAGCCGCATAGCACAGGGAGATCAGCTCGGTGCTTTGTGACCGCCTGGAGGAGTGGGATGGGGAGGGTGGGAGGGAGGGAGATGCAAGAGGGAAGAGATATGGGAACATATGTATATGTATAACTGATTCACTTTGTTATAAAGCAGAAACTAACACACCATTGTAAAGCAATTATACTCCAATAAAGATGAAAAAAAAAATCAAAGCCAATGGAATTTTCCTTTATCATGAAATAACTTTTAATGACACCTCATTCTCTTTCAAAATGTCACTTCTGTATCTTTTTTCCCATGGCTTAAACATAATTTTTCTTTTACATTCTCTACTGAAATATGTTTTTGGTGACTTCAAACTTCTGAAAACAATTACAGTTTTGGCCTATTCTCATCTAGATTCAATAGATTCAATAAAATGTCATTCTATCGACCACTCCATACAAAAACTAATAGCTCCCAAAAGGTGATATGTAGTCTAAGGTCCATTAGAATTCAAATTTTTCTTAGAAGTAAAACAAAAGACTATTTATTTGACTTTCCCCTCCTTAAAAAAAAAATCATGGCTATTAACTTCCCTTTCATTTTGTTTTCTCATATATGTTCAAACACCTCTCCTCAAATGTATGTCTTTGCAATTCATTTTGTTCTGCTTTCTTTGATGAGCTTGATAGAAAGTCAAAGAACCCAGCATGATTTCTCTGTCTGCTTATGAATTGCAGAGATCGTGCACATGCCGTGCAAATCTTACAATAATATCATAGAAAATATTTCCTGGTATCTGTCACTAACTATTCTTTTCAGCACTCTCAGGCTTTCTTTTAATAAGCATTGGCAGATATTTTGTCCTCCATTATAACTCCTAATATTGAGGGAGGAAAAACACCACAACATTTAAATCCCAGAATTGTCCCATCTTTCTTAATTCAAGTATCATCATTAGAGTTGCTTTCACCCTGGCACTATCTATAGCTTAACAGAAAACCACATCCTTTCTCATAAACTGGAGTTTATATAAAGCATTCTTCCAGACCCTGACACGTAATAGGCACGTGAAATAATAGTTCCCTACCCTTCATCCTTTTCACATCTTACTGCATCTTTGATACATGATCGTTGGACAACTGATTTAAATTGTAGTTTAATAAAATTATACATTATTTCTTTATGAAAAAGATCTCCTATTATATTGAATTTGACCTGTGGATATGAATTAATCCTTCATTTCAGTTGTCTCATATTCATCATGTCTAAACCTACTTTTTTTTTTTTTTTTTTTTTTTTTTGCGTCATGTGGGCCTCTCACTGTTGTGGCCTCTCCCATTGCGGAGCACAGGCTCCGGACGCGCAGGCTCTGGACGCGCAGGCTCTGGACACGCAGGCTCAGCGGCCCAGCCGCTCTACATGTGGGATTCTCCCGGACCGGGGCACGAACCCGTGTCCCCTGCATCGGCAGGCGGACTCTCAACCACTGCGCCACCAGGGAAGCCCCTAAACCTACTTTTTAAAAAAATTTTTTATTGAAGTATAGTTGATATACAATGTGTTAGTTTCAGGTGTACAGCAAAGTGATTCAGTCATACATACATATGTATCTATTTTTTTTCAGATTCTTTTCCCTTATAGGTTATTACAAAATATTGAGTAGAGTTCCCTCTCCTTGTTTAAACTTAGTTTTTCAATTTACCTTTGGCTCATCTCCTGTCTTCTAACTGCCCCAACGTTCCCGTGCTTCTCTAGCTGCTATCAAAAGTTGTAGGCTGGGGCTTCCCTGGTGGCGCAGTGGTTAAGAGTCCACCTGCCGATGCAGGGGACACGGGTTCGTGCCCCAGTCCCGGAAGATCCCACATGCCGCGGAGCGGCTGGGCCCGTGAGCCATGGCCGCTGAGCCTGCGCGTCCGGAGCCTGTGCTCCGCAACGGGAGAGGCCACAGTAGTGAGAGGCCCACGTACCGCAAAAAAAAGAAAGAAAGAAATGCCTGCTCACCCACCACCTACTCTCTACTCTGTGCCAAGTGCTCTTCTAGATTCTGTTGGGCGTAAAAGCATACATCAGATATGCACTTTACCCTTAGGATCCAAAGTTTGCTTGGATACAAAGCAATGGATAAACAATTTAGTCCTCAAGTTGCACGAAGTACTATGAAGAGAATTCAGAGAAAATGAGATAATTGTGGCTGGAACATACAGGCCTCATGGGCTTGGCCAGATTTTGATATGTCAAGAAGATGGCAATTAGCCTGTGGACCAAATCATGTTCTGCTCAGTGAAATGCAAAGCAAGAGGGTCCCAATATGCATTGTGTTTTGTGTCATGTTTGCTAGGCTTGGGGAAGTCAATTCCTGAAAATTAGGTAACCATGACTCTGCCTAGTTAGGTTTCATTGGAACATAGTTGGCACAGCAGGAGCTGAGCAAGGGCATAGCAACACTCGTGTAAACTTCCCTTTTTACTACGCTTCACAGCTTTTTCAGAGCATTCCACATCTGTGATATTATCTGACTCTGCAAAGTACAAAGGAACCAAAGATTTCATTTCTAACGTAAGAATATTGAGTCTCAGTGCAAGAAACTTACCTGGTATCTTCTCCTATTGAAACCGAAGTTAATCGTCAGTTAGATCCATTACACCTGTAACCAGCCTTCACTCAAGCACGCTTTAACTGTTTTTATAAAAAACTTGCATGCATCCTCCAAGCATCATGCAGCCCAAGCAATAAGGTGTTTGCCCAACTTGTTTTTTAGGAACTTGGAGCTGGCAGCATCCTGTTCGAGCACCAGCCATTACAACTGGTTCAGTCTACCGACCCTCCATCTGGGCATGCACAATTGTCCACTCGGTGACATTTTGACCTCAGATGGCCAAAACCCCACCCTCAGAGTAGGCCAACGCTGCCATTTTCTGAGCATGCGTACCTTGAAGAAGCCAGGAGCTTAGTTGTGCGTCTGCGCAGAACAGTTGCCCACCTTTTTCTTGTCTCCAATTATCTTTCCCCACTCTCCCTCCCAGTACCTCAGCTTCATCCCATAAACATCTCAGGCCCCTGGCCTTCAGGGAGGTAGATTTGAGACTTGTTCTTTCCTCTCCTAGCTTGGCTGCCTTGTGAACAACCCCTTTCTCTGCTGTAAACCTCTGCGTCTCTGCGTTTGACTTGCTGTGCTTTGGGCAAATGAACCTGGTTTGGTAACTGTATTAGATGTAGAATGCTAATAAAACACAGGCCTTGTGATCCCGAACTCAGAGTGCTTCCCACTATAGCAAATTCAGTACAAAAATTTCCCAGCTTCAGTAATTACACAATAATGATTTTCCGTGTATATGTTTATGGTAAAGAGTAAGTGTATTTATGAGATCTGTCTGAAAAATGTCTAATTACTAATTACAGAGGAGAAAAACCAAACTCAGCTAAAAGTAAGGTTTATATAATTCTTTTTGTTCGCATAATAATTTTAACTATTTATCTAAAAATAGTTTAACTTTTTAATTTCAAGTATCTAGATTACGGGTGACAATTTATATATTACAAGTCCTAAAGATGAACAGAAAATGTTTTCATTGCCTGCCAAAAGAAGAGTTCAGGTTCAGCTAATGACCAGTGGACTTTAAAGGAACTCTAGTACACTCTTCGTGGGAAGGTAAATTGGTGCAGCCACTATGTAAAACAGTATGAAGGTTCCTTAAAAAACTAAAATAGAGCTACCATATGCTCCTGAAATCCGACTCCTGGGCATATATCTGAAGAAGAACATAATTCGAAAATATACACGCACCCCAATGTTCATAGCAGCACTATTTACAATAGCCAAGATATGGAATCAACCTAAATGTCCATAGACAGATGAATGGATAAAGATGTGGCATATATATACAGTATGTATATGTATGTCTATGTATTGTATACAAATATATAGACAATGAAATACTACTCAGCCATAAAAAAAGAATGAAATAATGCCATTTGCAGCAACATGGATGGACCTAGAGATTATCATACTAAGTAAAGTAAGCCCCAGACAAATACCATATGATATCACTTATATGTAGAATCTAAAAAAAATGATACTAATTAAACTTACTTGCAAAATAGAATAGATTCACAGACATAGAAAACAAACTTATGGTTATCAAAGTGGGGCAAAGGGATAAATTAGGAGTTTGGGATTAAAATATACACACTACTATATATAAAATAGATAACCAACAAGGACCTACTGTATAGCACAGGGAACTACACTCAGTATCTTGTAATAAACTATAATGGAAGAGAATGTATAAAAAAGAATATGTATATATTATATATATATATAATATATATATATAACTGAATCACTTTGCCATACAGCTGAAACTAACACAACATTGTAAATCAACTATATTTCAATATTTTTTTAAGTTCAAATTGTAAAAAAAAAAAAAAAAGATGTAATTCCACCTGAAAGCTGTTTGGAATTCTTTTTTTAAAATTTTTTTATTGTGGTATAGTTGACATACAGTATTATTAGTTTAAAGTGTACAACAGAGTGGTTCAACACTTACATACATTAAGAACTGATCACTAGGATAAGTCTAGTAACCATAAGTCACCATGCGAAGTTATCACAATATTATTGACTATATTCCCTATGCTGTACCTTACATCCCTGTGGCTTATTATTTTATAACTGAGTACCTCTGAATCCCCTTCACCTCTTTTGCCAGACCCACCACCTCTTACCCCTGTGGTGACCACCAGTTTGTTTTCTGCATCTGAGTCTATTTCAGTTTTTTTGTTGTTGTTCATTCTTTTGTTTTTTAGATTCCACATATAAGTGAAATCAGATGATATCTGTCTTTCTCTGACTTATTTCAGCATAATACCCTCTAGGTCCACCCATGTTGTCACAAATGGCAAGATTTCTTTCTTTTTTATGGCTGAGTAATATACCATTATGTGTGTGTGTGTGTGTGTGTGTGTATCTTTATATTTATTCATGTATATAAATGCAAAGAATTTCTCTTTATTGATTTTTGTATGCTGCAACTTTACTGAATTCATTTACTGGCTGTAATAGTTTTCTGTGGCATCTTTAGGGTTTTATATATATAGTCTTATGTCATCTACAAATACTAACAGTTTTACTTCTTTTCCTATTTGGATGTCTGTTATCACTTTTTCTTGTCTGATTTCTGTGGTTAGGATGCTAAATAACATGTTGAATAAAAGTAGCAAGAATGGGCATCCTTGCCTTGTTCATGATCTTAGAGGAAAAGCTTTTAGCTTTTCACAGTTTAGTATATTAGCTATGAGTTTGTCATATATTGCCTTCATTATGTTCAGGTATGTTCCCCCTATACCCACTATGTTGAGAATCTTTATCATAAATGGACATTGAATTTTATCAAATGCTTTTTCTGCATTTACCGAGATGACCATATGATTAGGCCATTTGAATTTGTTATCTAGCCTTCAACTTTCCCGGTATGGCTACTAATTAGGTAACACTTTATTAAAATACACAAATACCTGTTTGTTCTATTCTTTGTTTGCTTCAAATGCAAACATTTCAATTACCCACATATTTGAAAATGCTAAGAATTTTGTTCATATAGAGAATCCTAATCATGTTTTCTTCATTGTCTAAAGAACTCAATAAAGCATCATGGGAATGTGGGCAACCACTATTGTTTTGCTATTGCTTACTCTTTAACAACACACATATATTGCAACCATAAGGACCATTAATTAAGCCCTAACTTTGAGCCAAGAACTGTGCTAATATTACAGATACTGCCTTATTTAATTCTCTCAAGAACACTATAGGGCTGTATCATTACCCATATTTCATATATGAAGAATTTATTTTTGTTGGTAACCAAGTAGAAAGATCACTTACTGAAGTCTGGTCATTCCATCATTGGAGTACTTTTACAAAAAGGAAAATGTAAACATAGCTGCTCTCAATGCCCCTCTCTGCTACCCCACAAAAAAATACTAGTAAGTTAACACAACATCCCTAGGTTAGCATCTAGGGATGTGGTGTTAAAAATAAATTACAGCAGCAAATATTTAAATGAATGCAAAGTTGTTTTCGTTGATACCAACCCATCCTCATTAATTACATTCACCTAAGGCTCCTACTAAAAGCCATGGAAGCACTATGCAGGTGCCTGTTATGTGGGTGACATTTTGCTACAGATAATGTACATAAGATGAGCCCAAATTGACTTCATCCATTTATCTATATCCTTAACTGGGTAAATGCCATTAATTCTTTGTAAGCAGAAAAAAGTGCTAAGGGCAGCATACCCACTCCTCTATAAGCCCCTCCTCCACTCCCCCATCTTGAGACATTTACTCCCTAAGGCTACTGGCATGGAGTCAAAAGAATTTACCAGCCTGCTGGATTTAATCCTCAGTCTTCCATAAATTGGGTAAATTCAGTTGCCCTCAGCAAACATTTGTTTGTTTATTCATTCATTATTTGGCATACTATTGATGAACTAACAGGCAACTTGTTATCCCTGGTGACACTAATATGACTTAATAAATTCTCTTTCCCAGAACTATTTGGATTTTTAACAAGGGAACTGCCTTAACTCAAAGTAATAAACTTGAGGCGTTAATAAATATGCTAGATGCTACACATTTCGACAGACACCCTCACTAGTTGCCCTCAAGTCCTACCTGGAAGCATTTACTCCAGCTATAGGTAATTCCAGCTTTGCTCATCTATCTCAGCACTCATTGATGTCTTCCCAAGTATTGATGTCTTCCCTTGCTTTTAGAACTATCTTCCCAGACCAGCAGAATATGGGTATATTTAGTTGTGCAAAATTCCAACGTGAAAGCTATCTGATACTTGGATATATTAAGATTTTTTGATAACAAGACACTCAGAGACAAATTATGGTAGCATGTTTTCGCCAGGGTACTTTACGTATGCAACACCCTTATGTGAACAGTTCTAGAAGTGAGGAAAGAGAGGTAGAGAGCAGGTAAAAAAGTAAGATAGTTCCTTCCTTCAAAGGAGTTCATGGTGTTAGACAGACAGATATTAACACACACAAACACACATACAAAGTGGTAAATAAAGGAGAGAATAGGGAATGATGGGCACATTCCCTGGGCACAAACTGGAAATGGAATTGTCCCAGCTCGAGTGTCAAAATGAAAACACCGGTGTCATATTTGGAGTTACTGCTCTTCACTCCTATTTCCCAGGGTTGTGGCAGTTGAGAAACCTTAATAATTCTTATTTTCTTGCATTTCTATCATGTTACTCATCAGCCATTTTCCTCCTAGCCTGCATGACCTTCAGTACTATCTTCTATGCAGAGGAGATATATGGGGTCCTAAAGGGTTTCCAAAAGTGAGGTCCATGGACAACATGCCTGAGAATCACCTAGGACATCTGTTGAAAATAAGGTTTTCTGCTACTCCATTCCAAACACTTGAGTCACCGGTACTCTAAATCAGCTTTTTAACATGCTCTCTAGATGATTCTAATGAACATCAATGAACAGCACTAAGAGTATAGCACTAGACTAGAATCACTGAGCCCTCATTTACTTCATATCTAAAATTAAGAATTGGATTAGATCATCTCTAAGGTAACATCCATCACAAATATGCGATGATTCTAGGTTAAGCATTTATATTGTCCTATGTATGTCTCTTGGATACTTTATAATTTCTCTTGTTTCTTTGCTCCAAATGCCCAATTCTGTAAAGCTTTTATTCACCTCACTTAGGCTGTCTCTTAACTTATGAATACAAAAAACAAAACAAAACACCACAGTGATATGTTTTACTTCAGACATTTAGATAACCTTATATGTAAGTGATTTAAGAATGGGAGCTCTAGACTCTGATGGAAGCATTACTCCTGAGAAATTCATTTGGTTTAATCCCCAGATCATAAACTTTCAAATGTGGAACAGGGGAAGGGTTCATGCTTTTGCTCCACTTATTATCAATTCAGCCCTTGAGGACTTGTACTTTATTTGCCCTTTATCTAAAATAGGGATCCTAAACATGTAATTAATAAATAAGAGATGTCCTTAAAAGAGGTATTCTAAAATATCTAAGCAGAATTAGCTTTGTTCCTATCAAGCTACAAACCTGCACATTCTACCAGACTGTATACTCAATTTAAACAATTAAAGATTTTCTGAACAAGTGTTTATTAATTGAGCCATAGCATTATAGCTGAGTCCCTTTCCACTTCCTCTTGTCAAACCTATTGAGGATGCAATGCAGAGCTATTTGGCAGGTGGCCACACTATAAAGCAGCAGGACATATCTGACAGATTTATATTATAAGTTGCCAGTTGCCAGACTTTTGCCATTTGGATGGATAGCATGTCTCTCTCTCTCTTTTGCTTTTTCTTTTTGCTTTTTTTGTCTTTTATATAAAAATATGTTTTTTTCCTCGACAGAATTATAATTCATAGATATAATTAACATCACATTAAGTATAAATAATAAAACATGATTTTACAAAATTGTTTGCAAAGCACATGGAATTCTTTCTGGAGAATTTTCTCAAGGCGACATTAGGTAATCTCTAATGGGAAGGTGACTGGTATTGATCTACAAATATTAATTGTAAATGTCCATGTTCTATGCACAAACCACATAAAACTCCAAAACATAAATTATACTTTACACAAATGTAAATCATATAATATATACCTATGAAGTTTCTTTTCTTCCTTTAAATAAATCCAAATTTGAGTTTGAAATTTTCCATCATTAAAGTGCCTTTTTTTTGTTTTGTTTAATATACCTTGATTGGACTACAACTGCTTCACAATACTGCACTAGCCTCTGTCGCAAAACAAAGTGAATCAGCCACATGTATACATACATCCTTGACTGAGTATGATTGTATGCTGAGTTCCCAAACTGATTTCTTAGGCCCTTTGCGTCATACTTGGGAAAAACAAAACAAAACAAAAACAAAACTGCCCTGGAACCTGGACAGGAAGAGCCCCTGTCTTGGGCCCTATACTTTAAAAAATTCTGCGTATCACAAACAGAAAAAAAAAAAGCTGCATTAAAGGAAACATGAGTGCCTATGTCACTCAGGAGGCAGAGCTCAGTTCCAGCACCTGAGCTACACCTGGAACCCTAAACAACTCCTTTCCTGACCAGCCACCATTCGAGCCCCAGCAAAACACTTTATCCCATCTTATGCCCTATACCCTCAAAACAGAAGTCCATAGTGCTCAAAAATCTGTGAGATGTGTCATTGCCAGCACTGGAGATGGACGCTGCTTCAAAGTGCAGAGACAATTTGGGACGCAAACACATTAAGTAAGAAAAAAGACAAATGAATTAACCAAACCCTTCCTCTCAGACACTATGAATGCGATAGATTTTTGCATAATGAAATATGATTTTCCAGTAGCTCTGGGAGCATCCATTTTTAGGCTTCTCTGTGTCCCAATTTGTGGTTCTGAAGGTACTCATAGATTACCTTGGATACACAAAAGTTCCATGTGGCGACTAATGAACATTTTGCAGTATTAAACAATTCCTATTACCCTTAAATTTGTATATATGTGGTCAAGTAACATGCCTAAGACATGATCCTGACAATTTACAATGACAACCAGATGGATACTGAATGCTAAAATAATATTTTAACAAAAAATAGTTAACAAATTTCAATTAATTTTTAAAATAAATTTTTAAAATATATTTTTAATATTTTAATAATTTTACTGCAACATTTGGTGTATGAAAATCAAAATTTGCATTTGTCTTTACTGTTCGGAGATAAATTTAATATTTTAGAAAAAATACACCTTCTTGAAAACATGAAAACTACTTTTAGTATTACACACTTAATTTACATCTTGATAAAAATGTATTCAGTGGGTCTACTTTTAATGCTTTAGAGCATGACTGCCAACACACAAAAAAAATGTAAAAATGTTGTTAATAGCAGGAAAATTAGAGCAGAAATGTGCTAAAATAAATAACTAATGTATTTATATTATTAGTCATCAAATATATCTGGTTCATAAACAGCGTACCCAAACATGTGCAATAATAATTCCGTTTTCTTTGATATCATCTCAACTTTCAATATATAAAAAATTATAGCTTTGCACAAATTCTTTTGGTTTAAAAGTATATTTGATGGAGTACGAGGGTTGAACAATTTTAAAATCTGATACCTCAGTTTATAACTTTTAAATATTTAGACATATGGTAGATGTCTAATATAAAATTTTATTCTTGTCCTTGCCCCTCAGTGTTGGGGGAGCCCTATTTAACAATGTAAATGTTTACCATGGATGGATATCAAGTCTCGAATTAAGGCAGCCTGTGTAAATGGAAGGCCTATACATGTTTATTATTTCATTCAAAATAAGTGTACATAGCACAGTAGCTTTAAAAGAATAAATCGTGAAGAAAAATCACAATGCATAGTAATGTTGGACCAATTTACTCACTGAGTACTTGTTTAATAGCAAATACTCATAAAGGGTAGACTTAAATTATCCCCAATTTGGCACAAATACTACCCAAAATCATGAAATTAGCAGACAATTGGAGCTTAAGAATTATTTTCATAAAATTTGTATCTAAAAGCCCATTCTCAATTAACCTCAGTTCCACTTTTAGAAATACATGAGGGATCAGTTAACTGGTGAATAAAATGTTTGTTGGCATATTCAAAGTTTGTAGGAGACACTTATTTTTTCTCTGCTATTATCTATCTTAATTATGCATGGTGGTCTTTTCCTCTACTGTCTTTTTCATGGCCATTACAACACCCAAAGCATTAAGTTAATAAGACTGGAGATTTTAAGGTCAGATTGGAAAAAATGTCAAAGGAAAACATCAATAAGCTTTGTCACCATAGAGGGGCATTCTTACAAAGATATCCCAACATTTTCTTTAAAAATGATTGCATTTGCAACAACTTAAGAATCCAACAGTGGATCCCAACAGATAGAAATTCATATAGGCACAGCTACCTGCACTGGATAACTGTAAATAAAAGCAATTCTTTTCAGAAGTTAAGAATAAATTCTGATAAAAACAGAGATCTCTGGAAGTCATATTTTAATATTAAATCACGAAAATACCTACAGGCTATTTAGAAACAAGGGATGAGATTAATTATATGAGAGCACAAACACATATAAAGGAAGTGTATAGTTGGTTATTTGAAAGTAACCTGCTGTGATTATTCACTCAATCTAACAAATTATTCTTCTCTTTAGAGATTTTTAAATCCTAGATCATCGTTAATGTAATATTTCTGGATTTTGCTTTGTAAATCACTTCAGGTCATTATGAAAGTAAAAGTTTTAAAAGATATTCTCTTCATCTGTTACAATCCAATTTTGTTCTGGCCCCTGCTATTTCAAAACATCCTGTGAATATATCTGACATGAGTTAGAGGTTGGTTGTTTTATTTTCTTTACTTGCTAACTCGTCCTTTTCTCTAATTCCCAGCGTGACTCTGTGACAGCTGGTTGTCAGAAAGCATTCTATCATTTTGCTAATAATCAGATTTTACTGTCATTGGAAAAAATAGGAAATGATGTAGAGTAAAAAAAGGATTTCATCTTAAACATTTTGGGGAAAAAATAGAAAACTTCAAATGACATTTTGAGAGAGCTGGAAAAATAAAGCCATGTGTCCATCTTGGAAATTTTATTAAGTGTTGCATTGTTGAATGGATATTCTTGATGTGCTTTATAGTCAGCAGATAAAAAGAGGTCTAGAAGTTCTTTATCATTATTATTTTAGAAATTCTCTTCAAATGAGAATATATAAGTTCTATAAATCAAGTACATTTTTCGATACTTAGGCAGACATGTGAATTTTCATGCCATAATTTATGCTTAAATTTGCTTTGAGAGTTGATAATTATTGTAATGTGGCACAATTCATTCTTATGACCATTTAAGTTTAGCTTTATGATGTATATCACATTTGTATACAAAGAAAGCTCTTTGGGAAAGATAATTAAGAAGAAAAGCTTTTTTACTTCATAGTATCAAATTTTCTTCAAATAGTCTAAATGAGATTTTAATGATTTTTTTCTGCATGTATGGTATTTGTCTGGGGTTTGCCATCTCAGTGTTCTTTCTATAATAAACACTATCGGAAATCAGTTTAAGGGTAGAATGATAAGGATATGTTTTATAGGACAAGATAACTTACAGAAATTGTCATAACACTGAGAAAATGTTCTTCTTTGGAAGAATCAGAATGAAACTATGCTAGGATAATTTTTTTTTTTTTTTTTTTTTTGGGGGGGGTACGTGTGCCTCTCACTGCTGTGGCCTTTCCCGCTGCGGAGTACAGGCTCCGGACGCGCAGGCTCAGCGGCCATGGCTCACGGGCCCAGCCGCTCCGCGGCATGTGGGATCTTCCCGGACCGGGGCACGAACCCGTGTCCCCTGCATCGGCAGGCGGACTCTCAACCACTGCGCCACCAGGGAAGCCCGCTAGGATAATTTTTATATTTGCATTTATTTATTTGTTTATATTCAAAGCCATGAACATTCCACATAGTTTTCTGCTTAAGTGCATTGTGCTGTTGACAAATCAACACTCGTTTTAAAACTATTGATTTGCAGACTTTGTGGACTTCCACTTTCATTTCCTTTCAAAGGCTCTTGGTTGTATTTTTATATTTAACTGAACATACTTAATACAGACATCACTTAGCCTGCAAACTACCTAGAACTAAAGGGACAAATTTATGTTAGTTCAACATCATAGTCTCACCCATACTCATTAGAAGGTACTACTATTCATGAAGAAAGCATTGTTTCTGGCTTTTATTATACTTTAGTCTCCAAAAGTGAGTAACACATCAGAGCCTTAAATTTCTACATTTTGCACCAATACTTATACTGATGAGTCTATAGAAAAACCAGTGTCCAGTTTGCCTTCAGTGGAAATGCAGAGTGGAGGGACTTCTATCCAATGACTTGAGCCACATCAAAAAATCAGGGACAATGTACTATTAAAGAGCTTGACTTATCTTCACTTAAAAACAATATGGGGCTTCCCTGGTGGCGCAGTGGTTGAGAGTCCGCCTGCCGATGCAGGCGACACGGGTTCGTGCCCCGGTCTGGGAAGATCCCGCATGCCGCGGAGCGGCTGGGCCCATGAGCCATGGCCGCTGAGCCTGCGCCTCCGGAGCCTGTGCTCTGCAACGGGAGAGGCCACAACAGTGAGAGGCCCACGTACAGCAAAAAAAAAAAAAAAAAAAAAAAAACAATATGGCTTGGGCTTCCCTGGTGGTGCAGTGGTTGGGGGTCCGCCTGCCGATGTAGGGAACGCAGGTTCGTGCTCCGGTCTGGGAAGATCCCACGTGCCGCGGAGCTGCTGGGCCCGTGAGCCATGGCCGCTGAGCCTGCGCGTCCGGAGCCTGTGCTCCGCGGCGGGAGAGGCCACAGCAGTGAGAGGCCCGCGTACCGCCAAAAAAAAAAAAAAAAACAGTATGGCTAAGTTCCCAGGGAACTGCCACTGATAGATTGCAAAGTTCCCCTGACCTCCTTTTTCTTTTGAGCAAGCTTTGAGTTTACTTACCACTCAGACCAGAGGCACTGCCCACCAGGCGCAGTGGTCGCTGCGGAGAAACTGTCTCGTCCCTATGAGCTTCCGATGTACTTCTATTACTCTTTAAATGCTTTATCAAAACTTAAAGGCCAAATGTAAAATAGATAGCTAGTGGGAAGCAGCCACATAGCACAGGGAGATCAGCTCAGTGCTTTGTGACCACCTAGAGGGGTGGGATAGGGAGGGAGGGAGGGAGATGCAAGAGGGAGGAGATAGGGCGATATATGTATATGTATAGCTGATTCACTTTGTTATAAAGCAGAAACTAACACACCATTGTAAAGCAATTATACTCCAAGAAAGATGTTAAAAAAAAAAATTAAAGACCATTTTCCCATAAAACAAGAGTGTGTAGTGACTTTAATAGCTAAAAATGTTCTCTGAAGAACGACTAGAGCTATTATCTGGAAACTTGCCTTTTGAAGTGTAGTCCCCAACCAAGGACGGCAGCATCACTGAGGAGTGGTTAGAAATACAGATGCTCTGGCCGCACCTGAGATCTGTGAATCAGAATCTGGATTTTAACAAGATCCTGAGGTGATTCAAATGCACATTCAAGTTTGCTTTTTTTTTTAATTTTTAAAAATATTTATTTATTTATTTTTGGCTGCACTGGGTCTTTGTTGCTGCGCACAGGCTTTCTCTAGTTGTGGGAATAGGGGGCTACTCTTCACTGTGGTGGGCGGGCTTCTCATCACAGTGGCTTCTCTTGTTTTGGAGCACGGGCTCTAGGCGTGCGGGCTTCAGTAGTTGTGGCACGCAGGCTCTAGAGCGCAGGCTCAGTAGTTGTGGCGCACGGGCTTAGTTGCTCCGCGGCATGTGGGATCTTCCCGGATCAGGGCTCGAACCGGTATCCCCTGAATTTGCAGGCGGCTTCTTAACCAATGCGCCACCAGGGAAGCCCCCACATTCAAGTTTGAGAATCACAGATATAGAGCAGTTCTCACACGATCTGCGGTGATTGAACTGTTTTCTGTTGGTGATTTTATTTATAATTATACTCATAAAATATGATAAAAATAAATTACTAGAATAATGAAAGAAATAAAGGCATATGAACTACAATTTTGATTTTTCTATTTTTAGAATCACAAAGTAACATTCTATTAAATTTGTAAGACATTTGGTGATAGTTTGTCACAGATGTGCAATATCAAGATCATCTCCCACTTTATTGACAATTGTTGTTTCATGATATCTGTTATAATCTATAGAAGCTCTATGCTTTTTCAAGCTTCTAATTTTTATTTTTGCTTTTCAATTTTATCAGCCACTGAAAGACAGGTTGGATACCTTCCTCGCATGCATGCAAGTATTAAGATTATTCGAAAAACAAAAACAAACAGAGAGAGAAGAAATTCCGGGGCGCCAATTCCCATCTTTAAACATTTGGGACCAAACTGTTTCTTATCTTGCAGATACACAAAGAATGTATTTCATAGTTTAAACTCTCTTGACAGAATTTCCTCCCTTTCATCCTCTCACCTCAGGGTGCAGTAACAGTACTTTACAATCAGTTTCCATATTATCTCACGATAAGGAGAATAATCTCTATTTTAATGCATTAGACTCTACCTACTTCATAAGTTTTACTCCATTGCTAGGGTACTGCTTAGTGCATATGTTTTTTTTATTTTAATAGCAAGACTTCCTTGATGAAGACAGTGCATTACTTGCCTTCTAACCAAAGCTCCTAATCTAGATACCTGCTCCGGAACATTTTTCTGTCACAACTGGCACATCATCATAACAACACTCTGGTGCAAAACAAACCCCAAACCAGATTTGCTGATAATGTAATCTGTCATACTTTTCTTACTTTTACACATTTCAGAGCTAGCATTCATTGTCATTAATGAAGATCAAAAAAATTCTTCCTTCATATCACCATCATGTTCAGATTGCACAGATACTAAAGGAATTGCTATGTTAATTTGTCAAGTGCAATTCAAAAAAATACACTGCTAGTTTTGTTTACTCTATGCTTAGGCCTTCCATAGAATTAACCAGTTCCTGAAAACATCAAACTCTGATGTCACTGGAAACTCATACGTAATCTTACTTCTCTGCAGTTTCCCAATATTTTTCTAAGAAAGCATCTTTGATTCAGCCTTTCACCAGTGCTTTAGCAGTTGTGTATGATTTCTTATTCTTATCAGTCCAAAGTGTTACTTTACAAAAAGACTGAAAATCACTAATATGTAGATGTGAAATATTAAACCTCTGCTTCTGAAAGCTTCTGAATTTAATAGTCTTTCTTCTACAATCCTTTTGGTTTTAAACATATGGTTTATGATTCGTACGTAAATAACCCTTAACTTGGAATAGTTTCTTTAGTTCATTAGCCTATACATACTATTTAATAAACAACTGTGATTTCAATACTCCACCATCAGTTAAGGCTACAAAATGGAATTCAATATATGACAAATCATAATCCCAAACAAAAGCAGTAGAAATTCTTTCAGTCTTTTTTTCTTTGGAATCACTGCCATCATCATTTCATTTATTTCTATAGCCATATTTAGAGAAGTGCTTTTTTTGACTAAAAATAATGCAATGAAGCTTATTTTACAATATATTAACTAGAAATACATATAAATAATATATTTGTTTTTAAATTATAAATATAATTTGATTAAAATATAATGATTAAAAATTACAAGTTATAAGAATAAACACACGCTTATGTTCTCTCATATTTCTATACCTTTTGGGGTTACAATTGACTAACCTGAAAATGTTGCCATGTATTCTTTCCATGTGTGATTATTATGCACCTCATGCCACATATGACTCACCATGTAAGTTTGACAGTAGTCAAACTGGTCTATACCCTGTTCAGTGAGAAAAGTCGTGACTTCAGATATTGCAACAATATTAAGTTGCAGTCAAAATTTCTAAATTCTCACTCTCAAGTTCTGTACATATTTCACTGCAGAGCATCGGACACTATTTACAGTCTGAACACAGTGGTGGACCACACTTTGACAAGCTCTGATACAGTCTAGCTTTCATTTCTATTGGGTTGGTTTCACCAAGTATATACTGAGCACTGTGCCATGCTATGTGCTATACCTATACGGGAGATGCTAGAAGTCTACTTAAGTCTACTTAAGGAGCTGACAAGGAAATGGACGGGTATTTTAATATATGTAACTGCACAGGATTTTACTTAGAGTACCCAAAGACGCAACTAAGTTCAAATAGGAGGTCAGGGAAATTTTCCTCTAGAAGATAATGCCTGAACTGCATACATTAAAAGATGAAAGAATGGCAATAAAATACGGGAAATTTTTCCATGGAGAGAGAATTTCCTAAGGATTAGCATAGCAGAAGTGTGTGCTGGAAGAAGCCAGTGAAGGGAATAAGGACACAGTGAACACTTTGGTGCTTCTGCAGGGTGAAGTGCAAGGCAGGATGTGAGAGAAGATGGGACTGGAGAGAAAGAAAGTCCACTGTACGGAACCCAGGATTTGGACCCGTGGAGGGAAAGCGATTTGTTCCTTTTGTGTACTTTGCTTCACTTATGAACATATGGGCACAAAACCACCCCATTTCACTGATATCCAGTCTATTATGGAACACTCAGCTGTTGCGCATCAGCATTTTCTTAATGGTCTTTAAAATTTTCTGTTATTCCTGTCATTCCAAATTCCCCTTTATAACTATGCATAATTAGTCTTTAATTTCTCAAGAACTGATCATTCAGTTAGATGTTACTCCAGAATGTTGCTTCTCTCCCTCATACTAGGTCTTTCTCTTTGATATATTGTTATATTCATCAGACCAAGAGGATGAAAAGAACAGGTTACACTGACTTTAGACAATTTTTTTTGTCTGTAGGCAGATAGGAATTTTTTACAAAAATATGGTGGGAGGATGTAAGTTGAAAGTTACTAGAAAAAGAAATGTTGGTTCTTTTCTATAATTTTGTTTTATATAGGCTCTTCTTCACTCCATCCCTCGTTATTATAAATAACTAACATCACTATGTTGTTAGGTTGAATTCCCATTCTAACTTCCTTTCACGTGCACCTTAAATAGCTGTCTATTTCTTATGCTCTTTTAAAATTCACTTTGTCCAAGAATCCATCCACTCACTGCGAAAACAATTTGATCATTCTGAAGTGCTGCTGATTTTTTTTTTTACTTTATGTCCTCTTTCATTCTATCTGGGTAGGAAGCTGGATGTTACCCTTTCCAATTAAGATGTTTATCCATGAAGTTACCTTTACTTAAAGGCACAAACTGAACTTCTACCACAATATAGTCTTGGAAACTGTGTCACAAAACAGATTATTTCAAACTAGAATCTACTTTTACATAGAAATAAATTAAAAGCAGAAAATATTGTTTTCTGATTTCTTCCATTTGTTTAGATATCTCTGTTTTTACCAGCCCTAGCTACTCAGAATAAGAGAAATCAAAAATAAATTTATCAAAAATAAATTTATCTTCCATTTTGTGGATGAACTTTGGACATATAAAATTTTAGAAGCAACCTTTACGATCATTTAACCTCCTAGGGCAATGCCCTTCACTGAATAAAATTTGTGTGAATGCCTACCATAAAAAAGAAATTAGAGCAAAAAAATGCAGTTGAATCCTACAATAGATGAACTGAAATTTAAGTTAAACACTAAAGAATAATTAATTAGTTTTCTAATATAGAATTTGGAACAGTTTTTTGACTTGATTTGGGGGTTCCTGCCATTTAGATCAGAGTCCAGGAAAATCTGAACTACAGTCTTCTATTTCCTTACATGAATATCCTTATCAAAAGGAGAGACTTCCAAAATTATTCCATAGACTTTAGAGCACCTTCGAGGTCCTAAAATAGTTAGTGTATTTATTGCAGATCCACTTGATGTTTCTTAAAATGAAAACAAACTTTTAAAGAAAGGACAAACCCAATACTTTTTCCCATTTTCTTCCACTAACTCAAGTAAGTCACCTCATGTTTTTTGATATCTGTGTAATGACCATCTGAAGTAAGCACTATTATTCTCTTCATTCGTCATTGCTATAGGACCATTTTGAGACTTATTTGACAGTTGTCACCAGCCTTAACACTTTAAGAATGAAAGTTATACCAGCAAGTATCCAATAACTAATCTATCTTTTTATTTTATTTTTATTTTTTTGCGATACGCGGGCCTCTCACTGTTGTGGCCTCTCCCGCCGCGGAGCACAGGCTGCGGACGCGCAGGCTCAGCGGCCATGGCTCACGGGCCCAGCCGCTCCGCGGCATGTGGTATCCTCCCGGATCGGGGCACGAACCCGTGACCCCTGCATCGGAAGGCGGACTCTCGACCACTGCGCCACCAGGGAAGCCCACTAATCTATCTTTTTAAAAGAAACCTCCAAATTGTACCCAAAGACTTGTGAAGTCTGGACTAAGTGGTACTAATTTGTGTGTCTTTACTTGAGGTTGGGAATGCCAAAGAGCAAATAAAAGGCACTGTGACTTGTGGTGTGAATGTTAATTGGTCAGTGAGGAATGAGAGATGTGGTGAAGTTCAAAGTTGTAGGAAACGACTAACCGTAAGTAGAAATCAAGCCAAGTGCTAAAAATCACAGGCTTCAAATTCAGTCTCCTCTGCCTCCACTGCTTCTTCTACAGAACTGCTTCAGACTCTCCAGGGCAAGAGTAAAGTCAAAAGCCAACAATTACTTGAGTTGTTTACAAATTGTTTCAATTCTTATGCAACAGCTAACCGTTGCTCAGATCATTATTTGGTTATGAAAACAATTCAGAATTCTTGAAAAGAATATCAAAGTTTTGCATCAACATATATAATGAATAATTTGACTTTGCATCCTCTGGGATTCTCACGTTTCTCTTATATTACAGTTATTTTGTAATTTAGATTCTCCACTGGACTCGATTTTTCAAAGCAAAGCTCATGGCATGTTGTACTGTCTCTATTCTCAGCATCCCCACCAGTGCCTACATAAATAAGGTGTTCAAAAAATGCTTTCTTTTAAATTCCATTCTTTTCCACAGACACGATTCTTTCTATTCCATAGTTGCTTACTCCCTGCTTAATTTTATTTTTTGGTGTTATTTCCTCCTCCACCCAGAAGGTTGCATTGATGAAAGTTAAAAATAACAAAAACCTACATGCTTTGTGTGTGCGAATAATCTCATGAATGGAGTTCACATCTTTGATTTATTTCTTTTCTTTGTTCACATCTGTTGTCCATTTTAATAGAAATTCTCTTTCAGGGCTTGAACTGCAACTTTGATTCACCACCATGCTTTTGTCTACTGGTCCCCAGCATGGGGCAGCAGGAACCAGAGATTTTCATGGGAGGAAAAGATAGAGAATAAACCTCCAATAACCTTCTAAGGAATTAATTTAATATTTTCACCATTCTTTCCTTTGGAGTAAGAAGATATTTCTAAGGTAGGTCAGACACTCAGAACTGTGTTGAAAGACTATCTGGCACCTACTCAAGAATAGGCAATGTTTTAAACCAGAGATTAAATGCCTGTGTTAAAAAACAAAAGACCAACAAAAAACCTCTGGATTGAGACATCACTCACGATGAATTACAAAATGATTGCCAAAATTAGCTATTCACACTCAAGTGTGACACCAGTATCATACCAAATTGTGTGTACGGCATGTATTTATGTTTGCATGTGTGTGTAAAAACATGAGTTATGAAAGGAGACGAATTAGTCAATTAGACATTCAAGCAAAACACTCAATTTGTGGTTTTACAAAGAAAAAAGCCACCTAAGCAGCTAAAATTTTTACTCTCCAAATCATTGTTAAAGCATTGTATAAAACTATCTTATGAAGAGAGTCTCACTGTGTACTTGCAAAAGCTATTTATTTATTTATTTTAACATCTTTATTGGAGTATAATTGCTTTACAATGTTGTGTTAGTTTCTGCTGTATAACAAAGTGAATCAGCTATATATATACATATATCCCCATATCCTTTCCCTCTTGCATCTCCCTCCCACCCTCCCTATCCCACCCCTCTAGGTGGTCACAAGGCACCCAGCTGATCTCCCTGTGCTATGCAGCTGCTTCCCACTAGCTATCTATTTTATGTTTGGTAGTGTATATATGTCAATGCCACTCTCTCACTTCATCCCAGCTTACCCTTCCCCCTCTCCGTGTCCTCAAGTCCATTCTCTACATCTGCATCTTTACTCCTGTCCTGCCCCTAGGTTCTTCAGAACCATTTTTTTTTAGAATCTATATATGTGTGTTAGCATACAGTATTTGCTTTTCTCTTTCTGACTTACTTCACTCTGTATGACAGACTCTAGGTCCATCCACCTCACTACAAATAACTCAATTTCATTTCTTTTTATGGCTGAGTAATATTCCATTGTATATATGTGCCACATCTTATCCATTCATCTGTCGATGGACACTTAGGTTGCTTCCTTGTCCTGGCTATTGTAAATAGTGTTGCAATGAAGCAAAAGCTATTTAGACTTGGTCCTCCCAGCCCTCAAGGTCATTGTTTACTCAGAAGAGTCTCTGTTGGTTGGATTTCTACCAGGTCCCTGTTGCTTTATGTAATTCTCTTTGATAATGGGTCTTTATTATTTTATTTCCAAAACAAGAAGAAATGGCCCCAGAAGCCTTCATTAATCTCTGAGATTCTCTTTCTCATTCATCAGAGAATTAACTCATTTGAATTACATTCCAGTCTCTTCCTTCAGTACCAAGAGTGTGTTCTAACAATGCAGTGTTTGAGTAATGGGACAGAGGAGCCTAGAAGAAGCAATTTGTAAGTGAATTGAAGAGGCAGCTTCCAGGACTATTTCTCTTTGGAAGTTTCATGTTTGGTGTTTATGTCTGCAAAATCTAAGGGAAGAAGGACCATCAGTTGCTATGCTCTCCCAGAACAACCCATTGTCTTTTAAAGACTCCCTAGTGAGATAAACAGCCTTACGTTTCTAACACAAAGTGGGATGGGAAGGGACCTCATTACCACTCAGTGGAAGAGAATAGACAAATCAAATCTCCTTAGTTTTTTTCTCCACTACTTCCCTTGACCCTTTGTCCTCCTGGACAAGGACAAATTGACCCCCATATTAGAGCACACTTTGTTGACTCTAGTAGTTACTATTTCAAAACAGATAATTCTGTGTGTAAAGGTAAATTTTTCTGGATTTTTAAGTCAAAAGAGGATTGTGAAAAATGCCAGTAAATATAAGTATTCCAGCTTCAGATTTATGCATATGGTTGGGTAAAACATGGCATTAGTGTGAACTTTTTTAAGGTTCATTGTCATATGAACATGTTGGTATGAAATAAATAAAACTTTGCATAAATGAAAGTTCCTCTCGCCTTGGCCAGCTGTCTCACAAATGAGTGTCATCATTCGTGGAACCAGGAGGCACATGTATTGAGGAAAACTCATCTCCGTTATCAGAAAATCAACACAAAGCACAATTCTAAAAGTATTCATAATAAATCATATTATTTTAGGAGATCCATTACAAAAAAATTAAAGCATCAGTTTAGATATCACTTCTCTTTTTTTTTACTTTCTGTCAGCCTGGAAATTGCAAAAATGCAAATAGTTGCACCCAGGAATTTGTGAACCTTAATATATCCAATTTAGTAATAATATCATGCAGTGCACGTGTTTAGGTTTAAGTGTAGCAATGGTATATTTCTTCCAGCTGGTATGTATGAATACTTCAAAGTACTTGGCTCTTGACTGATGAAGATTCCACATCTTATTGATTTGGTTCCTAGAAAACTAGGGGATTTGTTATTTTCTATGACTTAGTGGCATTTGAGAAACACATGTGTAGAAGACTTGCAAAATTTATATACACAGGCAAGTGGGGGCAATTTTATTGATCTCATATGAACAATCTCCAGGTTGTTTTTTTTTTTTTCCTGTGGAATAGTCATATTATAACTCTCATTTGCTGCCTATAACAGGGTATAGAACTAAAATATGTTCTGTTAGTTCTTAAAACCAGATGGAAAATTGTGCTAGCTAGATAATATAATGTCTTCTAGGGACACACAAGTGAAAGTACAGCAAGCAAGATACTTCCTTCAATTTTTTTTTGAAATCTTTTACAAAAAAAAACGGCACTTGTTTTTGAGGGATTAGGATTATTGTGTTTTTTTACTTTTTTCTTTCCTTCTTTGCTTTTTGCAAAGGAAAAAAATAAAAGCTGGCCTAAGACAGGACTGTATCGTTCTAAATGCTGGCTGCTGAAGGCCCATGGTGAGGTTTAAACAGAGTTCAAGATTGAAATAAATGTCTAAACCTAAGACAAGCACAGTTTCTTTCACCACTGAATGCTCCATGTATTAATCTGAGTGTTGGAGTTCTTTTCTGCATCTTTGGTTTCTGTTTTTATAAAAATAAAACCCCTCACAATAATGACAGGAATAATTTCTGAAGCCACTAATGTGTATTTCAGAGTCAGCACAGATTAGCCTTATTGGCATCGTTTCCTTCATTGTGTCTGTTTCCACACTCTCTCAATCTGCAGACAATTTCTTTTTTTAATCTTTCAACATACAGAGTAGAAGTTTCATCATAAAATAATTTACTCCTTGTTTGTAGAAGTTATAGTTTTACAACACAAGATAGATTCTCAACTAAGAAGGCAGGGTTTGCCCTTCTAGGAGTCAGGCCATCTGAGTTAACGACGTCTATTGGCAACTTGAACTTTCCAGTCTGTGTTATGATTCATAGTCTGTCTATGATTCACAGCTTGATTCATAGCTTGGTAGATGTACCTGTTCACGTTTCCAGTGGATTAGTATCCACTTTTGTTGCAAGTCCCTTGGGTATCTGTAGCACTGATGACAATAATAGTTAGTTACTCTCATCGTATCCATGAGGAAACTGAGGCGCAAATGCCTTAGTGAAGGCACTTAAGGGCACCGAGCAGACAAGTGGCTGAGCCAGAATTCTAATCTAGAAAGTCTGACTTCAGAGCTATGATATTGAACTAAGAACCTATGGACATGGATAGATCCACTGATCTTATTATTACCCCATCACTCAAGTGCTCCTGGCCTTGTCAAATGATGGAAGAGGCCACTAGTACAATGGTTTATGGACAGTGCTTATTGGGAGGATGCTATTTATTTTTCACAAGGGCCAAATACAGAGATCTAGGAGTCAAGGATTAGAGGTATGCGTGGTACTTTTCACACCTGGAAAAGTGGCTTCAGGAAAAAATTTGACTGACAATCCCAAAATAATAGGCTCTGATAGATTAGAGCTGTGCTAATATGGTAGACTAATAGCCACACGTGGCTATTTAAATTCATTTTAGTTAAAATCAAATAAAATTAAAAATTTAGATCTCCAGACACGCTAGCTACATCTCAAGTGCTCAGTAAACACACGTGGCTAGTGGTTACTTGTTGGACAGTGAAGACACACTTTCATCATCAGGGGAACTTCTATTCGACAGCACTAGTTTAGGATTGAAAGGTAAAAGAACAGAGTCTGGCAGTGATGGTTGACACAAGTGTCCAGAGGTGGCTATGCTGGGGGCAACTTCCTAACCAGACCCCAGCTGTAGCTGGGCCTGAGCTGCTTCCTACAGCCTAACCTTGCAGGTCACTGTCTGTTATCTAAGCCTGATTCTGAGAGCCACTTAATTTCCTTCCAACAAATTTCTTTCCTGTTTAAGTTACCCACAGTTGTTTTCTGTTAGTTCCAACAAGACCCTTTCCAGGTAGAAGGTCCTTTACTTAGCATTTCCTAAAACTGAAAAACCCACACTTTAAGAAATTACTGATGTTGGATTGTTACATATTAACATAACTGTCCTTGAACCTCACAGGATAATTACCTAGAAAAAAGCAGGTTTGAGGACAGAATAATGTAGACCTGAGAGCAGTGGAAAGGGTGAATTTTTTCTTTCTTTGGGCCTAGTGATTTGGGGGCCCAAGGACACTTGTCTGGTGGAGATGAATTGACCCTGCCGGGAGGAAGAAAGCCAGAGGCTATGTGAGAGTGTGCTTTCTGAGAGTCCCATGGCCTACAGGCTTCAAGAGCGACCATATCTAATGGCAAGTAATCCCAAATCTTTGATAGATCTTAATGAAAATTACAGCCTGTGCTGTAGAGAATTACATGAAGTTTTTTTTTTTTTGCGGGGGGGTGGGCGGTACGCGGGCCTCTCACTACTGTGGCCTCTCCCGCTGCGGAGCACAGCCTCCGGATGCGCAGGCTCAGCGGCCATGGCTCACGGGCCCAGCCGCTCCGCGACATGTGGTATCTTCCCGGACTGGGGCATGAACCCGTGTCCCCTGCATTGGCAGGTGGACTCTCAACCACTGCACCACCAGGGAAGCCCTACATGAAGATTTTGTTCTATACTCAGGATGGATGGCCAAAGGAGGAATGGGAGCTCCAAAGTAGTGACCATCAGTAACAACCAGCTGGGCCTGGCAGAGTGGCCACCTTATAATGACCATCTGGGTTTGAGCAGGTAACATGGCACATTGATTAGAGGACCAGAGCAAAGAACTGGGCTGGATCTATATGAGAGCACACGTGAAACAACACCGTTGGGGGTGGAGGGCAATGAAACATACCTAAGTTTTCTGAAAGGACTCAAACTCTTACAAGGTCCCGTAGAGACTCAAAGTCATCATAATTTGGGTTTTAATAGAAACATAACCTTACAAATATTGAGAGACCGAAAAGGCAAATGACATTTGAATTATATAAAGAAGAACTTTTTTTGCCATCAGATATTCAACAATAGAATGGGCTGACTTGTGCAGTAATAAGGTACTTGCTACTGGAAGGACTCAGCTAGAGATCAGATGAGAAACTGTCAGCCAGGCTGTGGAAAAGATTTCTGTGCGGGTGGAATATCAACAGCTTCCTCTAACCCAAGGTTCTGTGAACCTCTCATTATAAATAGAAGAGCCTTTACAAACTAATGTGATTTCAGATTTTGAGATAGGAAATTTTTCCTAAAAACGCGAGGAAAAACAAGAGTATCCATTAAAATGCTTGGCATTTTGTGGCTGGACCTTCCAGTTTAACTCCCTTCATCCCTGGATCTGTCCATTTTTTTCCTGTTTCCTTTGCAAAATCACTGTAAAGTAAACTGTGATTTGGAGTAGGGTGGAAGGTATTAAAATACTTTAGAGGAAAGGTAAATGCTTCTTAATACTATTAGAATTTTAAGCAGAATTTGGTGAACAAATCTTGAGGAATACTAACCCAATTTGCTACAAAGATTAAAACATTGCTCTGCAGAAAAACAATCATGTAAATCGTTCTGATTTCTACAGTGTTCTGCATATTTATGTTTCCAAGAACATTTCAGTCAGGGGCTGAGCAACTTGGGGAAACAGAATTATGGCTGGGCTTTCCAGGACACTCACATGCGCGACCAACTCTGTGGACATGCTTGGAATCTGTTCCTGGCCCGGGATCAGATATATACATAAACTCCTCATAAACTCAGACCACATTTCCAGCCTATCTGTTTCCAAGAGTAATTCTTCACAAATGCTGGAAGGCCGCTTGATGTTTTACTCATTTATTAATGACCCACATAATCTGTAATTTTTCATACCTTGGGAGATGTTAGGTCTAAGTTAATCTCTCTCTGTTTTACCTTTCACGTTTGGTTCTTCTTTTAAGTTATCCCCTCTCCCAGCATCAACTGTAATGAAATATCAAATAAACACTTCTAAATTTTACCAATTTTTTTTTACAAATTCATTTTTGTTTAAAAAACCCATATGCCAATAATTTGCTAAACAATGTTACCACCATGTGACATTGCTTGCATTGTTGTATTGCTGCATGTTCGTCTTTCTAATTGTATGTGTTCTTATCTCTTGTGGGTTTTTGTACTTTGCCTCTGTGAGTAGATTCTAAGTTCCTTGTGGGCAAGGTTAATATTCTGCATATGGTCTAATAATGTCTGAAATGTACTAGATATGCAACAATATTTTTCAATTTTATTTTAAACTATGAATACTTTTATATTAAACATGGCAAAATAAACAAAAGGAAAGCATCAGTGAGCAATAATAATATTAGCTAGTATCTATTGAGTGTCAGCTATGTGCTAGTCCCTTCTTAGTTCTTTGCATGAATTAACTTATTTAATCCTCACAAGAATCCTTTGATATGAGTTACTATTTTTATTATTTCTCCTTTACTTATGAGAAAATTGAGGCACAAAACGTTAAGTAATTGGACCAGGGTCACACAATAAGTAAGTGGTGAAGTAAGAATTTGAATTCAGATCACCCGGCCCCAGGGCCTAGACTCTCAACCGCAAATGTGTGCTGTCTCTAAAGATGGAGAACAAGGTGAAGGACCTGGAAAATGCTTTTTTTCCCTCTATGTTTTATAAAATCTTTCATGTGGAAAATCAGATAATCCATGGTGGCAAGGAAATTGAATAAGTTCCTTCCTCCTTAGCATGACCACCGAACATTAAATGGAGGCAGCATTGCAATTGCCCTATCAACGTTATTAAAGGCGCTGAGAGAATATAGGCTGTGAGCTCTCTTTACTGCACCCGAGAGAACACAGCTCCACGTTCCGCAAAAAGAAGCACGAACTCTCCTCTAAACTTCTCTCCCTCGTGGTTATTCAGTGATAAACATTCTACCTCAAAACTTTAGGGTCACCTTATGTTTCTGCCGTACTCTGAGATAAAAATTATACCAAGCTAAGATTATAGATCAGTCCAATTCCTCTTCCATACATAGGTCTTTGAATATTTGAGACACGCTCACTCTGTCATTCACTCTTTCTGCCACATTTACAATGATTCCTACAGAGACTATCTCTATGCTACACCCACTCTCTTCTTTGGGGGAACTGGTTCCCCTCCCTCATCCTATTAGATGTGTGTTCTGAATAGTATCTGCCAATTTCCTTGACCTTGCCTCCATGGCCACAGTATTTGACTAGAAGTATTATAACACTTAAAAGGTAATTGGCTGCAAGTAATCAAAACTGTTTAACAGTAGCTTAAGTGAATAAGGATTTGTTTTTCTCACATAATAATAATGCTGGAGGTAAGTATTTGCTCACATTCATTATAGTAACTCTGAAAACTTGGGTCTATACCTTTGCAATTCCCTTGGCATTTCCCACATATATATTAACTCATGGTCACCAGTTGGCCTCTGCAACTCAAATTGTATGTGTTCTAAGGTTGAAAAAAAAAACAGGAGGAAGAAAGAGGGTTCCAATTAATTCCAATGCTTTTTATCAGGAAAGTAAATGGGTTTCAGAAATTTCTGCAGCACACTTTCCTTAAATTCCCATTGGAATGAAGTGGGTTTCAAGGACACCTTCAGTTGCAAAATACGTACATACATACATAAAAGTTGAAAAAAGTGTAGAATAAAATTGTAATGCTTGGCTTAAACTAATCATGATACATTGCATGGTGTTGGTCCACTACATCCCGAAACAAACTCAAGGTTCTGTTATCAATTAAGAAGTAGGTATTGGATAGGCAGGTAAGCTCCAAGCCTGTCAAAACTAAGGTCCTACCACATGACCTTAGTGATTTGTCCACAGATGAGCACATGACCCAAACTAGCCAACAGAGCCCTTACACAAGATTGTTGAAACTCCCTGGAGAGACAGCTGCCTGTAGTCACTGATTAAGCCTAACAAAGACTCTTATATGAGAGAAGGAAGCTGACATACAAAGAACACAGGAGATAGAAAAAGAAAATCCAAATGGCACTCAGGTTACTAATTCTTACAGAGTCATTGTTAAGGCCAATTTTACATCTACACTTGGTTATAGGATCCAATCAATTTTCTATTATGCTTAAACTAGATCAATTTAGATTTCTATCCCTTGCAACCAAAGACTCCTGACTAACCTATTTCTTAACATGTTTCCCTGCTTCCAGCCTCTTCTGACTTGTTCGTGCAGCACTGAGCCCTTAAAGTTGTTTTTCTTAAACACAAATCCAGTGATGCCACCAAGTGACGATCACCAGTTGGTGATGTTTTCCCCATCACCTCCAAGATGAAGTTCAAATAATTCATTATATTAAAATGTAAATTGGTGCAGCTACCATGGAAAACAGTATGGAGGTTCCTTAAAAAACTAAAAATAGAGTTGCCATATGATCCAGCAATCCTACTCCTGGGCATATATCTGGAGAAAACCATAATTCGAAAAGATACATGCACCCCAATGTTCATTGCTATTTACAATAGCCAAGACATGGAAACAGCCCAAATGTCCATTGACAGATGAATGGATAAAGAAGATGTGGCATATATACATATATACAATGGACTGCTACTCAGCCATAAAAAAGAATGAAATAATGCCTTTGCAGCAACATGGATGGTCCTAGAGATGATCACACTAAGTGAAGTAATTTAGAAAGAGAAAGATAAATACCATATGATACCACTTATATAGGGAATCTAAAATATTATATGATACAAATGAACTTACTTACAAAACAGAAACAGACTTACAGACATAGAAAATAAACTTATGGTTAACAAAGGGGAGAGGGGTGGAGAAGGGATAAATTAGGAGTTTGGGATTAGCAGATACAAACTACTATATATAAAATAGACTAACAGCAAGGTCCTACTGTATAGCGCAGGGAGCTATACTCAATACCCTGTAATAAACCATACTGGAAAAGAATATATCTTTTCATAATATATTTTCTGAAAAGAAAAGAATATATTTTCAGTATATATCTGAAAAAAAATCTATTTATAACTTGGCTCACTAAACAAAACTCCAAGCTTTGGCCATATAAAACTTTTAATACTCCTCAGTCATGCCATGCACTTCCATGTCATGATCTCCTTTATGTGGGATGTTCTTCCCCATGTTGTCCAACTAGATAACTCCAATTCCAGGACCCAACTCAGCACAACCTGCTCCTATAGCTTCCAGTGACCCATACAGGTACACTCACATCTAAACATACATATACACACATGCAAAATGTCTCACGTATGTCCTTTTCTCAGATCGAACAGTCCCTTTTACATAACTTTACCACAACATACATCAAATTGTGGTATAATTACTCCTAGCTAAGTATGAGTCCTGCAAAGGCAAGGCAATGAGTGTTCGTTTATTTGAAATAAGGTGAAATATTTGCACAAGTGAAGAAGAAAGGAACTCCTAAAATCATCTGAATTTTTCTCCTATCTGGCTTATTTTCAGTTAAATTCCTCAGTGCTTTTTTTCATAATTTGCTGTTATAGTCGGTTCCCATCTTGTAATAACACTACTGATAATTTATAATTTAAAGAATATGTCTATGTATAACTTACATCTATTTGTAATAACCTTGGCATTGTATTTTAGCCCAGCTTTGTGGGTATAAAATATTTTGATAATTTGATTCTATAACTGAAAGCTATCCTCCCATATTTATGTATGTAGCTTTAATAATCAATTCTATATTTCTGCAAAATGTTTCAATATATGCTGAACAGGACAAAATTTAAGAGTTGTGTGGGACACCCACTAAGACCCGTATATAAAGCTGACATTGACCAGTAGTCTTTGAGGCTAGTTCTTTTTTCTTATGATTTTTAAAGTTTTTTTAAAAAACTGAGGTATAATTGATGAGTCTAGTTCTTTATCTCACTATGAATTCATCGTCTAACTAAAGTTTCATCCAAGTCATAGTGCTGAACCTTGCTCTCAAGCATTCAGTAATTTTGGAATGAGATTGAAAATACCTAAGTAAAAATGCCAGTTTTAAAATGTAAAATAGCTAGCTAGGGGGAAGCAGGCGCATAGCACAGGGAGATCAGCCCTGTGCTTTGTGACCACCTAGAGGGGTGGGGTAGGGAGGATGGGAGGGAGACACAAGAGGGAGGGGATATGGGGATATATGTGTACATATAGCTGATTCACTTTGCTATACAGCAGCAACTAACACAACAATGTAAAGCAATTATACTCCAAAAAAGTGTTAAAAAAATATGCCAATTTTAGAGTTGAAGAAACCTAGTTTCAGAACAGCTACACGACTTGTGAAGGCTTATGGAACTGATAAGTGGGAGAATCAGGTCAGTTTTCTGACTCTAAATCCAATGATTGTTTCATTATACAACAACCTCCTCAACTGAGACTGTATCAGATGTCCTACTAAAAGGAAATACTGTACGCATAACACTTTACTTATCGATCACTCAACAAAGCTCATTTAAATAGGAAATGGTGTTTCTTTGGTACGATTCATTTTCAGTGAATCTGTGGAATTTCTGAGCAATCACGGCTTCTTTTTCTACATGCTTACCAACCATCTGTTAATAATCTAGTTTAATCCTAAATGTCTCTTGTGGTTATCTGAGATGCCTCTAGTCAGTGTTTGCTCAACTTCTTATAATCCCAGAAACTTTTGTAAACATTTTTGCTCAGGAGCTGTATAATCCAAGGAGGCTCAATGTGACTATGGAAATATCAGCAAACAAGTTTAACACCAACCATAACTCAGTTTTTAAAATCTAGGAATAGTCCCTCCTAAGCTATTGGCATGGACAGGTTTAGCATTTCTACATAAAAAGGGGCTTACAGGCAAAAACCTATTTGGAAGAGAAGGACTACTGTACTTGTCTTGCATTTGAATACGTAGCAAGCTCGCTGTTGGTTTTGATTCAGATTTTATGTACTTGGTATGTTTGGAGGGCTTATGGAGATTGGGGTAGGGGACTAAAGGATGGCCCCCGGTCACCTTTGGTATTGCCACTGGATCCTGGCCAGTTCCTTCACATGCCTGAATTCCCGTCTCATCCGAGTGACATGCTTGCTCTGCAGTCAATAAGACCAAGGACTGAACAGAGGCCTGCTAATTGTCCAGACCCCTCATGTCTGGCTGTCATTTGGCATTTCTCCCTGGAACAGTAGTATACACTGCTCAGTGAAAGAAGTCACTGTAGACCAGCCTGAGGCACTTCCATCCCCCAAGGGGAGCACAGCAGAGGGACTTAAAGACTTTGCCAACCAGAAGTCTGAAGACTTAATTTCTCCAGGGAGGAGCAGTCTTCTAGGCAAGCCAATAAAATCACAAACCAAGAAATCTCAGACTATAAAAAACTCTTTGTAAAATTCACCCTGTGATGGAGGTAAAGGGACCTATCTATCCTTAAATCTTCTCATTTTGTTTGTAGATGAGCAAAGGAGAAGAGGAGAAGGTGGAGGAGATGGAGAAAAGGGAGTGGAAGAAGAGGAGGAAGAAGCTTTACAAGGTACACTGAGAAAGTTAATAGTTTCCAACTGAGAGGCTCCTTGGAGAATAAGTGGTATGTCCAGCCCTGGTACATATTATACCTCTTCTCTGAGTTTGCCTATATGCCACATTATTGATTAGCATTTTATAGACATACACATACACACACACACACACAACCTTGGTTTAGTGAGGAAAACAACATAAATGTAGGAACTCTGTTTCTCAGTTGTCAGAGCATTGGGGCCAAAAACGATTACTGCTCAGTCTAAACCAATCTCCTAAGTTTATAAGCTTAAAGGCATTTCCTTCATTGGATACTGTCATGGCCGACTCTGGGGGCAAAGCCCCAGATAAGTATTGCTCCGTGTGCCCATTCATAATGAGATCAATTCCAAAATTTTTTGAATTTCGGAATTTTTTTCTCTTGAAAAGGAATATAAACACAAAAGATGCCTCTAAGATGGGGACAGTGAAGAACTGGGAAGGAAAAAGACTCAATTTCATGGTTTTGTCTGGTTTTGATGAAGTTAAGATGAAGTGGGGAGATATGGCTTCATCTTCTCTATGCAGGTCTTCCGCATTTTAAATGGCCCTTGGTAAGCCAATTTCCTTTTGCCTTATAAGCAGTCTCTTAAACCCCAATGTAGGAGTGCCCTTAAAATGGTAATTTCATAATCTAAGCGTGATCCTAGATATGACTTTTAGAACTCAATTTTAAAACTCAATTAAAATAATCATCTATTTTCAAACTTTTCCAAGACTTAGAAATGATGTTATTTGATTAAATTGATTGGCCCCATAAAAGGAACAGTGTACCAGTCAATGTTTTTTAACTTGTTTCTAATGAAGTTTATATACTAATTATTTTAAATTTCTCTTATTTTTTCTTCAATTTCTGAAGTTGCTGATATAGTAAAAGATTATTGAACTCAAGTGTTCAGAGAAATATGTTAGGTTAAAATATTCTATTTCCTGGTTAATTGCCAACAAGAATGTTATTTACCTGTACTGAAGTGAAACCATATCCCTAATGTTCAGTCCTGACTGCTGTCAAAGGCAGGGGGCTTTCCTTAATGTGGAAACGAAAGAATTAGCATCAGGAGTTTAGAGGAGACTTTCATCTCTCAAAACATCCTTTTTGTCTACCCTGTAGATTTGCCCGCAGAGTTAAACACTTGGAAAAACATTTTGCAAAGAATAATGTGACATGCTTGTGCATGGGAAATCTTCACTCCACCCGGGAAAAGATAAATGGTACTTAAGAACTACTCTTTAAGAGTGAGATGTTTACTGAAATAAGGGAGGCTAATTGTCAAAAATGATGAGAAACAAATGTGAAAAGCCCCGTGTTTGGAACTCCAGCCACATGGAGCGTTTAAACAAGCATATGCTGTGTTTCAAAAGAAGAGGCATAGTTTCAGACATTGCCATTTTTTGGAAAAAATGTTCAGCATAAGAATGAAAAAAAAAAACCAAACATGGCTGCCAAGGAACATGGAACAAGAAACGTGACTGCCAAAGTTATCTTCTCCGAAACACTGGAGCTCCACTGTGGTATCAGTTTGGCTTTTTTTTATTATATTCAGTGACATCACAGACCAGTCTTACTGGAGACATGTGCTAAAGGGGCTGACATGTGAGAACTGCTAGAGATAGGACAGAATTCTCTATGGATATGAGCTGTTTAGCTCTGCTTATCCAAGTTCTTGATCTTTCCAAGGTTGTTCTATTAATTTCCAGAGCACCCTAAAATAGGGTTTCTTAAACTTGGCACTGTTGGCATTTCGGGAGGCTAATTCTTTGTTGAGAGAAGGCTGTCTTGTACATTGGGATTCTAGCAGCGATAGCAGCTCCCACTCAGTTGTGACAACCAAAAATGTCTCCAGACATTTCCAAATGTCCCTGGGGTAAGGCAGTAGGAAGTAGAGGTAATTGCCCTGGGCTGAGATCCACTGTTCTGGAGGATAAAACATTAATTTAGGGTTCTCAGATAAACTGTGTATTATATATTTGCAAATGTATTTAACAAAGGGGCAAACTTCACTAGTCCAGGACAAAATAGCCCTGGCCCCCACTAAAAAAGCCAGTAAGTTCATGATTCTTCTATGCCTTTCAGGTAATAAGCACTATGTGTGGTGCTTCCACAGATTTTTTTCTTGACTCCATCATTTTGTCACTGGTGTGACCAAGGGCTTGTTATCTGACCTCTCTAAGCCTCAGTTTTCCTCATCATAAAATGGGAACAATACCTACCTGAGAGCTTATTGTAAGCATCAAAGAAAACAGCCTATCTTAATACTCATACTTGGAAATCCCCTAATAAATCATCATTTATTATACGGCATGGTTCACATTCAGCTTCGATGAAGATACGTCTCCCTTTTCTTTTAAACCACAAATCCAATCAGGACTGACAGATCTCATTAATGGGAACAAGTTTAAATAATCATACAGTAGGACCTACAAATAATTAGAGCTCTTTCCAGCTTTTATTTTGATTTGCCTTTAGTTCCCTTCATGTTGGATGCACACGAGTCAGTTGTTTCTGAGCCATAGGCCCACAGTTTTTGTTTTCAGTAGGAGTGCCCGGGAAAATAGTCAACATAAACGTAACTGCAGTTTGACAGACCACAAAGTTGTTTCAGTAAACACTCAGCATGCTGAGCTGTGTGGCTTTAGGAACTGGTGAACGCTGACCAAGAACATCCTCTTTGGGGGCCCACCCAGTCACCATGACACAGTCCAAGTGATCACCTGAAATTATGGAGGGATTCAGATGGTTCAAAGCTTCCCTTTAACCAGAAATCCACCAGCCACAGCAGAGAGCATGGGGAGGACTCTGACAGCAGGCAAGAGCAGACACTGATTCAAGCGACAAGAAGAAACAGGACCATCTGGGTGTTTCCTGCTCATTTCTGCTAAAATTTTCCCAAAGACCATGCTGCTGGGGATTGTGAAAGGAGACCAATGACTATTTTGAGAAACAAAATATTCTTAACAAAAGCTTCCCAGAGGGATTAGGATGTTTACAATACTTGGAGGATGGCCAAGTGGGAGTAAATTCCAGCACAGCATGGAGAAGTGATCAAGTTTACAACCTATGGTCTGGACCGAGGGCAAGCGTGCCAAATAGCTCCCCCAGAGTGGCATTAGCTGGAGAGCTCTTTGGGGGTTTTTATGAGGGGAAGAGGACTGCTCATCTACAGTCACTTCCATTTGGGAGAATCTCAGCTTCACCCAGCTGCGCGGGGTCAGGAAGGCCTCAGCTGAGGAAAACATCTGGGGTCTTCAGCTTGGGGTAACCAGCGAAGCCAAGTAGGTAACCCCGTCCCTTCTCCCTTCTAGCCTCATCTCCAGCTGGGCGGTACATACTCTTTGGACTGGCCAAACCCTTCCAGGAGCGAGAAACAGAAGTACAACTCACATTAGCATAGGCCAACGACAGATTTATTGACTCTATGAAAGGAAGAGTTGACTCAGGAAAAGAAAACCCTCAGTCAAAGGTGGCAGTGCAAGTACAAACTCCTACATGGCAGAGTGAGTGTGGGGTGAGCATTTCTCAGAAGAAGGTCATAGGTGTTCTGGGCTTGCAAAGCCAGAGATGGCTACCCCGAGATTCAGTCACTTCCCACAGATAACCTTGATGTGCAGCAGTGTCAATGCTTTAAATCAGGCCCACTGGCTGCTTTCGTAAACAAAGTTTTATTGGATACAGCCAGGCCCTTTCATATACGTGTAAACTGCGGCTGTTGTTTTCCCTGCAATGGCCGAGTTAAATAGTTGCTGTAAAGACTGTGGAGACTGCAAAGCCTATGTCTACCCTCTGGCTCTTTGTAGAAATACAAAAATTGTTGACCCCTGTTTTAAATAATTTTCTCAGGGAATATCTAGAGTTAAAACATGGCATAAGTAAAACCAAAACAGTTACAGGTCTGAGAAACCTTTCTAGTTCCTAAATGTTTTCTATAAAAGAAAATTGGTTATGTATTTATTCCTGTACTTACCTTGAGACACTTAGTTGTTTATACCTCCTCTTTTTTTTTTTTTTTTTTTTTTTTGCCGTACTCGGGCCTCTGTTGTGGCCTCTCCTGTTGCGGAGCACAGGCTCCAGACGCGCAGGCCCAGCGGCCATGGCTCACAGGCCCAGCCACTCCACGGCATGTGGGATCTTCCCGGACCGGGGCACGAACCCGCGTCCCCTGCATCAGCAGGCGGACTCTCAACCACTGCGCCACCAGGGAAGCCCTATACCTCCTCTTTTTAAAGAATAAAACATAAGAGGCAATATATTTACTTTTTTAAATTTGTCTGCATTATGTAGTTTTGATAATTTATAAACAAAAAACTAGGCTTCCCATTATGCTAAATGTTCAAGAATCACATATATCACGATTATGATTCCCTACTTCAACTATTTTTTTAAATAGTCAACTAATTTCAAATTACAAACAGATAAGAAAGACCCTTTCATATATTTAAATCTCTTTCAAAGTCTCCAAAGTCTGAACAAAGTTTGACAAATGTAAATGCCTATACTCTTGCTGATTTAATTATTACTGGTTAAAATAAT
The DNA here is from genome assembly GCF_011762595.2 of Tursiops truncatus. Taxonomy (NCBI): domain Eukaryota; kingdom Metazoa; phylum Chordata; class Mammalia; order Artiodactyla; family Delphinidae; genus Tursiops; species Tursiops truncatus. Next base: position 43,611,314 of record NC_047045.1, read on the forward strand.
CGTATTTTCCCCAGCTTGTCTTAGATGTCCCTGGGACTTGTAGGGACTTCCTCCTACTCTTCATTTTCTCTCTGTAATTGCTAAAATTGCCTTGTAATCGAACTGAATTGTTAGTTTCACGAGAAGGCTCTTGTGGGTTTCCTAATGAGTTACATAGTCCATGCCCTATTTCCTCTGACTTTTCCTCATTTTCTATGACTTAATGACAAAATGATGGGAGGTAAAAAATAAAATAAAATAGGAAGAACATTCTACCCTTTTTTGCCTCTAAGAATTTTCTTGATGCTACAGTTCATGTTATTAATGATTTTGAAACAATGGTAAAATGTAACTTTAAAAAAAAGGGGGCTTCCCTGGTGGCACAGTGGTTGAAAGTCTGCCTGCCGATGCAGGGGACGAGGGTTTGTGGCCTGGTCCGGGAAGACCCCACATGCCGTGGAGAGGCTGGGCCCATGAGCCATGGCCACTGAGCCAGCGCGTCCCGAGCCTGTGCTCCGCAACGGGAGAGGCCACAACAGTGAGAGGCCATACTGCAAATAAATAAATAAAAGGTTTATTTCAAAAACAACCAAGCAACCAAACAAAAACATTTACTGTGGGTCTGCTATATTCAAGCAAAGCACTATTTTGGGCAGTGGTGGTTATAAGAATATCTGAGATAATATCATCCCTCAAGACACTTCCAATCGAAAAGAAAGATAAATAGATACATCTCAAACCACACTTTGAAAATAAGGTTTTGGTGGAGGAAAAGCAGAGTGCCTAGAAAACACTTCATAGAGAACATGCATTGGAATTCAGTCTTAAAACTTCTGATGGGTGTGAAAGTGTAGGGTTGAGGGCTCAGGTTCACTGTACTTTGTGGAGAGAAAATGTCATGAACAAAGGCAAAGAGATGTGTGAGTCTATTTTGATCATTTACTATATAGCATTGAAATTACTTATTCATGGGTCTGCCTTTCCCACCAAACTTTAAGCTCTTAGGAGGGAGCCACATCTTCTTCATCACTATGCTATCAGACCTTCACACAATGGTGTTTCTTGAATTCAGCAACGAATCACTCGTGGGATGCAATTCATTTCTTATTTAACTTATTCCAGTTGCAATTCAAAGTTTCCAAAATTCATGCTTTAAAAAAAAAACTATAAATTTTAATCCCAGCCTAAATCTTACTGGTTTACCAGAACACAATATTTAACCTCTTAGATCCTCAGTTTCCTAATCTTCAGCTGGGAATGGGGGGGATGGTGGGGGCCATGGCAGGGGAAGAGTAACAATATACCACAGAGATCAGGATAAAATGAGATGACACATATCAAGCACCTACCTAACTGCACTTTGGACCCAGGAGATAATTAAATTGGCGTAACTTCTTTTCTCTTAAGATAAAGAGCCATAATTGTGTTTTCCACGTGCTCAATACTAACAGAGAACTGTGCCCCAACGACTTGCTTCCCCTGTGAGCTCTTCTAAAAGTGTTCCACACTTGAATGCATTTGGGGAATGCTCTATAACATGTTTCCCTCCTGGAGAGTTACAGGACACATCAGCAAGGCTCAAAAAAAGTCCTACAGTAAACAAGTCTGTTTAGCTTTATTTATCCCAACGTTCTTCAAAATTATTTGACCACAGACATTCTCCATGATACTACCACCCACCAAGACATACTTGATGAACTCAGATCTAAAGAGGACATTCTGGGCTCATCACTTTCATTCTACTATCCACCCTGCAAATATTCTTGCCCTTATTCACATCTAATTGTATAAACAGAGATAGCAGGAAGGTAGTTTTTTTTTGTGGTTGTTGTTTTGTTTTCTGGCTCCGAATAGCTGTTTTACTAAGTTATGTGTCCTGCTCTAAGTGTGGATTAAATATTCCTCCTTCCATTAATATTGAGCATTTTTTTTAAATCAAAGCAAAATAATTGAGAGCCATGTTATTTTAAGGTTTAGTTTTCTTGTTTTAAAAATCTGTACTGAGAAAGAGAAATATCTTATGATATCCCTTATACGCGGAATCTAAAAAATGATACAAATGAACTTATTTACAAAACAGAAACAGACTCACAGAGAACGAATTTATGATTATCAGCGGGGAAAAATGGGGGGAAGGGATAGTCAGGGAGTTTGGGATCGACATGTACACACTGCTCTATTTAAAATGGATAACCAACAAGGACCTACTGTATAGCACAGGGAACTCTGCTCAGTGTTATGTGGCAGCCTGGATGGGAGGGGAATTTGGGGGAGAACGAATACATGCATACGTATGGCTGAGTCCCTTTGCTGTGCACCTGAAACTGTCACAACATTGTTAATTGGCTATACTCCAATATAAAACAAAAAGTTTAAAAAAATCTGCACTATGCTATTTGGGCTTTAATGTAGAGATTGTTTCAGGAACATCTCCTTAATGGCTCACACCACCTAGGGCTGCCTGAGCTCCGCATTCCTGTGCCTGCCAACAGGACTGAAAAGGACCAAACACTGTTATCATTTGTCATTCAGCACTAGCTAATGTGTCCATGTGGGACTCAGCCTTCTTTCATCACAGTTTCACTTTTTACTTATTTTACTTTCACTATTATCCATTAGTCCCAGCCTGAGGCTATTTTCATCTTGCAAAGAATATCATATGTAATAACGATGCCTCTTCTCTCACATTGGGAAACTAGTAAAATAGATATTACCCTTTCATAAGTTCAGAAACCTAGTTTTAAAAAAATGCCAGAAAGTTTTTGTAAAAAGTATTAAGAACCACTAGATTAACAAATTATGCAAATATGTTTTTAAAATTGTAATGGAAAATATTTTTACCTTTCCTTTCTCTGTATTAATGTCCCACACCAGATTCTAGGTTCCTTGTCAGCTGAAATAACGTTTTTTTTAATCCCCAGGGCTTAGTGTAGTGTCTTGTGCATAGTGCATTCTCAAATATTACTTATCGAACTGAACTGAATTTATCTCTTTAAAGAGTTAAGCTTCCAGTGGGAGTTGTTTCCAGGAACACCTGGATCTCTGAAGAGTAATGAACTCTAATTTCATATCAACTTGCTAAGTCTTCACATGAGTAGGATCTGAGTAAATCAGTAGGGAAAAAAAAGTGTGGCCCAAATGTCCTGAAACTCAAACCATTCTTGATACTTAAAGACTCAAGGAAAAAGAAAATGTACCTAACATTTGTGTTAGAAATTCTTTTAGTTTAATAAATAACATCTTGATTATCCAGAATTAACAACTGAATGTTATCTTGCTCTTCTTAACTTTCGGGAGAAAGGGGTAAGGAGGAGAGAAAGAAAGAGAAAAGATAGAGGGAGATAGAGAAAAAGAGAAGGAGGGAGGGAGGGAGGGAAAAGGGGTGTGAGGGAGGGAGGGAGGGAGGGAGGAAGAAAGGAAGGAAGGAAGGAAGGAAGGAAGGAAGGAAGGAAGGAAGGAAGGAAGGAAGGAAGGAAGGAAAATACTGTTATCAAGGTTTGCTTGTTTATTTCAAACAACTTTAATGGTTTGTTCAACAGTGAGTCTAGGGTTTCCCTGGTGGTGCAGTGCTTTAGAGTCCGCCCGCTGATGCAGCGGACACGGGTTCGTGCCCCGGTCCGGGAAGATCCCACATGCCGCGGAGCGGTCTGGGCCCGTGAACCATGGCCGCTGAACCTGCACGTCCGGAGCCTGTGCTCCGCAACAGCAGAGGCCACAACAGTGAGAAGCCCGCATACCGCAAAAAAAAAAAAAAAAAAAAAAGAAAAAGAGTGAGTTTAACTTAAATTGAATTCCTCTATATCAGTTTTCCTCGACCTTCAGTATTGCACAATCACCTTCAAAAGGGAAAATTTTGATAATGAACTTATCTTCACCATCAATCCATTATTGATAAAATTCAATAGTAAACCCCCAAATATAATAATGCAAAAAAATTAATTTCATTGAATTTTAAAAATATTTTTCATATATTTGCTTCTGCATTCACTGCTATTGAACATTTACAAGTTGCCTCATCATACAAAGACAAGAAGGATCCACACCTGACATTTACTCCCAGCCTGAATATAGTGAGTATGGTGCTGACTGCTTCCTCTCAGGCTCTATACGTTTGGACATGTCTGCTCTTCTATGTGCCGAAGGAAGTCCCCAAACTCCCATGACTTCTATCTAACGAGTTATGGTAAAACCATCTTTGACATAGCACTCCATATAGAAAAAACATAAAGTTTATTTATGTAGTAAGTTCACTCCTGTTAGTTTCTTCGTGACTCCATAACAATAAGTACCCAATTTCACTTTTATGGTATCATATAAAAATTCACAGTTTCTTAAATAACTTAAGAAACTAAAGTCTTGGGACTTCCCTGGTGGTCCAGTGGTTAAGAATCCGCCTTCCAATGCAGGGGACGCAGGTTCAATCCCTGGTCAGGGAACTAAGATCCCACATGCTATAGGGCAACTAAGCCCACGCACCACAACTACTGAGCCCGTGCGCCACAACTAGAGAGAAGCCCGCACATCGCAAACAGCCCGCATGCCGCAACGAAAGATCCTGCATGCCACAATGAAAAAGACCCAATGCAGCCAAAAATAAATAAACACTAAAGAAAAAAGAAATTAAAGTCTTAGTCAATAAAATAGTTTTTCTATTGCAAATCATGGTTGTAAAAGAAAAGTTCTGTTATTACAACTGGCAAAAAGAATTCATCTTGGGCTTCCCTGGTGGTGCAGTGGTTGAGAGTCCGCCTGCCGATGCAGGGGACACGGGTTCGTGCCCCAGTCTGGGAAAATCCCAGATGCCGCGGAGCAGCTAGGCCCGTGAGCCAGGGCCGCTGAGCCTGTGCTCCGCAATGGGAGAGGCCACAGCAGTGAGAAGCCCGCATACCGCAAAAAAAAAAAAAAGAATTCATCTTGATGGCTATCTTGCGACAATTGCTGTTTTGACATGAGACTGGACACAGGACATGAAGGATTAGACACTGACTATTTAGGTGATCTTTCAGCACTGAAACAATAGTAACACAAATAGCAAGCCTGAGTCTATACAGCTGTCTTCAGGTGATCTGCCATACACTGCATATACATTTTTTAATTAAGTGAAATGAAAACACAAAACCAGAAAAAGTTCTCATAGAACTTCCACACACTGAAGAACACATCAGAATTCCAATTCGAAAAACCACTGCTGTAATAGATCTACCATCTTGAACATTAAATTTATTTTTAAAATAATGATCTTTAGATACTTTTGGACATTTCAATTATCAAAGAAACTCTTGACTAGACTGACTTTATTTTCTAAAGCAGGAAAACACTTTGGTTTATTTTTGAAAGTTTTCATAAAACAATTTTTAAATTAAAGGTGGGATTTTTCCTTAAAACATTGTTTAATTTTGAAATTTTAGTTTGTCAATATGCTCCACTTGACAGTTTTTGGGGGTTTTTTTTTTTGGTCTATTGTGTTTTAGCTGTCGACACTTGTAATGCAGCTTCTGAGTAGTAAAATCATGCATCCAAGCCTTGATAACAAGGAAGTTCATGAAAGATGGCTTGTAACATTTTTTACAATTATTTTGTACTTCTTCTAACACAGGGTTTTTAATTAATCAGTTTGTAACTAATAGGAATTGTCTCTCTTTTTTTCTTTTTCTTTAGTGACTCAAAACTTTCCTTTAAAAGCCATATTCTCTGCTTTATATTGCTGACCATTTCTTTTTTTCCAAGTTGGATTTTTCACTTGGAGGTATAATCATTCTTTCAGGAAAACTATTACTTTATCTGAACATGTCATCATTCAAAATGGCTGTGTCCACAAAAAATGGAAAGTAGAGCGAAATATCAATGTGCAGTAAAAGGGAATATTTGGGAATATTTGGAATCCGGTTTTTCTTTGTAGAAAAAGCAAATTTGCTTTCCAGAACACCACCCAGATAGCAGCCAATCACATTAACTAACCATATGGACCTATTCCAAAGAACCAATTTCAGAGTCACTGGGTTTTCTGATTTTGAACAAGATAATGTCATTTCTTTTGACATGATCTGCTAAAATTCAAATTTAATGGAGCCTGAACTATGGTCATTATCCATAAATACTAGAGTTATCTTGTACTATGAGATCTAGCATAATTTCTGTTTTTCTCTGATATAACCAACCTTCCATTCTGGGATGTTAATTTACATGAAAGGGTAGATTTAGAAATAAATATGAAAGTATCCTTAAGGCATGGAAAATGTGCTCATCTTAAAGAGTTTTTTCGTTTGGCAATGCTTGGTTGACTTGCTTTCTTTTTGTTCCCAGAGTTAACCCAAATCAGCAGTTTCTAATGCCCTAATTGCAATCACGTACAAAAAGTTAATGCATGTAATACTAATAAAGCAATTTAATAAAATCGTTAGCGTACTAGACTAGCTATTAATTATGATGATAATAATAATAATGATATTTTATACCTCTACAGTGTCTTTCATCTAAGTACCTCAGAGAACTTTACTAATAAATACTTTGATTTTCCCCAAATAAACCTATTTTTCCAATTATATGTGCTTCTGTAAAGTTTCTTCAAATATCAGCATTAATCATAAACACAGAATCCCTCAATTTTAGCATTTCAACCATTTATACACTTAACTTATTTAGAGAATATCTGTGCACTTTTTCTAGAAATAGCTTGCTTCCTGGGAATTGATGACAGGTTTTATCAAAGTTAAACATCTATTATTGTAAGAGGTACCAGAATAAATATAGACATATGCATCCTTTTTCTAAGTCAGGAATTGAAATTCTAATGACCTGGAAAAACAAATCTTTGAGAAATTTTTCTGATCTCAGTAAAACTCGGGCATTTTTTGTTGTTCTTTCAATTTGAAGAGCAAAACTCTTCCCATTTTTTAAAATACACACACACCCACACACCTTGGGTTTAATGGTGGTCTGACATATTGTAAGGTACCCCAGATGTGAGAATACTCTAAGAGTGGTCTTTCCTCCTCTGTGCTGTGCAGACCCCTCCCAGGTGGTGCTAAGGGGTACACCTCATAGAAAAGGGTAGCCTTGACCAAGGGGTACATTATAATCTGTGGTGAAAGGCATCAAGTAGCTGATGGTCTCCTGTTAGAACCTATAATCAGGTTCCCCAGACTCATCCAGGAGCAATCCGAAACATTTGACTTGGTCATTAGTCAGTGTTACATAAAAACCCACCACAAACCCTATTACCCTGTAGGATTACTGTTAAGGATTGAGGAAGTTCTTAGCACAATGCCAGGCCCTTTGTGACTGCTTATGGCCCAGGGGAATAATCCCATTGAAAATTAAATTAAGACAAAACAAAACAAAATGGAAAACAGAGTGATGCATAAAAAGAGAAAGTTCAATTGCTGCCTTATGGCCAGGTCTCTTACCCTGGTGTCCGCAGATCACCACCTCTCTAAACAGACTTCAGGTGATTTGAAGGCAAAACTGGGATTGAATATGTACATGGGGATTTTTCTAGACTCCATTCCTCTCATCAGAGACTCCAAAAAGTCCCTGACCCAAGAGTTTAGAAACCATTGCCTTACAGTGATAGTACTGTTGTCAATAACAATAACATGACAGGAAGATTCTCTCCTTCCTTCCCTAACCACCATACCCTCACAAATTTTCCCTACCCCCAAAAAAAGTTCTAAAAATTACAATATTTAATCATTTACTATCTGGTGCTAATACTTTCCTGATGATTTTCATTGTAAAGGTAAGTGTGCTGCCCACAAGCACTATACTACTGGTCTACCATTCCCTGGACACACTAGCCTGGTTGATGTGTTCTATTTCTCCATTTCTTCCTCTCTACCTTTATATCTGTAAATCCCCTTCCACTAATCTCTGGATAAATAGAAGTTAGAATGCTGATATGTAGCTATGTGGGGCAAGATGGAGATGCAGAGTATCTGTGATTCTTGGTCATGAGTGTTCGTAAAGTATCTTCTAGTTTAAAAGTATTTACTGTAAGTTAGGGTATGATTCATTTCCACTTTATAGATCAGAAAACAGGGTTCTGAGTGGTTAAATGACATGTCCAAACGTACCTAGTTAGTGCAGGAAAGAGCCAGAACTCAAGCCTAGGACATACAACTCAAAATCCTATATTCCACCAAAACCAAGACCACCTTTCCCAAAGGAAAACAGCCTAGCCCTCCTTTCCCACAATATTCCATAAAAAAAGTTTCAAAAATCAAATACATTTCAGTTCATTTGACTCTGTATTGGGAGACATTAGAGGATCTTTAAAAAAAAAAAATCAATTAAATAGCTGTTTAAGTTTCTTATCCCAGACATGAGCAGAAGATCTTCTATGGAACAAAAGTACTGAACTGATGCTGAACTACATCAAGTCATATCTTTGAAAGTAACTCCTCAGGATGGAAAGTCGGGACAAGGGGTAATTTTTTTCCTTCCATTTTCCCTAACAAGCTCCCTAAAACTTATATTTTGAATAAAATAGCCATCAAAAGAAGGAGTTTGGTTTTTTTCTCTTGTCTACCTGCCTTACCAAATCAAAGTTTTTAATCAACACTGCTCCTTATCTAAAACACTTTTCTTAATTTCAGTCTTCTCCACCTCATACTATTACTGGTGTCCCTAAGGCTATTTTTCTACTACAATCAAGCTGGCTGTATTTTTGCCAGATCAGTCTTTCTAAAATACAGACCAGGTGACATTAGCCCCCTGACCTACTACAGAATACTACTAAGGGTTATTATAATCTGGACTCAACTCACCTCTCTAATTTTGTCTCTTTCTATTCCTCCACACTGATGATGACAAATACGTGATACATTTATCGTCACATCCCACCCAAGCTCATGTATTCATTCAACAATTAGTTGTTGAATACCTACCATGTGCCATGTACTCTGCTGAGCTCTAGGAATATCCCAGGCATGTGGCCCCTGACCTCATAGATCTCATGGCTAAGCGGCGAAGACAGATGATAAACAAGAAGATAAATGAACTATGGTTAAGTATTCCTAAGGAAACAAAGTTGTTGCTGAAATACAGAAAATGGGGATGGGCCTCCTGGAAGAGAGGGAGAAATCTAGTTAAATAGGATGGTTGGGGAAGACGTAGCTGAAAATGTGACTTTTAAATAAGAGGAAGTCATCCTCGCAAAGGAGCATTCCAGATTGAGGGACCAGCATGTATGAAAACTCTGAGGGGGGAAAGAGCATGCAGAAGTGGAAAGAGGCCTCTTTGAATGAAGAGCAAGTCTACATCATACAGGTCCTTAGACCCATGGAGAGAATTTGGGCTTTTACCCAACATAAGGGGAAACCAATAAAGAGTTTTAAGCAAGGAAGTGCCACAATCTGATTAATATTTTTAAAAAACGAAGGAGACACATCTGTAACCAAAGTAAGCCTTCACAGGAACTTCACAGGAACTTAAATATAATAGTAATTATATTGAAAAGCAGAAGTACTAAGATATAGAAAAAGAAGTTACAACATGTAGTACAAATATGTGTTTATGTGAGACTATCTGCAAACAAAAAATAAGACTTGAAAATTTTAGAGGGTTCATTTTAGGATTGGAACAATCTAGAGTCTATCTAGCCTTGGTTTATGGTCTGACATGTAGCGTATGGAAACAAGATGAGAGGAAGAGCATTCAGTCATGACTTCAGCTCTTTTAGCCCAAATCTATTGGAAGAGTCTGGGGGTAGGATCAGAAATAGAATATTATTTTCAGAATACATTATAAAGCAAGCTTAGCCTGAATTCCAGAGTATGAAAACACACAATATTCCTAAGTAAATTCCATATAGTATCAAACTAGCTAACATCTAAGAAAATCTATTATGTAGGAAAAGTCAGCAGAACCCCTGAAATGTCAAAAAGAGCAAGCCTACAGCATTCCCAACAGTCTTCAGTAAAGATTTGCAGGAGCTGGGATCAAGCCCTTTGTATCAATATGCTTACAGCCTAATATTAGAGGTGTTTTTTTCATTACATCTGATGTAATATTCCATTTTTTGACAAAAATGTGGAGTAGACCCTAAGAAAAAAGCGTGGAAATAGATTTTAAACAAACATATTTTAGAAGCAAGCTAAACACTAAGTAGGAGGCAGCACTGCCACAGGAAAAGCCAGGCTGTGTTTTCACATCATTGAGGCCCTTTGAGGTTGCCACTGACTTTCCTTCAGTTGGGCCTGCATTGTCCTATCACTGAAGACACTGCATAGGTGCCTAACCCTCTATGAGACCCCTGTGTGGGCTGATGTCCATGTCGCTGTCCTTGCTGCCTGGATTCCACTCGGTTTTTACTACTTATCCTCTAGTTCCTGTGGCTCTGAATCAATAACTTTTTTTTGGGGACCGAAGCTTCTCTTAAAAATATATGAACAAGGTTAGAGAGAGAAAACGTGCCTTTTCCAAGTCTCAAAACATCATTGTTCACCCTGGAGAACACTGCTCTGGGACTGTGGCTGTACATGAGAGGATGTGTAGAAACGGAAAAGAAAATCTTCTGACAGCGCCTTACAGGAGTTACAAACCCCACGAATCCAGAGCACCAGCTTATTATCTGTTGACTCTATCACGGCCAGTTCCAAATTGGCCTTGTGTCATTGTCTGAGTCCCCATCTCTGCCCCCGAGGTGGGTAGATACAATGCAGTGATTAAGCTGTATTTCTGCTTTCTTCATGATGCGAACAGAGGATGTCACCCTGACAACTTTTTTAACCTTTCTTTTGATCAAATTCCCAGGTAGCTACTGCAATTCCAAACTATAGCCAATTGAGTTTGAAGATATTACAAATAGGCTTCTACAGCTGTTGCAGTATTGAAAGCAGTGATTATCCTACCAGGCACGGCGGGCTCTTTGGAACAGCCTTGTAAGCCTTTGATTAACAGTCTGGCATCCTGTGCTGGTGCTGTACAGCGAGTCTTCATGTAAAATATCACCCACCCTACCCAATTTGCTTGCAATTTAGCCCAAAGACTACTTGAAGCAGAAGTCATTAAAATGAGGCTATGAGGAAACCCATTCAAAATTTGACTCCACATTTTTATGAAATAGCAAAGAATTCCCTCTAGCTTTTAAAGAGCTATACAGGCGGTCCCCAATTTTATGATGGTTCAACTTATAATTTCTTGACTTCATGATGGTGCAGAAGCAATGTACATTCAGTAGAAACTGGACATGGAATTGTGAATTTTGACCTTTTCTCAGGCCAGCGATATGCAGTAGATACTCTCTCCTGATGCCGAGCAGTGGTCACTAGCCATGTCCCCCCAGTCAACCACGCAATCACGAGGGTAAACAACCCATGCATTCACCTCTCTGGACTCATACAACCACTCTGATTTTCACTTTCAGAACTGTATTCAATAAACGGCATGAGAAATTCAACACTTTATTATAAAATAGGCTTTTTTGTTAGACAATTTTGCCCAACTAACCGCTAATGTGAGTGTTCTGAGCATATTTAAGGTAAACGAGGCTAAGCTATGATTTTTGGTCGGTTAGGTGTATTAAATGCTTTTCAACTTACACTGGGTTTACTGTGATGTAGCCCCATGGTAAGTTGAGGAACATCTGGATTCCCTTTCAATTCCATCACCTTTGCCTAATACCAATCGGCTCAGGGTCAGCCAGCAAGCTTGAGGCAGCAGCTGCTATCCCCGCCAATCAGAGGAGAAGCATCCTTCCCAGAGCAACTATGCTGCTGCTCACAGAAACAAATACCACCGAACAACTTCAGACATTTATTGTCCTTAGGAAACTACAGGAAGATGGGAGGTGCTGTTTTCTAAGTGGGAAAACAACAAAACTATGGAAACACAATGTAATCAAGAGCCAATGGGATTAGCAAAACAGAAACCATAGTAATGAAAATAAATAAATAAATTTGAAAAATATCCTCTGTTGTAATTTGTTTAGACCATGTTTTAAGAATATAAGACTTTATTTCTCTTGTAATAATACATGGCAAAAAATAGGGCTTTAGATTTTCAAAATTCTTTATCTGGAGTCAGGCTACCTAGGTTGAATTCTGGCTCTGTCACTTGTTAGTTGTTAAATTTAGGCAACTAAGTTCACTATATCTGAGTTTCTGCTGTAAACTGGGGGCAAAATATAGAAACCTCACAGAAATGATGGGAGGGTTAAATGAGATAATATATGTAGAAAGCTATAACTGTGTCTGGTCCACCATAGAAAGAGCCAAATAATATTTAGATGCAGCTGCTATTATTATTACTGTTATTTATCATCATCATCATCATCATCTGTGTCATCTTATTGAATTTCCACAACAAACTGTAAGAAGCCTAGCCAATGTGTCGCATTATATAGATGAAAGAAAGTAATGTCCTTATGGTTAAAAAAAAAAATTGACTTTCCAACTAATTAGAGCAGAGCCACGGCTAGAATTCTGAGTGCTTTCCACTGACTGTGCCATTTGGAACTTGTTGCAGGAAAATGGCCTCCAACATCACTTCAGCACTGCTTTCACTAATATTCTTGCACCATTTGCCCTAGTCTCTGGTTGCAAATTCCAAAGCCTATTTTCTCCTCACCTTCTCCTGAAGGCATTACGTGTTGCAGGAAAAAGTCACAGCCTGCAATTTCCTTTGACCCCCAGATGCTACTCACTCATATTTGTACTCACCTCTTTTGGATTACAAAGCAGTTTATACACAGATTCCCTCCATACTCTCTTGTCTTTCCTCCTCTTCCTTCTTCTTCCTCTTTTCTGTCTCTTTAACTTTAACTTTCTCTGGACTTCTTCAATTATTATTCTTTTCTAAGCTATCTTCAAATTATTTTCCTTTCTTTCTACTTTAAACAAGGAAAGATCTTTCCTTTTTTGTTAAATCTTTACTTACCATTGAGACCTTTCATTAATGGTCCCACAATTCCTCCTCCACTCACTCGTATATCCTATAATCAAGCACATATGTTTGCCAAGCTTATTGGGATTTCTTGCTTGAAAGTCACCCACAAAAGGCCACTTACTGTTGTATTTGGTACCCTTTTCTCAGCCCCTAACTCTCTTAATCTCTCAAGCAGCAACATTATGGATCCTGATCTCTGACTACACACTTTTCCCTTGGAATTCCCTACATCCGGACCATCCTAATGTTCCTTCCAGCCACCTTTCATACTCCTCTGTCTTCACTACTTGCCTTTGTTTTCTCACCCCACTTTTTTTTCTCAATTAAAAAACCCATCATTCTAAAAAGATCTGTCTTTAAGCCCTATCTGCTCTCTCTCCTTTATTTCCTATCTGTATTATGGATGTATAGTTTGAACTCTGTCTTCTCTCTAAAACCTTTTCACTTCCTCATGATTCCTCTATTTCTTGTCCTGGTCATGAGTGGCTCTCAAGATATTTAAAGTAAAAATGGCCTGGAATGAAATTTTGGCTTTGTCATTGACTATATCACTTAGCAGAAGCTCCTTAACTTCTCAGAATTTTGGTACATCATCCATAAAATGGGGTTTTGGATGAGGAAATTATAAGTAAATCGAGTCTCAACCCATAAAGGGGATCTTGGGAAGTCATTTCCCCTGCCCACTCCCTATTCTTACCCCACCACACACATCATCCCTTCCCCACTCCAGACTTCCAGCACTGAAATCATACAGCTAGATTTGACTCCTTCCTCAACCCCATCTCCCATATCCAGTCTATCACCAAGTCCACCTTCTTAGTAGCTCCTGCATCCTTCCCTTCCTATCGGTTTCCTTTACCATCTCCAGAGCATAAGCCCTCATTTTTCACTACTAGATTGTTACAACAGTCTTCTGACCAGTCTCACTGCTGCCCATTTCTTCCAACTTTTGGCCTACTCTGGACAATGACACCAGATTAACACTCTAACGTTACTGCTTAAAATAATCACTTTCCCAAAGTAACCCAGCTAACAAGTAGAAAACAAAGACTGAGCCCAGACGGACCACTCCAAGTCTATACTCACAACTATAAGCCTGCACTGAGTCAGAACCAGTGCTTGGGCCTGGAATTCAAAATCCATCATGATCTGACCCAGAGTACCTTTCCAGGCTTTCCTTCCACGGGCCCTATACACCAGTGTTTGATTTACTTGCACTTACTAAAATAAGCTTTATCTTTTAGGGTTATTTAAGCTGTAACAAAAAACTAACTCAAGTGGCTTAAATAGTAAGGGGATGTATGATCTCATATAACAAGCCCAGAGGTAGGATAGTTCCAGAGGTATTTAATATCACAGCTTAACATCAAACCTAGGACCCAGATTCCTTCCATCTTCTTAATCTGCTATATTCAACATGATCTCACATGAGCTCCTTTTGTGTTTGCCAGTCGTTGCCTCAGTTCCAGGAAGCATGTACAGATATAACAACATCCAGTGAAAGAAAGGACAGTAGCTCCACTGTGCATGATGCTTTTGAGAGGAGACTATTCTCCCATATCCCTATCCGTACTCAACCTTCCCCATCAGACTTCCCTTGACATCTCATTGGCCAGAGCTCTATTACCATCACAGGGAAATTTGTAAACAAAGCACCGTGAGGCCAGATTCAACAGTTTCCAAAGTTTCTGAGATAGGACCACAGTGAAAAATACATTGTACACCCCAACTCAGCACATGAGTAAATATGCTTCATAATACATACATAACACAGAAATGAAAAATTCATAAAATAAAATTCATCCTTATTGTGCAATACATTTAGATATTTTCTACTCTATTTTACTCTCAATATTACTCTATTCTACTAATTTTTAAGAAATCCTGATTCCAACTACTAAGTTGATTTTAGAACTCACTAATAGACGGCTACCTGCACTTTGAAAAATGCCAGCTTATACTAATGAGAATTTAGCCAAGTCATATTGGAGCGGGATAAACGCAGGAATATTATCAGGCCAACATGGTAGAGGGGAAATGGCTGTTTTGAAGGCAACAAATGCTTTCCCATTTTTGTATGTCTTAGATTATATATTCATCATTTCCATCCCTATGACACCCCTCACTCAGCACCTATTGACTAAAATTGGGATTTTCAAACTTTGGATGTTTCAACTTACTGCTGAAAAGGCTGGATTTGTATTTATAATTTCAAAAAAAAACCCAACTGAGATTCCTCAGTAGTTTGTAAGTCACAGAAAATAGAGTGTTTTTAAAAATTCAAGATCTAGTTTCTTTTGATGATATAAGTAGGGTAAAAGGTCACGGGAGTTCACTTAATTTACTTTAAAATGCTCCTTTTTAAATGATGTCTAAAGAATAAATCATCAAAGATTAATCAGGAAAAACTGAGTCTCTCCCTCTTGTTTGGAATGTCTAAGGATCTGAGAGCAGCTGGCCTCATCTCTGTTCTCTCTTTTCCTGATTCATCATGTGTGTGACCCAGGAAGAGGTCACCCTGGGGCCCTAAATTACGTGAGCCTGCACATGTAGTCTGCCACTTTCTCCCTGCAGCTACCCTACCCTCAAGAACCTTGCTGAGCACAGCAAAGGTTTTAAAGGACCTGAGCTTTGTGCCCAGGCTTGCTCTTTACAGACCTAGGATTATTTGTATTTTTACAGTAACACGTTGATGCATCCAATGTGCCTGAGCATCTGCTGGGTACAAAGCACTGTGCAAAGTTGCAGAGAATCCTGCATGAATAAACTGTAGTGCCTATTATTAAACAACTTGGAGTCTAAGACAGGAGATAATCCTGCAAACGGAGACACAAAACAATTTAATAGTGGAGGTCTCCAAGAAGGGATGCTGATTAGCATTTGGGAAATGCCCACTGAGTGCCAGACACTGTGCTAGGCCATTTATGTGAACTAGCTCATCAAAAAGCCTTAACTCTTTTGCAGGTGTTGAAACTGAGGGTCAGAGAGGCCCCCTAACTTTTCCAATGGGGCATGTTTAGTAAGCAGTAGACCCCAAGTGCAGAATGAGATCCTTTAGACTCCAAAGTTTATTGTTTTTTTCTGTCACTTTCTCTGAGTCCCCAGGCAAAAAGAATTTTATCCAGACAAAAGGAAAACATATTTGAAATAGGCCTTTAAATAGAATGGACATATCCCTAGTGATGGGAGACAGAGTGGAGTGCCAGGTGTAGAAGGCGGCCCTTCCATGAGTTTTGCAGGCAGGGTGGGTTCAGGAGATGCTAAACAGTACAATTTGGCTGCCAGAGAGGTGAGCTTAGGGCAATGAAAGAAAGCAAATCTAGAAAAGGTGCTTAATTCCAACTCCCCCAGCTTTTATAATTCAGTAGAGGGTTCCAGAGGAGAAATTCCTTTCTGTAGCTTACCTATTAGATTGTGAGTCCAGAGGGCAGGAAGCACACGAACAGAGGTGACCACCTAAGAACAGGGACCAGATGTCATATTTCTCTGTGACCCTCATGGTGAAGCTCAATGTTTTGCAGCTAGTAGGTCAGCAGTTTACCTCTAATGAATGAATGCAAAACAAACAAAGGAGGGTTTTCTGCTCTCTCTTGCCAAGTTCCTTAAGGAATGGGTCAGGGTAAGTTGTTGAACAGCAGGCAGCGGGGCCAGGCACTGACCAAGCAGAGCTAAGGGCAAGCTTGATTCTTCCTCTATACCAGCCTCCAGATGGGTTAACTAAACAGCACAACCAGCCTTTCAACGGGTCCAATATCATTCCTTCTACTATGTAAAAATGGTGTGCTGGAGGGCAGAAAGTTTCAGGAAGGAACAAACAAAAGGTATAAAAGGCAAATATTTTAAAGGATTTTCAGTGGGATCCCAAGAGTTAATAATCCCATGGTTCATACTGTCATGCCTCCAAGCCACCTTTCTTGCACACCAACCTGGTACTTTAGATGGAGAAAGAAAGAAGCCTAAATTTCTAAGTTCAAGTTGCTACTGCCTTGTCGGTTAGGTGACAGGGCAGGTGACACTGATATGGTGACTTAGCAGCACAGTGCATAACAGTACGGATGGAGCTTTGTGCAAAAGCTTGGCTCCAAAGGCTTTGCAAGCTGTTATATAGATTAATTTCAAACAGGAAGAGGCTAAAATATGGGACAGATCAGTTTTGCAAAATTAATGCTTGGCTTTACAAGCAGATAAAAAATGAGCCCCCTTGCAGTAGCCGCAGGCTGAGCAAAGAGAAGCCAAAGCTGTGGGAGTGTGGAGAGATGAGATGGGACAGAAGCAGGGGAGGCAAGATGCAGAGAGGAAGTCAAGTCTTAGAGATACACCTGTTTCCGGCATGGTGAAGGCCTGGAGTTCTTTACAAATGTGGTAGTAGCGAGTGGTAGTCATACCAACTAGGAAGTTGTTGGTGACAGTTGTTGATGATATCTTCTATTGGCTTTTATACGCCAGTCACAATGCAGTGTGAGGGAGGGCTGGCCACATTTAAAGTAGCAAAGGTCAGGTGGAAAATACCAGAGACTTTCATGCTAGTGTTATCCAATAATCAGTGAAAAGAGATGTTGGATCCATTAACTTTGGATAAGTGTGCACCGTGTCTGTGACTCTGATATGGTGAGTTGGATGACTTTCCAAGTGTGTCATATTGAGTATTCAGGGCTTAATCCTGCAGTTGTGTCCTTTTAAGAAACAGTTGAATCTGGAAGAGCATCATGATATAGTCAGTATATGGGTCATTCTGCTGAGTTACCATGTGGCCAAAACTGTCGTATACTTAGCTGCAGAGAAGCAAAATATCAACTTCAGCATGCAGTGAGGAGAAACATCCACTTTATGAAAGCAAAACAGAATCTTCTAAGGCTAATGTATATTACTTTGTATTTTAATATACAACGGACATTAATGGCCACATGTGTTCATAAAACATGAGATATTTTTATTTAATTTAAATCAAAACATGAAACTAATATTAAGAAGTGTTTTGAAACCAAAAAAATAATTCAGTGTGAGAGGCTAAGTGCACCAACATGGTCATGTTCAATAGATAGTTTTCCCCTTTCCATCCTCTTATTTTTTCATATAATCTTAAAAATGATTTCTATCTTCAAGCTGGGAACCTATGCTGAACTCGGGAACACAACACAACAGATAGTTTCTCTCTCTCTCTCTCTCTCTCTCTCTCTCCCCCCCCCCCCTCTCTCTCTCTCCCTCCCTCCCTCCCTGATTTCATAACTATATACATAAATGCATTCCCAGGCACAACAAAGCTAAACACAAGAAGAAAGCTGATTTCTTGGAAAATCCAAATTCTAAGAGTAAGATTTTGGTCTGCCTCTGAAGTATATTCATGTGAAAATGTGAGATTTTGTTTGTTTGTTTTTGTTCCTGTATAGGAAACTTTCAGGTGTTAATAAACTGTGGATGAAACTCACTATTCTTCAGCTGTGAATCTGATAATGCTAGATTGAGGCATTTCGTGAAATTTCTTCTCTCTGCCATCATTATCCCGACTTGCCAAATCTTCACTAGCCCGTCTTAGGCTATTCTTAAGTGAAGAAACCCTGCAGCTACAATGGGACAATCTTTTGACGCTGGTAAAAATAAAACAGCTTCCTTGTAAGATGAGTTCCCTTTACACTCAGCTGCAATTCCTTGCTTCTGAACTGTGGTTTCCAGGTAATGATTCTTGATAGAAGGACAGTAAAGGTTAAAAGGAGGTCACTATTTGAAGGCTTTGTGGTATCTTAAGTTTGGAAGGGGTACTATTATGAATAAATTGGTTGATCTGCCTTACTTCACACGTGAAGAAACTCTAGTCCCAAATGCTTAGGAGACTTCACCCAAAGTCCTCACAAGCAGCAAATTCAGAGAATCTAGTAAAGAACCCAACTCTTTTGCTCCTTCTGTCACTTATGTCACTATGATGCACAAAAACAAACTAAAATTTGTCATTGTAAAATGATGGGACTCTCTCTTGAAAATGGTAAAGAAATTTGCAATAGAGCAGAAAAGCTTCAGTGTGTCAGGCATCAGGCATCATGCTTCCAGTAGCTTCTCTGATTGCCTCTGTGCCCCATGCCCCCCGCACCTCTGATCTTGGCTGTTCTTCCTCTGCTCTCCTCTCCAGGGGTATTTCTTATTTCTTTATACACTCACACATGGTGTACAACAACCATATGTTCATAAGCCTATCTTCTCCACTAGATGTTAAATTCATTGAGAACGTAATAATTTTTTTTATCGAAGTATAGTTGATTTACCACATCGTGCCAATCTCTGCTGTACAGCACAGTGCCTCAGTTATACACATATATACATTATTATTATTATTATTATTTTTTTGCGGTACGCGGGCCTCTCACTGTTGTGGCCTCTCCCGTTGCGGAGCACAGGCTCCGGACACGCAGGCTCAGCGGCCATGGCTCACGGGCCCAGCCGCTCCGCAGCATGTAGGATCGTCCCGGACCAGGGCACGAGCCCGTGTCCCCTGCATCGGCAGGCGGACTCCCAACCACTGCACCACCAGGGAAACCCCTACATTCTTGTTTTTTATATTCTTTTCCATTATGGTTTATCACAGGACATTGAGTATAGTTCCCTGTGCTATACATTAGGACCTTGTTGTTTATCCATTCTAAATGTAATAGTTTGCACCTACCAACCCCAAATTCCCAGTTCATCCCTCTCCCTCCCCCACTCCCCCTTGGCAGCCACAAGTCTGGAGAACATAATAATATTTAAAATAACTTTTTATATGAATAGTGAATAAAGAAAATTATATATATAATTTTATTTTTTTATTTCAAAACAACGAGGATAATAATGCCAGCCTTTTAAGATTGCTGTGAAGTCTAAACATTATGCAATAATATATGTTAAGTGCTTCACACAGGGCACTTAACCTTGTCAAGCTACATATTAGTAGCTCAATAGCACGTATTGAATGCTTACTCGCTCTTCCCTTCGAACTGTCAAAAAGTATTATAATCCTTCCACATGCTAGCAATTGCACTTTTAGTATCCATTGATTAAAAAGAGATAAATGGATGGATGGATTTTCAGATGCCTGATTTTGCAACTCTGTAACCTCCCAAGGGTCCCTAAGTCCACAGGCTGGAAATCACACGAACTTTAGATTGTTCCAATACCTACAATGAGTCTTATAATCCATCATGAGAGTCTTTACAATGGAGCGAAATAACCACAACACAGGCAAAGCGCAAAGGTCTGACAGCAAAAGAGGGAGAAGAAGAAACAGTAGGGCTTCATTGCTTCCTATTTTAAAAAATTCCCACTAATTCATAGGTTATTGCAGGCAGCTATTTCACTGCTTTCAACCCCTTTCACCACAAAGGTACCCGCTATTCTGAGCAGTATAAAAGAGAACATACACACACACACACCCCACAGTAGCTCCAGAAGGCTACGTAAAAGAAAAATAAACAACCTCGAATTATTTTTCTTAAGAGCTTGAAGAATTCCAGCTAGATTTTTTGCACTCCTCCTCTCTCTCTTTTTTAACCTATTTTTAGTTTCAAGTGATGGAAATCCAACCTGAATGGATTAAACATATAATAAAAAAAAAATGAAGATAGGTGTAAAGAATTCATTGACTTACTGAAAAACCCAAGGGTAGGATAGGTTAAGGCAAGGCTGGATCCAGGAATTCAAAAAAAAAAAGAAGTCACCCATACTCAGTTTCTCCTTACCTCTGGTTTTCTCCACCATAGGAATTAGTGTCAACCAGAGTCTCCCCGCATGATGTAAAGAAGGTTGGCTGATACGCTAGATAATAACCACAGCAGAAGTGAGGTTCTTTTCCCCAGTGGTTCTCACAAAATTTCATGATAGGCAATCAGGTTTATGGGTGCTATGTCTGATCCACTCTCAGTGGCCTGGAGGATAAAATATATTGATTGAACAGGCATGGGTTATATATGGGATGACCAGCCTTTGTGGTTTACTCAGAACTGTCCTGGTTTTAGCATTGCAAGTCCTACGTCCCAGGAAACCCTGGTCAAATTGGGATGGTTGGTCACCTCAGTTTTCATATAGACCACTGAGGATGGTAGTGTTTCCAAACTAGAGGGGTTGACAGTGGGCATAATAACAGGGGTTGCATGCTAAGCAGGGGGAAATATACGCTACATTTACATATGACTACAGAACTATTCTGACCACAATGGCCTTGTGTGTCCATTGATCACTCGGAATCTGATCACCTGCATTATAGTCTGAAGGTGGGTCTGAAATGAGATGCCCATTAAGTGTAAAATATACACCTAATTCCAAAAAATGTGTATGAATAAAGAATGTATTTTAATAATTTTATATTTACATGTTGAAATGGTCATGTTTTAGATAGGTTGAGTTAAATAAAAGATATTGTTCTTCTTACTCTTTAATGTGGCTATTAGAAAATTTTACATTACACATGTGGTTCACATTGTACTTCTGTTGGACAGAAACAAGCAATGGACTGCTCTAAGATTTTTAACAAGGTGATGATGTATTTATGTCATGTGTAGGTGGGGACATAGAAAGATGCTTTGAATGTACACGGACCTTAAACAACAAATGATAAATAAATTAAAGAACATCAGGACCACAAAAGATGGGAGATCAAAATGTCAAATCAAGACCAAATTCATTCACTTAATCATTCCTGCCTTCATTTGTGCCAGGATCAGCATTACATCCTGAGACTCCAGGCCCAAATGAGAAACGTGGTTTGTCCTTCAGAAGCCTACAGACCAAAGAGGGAAAAAGGAAGGTATCTGAAAATTAAATATTTTAAATGTTTTAAAAATACAAAATTACGCTGTAATATGATAGATTCCAGCGCACATAGTCTGTATTGATTTAATTCATTTGATCATCCAAGTAATTTTGAGTTTATTCAGTCCACACTCTATATTTTCCCTATTGCAGGCCAAGCTCCTTGAGACTAGGAATTTGTGCTAATAAGCTGCATGGAACCAAGTGTATTCGTTTCAGTACTCTCTATTCACTTAACGATCAAATGTTCCTTCTCTCTCTTACTCTCACAAGAAGCAGTTTAGCCCAGTGAAACCTAACAGGGCTTAGGTTTAAATGTTGCCAATGTTCCTTACCAACTCCCTTACCTAGTGAAAGTTTTGAATTTCCCTCTGTGCCTCATTTTCCACCAACAGCAATGAGAAAAACACCCTGGATAACTCTCTGAACTCACTCACACACACACACACACTCACACACACACACACACACACACACACACAATCTTTGCTTGCAATTTAACTTATTATTGTTAATCATCTGAAAATACTGAATGCTTACAAACACTCCAACTTACTGTAATTGTACTCCCACAATATAACCATTTTCAATCACTGGGATGGTTCTGCATACTAGCTACTGGGTTCCCCCTAAACATCCTTGAGAATGTTTATTTGAAAAGATTACCTTGTTTTCCTTCAGGATTAAGTCATGGTCACTGCAGAGAGAGAGGATTTGGAAAGATGGCAAGCAGTTTCTGATAGTTCCTCAGAGACTGCCTTTGTTCAATAAATAGACCCACAGAAAAACAAAATGTATTCTAGCCCACACATGTTAGACACATTTTTCAAACACCTAGATTGGAGAAGATAGGTATTACAAATAACATATTTGTTGGAGACAGTGAAGAAATCACAAACTTGCTTGGATAAACACTATTAAATACATACTTAACCAGCGGATTGCAACAGTTCCCCTCTGGCACTCACTGACAAGCTTGACTCCATCTGTAAATTAGGTTGCAAAACTTCCTTGTCAGAGAATTCACCCTGTTAGGAGGACTCAACCCTGCCTTTGAATCCACAAGGACAGAAAAAATCAATGTGACAGAAAAGCAGTTGCTTGTGTCAGGCTTAACCAAGGAGAGAAAGGGCTTTAAATTAATCATGATTTAGGGTTGCTGGTAAAACAGTGCAAAGGCACATTCCTCTGGAGTCTCTGAAAAAGGAAAAAAAAAAGGAGCTTGGAGCGCTCTGCGCATGCTACCCGCAGACACTGCCCTTCCTCTATAAACAGGATTCAGTGTTTACTGTGAGTGTAGCCAAGCATTGTTGATCTTGTATAAACAGATAAAATGCATCAAAATCTACAAGATTTCGGCTGAGACAGTTATGCACAGTAACTCTTCATGTGTAGAGTGAAGATAAATGAAAGTTTCATCTTCCCTTCTAGAACCTGTGATCTGACTTCAATACGCTGGGAAGATTTCAGGTTATATATTAAATTTTGATTCCCCACAAAAGCAAAGGCTGGCATGAGCCTCTTATCTGGAGAGAGGTCGAACACCACCTTCTGGAGGCGCCTGTTTTCATTCCTTGCCTACCTTAGAAAATGAGAGCATCTACAGGAGGGAAAGCAATTTTTGCTTGGCTTATACCCCGTGGCTTTAAAGCTGTCACCAAAGACCTACTAAGGGTATTGTTAAACAGCCACCATTAGATGGCACCTGCGAGGCAGTAAATCCCCTTAAGGTAGAGGTGAGCTCTGCCTCAACTGTCAATCTCTGTTGGCCAAACAAGGTCACTTCAATCAGGAGCTTGTTTGCCTCCATTATCAATTTAGGTAGTTGGGTCTTTGCATTAGAGACAATGACAACCTGGTCAGCGGTCTTCAGACTTGCCTTTGATCAACAGCTATCAACCAACCCTGGCCAAATTAGGAAAAAGGCACTCCCTCTTCTAATGTACTGCTAACCATAGTGATGGGCAAACTTGGAATTCAGTGACTGAGGACCAATGTCCAGGGTTGAGGTATGTTCAGAGATAGAAGAGAACTTGGTCTTTAGCCCTTTTGGTGAGCCTCAGTCTGGCATTAGAAGCCAAATCAATGAGCCCAGTTCATTTATTTCCATAGTCATCCCCAACTAAAAGGACCAGGATTTTGCGGGGCTTCAGAAAATCACTGGCCTCGACTATGTCAGTTGTTTGTCCTGATGATACAAGTTATTCCTCAGTTCTTTACTGTGTAAATGGACAGACATCCAATGAAGGTCTAACAGGATCAGACCCTATTTTCAAAATGTTCCGGGCTTCCCTGGTGGCGCAGTGGTTGAGAGTCCGCCTGCCGATGCAGGGGACACGGGTTCGTGCCCCGGTCCGGGAAGATCCCACATGCCGCAGAGAGGCTGGGCCCGTGAGCCATGGCCGCTGAGCCTGTGCGTCTGGAGCCAGTGCTCCGCAACGGGAGAGGCCACAAAAGTGAGAGGCCCGAGTACCGAAAAAAAAAAAAAAAAGTGTTCCTTTGGGGCTTCCCTGGTGGCGCAGTGGTTGAGAGTCCGCCTGCCGATGCAGGGGACACGGGTTTGTGCCCCGGTCCGGGAAGATCCCACATGCCGCAGAGCAGCTGGGCCCGTGAGGCATGACCGCTGAGCCTGCGCATCCGGAGGCTGTGCTCCGCAACGGGAGAGGCCACAGCAGTGAGAGGCCCGCGTACCGCAAAAAAAAAAAAAAAAAAAAAAAATTGTTCCTTTGACTTCATTTTACAGTGTCATCTGTAAAACCCACAACAAGTTCCACCAAGAGAATGATGTAGATCTTATTCCTGTCCACCAGGGCTCAGAGAGAAACTAGAGAGCACTTAATCTATGCAAGTGTGATAAGGACATTGAAATGAAAGAATAGAAAGGCTGAATCAAAGGCTTATATTTGAGATATAAGCACCCAAAGAAAACTGAGTTGTAGGGATGAATAATGTAAGTAAATATGATGACTGTAAGTTTTTTTAATAATGAATTTTTGAAATTTATTCCAGAATAAGGAAAAGAAAAGGTTTACACAGCTAGGCTGCTCCACACCTTCAGTGGTCCTGAAGCTTCACTAGACGCGTGGCCAGGTAACTAATGCATGGCTGCTTTTATAGTAGACTATTTTCGGCATCATTGTATATCAAGCAGCTTTCAAAAACAAAAACATTCCTTCTTTATTTTTATAGAGAAGAGTGCACAGCCTTCAGTGCAGTCTTTGAAAATAAAGAACAGTCTTCATATGTACCAAGGGAAATTACTAAGAAACCTTGCAGACACTCCCTCTCTGGAGATCTTTATAAATAGGATAACTTTTCACCTGTTTTGTGTGCCGTTCTCTGAAAGCAGATAATAAGCAAAGAAATCCTTTCAAAATCCTTGTTAGATCTCTCATTCATGTTTATTTTCCAGTCTATTTGCCTTTTCCCCATCTTGCTATCAACACCCTTAAGAAAGGACAATCAGAGAGGATGAAGCAAATGGACTTTAGGGTTCCTGATAGAATGGTAACAACAGAATAGTTAACAAATATTCAACCGTTTCTATATTCCAAGACTACTTAGTACTCTACTTGAGTTTTCAAAGGGAGACGAAAAATGTAGCAGTTTTTATAACTCGAAAAGATACATGCACCCCTATGTTCATAGCAGCACTATTTACAATAGCCAAGACATGGAAACGACCCCTATGTTCATAGCAGCACTATTTACAATAGCGAAGACATGGAAACGACCTAAATGTCCATCAACTGATGAATGGATAAAGAAGATGTGATACATAGGTACAGTGGAATATTACTCAGCCATAAAAAAGAATGAAATAATGCCATTTGCAACAACATGGATGGACCTAGAGATTATCATACTAAGTAAAGTAAGCCAGACAGAGAAAAACAAACACCATGTGATATCACTTACATGTGGACTCTAAAATTTGACACAAATGAAATTATCTATGAAACAGAAACAGACTCACAGATATAGAGAACAGACTTGTGGTTGCCAAGGAGTGAAGGAGGGGAGGGAAGGATTGGGATTTTGGGATTAGCAGAGGCAAACTATTATATATAGGATGGATAAACAGCAGGGTTTTACTGTATAGCACAGGGAACTATAATATATTCAATATCCTGTGACAAACCATAATGGAAAAGAACATGAAAAGGAATATATATATATATATATATATATGACTGAGCTACTTTGCTGTCCAGCAGAAATTAACACAACATTGTAAATCAACTATACTTCAATAAAATTTAAAAAACAATTTTTTTTTAAATGTTGCAGTTTTCCTGTCTAGACCAAATCAATAGCCAAGTTTACAAAGAACTTTCCAGGTGCCAGGTCCTCTGCTGAGCACTTTGTATGAATGATCTTATTCAATCTAACAGCCCTTTGAAATAGACACTTTATTGTTCCCATTTTATAGATGAGAAGACAGAGTCTTAGAAAAATTGTCTTGCACAAACCAGCAGAACTAGGACATGTTGAAGATAAGATTAGTGTATTAGTTTCTTATGGCAGTTGCAACAAATTATAACAAACTTGGTAGCTTAAAATAACACGAATTTATTCTTGTCCAGTTCTGGAGGTCAGAATTGTAAAATCAGTCTCAGTGGGTTAATATCAAAGGGTCAGCAAGGCTGGTTCCTTTTGGAAGTTCTAGGGGAAAATCTTTCTTTATCTATTTCAGAATTGATGCTATCCTCATTCCCTGGCTCATGGCCCTGAATCACATTATCTTTTCTCTCCCTGTTTCACATCACTTTGCCTTCTCCTCTTCTTTATCAAATTGCTTTCTGATTCCCTCTTATGAGAATACTTGTGATTACATTTAGGTTCTACCTGGATAATCCAGGATAATCTCGCCAATTTAAGATCCCTAACTTAATTCCATCTGCAAAATCTCTTTTGCCATATAAGGTAACTTTCATAGATTCCAGGTATTAGGACCTGGATATTTTTGGGGGCCATTATTCAGCTACCACAATTAACATTCAAACTATCTTCCACTTTCTTAAGCAGTATAACGTATTCTTCCTAGATGAGTAATTCTTAACAAGCTCAATGACTGATCTTTAGCAAATGGGTGTATCCCATATAAACTAAAGAGGTTAACGTAAGTAATTTTCATGGACAGTAACACAATATAGTGGTATGAGCCTGGCTTATAGTCAGAAAATGGAGTTCTTATCATTAATTAAGACATGCAAGCTTGGACCAAGCCCTGCCTCTCTTGAAATCAGGGATAGTAAAGAGGTTTCAGCGTGTTCAGTACAAGTGGAGAAGGACCCCACAAATCTCTTCAAGCTTCACGGGAAATGTTGAAGCCAATTATCAGTGCCTGCCCTACTTAATCTCTAGTGTTCCTTCTAACTCTGATTTTGTATGATCAATGACTGCATTAATTTATCAATTGCTACATAAAATTATCGTAAAATTTAATGGCTTAAAACAACAAACATTTATCATCTCAAAATTTCTGTGGGTCTGGGAATTGGTGGCTCTGACTCAGACTCTCTCATGAAGTTGCAGTCAAGATGCCAACTGGGGCTGCAGCCATCCAAAGACTTGACTGGGGTTACAGTCTGCCTCCAGGGTGGCTCACTCACCTGGCTGCTGGCAACTAAGATTCCTTGCCACATAGGGAAATCCATAGGCTACCTGAGTATCCTTACAAAATGTGACTGGGTTCTCCCAGAGCAAACCATCCAAGAGAGAGAGCAAGACAAATACCACAATGTACTTTACAAACTAGCCTTGGAGGTGACATACTATCACTTCCTCTGTGTTCCACTGGTCACACAGACCTATCCCAATACAGTGTACGAGGGGACTACACTAGGGTATGGATACCAGGAGGTGGGGCTGAGGCCACCATAGAAGTTCAATGCCCTGTGTGGACTAGCGCTTCCACAATAGGACCTTCATGTTGGTGTCTATCTATGGAAACCCATATTTCATAATACTATGTGATGACTGAGTGGCTTTGTGGCTTAAAAGGGGTATTAACATCATAAAACTTATATTTTTAAGAAGATTTCTCTGATGGCGAAGCAGAGGGTGAATTCGTGGGGGCTCCTATTGCCTCTCATGTGCCCCAGGCTGTAATACAAACTTCTAGCCTGGCCTGCAAGCCCCACATGTGTGCCCAATGTCTTCTGTCTGTGTGTTGTGCCTCTAGGTACTGTGCCATTCTCATCCTTTCTCAAACGACTCTCTCCACACCATGCCTTCAATAGCCTTCCTAGCTCAAATGCCATGCTCTCCATGAAGCCTTCCCCAATCCCTGAGACAGAGCAAGTAGCTTCTTCTACCATTTCAGAGCACTTTGTTCATCTATCTGTTACAATACATAACATGCTTTCCTTTTAATAATTTGATTATGTTTCTCTCCCCAAATATTCTATGTATCTCTTGAGGACAGAGGCCAAGACCTCACACTGTGGCTAGGATATCAGCTCAATCAACACATGTTTTTTGAATTAATGGGTAGCCTTCTTTCAGTAAGTCATATTTCTAACACACTTAGTGAACACCAACTAAGTGATAAGCATTTTGTTTGGTGCTAAGTCATACAATATTGATCAGTATGGGCAGGTCCCTACCCTCGACATGCAGTAGGAGGATCCTTATATGGTGCTTTTGCCAATGACTATCCTTGTTCTCTCTCTTCCCCACTGCATTTTCTATTTTCCTACCCGCTTCTTGCCTCTTCTCAATTTTCCTTCCTCTCGACTCTCCCCTAAGCATGTCATGGCACACATAGGTACTGCTTAGACACTCTGACAAATATCATGGCCAACAGTTGGTCACTCCAGGTCCAGTTTATGTTGCCTGCAAAGCCACGTGTACATGAAAACCTGTTGCTGTTTCCCAGCTACCACTTAGAAAAAAATGAAGGGTAAAAGAAGCATTCCCATGCCTATATGACTCAACATTTTTATCTTTTCCTGTCTTCATTGTCTCAGGTGAGTTGAATGCTAAATGTTTTTTAAATGTTGGTTAGAGTAGCATCTGTTGTGTTAGTGCAGGTGACATAAGTATGTAGAATATAAATTCTATGACAACAGAATATTTTGTCTCTTCTTTCCCTCCTGTATCCATAGCTCCTAGAATACGGATGTGCTCACTGAATTAATTGTGTTCCTTGAAGCTATAACTTCTTTTCATGTTAAGTTTAGAAATGACCTGTTCTCTTTCCCACTGCAAATGGCTATGTGGCCTCAGTCAAACTCACTTAGTATCAGTCTGAGTTTTCTTTCCTATAAAACAGAGATATTAACAGTTACCTCTCTTGCAGAGGCATGTTTTGAGTATGACAGAAAATGCATGTAAAGCATATAGGTCAGTGTCTTTCCAGAATATAAACTGAATAAATGGTTTGTGCTGAATTCAGAATCCATCTGATAATCTTATTTCTCTGAACACGTAGATTTTAAAAATGTTTACCTCTGATTGTCCGTAATACACCATGTAGAAGAGCTTTCTTAAAAGTTGGGCTCTCGATAACTTTTTGAAACACAGGATATACTGAACCAATATTTATTACATAATTAGAATGAACCTGTTGTTATACTAGGCACTAGAAATACAAAGAATAATTTTAAGAGAGCCCATGAATAATTTTAAGTTGATAAACTGATAAATTGGATTTTATTAAAATTAAAAACATTTTCACCTCATCAAATTTAAAATATTTGTACTTCAGTTTTGAAAATAAAGAGGCAAGCCACAGACCAGAAGAAAATTTGTCTAATAAAGGACTTGTACCCAGCATATATAAAGAACACTTACAACTCAACAATAAAAAGACAAACACTTCAACTTACAAATGGGCCAAAGATTTTAAGTCATGTCACCAAAGAAGATATACAGATGGTTGATTAAGCATGTGAAAAGATGTTAAACATTATTTGTCTTTTGGAAAATGCAAATTTAAACCACCATGAGATGCCACTCTACATCTACTAGAATCTATAATCAAAAAGACAGACAATATCAAGTGTTGGAGAAATTGGAACCCTCATATATTGTTGATGGGAATGTAAAATGTCACATCTACTTTGGAAAATGTTTGATAGTTTCTTAAAAATTTAAACATAAACTTACTATACAGCAAAGTAAGTCAGTTCTTAGGAATTTATGGGTGAGAAAAGAAAACATATGTCCATTCAATGATATGTAAATGAATGTTCATAGCAGCATTATTCAGAATGGCCAAAACCTGGACAAAATGTAAGGTTCCATCAACTAGTAAATAGATATTTTGAATGTGGTGTATCCATAAAACAGAGTATTATTCAACAAAGGATCGCACAACGTATACATGCTACAACATAGATGAGTCCCCAAAAAAGCAGTCAGACACAAGAGGCATAATTATTATACAATTCACTGATGTGAAATATCTAGGAAAAGCAAATTTATAGAGAGAAAACGCCAGTCAGTGGTTGCCTATAGCTGTGGGTGGAAGCAGGGTGAACTGTCAATGGACACAAGGGAAATTTTAGGGGTAATGAAAATGTTCTAAAACTGAAATATGGTAATGGTTACACTTCTGTATAAATTTACTAAAAATATTTGAATTGTATACTTACAATGGGTGAGTGTCATGGTATGTAACTTATATTCCCACAAAGCTGTCTTTAAAAAATTGTGTTACGTTAGATGGCATCTGGTCATAAACTACTTAGTAGCTGCTTATTATAAAGATATCCTCAGGATTTAAAAGCTCTGACCTATTTTTTAGTCTCTTTTCATCTGGTCCCAATCAAGGTAACAGAAAGTTAGTTTAGTTAGGTTCCCCTGGACATGAACACATCTTAAATGTGGAGGCAAAAAAAGAAAAAAGTTAGTTAGCTCTCACATGATCCGAACTTGTTAGCCCATCTCTAAAAATGAGTCGTGGAGGCAATTTTTTCTTTGCTTACGAAAATGTTTGAGGAAAAACTATGTGCTTGGTTTAGCATAATTGACCACAATAATTATAGTGTATGTGGATTTATGTTGCATGTATAAGACTACTGGATTTTGTATTAGAGGTTGGGGTGGTGCTTGAAATCTAGTCTTTAATCCACAAAAGCCATGTTTTTTTTGCTTTTTTTTTTTTATGGTTCAAACTGGCAATTATGGGTTGTAGAAGTATTTGTGCTTGTTCAGATGTTCCATAACCAAGAATTTGAAGATGTCCATTTTCAATGTACATTCAGTATTGAGGAAAGGTGTTGTCAAATCTGAGAGCTGTATCTATTTTTGTAATTTGTCACATTTCTAGTAATGGAGTAGAGATGAGCCCATCTTTTTAAGAGAGACCAAGTTTGCATGGAGGTTATTTAGGAAGAAGGTATAATTCAGATTCTTGGAGGAAACAAAAAGTTGCACTTATAATTTGAACTCTATCACTAAATCATTAACGATGGTCCCAGAGCAGCTGTTAGACTAATATGGGTCACCAATTTGATTTCAAATCAATAAGAATCGCATAAAGACTCCATGTGTTCCCACAGAGCAACAGGGTGATCACATCTCTTAAGCTCCTGCTGCCTAAACTGCTACTTTTGCCATTTAGTCAAAATCGGTAAAGGCACCCGAAAGGTACAAGCTTCCAGTCAGAAGGTAAACAAGTACTAGGGATACAATGTACAACACGATAAATATAATTAATGCTGCAGTATGTTATATATGAAACTTATTGAGAGGGGAAATCCTAAGAGTTCTCATCACAGATAAAAATTTTTTTCTATTTCTTTAATTTTATATCTATATGAGATGACAGATGTTCACTGAAATTATTGTGGTAATCATTGCATATGTAAATCAAATGATTACACTGTATACCTTAAACTTATACAGTGCTGTATGTCAACTGTATCTCAATAAAACTGGAAGAAAAAAAACAATAAGGCACCAAAGCCATTATTTCAACCCAAATTAAGATCACAGGTTCAGGTCCATGAAGGTATGACTCTGCTGGACATTATCTATATATTACAGAATCAAAGTTAAATAGAGTAGCTTTCAAGTTTGTTATCCTACAGTTATTCTGAGGCAAGATTATTTCAATTAAGCCTATCTGATAGATCGTTATAGTAAAAGCAGATAGTCCTTACATATGATAAAATAAGCCAAACATTTTCTTTTGTTTCTGTTCTGCCAAGAGCATAAAGAAAAAAGGAGTGTTTAACTACACATCTAGGTCACCTAGTAGCCTGTGTCTAGTACCTGTGGTAATGCTGAAAAGAATTTTGCTCTTTCAACCAGTGGTGAGAAAAGACATGAGACTATCAAAGCCCCTCACTTCTGGTCCTTTCCCTCCAATCCAGAACCACAGCTGAGTAATTAAAGCAGCTTGGCTCACATTTTGGATGGCAAAACTCCAAACCAGTAGAGAGTCTGTCAGAACCTAAGTTCAGCTACTATCTCATCCCATCTGCAATCGATTGATGTCAGCTCCTATTGCCACTGGGACATTCAAACCTGCACATGACCTGGAACCAGTTACTGCTCAGGCAAAAAGTGGACCAGAGGCTCCTGGCTGAGTCAAACTTTGCTTCCCAGGAATTAACTCATGGCACCACGACCCACTCTTCTGTCAGGTTCAAGATGTTGTACCTAAGCTGACCTCTGGGAGTGGCTCTTCCACTAACCTGGAGCTCATCTTGAATCCTCACTTCCCAACCCTTTTGAATCCTTGTCACAGAATGCATTTTTAATCCTTTCCTGATGCCTTCGGACCTCCAACTTCTCACTTCTTCTAGTCTCTCAGAACTCTACACCCTTGTACTAATTCCGGGACTCCTCATATCTGACATTTGCCCAGTGACCCCACATGCTGTGGCTGCCACTGGACCTAGCGTAGCCATGCCATGGTGGAATGGGAACCACTGTCACTGCAATGAGTTGTTGAATTGTCATATTGCTCCACGACCCTCAGTACAGCCAATTGTATTTTGGCAACAGGAGGCTTTAACCTAAATTCACAAGTCCTTTTTCCTTGATTGAACAAACATTTGTTAAGAACCTACTCTCTGCTAAGTATATTGTAAAAGTTACTACCTACACCTAACTCCCCAAATCCACAGCACTCTTCACCCCTCCCCCAAGATTTTTGGTTTCAAACTGGACTGAGGAAGAGTTAGTAATAAATGAAACAGCTGTCCCTGAATGCTTTGCTCTCTGAAGCATGAACCCAAAGTTTTCTCTGATTTATGAATCATAGTCATGACAACAACATTCTTTGAAGTTATTTTCCTTGAAATGTTAGTAAAAGGCATTTCCTATCCTCCTCACAGGGGTTTTATGTAAATTAGTGCTGCTTCTGGAGTGCTTCAAAGGAAGTATAAATGCACAAACTATATGTGTCTCTCTTCATGATGTTTACTTCCAAAACATCAAGACTGGCACTGTCCAACAGAAATAGAATGTGGGCCACATATGTAAGTTTTAATTTTCTGGTATCACCATTTAACGATGTATAAAGAAACAGGTGATATAAATTTTGATGATATATATATATATATATATATATATATATATATATTTTGCGGTACGTGAGCCTCTCACTGTTGTGGCCTCTCCCGTTGTGGAGCACAGGCTCCAGACACACAGGCTCAGTGGCCATGGCTCACGGGCCCAGCCGCTCCACGGCATGTGGGATCTTCCCAGACCGGGGCACGAACCCACGTCCCCCGCATCGGCAGGCGGACTCTCAACCACTGCGCCACCAGGGAAGCCCCATGCTTTTGTAATTGACTGAACCTGTCCAATAACCATGATATTAGATCTTGCTTAAAGGTAAACTATAGATCAGAAATAATGTTTTTGATTTGTCAAAGCTCACAAGACTACAAAACTAATGAACTTCATCCAATCCCTTGCTTAGATCTTGCCTAAATGTGAAAGGCTTTCCTTTACAGGTCCCGCTGAAAGAATTAAAGATGTCACAGTTAATTAGATAAGATTTTTGATACTAGACGATTCCACCTTTTGAACTGAGCTCTCTCTCAAATGCACCAACGTGATTTATGATGAGACTCTTCATATCAGCATCAGAAAACAAGTTAACAAGGCTATTCAAGTTAGACTCCGTCCTTTGCATATCTTGTGGTATGTCTGGTGTCACTATGCCCTTGGCAAAGGTCAGAGACACAGACTTGGAGACTGAAGGACTGGTTTACAGTCTTGTGATAATTAACTTTGCAGACATACAGTTCCTGACCCTGAAAAGAGAAGCCTCCCTCCATTGAGAAAGAGTGTCTAGTCTTCCTGTGTAAGAATGTTTTGCTTCAATGTAAACAAACTAGAGTTGAAAAACGAGGTGCAGAAATGCCCTCTTTGGCATAAACAACCAAACTAGTTAGGATATGATTTTCCTGGAATGTGTTGTGAATTCCAAAGGCAGGCACACACTCGTCACAGAACAGGCCGTTCCTCCGATGGTCAGAGCCTGAAGACTTAGTTGGACACATTCATGCATTAAATTCCACAAATTCAAATCTGTGTTTTTCATAATGTTTGTATACACACTCAAATATTTTCTGAATCTTAATTAAGAAAAAAGCAAGGCATAGCAAGTATTTGTTTCAAAGAACGACTTGGTTCTGAGCCCATTAGAACCATCCTTATTTGGTAGCCTCACTGAATATTATAATCACCTTCTAGTAACACTGACACCTGTCTTGCTTTTTGTTTTTCCTTTTATAACAGAGATCCAACATACTGACTAAAGAAAGAAAAGTTTCCTCGACTACCTGAGTATCTTAGTACAATTACAGTAGGGTATGGTTGATTAAGCTCCTGAACATCCATCCAGCAGGGTAGGAATATATCCCCTGCTCCTGACATTTCTATCCGGAAGGGTCTCCATCCATTTACCCTTTTATCTTCTTGCAGGACTGGGATGCAGATGAGGGTACTGAGGTGCTCGCCTCCATTAAGAAACTTAAGGATGCATCCAAAAACTCAATAATCGAGAAAAATAATATTTTAATACAATATTTTTAAAAATCAAAATACAAGCAAAAAATCTAAGATGAACAAAATATCAAAATTTTACATAAAGACTACACTGCCTCACTTGCATCACCCTAGTCCCGGCCCTGTTCAGCCTCCTGCCTTGGGAAGAGAGGTGAGTGTTCTGTTGGTGAGTTTGAGAGAAGGAACTGAGTGTGCTCTTCCTTCAAAATCTGCCTGCCTGCCCTGCTCTGCTATGTGAGCATAGCTCAGGTGAGCCCCAGGAGGCAGGGGCTGCAGTTGGCCAGAGCTGACAGAGACTCTGAGGTTATTAGCAAGTCCACCTCACTGACAGACAAAGCATGAGGTCCCCCCAGCAGCAGTCTTGGTGATAAGGGTGACCTTTTGCTCTCCAATTGCCTGACTCCTGTGGGTGTGTATCTTTCTCAATAGATTCTGAACTCAGGGGAAAAAGAGTTGTTGGTAGTGATTCCACTAACAGGCAAATAGAACACCAGAACTCCTGTGCAGCCTTCTAACCATGGTAACAAATGGTCTCATGGTAGCCAGATGGTGTGCCTCAGTCTCTCTTGCTTATTTGTCCTCAGGATGATCACGGTTGGGCCATTCAAATGTTAATTAGCTTAAGTTCACAAACTACAAATAGTCTTCAACACATTTTATGTCCTTTTGGGTCTACTTCTGCTTCATCCTGTAGCTGGTACTTGAAAGAAGAATTAGGCATATTTTAGTCAGACCTAAATGATCACAGGCCTAGCTCCCAAGAGCTTCAGAGAAAGTCCATCACCACCATTATCACCATTCATTGATTTCCAGAATATAACATGATAGAACTGTATCAGACTTTCCCTCAATTGGCTTGCAGTCTGAGATAGGTCAAATCAACATATAAAGAGCAGTAAAGTACATGAAAATGAAATAAGTAGTGAATAATTAGTTAAGGGCACAGAAATATCTTCTTAACAAAGAGAATGAATTCTATTGTTACACTACTGGTTTGAGTCATTATTACCAAAGGTAGAAATGACATAGAGACCATTAGAATGGTGTTCCCAGAACAGATGTTCATAGTACAACAGTGTTGTTATACAGTAAAGAAAATAAAATCTACTTGAAATCAGATGGTATGTTTCTCAGAATTTTGAGGCCAAAAGAGAGGTAGAAAGGGTCAGAGTTGGAGTACACCTACCAGACAGGACAGAGAATGACCTGTGGCCAGGTAGGTGGAAGGTAAGAAAGCACTATCAGAAAACATGTGGAAGGCTCCAGAAATTATTTATAACAAACGAGATAGCTTTCTTCATCCACAGTCAATCACCTGCTTTCACATGCCCCCTCCAACCCCACACCAAAAAACCCTCATCATTTGCTCGCTAATGCCTGGAATTTCTATATCTGGGAGTAAAGGCATTTATGGCAAGTTGGGTTAAGAATCATTAATTCAGACATATATTGAGATTGCAAATGGAACTCAATCACACTAACATGTAATCAGCTAATTAATCATTAAACTCTTCTCATTCTAATGAGGCCAGGACTGAAATGTTAAGATGGAAACCTGTGTGTCCTATTTATGTTTGTATCCTCAGGCCCTAGCACAGCACCAGGAATTAGCACGTGCTCAGTAAATATCTGCTGCACGAATGAATGAATGAATGAATGGAGATAGGGCAAGGGCAAGAGAGAGCACTGAAAGAGGGTAAAAGAGCAGAGAAGCAAGCGAGCAAACACACGTGCACGCATGTGTGAGGGAGAAAGGCCAGCCCTGGCAGGCACTGCAGTAAATGCTTTCTCTGTGTTTTTGTTACTCACTTTTCACAACAATCATATAGTATGTTAACCATTAAAGAATGTGTTCATCTGCCAATAACAGAAAGCCCAACAAACTGTAGCTTAAATATATAGGATTATTTTTCCCACATAACAAGATAAATGGAAGTAGGCAGGAGCTAGTATTGATTAAGTGGTTCAACAAGGTCAAGGCTGTCATCTTTATGAGTCTCTTGGCCCCATATGGCTGCTACAGCTCCCTACATAGGTATATATTCAAAGGGGAAAATTGGGAAGAGGAGAGCACCAGGGTATCTTTCCCTTTCATCAGGAAAGCAAGCCTTCAAGAATCCTTTTCAGACTTCCACTCAGAACTCATAGGTTAGATATGTTCCCTTTGTCCCCTTTTCAGCAAAGAGATTCAGGAAAATAAAGTATTTTTCTGGGCAGCTTGACATTCTGAAGGAAATTTAGGTTTTGTTAATAATGAAAAAGGAGGGGGAATGGGTTTTGGTAGGCAACTAGACTAGTTTTCTATTGCTGCTATAATTACAGAATGACAATTTACCAGCTCAAAATGACATACATTTATTATATCTCAGTTTCCATGGGTCAGGAGTCTGGGTATGGTTTAACTGGGTTCGCTGCTTAGGGTCTCACAATGAAGGTGTCAGATGGGCCATGCTCCTTTCCGGAGCTCAGGATCCTCTTCCAAGCTCACGTGGTTGTTGGCAGAATTTGCTTTCTGGCTGCTGTATCACTGAGGCCCTTGGGTCCTAGAAGCTGCCCACAGTGCTCTGCCACGTGACTCTCTCAATACTGTTCACATGATAGCAACTGCTTCTTCAAGGTCAGCGGGAGAGTCTCTTTCTCCGTCTCCAGTCTGCTAAAACGGGGTCTCATATAAGGAAACATAATCACGGGAGTGACAAGCCATCACCTTTGCCATATTCTGTTGGTTAGAAGCAAGTCATATTCATGGGGAGGGGATCATAAAAAGGCATGGGTGATCGAGGGTCACCCTAAATTGTGAACTGACAGGAACTGACAGTGTCGTGAAGAAACCAAGAGGGGGTTCACTAGAGCTTAGAAGCCCACTTTGGTCATATAAAAAGTAAAGAGGCAGTTCTGGGATTAAGTCCCAGAACTCCACAGATGTCTCACTGGGTTGTCATTTTCAAAAACATCTTCTGCAGAACCCCACTTCTACAAGATAATATTTGGTGTATTTGAGGGGGAAAATCTTGGTGTTCAAATAGGTTTACAGAATGCTGGAGTAACTAAAGTTGAACTGTTTTTTTAATGCAGAACTCTTTAGCACTTTTATTATAAACCTCACAGGAAAGGCAGAGGGAGGTTGCAGCCTTTCCAAATTAATCTAATGCTGGAACATTTTTGTGCATAAACCAATAATAATAATAGCTAACAACAATCGAGCACATTCTATGCTGCAGGCATTATTCTAAACACTGTCACAAGCCAGTAATGCTGGAGGGGCTGCCAGAAGCTCTGCGTGTGTGTCTGTCTGTGTCTGCTGTGTCTGTGTGCACACACACACGTGTGTTCATACGTGTGGTTAGGGAACAAAATATGGGTGATGCAGCTTCTCCCTTTCCCCCACTCTTCCAGACTTCCAATTTCCCATCAATACCTCCAGGAAAGGAGTCTGGAATATATGGTGCACGTTTAAGAGAAGGTGAAGAAGGGTGAGTTTGAAACTTAGAACAGACTAAGTTTGCACATCTTCACATACGCACTATTATTTAAACAACTACTCAGTGACTCAGATCCAGATCTCTTGATTCCAGGTCTAGGGCTCTGCCAGTTGTGATGTGGCATCGTGTGTTAAAGAATGTAAGGGGTTGATCTTGCTAATCATACATTCTGTAACACTATCCATATCTGAAAGTTTATCTGGTAGTCAATGGAACAGATCAGAATCTGTAGCTTTATGGGATTCTTCCTAAAGTAACCAAAATTACTTTATTTTTTCATTTTGTTACAATCTCTTTCTTCTTGACTTCGTTTGGTTGATCATCCACTCCCTGAAATTTGCTTCCTTAAAATAAGTATTAAGGAAGTTGTTAGCTGGCAGCCAGGAAGTGGGTGTCGCCTTCCATCAAAGGTCAGTGTAGAGCTGCAGCCGGCACCATGGGAAGGGGCCCCTTTGCGAGGAAACAAGACCAAGTATTTCTCCAAGTCCATGTGACAACAAGGAATCCTCCAGAGCTGAACAAGAGTAAATATTCCAGGAATGGCTTCGTGGTTGGTTGTACCATTCCCACAAAGTCCAAAGGGAATTTTTAAAGAACCTGCCCAAACTCTGCCTGTCTATGTAAAAACTGTTAGTCTGACCCTTTGTTTCCTCGTCTCCTCATTAGAACCAATGACAAAATGAGAACATCATTAGGCAGTTAGGAGAATTGCAAATGGAATGATCTGGGACTTAACCAATTCCTGAATAAAATTTATTACCTAAGAGTATATGTACATAACTTATTTTCAGTTTTTTTAAAACAAACAAGAAAATTCTAAGAAGACCTCAAGAGAAAACTTCTTATGGACCTGAGGGGGTCTGATAACAGGTTACAATATTATTCTGGCCTTTTTTAGTATCATTATTTGTTTCAAAATCACCTTACTTTAGATCATATTTTCTTTAGTTACTGCTTTTCCTTTGCACTGGACTGTTGGCCTTTCTTCAGTAAACAAAAGAATTCTGTATGAAATGGTACAAATGAAAGTCAGATATCTGGGGCCAGAATGTCTACAGGAGCCCATGTTCTGGACTCTGAGGGGTAAACAACCACTGGTCACAGGAAAAAAAGAGATGGGGGGGAAGAGAAATTGAGACTTGGTCTTCTGTTTTCCCACAGGAAGAGGATTGTGTTTTCACATGTCCATTTCCACTGAAGATAAAAGCAACACATTTTCCCAACCCACCGGATTGCTCTTGTTTCCCTCCCTTTTCAAAGCAAAAAGGCTTTTTCTTTAACTGGTTAATTCCTGAGGCCTTCTTCCTCACTATGAAAAAGAATTTCTTTGCATCGTATGTGTATATATTTTGAGGACTAACCAGTATTCCAAACTTTAGTGTTCCTGCTTTTCTTTACCACTCACTAATGACAATGATTCCTTAATAACATTCTGGATTAATTATGGCCAGAGAACAAGACTCTACTCAAGATCAGGGTAGGTTCATTGCAGTAAGCATAAAGGTCAGAGATTGGATTCGAAATGTTACTGTAAGAAGCCATGAAAGGAGCAGAATAAGGCACTTTTTTTTTTTTTTTTTTTTATGAGTAATGACACATTGTGTTTGTTAACTCAAACCATACTCCATGAACGGTTCGGACAACCAAACAGCAGTGAGTCCCAGAAAGGATGAGGACATTAATAGGAAGAGCGAGCATATGAACGGTTCGGACAACCAAACAGCAGTGAGTCCCGGAAAGGATGAGGACATTTATAGGAAGAGAGAACATTAAAAGGAATTAAAAGAAAATATATTGTGTAATCCTTTAGACCAGCGGTTAGCAAACTTTTCCTGTAAAAAACCAAATGATAAATACTTTAGGCTTTGTGGACCACATAGTCTCTGTAGAGTATTGTCCTTTGTTTGGTTGTTCTTACAACACTTTAAAAGGTAAAAGCCATTTTTAATTCTTGAACTGTACATAAACAGGCCACATACAAATTTTGACCCATAGGCTGTAGTTCGCCAACCCCTGCTTTAGATAATTTATACCCAGCAATTAAAATCAATTCTTTCTTTTTTAATACAGATTCAGAAATCAAGATTCCTGGTTGTTTAAAAATAACTCAATGAGGTAATGGCTCAACGTGCTAAAACTTTTATGTGGTTAAAATACAATCCAAGGTGTCAAGTCAAAGGGGCTTACTTATTTGTCGGTTTTTATTTTTTCCTTCATCTCAAAAATATTTAAACTTAAGAAATTGATTATAGAGTCGAATTAAAATTGCATAGCTTCAAAAGTAGGAAAATTTTCTTCTTTAACTTACTTATCTAAAATCCATGAATATATTATAAACAACAATAGTTGCCTAATACAGCATTAGATGGCTAATTCTATATTTCCCATAAGTGCCAGGAGAATGTTCATTCTTGATTTGGTTATTAAAAAAGGAGAAGGAAGAGGATGAGAAAAAATATACAGTATATTTTTTTAAAGACTTGTGCCATTTTTTTAATATATATTTTTAAAATTTATTTATTTATTCTTTTTTTTTTTTGGCTGCATTGGGTCTTCATTGCTGCGTGCGGGCTTTCTTTAGTTGAAGCGAGCAGGGGCTACTCTTCACTGCAGTGCACGGGCTTCTCATTGCAGTGGTTTCTCTTGTGGAGCACGGGCTCCAGGCACGTGAGCTTCAGTAGTTGTGGCACGCAGGTTCAGCAGTTGTGGCTCACAGGCTCTGGAGCACAGGCTCAGTAGTTGTGGCTCACGGGCTTGGTTGCTCCGCGGCATGTGGGATCTTCCCAGACTAGGGCCTGAACCCGTGTCCCCTGCATTGGCAGGCGGATTCTTAACCACTGCACCACCAGGGAAGCCCCCAAAATATACAATATTATAACCACTAGATTAATAAGCATAAAGAACAGTAACCAATAACAATTCAGCTGAATAGGTTAGCTTTTAAAAAGCACAAATGGGGGCTTTCCTGGTGGCGCGGTGGTTGAGAGTCCGCCTGCTGATGCAGGGGACGCGGGTTCGTGCCCCGGTCCGGGAAGATCCCACATGCCGCGGAGCGGCTGGGCCCATGAGCCATGGCCGCTGAGCCTGCGCATCCAGAGCCTGTGCTCCGCAACGGGAGAGGCCACAACAGTGAGAGGCCCACGTACAGCAAAAAAACAAAACAAAACAAAAAAACACAAATGAAGGCAAACACCTTATCTCTTTTTCATCAGAAAATGTAATCAAACAAAGCCATTTACTTCCTTAGGATGAGTCTCAGAAAAGCCCAACAAAGCTAAGAGCAGTCCTGCATGGTGGGTGTGGCAGCAGCTGATTTTAGGAATACAGAGCTAACTGACTTTCTCTACAATTTCCTCACATTACCTTAATGTCAGGGTAGAGTACGTCTACATTTTACATTATGAATTTTACTTTATTCCCACCTCAAACACCGAATTTCTTTAAAGCCTTTATGTGTATTTTGAATTCTGCCCTATAATTTATCCACATCATTTTCATACCAGAGAATGGGCAAGTAGTTAAATACCTATGGTGCTACTAAAATTCCCAACGTCTACTTTATATCTTGATCTGCTCCTCCGGACACCACACACACCCTTGGAGTCACACCCTTCCCGTGCTGCAGGAATCCAACAGAAAAAGGCTGAAGGATGTCCCCTGCCACAGGCCATCTCTTTGCCGGGCATTGAGTCTCCCTATAGGGATGTAGGGACTCCCAGCTCCAAGCTGAGGCTTCTTGATAGAACAGGAGGGAGGAAAAAACCCAGCCCGTGGGAACAGGGCAAACACTTTGTATGATTACATGTAGATTTGTAGAATGTGCTTAGGTCAAGATATGTATAAGTCAGAGAATATTTCAAATGCGCCAGAAAACAGCTGCTTAAAAAACAGAAAATCGAAATATTTGAGCAAAAATTATTTTTTAACACAGATTTTCATCTATTCACTTTTGCTTACAACACTAAATTACTTACATAACATTATACTATAACAATGAGGGGAAACCTACATTATCCTCAGTTTACAACTGAGAAAACTGAGCCTCAGGAAGGGCACATGAATAACTTGCCCACAGTCACGGGGCTAGGAGAGGCCAACTTGAACCCACACTGCTTGACTCCACAGCTGACTTCACCCCTGTACTCTTTTTTTTTTTTTCTTTTTTGCGGTACGCGGGCCTCTCACTGTTGTGGCCTCTCCCGTTGCGGAGCACAGGCTCCGGACGCGCAGGCTCAGCGGCCATGGCTCACGGGCCCAGCCGCTCCGCGGCATGTGGGATCTTCCCGGACCGGGGCACGAACCCGTGTCCCCTGCATCGGCAGGCGGACTCTCAACCACTGCGCCACCAGGGAGGCCCACCCCTGTACTCTTGATGATGCTATTCTGACACTGGACCGCATTGAAATCGAAATATTCCTCAGTAACTTCTTACTGTTATACTGCTTTATGCGGAAATTAACAATACTTCTATTTAATAAGCCATCACTGATTACAGTTATAATGCCAGCTGAAATATTATATTTGAAGAGGAAAGGAAATATATACTTCTAGCCCTTAGCTTCCTATGGCTCGCTTGTACCTGGTAGAATCTAAAGCATCACCCCATTAGCTTGTACTTAACAGCACATCCTTTGGGTCTGCACAACCCCTAAGCTATCTCACCAGCCACCCTCTGTGCTTCCATTTGCTAGGGTCCACCTGCTCCCTCTCATTAATATGCAAACAGGCAGTGGTTTCAGCTCACTCCCAAAACCTTGTCTTGACATGAAGTCATCTTTTCTCTCAGTGTGCTTCTTCGAGTGCCCATTATCTGAACTGTGAAATGTCCCGTAGCAACCTAGATATCTCTGAGAAATAGAAATGTTTCATAGCCCTGACAACAGAAAAAAACGGAGTAATTCTCAGGTAAAATGACAGTGCAAGCATGAATCCCCGCAATCTGCTATTTCAACCCTCATCTCACCACAAGGCCTTGCTCTGACAGAGTCCATCACAGCCATGAATACTTAAGAGCGTGACTCTGTTGGACTCAGAGGTAGCAAACATTCGGCTCACGTATTTCATGCTGCCCTAGTTGTTTTCTTATATTTAGCTCCAGTCGTCTTTGTTAGAGGGGACCTCAACCAGTCCAGCAGTCATTTTTTCTTGCTGCGTAAGCGTGACGAAGTTAACGTGTTGCCCCATTGTGATCTTCTAGCTTTCCTAACAAAATAGTTCACTTTGCAGCTACCAGGATGTGACAGAAAGGCAGTCTGAGCTTCCTGCTTCTTCATGGTTTGGGTATGGGACTTTTGCTGTCAAAAGTTCGGGGTGGGGCTTCCCTGGTGGCGCAGTGGTTGAGAGTCCGCCTGCCGATGCAGGGGACGCGGGTTCGTGCCCCAGTCCGGGAAGATCCCACATGCTGCGGAGCGGCTGGGCCCGTGAGCCATAGCTGCTAAGCCTGCGCGTCCGGAGCCTGTGCTCCGCAACGGGAGAGGCCACAGCAGTGAGAGGCCCTCGTACCGCAAAAAAAAAAAAAAAAAAAAAAGTTCAGGGTGGAGGGGGGTGGAGGGGGGTTGGAGGGGGGGTGGGGGGTGGAGGGGTGGAGGGGGGGTGTTGGGGATAAAGTCCTGAGTCCAGTGTGCATTGTTTGTGGTGTGTAGATACCAGGCACGTAGGCAGCCTTTGAACAAGAGGGTGTGTGATTTTTAAGTTTTGAGAAAAATATTCCTATTGACCCTTTTGAGGACTGTGAGAATCTCTGGAGTTGAGTGAGCTCTGTCAGTCTTTGATCGAGTGTCCATTCCCCTTGTATAATTATGAGAAAGAATATTAAAGTGTCTAATTCTTCAGTTTCAAAGCATAGTACACACACAGTTTGCAATCTGTTTATTACTGAAAACTGATAGCATAGAATTGGGGCAATTGTCCACATAAGAGAAG
This sequence comes from Tursiops truncatus, assembly GCF_011762595.2. Classification (NCBI taxonomy): domain Eukaryota; kingdom Metazoa; phylum Chordata; class Mammalia; order Artiodactyla; family Delphinidae; genus Tursiops; species Tursiops truncatus. Next base: position 43,655,335 of record NC_047045.1, read on the forward strand.
CAGAAAATCCATCATCACAATTTTCTACATTTATCAGAAGACCATGTGATGTTGGCCTGATTTTATGGGTGAGTTTCCTCCAGCTCTATATTCACTTTGTATCAGACCAGGAGAAAATTCCATTCCAACCCTATAACCACTACCCTAATGCCATCCCTTTAATACATCCCTTTAGCTTCACATCTTCAACATTTTTTACCTTGAGTCTTATAAAGTCTTACTTTTGAAAGCCACACTAGATAAACCACAAAGCTGTCAATACGGAGAGGCAGCCCACACATGTGCCTAACAGTGAGGGGATCCAAAAAGAAGAGTTTTTAAAATCAAGATTCGAGTCAAGTTATTTACTTCCTCCTGGTAAATTGCACTCATTATGAAACAGAGACATCAAGGTCCTGTCCTGAGAAGTAACAAGATCGCATTGGTTAAGTGCTCTAAACCCTCTGGAGATGAGTCCAGCATTTTACCTCCTGGGTGCATGATTAAAACAAAAAAATCCAGTTTTCTTTAACGCACAGTACGTAGAGCCAGCAACAGCCAGCGCCTTTATTAATCTTCTTTCTTTCATCTCTTTAGTAACTAATGTTATTGAAGAGAGAGTGTTGTGAACCAAGGCTAAAAGTGACGTAAAGGCAGATAACTAAGAGGCAAATAAGAAACTGATTCCTTTAATTTTTACCCAACACATTAACCTTATAGCCAAATTTCACCAAATTCATCTGTTAGTCTATATGACAGAGCAGAATGAGCAAGAAATTGAGGATAAGACCAAATTAGGTTCAAGCTCTGGTTCTACTGGACAGATATCTCTCTTTAGACTTCAATTTCTACATCTAAAAAATGCAACGACAAGCTTTCTTCTAATAATTACAATGTAAGTAATTCAGACCCACACTCCTATTAAGAACAAGCAAAACAGCCGAACAAAATATTTATAATAATAATCCAAGAGATAACAAGATAGTGAGGAATTACTGGACCAAAATCTGAAAGACAAGATTCCAGAGAGGTAAGGCCCAAACACAAAGCTACTTTTGCTCTGAAGTCATCTGCTGATCTAGAAAAAAAAAATAGCAGCAGAACTGAGCTGAGCTTTCAGCAGCCTTAGAGACTAGAGTGAGAAGGTAGAGCCCAGAGTCTACCGAAGCTGGGGACTTTGATAAACCACTCCCAGTCTAACCTGGAACCTCATACCCTCAGGGTGAGGGGACCCGGAAGTCACCTAGCCCACAGACCTGCAGTGCTCTGGTTATCCCAGAGAAGCTCAGGCCTTGGACGGGGACTGAGAGTTTCTCTAAGGCTCCTGAGAGCATTGCGTGTCTGGGTCAATGATGGCTCAATGCATGCTCATTCATAATGCAAACTTTTGTATTTAACGCATCTTTCATATGTGTGTTATCGTTCACCTAATACAGGTTTGTTAATACAATGATTACACCAGTCTTTCAGGTTTATGATTAGAATTTGATGAGACTATTGATATCAAGGATTCAGCATAATGCTGAGGTAGTCTTATATACTAGCCTACTGTCCTTTCCCGTACCTTCATTCCTTCCTCTCGATTTCACATCTTTTCTTTTTCTCTTTGCCCCCTTCTCTCTTCAACACTCAGGTTCCACCTCCCCTCTCAGTCCCATATCACCTAATTGCCTTCCCATTACTGCTTCACCATATTATGAGTTATTCTCAAGTTTAGCCAAGTCACATGGGAAACAGTGCAAAGAAGGGGGTAAGTGAGGCCATACAACATCAAGGCTACTTGAGGACATGTGTTCCAAAATTTTTCCTCAAATGGTACATCAGAAGAGTTTGTTATTTTATGATACGTGTGAATCCATCTACTTTAATACCTCCATTGCTAGGTGTTGAGCAGATGACATGTGTCCAACATTAGCCAGATGCTGGAGAGAGTAGAAAAGAAGTCTAAGAATGATTCCTGCCCCTCAAGGGGTGCACTTGAGCTGTAGCTGAAGAAAATGCATGACAACATGTCAGGCAATTAGAGAAACAGTGAGAATTCAGACAAGACTGTGTGAGGAAAGTAGGACTTTAACTGGGAGTTAAGGGTGAAGGGCACTGGAAGTGCCAAGGAAGGAACAGAGATGACGCGGCCCAGGAGAGTGAGGAATCTAACACAGAGGACAGGAGTGAGGGAGCGCTGGCTGGAAGGTAAGAGTAAGTACATGAACTGAGTACCCACCGTGTGTTGTGTACTATTCTACACACCTTACAAATGTCACCCCATTTCAGATGCCTCTAAAAGCCCTATCAAGGGGGCACTACCATCACTTTTCAGACAATAAATTGAGGCTTAAATGGCCATACCACAGAGCCTGTAATTAAGTGGTGATGCTGGAATTTGAAGCTAGGTCAGGAGGACACCAAAACCTCTGCTTAACTACTACCCCAAAACACATTTCATTAGTGTCGTTTTACGGAAGGCCTGGCAAGAAGGCAACTATGGATTAAAGGCAATAGGCAAATGGGAGCCAACCACTACGGGTTGTTGAGGAAGGAAGTAAAATGCTAAGAGCAATTTTTAGAGCAATTTCTCCCATCTTAACAGGCGAGAACAAACAGAATTTGGTTATGACCAAATAGAAGGCTGGGGGCCATATCCAGGGTTTGATGTGTTCTGGTCTTAGAACAAGTGGGTGGCTGTGAGAATAGAGACCTGTGGGTGAATCTAAAAACCAGTTTCAAGGAAGAAAAGGAGGATGTGTTGACATTGCCTAGACAGATGAAGGAGAAAGAAAAGTAAAAAAAAAAAAAAAAAAATCTGAGAGAAATGGCAAAAACAAATTGTAACATTGACAAACAGACAATAGACAGGGGAAGCAATCTCCGTAAGAAGAAAAGGAATTCTGGTTTTAATGCGTTCAGTGTAGGGCAATGGCAGGACATCCGAGGGTGAGTTTAGCATAAGTGTTGAGGAACCCTATAGGATAAGAGACCACAGGGAGATGCCTGTGCAGCAGTAGAGTGTATGAAGCCCCAGGGTGTCAGTAAGATAACTGTTATTATTGTGTAAAGACTCAGAAGCTTCTTATAGGAAAGATGCAGCAAAAGTACAAAATGGTCAATAACGAGAGAGTTCCCCTAGTTGCCATTTGTGTAAATTTCTCTTCATTCCATGCTTTCCTTTCAGTACACACTAACTGCTAGGCATGCACGTCGAAATACTGGCTCTACTTCTTAATTCTGGCCCACGTTTGTTTGTTTAGATGTGTCTATGCCTTTAATCCTGCCCTACTGTTGTGCTGTGTCAAATAATACAGACAGCAATGACCGGAATCTGTCCACTTCGGCCTATACAGCACTGATTGCTGTGATATTTCTCTATGTTATTTCATGAAATAAAACTCAATTACATTGAAGATTAAATTCTTTAAGTCAGCCTTTCTAATAAGTCTGACCTCACAACTCTTGCATGACCTTTGTTACATTACTTTTGGTAAAGGCTAAGCTACTTGCTAAAAAAAAGAAAAAAACCCTCAAAATATAGGGGCTCGACCACATGGAATTTTATTTTCACTCATGTCATAGTTCAAAAGGAGCAGTTAAGGTCTTCTGGCGTGGCTATGACTTCCTCAACTCACGGCTTTCGTCTTAGAGACTAAGGTGGCTCTAAGATGGGAGGGGAAAAGAGAGAATGGAGGGCAGTGGGCTTCCTTTTTTTTTTTTTTTTTTTAAAGAATTGACATAGAATGTGCACAGGTCAGTTCTGCTCAAAGCCTTATTCCTCTGGACTTATTCATATGACTTAGGGCTGGTTCGAGAGAGGCTGGAAAATATGGCTTCTATTTGGGTGGCCTTGTACTAGGCTTTTAAAATGGGAGGAGACCAGGGAGCTCAGGACACTAGTCCTAAAAAGAATGGATTTGTGGGAACAATCAGCAGACTCTACCACATCGGGGTTCAGATCCCCACCCCCCTGCCATGCTGCTCTTTTCACTTCATAAGGCCTTCCTCTCCAAGTGTCAAATTAATTATTATTATTATTTTTTTTTGTGGTACGCGGGCCTCTCGCTGCTGTGGCCTCTCCCGTTGCGGAGCACGGACGCACAGGCTCAGCGGCCATGGCTCATGGGCCCAGCTGCTCCGCGGCACGTGGGATCTTCCCGGACCAGGGCACAAACCCGTGTCCCCTGCATCGGCAGGCGGACTCTCAACCCCTGCGCCACCAGGGAAGCCCCAAATTAATTTTTAAAGCAGCAAGTCCATGTTGTAGTATTACTTGCACATGTAACATATTGCTATTTAAAAGAGAAGAGGGAGAGCTCCTTTGGTTGTAATTAGAAAGTGAGGGGCCGGAAGGAGCCTCTGGGTCTCCTCTGATCCCCACCCAACTCAATTCGTGGGAGACCTTTCATTCTAAGAAATAAAATGTGGAAACTGCTCTCGCAGTGTTTATCATCAAAAATAATATGCTATGCTTCCTCAGCAGTTAAGCACAGCCAGTGAAAATCACTCTCAGCCAGTGAAAATCACACTCTCCCATTTAAATAATGAAAAGTCCTCTTCAAATCCTGATTTACATCCATCCTGTCAGCTGAGTGAACACCCATGGAAGCGAACGTGGAGCCATTTCCCAGTGCGTCCTGAGAGCACTTCTGACCTTGCAGAACACACTGCCAAGCATGAATTAATAATCATGTTGATGCAAAGAGTAAAAGGGGAGGATAGTTCTGATTCTTCCCCACAAATCTAATCTTGATAAATGAAGCAATGTTATGTCTCATTAGCTAATAAACTGTCTAGATTGGAGTTGCGTGTAAGGGTAGAAACGAGCTCAAATTATGCCTAATACTCCTGGAAACAACTTTTCCTCTTCATTTCAAGAGTACAAGAGAGAAAAAATCAAACCAGTCCCAAAAGAAAAATCAACAGAACTAAAAAAGAAAAAAACTAAAGTTTTCTCTGGGTCCATCCATTTTGAGAAAACTTCTTTGCTTTTATATTTTTCTTTTTTTTTTTTTTTTTTGGTTCTGTTGACTTTTCTACTGGAACTTGATTTTCTCTCCCTTCTACTTCAGCAACATGGATGGACCTAGAGATTATCACACTAAGCGAAGCAAGCCAGATAGAGAAAGACAAATATCATATGGTATTGCTTATATGTGGAATTTAAAAACTGATGATACAAATGAACTTATTAACAAAACAGACATACTCACAGACACAGAAAACAAACTTATGGTTACCAAAGGGGAAAGGGGAGTCAGGGAGGGATAAATTAGGGGAAAAAAAAATCTTAAATTAGGAGAAAAAAAAGAAAACTAAGACATTTTCATTCTAGCCACTAATTCCATGGGCTCTATTACTGAAATAAGAAAACATGGCAAACACTTTGACCACATAGGGCTGTGTTTGGCTATTTAAAGTCCTCTGAGCCAAAACCAGGCCATGAGCTTCATTAGGCTTTCTGATTTTTAATTTTTGTGCTATTATCACTTGGGCTTATATATATATATATATATATATATATATTTTTTTTTTTTTTTTTGTGGTACACGGGCCTCTCACTGTTGTGGCCTCTCCCGTTGCGGAGCACAGGCTCCGGATGCGCAGACTCAGCGGCCATGGCTCACGGGCCCAGCCGCTGCGTGGCATGTGGGATCCTCCCGGACCAGGGCACGAACCCGTGTCCCCTGCATCGGCAGGCGGACTCTCAACCACTGCGCCACCAGGAAAGCCCTGGAGCTTATATTTTATTTTAGATATGTTAAGGAATGGAATAAATCATTTGATTATAGATAGTTTTCAAAATATTTAACTGCTATTTTTTTAGAATAGTGCCATAGTTTCTCATCTATGCACCCATTTTCCAATAAAAATTCCCAGTGAGAGAATCCCTTTCTTGAAATGTAAATGTTTAAGGTACAAATCATTTGCGTTTCAGATTTCTGAGTGTGGGAGTATTCAGCTACTCATTAATACTCTTACCATGAGTTCAAAATGGGTCATACTGATGCTTGTTAAGCGAAGTTCTTTACAGAAAAATCTCATTGTCTGAATTAACAAAATATACACACTTTCTCACCATGTGACTTTGTCATGTACCAAGAGCATTCGCTTCTAGGTTATTAGTAGTATTTATAGAATTCAAATAGAAAACCCAAACTATTGATGCACTTTATATTTGCAAGAGTAAAATTTCTCCATAATTTACAAGAGGTCTCCTACTTATAAAGAAATAACTCTCAAGCTATACTAACATTTTTAGTGTCTCCTAGTGATTACTTTGCTATTGAAGATTACAGGAGACTATTTAAGAGCCATATTATAATGAAACACATGTTACAGTGTGTTTTGTTTAAGTTTTAAGTTTTGTTTCAGTTTCAATTATTTTAATTTGCATAGGACCTCATGCCAAAACTTATCCGAGGAAATATTAGGGTTTCAGATACTGCTTTACAGGATTTCTATCAAACAATATTTAGATGAACAAAATACTGTTTTTCAAGATCTAGTCCCTGGAGAGTCATGAATAACCGCTTGTATTCAGGAGAGAGAATCAATGGAAACTATCCCGCCTACAAGAATGCAACGTGTTATTTTTCCAACAATTCATATTCTAGGTGCCTGATCAAACCAGCAATTAAACTATCTAAGCACTACAGAGATAAAATCAGATTAAAATCAAATCATGGCACCTGGTCAAATACTTCTCCAAATGAAAACAAAAAGAGAGCCGATAATCCCTTTTTAAAGATGCCAGATGCTTCCACTCATAAGATAAACCATATTCAACAAGTCCTAGCCCATAGAGGCAGGGCTTGTTCTAGTGCACCCTATGGGCTCACAGTAAACTTCCCTTAGCCTGTGTCTTTCTTGCTTTCTTCAGCCTTCAAGGGTGTGTATGACTATGTGCACGTACACACGTAGTAAAGGTCTGTTTTGAAGTTGATCCCTGCATGATATCACAGCCTGTCCTCACAGTAGAATACTCTAAACTTGGAGAAGTCAGGGCAATGTCTTTCTTGTTCACCTCAAATTCTCTGTGATTGGCTCAAAGCAGATACTCAATAAATACTTTTGAATGAATTAGTGAAAGAATAACCAGTGTCAAGATTTTCACCCTCACGCTGTATAAAAACTACTTTTATCAGTGTCACCAATCACCCCACATTGCTAAACCCAGCTGTCCATTCTCGGTCCTCATCTTTTCAATTTATCAGCCGATTTGACAAGGTCTGAGGTCTTCATCCTTCACCACTACTGACTCGTTTTCAATCTCTGTTTCTGCTTTCTCTTCTTCTCCTTGAGCTCTGAATGTCAGAGAGCCTCAGAATCCAAGTGGTGGTATTCTTTATTCTTCATCTCACGGCTTTAGATAACACCACCAACTTTCAAATTTATGTCTGCAGTTTAGACCACCTTCCTGAATTCCAGACTATCCAGTCTCTTACTGACAACTCCACTGGGACAGCACCTCAAACTTCACATACCCAAACTCGAACTCCTATTCCCACCACTCCTGCTCCAAACTTGCTCCATTTACATTCCTCTCCTTTTCAGTTGATGGTCTTTCCCTCCTCTAGGTGCTCAGTTACCCACTGTTCCTACTGCCACCACAGCTGGATGTGCCACCAGTAAAAATGGCGCTCCCCTTCCTCCTAGGTTCATTTTGCCACCATGCTTTCCAGTGGCAGATCCTGTGTGATAACCAGGTGGCAAAGGATTCCAGGAAAATAGTTTGCAAACTTGCAGCCTCACAGTACCAAGGAATGTTTAGAAGACTGAGTGTGCAGCTGAGCATATGTGGATGTTTTCTGCCACAGCCTCCTAACTGGTCTCCCTGCTTCCACACTTACCCCCAGCCTATTCTCAACACGGTACCCACAGGCATTTTTTTAAAAATGCAGATCAGGGCTTCCCTGGTGGCACAGTGGTTGAGAGTCCGCCTGCCGATGCAGGGGACACGGGTTCATGCCCCGGTCCGGGAAGATTCCACATGCCGCGGAGTGGCTGTGCCTGTGAGCCATGGCCGCTGAGCCTGCGCGTCCGGAGCCTGTGCTCCGCAACGGGAGAGACCAAGCAGTGAGAGGCCCGCGTACCGCAGAAAACAAAAATGCAGAGCAGACCACGTCACTCCTCTTCTAGAAGCAAATAGAATAATAAAATAAATAAAAATTTAAAAATAAATTAACTTCCCTTGCTCTCCATTTCACAGAGTAAAAAACAAAGTGCTCACAGATGGCTACCGATGGACTATGATCTAACCTCTGTGATCTTTCTGACTTTCTTTTTCTATCGTTAACTCTGTGGCAGCTACACTGGCCTCCTTGCTGTTCCTCGAATACAGGTACACTCCATTTTTGCCCTTGGCACTGATTATTCTGAAAGCCTGAAACAACTCCTTTACCACTAAGTCTTTGCTCAGTTGTAACTTTCATAATGAGTTTTATTTTAAATTGCAATCCTCCCACCCCCAGCATTTCTACTACCCCTACTGATTTTTTTGTTAGTGGTGATGGTGTTTTGAACATAATGCTTATCACCTTCTAACCCACAGAATAATTTACATGTTTAGCTTTTCATGTTTTCTTTTTGAATTGTCTCTCCCTGCACAAGAAGTTCAACTCCACAAAGGCAAGAATCTTTGTTCGACGACATTTCACGGGCCTAGACCAGTGATTAAATAGTTATGAAAAAAACACTTTTCCTCATGATTAATGCAATGGCTATCAGGGCAGGGCTATTGATAACCAGGCAATTGGTTTGTGTGAATGATAAACATGACAACCGTGGCTAACTCTTTATGCCTTTTCTAATAAATAGCTTTTCAGAAGGAAAAATAGAGAATCGGTATTACAATGAAATGGTAGCATAGATGCAAAGTGACAGAAGCCAGTATTTTGCAGAATCTCTCTCACCTGCAAGTAAACAAAAACCCAATCAAATCAACTTAAAGCCAAAAGCTGATTTATCGACTACCTAAGTGAAAACTCTAGGAGTAGATGTGGAAATGGCATGACTGAATCCAGGTACCCTGGCTGAGGCACCAGGAATCAGTCTCACTTCTCCACATGACTTTTTCTCCTGTGTTGGCTTCATGCTCAGTCAGAGTGTCCCCAGCTGCTGTCAATCTGGCCACCAGCAGCAGTAGTTCACCTCCTGCCCACGAGGACCACAGTGGAGAGAGTGGCTCTCTCCCAGTGGTTCCGACAAAGTGCCCTGATTAACTCTCACTGGCCTGGATGAGTCCCTCTGCTCCTGGAATGAAGCACTCCATCTTCAATCATCCTGGTTTGGGTGATACCCTGTTTCTCAAGCCAGGGACTGGGGTGAACTCATTCAAACCAGAAGAGAATGAAGTAAGTGCTTTCACAATGACTAGTCAAGGGCTTTTACAAAAAGAAGGAAGAAGGGGCACTGGGCTGGCATTACAACTGATGTCTACTGTATTAGGAAATACCCGAGGTCTGAGGAAAGGTAACAGCACATCTAGAGTAAAGTGATAGGAAATGAGGTTGGAAAGTTAGGTTGAAGTCTTAGTACAAAGAGCTTTTTTTTTTTTTCTTCCAGTGAGAAAAGCACTGAATGAGGTCTCAGGAGACCTGAGTTCTACTCCCAAACCTTTCCAGAACTATCTGTGTGACCTTGCCAGGTAAGTTAGTATCTATATAAATGTGCCCTCAACTATGAAATGATAAATTACGCTAAAATAATCTCCACGTTTCCCACCAACTCTGTCAGCTGACAGTTCCAACGGGGCAAACTAGATGTTTCAGGCAGCCAATGTCCACATACTGTAGACATTCCTATCATTATATGAAGGAAGAAAGAGGGAAGTACCTGCTCCCTTCTCTCTTGCCACAGGCTAGGGACCCCGTTTAGCACCCATACCTGGTACGGAGGCAGTCTGACAGATGTTACATTTAATTCCAGGCAGAGAGAACTTGGGTTTTGCCAGTGCTTCCCAAACCTGACTATGCTTCAGCATTACTGGGGAGCTCATCAAAAATATCAATTCTTGGGCTTCCCTGGCGGCACAGTGGTTGAGAGTCCGCCTGCCGATGCAGGGGACGCGGGTTTGTGCCCAGGTCCGGGAAGATCCCACATGCCGCGGAGCGGCTGGGCCCGTGAACCATGCATGGCCGCTGAGCCTTCGCGTCCGGAGCTTGTGCTCCGCAACGGGAGAGGCCACAGCAGTGAGAGGCCCGTGTACCGCAAAAAAAAAAAAAAAAAAAAAAAAAAATCAATTCTTGGGCCTACCCCTATGGTATTGAGTTGGACTTTTGAAATTGTAGTTTTAGAATTGCCCTTGTTTTTACTTCTTCCTACTTTCCAGTCTTGGATGTGGCAGTTTTCTTTTGGTCAATATTATTTAATGCTAAAAATAAATCTTATATATCTGCATACCAAAAGAGATCTTGGTTTGGGAATATGTATCCAAAAAATAGAGTCTATATTGCTTGTCACTAAACATGGGAGGAAAACGAAACACAACATTCACTAACATATTTGAGTGTTTTATGCATTTGACAAGAACTGTGGTTTTCATAATATATACAAGACACAACCTCTTTATTCTGCCAGTTTCAGAGAACTAGTCATAACTTTGCAATTTTCATGTAACATCCAAGTCACAATAAGAATAAAAGCATCCTTCACATTTCTTCAGTCATTGATTTTTTTCAATTCATCTCCAGAACTTTTAAAACTGGGTAAGTAACTCAATATCATATCGTATCTAGTACGTCCACTCTCTTTCGTGATGATTTTTTGAATAGATCACTACATTATATTTGATCAAGTTCTTAAGTTTATGAATCAATCAGCTTTAATCTTAATTTTTCTCAAAATATTGTTCTTTGATTTGTTTAGCCAATATTTTAATTTTTAAAAGTCTTTCCATTCAGATGTGATCACATCAGCCACACAAAAAGCCTGAGTCCTGAGGAAACGACATCTCAATGCTGACATGTTTACCTTGAATAGTTTGTTCACACAGACAAGAGGGTCAGAATGACAGAATGTGCTCTGGGTTTGTCAGGAAATAGTTAATTCCAGCATGATGCAGTTTCCTGGGACCGTAGGAAGGGAGTTCTGAGAAAGCTGAAGTGACATGTAAATACAATATTTCCTCTCCACAAACACAAGTAAATAAACAGGCCTGCACACACACACAATACATTTAGGGTCTGTCTGTGAGGTGCCCTGAGAAGAGTTCAAGCATGTGCCTTAGGTCCAATGGGAGTAATCCAAACATCCAATAAATTCTGACTTTGCGGGCTTCCCTGGTGGCGCAGTGGTTGAGAGTCCGCCTGCCGATGCAGGGGACACGGGTTCGTGCCCCGGTCCGGGAAGATCCCACATGCCACGGAGCGGCTGGGCCCGTGAGCCATGGCCGCTGAGCCTGAGCATCCTGAGCCTGTGCTCCGCAACAGGAGAGGCCACAACAGTGAGAGACCCACATGCCGCAAAAAAAAAAAAAAAAAAAAAAAAAAGAGCCCTTCCTGTCCATGAAGCTAAATAAGGCCCAAGCCTCACCACTATCCTCCTGCCTCACTTTCTTTAAAACATGTATTATTCTCCGAAGGTATTGTGTCCAGTGACTTTCTTGGTTTTTGTCTGTCCCCCTTCACTGAGGTGTCACCCTGTGAAGAGCAGCCGTGCCTCCAGGAGCTAGAACTGTGCTGGTGCAGGGTAATGCTCCATCATCTTTTAAAACTGACGAATAAATGCTGAGCCTTCCACTATGCATGAGGAGGCACATGCAAGACACTTGCTGGAGAGCAGGGAGAGGAGAACATCAAGAGGAATAGCAGTTCTGAGGATGGAACAGCCCGCTAGAATCCTCTCATGGATGACTGGGGTCAGAGGTGGGGTCAGTGGAAAACAGTGAACCAACGTGCAGGAGGTCATGGGAACAAAGAAAGAGCACATTTTCAGTAACTGTTTTGAAACTTACCTGACCCAACGCGGAGTCCCTGGGTGGAGAACCACTGACTCAGGAAGTACGTGTCTATGTCATGCATTTTGTCACTGAATTACAGCATGCCCGGTGTGGTAATCTGACTCTTTAACGTACGTGTGTACGCCTTGCCGTGAGAGGCAGTGTGGTATGATGCAAAGTGCACTGACCACAGGATCAGAAGGCCCAGATCCTAGGACATTAACTAACTCTGTGACCTCGGGGGAGACCCACACATGTCCAGTCCCACTGAGTAGACTGTTCTCTGTCCCCTAAACCAGTCAGAACACAAAGCCTTGCATCATTCCTCTGGGCTAGGATTTGAAAATGCTCCTCTTCCCATTTAGTAACTTGACCTTGGCTGCTCTTAGATTTAACCCACACCCAGTTCTTTCCACAATGGCCCATTTTTATTTGTTTATAACCTTATTTTTCTTCCCTAGGCCAGATCTTCTTTGAGGTCTTGTTCATGTCTACAACCCGTCTTCCAATCCAACCCCTCATCCCTCCCTACTGCCAACTTCATCCCACCACTATTATGCGTGTGGTAAAAATTTAAAAATATTTAAAATGTTTGTCAAAAATTTTTAGAAAACAAAGTAGTAATACATATCAAGTACTTTAAACGTTCTTTGATCTAAGTATTCTTGTGGAATCCTAGACTTAATAAGCAATTCCAAATGCAAACAAAAATATATATGCAAAGATGTTCGATCCCGTGCTGCATTGATTGCAAAACAGAACGACAAAAAACAATGGAACAACATAAATAATCATCAAGAGAAGAAAGCTGAGTAATTTATGGAATATCCAATGGTAGAAGCATCATATGTATGATACAATATATGATAGAAGGACATTAAACATCCTTGAAAAACAATGTTTTAATGGTCAGGAAAGTAAGACGTACTATTAAGAAATCAAGTATAAAAAAACCCTATGCTTTATGATTCTGGTTGTGCAATGTTATAAACACACACAACACACATACACACACACACACACACACACACAAAGAAAAAAGACTATAGAAGTATAAAAAATGTTAATCAAGGATACTCTTGGAATGAGATTACGCATGATTATTTTCCTTCTAAATCCTTTTCTGTGTTTTCAGTTTTCTATAATGTCTGTGTACTACTGCTTAATAATCAGAGAAAAAAGTCTTAAAATGTTGCTAATGAATTGATGAATTTTAAAAAAATCATTGTACTAATTTATTTAACAATAAAATGGGACTAATAATGCTATTCTCCCTCCCATATTCTCATATATGAAGCAATGGAAACACTATTATACTTTCCCATGTCCTCATATACAAAGCATAACGGAAACACTATTATATTTGTGTTCAAATTGTTAACATTGGTTTCCTCCATAGGTTAGTAAAATTAAAAAAAAAAAAAGACAACATCTATATTTCTTTCAAATTAATGACTTCCAGGGCACATAGTAAGATGTGGCCAAAAAGCAGTTGTTAAGAAATTATGACTTATGAAGATTCATTAAATACTATAATTTCTAAACTCTGAAATTCACAGTAATGCAAATCAGCTCTCATCCACAGATATCACAGAAGAAGGAAAAAAGAGCTAGATTTGCTCAGAGCATTTAATTTACATCTGTTTACTGAGAACAGTTGCAGAGACAGGGATCATTAGCCTTGTTTTACAGTTTGAGGAGGTTGAGATTTAGAGAAGTAACCTCACTAAGATCACTGAAGTAGATTATATTCAGACTATTTTCTGCTACTTCCAATGAGCTTATTATACAATCCTACCCCACTGACTCAGGTCTGGCCGTGTGCCTTATTTAAGCCAATGAGTAGAAATATCACATTGTCTACTATGGGCCCTCGTTTTTCCCTCTCCCATGAGGCCAACAATGCCTTCAACAACCGGAAGATATGGGTTGCTTCTTAATTTGGGGTTCTGAAATAAAGAAAACATGGAGCAGAGGCATGGCCAACCCAATAAAACATGTAATGCAAGTAAGCAATAAAAGTTGGCTGTCATAAGCTACTGGAGGGATCTGGCCGCAGTACATCCTAACTTAACCTACACTGACGCTGACTGAGAGTCACTAGTAACTGGTGAGGACAAAACTCAAATCCAGGTCTGTTTGGCTCCGAAGTCCATGCTCTTTCGACTTCATCACACTAGCTTCTCAAGTTTTCAATCATTTTGATGAAATTTATTTTTATGCTGAGAAAAAAATTTATAGTAAAACATAGCTTTGGTGGATCAGAGGTGTTTTTTCTAAATATAAAACTGAAATATATAGTACTCTGCTTCCCCGTGACTCCTATATCTTCTATTATACAATAAATAATTCAAAAGATTTAATCTAACACGCTGGAAATTGTCACTCATTCCTGCTGATTGATGCTGAGCTAAGATTTCATGTTTGGGGTTAGCTTTATTACCTGAGTGTCCAGACACAAAACCCACATATGGGCAAATCCCCTGCCCCTTTGCTTTGGAAGATTAATTGAGTTCACGGGTACATGTCACCTCTTATTTGCAAACCATTCCTATAGATGAGTAAATAGGCTTTTTTAAGGCTTCTGCTTTTATCTTGGCAAGGTGCCATGAGGCCACCCTGTGGGTGGAAATCTCTCAGTCCTAGCGTTGGAGGTGGCTCAGAGTCTACCAGGAAGCCTTTCCAAAAGAAACGGCTTCTACCTGGGATCAGCTCCTACTGAGCACAGCCATTTGCTGCTGTGGATATTCAATCTTGCAGCAGCTACTGTCGGACTGGCTATAAGATTTTACAAAATTCCTGGGAAGCTCGCCCTGTTTTGAAAGTCTGGAAACTGAAAGTCATTTTCTAACTGCTTACAGACTGCAGCAATAAAACTGATGATCAAACCCAGTCAGACGCATTGAGCTTTGACATTGGGGTCCAAGAGCACACACATGAATACAAATCCCACATACTATCTCCTCCTGAATGTAACCCAATGGCCCTAGACTCACCAGCCTTGAAGAAAGCTGACGTCGTGGTCATTTTACGTCTCTGACTCATCTCTCACTTTTTCATATAGAATTTTTAGTCCCCTTTAAAATAACGTCCCTGCTCCCAAAGATGCATTCTGGAACAAGTCTAACTTGGACATAGTGTAACTTTTCTCAGGCTTATGTTGGAAAAACACCACACCTGTGAGCATCCCCCGTGTCCACTAATATTTCTATTGCTTCTAGAGGACACTGTCTTGCTAAAGGTACTTCTAATGTATTGAAATTATATGACCCTTAAGGTACGGAAACACAGCTGTGCTCACATTCTCTCTAAGCTAGGGATCTGAATCTATATGCCACCCTCAACTATCTTTATTTCCATCCTCCCTCTCCTCCTAGTAGCGATGCACGAGCTCCCTCCTCCCTCAACCAAAATACCAGAGCCACAGTGTAGATTAAACTGCCTCCTCACCACGTCTACAACTTCTTCAGGTTGTCCTCACTGAGGATCCAGCACAAATTTCCCTTGTAATCTCTTCTTTCTTTACAATATCTTATGGGTTTTTCTAAATTTATGTTTATAGTACTTTATTGAAGTATAATTTACATACAGTATAATAAAAACCTTAGTTGTACAGTTTGATGAAATTGTACATACATTATACTTCAATGTAACCAGATCAAAATAGAGAATATTTTCACAACTCTGGAAAGCTTCTTCAGTCCCTTCACAATCAGTAACATCCCACATCTGCAGATAATCACTATTCTGAATTCTATCACCATGAATGAGTTTGATCTATTCTTGAATTTTATGTAAATAGAATCATATATTCACTTTTAATGTCAGAATCCTTTTTCTCAAATAATTTATTAGTAGGTTTTTCCTTTTTATTGCTGAGTAGTAGTCATATATATATATAAATATGCCACAGTTGTTTTTTCCACTGTTATACTGATGGACATTTTGGTTGTTTCCATTTGGGGGCTATTATGAACAAAGCCACCATTAATACGCTTATGAAGGTCTTTTCAGGGATGCATATCTAAAAGTGCAATGGATGAGTCGTGGGGTAAGTGGCTCTTTGTTAGAAACTGCCAGTTTTACAAAGTGGTATACCATTTTATTTTTCCTCTGGTAATGATGAGAATTCCAGTTGCTTCATCTACAGGAGGGTGTGCAGTGGTTTTTCCTAGGAGCTCCTGAAAGTCTGTGAGTAAATCTAATCTAGTCTTATGGCAAACATAACATAATTCCTGTGTTCAAATTAAACAATGATGATTCCTATAGGCTTAAAGATTTCTCAACACTAGAAGCTCAATATAGATTTTCCTTTTCTGAAGTCAGGAAAAAAGAATTACAATAAAAGCCTGGACTCTTTCATCCAAATAAAATTTCTCTATATAGGCTGCTACTGTTGTGCATGCCTCTAGGAGAAGTTATTCTGTCTTGACGTATTTATCACCTGATTGCTCGTTTTCAGAACTCCTCACCCTTGAAGGGTACTTTGTGATTTCATGAATTCATTGGCACTCTCATGGCAGCCTTTATAAGTTAAGGAGATAAAAGTGTTATCCTGCTTGGAACTCCACGGTTGGTAGATCGGTGCTGAGCAAAATTAGCAACCACAATAATGAGGTTTCCCAGAAGAGGAGCCTAGACGTGAAGCTCGAACTATGTTCCAGATCAGCACTAGAATCACAGGTAAAGAGATTTCACACCTGGAGATGTAGTCACTGAGCTCCCATGCCCCTCAACACATCTCAAATACGCAACGGTGTTGACTAATGAGTCCACAGCTGCCACGTGCTGTTTAATCCTGGGCTAGGTATTTCATAACCAGCTCAGCCGAGGCCCAAATCAACAGTTACAAGGTGAAGGAATTTAAGGAGATAATCATTTCTTGAGAATTCAATTCATAATTAATTAAACAGACACCCCCTGCTTCTCCATTGGAATTCTTCATAGGCAGGGAAGTACATCCTAGGTTTCCTTTTACTCTGTTCTTTTTATCTTGGTTGCATTTAAGGTTAATTAATACATAATATGCATTATTTGCCCGATATTTTCCCTGGATTATTTCTCTGGATGTATTCCATTGTAACAGTAATATATTTTAAAATAAATTATTCAGAAGAAGAGGATTAGGTCCATGCAATTATTAGTTAACTTTAAAATGGACTAAAATTAACCAACATCATCTCTACTTTCACTTTCACTAACTTGATTTGCATATCTGTGGACATGTGTTTGTATATGGGAATGTTTGTGCACATGTGCAAGCCTCATAATTAATTAAGTCAGGAGCCCTCAATCTGCCCGATGCTGCAAGCCAAGCCCAACCATCTTTGTCCTGCACAATCTAAATGGACACAGGATATCCATTCTCCTCTTTGCAATCTTGGACTCTTTAAAAAGAACTTCAGATAAAAACCAGGAAATGGTTGGGGACTGGGTTCTATAATCTCTCGCAGTCAACAGACACTTGCCCAGGGAACTGTTGTTGACCTGAGATGCGGCCACACTGCTGCTGATGCTGCTTTTTGTTCTTCTTTCTTAAGTCACTCGCTTTCCCACCCTCCTTCTGGCTATTTCATACTAACTATGGAAGTTCATTAAGTCTACTTGAGGAAAGAGCCTATCCAGTGCCCTAAGAGAATATTCATTTGACATACTGTGTCTTGGTCCACCCATGCAGAGTTGCATGATCTTCTAGAGCATAAGTTTTCTACTCTGTAAAACAAAACTCATAACACTTCCTCTTGGGATAGTCGTGAAAAGTGAATAGACTAGTGAAAGCCCTTTATTAATTTTAACGTATGGCAAAATATTACCCGCTGTTCTTTAAAAACAGAAAAGCCAAAATGCGTGCCTAGAACAGGGTATCACTAAACGTCTGCATCTGAACGTACGAATAAAATGTGTGGTATTTTTCTCAAAGTGTTTTATATTTCATGTCAAGGAGAAAAAATAAGGTAAGTAATGTCCAAAAGAGAGGCTGCTGACAGAAGTTACGTCAAGATGATGTCTGACAGAAGAGGGTGGTATTAATGCTAATGCTAAGAATAAGAGTAAAGGAAGGGCAGCTAGAAAAACTGAAAAAAGGAGTTCATACAGAGGTGATAACACAGACAGATGAAATGTAATTGTGTTCATAAAATTTAGCAATAAAGCTGTTAGAGTATATGATAACTAACTCTACTAAGATACATATTAAAGTGACATTTAGAGATCATAAAAATCAAAGAACTATGTCAATTCTCTTTTCAGGTATTCCTGATGTTTGCAAAATCTGTCCCTACTTACCACTCAGCCACTTGTGTTGTGGGATCATCTTGAACCTTTGGCCCAAGAGCTGTTCGGTGATTGTGCTTCCGACTGTCCTGTGCTACGGCTGTTTATTTTCTGCATCCAGGCTGAGGATCGTCTATACTCTGGACTCTATTGGCCCCAGTTCAGTCACCTTACAAACATTCTGGGGGGCATCCTGCTTTCTTCATCCTCCAGTAGCTCAGTGGAATTACACTTGGATTCAGGAGACCTCAGCCCTGATCTCCAGGACCTATTACTGCTAATCACAGCTTGACCTATTGAAGTGAACTTAGAGGTGACTCTGATTACAGTTCTCTGATTTCTGTATATGGTGGGGCTTTGTCAACTGCAGATGTCTTTCAGCCTCACATGTGACAAAGCCTGATTCACAAAAACGTCTACCTCCTCAATGGATCCACTTAAAAATGCCCCTTGGGTTTAAGAAAAGATTTGCTATAGGATTCCTTTAAATAACTCTTTTACTTCATTTGAATAAGATATTATTTACCAGTTTCCAGGAATGCATCTATCACAGGTAAAATGTGATATTTCTGTATAACAATATGACAGGAAGAATATCCTTAAAAACCTAAAGGCCTGCCTAGGCAGCATAATAAAAAATGATGCATATGACTAGCCTTGTTCACAAGGAAGAAAATGGCCTCATTCTTCCCCCAAGTCCTGTTAAGGCTCTATCCAAACATGGGTCACCCATTACCCAATGTCCTTTGCATTCTAGTTGCTTAGGCTTGACACCTAGATGTAACTAGAATCACTATATATATATATATATATATATATATATATATATATATATATATATATATATATATTTTTTTTTTTTTTTAAGAATAAACCCCCTTTTATATAAAAGAAAGGAAAGAAAGTAGACTCCTAGAGGGAGTCATAAGGTTGAACTTACATTTTGAAAATTGGGGGAAAAGAAGAGTAGAAGCAAGTAACCCTCAATTATCTATGTTAATCAGGGGCAAAGTTAGGTTACTTAATGCAAAAACTTTCATTTTAGACATCACATTCAATTTTTGAAATTCATTCTTTCATGATAAACATTGCTTTTACTTTTTTGATTAATACATTTTCCCATTCTCCTTCCTAAATCTCCATGTAATTTTTGTTTCCTAAAACCCCAGCAGCATTCTATAGACATGAAGAAGTTAGATCATACCTCTTCAACTAATTCATTTAATTGCCCAACTCACCCCTAAGCAATGTGCTAACCAGGAAGACAACATATTTCATCAGTGAGTATCTCTGGTTGGCAAAACTGGATCAACTAGATTCTGCTCTATCAAGGTCCTGGTTTCTGAATTTCTGTTCTTAGTGAAGCACTGTAGGGTCAGGCAGCATAGCAGAGGCACAGAGGTTTGGGTGAGTTTCTGGCTTCTTCCTCTTTCAATATTCTTTAAACATGTACAAGACTCTTCCATAACCATTTTTTTGAAAATCTCCTTTTGTCCCATTCTGTCTCCGGGTACACCATTCAAATTTTTTACCCCTTCTCCAAATTTCTCAAAAGCAAAACCTGCACTCCCATTTGCTTGAGAACTCAGTGAAATCTAACATCTGCTCCATGACTTGACTGAAATTGTTCTCATTGCTCCCCTGAAGGTCACAAGCAACTTCTAAGTTCCCACCTCCAGGAGCTATTTTTCAGTCTTTACTTGTGGAAGGCAACTTGGTTTTAATTCTCTTATCGTCTCAGGCTTCTTAAAACTCTACTCCCTTGGTCTCTGTGCCACCACATTTCCCTGATTTTCCTTATGTTTCTATGAGTCTTCTTTTTGCCTGTTTTCTCCGCACAAACATCCAGTATTGCTCAGGCCCAGAGCTTTATTGCACTGTTCTCCACCTATGTTCTCTCCCTCTGTGGTTTCATCTACACCTGTGTTTTAACAACCACATGCCTACTAATGGCTTCCAAGTTCAAATCCTTGGTTCAGATCTCCCAGTGGAGATTGAGATGCATATGCTGAACTATAGGCTAGATAACTCCACCAGAATAAACAAGAAAACTTCAAACTCTTCACATCCAGAGCTGAAATAATCATTTTCCCTTAAATTTGTTCCTGTTCCATATTCTCTGTTTAGTGTATAATACTGCTGTTCAAACAAATATTTAAACTAGAAACCTAGGTGTCATTCCTGACTTTGCATCTACCTTAATTTTCGTATGTAATCAGTGAAATCACAAATTCTGATGATTTGACTCAAAGTACTTTTAAAATCTATCCTTTTTATTACTCCAACTACTACTTTATAACTAAGGCTCTTGTCTCCACTTAAACACTGTGGCAACCTCCTCTCTCTATCACCTCGTTTACATTTGTTTTATTTTCTCTACCCCCGGAGTTATGTCCAAAATGTCTGTCTTTTAACGGAGCCCTAGCTCCTCAGAATGAAGTCCTTGACATGGAACACGGTCCCTTGCCCAACTCTATGCCCTCATTTCTTGTCACGCAACCTAACACCTTTAATTTTTTACCATTCAATCTCACTCTCCGTATTTCAGAAAACTTGAAATGTCTGTCACTTCCCATATAGCGTTCAATTTTTTGCCTTCATACTTTGCTTAGGCTGTCTCCATTCCTATCACTTATTGTCCCCTTACCTCCACCAACACCACCTCCCTGCCTAGCTTCTACTCATCCTTGGAGAATGAGCTACATATAAGTTTCTAAAGCTTTTCTGAGAGCAACGCCCCTCCACACTCCAGGTGGAGCTGAATCTCTCTCCTCCAAGACCTCAGAATGTCTTGCAGAGCTCTCCTGCATACTCATCCTTAGTCTTTAACACTGGGCCTGACAAGTGTTGGCTCTCATGAATATTTATTGAATGAGTGTGAAAGAGCAGGTTGGCTCCCTGCTGACCATGCTTTAAGCCTTGTATCAGCCTAAGATGTGATGTCACTTCTTTCCAGTATAGAGGAGACTCAGCAGTGGAGTGTGGCAAGTGATTTTATCACCATTTCCTTTTAACAGTTGAGCCTCATGATCTCGCTTGAAGTGTTAAAGCCTTGCAGAATATCAGACACATGCAGATCTAAATGCGGCCATCAAATTACGTTTCAAAATAATTTAAAATTTTTAATATTTTAAAAATATTAAAATATTTTAATTTAATACTAATTTAATATTTTAAATTAAATATTAAATTAATATTTTAAAATATTAAAATGTAATTTCAATACTTAAAAATCTTTTTAAAATAGGGCCCATTGTGGAAAATGGGTAATGTTTCCTCTGATAGAGGACACAATCAAAGGTTGCCTACAGTATTCATGTCCTTCCATGAAGTTTTCACTGGAGACACCAACAAGCAGTACCAAGATCACCTGCATGTCTAGTTTCTATCCAGACCCTGATACAGGCGTGGCAATTGATGTGAATGGTTAGGAGGTTGGTCACCAAAGAGGAGAAAAATCTAAACGCATAGGAACCACCCTTCCAATAATCAAGAGAGAACATAGTGCATTATTACACTATTTTAGCATTCTCAACTAGAAAAAAGGAACAGTGCTTCCTGTAACTCATAACTCAGCGCCTGTGCTTTGTCTCACAGGAAGCATCTGGGTGCTGCAGGTCAGAGGCTATGAAGGTCACAGTGGGCAGGTTTCACAGGGAGGGATTAAGTGTGTGGAAACTGCAAGTTTAAGGGAATAGGACATGAATACTGTTTAAGACAAGAGCAAAGAAGCTTAGACAACAGAAGAACTATCAGAAGAACTATCTGAAAAACAACAACAAAAACAAAAAACACACAAGAGGCTTTAAGAGGTAAAAACAAAATAAGATAATTACTACCTACTGTGTAAAAATGATAGAAAGGGAAAAATTGAGAAAATGAGGCTTTAACTTTAAAAAGTGACAAAAGAAATGCAGCAGAATCTGTAGATGACCAGATCTAAGTTCCTTTGCTTGGGAAGTGATGGGGAACAAAGATACTGGAAGGAGGAAGAATATTTTTTATCAGAAAGTTTTCCAGATTTATAGACAAGAAAGCATTTAATTCTTTACCTGCATAATGTTTGTTTTGTTAAATCTTATGTTAAATATCACTCATTTTCATTTAAGTTTTAAAAGTATTTAATCACCTTAAATACTTGATTCTGATAAGATAAAACTCATTAGGTTGTTCTACTTATCCTGGTTTATTTTCTAATTTGCAATATTAGCATTTGGAGATTTATATTTTACTCTCATCCAGTCGGTATCTTCCATTCAAAGTACCCTCGTGATCCTTTTCAGCCGTTGTCTAAGATCAAGTGCAAAGTACTTTCATGAAACCCAATCCCCGAACTCTCCAAGCTCCTGTGTTCCTTCAGCTACCAGAAAGACTCAAGCTTGCTCTTTTATTCCCAGGCCCTTTCTCCAAAACCTCAGCCAACAAGAGCACCCTAACAGTTTCTCAGATAACAATTTCTAAAGACTCAAGATTTCATATGGAACTAAGTTCATACAAGACAGTTTACTTTTGTCCCTCTGGTGAAACGAAGTAATAGAAAAGTACATGCACATAGTACTTTGGATGAAATAAAATGTGTTTGGTCTGAGCTTGAAAAGTCAGTTATATGATACTGATTAATATTTTACAGTAACACAGTGCATAGGTACCACTAATACAAAAGCTATAGCTTCAGAATATTTAGACGTCTTTAAAGTTTAGGATCACCAAATCATTTTATATCCCAGAAGCCCAAACTCCACATAAAACAATGTATAACCCACAGTGTTTTAGACCTCGCAGTAAAAAACTGCATGTACTGAGAAGTCAAATCTCATACTACGTTGTGGAATCCTGAATTCATCTACTTGTTAAGCAAAAACTGAGTAATATTTTTTTTTCAGTTTCTCAACTATAAACACACTTGTAAATGTTGTAAATAAAGCGTCTTATTGATGCCTAAAACTAACTCAAACACGAAACCATTATTCCAGGCTGCTCTCCTGCGGCCACAGTGAAGCAGCAGTAAAAGAAGAAAAGGCACCAGCACTTGATATTTTCTTTGGCCTCAGCATTTCTTTGCTGTTTTGGCTTGTTCACAGGTAGTAATTCCATCGATGTTCACGTAGGGCATTCCTACTATTCCAGTGAGAAGGCATTCTGTTAACGTTTCTCCACAGCCGTTGAAACAAAAATTAAGGTGCCAGGAAAAACAAAATGTTCTCTGTCCTATAGGAAAGTAGGATCTGGAGAAATCTCCCAAGCAGAGGTGTAGAAAATGACAGCCTAATCCTTTGCATTTTCCAATATCCTTTTGGTCAGGACAGAATGTGGCTTCTTGGTGCATGTGATGTGGTATGTGAATTACTTATCCATTGCTGGTGACAGATTACCACAGAAAACATTTAGTATCTCAGGGATACTGGAAAGTCAGGGATCTGAGAGTGGCTTAGCTAACAGGGTGTGGCTCAGGGGGTCTCGGAAAGTTGCAGTCAAGCCAGGGTGACCAACCATCCCAGTTTGCCTGTCATGGAGGAGTTTCCCTGGATAAAGAATTTCAGTGCTAAAACTAGGAAAGTCCCTGGAAAACCCAGACAGTTGCCCCACTGCGCCATCCACATACACACAAAAGAAATCAGGTGTCATTTGGGGCTGCAACCTCTAAAGACTTGACTGTGGCTGGAGGATCCACGTCCAAGTTCACTCATGTGGCTGCTGGCAGGAGGCTTCTGTTCTCTGCTGTATATATACCTCTCCATAGGACAAGTTCATGACATGGCTTCCCTCAGAGAGAGTGATGCTCTGCTGCCTTTTACAGCCTAATCTCCAAATCGTACAACCTCACATCTGCCTTAGTCTATTTATTAGAAGCAAAACACTTAAGTCCAGCTCACACTCGAGGGTAGGAGATGCATACCAAGAGACAAGGATCATTAAAACCATCTTGGAGACTGGCTACCACAGTAAGGTATGGTATGGTGGTCTGGATGCTAAAGGAATGTGTTGAAAACACCACAGGTAGGTGTCCGGGTGAGGTCCTTTCATGTTTTCATTCAACAAGCATTTATTAGGGACCAGATACCAGGTTAAGAACTCTCGTTTGAGTTTATCCCAGGAGAATCATGAGAGCAGAGCAGTGCCCAAGGCAATGCGCACTCTAACAAATTATTCCCTCAGCAGTTTATATGGGAGACATTGGGCTTAAAAGAATTTCAAGGTTAACCTGGAAAGGGAAAAGTAAGTATAAAAAGCTAAAAGTAAAATAAAGAGACCATGATATTTTATAGCTTCTCCGGAAACTTAATAGGCCAAACTCTCAGTGTAACGCAACGTAATACACAGGCTCTAGAACCAGACTGCCTGGGTTCAAATCCCAGCTCTACTGTCTTCTAACTACATGACTCCGGCCAAGCTACAGCTCTCAACTGGGGACAATAATGGTACCTACCTCATGGAGTTGTTGTGAGGGTAAAAGAAGCTAATCTTGGAGAGTCTAGAACAGTGCTCGACACACAACAGGCAACTGTGAGCCTTTATTACCAATCATCACCATTCTTTCCCCGGTTTTTTTGGTACGTGGGCCTCTCACTGTCGTGGCCTCTCCCGTTGTGGAGCACAGGCTCCGGACGCGCAGGCTCAGTGGCCATGGCTCACAGGCCCAGCCGCTCCGTGGCATGTGGGATCCTCCCGGACCAGGGCACGAACCCGTGTCCCCTGCATCGGCAGGCAGACTCTCCACCACTGCGCCACCAGGGAGGTCATCACCATTCTTGAAGCCAATGTCCCTCAGTTCTATACCACTGTGCTTTTAGTTCTCTATCTCTTCTATAGATCATTTCTCCTCTAACTCAATTTTGTCTGCCATTCCTCTTCCCATTCCTGTGTTTCTCAGGTTCCTCGCTCCAAACCACTTCATTCCCCACACATTCTCCCTGGGAGATGCCATCTTCACACACCACCACCACAGTTTGAACCACCAACTGTGTGCCAAAGACTTCCAAAACCCATTTGCCTGTTCACACTCCTCTCCTGTAGGCTTTAAGTATCAGCTAGACTCATAAGCAGTAGGAACACAACAGATCTAAAACTGACAACACTACGTTTCCTGCTCCATTTCTTACCCACTGTTTCCCCTTCTTGGTAACTGGTGTCACTATCTTCCTACTTGCTCAAGCCAGAGTTCCACCCAAGAGTCATCCCAACTGATTCCTTAAGTCACACTCAGCATTCAATCGGTCACCCCATCTTATCCCTTATAAATCTTTTCAATCAATCTCTGTCCCACTGCTTCCATCTAATGCCTCAGCAAGACGTTCCCACCCCCAAGGGAGTTGACATAGTATGGGCAAAGGACATGGGCTCCAAATCCCAACGTTGTTACTTCTGTTTACATGACTCCTCTAAGCCTCAGGATCCTCTCTATTAAAAACAAAAAAACAAAACACCAAAAACAAAACCTCTGGCCACCAGCGAGGGACATTAAGACCCCCCACTCAAGGCTCCCACAGTAGTCTCTATTGGGGGCTGATATCTGACTATCTCCACTGTGCTGTGGACCCGTTGAGGGTAGAGGTTTGCGTCCGTGGTGCTATACACCGAATAAAGTGGGAGCCTGGCCCAGAAAGCCTCAAAAGTGCGGAATAAATTGCATTGAGGTACGTAGGCCTTGAGCTTGTCCAGCACCCAGTGTTAGAACCATCACTGCTCCCTTGTCAACTGCATCCCTGAGCCCAGGGCATGGATGTTCACCATACCACCCGCATCTGTCCACCATGAATGACTTAACTAACCATCTGCTGACCATTTTACATGAAACCGCATTTTACCAATCATAAGCATATATGCATTACATGGAATATATTTTCCTTTTTTTAATTGACTAATCAAATCCATAATAAAACCACTTTAATTTGATAAGAATCATACCTTTTATATAAAATTTTTCTTCAAAGATAGGGAATTGGTGAGTAAATAGTATTCATTACATTTTTTTCTCTTAAAAAATGTAATAATACCTTATGTAATTTTTTTTTCACTTCAGGCCTGACAGCTATGATAATGATCTGACTTAACATTGAAAAAGAAATATTATTTTTGCTGGTATAAGCCCTTGAAGTATAATTTGGTTTCACGCTGGGAAAAAAGTATGATAAAAGTATGTTATCAAGCCTTCTCAGTTCTCAAACTACAAATATAAATTCTGAGGCCTTTGCAGCACTGACAAAGCAGGCGATTCAGGTGTCCAATATCATGAGTAGGTAGGAATATCCCCGCTGTGGCTAAATACCACAACTATGACATTTTTCTTCAGAATCCACAGCTCTGCCCAGGCTTCCCAATCCCTGGATGCACCTCGACATTCTGAACTATTATGTGAATCTGACTGCTGAATTCGTTTACACCTAAGAAAATGTTTTTGTTAAATTCAGGTCGTTTCTATGTTTGTGATCTCAGAGCAACTGACATCTGACAACTTGTCAGAAACAGCAAAGATACTTTCTAGAAAGGACAACCTTCCATTGGTCACAGATTTGGTAATAGAGGAGATCTCTAACACAATGTCATCTTTGGTCTACTTTGGATATCTTCCCACAATCACTCAGACATGGTAAATGACTTTATCGGTGACATGGTAAATACTCTCAGAAAGGACAAGTCTATCAGTGTTTACATTAACCTGGGTAATTAGAGCCAGTGTGAGGTATAGTTAGACCAGAATCAGAAAGAAATGAAATGAAACTAAGTTTTAAAAAGTCTTTGCCCAAAGAGAGCAAACATATATTTAACTTTGGAGCGTGAGGAAGGTTTCTAAAATCTTTTTTCTAAAGAGAATTTCTTCTTCTCCTAGGCAAGCTGTGTGTTATTATTTCTCAGTATTTTGGTCCCTTATTTCTAAACTTTAAGCCTTATCCTTTGTCTTTTGGAAATTTGAAAAGACAGCAGGATATCATTGATCAAATTAGATGTGGCAAGCAACAAAAATAATAATAATACAACGGATTCATGACATAACCCTATTAAAAATATGACCCTATTAAAAATATAAAAGAAGAACCACCCTTTATAACTTTGTTAAAAGACACTTAAGCACAGGTTTTGTTTCTTATTCCTCCCTCTGCCCTCCAATTTATAATGCACAGTGGGAACCAATTAATGATTATTGTAATGATGATTCTCAGAATTAGCCAAACTCCCTTGAAAATTTTTAATAAAAATTGTTGTCCTTTTTATTATCTGCAGATCATTTAAACTTGTAAAAGTGTTTAGAAAATGTAAATAAACATAAAGAAGAAAACATAGGACATACCTAATTTCACTTCCCTATAAAAATCACTTTAACATTTAGAGATGGTTCTTATTTCTCTAACTTTTAAAAAAAAGTAAATATTATACTATACCTATATTTTTATAACCATCTAAAATAGTTCATGTTGTATGGTACTTGCACAAAAACAGAAAGATGGATCAATGGAACAGGATAGAAAGCCCAGAGATAAACCCACGCACATATGGTCACCTTATCTTTGATAAAGGAGGCAGGAATGTACAGTGGAGAAAGGATAGCCTCTTCAATAAGTGGTGCTGGGAAAACTGGACAGGTACATGTAAAAGTATGAGATTAGATCACTCCCTAACACCATACACAAAAATAAGCTCAAAATGCATTAAAGACCTAAATGTCAGGCCAGAAACTATCAAACTCTTAGAGGAAAACATAGGCAGAACACTCTATGACATAAATCACAGCAAGATCCTTTCTGACCCACCTTCCAGAGAAATGGAAATAAAAACAAAAATAAACAAATGGGACCTAATGAAACTTCAAGGCTTTTGCACAGCAAAGGAAACCATAAACAAGACCAAAAGACAACCCTCAGAATGGGAGAAAATATTTGCAAATGAAGCAACTGACAAAGGATTAATCTCCAAAATTTATAAGCAGCACATGCAGCTTAATAACAAAAAAACTAACAACCCAATCCAAAAATGGGCAGAAGACCTAAATAGACATTTCTCCAAAGAAGATATACAGACTGCCAACAAACACATGAAAGAATGCTCAACATCATTAATCGTTAGAGAAATGCAAATCAAAACTACAATGAGATATCATCTCACACCAGTCAGAATGGCCATCATCAAAAAATTTAGAAACAATAAATGCTGGAGAGGGTGTGGAGAAAAGGGAACACTCTTGTACTGCTGGTGGGAATGTGAACTGGTATAGCCACTATGGAAAACAGTATGGAGATTACTTAAAAAACTACAAATAGAACTACCATATGACCCAGCAATCCCACTACTGGGCATATACCCTGAGAAAATCATAATTCAAAAAGAGTCATGTACCACAATGTTCATTGCAATTCTATTTACAATAGCCCAGAGGTGGAAACAACCTAAGTGTCCTTCATCGGATGAATGGATAAAGAACATGTGGCACATATATACAATGGAATATTACTCAGCCATAAAAAGAAACGAAATTGAGCTATTTGTAATGAGGTGGATGGACCTAGAGTCTGTCATACAGAGTGAAGTAAGTCAGAAAGAGAAAGACAAATACCGTATGCTAACACATATATATGGAATCTAAGAAAAATAAAAAATGTCATGAAGAACCTAGGGGTAAGACAGGAATAAAGACACAGACCTACTAGAGAATGGACTTGAGGATATGGGGAGGGGGAAGGGTAAGCTGTGACGAAGCGAGAGAGTGGCATGGACATATATACACTACCAAATGTAGAATGGATAGCTAGTGGGAAGCAGCCACATAGCACAGGGAGATCAGCTCAGTGCTTTGTGACCACCTAGAGGGGTGGGATGGCGTGGGTGGGAGGGAGGAAGGGAGACGCAAGAGGGAAGAGATATGGGAACATGTGTATATGTGTAACTGATTCACTTTGTTATAAAGCAGAAACTAACACACCATTGTAAAGCAATGATACTCCAATAAAGATGTAAAAAATAAAATTAAATAAATAAGTAAATAAATAAAAATAAAATAGTTCATGTTGATATCTTGCCTAGTGAAATCATTATGGAGAAGGAAACAATAATAAAAAAAAGAGCCATTGAGGGCTTCCCTGGTGGCGCAGTGGTTGAGAGTCCACCTGCCGATGCAGGGGACACGGGTTCGTGCCCCGGTCCGGGAAGATCCCACATGCCACGGAGCGGCTGGGCCCGTGAGCCATGGCTGCTGAGCCTGTGCGTCTGGAGCCTGTGCTCCACAACGGGAGAGGCCACAACAGTGATAGGCCCACGTATCGCAAAAAAAAAAAAAAAAAAAAGAGCCATTGATACTCTTCAGTGCCTCACATGGAGCACTTACACAAATGCTCAATAAAAATGAATGAATGAATGAATGTCTGAATTGACTTATGAATAATTTTCTTTGTGGAATTTTGAATGGTTGTTTTAATGTAGTGCTCACTTACTGGCATTTTTAATAGCCCTTTGCTAAGCTTCCCAGTAACCTGAGAAGATAGGTTTTGTCCTCCATCGCCACCATTTCAAAGGTCTCTGAGAGAATGAAGAACCTGCCCAAGTTTTAGAGCCAAGATTCAAACTCAAACAGAATGGAATCAAAAACCTACACAGTTCTTTCTACCATAACACAGTGCCTTTTAAATATTGCTAATATATTGAAGTGAAGCGTTGTTGAAAAGACATCCCTATGACCTACAATAAAGGGAATCACATATAGACAAGCTTTTCAGAACTGTGCACTGCACGTACAATTACTGTCTTCCCTGGTGTTACAGTACAGCTGTTACCATCCATTTGTGTGCTGGCTGTTTCACACTGCACTGCTGGGGTCACTGAAATCACAGACACATTCACTCAGAAGAAAATGAGTGGATTTTCTTTTTCTTTTTGAGAAAGCTTTTTACATTAATCCAATAATCCCACGGCTGATTTGCCATTGAAATCTGAAGCAGAGCTTCTTTTACTGGGAAATTCCTAACTCTGAAAAAAAAATTAAATTAGCCAATACGATATTTTTATTGCCCCTTCCTTAACTTTCTAAAAAATAGAAGTATGTGAGTGTGTGTGGTTGGGAGGGTGGAGGTGGGGAAGTGGGAGTCAAGGAACAGATGGATCCTTTCAGCAAAATGAATATTATTTTACCTCTGAGGAAAACTACGAGGAAGATTCCGTAAAAGCAAAGCAAAGTGTGAAAATTTGTTTGCTTAGTAATAGCTAAAAATAATTTTTTTAAAGTGGGATTTTGGATACGTATCATTATACTTTCATCAAAACCTATAGAACGTACAACACCAAGAGTGAACCCGAATGTAAACTATGGACTGTGGGTGATAATGATGTGTCAACGTAGGTTCATCAGTAGTAACCAATATCCCACTCTGGTGAGGGACGTTGATGGTAGGGGAGGATACATGTGTTGGGGGCAGCAGTTTTATGGGAATTCTGTACTTTCCACTCAGTTTTGCTGTGAACCTAAAATTGCTCTAAAAAACAGTTGGTTATTTTTCTTTTTTAAGTAGATTGGCATGACACAAATAAATGTACTCTCTAGCTTTTAAGAGAAGTAAAAGATGTTTTTCTCATTCCAGTGGGATAGAGACATATTTAAATATGTATGTATGTACATATATAACTGGCCTTGCAGCTTACTTATTTATGAGAGGTGATCCCATAGCCATAGAATTCTGCCTTAGTTCTCGCCAGTCCTGAATAATGACATCACAACCTCACATTATTCAGCCCAACACAGCATCAGCATCACCTAGGAACTTGAATTTCAGGCACTACTCAGACCCACTGAATCAAAAACTCTGGTGCTGGAGCCTGACAATCTGTTTTTCAACAAGCCCTCCAGGTAATTCTGATGCACACCAAAGTTCAAGGACCATTGCTTTAGACTTCAACGTTACTGCGTTCCCTAGCCAAATCATTCTTACTCTGAGTTGAAAGGGACCACAGAGATCCAGCACTTTTCTTCCACAAACATGGGACCAAGGATCAAGAGTTCAATCATCTGTAAAAATGGAAAAACAATACCTACTTCACAAGATTCCTATGGTAATTAATGAGTGAGTACATATAAAATACTTAGAACAAAGCCTGGCGTATATGTGCCCAATAAATACTAGCTTATTATCGTTATCATTGCTACCATGATATGGTAGCATAGTTCATGAAATGGTTCATGAGCATAATTAAAAAACTATGTTGGGACAAGTGAACTTCGATTCTGTCAACTGCTCTTAAATTCTTTATTGAGGGGAAGTGTTTATATGCCTTTCATTGTTAGTAACCTGTGGACCCTGAGGCAGCTCCACGCAGGTTTCTTACTGTCTAGCACCATAGGCCACGGATGATGTCCTCTCCTCGGCAGGGGTGCAGTGTGAGAGTGATGATGAACCAGCCTCCCTGGACAAGGTGTTGAGAGCAGGTGAATAACGTCAGAGCTCTTAAACAGGTACTCAAGTTATTGGGGAAGGGAGAGGTGGTGCCAAACAGCTAAGGGGAATGTTGTAAAGACACATTAAAGAAACAAACTACGTAGGGAAATGAAATTAAGTCATGTAGCCTAGCTGTGGAGACCCAAACAGGGTATTTTCTACAGCTAAAAGGAGTAATGATGCAATGAAGGAGGGAAGACCAGGGACAACAGAATGAATGGTAGGGATCAAAGACGGGACCTTCAGATGGGTGCATGGCCTCATCAAGAAGGCCACTGCTGTTACCTGGACTCTTAAGATTCAGATCAGACTGATTTAAGCCCCCGTGACCCAATGCCCTCCTGAGATTACTGTGCCTTTCCAGTGGACTCACAGTCTTACGGTACTCGTGAAATTAACGTAGCTTACGGATTAATAGTAATAGCTAACACACTTACCAAACTGGGCACTGTTCTCTGAGCCGTACAGATAATACCGTGTTTAATATTCACAACAACCTTAGGGGGACTATTACTATTATCAGAGGAAACTGAAGTACAGAGAAGATAATAACTTCCCGAGATTAACAGAGCTGGTAAGTGTTGTTGCTAAGATCCAAGCCCAGGCAGTTTGGCTCCAGAGCCCAAGTTCTTGTCCATTAAGTTTTGCAGCCCTGTCCTGCAGGGCTGTTTCTGTTTTGCACCTCATAGACCTTGAATGAAATAACCTCTTTATTTGATTTACCAAAAAAAAAAAAAAAAAGAGAGAGAAAAGAAAAACAAGGTCACACAAAACATTTATGTAGCAGACTTTATTTATCCTTTATTAGAGGATGGAACAAGTCTGCCTTACAGCTATTAAAACAACTTAAGACTGAATTGTAAACACCAGGGTACCTAAAAGGCCTTCCTTTTTTTCTGTTCTCACCTTCCAGACTGAACCTTCTGAAAGAACCTAGGGCCTCCTTCTCACACTCTATTGGGCCACTTAACCTTTTTTATAAAGAAAGGAAAAAAAAAAAAAAACAGTTTGTTCCCGAAGAATAATCCTGACACTT
Source organism: Tursiops truncatus (assembly GCF_011762595.2). Classification (NCBI taxonomy): domain Eukaryota; kingdom Metazoa; phylum Chordata; class Mammalia; order Artiodactyla; family Delphinidae; genus Tursiops; species Tursiops truncatus. The sequence continues at coordinate 43,687,961 of NC_047045.1, forward strand.
GCCACCAAGGTGATTATTTTTATTTACCCTTGTCGCCCTGGCATTCAGAAACCAGAGAAAACCGAAAGGCAGTTTTAAGTAAACGCCCTCTAAAGGGCTGAGAAGCTGGAATTACATTAACAATAGTCCCTCACACACACCTGGCTTCACCTGAGCGCAGCGTGAAAAGGACTGTTGTTCACGGTTTTTCTTAGGTCATATGCACACATGTCAAGGGACAACTGTGTCAGCAGCAGCAGGTGCAACATCTTTGAACACTGATACCACATGGGCCTCAGTAGACTCCAGAATGCGTTCCACAGGGATGCCTCCTAGAGCACCTGGCACTGCAGGCACACGGCGTCTTGCTCTCGGGTATTAAAGTTCAATGGAGCAATTTAAGGAGCCCAGTCAGGGACAGGATCATAGGTATGCAACCTTTGCAACTGCACAGAGCCCTACCCTCAGAAGGGCCCTGAAACTTGATTTAATTCTCTGCCATCGCTGTCGTGAAATTCTTAATAACTTCTGAAGAAGGAGCCCCGTATTTTCATTTTGCACTGAGCCCTGCTCATTCTATTGCCAGCACTGGCCCAGGTGGGTGCCCTGCATCTTCTCATCTGCTAGGTCAGCAAAATACCTTTTAAAGGGACAGGAAAGTGAGTTAAAACTGTCAGAAGATATTAAGCCAAACAGCCTCTCAGCTTGATCACATACCAACTAGAATTCGACTTTGAATGGCATCAGGTACCTCGGAGCTGTCTCCTCAAAGAAGAGCCCAGATACTGTAAGCCCATCTACAAACTGTTACCAACCCTCAAAGAGAGAGACACAGAAACTGAGACTGAGCATACAGAAATGTTTTTAACAATTTGACGTTGCCACAATATTCAAATACATGATCTATTTTCTAGTCATTTGCATTGTATTTTATAAAAAGTGGACTCCGTGACAGATGGGAAGGGAGGGGGGAATACACTAGTCCTTGCCACAGATGTTTTGAAAAGTCCTGCCCAAGAGTCAGAATCTCTTTTCCAACAAAGACTAGGGAACAGGTCAGGAACACCAAGAAAAGAGACACCACCAATGAATTGTCAGATTAAGATACTGCCCTTAGGAATTCAGGGCTCTGGGACTTCCGACGGAGACTTACAAAACACCTAAAATATTTTAGAAACTGGCTCTTGTCTAACAGCTGCCATAGAAAACATACTTCATTTCTTGGAAAGTCTTCTTGATGTTATCAAATTTGAAGTATATTCTTTAGACTCAAATGGAGGGCAACAGTAGTTTTATATTCCTACCATCTTCAGGTCCACAATTAGATGTTAGCAAGCGGTATGCTCTAGGCTGGAAACTGGCCTTTCCACACCCCAGGAAGGCCAGCTAGACTCAGGGAATTGTTTACTGCCCTAGTGCGCTGGTGCTAATTAAAGACTGCATATGAGGGCTTCCCTGGTGGCGCAGTGGTTGAGAGTCCGCCTGCCGATGCAGGGGACACGGGTTCATGCCCCGGTCCAGGAAGATCCCACATGCCGCGGAGCGGCTGGGCCCGTGAGCCATGGCCGCTGAGCCTGCAAAGACTGCATATGAAAACATACTAACACAATTTATATTCTCTGGAACTCAATTAATTTTCTAGGCAGTATTTGCTTCCTCTCTGGGAGGAGGATGACTCCCAGTAAGCTTACATTCCACGTAGGTGGAACTAGGTCAAACGAGGCTGCTTCCAGCCTAGTGAAGGAAACTTCACGTCCTCTCCTGAGCTTTATAAGTCACACTCTTCTCTGCGGAGCAGACAAAAAGAGGCAGAGCAGTGACCAGGGCTCATCAGATTGTTGTTACCAAACAGAGCTTTGGCAAGATGCCATCTGCTCACACCCAGGGGTGCTCCATGAAGTAGCCCCCAAAACTCATTCTTGTGTCTACTAAGAGGTCGTTTGTTGGGTTTTTTGTTCATAACTTTACACCCTCAGGAGAAATTCCTCTCTGTCCTTATTACAAGCAATAGTTAAGTTTTTTCTGTCCATTTAGTTTCTCTATGTCATGGACTCTCTAAGTTATATAAGTGATCAAGCAGCGTTCTCTTTCTTCTCGGCTGCTAGGATACCAATTAGTATCAGATTCCCGGTCCTTTTGTACATACTATGTAGGCTTTTATGGAATGTGTTTTTACATTTGGTTTGTTCTTAGCTCTGTATTACATATCGCTCTAGCTTGCTTTCTCTTTCCTGAACTACTTATAATTTATATCTCACTGTAAAATACTTCAGTTGCTGTTGGAAGAAAATATCAGGAAAAGAGAGACCGGAGAAGAAAGAGGTGGGACACAAATAGGGTAGACGGGAGAAGAGGAAGAAGGAAAAAGGGAGGGAGGATGGAAGGAATTTAGGAAAAAAGAGAAAAGGCAAGGCAGGGAGGGGCCGTATTCTTATGGCAATGAACTGAAGAGTCTCACAGAATTCACACATTGAAAGGGTCATAGAAAAGGAAGTGGAGGATAGATTACTCTGGGCTTCAATCACGTAGAAATAATTCCAAAGCTGAAATCTGAGAATTGCCCTCCAACTGTGTTGCTCACTATCGCTCTTAGAGTATGTCCAAGTTCAAATGTAACAAGATACGGAATGAAGATTTTCCTATTGTTTCAGAAGTTTGGCTTCAAATCCGAAAGCTTCAAATCTAAGGACCAAAGTGGAGTATTATCCCCTTCCCCATTTAGAAAAAGAGGTCCTAGACACATCCCCACAGAACTTAACTAAGAAGTGGTCAAACTGCTTTCTTCAACTACAGAGTCCATCAGCCTGGAGGAGCTGAAGATGCAATAGAGGAGATTTTTCTTGAAAGACACTGGTAGGAATGAAGAGAGCTTAATGTTTTCTCTCACCTCCTGTTGGGATGCTTCCTTTCACACACACACACACACACACACACACACACACACACACCTCAAGCCCTGAGAGAAACTCTCTTTGAGATTGGAATTATCTTCTCTAAGTGTCTGGTACCTCAGCCTCCAGCTGGATATGTACAGAGCTGCAGAATCTCGGAGGCTTGTCCTTCAGAGAAGACTTGGGAAAATGTGACATGCTGACAAGTGTCTCCAGGACTTTGGGGCTACACCTGAAGAGAGAGACTGATGGCTGCCTCTCCTTAGAGAAGTCTGAGGATGGGAGGCTGGTTGGAGGAAACTAGAACAGAGGATGAGGAAAGAAGGCAGCAGTGGGGGGTAACCTACACTTCCAGAGTTTTCCTTTAGGCCAAGAGAAAGTTGCAGGAGGGACCCAGGCTCTAGCCATCTTGAAAGGATCCCAGCGGAGAGGGCAGTCCACAGGGTGGAGGGAACTACAGAGGTGTACCTCTGAAGCAGGAGAGGAGGAAGGTTCAGAGAACTGACCCAGAGGAAGCCTCACCTGTGAGGGATTTGCACTGTGGACATCCCCTGAGGGGCCTCCCCGAAGAACCCACCAATGCACCTAGCAGGAAAGCAAGCGTTGGGCATCCACCATAAAGAGGGATGACAGCTGGACCAGGGCACAACAGTCAGGCAGGGGGCCCTTTGCTCCTTTCCTCTGATGCCTGGGAAAGCAGAGGCCATGCCTGGGTTAGGCCTTAGTTAGGGAGAAGTGATACTGCTCCGAATTTAGTGCCAGCTTAATTTTTTTTAATTAAATTTTTTTCATAGCTGGGAAAAAAAGAAAAAAAAAAAGACTGTTCTAATACCTAAAAGCAACTATAAAAGCAATGGGATCTCTGGTTCCTGGGAAGGGAACTCTAAAAGGCAGTAGGAGGAAAAAAGTTTTCCTGATTTATACCCTCAGGTCCCACCCATTCGCCCATTCAATAAATCATTTACATAACTTTAAGGATTCTGATTCAAAAGACAAAACACTTGAAACGTTACCAAAAAGAAGACTGAGAAACCTAGTAATATAAAGCACCCACATTCTCCTCAGAACTCTAATGTGTTAACTAAAAATTAAATCGATAATATTATCTCACACCTTATTTTTTCTCTTTCTCAGGTAAATGGTTGAGCATCCCTCTTCCTTCTCCTTTCCCAGATTCCCCCATTTTTAGTTTACTTTTTCTAATTAGTTTAATTAGAGTAAAGAAAAAAAGGACAAATAACAAAGGCAGGAGTTTGTAAGTTTCAGAAAATTAGTACGGTTTCTAAATTCATAGGGTATAGTAGTTATAATAACTCAGTTACAGAGACATTTTCATACAACAGTGAATTCATTCAATTTTGTATGCAGCCCTATATGCTGTGACTTGCTTAGAGGACTTACTCCCCAGAACAGAAGGTTTATAAGCCATATATGCATAGTGACTTAGACTATATCACTTTCAACAATGTAGCTTCATGAAATCAGCCCTCACCAAGCTCCTTTCTCAAAGCAGCTTCATATTCTTGCTGCAGTCAGCAGTGCCAAATGTTTCACCATTTGGATAAAAAATTCTCCACTGAGAAATCCTAAATCATTTGAAAATTGCTTTCATGACTATACCCTAAATTGGCCCTCCAAATTTTTTTCTCTCCATAAAATTGAGTTTTCAAAATGAGTGTAGTTTATTTTCTTTCCTAATGACTACTTCCAAAATCTCTGCATACAGGCTGTTTTAACTGGGTGGAAACAGGTGGCTGGAGCTGGAAAAACTGGGGCCTATGTCTCCAGCCCACTGAAACCTGTTTCCTCCCTGGCAGCAGCTATCCTTCTGAGCATAAACCATGAATCCTCCGCACTAATAATACAATTAATCAGTGACTGCTTTTAGATAAATGCATGTAAAATCTAGAATGCATGATTAAAATTAGACAAAAATTGGACAGTAGAGTAAATCAATTTTTATGGACTGTGTGTGACCCTAACTGGTAAAAACCTTCCAATCTACAAATTGTTCCAGAAATCCATAAATGAATAAATAAATCAGTAGGTGATTTCATATAAATTTTCTGATACTCTTCTATTTACACGCACTACGTCACAAATGATTACAGATCTTAGTGCCTTAAAACAACTGTTTCATTTGAGGCAGTATTTTGTGGATCAAAGATGTAGGAAGGGCTTGTCTGGGCGGTTCTCAATTGGGTTGTCTCAGGAGGTGGCAGTGAGATGTGGGCTGGGATCAACCGAAGGCTCTACTGGGCCGGCCATCCAAGATGTCCCCCTCACAAGGCCGGCAGCTAAGCATTGAGCTGGGGACAACCAGAGTGCCAACACATGGCTTCTCCCACACGGCAGTCTCGGGGCTGGACCACATAGCAGCTACTTCCCCCAGAGTGAGCTTCCTAAGAAAAACTGGAAGAAGTTGTGTGGCTTTTTCTGAGCAAGCTTCAGAAGTTCCCCAGTGTTGTTTCCACTGCAATCTGTTGCTTAGAAGCTAGTTACTATGGATAACCCAGATTCCACAGGAGAGGACATAGATCCCACCTCCCCATGGGAGGAATGTCAAAGAACGTGAGGACCTGTCTAAAACTGCCACGTTTCAGTTCATCTATTATCAGGAAATAATCCCCCCACCTGTTTGCTTACGAACTGCCCACCATGCAAAAGAAAACTTCTGAACTTACATTACCCTTTAAAAATCCTGGCTGAAATGTAAAGCATTTGAAAATACAAGATTTAATTAGTTAGTTTAAAGCAAACATTTCTGGTTTTGGTTTTGTTTGGGGGTTTGGGGGTGTCCACAGATATTTTGTTTATTTTTACCTGGATGGCACAGATGAAATTTAAACATTTTTTAATGGGTTGGACACTGTTTCACTGGGACTGAGACATCTCTATGAATAATTCAACTAATGAATTTGGTTCTAAGACATGGCTTGGTTAGTATTTTGACACCATCAATTCAAACAAATTTTCCAAATAGAGCTCCATTCTACTAACTATAAAATAATGAATCGCTAGGTTACTGACAATACAAAGGTCAATTAAAAGCTTCTCTACCCCTTTGGCAATGTGCAAGTCATTATCGTTTTTCCACCGCTCTGAAGTTCTCTTGCTTTGCGTTATCCTTTTCCCAGGCAGACTAGAAACACTTGAGTAACTCTAAGATGAATTCATGATCTTTCCAGTGGAACCTCGAATCTAAGGGTTTGGGCATTTCTAAAACTCACTTTTCACCCAGAAGGAATAGCATACCCCATGTTTCCCGTCCCACTCGCCCTGTATGTGGTTCACATATAACAGGTTGTGAACATCTTTGTTTCCTTGTCTCTCTCTCCTGCTGAACTATAAACGGTCTCAGTGGCAGGAATGGAGCTTTAGTCATGGTTTCATCTGCCAAGGCTAGAACATGGAAGATGCTTAACAAATGTTTGATGATTTTATTCTTTCTTTTTCTAGTAAAAGCATTGCTTTTGAAGCCTTAAAAGATGTGTAAGTATATACTGCTTATTTAAATGAAAGCTGGGGGCTTCCCTGGTGGCACAGTGGTTAAGAATCTGCCTGCCAATGCAGGGGACATGGGTTCGAGCCCTGGTCCAGGAAGATCCCACATGCTGCGGAGCAACTAAACCCGTGCGCCACAACTACTCAAGTCCGTGTGCCACAGCTACTGAAGCCTGCGTGCCTAGAGCCCACGCTCCACAACAGGAAAAGCCACCGCAATGAGAAACCTGCACACCACAACGAAGAGTAGCCCCCACGCACCACAACTAGAGAAAGTCCGCGTGCAGCAACAAAGATGCAACACAGCCAAAAATAAATAAAATAAATTTTTAAAAAATTAAAAATAATAAAAAATAAAAGAAAGCTGAATACCAGGGCTTTTTAAACCTTCCAAGGACTACTGTTTTGGTAACCTAAATCAGTGGTTCTCAATCCTGAGGCATATTGAAGATCTTAAAAAATTCCAAGTCTTAACCCCAGAAATCCTAATTTAATTGGTCTGTGATGGGACTTAAGCAACCATATTTTTTAAAACACTTTTTTAGCTTTTTATCTTGAAATAAGTTTAGACTTAAACATAAAATTGCAAAAGTAGGGCTTCCCTGGTGGCGCAGTGGTTGAGAGTCCGCCTGCCGATGCAGGAGACGCGGGTTCGTGCCCCGGTCCGGGAGGGTCCCGCGTGCCGCGGAGCGGCTGGGCCCGTGAGCCATGGCCGCTGAGCCTGCGCGTCTGGAGCCTGTGCTCCGCAACGGGAGAGGCCACAACAGTGAGAGGCCCGCATACCGAAAAAAAAAAAAAATTGCAAAAGTAGAACAGCCTCCCCAAATGTTAGCATCTTACAAATCTGTAGTATAATTTTCAAAACTAAGAAATGAATATTGGCACCAAACCTTTAATCAAACTACAGATGTGAATCAGATTTACCGGTTTTGCAGGAATGTCCTTTATTTGTTCCAGAATTCAATCCAGGATTCCGCATTGCATTTAGCTGTCATGCCTCCTCGGCCTCCTCGGGTCAGTGGCAGTTCCCATTCTCTCCTTGGCTTTCATGACCTTAACATTTTTAAGGAGTACTGATCAGTTAACTTGTAGAATATACCTCAATTTGGGAGCATTTTGTTTTATGATTATTCAATTAAGGCTTTCACTTTTTGCCAGAATTCCACAGAAGTGGCCGGCCCTTCTCAGTACATGATATTAACAGGTACATTATGTTGACATATCTTATTTCTGGTGGTGGTAATCTTGGTCACTTGATTGAGGTGGTATCTGCTGGGTGTCCCCACTGTAATACTACTAGTTTCACTTTCGTAATTAATACATTTCTTGAAGAAAACACTTTGAGTCTATGCAAATATCCTCTTTCTCCACAAACAAGTCAACTAACTTCAGCAGGTGTCCCTGGATCTTGCCTGCAACAATTCTTACTGTGGTGTTCAGATGGTTACTTTCTATCTCCCTCTTTCCTCCCACACTTATTAATTGAATTCTTTTGTAAGAGAATACTATCCCTTCTTCCCCCATTTGTTTAACTAGTCATTTAATTTTATTTATGTTAGTATGGACATGTGCATGTAATTTTTTAAGCTCCCAGGTTATTCTAACTTGTACTCGGGATTGAAAATCCCTGCTACGTGATCTGTGAACCTGACTCCTGTCCGTCAGCTAACACGACCTTCATCCTTTCAGTGTGTGTGTCATTGATATGACCTGTTCCCATACTTCTACCAACTTCTCAGTTCCAACTGAGTGCATCTCTCCTCTGCCCTAGACAAGCTTGGCCACACCTTGAAACATCATGACTTAGAACTCTTGTACTTCTAAATTTCTGAGCCTAATCCCAAACTCGTAGTTATTTACATAGCCCACTTCTTCACACGTACTAAAATGAGCTTTGCTTTTAGCATAAACTCAAAACCTATAATATCATCCCCACCACATCACTTTCCTTTAGTCTTCATTAGCCTCCTACCTAATTATATGCATTAGTTAATCACTTCCATGTTACATTCTCTAGCAAGTCATGATTACATGAAATTTTAAACTCTTATAAGGAGGGGTTTTGTATCACTGCTGTTGTTATCTTCCTTTCACTGCATTACATTCAGTAGATATTCTTGTCCCTTATTACTCTTAAAAAGGAGACAGCAGGCCCAAAATGGACTCACTTGTGCTAAAGCCCACATCAGCAGACCAAGACTTAGTACCTAATTACTGTCTCAACCCCGCTAGGAATATAACCTTGAACCAGTCAACCTGAAATTTTCTGGTCAGCACTAGTGAGGTTATCCACCCAACAGGCCCTTAGGAGGGTGACCTTGCCTGAAACAATGCATTCTTTGCTAATACTGTCCTTTTCCACCCCCTTCCCACCTTTAAGAACATTTTCTACAGCTTGGCAGACCTCTTTACTACTCACTAGATGGGATGCTGCCTGATTCATGCCTTGCTCAACAAAGCCAATTAGATCTTTAAAATTCACTCCTTTGAATTTTTCTTATTTAACACAACTTTAGTGTGAATCACAGACCCAAAACACTGACATCTCCTGGGTGCTTGTTAGCAATGCAGAATCTCGGGCCCCCCTTCAAACCTACTGAATCAGAATAAGAATCAGTGTTCTAGCCCAGTGAGTCACAAATTTAATGTGTATATGAATGACCAGAGGATTTCACTAAAATGCAGATTACGATGAGTAGATATGGAGTGGGCCAGAGATTCAACATTGCTAATAAGCTCACAGGTGATGCTTATGCTGCTGGTCTCTGGTCTATACTTTGAATATCAAGAATCTAGTCCAGTCATTCTTAAAATGTTGTTGTAGAATATTATTATCAGTATCACCTGGGAAATTTTTAGAAATGCAAAATCTTGGGCTCAATCTCAGAACTATTGGATCAGAAATTCTGTGAGTATTACTCGGCATCTGTGTTTTAACAAGTCCCTTTGGTGATTCTGATACATGCTAAATTTGAGAACCAATGGTCTAGTCCGTTAGTTCTCAACGTTGGTTACACATTAAAATCATCTGGAGAGCATTAAAAAAAAAACACTGATGTCTGGTTCCCTCACTCATAGATTCTAAAAGTGAACACAGAATACGTTCACTTTTTTTTAATGTGTCCATGGACCACTTACTAACACAGACCATATAAAACAAGTCTCAATAAATTTGAAGGGATTCAAATCATACAAAATCTGTTCTATTCCCAGACTGTAGTTAAATGAGAAACGACTAAGAGAAAAAAATCTGGAAAATCCCCAAATATTTGGAAACCAAATACACTCTAATAATCCATGATACAAAGGAAGCATTGAAAGGGAAAGTATTTTGAAATAAAAACTTACCCTTTTTTGTAGATAAGGCATCTACAAAAAATTTACAGTTAATATCTTATTTAAATGGTAAAAGACAGAAAGCTTTTCCCCTAAGATCAGAAACAAGACAAGGATAGCCACTTCCATTATTCCTATTCAACATTGTCCTGAAGATTCTTACTAGTGTAATAAGATAAGAAAAAAAGAGACAAAAGTATCAATATTGGGAGAATATGGAAAGAAGTAAAACTGTCTTTATTCAAAGAGACAATTTCTATGTAGAACATCCTGTGGAATCTACCAAAAAGCTACTAGAACTAATATAGATACCAATTTGATCTACACGTTCAACATAATGCAGTCAAAATAGGCCTTTTTTTTCTGTCGAATTTGACAAGCTGACTCTAAAATTTATATGAAAATTCAAAAGACCCAGAATAGTCAAAATTTTTGAAAAAATAAGAATAAAGATGAAGGAATTACACTACCAGGTTTAAAGCCTTATTGTAAAGCTATAGTAATCAAGACGTGTTGCATTGACATAAAAATAGGCAAATAGATCAATGTAACAGGATATAGTCCAGAAATAGATGCACACATATATAATCAGTTTATATTGATTCAGTAATAAGAGGAAAAATGACCTAATTTTTAAAAAGGTGAACAGACCCTCCACCAAAGAATATATATGATTAGCAAATAACCACATGAAAATATGCTCAACATCATTAGTCATTAGGCAAGCACAAATTAAAAGCACAATGGGCTATCACTATGAATCAATTAGAAATGACTAAAAATGTAAAAAGAGTGACCATATCAATTGTTGGCAAGGATGTGAAGGAACTAGAAATCTTATACTGCTGATAAAAATGTAAAATGATACAGCCACTTTGGAAAACAGTTTGTCAGATTCTTAAAACTTAAACATCCACTTATCATATGACCCAACCATTTTACTCCTAGACATTTATGCAAGAAAAATGAAAGCCTATTCCTCTACAAAGACTTGCTCATAGCAGCTTTATTTGAAATAGCTACAACTCAGATGTCCATCAATAAGTGAATTGATAAGCAAATTATGGTTTTTCCATAAAATGGAATACTACTTAGCAATAAGAAAAAGAAAATAAGGAATGAATACATGCAACCTCTCTCTGGTAAAAGAAGCCAGACCTAACAGAGTATGTACTATACGATTTTATTTCTATAGAATTATAGGAAACGCAGACTAATCTATAGTGACAGAAAACAGATGGGTGGTTGCCTGGAATGGCAGGAAGGGGCAGGAAGAAGAGTTTACAAAGGGGCATAAGGAAACATAGGGATATGTTCATTATCTTGATTGTGGTGATGGTTTCATAAGGGAATACATATGTCAAAACTTACTGTATGTTAATGATATCCAGTAAAGCTGTTTAAAAAAAGAAAGACATTACAAGAAAACAAAACTACAGGTCCAAATCCCGCATGAACATAGATTAAACAACAACCATAAACTAGATCCCAAGTTCCCTCACCCAGAAATTTGGATTTAATTGGTATGTGATATGACCTAGATATCAAGACTTTAAGTTCCCTGCATGATTTTGATATGCTGCAAAATCGCTGTCCTATTCCATGACCCTAAACTGGCCCCCACACCCTGGAAAACCCTCACTTAAATTAATGCCCACAGCTGCCAGGGAACCATGTTTGAAAAATGTGAGTAGGCAACGTAAACCCATCATCGCTTCCAGAAAACAACCTGAAGTACCTAATATTGCTGGCTAATCAGTAGTATCATCTCAGTAAAGTGAAGAATAACTTTATTTAAAAACAAACAAAAACCAGCAGTGGGATGCTAAGAGTTCAGTGCAAGTGCTAACAACTAAAAACACATGTAACCATAGCTGCAGCATGTAAGGAATAAGTAACTCAGAAAATGACGTTTTCTTAAATGCCCTGATGAACAGGGAAAAGTGAAAGGTACAAGATAATTTTAAAGAAAAAAAAGGAAAAAATGCAGAAGTTCTAGATAAGGGATCAGGTAGTGAAGGAAGTCAACAACTTGAATCACCCCTCTTAAAGGCACTCTGTCAATCGAAGTTTATATTTACTTTCTTTTATTTGGTGCCGTCTACGTTTTTTCTATTGTATAGTATTAACTGTTGTTTTAGTTTTTAATCTACTGTTTTATTGTTCCTTTCTTCAAAAAGATAGCCGAAATTCTTTTCTTTCTTCTTATCAGCCATGTAAATACTTGTGCAGTTTTATGTTTTGGTTTACTGGTTTATTAATTTTAAGGATTTAGGGCTTCTTTTTGAACTCCTTTTACTGTAAGAATGTTTACATTCCTTTTCACCAACTACTGCTTATTGAAGGATGTGGGGAAATTAGTTCACTGGGCTCAATCCTCAGCTGTTTTCTTTCAGCAGCTCTGATAAGGCCCAACAGAATTCCTTTAGGAACAAGAAAAGAGACAGAAATCGATGATTTCAGTCATTTGTCCCTCCCTAATGCGGACTAACGTTTGTCCTGAATTCCACTGAAACACTTTGTAGATAACGATAAATCCGTATGATCCTAACTGAATACTTGGTAACCTTTCTATTTGTTAAAGGCAAGAACCCAAGAGGGAAGCAAGAACACTTCCAGATCATGTTCGACTTTCAACCAATGTGCAAAAACTAAAGGCGCTAAAATCCGTAAGTTTTGTACCAGTCTTCCTCGACTTACAAAGAGGTTAGGTCCTGATAAACCCATTACAAGCTGAATATATCATAAGTCAAAAAATGCATTTAAGAGACTTCCCTGGCAGTCCAGTGGTTAAGACTCCACACTTCCACTGCAGGGAGTGTGGGTTCAATCCCTGGTCAGGGAACTAAGATCTCACATGCCACGTGTGGGGAGGGACAAAAAAATGCATTCAATACATCTAATTCACCGAACATCATAGCTTAGCCTAGCCTACCTTAAACGTACTCAGAACACTCACATTAATTAGCTTACAGTTGGGCCAATATCACCTAACACAAAGCCTATTTTATAATAAAGTGTTAAATATCTCACGTAATTTATTTAATACTGTACTGAAAGTAAAAAACAGACTGACTATATTGGTACAGAATGGTTGTAAATGTGTGGGTTGTTCACCCTCACGATCACGAGGCTGACTGCCCAGCATCACGAGAGTATCTACTGCATATCACTAGCCTGGGAAAAGATCAAAATTCAAAATTCAAAGCATGGTTTCTATTAAAGGTGAATCACGTTTACACCACTGTAAAGTGAAACCACAGTTTGACAGGGAACACCTGTATATGGAAAAACCTTTAACATCATTTATTAGAAATGGCAAAACTGCAATTTTGTTTTTTAAATCTTTACAGCCAGGATACTATTTAACTGTAGAAGGTACAGGACTCTCTTCCGGAGGAAATGAAATAAAAAAGCTCAGATCTATATTATAATAATATAATAACTATATTATTTCATACAGAAATATACCAGGTAACATTACAAATTTAGACATGGATCAAAAAATGGCTTCCGAATATTTATGCCATTAGGTGGTACAAAAAAATGGACCCTGGTTCTACACGGCCACATTAATAAGAAGAGAAAGTAGAACTTCCAGGCCCTCACTGTAGTGCGGAGTGCAGCCTTAATGAATTGGGCTATTGGAGAGGAAATATATTAGGGTTTCTGGAGAGAATCTGGTGACTAGAAGAAGGAATGAATAGGCTTTACCACATGTGATCTTGAGCACAGTTTGACAGAAATGAGTCATGATAAGGAGAATATGAGAAAAAAATTTCACAAAGAATGGTGTGTATCATTACTGACAAGCACAAGGGCAACTCAAATAGAGAACTGCAAAGTAGATTTGTTGTAGCAGACACAGTCATGACAAAGGTTCCATTAAGATAGGATGACCCTATAGTTTCATATCTAAACAGGACACTTTTGAGAGTAAGAAGGCACAATTAATAATTGCTCTGCAGCAACAGGCATAAACCAGTACTATCCTGGGTGAACCAGGATATACAATTCCTTACAGAGAGCAGAGGACAATGAGATTAGGAGGAAGAGGGCCATGGAAAGACCAGAATCTCTTGAGAAGATACTTAGACTTGATGTGACCGGTTACTGGAAGTTACTACAAAAGAAGTCATATAAAATAAAGAAAAAGATATTTTTTGTGTGAATGCAGCCATTCAAATGAAGATAGACTAAAGACAAGGAGATGGGCAAGGAGGTTGCTAAAGGCAGCAAGCTGGAGGCTCTGTGACTGTAGAATGAAAAGATGCCAGGAGTGGACTTCAGAAACATCTGAGGGAAAGAAACACAGGATGGATGGTAAACTGACTGTTGGCCAGTTAAGCAAAACAATACAGTGATATGACCATCAATGTAGGGATGGGAAAAGAGTTCAAAAAAGAAACCTGGAGAAACGTCAACACAGATAAAGAGGCTCAGGAAGTACATGCAAAAACACATGCATGTATTTTTGTAGAAAATAAGACAAGGAATTAGAAGAGTCCAGAAAAGCATGAACAAAAGGAGAAATAAGTGTGAGGATGGCGAAAACAGCACAGAAACTTTGAAATCAAGAGCACCCAAGATGAGAAGGTGGTCAGTGCTGTTAGACCAATATCAAGACTGAGAAGGAAAAGATAGATTTGGGGGCTTCCCTGGTGGCACAGTGGTTGAGAGTCCGCCTGCCAATTCAGGGGACGCAGGTTCATGCCCCGGTCCGGGAATATCCCATATGCCGCAGAGCGGCTGGGCCCATGAGCCATGGCCGCTGAGCCTGCGCGTCCGGAGCCTGTGCTCCGCAACGGGAGAGGCCACAACAGTGAGAGGCCCGCGTACCGCAAAAAAAAAAAAAAAAGGAGATGATAGATTTGGCTTGAGAGACCTCGCCAAGAGGTTTCATTAAGCAATTGAAGTCAGAGATTAAAAATATTTTGTTACTGTGGTTATAAAAAATGAGAGCTATTACAGTTCTTTGAGAAATACTTGCAATTCTTTCCATATGATATAAGGAATTGATTGGAAATATAATTGGAAAATAGGAATTTCATAGAATTTTGGAGAAAATGCATGATGGCTGCTCTTTTGTTGCATTTATTTATTGTTGTGTTCAACATGCAAAACTCATTAATTTACCTCTTTTGATACTCTCATTCTTGGTAACTCTGGGCTCTCCTTGGTTTTCTGATTTATAACTTTGCACTCAATTTTGACTTCAGACTCCTACTAGGCAAGCTTCAGTTCAATCAAATCCCATCCAAGCTAACTAAAATATTTTAAACCATTACTCCTTTATGAATTGATTCATTTTTCAGTGTGATATAATTTGAGGAGGTATTGAGTATGAGAGTAGTCACCCAATGAGATTACAGAGCTGGGGAAAAATGGAAATGATCCTTTGGGCAAGTTCTTCCAATGACCTAGAATCTTTAGAACTAGATCTCTCAGTCACCTGTGAAATACAGGTGGGGAAAAATTCCTCTTTCCCTAAATTGCTTGATATCTGAAGTTGTGTAGATTTATTTTCTAATTAAGTCTAATTTTTTGGAAAATTAGGCCTGGCGCCTGAAATTTCTGTATTCACTCTGTTATCTGATAGGACACCTATAATCTGCAGAATGTACCAATCGTCTTTTTGATCTTAAACATAAATTAGATTGTATTCTCATTAATTGCCTTCTAAGTGAATTGACCTTGAAATGAAGAATTCTAATAACCCTTCTTTTTGGCTTCATTCTCACCTTTTTCCACAAATTTCTCCTGATTCAGGGCCTTACTTGCCTTAAACTTTTGTATAAATTAGAAAAACACCTTTTCCTCAACATTTTCCTTCAGTGTGTCAGAACAATATCATAAGAAATGTGAACATCTATAACATCTTTGACTTGAACGGTGCCCCTAAAGTTGGGTAGTGTACAGCCTGCACAACCGTCCACAGCAGCCCTGGGAAGCTGCCCCTGGTGCCGGTCTCCCTCTGCTCCAGTGCACAGAGTCACCTAGATGAGCTAAGGCATGGACTCGAGGCCCAGAAGAATGAGGCAATTCTTCCATAAAACCTCGTAACACACAGTGATAAAACCAAAGGCAGAGATCTAACTTCCTGGCACTTCTGACCAGGATAACCTGAATCCCTCTCAGTAATCCTCCCAGAGCTGCCAATCTCCCAGTCAGCAGTGATGCCCCAGCTCACCCCAGGAGGGATGACATCAATGTTACCTCTGCTCAGGGCTAAAGCTCAGTTAGGGAAGCAGCCTTGTTCTAGGAAGGAATGCCATTTTCTGACAGCGTCTTTCTAATAACTGTCGGTGCTTCTGCATCCAAAGAGGATGGTAATACCTTCCTGCCTATCTCACAGACTTTAGGACTCTCTAAAGGAATAATCTCTACGAACATTTTCTTAACTATAAAGTGTCATAACCAGATAAGCTGGCATAATCTTATAACAAAGATATTTACTAAAAGGCAAAAAGAAAGTAAAACTTACGATTAGTGGGAGGAGAGGTTGGGTTGCGCTTACCCTGGGGCTTGTTCTAAGAAGACTGCCTGCCAGTGCCTCCCTCTCTCTGATTCTGCTGTTGCAACAGGTATAAGTCATATCCCCCAAATACCCTGGCTGCCAGCTAAACAGGTGAGACACATCCTAGCTATACACGTACCCGGCTCCCTGCAGCCACTCTATAATAAGAATACATTAATTTTATGCAGCACCTTTCATCTGAGGATTTCTAAATATATTTTAGTCATTAAGTAAGTCTTAGAGCATCAAGTCAGCCTCCTAAATTTTAGAGAAGTTGCAGAATGTTAAGGCTCAAGATCAATACCTGGATGGAAATGAAATATTCACTAAAGTTCATTCCTCTCCTCAGGTGTATGTGATCATCTCATTTTACCTTTTTTTTCTTCTTTGTGAGTCAATATACATGAACCAGGGTGGGAACTAAGAGCCTTGACACAATGGACAAAGTATTAAAGACCTGGGCCCACGCTCTGACTTTGCAGTCACCCGGACCTGTGGCCAACACCCTTCCTGGGTCTCAGTGAGCATATGTAAAGGACTTGAGGCCACTGAGGTTAATGGTTAGAGCATCTCTAGGGAGGTAGATGTGAACTCATTGTGACTGAAAAGAAGATTAAATAGCAAACAGCTGCACTAAAATTCAAATATATATTCTCTGCATAAGCCTTTCATCTTCTGTTCTGTATCTGGTCTTTGCCCCCAAACCTCTCACCGTGTTGACTGACCGGAAATGAACAGTAATGAGACAGTGATTGATTGGTTCAAACCAATGAAGACGTAATCAGGTCATGGTTTTGAATATGAAACACTGTGCACAGAGTTTTCAGATACTCTATCAGCCTGATTTGATTACTACTAACACACCTGAACCTCTTTAGATGCCGGTAGTACCTATTTTTCCCCCAATGCTTCTTCTGGCTTGATTAGATGTTCCTAACACTTAGAAGTGCTACATACTCAAGCAAACTGTCTTAAAAGATCTTAAAGCCTTCTTCCTGCTGAATCTTCACAAATGTCCTTCATACTTAGCTTCCCTTTGAAGTCAGCAGACAATAACACTTGATTAGATTTATTTAAGCTTCTCCCAGGCCCTCATTCCATGTTGCTTTCAAAAGCCCCACATTGGGTTTGTCCTGAAGAGGTAGAGGCATAAAGAAGATAAAAAGGCTGAGAAATGATATGCTTTATGTGTATCCCTTTTTTCCAAGGGACGTGCTACTGCTGCTGCTATTAAAACATTGATTTAACAGAATTACTTTATATCCTAAGACCCCAAGCAGAAGAGGCCCGAAGGAATTCTTCAGACGTTCAGTTCCTTTCAACTATGTAGGCTGCCTCTTCTTTAGAAACCGTAAGAGATAATCAATGCTACTCTGAGGGCTCTCCTCCTATTAAATAAGAATTATAATCCAAGGAAGTTTTAAAGCAATACTTTGACTTCTGTTTTAACTTTTTTTTGTTTGTTTTTTGGTTTTTGGGGGGGTGGGGTACGCGGGCCTCTCACTGTTGTGGCCTCTCCCGTTGCGGAGCACAGGCTCCGGACGCGCAGGCTCAGCGGCCATGGCTCACGGGCCCAGCCGCTCCGCGGCACGTGGGATCCTCCCGGACCGGGGCACGAACCCGTGTCCCCTGCATCGGCAGGCAGACTCTCAACCACTGCGCCACCAGCGAAGCCCTGTTTTAACTTTTGGTGCTGGCTGTACCAGAGGACCATTTCATGATTTGAGGCTGACGCTTAATCCCTGTGGGCCCCTCAGCTTCCTTATCTGAAAGTTGATGAGCTAGAACTGAATGACCTCTGAGATCTCCCTTTCACCAAGAACCCAGGCACTTCAGAAGCCCTGGGTGGTGGGGGTCAGGGGCGAGGTAAAGAGTGCAGGCTCTGAGGTTAAGCTGCTTGGTTTGACCTCTTGGCTCTGCCACTCCCCTGCTATAATTCTGTAATTTGTTCATTATTCTCTCCCCAAATATGGCCTCATGTCTATCAAACTGCTCAGATGCATGTGTGGTGAATCCTTCCCCGAATGGGTCTTCTCCCCTCCAGTCACCAGATCACCTCCGAAAACCTCACCATACCTCCTCTCCATTTAGCTGAACATCCCATGGCTGCACCACATACAATCTAGCAGGGAGGGGAAATACGTATCAATACTGCTTATCAAACTGCCTACCCAGAGTTGGACACAATCTATTCATAAATTCAGGGTACTGTCAATAACCTGTATATCACATTGAAAGTTCAAGTTGGAAGTTCATTCAGTAAGAGCTAGGAAATTGGACACTTTTTTTACTCAGAATGAAGATAATCATTTACATTTATCCATTTATTCATTAAAAAGAAGACCCTTATTTATTTCCTGATTTTTTCTGCTTTGTTCCTTGTGGTGCACAGACCCTAAGGTGGCTCTCTCGATTATTGCCCTGTGGTATTTACACCCTTGTGTAATCCCTGCCCTTGAGTGTAGATGGGACCTGTGGTTTGTATCTTACCAATAGAATATAGCAAAGGTGACAGGATGTACAGAATTACATACATGTGATTATAGTACATAAAATTGTAATGTCCTTCCTACTAGGATATTCTCCCTTCATTCCTGGCTTTAGGAGGCAAGCAGCCATGTTTGGAAAGTCCACAAGGCAAAGGGCTGAGTACTAACAGCTAGCAGATAACTGAGGTCTTCAATCCGACAGCCCACAAAGACCAAAATGCCACCAGTAACCACCTGAACTTAGAATCGGATCCTTCCTTAGGTAAGACCCCCAGCCCCAGCCAGCAGTGATTTCAGCCTTGTGAGATACTCAAGCAGAGGTATGAGCTAAGCTGTGCCTCAAATCTGGATCCACAGAAACCGTGAGATAACAAATGTGTGTTGTCTTAATCCACCATGTTTGTGCTAATATTATTACATTGCAATAGACAAGCAACATAATCCTCAACTTAAACTATCTACTTGAGTCAAATCTGTCTCATTCCTCTTATCTTAGTCAGCTCAGGCTGCTATAACCAAATAGCATAGACTGGGTGGCTTAAACAATAGACATTTATTTCCCACAGTTCTGGAGGCTGGGGAGTCCGAGATCAAGGTGTAGCCACATTTAGTTCTTGGTGAGGGTTTGCAGACAGCTGCATTCTTGTTGTGTCCTCCACAGTGGAGAGAAGAAACTCTGGTGTCTCTTTCTCTTCTTAGAAGGTCACTACCCCTATCATAGTGCCCTGCCATCATGATCCAATCTAAACCTAATTACCTCCCAAAGACCCACCTCCTAATACCATCACATTGGGGATTAGGGTTTCAACATATGAATTTTGGGGGAATATAATCATTCAGTCCATAACATCTCTCTTTTTGTTTCTTCCTTCCATAATTTAGCTCATTCTATTACCACTTCCTGAAACATTTTTCCATTTTTCAAAGCAAACACAGTTGTCTCTTACTTCTCTGGACTCTCATGGTACCAAATTAGAACATCAGCACTCTAAGAGTTAGAACCATATTTATTTTATTTTATTTTATTTTATTTTATTTTATGCCACTACAGGTATAGCGGTCTTTGCTTTTTGAAGCCTAAATGAATAATAGAGTGCCTTGCATATAACAAAAACTCAGAATGGTTATTTTTACATTAATAGAGGAAAATACCATGTTCTAATTTGTATTGATGAAAAGCACAGTGATTCATATTTTTAGTGAAAACATTAATTACTGTTATAAGTAAGTGTTAATATCCCCTTAAACCAAATACATATTTTAGGGACAAGCTTCAACTTAAAATTGGGTTTAATATTCCATTCATCAAGGGTGTAAATATTCTTGCAGAAAGAACTCTTAACAAATGGGTGAATAAAAAATAATGTTATAAATAATATTTTTTGTTTTGCTTATTATATTTTTTTTTTGGAAATAAGTATTTGTTTCCAGAATGGTACTCATTATAGATTCAGAAAGTTAAAATGTACACTTAAATCTCTGTTTTTAGAAATTATCTTTAGAAAAAAGATAATTACTTGCTTTAAAGATGAAGTATATTTTAAATAATTCATTCATAAATACAAAAGACTCTTTAATATCTTAGTCTGTTACAACTAACCCTCATTAAATTACTCACAGTAGTGAAAAAGAATAGACACTAAAATGCTGAAGTTTAAAATAACCCCAGGCACTGATGTTGTTTTCAGGGTTCACAGTGAGCTCAGACAGAGCCAGATTTGGCCTCTCTCCTTTGACCAGGGCTCTGAAACTACATGCACTTCATAGGGGTCTGTGGGAGGTGCAGTGACTCACCCAAGGATGCTCTTTTTCATATAAACACATTACAGCACTGCTCTGAGACTCAGACCCAATTGCCCTTGGGCAAATCAGAAGAGTAGGAGCTTTGTCTATATTTGTGGACTAAGAAAATATACCATGTTCATTCTAAAGAGGAGTTGAAACCAGATAAGGCCAAGGAGGGAGGAACTTTGAGTCCAATGTGAAAAGACTGTAGATAACCATTCATTTTTACATTAAGGAAAACCAAAATGAATTTGCCTTGGAAGAAAGAAAGGTTGACAATTTCTAATGAGAAAAGAAGGGTTGGTTTGCAATTCTATTGTTTGACCCTATAGTTTCCCAACGTTATTCCTCTTTGCATTTTATCAGACATACATAGTGTAAGACATAATACAGGGGATAGTTATATGTGTATGCATACATACACATACACACACATACATATATGTGCACAGGCATACATACATATTTAGAGAGAGGGAGGAAGAAAGCGAGAGAATAAGAAGGGGAAAGTAAAATAACTTTGCACATCACCAATTTAATATCTTTCCACCAGTGCTTTCAGGGCTGAAACTGACTCACACCCCTCCCCCCATTATATATATATATATGTGCATTTATTTTATAGAAAGCATAGGAGTGTGTTACAAAGCTTGGCTATATTATTAATAAAATATTATAAGTAACTGGGGGAAAATATTATAACTTTAAGGCTTATATACCAGTGTAACAACATACAATGTTGTTTTTGAACTTGAAACAAACATGGAAAACCTAACAGTTAAGGAAAAATGAGGTTAAAACAAAGGACATATACTTTTATACTAAATATGACAAATGCTCTTCACCTCGTGGTTATTAGCTCAGCTCTAGTGTCACAGATCATTAGGTAGCAAATACCATTCATTAGTACTTGGAGGAGAAATCTGAGTGGTGATGTAGAATAGCCTGTGGCTATTAAGAAAATGAATGGAGATTGGGACATATTATTTGTTCTTCTTAGATGATGTGATCTTAGAAGACTTGAAATGCTATGTCATCAACCCAAGAGGAATAATAAAACACATAATTACACAAATATTTAATTTTCCTCAACTAAGTGTATCCACTATACTGTTTGTCCAGAGTATAAAAATAAGAGTTTAAAGAAAATTGACTCGTGGAATGTTAACTCTTTAAAATCAAATTGTCAGGTGATTGGATGCAACCCAGATTACCAAGAAAACTTTCAAGATGGTCACGAATTAAATAATGTCACATGATTATTTGGTTTCCTTAATTCTTAATGATCATGAGAAGTCCTTTCTGAGGTCACTCATTCCCACCTGAAGTTGACCTAGACTATTCAGCTGTTAAAATATCTTGCAAATTTTTCTTTGCTGCCGAAGTTGGGAGAATTTGGCTGTGGCTAGTACTTCCCTAGTCATTTGCCTTTATTAACTGCACTTTAACTTCCAGTAATTTATCTGGTATAAAATGGAGCAGAGCTCCAACCTGTTCTGAATTCTACCAAGAAGGACTGAGGAGAAAGAGAAGCGATAGTTGAGAGGTTTTTAAAATGCACCAAAGCAGGCTTTCCTAGAACGTTTGCCTTGGGGTCCAAAGCCAAGCCTATGCCTCTCTCTCAAGCTGGGCAAGTGGCCCTGAGTAAAATCCCAGAGTATTCAGTTTCAGCTCCGGAAGCCATTAACAATGGGAGCCCCTTCAGATGAGAACAAATGATTTGCAAATGAGCTATCGTATTCTCCATTGTGGATAAGAGTCTAAGTCAAAAACAATGATATGCTTTTCTTTTTACTTTCCCATTATCATAAGTATAAAGAAATTTCGAAGAAGCTTGCTCCAAAGTTAGGGCTGTCAGGTAAAACATCGAGGCTGCAGAGCTTATACATTTGTGCCCTCAATTCTCTCTCCATTGTCTCCTCTCAAATTCTTTTCCTCCCACTCCATGCTCCAAACTAACCCCACACATTAACATACTCCAGATCTTCCTTTGAATTTTTATTCATATTTTCTATGTCAACAGCTGATTGCATTTTGCCCCAATCAAAGCCACACACTAAAGGTTTATCAATCCACTGGTACAGTATCAACAAAAATCTGCCAGAGCAAAGATTAGGTCTTGAAACGTGAGGAACAGAAAGACACTTTATGTTTACTTTTGTTGATTGGGTGGACTGTTTAGCACCAAGCCAGTTCTGGGAAAGCCCAGAGTCAAGTCTTCATTGCCAAGAGGAGTAGAAAAGGAAAATCTTTTCAAGGAAAAAACTGGAGTCAAGTTGCTTTTACATCAACTGATGTTCCAAATGATTTTGAGATAACCTGGTAGAGTGGCAAGTTTACAGAATTTGAAGACCACATCCAAGTGTAAGGCAGAGACCACAAAAGTTTTGATGTTAAAAGAGCTTAGAGCATTCTACATTCTTTTAATTCTGGAGATATGCCTAGAAATACAAGTGAATGATCTTAGTTTTCTTTTGTCGTACTCCTTTGCCCCTCACTAGCAGATGATCTCTTTAAAAAGTCACTGATTTTTATTTTTATCAAAGTAATTCAAATATATGGTTTTGAAAAGTCAAATAGTTCCAGAAAGCACAGTGAAAACCAGCATCACTGCCGTACACCTCCACACAAAGTCCTACTTCCTAAGGCAAATATTTGCAAAAATGTCTTAGCCATTTTGTCTGACTTCTACCCCTATATTTCCAATTAATATGATTCTACATCATCTACTGACTTCCAATTATATTTTTCTCTTTTACAGATAAAAGATATTTTGATATCTTTTACACTAAAGATATTTAGTGTAAATATTTTTATTTTTTCTCCTTTACACTAAACCAACCCCTTTACACTAATAATCACTTCCCATTCCCACCATCTTCCCAGTAAATGTTTACAGAAGTTTTTGGTTAAATTCCTGAATGGAGGTACTTCGTTATAACTGCATAATTACCGTTTGCTGCTGAGCCAAGTAGTGTAATATGATTATGTTTCCATTTCTGTAGTATTTTTATTATTTCTCGAAGTTAATAACTGTCTCAATTTTTCATTGACTTAGGCTTCTATATACCTACACCTAATTTGTCTCAAAAGGGTAAACATAACACATAGAGTATTTCATAATACTATTTTCCACATGGTCAAATGCATCAGATAGTCTCACCGTTCCATATTTTTTCCTGGAAATTTCTCCCTCTGAGACCTCTTTCACCCACTCTACAGTCTGGACTGCTCTTCCAAACCCACTGCATAGCTGTATAGCTGACAACCTAGAACTTTCCTTTACCACTCTCCTGTGATGGCTCCTTTGTTTCTACAATCCTGTAGTTCCTATCTGTTCCTTTCTTCTTCTATTGCTTTCTTCCCTTGTGATTTTATGACTTTCTTTAGTGTTGTGTTCAGATTCCTTTCTCATTATCTTTTGTGTATCAACTGCTTTGTGGTTAAGTACTTTAAGACAAGCAAACGAATCTCCTTCGTATATAATATAGTCACTTCTCAAACTGTTGCCTTTTCACTGGGCCCCAGGATGAGCAAGTCCATACCTGAGCCCCTCAAAAGGAGTATCTCAGATGCCCACAGCCCTCCAGATCCCCTGGATGTCAACCCTGTTGGTTTCTAAAGCCAGATATTTTGGGGACCTCATCTCTTCATTCAGGTCCCAAGAGTTGGAGTACCCAATGTGAGGCACAAACTCCTCATGCTCAGGGAGATGCTCCAGACCTGTGAGATCCCTCCCTGTTCTGGGTTATTGTGCCAGGGGTAGGGTTTGGGGAGAGACTACATCTCTGCCCCTCCTACCTGTCTCATTGTGGCTTTTTTATCTCTTGCTGTGGAGGGAACTGTTCAACTAGTATACAGTTCTCTTTCAGCAGGAGTTATTCCGTAGATAGCTGTAGATTTGATATGTCCATGAGAGGAAGTGAGTTCAAGGTCTTCCTATGCTGCCATCTTGGACCCTCTTCTAATCGAATGTTAGATATTAAGAGGACAAAACTAGTATGTAAGCAGTGCTTAATTTAGGAGAGAAAGGATATAATATGTTTTTGCCAGTCATAGATGTAATGCTGGAAACTATTAAAAAGTTTCCAGCTCTCCTGAAAAGAAATAACCTCCACTTTGTGCCTTACTTACTTCAAGCACAATTTTTAAAATAATGTTTCTCTGGTTACAAAAACAGGACATGTTTATGTTTATTGTGGAAATTTTGGAAACATGAAATTACAGAAAGGCTCGAGGGAAAAAATGAAAATCAACTGCAACTCTACTACTTAAGTAATTCCTGCTGTGATTTTGGTTTATATCCTTTGTCTTTTCGTGTACATTTCTGTCTACAGAGGTGTGACTTTTTTATCAATACATAGCTACTATTTTTATGCCATTAAAATATTATTTTAAGGCACAGTATCCAGTCATGGCTACATCATAATTTACTTAATCTCCTGCTGTTGGATTTTATTGTCTGTTTTAATTTTTCTCTCTTGGTTTTTGGTCAACATGACCAGCAATTTTTTAATGTGATCCTGGACATCATACATAAAAAATTATTTGAAACTCTGGACAATGTCATCTTTCTCCAGAGAGGATTTACTTTTGCTTCGGACAGTGAATTAAGGTAAAGGATTATCACTTTAACCTAATTGATTAAAGTTGATTGAAATGGCTCAAAACTGGGATTTTTTCCCCCCCTTGTGAGAGCTAGCCAGTTAGCCCTAGTGTGTAACTGTTTGGGAGCCCCAGTTGAAAGCCTTGGGTATTTACAAGTAACTCCTCTTTAGTGAGCTCTCAAATCTAGCTTGGGTCACCCCAGCCCCATAAGACCACCCCAAATTCTGCTGAGCCTCGAATCCTCTCAAATACCACTTTCTGCAAAACTTCTAGCCTCTCAGCCTTCACCTATGCTTCTAACTGGTAAATGCCTTAAGATGAAAAGTGGTGCCCAAATGGGGTTCATCTCTTAGTGCTCTTCTCTCTCCAGAATTCTGCCTCTCAAGCCCTTGCTACCATGGTAGCTCCTCAATGTCTTCAAACAGATTTTGTTGTTCTTGTTAGTTTATCTCAGTTTTCTCAGTGTGTAGAGTTGGTTTAAAAGTAAATAGTCTGCTATGGCCACAAAAGGAAGAACTTCATTCTGTTCTCAGTAATTAATTTCTCCTTTCACCTTTATTAATTTCTTTAATGTATTTTTTTGTTATGGTTTGTTTTATCAAAGTTTTTCTTAGTGAGTTGAATATTTAACCTGTTAACTTTCTTTTCTTTATTTCTTCGAACAATGTAAATTCATTTTGAGCTTGTTAAATAAATATCCATGAGTGGTGACCAGCAAGACCATAGAAACTGATGCAGTACCGCAAAATTTATCTAGTAAATATTTGATGATTTTTCTCCTTGGTATCCATTAACCACTTCCCACTTTTTAATAGCACTCGGATTTGGTTTATGTATCTCCTATTCTCCCTCCAGCTAAATTACTTTGGGGGAAATTGATCCTACCCCATCTCCAATTTTAGGTCCTGGATTAGTTTAAATCAAATGACATATTTTATTCCCCTAGCCACAATAATTGGTTCAGTTGTGCACATATGCTCTAATCAAATTCAATAAGAGTCATCTCAATATCTTGCTTGGAATCCTAAGATAAGGATACTCTTTTTCTCTCCTTTTTATGAGTGAGAAAACTCAAACCTTGTTTTCTCCTGGTATTCATCTTGCAACCACAAGAGAAGCCTTTCAAGGAGTAACACGATACGTGCATGGAGTTGGATAGAGCTGGAACAGTCACAGAGCAATAACCTGGAGTCCTGATTAAACCATGCTGGAAGCCCACCTTCCAGCTGGACTTTTAAGTTACTGAGCCAAAAAATTCCCTTTATTATTTAAGCTAGTTTGAATTTAATTGACTTTTCTCTCCCTTATAGCCAAATGCATTTTAACTAATACACTTTGTACCTAACAAACACTTTGTAGTGATGGTGACATTAAAGCAAAGCAAAACAAACACACAAACAAAACAAAATCAAAACTAAATTTATGGTTTTAAGACCACATTCACTTGCCCATTAAATAAAAATATAAGCCACTCATTCTTAGCATCTAGAATATTAATTGCTTTGTTCCTCACTATATCCCTAGCACCTAGTCTAGTGCCTGCCAGTTTTCAATAAATATTCCATAAGTACCTATTGAATAAGTGAACAGTTATGGATTTGAATGATGTTTTCTAAAGATATTCCCATAGATTTTCAGATAGTGGAAGAAAAACATTTTCTCAGTGTGTAAAGTGTCTCAACCCCATGCCCAGGAAGGACTCTTAGCACTCAGAGGTCTCATTTAAATGAAATGCTTTGTTCCTAATACTTCCCAGGTTCAAAGGTTATGTGCATAAACAATAAGTATAAATCCCAAATACTTATAACGATAAATTTCATGACGTAGGTTTTTATAGAATATCAACTAATGGGAATAGCAGCAATGTGTAAACAAAACATAACCAAGCTATAGGACTTCTGGTTCTCTAATTTATAAATATGTTAAATGAATGATTCTGAGATAACTTCCTGCTCTGAAAATAGTATGAGTTTATGATGCTAGAGCTGTTGTCTCATCATTAAAGGGATCAAATCTATTCACACCTCTTTCCTGTCCTGATGGCTTCTGTGGTACTTCCACTAGCTCGGTAATCATATTCGGACTGCAAAAACTTAATGGTCTGGGATGTGCATGTCCAAGGACCAGGAGCATTTCAGGAGGGGACCTAAGCTCAGCTGATTAAAGACAGCATGAATCAGTCCTCCATCTTTTGTGAGTCCTCACCCAAGCAAGGACTCACAAAAGATCTCTTCAGTGAGAACTGGGGATGGCAAGCACAATGGGCAATGTCAATCCAATCAGACCCACTCCAAGTTAGAGCAACGAGTCAAATGAAGGTGGGAATTGGGGTTGTGGGAAAGGAGGGAAGTGATTGTAAACTTAGAGGCAAACATATTCCATGTTGTTATATTTTGCCAGTAGAGGAGGATTTGAGTCTATGCCAGGCTGGTAATAGCAAATGCTTGGCCCTCAAAGTGTTTCCTATCCCGACATCTGCCATGGGAGAAGAGGCAGCAGCCAGCAAGGGGCTGTGGGGACTTAGAGTTTAATGCACTGGATGGGGGAAGAGTGGCAAGGGTCCTGGGTGGTAACCCAGGTGGCAGCCAAGTGGCAACTTGCATGCCAGATGGGCGAGTGTCACATGCTGCCCTCTGGCATATACAAAACCCATTTTAGGGAATTAAGGAAGCCCCGCCCTTCTCAAATGGACATATGGTGCCAAAGAGGAAAGTATGAAATTCTACTCTGTGGAAACTGATGAATAAAACCAAATATTTCTTTCTTACTTAGAGAGGAACTGTAAATAAATGAAAGTATCAATTATGATTTTCTAATAAAGAAGACAAAATTTTCCATTGTAACCTGAAGAAAGAGAAAACTGTCTAAATGAGTCCATTCTACAAGAAGGCTATGCCCAGCTTCCCTTTACAATCTACCTCCTTTCTCAGCATTAATTTTCTCCCATCTTTAATCTGTCAGCCCATCTCAGTTCTAAACTTTCTCCATAAGGTATTCACCACTGTGGGGTAGCTTTTCCAACGTACCCACATTCTTATAGGCATGTTAATGGATCCCTTCAAATAGGAAATCACTACTTTAAAGCTACAAGACACTTTTAAGACCAAGACAGTTGAAAAGATGCCATTGTAAGTTAATACAACAGACAAACAGAATCTGGAAAGAATTCTCTTCAAATGTATCTGGACATGAAGAAGGAAGTGGGTCAGAAAATTATGACCCCTGCATATTTAGCCTAATATACATCCTCATTCCAGACAACTAATTGTGAGCTATTGAAAATGAAAGTCTTTTAAAAAGAATAGCATAAAAAGACATTCTCATAGCTTCTTCTCTGAAGATTCCATAAATAGATTGAAAATAATCTCCAGAGGACTTTTGCAACAGCTTGTGGACTGCTAGCAGTAATTAACAGAATCCAAATATAATGTAATCCAACACTGTTACCTTTTCTTATTTTTCCTAAAAATTGTGATTATTTCTTGTTAGCTTCCTTGGCTCAGAAGATATATTTAAATTGCCCTACTTCTTCTCCCTGTACATCAAAGAGGAAAAAAAATACAGCCTAGTGAGGCAGAAAGGAAAACATTTCTATAAGCATATAATCTTACTTTAAAACTGGCAAAGCAAATAGAAGTAACTAAAAATATTATATATTTGATTGCCATATTCATTACCTCCATGACATAATATGTGGTAGTGGCAGTAATCAGCTCTTTATTTCTTACTGTATGTAAAAAAGTTCAAGCATAAATCCTATAAAAGAAGGGGATTGTACTTAGAAAGAATTATCTTCCTTTAGGGGATTCTAAAATGCTGGAAGAGAAAACGAGGAAGGTTATACAATTTTCTTCTTCATGAGATTATAAAGAAGCAAGCAACAATTTTTAAGGATAGTTTTTCAATATTTCCTAGAGAAATAAAGGTATGAATGCTCTTGTATCCCGTAAACTCACTAATGGCATGACACTATCTTTTCTTTGGGGTGATGGGAACACTCTTTGTTATAGAAAAATTTTGCCTAGTAATAGTTCATAAATGCTCTAGACTAAATTCCTAATTTTCTTTGTTTCTTTTTATTTATATGTAAATTTATTTATTTATTTTTGGCTGCGCTGGTCTTTGTTGCTGCGTGCGGGCTTTCTCTAGTTGCAGCGAGCGGGGGCTACTCTTTATTGTGGTGCCCCGGCTTCTCATTGCGATGACTTCTCTTGTTGCAGAGCACGGGCTCTAGGCACGCGGGTTTCAGTAGTTGTGGTACACGGGCTTAGTTGCTCCGCAGCATGTGGGATCTTCCCAGACCAGGGCTTGAACCCATGTGCCCTGCATTGGCAGGCAGATTCTTAACCACTGCGCCACCAGGGAAGTCCCTTTCTTTGTTCTTCTGAGTAACAAGATGATTCTGAAAATTATTCCAATGGTAATCAATAAATGAGGTTACTAAATAAATGAGGTTCAGAAAGCAATTAGGTTTCCAAGCTACTAGTGAATATGTGTATAAAGTACAAATTCTATGGGGCCCCCTTTAGAGCACATTTTTTGTTTCACTGTGATATCTAAAAAATACACATGTAATTTTAGAACGTTTGTGCATGTGAATGTGTGTGTTCAAAACCAACATTGAAGTTAATAAGGGGTTTTTATCCAGACACTGTTCTAATAGGTATCTGTATTAGTTTGCTAGGCAAGGTACCACAAACTGGGTGGCTTAAACAACAGAAAATTATTGTCTCACAGATCTGGAAGCTGGAAGTCCAATATCAAGGTGTTGGCAGGGTTGGTTCCTTCTGAGGGCAGACAGGAAGAATCTGTTCCATGCCTCTTGCCTAAATTCTGGTGGTTTGCTGGCAGTCTTTGGAATTTCTTGGCTCAGAGATGCATTACCCCAATCTAGATCACTACCTTCCTCTTCACATGGCATTTTCCCTGTGTGCATGTCTGTGTTCAAATTTCCCCTTTCTATAAAGACATCAATCATATTGGATTAGGGCCCACCATAAAGACCTTATTTTAATTTGATTACCTTTTTAAAGACCCTATCTCCAAATAGCATCACATTCTGAGGTACTAGGGTTAGGATACCAACATATTCTTTAGGGGGACACAGTTGAACCAATAGCATATCCCCTAAAAGAATAATTACACTGATAGAGTAAAAGATAAAAAACAAGCAAGAACCAAACTAGACGTCTGGTTTGTTATTTTATTAAACAAAGACTAGTTCTCTATAATACCAGAATACATCGACATTTTAATTCTATCCTCAGACTGAGCTAGTTCATTGCCTAGTGTTTTGGAGGCAAACTACCCACTGGTTAATTTTTTTTAATTCAATTTTCCTAAAGTTGAACAGACCGTGTATAGATATACGAAAAAACCTAAAACTGCCATACCACTGGAATGACTCAGAGCTATAATCACAGGTCACATAGGCACAGCATTTTGTTCTTGTGATAAATATCATGTGAACACCACAAAGAAAACCCTTAAAATTATTTTACTGCTGTATGTAGATCACCTGAAACAGTAGAAACGTTTTTCAAGTTTTACATTAAAAGTCAACTTTTTTTGAAATAATGAAAATAGAAAATATCATATCTAAAGGGGACTTCAAAATTGTCTTGTCCAATTAGAGACCTGAAAACTGTGTGTCTGAGACAGTAAGTGACTTATCTAAGGTAATCTAGCAAGTTAGGGTAGAGCCAGGAAAATAATCTGAGTCTTGGCTTCCCCTCCAGGTTAATGATATTCCGTATCACCATCGCATCACCTTTGTCTGGGAATCACCTCTTATACTCAGCATTAGGCTCTTAATGATCACATAGAGCCTAGAAATAAGGTCAGAATCTGTCACAAATGTCATGAGCTATTTCTCTACAGGTCAGAACTATAATCACCCTCAAGCACTCACACAAAAACTGTGTTGTCTTAGAGCTTTACGTAAAGTGTAGTATGTAATTTTATTATTGTAGTTGTCTGCTTTCTCCTTTAAATCTTTTGTTCTCCCTAGATTATGGTTATAATTGCTGAGTTTTCAAATCTAAAAATCAGGACACATGTTCTAATAGGAAATGTGTATATCTCAGTACATTTGCACATAATGATTACTCATTTAGTATTATTTCAAAATGACCCTTTTATGAAAGTTTCAAATTGGTTTGAATACTCATGTACATACGCATATTACATTTACATTCACGATGGGTATGACAATGGAACCATAGGATGGAATTTTTAAACCAGAATTGCCCTAGATTAGTGGTGGGGTGGGGATAAAGGGTTCTTAGGACACCATGCTTACAGCAAACAAAAGAAAAGTAGAAAAGTTTGAAGGCGGGGAGAAGTGAGAATGATTGTAATGAGGGCCCTATGAAACAATGGTTTCTTCAGAAGTAACAGATGACAAAACTACTTAGATGAATAACAAGAAGCCTTTTTTGTTTAAGGTTAAATATACCTTCTGACTAGGGCACAGCAAGGGAGGCACCTAGGATGTAACATTTGAGAAAATACTCTTAACTCACTCTAATGCTGGACTGAGTGCCTTTTTTTTTTCTTAATTATTATTGGAGTATAATTGCTTTACAATGTTGTGTTCACTTCGGCCACACAACGAAGTGAATCAGCCATATGCATTCGCACATCCCCTCCCTCTTGGACCTCCCTCCCCCCCGTCCCACCCAACTAGGTCATCACAGAGCACCGAGCTGAACTCCCTGTGCTATACAGCAGGTTCCCACTAGCTATCTATTTTACACATGGTAGTGTATCTATTTGATAGATCTATCTATCAAACCTAATCTCCCAGTTCATCCCACCCTCCCTTCCTTAAATATTACATCCTAGGTGCCTCCCTCTCCTTACCCTAGTCCCAGGCCTGCCTCTCCTATCCCTCAATGGTTCTTGAGAGAATCATCACATTAAGCTT
Organism: Tursiops truncatus; assembly: GCF_011762595.2. Classification (NCBI taxonomy): domain Eukaryota; kingdom Metazoa; phylum Chordata; class Mammalia; order Artiodactyla; family Delphinidae; genus Tursiops; species Tursiops truncatus. The sequence goes on from NC_047045.1 coordinate 43,719,998, forward strand.
AAGTTCTTAGCAATATATAGTCAAGCAGCACGCCTCATCCCTGGTACTGCTAGGTGACTCCCCCAATGACTGCACAGTATTGCTGGCACATGATATGGAGACATGTCTTCCCCTTTGGGTGGAAGCTGCCTGTGATATCCAGAGTCAGGCTCCAACAGCACTATTATACTACTTGCACCTGCCAGCTTCCTCCCCTCTCTGATTGGTCCAGAGTGATCACCTGACACACACCCAAGCTGGGCCCATCAAAATCCACCTTCAGTGAATCTGAAATTTAGGTTCAGAGGCTTGAGGTCACCAGAATGTGGGCATACTTATGACCAAAGCAGTCTACATATTCCTGCAGCCCGGGTGCTGGCCCTTGCCTTCTAGTCTTAGCTGTTCACCATTTAGAGGTGAACCTAAAGGCTCAGAACCTTTCCAGTAAATCCTCCTTTGGGCAGAAATATGCCATTAATTTGTAACTCAATTCCTTGTAACTCCCAAAGCAGAAACAGACACAGACTCTCCTCCAAGGCAGGAACTGTGCTAGGTGCTAGTGTACTGAAGACAAACATAATACAATCTCCCCCTTTGTAAATCTCACAGAGCATCAGTGGTAAATGTGGCATTACTTCCACTTATCTGATTATTCCATAATTAATATACATGAGTCCATGTCTTTTTTCCAGTGAGAAATTCCCTTGGTGTTGTTTGAGGCTAGAAATTCTGAGAAGACATAAAGCTATGTGGTTTTATGTAGTAAATATAGGCCTTATAGGGTATAATCTACCAATAAAATGTTTCCTTTCAGGTATCATTTGATCCTAGTAAATTTTAAATATCAATTAGAGACATTTTGGAGAAAAAAATACTTTTTAGAGAAAAAAACGTTACAGAAAAAATACCATAACCATAAGGTTCCCAGATAATTAACAAGGAAGGAAAGAAGGAAAGCATTTTAACAGCAGAACTAATATTAAGTGGAATTTTTTTCACACTTTGAAAAATACGTTTTGCTTTAAACACGCAACATCTTAGCAGCTGGAAACCTGTTATGTGTTTAAATGGCCCCCACATGTGTTTATCATACAATAGCACAGTGGTCTGTGATGCGATCCCTGGGGTGTATGGTCAGTCTTTCGCCTCATTGAACTCCACGCTGGAGGTCATGGGAAAGGGGGTTCTTGTTTGAGTTTTCTCCTCCCCAGTTCCACATTTCCTCCACCAACTACCGGCGTATAAACAAACCCCAGTTCAAAAGGTGACGGACTCCGCTGACCTAATCCACTCTGAAGAGCCAGCCCCATCCGCACATCCGCTGGATTAGAGCAGCATGCCCAGCTCTCCCGGACTTCCCCTAAGGAATGGCACAGCCTGCCGCCTCCAGGCCAGGTTCATCTGCTGGACCTGTCTTTTGCACTCTTCCTCCCCTGGGGAGAGAGATGTTCAGCACAGACTGGGGCAAAGAGAACTGTGAGGCGGAGATGCTGATTCTTCCTCAATGAGCTTAAGTTCTCCAGATGGCAGCCAGTGCTCGTCATGCAAATTCTTGGCAGCAGGGATCCTGTCAAGTGGCTACTGCTGCTTATTGTTACCACCACGCCCCCACCCCTTCCACACAAATGCAGAAGAAATACCATCTGTCTACTGCGGGGCTGAGGGTACTTTCCAAGCCCCAGAGTCGGTGCCACTTAGCAGCCCTGTGCTGTACGCGCAGCCTAAACAGGAGTTGCCTCAAGATGGCATCCAGTCTCGAGAATCCCTGAGCCAGGGAGGGCCAGCCCAGCTGGCAATCCCCCTCCTCCCCGGCCTGCCCCCCCACCCCCACCCCAGCCTGGCTCCACGTGGGGCATTTTGCTAGCAGATTCCTCATAAGATATTTGTGTAACAAAAATAGCAAAACTGGTTCTGTTTATCCCCTTGGATTCTGGGAACAAGATGAACTGAATTAGCAACATGTCTCTATCACTAGTGAGAGATGTAATAACAGAAAGCACACTCCGGAAGTGAAAAGCACAGGAAGTGTAAAGGATACCTAGCACATTGAAATGATTTCTTGTTTGCTTTTCCTTCTCTCTCACAAGCATCATCTGATTAATATCAATCTCTCCTTAGACATAAAAGTTTTATGTACAAATGAAAGCTGTCACTCAGAAGATTCTGAGCTCCAGAGAAAGTTCAATACTTTGTCCATCCTTGAGTCCTGGGACCAAATTCATAGCCATGACTTTTTTTTTTTTTTTTTTTTTTTTTTTGCGGTACGCGGGCCTCTCACTGTTGTGGCCTCTCCCCCTGTGGAGCACAGGCTCCCGACGCGCAGGCTCAGCAGCCATGGCTTACGGGCCCAGCCGCTCTGCGGCATGTGGGATCCTCCCTGATGGGGGCACGAACCCGTGTCCCCTGCATCGGCAGGCGGATTCTCAACCACTGCGCCACCAGGGAAGCCCCCTAACCATGACTTTTTTATTCTCTTCTCATTATGTAGGAAATTTTATCCCATTCCACATTCTTTTTCTTTTTTTTTCTCTTTTTCCTAAGCAATACCAGCCTAGTACAAACTAGTTTTTTTTGTTTTTAATTTTTACAGTTAAACTTTGCACAACTTGGTTGTGATATTTGGCTTCTTCTATTAGCAGTTTACTCTATGATTCCAGTATCTTATTAGGTGTGATTTGGCGAGTGGGAGGCTTATTTTAACTACATACAGTGTAAAGAATGTAGACTTTTAAAACAGATAAATACGAATTCTAATCCTAATTATGCCGCTTACCAGCTCTGTGACCTTAGGCAAGTCATTTATCTCTTGATGCCTCAGCTTCTTCCATTTTAAAATAAGCATATAAAAACCTGCCTCTACATGAGAAAAGTCAGTATAGTTCCTAAAATTTAGTTCAAATACAAAAGTTCTAGAAGGCAAAAGTATAAGTATGTTCTATGAAAACATTACACTTGAAGAGAAGTTAAAAATACCAGAGAAACTTGCATGAGATACGAAACTGATTTGAATTTTTAGAAATTACTTCATCCTACAAATATATACATTGTGTACCTGTCAAGCTTGGGATATGGCATCTTGATTTAGACCAGAGTTCAGAGCAATTCATAGGATGAGTCTCTAAGGCAATGTAACTTCCAGGCACTCTGCTAGGCACTTTGCACATAGCCCACAAAACATTACTTTGGGATGAGTCCTTGGCCTCTCTTTCCCCAAGGCCTATGTTCTATTACAACATCATGCTGTGAAAATGAAGGCTGACTATTACAGTGGGCTGAGCAGAGCTTTATGGTATTTCATCAAATCTGTGATATCGCATCTTGTAAAACATCCCGTTATTTTACATACCACTAAGAATGACTAAAAAGCTGCAAATTCAATGATTACCCTTACTTTTTTCTCTCTTAGAATTTTAATTTTATACATACTAAAAGAGCACATTTAGATTTATTCCAGATCATATATTCCTCTTATGCTTCTATAAAAGGGAAAACATAAGCAAAAAGTAGGTTAAGGCATTTGAAAAACTTTTGCGTAGTTCAGGCTCAACTCTCTTAAATCATGTTTTGTCGGAGAATTGTTAGTGCCTATGTTTTCCGCACAATGGCGTCATCTGTACCATCGAGAGCCTTGGTGAGGCAGAATTTCTTACAAGACAGCTCTATCGTCATGTCCAGAATTTTCTTCCAAGCCACTGACACTAATTCTGCTGGTTCTTATGCATGTGTGCAAACAACATCCACAATAGGGGTGCTACCTAGCCAAGAACGATTGACAAACATCCAATTTCAGCGATAAAAATATGAAAAAAGGTACATCTTAGAATCAGTGAGGTGCAGTACTTACTGAATGAGCTATAATTCACTAGGTAGAACTACTTTACTACTTCACAGAAGTTGATACCAACTTTAGAGCATGAGAAGATAGTTTTCTATTGTATTGCATTTTGTCCCATCTTTTCTTTTCTTTTTTTTCCTTTCTTCCTCTAGAATTATTGTTTCGTCCCTGACTCTCTGAAATTCCATGAAATGGAAACCTGACCACAGAGGCCAAGCCAAATAGGGACTTATTTTTGTCACATAACCCAGAAGTCTCGAGGCGGAAGGGCTAGAGCCGGTGCCACCACGATGCCACCAGAGACCCATCCTGCTGTCTTTCTCTCTGCCCTGCTTCAAATGCTGTCACATCCTCATGGTTGCAAGATGAACGATGCATTATGGCCACACTCCCAGGAGGAATTGGGGAAAAACAAAGGGTAAAAGACATCATGGAAGTGTCAGTCCTTTCCCACCAGTAGATTTCTTCTTATGGTAAAAACTGGTTATATGACCAACTCTATTTACAAAAGAGTCTAAGGAGAGAAATGTTTTTTAACTGGGAACATAACTTCTCTGATTATATTGGGGTTCTTTAAGTAAGAAAGAAGAGAAAGATGGCTATTGGTAGGAAACTAGCTCTCCCTGCTACACTTCTGGCCTGAAAAGTTTAAAAGTATAATGTAGTATGGTTGTCACATGGAAGGCTACAGTTTTTACTTTATTTAGCCTAAGAAACTGGGTAGAATTTTATTGGGAATTAAACACTTCTCCTAGCTAATGTGACTAGTATATTGTATGTCCCTGTCTTCATAAAAGGCACTAGCTGTACAGTAAAAACAAAATGCTTAACAAGAATTAAAGTATCATAATATTATAGTAGTTTCCTAAGCCAGAGCAATGTTTTACACATAACAAGAATTTAATGAATGTGTATAGAATAAATTAGTATTTTCATCACTTTTTGACAGATTAATTTTGGGTTTATTTTTTTCTACCTCAGATGAGGGGGGAAAAAAAGACCCTATGAAAGTGATATAATAATAATCCCCTACATGTACATTTAACCCCAAATACATTCTGTCACATTCCAATGTCAACTTTTAAAAGTGAAATTATAAAAAGTATTTATATATTAATCATAAGTTGGTACAATCATTTCTCTAGCAAAGCAAACAGCATGTCCACTGACGTTACAGTTCAAACTCGCATAAAAGTTTTACTCTGAAATGTTTGTAGTTTGCCCTTCACCTGTCTCACCCTCACTTCTTCCCAGCGTTCTGCTCTGCTTACTAGTTCTTCTCCTGACTCTTTCACCCTTCTCTGTACTTGGACTTTACTATAGTTCCAGGAAATCATTACCCCAATATCACGGTTACTTGTTATTCTTTATACCAAGAAGAATAAAATACTGTAAGATTTCCCTCATAACAACTACAGGCTATCCTTTCTTCCTTCTCTCTCCATCTCCAATTGTCTCCATTTTCTGGATGCTGCTTCCATAAAGTACATTCAGAAAATGCACTTTGCTATAATCCTTGTACCCTTCTCTGGGAAGATGCTGTCTCTACAACCCTAGAGTTCTACACAGTTTTAATCAGGAATTATTACGTAGGCTATTCCACTGACATCTGTTTTGTACCAATTCTTCGAACTCTTACAGATAATTGCCAGTTATGTTATTCTAACCTTTGGGTCCATTAATGTCTATCTTACAATTACTATTGAGATCTGATAGATCTTACTGTAGCACATTCCCGTAGTTTTCCTTTGTTTTTGCTGTTTTATAACCCTTTTGAGGTCCTTTATGTTTACACTGACCCTACACAATCTATATTACTTTTTATCTGTACTAGATGCTAGGCTGCTAGGAATAGGGGACTGTGTCTAAATAGTCCTGTATCCCTACAACACAGCAGAGTATTTCATATAGAAATGCACAATAAATGTGTGTGGGGTGAATGAATAATTCTTCTACCCAGGTTTTCTATAATTCCCCCTTCCTATTTCAAAAAAAAAAAAAGGAAATCTTTTTAAGTAATGTGTCCATTTCACTAGCCACTTGACACGAGCAGGTCGAATCTGAGGAATGCCCTCTTAATTGTTCCTGTGTTCAGACACATCAAACTTGAAAAACATCCAAGTTGGTGTGCCTAGAATCTCTCTCACCCTTGGCAAACATTGTGAGCTGCCTTCCTGTTTGCAGTGTTGTTTCACTAGGTCACGAAAAAGTCCCCATAAGAAGGCTGGCACACCCCATTAGTAGAATTACACTCAACTACGGTTCAAAAAAGATTGGCAGCAAAAAAGTATGTTTGTTTAATATTACTCTGTTTTCTAAAATTTGGTTTGCTTACTTTCTACTTCCTATGTTTTCATTTCTCAATTTTCTTTTTTATGTTCTGATCATCACAGTATACTCCAAGAATTTTCACTGGCCCTTTAAAATTCATACATTCGACAAACATTTATTAAGCCACCTCTTAATGGCAGAAAATGCACCCTCCCCCCAACCCTGCTACTCATGCTCCATCCAGCCCCTACTATCCCCCAAACTGGTCTGTCTCTTGAACTGATGCTAAATATGTTTGTCCCTGTGTGATTGTTCTGTTGGAGTTGTTACCCCCGAAAGGAGAGGGTGGTCTCTTTATTAAATGGAAATTATATAGATCATAATACTGAAAATTATGACTTCAAAGGCAGAATTTAGAGAGTGGATAAACTGGATTCCTTTTACTTCTGCAGCCACATTCTCTTGACCCTAGAATCTAGATATTCTTGAACATATTATGGGGTGGTAGGAGAAAGATGGCCATTGTCATATTAAAGTCAGAATGAGAATTCCTCAAAGATACTAGCCACTTTGAGTGGTATTAAGGGACAAGCCCATGTCCACTCACTTCAGAAAAAGCTAAGGAGAGTGCAATGCTCCCTGAGGCCAACAAGGAAATGGCAATTGTGATTAGTGAGATCTCAAAGGAAAGGGCCATTCATGGTCCTCCCTCCACCAGCATTTGTCCCCTACTGCCAAACTTGCAATCTAATAACTTGCAATTATTAAGAGAGCCAAGAGGGTTCCTGTAGAGTATTTTGTGTGCTGCTCATTTTGCTGGGGTACAAGGATAGAAAAATGAACAACTCTGAACAGTAAAAGCTTACATTCTAGGAGGGCATGTAGCCCATGAAACAAGCAATTATAACAGAGTGTCATACATGACATGATAATACTACAGAAAAAGTAAGTGTCTTTCTTTGATATCTTGAAGATTAATTTTTTGTCTCTCCTTTTTAAGGTTCTCTACTTTGCTTTCTTTGTTGTTCTACAACAACCACAGAATTTAAAACTTTAAATACTGCCATGTTTTATAGTATAATAAACCTATGTTTGCCATGTGAAATACACTATGGTTTGCTAGGGAGTCCTCAAAGCCATAGGATGAAATGATTCATTTCCTTAAAACTTAAATTCTACTAATGTTTAGGGTAATGGCATTAGTATTAAAATAATCACTGAAATATGGAGTAGGATGTAAAATTAATAGTCAATTTTTTTAAGTCATTGAAGAATTCAAAGACACTCTGTGCTTAAAACAAGGGGATTTGATTTTATCCCCAGACCCTCAGGAGTAATGGATGCCTAGTGAAATATTTTTAAAAGTCCTGATTAAAAATTCTAAGCAATATCAGCCCACAAGCCACCATCCTTTTTCTTAAAACTATAAATTGTCCATAAATACCAAGGAATACAATAACATATATGAAAGGTATAAATAATAACAATACAACAAAACACTGCAGTACCATTCACACTCTCGTGTATCCTATCCTATCCCGCCGAACACCATCCTGAAATTTTTTATTCATCATTCTGTTTTTTTGTTCAACATTTTTATGACATATACATGTACCCCTAAGCATATATTGTTTTTGCATGGGTTGCATGCTTGAAATGTTTTATAAAGGTACTCACACTGTATTTATCCTGTTGAAATAGATTTTTTTCACACACATTGATACTTGTGTCTATTGATTATTTTATATATATATTTTGTAGCTATTGTTTATTGACTTTCACAGCTGTATAACTGACATGGCATGAAAAAGATAAAAAATATTTATCTATTCTCATGTCAATGAACATTCAGGTTGTTTCCAAACATTAACTTTTACATACACTGCTCTGCTGGGAACATTATCGTACATGTGTCCTGGTGCACATGGGTAGAAATTACTCTATTTATCTAGGAGTAATTTTCTGGGTCATAGGATGTGAACATTTTTACTCTACAAAATAGTGCCAAATCATTTTCCAAACTATTTATACTATTTCCTGTCCGAAATACATGAGTTCTTATTGCTTCATATCCTTTACAACATTCATTGCCTGACTTTTTAATTTTTGCCAATCTTAGGAGCTGAAATGGTATTTGATTCAGAGTTCAACTGGCACTTCCTCAGTGTCTTATAAGGTTGAGCCTTTTTTCATGTCTATGGACCTCTGAGTTTCCTCTTCCCAAAAATGACTCTTTCCATATTTCTACTGAGTTGCTTATCTTTTTCTTATGGATGTTCAGGAGTTTTGTGGTCTATAACCCATTGTGGCTAAACATGCTACGTAGACAATCAGTCCGTACTTGGTTTTTCATGTTATTTATGTTTCTAATGAAAGTAGTGCTTAATCACAATGTATTCTAGTTATCAATCTTTTTACTGTGGTTTGCACTTTGGGGTTCTTACCTAAAAAATCCTTCCCTATTTCTAAGTAGGAGTAGAGGTAAGCAATTGTTTCTCCTTTGAGGAGCAAATATCATAACAAATAGATAGAAGCTCTGATGTCTGATTTTCATTTAACAGACTAGCCTGGGTAACCAACACTCTCTATAAAAAAACTGAACCCTCAAAGTTAATAGACTGCTTCTTAGGTGTGGTAAATTACAAAAGCAATCACAAATTCCTCCCTCCCCTATATGTGCTCTTCTTTACAATGTGATATTGCTGCCTCCGCCATCATGAGATGGTGTCTATCTTTCTACTCCTTGCATTATGGGGATGGCCATGTGACTTGCCTTGTCAATGGGACTTCAGCAAATATATGCAATCAGAGGCTTGAAAATTGCTTATCCTGTGAAGCTTGCTCCTTTGTTGCTTTATGCACCTCTGAGATACCTATAAAAAGAAGCCTGGGCCAGCCTATCAGGGGATGAGAGACCATGTGAATCAGAAACAGGTCATCTTAGTGAGACCATCGTAGATCATGCAGCCCCAGTTAAGCCAGCCAGACCAGAAAAAGCACTCAACAAACGAACGTGAGGAATAAAAACTACTTGTTGTTTCAAACAACTAAGCTTGGGATAGTTTGCTGGGCAGCAAAAGCTAACTTATACATTAGTACACAAGACTCACTTCCATTTCCCCTAATTACTTTCTTTGTTTATGGTATGGGGTCAGAGACTGCTAGTGCCAAGATTCATCCGCTCCTTTCAGTATTAGAAGTTCCACCTTTATCTGGACACGTGGCCAGCTATGGACTACATTTGCCAGCCATCTTGTAGCTATCCAAGGCTAAGTGACCAGATTTAGGCCAACAGAATGTGAGTAGTAGTGACAAGTACAACCTCAGGGTTGTCTCCTTAAATACAATACTGTTTGCATTGGACTCTCTCCTTTCCCCTCCCCTACTTTTTGGACTGAATGTAGGTATAGCATAGCTCACCTTTAACTAAACAAAAAAGGAAATACTTTAAGGGTTATTGTTTACCCACCCTAAACTACTCACCTGCTTTTGAACCCTTCTGTGAAAATAGCAACTTAGCCTTAACTGAACTAATAAACTTACCAAGAGTCAGTTGTGTTTACATTTAAACTTATTTATGACAGATGTATGTTATTGTAATTACATGATTCTTCAAAATATTACTTCACCCAATAAAATAGAAACGTAAAATAAAAAGAAGTTATTGTCTCTATAAAAACTAACTTGTATACTTTGGAACAATTTAGTAAAGACGAGTCACTAAAAATTAGGTGTGAATGAGACATCTGGGAATGATGGGCATAAAAGCATCAAAATCTAAAGCATTCTTCCCTCAAGGTGCTTCACAAAATGTCCTTAAATTCTCCTTTTACTTAAAAAAATTGAACATTATAAGAATGATATGTGTGAGATTTATAGAAAAAAAGATAGCTCTGAGTTCTATCAGTAAACATGTATTTAAAGAAAAGACTTTGATGCAAGATTATAATCTAGCAAAAAAAGTAAATTAATATGTTTTAGGATAGTATAGAAAGTCTAAAGATCTTTTTTTTAATTTCCTGCTTTAGTTGTTTTTTCATGTTTTTTTAATGAACCAAACAAATATTGGTCCCAATTACATTGGCTAAGAAGGCCTCTAACGATATAATCCCTTCAAGCATGAGTTGATATGCCAGGGTGAAGTGAAGTAGGACCAGGGTTGGGACAAAAATAGAAGTGGTGAAGATGATAGCAACCCAAAGACAGGATGCTCCTTCCAAAGGGGAGCTGCTGCTTGGCTCCATCAAATTGTTGTCATGTGGAATCTGACCAGAATTTTCACGTCTTTCCATTTTGGGGGAAGCTAGAAATGGGTGTGTGTGTGTGTGTGTGTGTGTGTGTGTGTGAGAAATCTGTGGGCTTTAAATGTCAGCAACTGTGGTAGAGACTGCTAGCCATCTATCAGAGTACATTCTCCTCCTCAGCTAGACCACATTTCCCAAGATCCTCTGCTTTCTGCTGGGGCCACATGACTGGGTTCCAGCCAATGGCAAATATGCAGAAATGATTGATGTCTTTTCTTTCCAGGCCTGGAGTATAAAATGTCAAGAGATATTTTCCCTTTCCAATGCCTGGGATGTTGATAACCAGAGCATCCATGTACTGCACATATTAAAAATGATAGACTCGTCGTCATCCTGGTTCCCTGAAAGACGGCATGAACAGAGTCCTCCCTCCACCTCCCAACCTGAGACACAGGAACATCCATTCTGGATGGAGTGAAAAATAAACTTCACTTATGGTAGAGACACAGCATTTGAATCTATTGGTTATACCGGTTTAGTTGATACTAACCAGTATAGCTACCAACTTCATTTAAAAATGTTATTGAAGTATAGTTGATTTACAATGTTGAGTTAGTTTCAGGTGTACAGCAAAGTGAAAAAGAATATATATATTCTTTTTTCAGATTCTTTTCCCTTATAGGTTATTCCAAAACATTCAGTATAATTCCCTGTGCTATACAGTACGTCCTTGTTGGTTATCTACTTTATATATAGTAGTGTGTATATGTTAATCCCAAACTCCTGATTTATCCCTCTGCCCCATTCCCCTTTACAACATTGTAAATCAACTATACTTTACTTTTTTTTAAGTTATTCAGTTCAGTCCTCTGAGTCCCCATCTTGAAACCTGCCTTTAAGGATCTTCTTACTTTCATCTCCCCTTTCAGAAAGTGCAGGGGGATTCTTACTGTTTTTCTTCCTTCTGAGTTGCTCTCTCCTTGCTTAGTCCTTTTTGAAGAAGATGATAAACTAATAGTTACTTCTTTCTTTCTTTTTTGTCATTTCCCCTTCCTCCGTTCTATCCCTTTCTCTTCTTTTATTCTGCCCTAATCTTCAGCTATTCCTTTCAGCTTTTCCTTTAGCGTCCCTCTTTTTGAAACTCTCATGTGTAAGTGTAAAAAGGTGTTTGTGTGTCCAAACTCATTACGTCAGTATTCCCACAGTTTTGATTTTCCTGAAGCCTCCATTTTTTTTTTTTTCATTGAGTTTTTCATGACCACACCCTGACCTCACAGTCCTCAGCACTAACAAATATCTTTAAATCAGTGGACCTGGAAGAGAAAGTGTTCTATCATGATGGGGTTGGGAGGAAAATGAAGTGGCAGTAATCACACGCTGACAGTTACACGAGGCCCCCTCTCTTCCCATTGGCTCAATTTGGACTCCAGAGCCCTCTCTCACGACCAAACACTGCAGATGACAACCCTAAGGCACAGAAGAAGACTCTTCTCCAAAGTCCCACCACTCACCAACAGAGAACCCCAGGTTTTGTAAGTCACAGTACAAAACTTGTTCCAATAAACCAAACATGTTCTCTGAATTTCCAACTGCCTTCATATACTAGGCATCCACATCTTACAAAAACTTCACAACATATCTAATTAGAATCTTCCACAGAGCCTGCTCTCTTGAAATACCCTCATTTTCGGTAGATGTCTCCTACAAAACAAATATATTGATGCTCTAATCTAACATTTGGGTGCTCTAGCTATAATAGTTTCAAATTCCTGAATATTTAAAAATACCTCATGTTTTACATTTTCTAGACACAATATCCAAATATTTGATAGCATTTTTCATTTCTATTCCAATGTTTTAGTTGTTATGTAGATAATCTTAAATATTTTCATTTGGGAAAAGCCATGTAGACCTCTATTTCTCTGCATATTTAATATATACGTTAGAGCTGACCTTTTTTTTTAGAGTACTACATTGAGATTCATGAAACAGAAATTGAGATCTCAAAATGCTCCCATCACCTATTCTTATCTCCTCAGGGAAATGTAAACAGCTTGGTCCCCCAAGAAATATTTTCAAAGTACTAGTCACCTTTTGTTTTGAAACAGCATAAAATAGTATATATCACCTCCTTCTCTAAAAGGGTATAGCAAATGGTAGAAAAGAAATAAGGCAACTCCATGAGGTTACTAAACCACTGAAGCAAGGAAGCTCATGAAAGAATAATTTGAAGTTAAAATTTGGCTAGAATACTATCCCTCACATTTCTTCAATACTAAGGTGATGTATATGTATACAAAGTAGAACAGAATTGTAGCAATTATCTAGATAATTTAGGCTAAGGACCACTTTCACAGATAATAATCCACACAATTATAGTCTCTTTTTGGTTTGGCTGGAATTATTCAGGCAGCTGCCTCAATTTTTTCCTTCACTTTCCCTGTATAGGGACATTTCAAAGTAAAAGGAAAACCCATAGTTGGAATTTTAAATGCAAAGTTCCACATTTTATTCAAAACATGAAACTTGTGAGACTGGAGAGAGAAGTCATTTCAAGAGGGAGATCATTCCACAATGACCAAAACCAAATCTGTTCATAGTATCCCACTAAAAGAATGAGTTAGTTGAATCTTCTCATTCACTATGCTCTGTTTTTATCCAACTTTCCAAAGTTAGGCAAACACTATGGATGGCAGTAGTTTAAATAGTTTATTTAATTCTTATTTTAGAAAATCCTCTATATAGTAGATACAATTCCATCTATTTTGCAGATACAGTCAAGAATTTTTAAAAGATAAGAAATTTGCCCAACAACGTGAAGAACCAAATTGTTCTCTTGCTATCAAGCCCAAAAGTCTATCCACTGCAGAGACACAGATGAGAAAATTCTCTAATCAGGGAATTGAAAAGTAACAACTTCTGGTGGTTTCTTTTTTAGTGTAAATCCTCTAAAAGATAGGAAATCTTCTCTACATTAGTAATATCAAAAACATTCGGAAACTTCCTCTTCCTTAATCTCTGTCCCTCAACATCTTGCTAATAAAATTAGAAGACTTAATTACTTCTGAAAGTCAACTGACTTGACTTAGCAAACCAAAGGGAAATTAAGGGGAAAAAAAAGGAAAAAATAATCAAATCATTTCTGAGAATCTTTTACTTCACAAAATCAATTAAATCCGACAGGTTGTTTTGGTTTTTCCCATTTTGTGCTAGGCAGAGATAAATCACATCATCATGTAACACAAGGAGCCTAGCGTTTGAATGGGTTCTTTGAATTAGGAACTTAATAAAGGCCTAATCCTTACTTTGAAATATACTGTACATAGTTGTCTAAATAGTTAAATTAAGGATAGGTACATGCCAGGTAAATTCCAACTTATGTGGAGATAAGATCCCAGAGGGGTTCTGACACTTACATCTAGGAATTGGTTTCTCACCCAGGGTTGGTCTTGTGATCCTATTAATCAGGAAGCAGATCAGGATGACTTGGAAAGCATTACCCAATCACAGAGGTCCGATTCCATTCTTATAGAATTTAATTCCTCTAGGATATGGTTTGGACATAAATGCGTTTTGAAATTTTTCCATATATGATTTAATGTCTATCTTGGTTAAGAACTACTGAGTGTTGTATCGACCTGAATTTTCTACAGCAGTCAGTATCTTCCATGACTCTGATCAAGATATCCCTCTTTTTCATCATAAGTGTGTTGCTTGTTCTTTTTTTTTTTTTTTAAACACTGCTTCTACATCAGCCCCTCATCTACCTTGGCCACTTCTGTATAAGATTGCATCAGCATTGCAATTACTCCCGCATGCATAGTGGAAGGGAGGCGTAGAAAGCCTGCTATAGGCTAGGCTTTCAGCTAGGTCTCCACCATCAGGGGCTCAGAGTCTGTGGGTTCTCTGCATGGCCTGTATTTGTCAAGGTTCAGTCAGTGCCACATCCCAATCCCCTTCAGTTCTGATGAGTCGTTTGTTCCTTTCATATGTCTACCAGGTCCTCCATTCATGCCTGTCCTATACTGATCACTGTGATGCCCAGGAGGGACTCCAATACACAGCAGACATTTATATTATTACTAAAACTAAAACCATTGCCTGGGCAGCTGAACTTTAAAACTCAATTTGTTCTTTCTAATAATGCCGTATCAGGCAAGATGTTCTATGAGGGTATAATGGAAATTTTGTTATGACCATGGGGAACAAGCGTTGTCCATCATACTTTAAAATGTTTGTAAACATCTCTGCAGCCCTGTTTTATGGAACAGAGCTGTGGGTTTCCAGATTTCCATTTATTTGTGTGCTTGAGATTTAGAACTGGGAGTTTGTTCTGTTTTGTTAGAACATGTTGCCCTAACCCACCACCTGTGGATCAGCCCACCTTTAAACAGAGGAAAAGTACCCACATTTTAAAAATTTCTATGAAAGGACATCAACCCTATCCTCCAGTTTGTTGATATGCAAAACATTTAGATTGACCCTTAATAAACTCAGGAGACATCTGCACTCTACATTCTTTCCAGAGTGCAAGCCCAGATATTCTGCCATTTAATTCTTATGAAGAACTTATTTACAAATCAGAGTGGTAACCCTAATGGAAGATTATCTGAAGGACATGGACTCCCATCATTAATATGAATATGTTTTTCCTTGGATCAAGCCAGACCTTGAGAGGCTGCATGTTTGCACTTCACTGTTTACTTCCTTGTAGGATTTCTAGTACTGAGTTGCACTTCAGATTGTGTCATGAGCTACATACTTGGCTTCTTCTGACAACGACAAAAGTCAGCAATTCTCTCAGGTTAGCTACAGTAATAAGCGTAAGCCCATGTCCTGCAGGAAAAGCAGAAGCACAGTAGAGTCAGGCCCCAGGGAAACCTGCTGTCTTTCAGAAACCACTACAGAACCAGCAATGGGCTCTCCCACCCCAGCTCAGCAGCAGGAGTTTATTGATGACATCATTTCTTTCCACAGGAAATCACCACCTCATCCCTTGCTCTGTGTGTCCCTTTCACTTTGTGCCTATTTATTGTCTCAGCTGCCTCTTGGCCTTTGCAACCTAACTTTTCTCCCTGTGCCCTTTGGTTCCTGCTCACACTTCCAAATAATTGCCTCCCTCTGTGTATCTCTTAACTTCAAATGTTCCAAAAGAAAACATCCAATTGTTTCCTCTCAACTTCGATCACCCTTTCTGAACAAACCTTTTTTGTCAGATGGCCTTGTAAGGCCACTGGCCAGTCTGTAAACATTAGTTCCTCTTGAGTCAAGTGCCCCTCCCATCCCCAGGCCAATTAGCAGTGGCCATAATGTTTATAATTGGGAGGTTTGGGTTACTCTGGGGTGTGTGTGTGTGTGTGTGTGTGTGTGTGTGTGTGTGTGTGTGTGTGTGTGTGTGTTAGAAGGGAAGCTACATGGTACAGAGTGCGGTTACTTGTAGTCAAGTCAACTATGGCTACTTTCCTTTCTTTAGAGATCTGTGGCCATTGTAAGTACTTTGAATCTTTGTCTTATTTTGCACTGAGGAACAGTACCCAAAGTATTTATAACAGCCATGATATTGCATTTATTTTAGGAATGTTGTTGAGAATGTACCACGGCGTGACACTATATACATACGCTCTGTTTCACAGATCCAGTAGGGAGATTTCTGTTCTATCTCCATACAAGTAAAAGTGTGGCTTACCATTAGTTTTTGCTGGCTCTGCTCTTAGGTATACCATGAATTTTGTAAACAATACTCTTTGGACTGGCTGCTAAAAAAATTCAAGGTCAAATTTGGATCACTTCTGGCAACAATACAGGATTTTCTGGTCTGTTTCTAGAGCACACCGTACCCATACTTTCATCTTATTTTCTTTTCCTGTCTTGATTTCATTTCACCTATTCAACCTCTTTTCTCTTTTCTCATATGTAATTATTTAAGCCATATCAAATCTTAATTTCAGAAGAGATGACATATAAAAGAAAAACTGTAATTATCTATTGACATAATTATCCATTTCGCTAAACAATGAATTTTTCAAGAAAAGCAAAAATATTTTCTTCTATGTGTGAATAGAATTTAGTCTAGTTCCAGTCCACAATAGACACTTATTAAAAGTTTGTTGAATGAATGAGTGGTTTAATGATTTTTACCAAAATATTGGACAATGATAAACTTCACACTGCAGATATTGAATAAAACGTGCATTTGGAAATAGGACTATTTTAAGTAAACTGGCATACTTTTGATACAATCTTGGTAACGATATTGTCATATCTCAAATTCTGATTCATCAGAGCTACAATATCTCTTTTCTTTTCATGAAACAACACTACTATAGATACTAATAGCATGAAAGTGAGATTCATATAAGTTCATGAAGTTTATAAGAAAAGAAAAGGAAGTACAGGGAAGACCAAAGCCAATACTTTAAAAGCACATTGCAAATTCTTTTAGTAATCATTTTGGCATTACCATTCATCATTGTGACCTGACTCTGAATGAAGTTGTATTTTCGTGTTAGTGTCCTTTGAAATATGTAATTCCATAAGCATTCCATTGTGATGAAAGCTCTTGTGTCCATCCAAACAGAGAAAACACTGTATCACAAGTTACTCAGGGCAAGTTTTTGGCAACTACTTAAAGGGGACAAATAAGAGGAATTTAATATAATTCAATCAAAGACTGGGTAATACACATGAGAGAAAAGCAAGGCTGGACCGACAATTAGTAAAGTCAGCATTATTCCTGAATGCAGCACTTTACAGTGTTTTAGAACTAGGTAGAAGGAATGCATTGTGCTAACTTGATACAACAGCTAATTGATATGTGTGACTACTTAAATCAAAGTAAAAACTTAGCTGTACCAGGCATTACGAAATCTGCCATGAGGGTGTCACTTCATGTTTCTGGAAGGATAAACAGCCAGCTGGGATTTCTTGTCATTGGTCACGGAAGCCCAGGAATGCCATCGGTGTCCTGGGGCCCGCTCCTGTGTGCGTCCTCAGCGCTTTCAACACGTCATTGGGGATAACGCTGCCCCACGTTCAAAGGCTGCCTGGAGAGGAGAGCAAGCCTTTCCCATCGCACTTCTCCAGTGGCCCAGCTCTAAACGCCTTGGGATACTCAGAGATAAAAGCCCTTGACCTTTTTACCTAAGGCTGAAGTGCATGATCACAGGAACTGATAGTCTGTGAACAACCCAGGTTCCTCCTGGAAGCAAATCCTCTTGGTTAAAGATTCTTATTCACAACCTTCTAAAAGGGAAGCATCATTGAGGGTGCAATTTGGACTCATAAAACTCTGCATTAATTATATACTGACTCTGCACTATTAAAACAAAGCCCTTTGACTAGCGGCCATCAGATACCTTTCAGAGGAGGGAGTCTCGGCTGTTATTCTTACAGCGCCCGTGAAAGAGCACTGATCCTCTCTCTGGTGGTGGCTTTTGTTTCCAGCCCTTCTTTTTCAATGGTTGTCATGGAATCAACTTATTAACATATGAAAAGCCATACACAACACTTTTCCCTTTACCCCCATCTCACCCACAACCAAAGCCTGTTGCTAAAGACTTAGTCCTTAATATTCATGTAAAGGAGGGTGGGGTGTGAGAACAGAAATAAAATGGTGGGTGAAAAAACAAAGATGTTTTCAACTTGCATCCTCGGGAGCAAAAATGGTTGATTTTCTTAGTTTGAATTTTTTCAACTTCTGTTTTTTTACTGAATCTTTCCCAGATTATGATAACTGTAGTCTCCTGTCCTGTTACAGCCAATTTATTCAACAGAATTGCTTTTAATTGCCTCATGAGTCAGACGATAGACGCGCAAGCTTTACAACATACTATGTCAACAGCTTTTGTTTAGTTTAATTCGATGAGCAATTCTCATGTTTTCTTCAAAATAATTTTTAAATTTCTTTAAAATTTTCACCTTAGTTCAGAAGTAACATAAAATTTTATTTTATTTTTTAAAGTGATCTTATCATCTGGACCGCAGTTCATGAAAAAGGATAGGATCCTGTTTGCTTTTGAGGAGTTGTCTTAGC
Source organism: Tursiops truncatus (assembly GCF_011762595.2). Taxonomy (NCBI): domain Eukaryota; kingdom Metazoa; phylum Chordata; class Mammalia; order Artiodactyla; family Delphinidae; genus Tursiops; species Tursiops truncatus. The sequence goes on from NC_047045.1 coordinate 43,738,359, forward strand.
CATATCAGTAAGCTACCTCTTGTCTCCCCGTGTAGGCAGTCAAAGTAATATATTGTTTTTCCATGTAAAAATAAACCTTGCCAACTCCCCCCAAATGCACTTATGTAACTGCCTTGGAAAGGCTCTGAGAATACTAAGAGAAAGACAGGAGAATTTTTAAAACAAAAACGACAAAAATCTCTGAAGCACATTTTACTCCATATAACTACAGTCATATAGACTAAACCCCAAGTACTACCTGTAAAATATTCATGCATAGCATATAGATTTACCACTTTCTGGCTTCCAGGCAATCTCTCAACCTAGTTCCCATCTCGAAAACTTTAAGTAAACACTTAGGATGAAAATGACGATGATGAGAATTAACAAACAATTAGAACCATGTGCTAAGAGCTTTATATGACTGGCTTATTTAATGCTCATAACAATCACAGGAGCAATAGTTGATCACTTCTTCAATCCTGGGACTTACTATATTCAATTGGGAAAGTTCTTTTAGGGAAAGAAATTCTGATAAAATATACCTCATCCAAAATTGACCAAGTTGGTTTGGATAATCTACCTGGATATTCCACAGGTAACGTTTGATTGTCAGTGGCAAACAACCAATTCAAACAAATGAGTAAGAAAATAAAGGGGGAGGATAGTTATTGACTCTTGTAACTAGAAAATCCAAGAGAGGCACTAACTTTAAGCGTGACTAAATCTTGGGGTCAATAAATGTCCAATATTTGTCTGACCCTTTGCCTCCATCCTTCTGCTCTCCCGTCATCTCTTGGCCCTACTTTTCTTGAAAGAGCTGCCTTATGCTCTGTTACAGTGGAGACTCCCTCTGAGTAACTCCAGAAAATAGCTGAAGGAAGTTCCAGATTCACATCCACTCTCTAGTAAGTCCAACAGAAAGCATGTCACTCCTTTCTCTGTTAGTTC